>NC_091472.1:196089239-197417364 GCF_036971445.1 Narcine bancroftii
ATAATATAAAAGGGATAAAAATAAAAGACAAGGAATATAAAATCAGTTTATTTGCGGATGATGTTATAGTATACTTAACAGAACCAGAACTATCAATAAAATAATTATATAAGAAATTGAAGGAATATGGAGAAGTGTCGGGTTACAAGATCAACGTAAATAAAAGTGAAGCAATGCCTATGAATAATGCGGATTTCTCAAAATTTAAGAAGGAATCACCATTTAGATGGCAAATGCAAGCAATAAGATACCTAGGTGTACAAATAAACAAAAATCTCGGCCAACTATATAAACTCAATTATTATCCACTAATGAAAAAATTACAGGACGATTTAGAGCATTGGAAAGATTTACCACTAACACTAATACGAAGGATAAACTGTATTAAAATGAACATTTTTCCAAGGATATTATACCTATTTCAGGCATTGCCAATACAACTGACAGAGAAATTCTTCAAGGAGTTAAAGAAAATAATAAGGAAATTTTTATGGAAAGGGGGGAAACCGAGGATAGCACTAGATAAATTAACAGAATGGTATAAACAACGAGGCTTACAACTGCCAAACTTTAAAAATTATTACAGAGCCGCACAATTAAGATACCTATTCGATTTTTATCAAACAAGGGAAAAGCCAGATTGGACTTGGTTAGAATTAGATAAAATAGGGGAAAAGATACCTGAACACATATTATATAAATGGGATGAAAAATTGGTACCACATAGAAGTTCTCCAGTATTACATCATCTACTCAATATTTGGAAGAAGATTCATGTAGAAAGAAATAAAACAAATTATCAATTGCCAAAACTAATATTGACGCAAAACAAGTTACTCCCTTTTACAATAGATAACCTTTCCTTTAGAGAATGGGAGAAAAAAGGGATTAAAAGAATAGAAAATTGTTTTTCAGGAAATAGATTCTTATCCTTTGAACAAATGAAAGATAAATACAATATAACTCAAGATACAGCACTGGCATATTACCAGTTGAGATCCTACTTGAAGGATAAATTAGGAAGCAGTTTGAGTTTGCCAGAGGGAAGTAACTTTGAATATGTGATTACAGATACAATGTTAATCAAAAGATTTATAACAAATATGTATATTAAACTGCAAGAAAAGGAGAATGAGGAAACAAATGGTAAAACTAAACAAAAATGGGAACAAGATTTAAAAATAAAGATAAAAAAGGAAACATGGGAGAAGTTATGCTCTGGAACGATGAGAAATACAATAAATACGAGGTTACGTATGATACAATATAACTGGATACACAGGCTATACATTACACCTCAAAAGTTAAATAAATGGGACCCAACAGTATCTGACAGATGTTTTCGTTGTAAAAAAGAAATGGGAACAACAATTCATGCAATCTGGACATGTGAGAAAGTAGAAAAATTTTGGGAAGATCTAAATCAGATATTAAATAAAATAACAGAAAACAATATACCAAAGAATCCAGAGATCTTCCTCCTAAGTAACATAAAAAACAAAGAATTTGGAATTGATTTGGAGGATGCACAAAAAAGATTTGTTAAGATAGCTCTAGCCGTAGCAAAAAAATGTATTATGTCAACCTGGAAATTGGAAGATAATTTGAAAATACAACAAAGGTATATAGAAATGAATAAATGTATTCCATTAGAAAAAATAACATATAGTTTAAGAAATAATATTGAAATATTCGAACAAGTATGGGAGCCTTACATTAAACACAATAGCGAAAACCTACCGGGGACAATCACTACCTAAGTTAATGGAAGGAAAAGGAAATTAAAAGAATGGACTCAGTGGAATTTCTGGTGTATTTTTATTGAATGACAACATTGTCTGACTGGTTTAATGTATCCTAGATTTTATACCTTAAATGGACAGGAGGGGGAAGGTAGGGAGGGTGGGATGGGAGGAAGGGGTGGGGGAGAAAATGGCACTGTATATGTGTGAAAAGGAAAAAGTGTGTATCATGGTTAATGCGATTTATGGTGTGAAAAATAAAAAATTTAAAAAAAACCAAAAAAAAAACAGTTCTTATAACATTGAACATTATAGCCCATTACAGGTCATTCATCCCACGATGTGCTAACCTATGTAAACCTTACTCCACAACAATCTAATTTTTCCCTACCTCACACCCATTACCCTCAATTTTTCTTACATCCACATGCCTATTTAAGAGTCTTTTGAACATCCCTATTGTACCAACCTCCACTATGCCCTCCGACAATGTAGTCCAGGTATCCACCATTCTCTGATTTTAAAAAAACTTACATCTGACATCACCCCTAAATTTTCCTCCATTCACCTTTAACAGATGCCCTCTGGTATTTGCTATTGTTGCCCTCAGAAAAAGGCATTGCCAGTCCACCTTATCTAAACCCCGCATAATCTTGTATATCTCTGTAAAGTAACCTCTCATCCTTCGTCATTCGAAAGAGAAAAGTACTAGCTCTGTCAACCTTCCTTTATATAACATGTTCTCTAATCCAGGCTACGTTCTTATAAATCTCTTCTGCAACTTTTTCAATGCATCCACATTATTCCTGTTATGAGATGACCAGAATTGAATGCAAAATTCCAAGTATAGTCGATACAAAGTTTCATAGAGTTGCAACATTATCTCATGGTTCTTGAACTCATACCCCCTATTAATGAAGGCTGACACACTATACACATTCTTAATCACCCTATAAACTTGTGTGGCAACCTTGAGGGACCTGGTCTCCAAGTTCTCTTTGTTTCTCCACACTTAAAAGAATCCTGCCATTATTCACACGTTCAGCCTTGAAGTTTGACCTTCTGAAGTACATCACTTCAGACTTACCCGAATGGAACTTCATCTGCCACTTATCTCCCCAACAATGCATCCTTATCCATATCCTGTTGTGGTAACTTAAGACAATCTTCTACATGATCCACAACACCTCCAAACTTTGAATCAACTGCAAACTTACTGATCCACCCCTTCACAAAGATCTGTTCCCTAATTTGCTCTCCTAAGTCCCTGCATCATCCCATGAAGTAATTAGCTCTTCCCCAGTTAAACCCTTACCTATTTTTATCTACTCCTGTCTATAGCTTTCCAAAAGGTCTGGATGTATTGGTCACTGTCTCCGAAATGCTCACCCACCAAGAGATGTGTCACCTGACCAAGTTCATTATCCAGTACTAGATCCAGAAAGGCATCTCTAGTTGGCTTGGCCACATACTGTGAAGGAATCCTTCTTGGGCGCACCTGACAAATTCTGCTCCATTTTAACCTTTTACACTGAGGAACTGCTGGTCAATATTCGGGAAGTTGAAGTCATCTTTGATGACAACAATCCTGTTATTTTTTCACCTTTGTATAATCTATCAGTTTACCAGATTCTTGGTGACATGATGGCTATTTTGGGCCCTGGAGAATGCTCCCATTAGATCGAGTGTTCCTTTCCTGTTTAAGATTTCCACCTAAAATGAATCAGTAAACAATCCCTCCACAGCAACCTCCCTTTCTGCCGCTGTTTTAAATTCCTTTTTTTGAATATTTTATTTTTGTTTTTTTTTCCAAAAATTATACATAATGACATTTAAAATATACAATATATTAAACTTTTTCTCAGAAACACAACAAACAAAAACAAAAATGAAACAGTCCCTCCTCTCCTCCCATACATACTGTTCACTGTTAGAGCTTACATATATTTTAAGTATATAGAGTACAGTTGGGAAAACTACATTTTTGTATATATAATAGTTACTTTTACACCCTTTTTTGCTCCTTTTTATTACTGTATCTGGGCCCCTACATTGTCCAGGTATGGCAGCCAAACCTTATCAAAAGTTTCATATTTATTTTTTAAGTTATATGTAATTTTTTTCTCCATAAGTATACAGCTGTTCATTTCCACAGTCCATCTTGCTATAAGTGGAGGGAAGTTGGACTTCCAAGTGATCACTATTCATTTTATCGCTACCACCAGTGCTATTTTTATAAATGAGCTTTTATATTTGGACAATTTGTCACTTATTTCAATGAAATTACCTAATAGATATAGCTCCAGGTCACCCGTGAAGGGCACTCCTGGTATCCTGGTTAATTTTTCTTGATTTCTTGGCCAAAATGGCCTCACTTTCACACACGACTACATGGCACGTAAAAAATTCCTGTCTCAATCCCAAATCTAAAACACATTTCTGATATTTCAGCTTTTTATCTGTGTAACTTTTGTGGGATAAGATATAATTGGTGTAAAAATAATTATACCAAACCAGTCTATATAAACAATACTTTCCTTATTCTAATAGATCCTAATTTCAAAGTATCATCTTCCAAAAGCATGAACTACAATATTCTGAATTTCGATTTCTTTAATTCAATAAATACAACTCTGAGACGGCTGTTTTATGTAGCTTTAATTCATTGATAAATTGGATAAACATTTTGCATAGCTTCGCATTAAGATTTTCATAACGATGAATAACAAAGTATTTACTGTATGATAGAGAGACATAAGATATATAGAGATAGTCAAATTTAAAGAGATATAGAAAAAGATATTGAAAGAGATGAAAAAAGTTCTCTTGCTCAAGCCTTCTTCACATCCTGAAGAATAATAAGCAAGCTGGTAGTCTGGGCTGATATGACAACATATTATATCATAGTCACTATGGTAACGCTACAAACAATGGTTCTCAAAGAGAGAGGCACAAAATTAACAAAGTTAAAAAACACAAGGTTGTAACCTTTACATTCTGGCCCCTAATTATTATAATAGACATTAATGGCTAATACATAATAATTACTATTACAGATAAACAAGTAAATATAGTAAGTCTAAGATTAGAAATCAAAACATTTAGCTTCTTGTAAAATACAGATTTTAGTAATAGATCTATTTCAGTAACCAGTCTTGGTTTTAATCTGCACTTGCTGAATGAAACCTGTCTTGTTTGGAACTGTATCCACGATTGTCCCCAGAAACCAAGAATTTCTTGGTGAAGAATGGTCCATAATAATTACAGTGTCTCCACATAAAAAAAATTGCATGTAGCTTTAGACTATTTTTGTCGTTCTTGTAATAACAAAAGATATTTTTTAATCCATCTTTTCCAAAATAAATCTGCAAATGGGGATTCATCAGCGAAAACTCTGTCCTATGGCAAATTCACCATTTGCTGTTGTCCAGGTTTAGCATTTGCGCGTCGACAATTAACATGTTTTGATATAATTCTTTTTATCATTGTTGAAGCACCAAGTATCCAATATTTCTGGTGCAGTTCTGATAACACTTAATTACAACCACCATGTCCTGTTTTTATCATTTAAATGTCGATCAATCAAATCAGAAATATGAAATTCCTTGGATGTTTCACTTCTGGCGTTATTGCTTTTTCCAATTTTCCTCCTACTCTCAATATATCATTTCCAAGAATAGGATTTAGCTTGTAAAGTTTTTGTAACATTCAGATTCTTCTTCAATTTTAATATATTGTTCTCCAACGCCTTTCTCTGACAAAAGCACAGGATCTCCAATTCAGCATTCGCCAACTCATCAACTGATAGATCATAGCTTTTTCGAGTCTTCAGATTCTCCTTCTTCATATGATTTAAAAGCATAGTTTTTAACCTAATAATGCATGAAAATGCCTTTTTCAAACAAAAACATGAAGAGTGATAGCAAATTAATGGAGTGATCAGATCATTTTCATTAGATATTTGAATAGTATTTACATTCGTGTTTTGGATTTCAGGATCCTCCATTGAAATTTCTTTGAACTCTTCTGGATTTTGAGGCAACTATTCTTGAAATTACAAAAGAAATTGAGGACTAGACATTCATGTGTTGGCTCTTTTCAGAAAAGATTGAAATTTTGATCCTCGTGAAGCCATATCAGCTGGATTATCCATCGTTTTAACATATCTCCATTGATTAGCATGCAAAACCCTCTCAATTTCATTAACTCTGTTTGGCACAAAGGTACAAAACCTTGTGGTTTTGTTATGATGCATTTAAACACTGATGTACTATCCAAAACATAGATTTGCTAACTCCATCTCTAATTCTCTTCTTAACGTAGTGTCCATTTTGCTCACCATAGTTGCTGCAGTCAGTTCCATTCAAGGTATGGTGACTGGCTTTAATGGAGCCACTCTGGCTTTTCCCATAACAAATCCACAATGTATTTGTTTTTGGTTATTTAATTGTACTAAATAACTGATAGTATCAAAACCACCTTCGTTTGCGTCAGCAAAGTGGTGTAACTGAGCAAATGTAGCAATTTCAAAGTCTATTGGTTTAAAACATATGATGACTTCAAAAATTTTTAACATTTTAAGACTCTCAATCCAATTTATCCAATCCTGTGCGATGGAATCTGGTATAGTTACATCCCATCCAAATTTTATTCTGCCCAATTCTTGCAGAATTTATTTTGGCTATTAATACTATTGGTGCCAATATTCCCAAAGGATCATATTGAACTTGCGATTAGAAAAAATACCTCTTCTTGTCAAAGGCCGATCTTTCAAAACAATTTTGAATTTGAAAACATCAGATCAAGCACACCATTGCACCCCTAGAATTCTTTCGACAGGTAGAACGTCACAATCCAAATCAAGATGTTTTATCTCCTTTGCTCTTTCTACCTCAGGAATAACAGCCAACACATCTTGACTGTTGCTAATCCATTTCATAAGGAAGAAACCTCCTTCATTACAGATCTCCTTTAACTCATGATAAAGATTTATTGCTTCCTTTGCTGAAACAACTGAAGTGAGACAATCATCAACATAGAAATTAGTTCTGATGATGTTTATAGTTTGAGAACTAAATTGCTCTTCATTATCTTCACGTTTCCTGAGAGCAAACTTTGCACAACTCAGTGATGAAGTTGCTCCAAATAGACGAACTGTCATTCTGTATTCAATCATGTCTTTACTGTAATCTCCATTAGGCCACCATAACAATCATAAAAAAATCACTATCTTCTGATGGTACTTTTACTTGATAAAACATTGCTTCAATATCTGCAGCAATTACAATAGCCTCTTTACAAAATCTTATCAGAACACACCTTAAAGTACTGGTTAAGTCTGGACCTTATAGAAGTTGAGAATTCAATGAAACTCCTTGAAATGATGCTTCACAATCAAAAACTGCATGTAGTTTTTTTTTTCTTTTGTGGATATATAACTCCTTGATATGGTAAATATCATTTTTTTACCATCTTTACGTTCCAAGATATCTCCTGATATCTTTTCTACATAACCCTTGATTATCATGTCCAACATAACATTTGTATATTCCAAATGAAAGGAAGAATTTCTCTTGATTTTCTTTTTAAATTCAGCATACACTGTTCTGCAATTATTTTATCTGGCATACACATTTCTCTTTTCATCAAAGGTAATGACCATCAACATGTTTAACAGAATTTGAAACCAAATCCAGAAACTGCTTATCCTCCTTTAAATGTTCTTCAATATCTTTGAGACATTCAGGAAAATCAATTTTAAACTGTTGTTACCACAGATCATAAGTTTCACAACTGAAATTCTGTTGACATTCATGTTCAACGTCTCCTGATTATTATTCATTTCTCCGCCTAATGGCCCATTAATCACCCATCCAAGCTACATTCTCACAGCCCAAGGCCTGTCATTTTGATTCCTTATGACTTCTAGAGGTTCAAGAGCTTTTGGTACATCTAATCCAATTAATATCTCGATCTTAGTATCAATCTTAGGTAAGAAGACTTCTTTTGTCTTATCTGTTTGATATCATCCTGATGTGGAAGATTCTCCTTATTCACAGGCATAGTCTTCTGCATATATATATTTGGAAGATTGCAAAATTCATTGCAATATTCAATCCAGCAATCTCTAAACCTGAAACAATATTAATTTAATTGTTCCTTTCATTATTCATTGTCTTCAATAAGATCTGTGATAATTTTCCATTAAGATTAAGTTTATTAATTAATTCAACAGTACAAAATAATATGATACTTCCTGGATCAAGATATGCGTAGGTCTTCAATATGAAGCTCGCCTTTATTTTGCCTTACCTGCACAGGAATTATTGAAATGACTTTATCACCGGCCCCAGTAAGATTGTTTCTCTGAACTGAAGCTGAGGCATCCTCTCTAACTGTGTCTTTAGTCTTGGATTCAGATTGTTTGACTTCCTTCTCAACTTTACTTCATTGAGTGATCAGTAACTTGGGATGTTTTAAACTGCAAATATCACAGCTGATTCACTTATTACAAGTTTTGCTGACGTGTCCTTTACACAAACAGTCAAAACATAATCCATTCTTCTTAAAAAGGATAATTTCTCATCATGTGACTTTTTCTCCAATCGTGAACATCTTTCTAAAGCATGCTTATCTTTGCAATACAAACAGCTTTTCTGAACAGTCTGAGATTCCATTTCCTTTGTTTCTTTGTTCTTTCCTGTCCTTGTACCTTTGGTTTCTGTTGAGACAATGACTTAGAACTCTTTACAACTTTAGGAATTATTGAAGTATCCTTAATTTTTCTAAAAACTGGTACAGTGTTAATGTACACATGCCATTCCAAAAATTGCTCTCATTTGTTCTTGAAAAAAAACTTTATCTATATTGTGTCCATCTGTTTTACCTTCTGTTTCTTTGTGCAGATCCTGGTCTTCTTCTTCTTCCTCCTCTTCTTTTTTTTTTGAATTTCTTGTTTGTTTTTATTGAGTGACGACATTGTTTTTTTTTTATTTAAATTTTTTATTTTTCACACCATAAATCACAATAGCCATGATATACACTTTTTCTTTTTCACACATTTACAGTGACTTTTTCTCCCCCCCCCTCCCTCCTCCCAAGCCACCCCCCCACCCCCCCCTCATCCATTTTAGGTATACAATCTAGGTTGCATTAATTCAGTCAGACAATGTTGTCATTCAACAAAAATACACCAGAAATTCTACAGAGTCCATTTTTTTCTTTCCTTCTCCTTCCATCAACTTAGGTAATGTTTGTCCCCGGTAGGTTTTCGCTATTGTATTTAATGTAAGGCTCCCATACTTGTTCGAATATTTCAATATTATTTCTTAAACTATATGTTATTTTTTCTAATGGAATACATTTATTCATTTCTATATACCATTGTTGTATTTTCAAATTATCTTCCAATTTCCAGGTTGACATAATACATTTTTTTGCTACGGCTAGGGCTATCTTAACAAATCTTTTTTGTGCATCTTCCAAGTCAATTCCAAATTCTTTATTTTTTATGTTACTTAGGAGAAAGATCTCTGGATTCTTTGGTATATTGTTTTCTGTTATTTTATTTAATATCTGATTGAGATCATCCCAAAATTTTTCTACTCTCTCACATGTCCAGATTGCATGAATTGTTGTTCCCCTTTCTTTTTTACATCGAAAACATCTATCAGATACTGTTGGGTCCCATTTATTTAACTTTTGCGGTGTAATGTATAGTCTGTGTAACCAATTATATTGTATCATACGCAGCCTCGTATTTATTGTATTTCTCATCGTTCCAGAACATAATTTCTCCCATGTTTCCTTTTTTATCTTTATATTTAAATCTTGTTCCCATTTTTGTTTAGTTTTACCATTTGTTTCCTCATTCTCCTTTTCTTGCAGTTTAATATACATATTTGTTATAAATCTTTTGATTAACATTGTATCTGTAATCACATATTCAAGGTTACTTCCCTCTGGTAAACTCAAATTGCTTCCTAATTTATCTTTCAAGTAGGATCTCAGTTGGTAATATGCCAGCGCTGTATCTCCAGTTATATTGTACTTATCTCTCATTTGTTCAAAGGATAAGAATCTACTTCCTGAAAAACAATTTTCTATTTTTTAATCCCTTTTTTTTCCCATTTTCTAAAGGAAAGGTTGTCTATTGTAAAAGGGAGTAGCTTATTTTGCGTCAATATTAGTTTTGGTATTTGATAATTTGTTTTATTTCTTTCTACATGAATCTTCTTCCATATATTGAGGAGATGGTGTAATACTGGAGAAGTTCTATGTTGTACCAATTTTTCATCCCATTTATATAATATGTTTTCAGGTATCTTTTCCCCTATTTTATCTAATTCTAGTCTCGTCCAGTCTGGTTTTTCCCTTGTTTGATAAAAATCTGATAGGTACCTTAATTGTGCGGCTCTATAATAATTTTTGAAGTTTGGCAATTGTAAGCCTCCTTGTTTATACCATTCTGTTAATTTATCTAGTGCTATCCTCGGTTTCCCCCCTCTCCATAAAAATCTCCTTATTATTTTCTTTAACTCTTTGAAGAATTTTTCTGTCAATGCCTGAAATAAGTATAGTATCCTTGGAAAAATGTTCGTTTTAATACAGTCTATCCTTCCTATCAGTGTTAGTGGTAGCTCTTTCCAATGCTCTAAATCATCCTGTAATTTTTTCATTAGTGGATTGTAATTGAGTTTATATAATTGGCCTAGATTTTTGTTTATTTGCACACCTAGGTATCTTATTGCCTGCATTTGCCATCTGAATGGGGATTCCTCCTTAAATTTTGAGAAATCCGCGTTATTCATAGGCATTGCTTCACTTTTCTTTACGTTTATCTTGTATCCCGACACTTCTCCATATTCCTTCAATTTCTTATATAGTTCTTTTATTGATAGTTCTGGTTCTGTTAAGTACACTATCACATCATCCGCAAATAGACTGATTTTATATTCCCTGTCTTTTATTTTTATTCCTTTTATATTATTATCTATTCTTATCGATTCTGCTAGTGGTTCTATAGCTAGCGCAAACAATAATGGTGATAGTGGGCATCCCTGCCGCGTTGACCTGCTTAAGTTAAATTGCTTTGATACATGTCCATTTACTCTCACTTTCGCTAACGGTCCCTTATATAATGCTTTAATCCAATTAATATACTTCTCCGGTAAACTGAATTTTTGCAATACTTTGAACAAGTAATTCCATTCTACTCTGTCGAAGGCCTTCTCTGCGTCTAAAGCAACTGCTTTATTTCCTTCTACTGCATGAATTAAGTTAATAAATTTACAAATATTGTCTGTTGTGCGTCTTTTTTTGATAAATCCAGTTTGGTCTAAATTTACCATTTTCGGAACCTGTTCTGCTAATCTGTTTGCTAATAGTTTAGCTATTATCTTATAATCTGTGTTTAGCAGAGATATTGGTCTATATGACGCTTGTGAGAGTGGATCTTTCCCTTGTTTTAGTATCACTGTAATTATTGCTGTTTTACATGAATCTGGTAAGTTTTGTGTCTCATCAATCTGGTTGATTACATCCAGGAGGGGCGGTATTATTAGATCTTTAAATGTTTTGTAGAATTCTATTGGGAGTCCATCCTCTCCTGGTGTCTTATTATTTGGTAATTTTTTTATTATCTCTTGTATTTCTACTGTTCCAAATGGTTCTGTTAATTTATTTTGTTCCTCTATTTGTAGTTTTGGTAGTTCAATTTTAGTCAAAAATTCATCTATTTTCCCTTCTTTCCCTTCGTTTTCAGTTCGATATAATTGTTCATAGAATTCTCTGAAGTTTTCCTTAATTTCTTTTGGATTATATGTAATTTGTTTGTCTTTTTTCCTTGTTGCCAATACCATTTTCTTAGTTTGCTCTGTCTTAAGCTGCCATGCTAAGATTTTGTGTGTTTTTTCACCTGGTTCATAATATTTCTGTTTTGTCTTCATTATATTCTTCTCCACCTTATATGTTTGTAATGTTTCATATTTTATTTTTTTATCCGCCAATTCTCTTCTTTTGGTTGTATCTTCCTTTATTGCTAATTTTTTTTCTATGTTTATTATTTCCCTTTCCAACTGCTCTGTTTCCTGATTATAGTCCTTCTTCATCTTGGTTGCATAACTTATTATTTGTCCTCTAATGAATGCTTTCATTGCGTCCCATAGTATAAACTTATCTTCCACTGATTCCGTATTTACTTCAAAGTACATTTTTAATTGTTTTTCAATAAATTCTCTAAAATCCTGTCTTTTAAGTAGCCTGGGGTTTAATCTCCATCTATACATTCTTGGAGGGATGTCCTCTAGCTTTACTGTCAGTATTAAGGGTGAATGGTCCGATAGCATTCTCGCTTTATATTCTGTTTTTCTTACTCTATCCTGCATACTAGCTGATAACAAAAATAGGTCTATTCTTGAGTATGTTTTATGTCTAGTCGAGTAGTATGAGTATTCCTTTTCTTTTGGGTTTTGTTTCCTCCATATGTCCACAAGTTTCATTTCTTGCATTGATTTAATTATAAATTTGGTTACTTTGTTCTTTCTGTTAATTTTTTTCCCCGTTTTATCCATATTTGGATCCAAATTCAGATTGAAATCCCCTCCTATTAGTATGTTCCCTTGCGTATTAGCTACCTTCAAAAAGATATCTTGCATAAACTTTTGATCTTCTTCGTTAGGTGAATATATATTAAGTAGATTCCAAAGCTCCGAATATATCTGACATTTTATCATAACATATCTCCCTGCTGGATCTATTATTTCCTCTTCTATTTTAAATGGCACATTTTTGCTAATTAATATAGTCACTCCTCTTGCTTTTGAATTATACGATGCTGCTGTTACATGTCCTACCCAATCTCTCTTTAATTTCTTTTGCTCCAATTCAGTTAAGTGTGTTTCTTGGACAAATGCTATATTTATTTTTTCCTTTTTCAGTAAATTGAGTAGTTTCTTCCTTTTAATTTGGTTATGTATTCCATTAATATTTAAAGTCATATAGTTAAGCGTAGCCATTTTATATTTTGTTTATATTCTCTTTCCGTTTTTCCATCATTACCTTTCCTCCTTTTCCATTTCTGTTTTCTTATTTTCAACTCTTTACCAGACAACATTCCTACAACATCCAACATTTTCCTTATTCTCCTATTTCTATCTTCTTTATCCCCAATCTCCCCTTCCCCTCCTGAGTTGTCCTTTATCCCTTGTCGGACAACCACATCTCCCCTCTCCATTTGGATTTGCGAATCCACTCGCAAGCGTCAACTGATTTTGCAGTGACCGCTCTTTTCCCCCACCCAGCCCCCCCAAGAAAAGATTTCACTTTTCATATGTCACAAAGGTCACTCTTTTAATTCCCTCCTTATTCTCTCTATTCCATTACCTTCCCTTATTAATTCTTGTCTATACTATCTATGTTTTCCTCTAATTACAGATACTTTCACGTATGCCCATTGTCTCTATTCACTCTTATACCTCTTTACCCGCATACATATCAATCGTGGTCATTTTTACCCTCATTACCCGTCTTCATCCCTCAGTCTATTTTTGTCTTTACCCACATACATATCAATCGTGATCATTTTTACTCTCATTACCCGTCTTCATCCCTCAGTCTATTTTTGTAATTGTTCTGCAAATTTTCGTGCTTCTTTTGGATCCGAGAACAGTCTGTTTTGTTGTCCTGGAATAAATATTTTCAATACCGCAGGATGCTTCAGTGTAAATTTATATCCTTTCTTCCATAAAATCGCTTTTGCTGTATTGAACTCTTTTCTCTTCTTTAGGAGTTCAAAGCTTATATCTGGATAAATGAAGATTTTTTGCCCTTTATACTCCAGTGGTTTGTTGCCCTCTCTTACTTTTTCCATTGTCTTCTCCAGTACCTTTTCTCTTGTAGTATATCTTAGGAATTTTACTACAATAGATCTTGGTTTTTGTTGTGGTTGTGGTTTAGGGGCCAATGCTCTATGTGCCCTTTCTATTTCCATTTCTTGCTGTAGTTCTGGACATCCTAGGGCCTTAAGGATCCATTCTTTTATAAACTCCCTCATATTCTTGCCTTCTTCATCTTCCTTAAGGCCCACTATCTTTATGTTATTTCTTCTGTTATAATTTTCCATTATATCTATTTTTTGGGCTAGTAATTCTTGTGTCTCTTTAGTTTTTTTATTAGATTCCTCCAATTTCTTTTTTAAGTCTTCTTCCTCCATTTCTGCTGCTATTGCCCGTTCTTCCATCTTGTCCATTTTTTTCCCCATTTCTGTTAAGGTCATATCCATTTTATTTATTTTCTTTTCTGTGTTGTTTATTCTTCTTCTTAAATCATTGAATTCCTGTGTTTGCCATTCTTTAAATGACTCCATGTATCCTCTAACAAGAGCAAGTATATCCTTTACCTTGCCTTTCCCTTTATCTATTTCACTGTATTCTTCCTCTTCTTCTTCCTCTGGGTATGCCATCTGTTGTTTCTTTGGTGCCCTTTCCTCCTCTTCTTTCTTGTTTCTATTGTCTTCTGTGGTCTCTTCTTGCTGCAGGTGTTCTGCAGCTGTCGTTGACGGCTGTGGAGATCGACTCCCCAGCTGGTCCCCCCTCCCGTCGGTGTGTTTTTTTTCATGCGCGGTTGCGCACTTTTACTCGGCTCTGTGAGCCATTGTTGTAGTTCTTTTTCTACCGACCTGAGGTAGTGGGCTCCTCTCTCCACAGCAGGCCTCTTCGGACAGGTAAGGCCTTCACCTTTTTCCTCCGTTGTCTTCTCTTCCTCTCTTCTTTCCGTTGATTTTGATTTTTCTCCTTTTGTCTCCATCTTCTTTCCACCTTTATACTCACTTTTCTTTAACTTGTATTTCTGGGGGGGAGTCACGTGATGGAGTAGTGGCCGGACGGTGAACTCCAGCCCTCTCCAGAAAAGTCGGGAAAAACAAGAGAAAACACAAAGGCACAGAAATAAAAGTTACAGAAAAGTGAGTATAAAGGTGGAAAGAAGATGGCGACAAAAAAAGAAAAGTCGAAAGCAACGGTAAGAAGAGAGGAAGAGAAGACAAAGGAGGAAAAAGGTGAAGGCCTTACCTGTCCGAAGAGGCCCGCTGCGGAGAGAGAAACCCGCTCCCTCAGGTCGGTAAATAATGGACTACAAAAATGGCTCGCAGAGCCGAGCAAAAGTGCGCAACCGCGCATGCGCGAAGTTTCGCGCATGCGCGATGCGAATGAAAAAAAACACACCGACGGGAGGGGGGACCAGCTGGGGAGTCGATCTCCACTGCCGGCAACGACAGCTGCAGAACACCTGCAGCAAGAAGAGACCACAGAAGACAATAGAAACAAGAAAGAAGAGGAGGAAAGGGCAACAAAGAAACAACAGATGGTCAACCCAGAGGAAGAAGAAGAGGAAGAGTATGGTGAAATAGAAGAAGAAAAGATAGGCAAGGTAAAGGATATACTTGCTCTTATTAAAGGATACATGGAGTCATTTAAAGAATGGCAAACACAGGAATTTAAGGATTTAAGAAAAAGAATAAACAACACAGAAGAGAAAATAATTAAAATGGAGATGACCTTAACAGAAATGGGAAAAAAAATGGACAAGATGGAAGAGCGGGCAGTAGCAGCAGAAATGGAGGTAGAAGACTTAAAAAAGAAATTGGAGAAATCTAATAAAAAAACTAAAGAGACACAAGAACTACTAGCTCAAAAAATAGATACAATGGAAAACCATAACAGAAGAAATAACATAAAGATAGTGGGCCTTAAGGAAGATGAAGAAGGCAAGAATATGAGGGAGTTTATAAAAGAGTGGATCCCTAAGACCCTAGGATGTCCAGAACTACAGCAAGAAATGGAAATAGAAAGGGCACATAGAGTATTGGCCTCTAAACCACAACCACAACAAAAACCAAGATCTATTGTAGTAAAATTCCTAAGATATACTACAAGAGAAAAGGTACTGGAGAAGACAATGGAAAAAGTAAGAGAGGGCAACAAACCACTGGAGTATAAAGGGCAAAAAATCTTCATTTATCCAGATATAAGTTTTGAACTCCTAAAGAAGAGAAAAGAGTTCAATACAGCAAAGGCGATTTTATGGAAGAAAGGGTATAAATTTATACTAAAGCATCCAGCGGTATTGAAAATATTTATTCCAGGACAACAAAACAGACTATTCTCGGATCCAGAAGAAGCACGAAAATTTGCAGAACAATTACAAAAATAGACTGAGGGAGGAAGACGGGTAATGAGAGTTAAAATGATCACGACTGATATGTATGTGGGTAAAGACAAAAATAGACTGAGGGATGAAGACGGGTAATGAGAGTAAAAATGATCACGATTGATATGTATGCAGGTAAAGAGGTATAAGAGTGAATAGAGACAATGAGCATACATGAATGTATCTGTACTTAGAGGAAAATATAGATAGTATAGACAAGAATTAATAAGGGAAGGTAATGGAATAGAGAGAATAAGGAGGGAATTAAAAGAGGGACCTTTGTGACATATGAAAAGTGAAATCTTTTCTGGGGGAGGCGGGGTGGGGGGAAATAGCGGTCACTGCAAAATCAGTTGACGCTTGCGAGTGGATTCGCAAATCCAAATGGAGAGGGGAGATGTGGTTGTCCGACAAGGGATAAAGGACAACTCAGGAGGTGAAGGGGAGATTGGGGATAAATAAGATAGAAATAGGAGAATAAGGAAAATGTTAGATGTTGTAGGAATGTTGTCTTATCAAGAGTTGAAAATAAGAAAACAGAAATGGAAAAGGAGGAAAGGTAATGATGGAAAAACGGAAAGAGAAGATAAACAAAATATAAAAGGGCTACGCTGAACTATATGTCTTTAAATATTAATGGAATACATAACCAAATTAAAAGGAAGAAACTACCAAATTTAAATGAATAAATGTATTCCATTAGAAAAAATAACATATTGGTTAAGAAATAATATTGAAATATTCGAACAAGTATAGGAGCCTTACATTAAATACAATAGCGAAAACCTACCGGGGACAAACATTACCTAAGTTGATGGAAGGAGAAGGAAAGAAAAGCATGGACTCAGTAGAATTTCTGGTGTAATTTTGTTGAATGACAACATTGTCTGACTGGCTTAATGCAACCTAGATTGTATACCTAAAATGGATGAGAGGGGGGGGTGGGGGGGTGGTTTGGGAGGAAAGGGGGGGGGGGGAGAAAAAGTCACTGTATATGTGTGAAAAAGAAATAGTGTATATCATGGCTAATGTGATTTATGGTGTGAAAAATAAAAAAATTTTAAAAAAAAACAAAAAAAAAAACTTGTATTTCTGTGCCTTTGTATTTTCTCTTGTTTTTCCCGACTTTTCTGGAGAGGGCTGGAGTTCACCGTCCGGCCACTACTCCATCACGTGACTCCTCCCCTTCCTCTTCTTCTGTGTCTTTACCTGTGTTTGTGTCTTCTTCTCTTCCTTGTATCTGTGTTTCTTCTGACTTTCCTGATGAGTTGCTTGTCTCACTTTGCTGGGCTTCTTCTTGCTTGGCTTCTTGCTGTTGATCTTCTTCTTCTGGGCTACTCATCTGTTGGGCCTCCTGCTGCTGCTCTTCTTTCCTTTCACTCTCTTTCCTCTTCTTCCAGCTGAGAGGCCTGGTGTTGGGCATCCCTCAGCTGGTCGCGTTGTGTTTGCCACTCATCAGCTGAGCCCCACTCTCGTCAGTGTTCTCCTTCTCCTTAGTAAGCGCACTTTTGTTTGGCTCAGAGAGCCACGTTTGCAGTCCAGTGCTCAGAGGGTTGCAACTCTGTGGGGTCATCTCCAACCTCGGAGAATGTGTTCTCTTCTCCACGACGGCTCCCTGTTTCTTCAAGCAGCTAAGGCCTTCTCCTTTATCTTCTGGCAACTTTTCTTCTTTTTTTCCCATTGTTTTTACATTTTCCTTCTTGGGTGCCATTTTCTTTCTTTTCTCAACAACTTTATCTTTTATTTGTTATGTTTTGTATTTCTTGAACTTTGTATTTTCTTCACTTTATTTCTTCTTTTCTGGAGAGGGCTGGTATTCCCCTACCGGCCACTGATCCATCACGTGACTCCTCCCAAGATGTTAATTCTTTTAGTCAAATTTTACAAGCATTTCTTCCCAACAAAATTCACAATTGAATTTTTATTTAAATTAAAGTATAAATGACATTTTCTTTATTCTAATATATCCCAATTTCAAAGTATCATCTTCCCAAAGCATGAGTTACAATATTCCAAATTTCGATCCAACTCTGTGTCTGCTGCTTTATGTATCTTTAATTCATTGATAAAGAAGATAAACATTTTGCATAGCTTCGTATTAAGACTTTCATAATGATGAATAACAAAGTATTTACTGTATGATTGAGATAAATAAGGTAGATAAATAAGAGATATTCAAACTTTAAGGAGATACATAAAAAGGTATTTAAAGTGATGCAAAATATTCAAATAAAAATTTCTTGTGCTCGTGCCTTCTTCACATCCTGAAGAATAATAAATAAGCCGTTAGTCTGGGTGAAAATTACGACATATAAGAGACAGGCACAAAATTAACTAAGAGTTAAAAAACACGGTTTTAACCCAGTAGTTCTCAACCTTTTTCTTTCCACTCACATACCACTTTAAGTATTCCCTATGCCATAGGTGCTCTGTAATTAGTAAGAAATTGTTTTAGATGGTATGTGGTGAAAAGAAAAATTTTGAAAACCACTGTTTTAATCATACCTAATTGACTCATTATGTGCACGGTTTCATAACTCCAAAGGAAATGGACCAGTGACAATTTTACTCAAGCAAAATATTTCAGTAACAATTGGGTCTTGAGCAGTGGTTCTCAATCTTCCCTTCCCACTCACATACCACCTTAAGCAATCCCTTACAAATTACAGAGCACCGATGGCATTGGGAATACTTAAAGTGGTATATGAGTGGAAAGAATAAGGTTGAGAACCACTTAAAGGTTTTAACCTTTACAGTCCATACCTTTTATTTATAATTGATGTCATGCTGTCTTTGCAGTAATCTGACCATCTTCTTTCTGAAATCACCACACCCAAGTCCAACTCCCATCTTTCCTTTGTTAAAAATTTGGATATATTCCCCATTCAAACTGTTTGTTCAGTTTCACTAATTTCAGGTGGGGTCAATGTTAGTCCCCATATTTCTCTTAAGAATGATCTAAGCAGGAGAAAACAGAAGAACAGAGTGGCATTGGCCACTCCATATTTTAATTGTTTTAATAGTTCAAAGGACATCAAAGTTCCTTCCGTGTTACAGTTATACCTTTGTCATACCACAATTTAATATTCTATTGCCCATGTTCTTGGGCACAAACACATTTTTATACATTGGTTCTTTTATTGCTATCCCTACTTCTTTCCTATACATTCATTAATTTCTTGCTGCGTTCTAATCATATGTATTAGAGTAGGGTTATATGTCTTTTTCTTTAGTGATTTTGAACTACATTTATAGATAAAGTCATTTGCATCCCCCTCCTCCATTGAGTACATTCCCACTTAAACCCAAGACGAGGGGTTGCCTTCAGTGAAGAAAGCAGCGAGAAATCTAGCCTGTGTAGCTAGGTAATATTTTTTGAAATGTGGAAGTCTAAGTCCTTCCATCCAATTGTCCCATGTCAGCTTTTCCGATGCAATTCTTGGTACCTTATTATTTCATAAGAACTGTCTAATGTGGTTGTTTAGTAGCTTTAAAAAGTTTTTAGTTAATGGAATAGGCAGCGATTGGAAAACGGTATTTTATCACTTTCATTTTGACATAGTTACCCTTCCCACCAAAGTAATTGGTAAGTTTCTATAGGTCTCTTTCTATCCTCCCAAGAAGAAGAACATAATTTAGTTTGTACAAATTTTGCAAGTTATTGTCAGTTGCTATTCCAAGATATTTTATTCCATCAATCTTCCATTTAAATTTACTTTCTTTTTGGTATCTTTCATATTCATAATTTGTTAATGGCATTATCCCACTTTATCCATATTTATTTTGCAGCCTGATAATCTTCCATATTTTTCTAGTGTTCCTTGTAATTTTTCCAAAGATTTAGCTTGTTCTGATATCATCAGTGAATTTGTGTTCTGATTTTGTGTTCTTCTTGCCTGACTTTGAAGCCCTTTAGTCTGGATGAAAATTACAACATATAAGAGACAGGCACAAAATTAACTAAGAGTTAAAGGGTGAAAAACTACAGCATGCTGTTGTGCAGAGGGACTTGGGAGTGCTTGTACATGAATCGCAAAATGTTAGGTTGCAGGTGCAGCAGGTTATTAAGAAGGCAAATGGAATGTTGGCCTTCATCACTAGAGGAATTGAATTCAGGAGTAGGGAGGTAATGTTGCAACTGTATAAGGTACTGGTGAGACCGCACCTGGAGTAGTGTGTCCAGTTCTGGTCTCCATATTTGAGGAAGGATATACTGGCTTTGGAGACGGTCCAGAGGAGGTTTACTAGGTTGATCCCTGGGATGAAGGGGTTGACTTATGATGAAAGATTAAATCGTCTAGGATTGTATTCGCTCGAGTTCAGAAGAATGAGAGGAGATCTTATAGAAATATATAGGATTATGAAGAGTATGGATAGGATAGATGTAGGAAGGTTTTTTGAGCTGGCTGGGGAAACTAAAACGAGAGGACACAGTCTCAAGATTCGGGGGAGTAGATTTAGGACAGAGATGAGGAAAAATAGTTTTTCCCAGAGAGTAATGCATGTTTGGAATTCTCTAACCAGGGAAGTGGTTGAGGCTGCCTCATTAAACATATTTAAAATTCAGTTAGATAAATTTTTACATGATAGAGGAATTAGGGTATATGGGGAGAAGGCAAGTAGGTGGAGTTAGGTCATAAATTAGATCAGCCATGATCGTATTTAATGGCGGAGCAGGCTCGATGGGCCATTTTTGGCCTACTACTGTTCTTACTTCCTATGTTCCTATGTTCCTATTATAACCGGATCCCTTTTTATTATCTCTGCCAGTGGTTCAAGCTCTAAAATAAAAAGTGCTGGGGACAGGAGGCATCCCTGTCAATTTGATCTACTCAAGGGGAACATCGCTGACACCCACTTATTTGTTATATTTTAGTTATGGTTTATGGTATAAAGTTTTTATCCAATTTATAAATGTTCTGCTTATACCAAATTTTTCCAGTGCTTTAAATAAAAAAGGCCATTCCAAACACTCGAATGCTTTTTCCACATCTAGGGAGATTCTAATACTTGGATTTTTCTCAGATTTAACCATGTGTATTATATTAAATAATGTTCCTCGACTATTTGAGGAATGCCTTCCTTTAACAAATCCTGCTTGGTCCGTATGTATCAATTTGGCAAGAATTGTCCTAACCTATTAGCCAATGCTCTCGCTAGTATCTTATAATCAGCATTTAACAGGGATATTGGTCTGTATGACAAAGTTTTTTTCGTGGGTCCCAATTCTTTTTTTGGTTTCACTGTAATATTCGCAGTTGAGAATGACTCTGGGAGGGTCTGTGTTTCCACAGCTTGATAAAGACATCCATTAAAAGGGGCATTAATAATTCTTTGAATTGTCTATAAAACTCAGGTGGAAATCCATCTTCACCCAATGATTTATTAGCCTGTATGGTGCCCAGTATCTTTTTGATTTCTTCCCTTGTGAAGGAAGAATCTAATTCTAACCTTTCTATCTCTTCCAGCCTTGGAAGTTCGATATTCAGCAAAAATTCTTCCATTTTGTTCTAATCTCTTAGTAATTCTGATTTGTATAGTTTCGTGTAATATTGTCTAAAAGTGTCATTAATTTCTTTTTGCTTATATACTAGAGTGTTTCTGTTTTTATAGCATTTATCATTCTTGATGACTTCTTTGTTTAAATTTGCCGATCACCAACTCATAGTTTTGTTGTTCCGTCCTCTATGTTTGTATTGTATTATATTTTAGCTTTTTGTTCTCTAGTAATCTGTATTCTTCTTGTAGTCCTGTTCTTTGATTTTTTTTCTAATTCTTTAATATCCTTCTCCAAGCTGTTTACTTCTGTCATATGTTCCCTCTTAAGATTCTTCATATGGGATATAATTTGTTCCCTTAAATATGCCTTAAGCATGTCCCATATCAGAACACTATTATTAGTAGACAGCAGATTTGTTTCACAAAATATTTCTGTCTCTTCATAAATTCACAAAAGTCTGTTCTTTTAAGCAATGTAGTATTGAGTTGCCATCTGTATACATTCTCTTACTTTTCCATTTTTGCTATAGTTAATAATAATGGAGAATGGTCAAATATAAGCCTCACTGGATATTCTGTTTTTATCATTCTACTTTGTCACTGGGTTGACACTAAAAATAAGTCAATCCTTGTATGTGTGTCATGCACCCTTAAATACAAAGAATAGTCTCTGTCTGTGGGATTTAATTGCCTCCATACTTCGATGAGATTTAGATCGTTCATATATGAAATTATGGTTTTTGCTGCTTTCGCCCTTGCTATTGTTCTTGCCAATTTATCTACTATTGGGTCCAAGCAGAAATTAGTTTCCTCCAACTAATATATTTTGTCTTCCCTGTGCTGTTTTTAAGAAGATGTCCTTCATAAATGCTTCATCATCATAATTCAGGGCATAAGTATTCATACATGTCCATGCTTTTCCATAAATTTTTCAGTGTGCCATTACATACCTTCCAGCTTGATCAATCGAGGTATCTTCTATTAACGCTGCTCTATTTTTATTAATTAGAATCGCCACTCCTCTTGCCTTTGAACCAAAAGAAGATGATATTATTTGTCCCACCCATCCTCTTTTTAATTTATCATATTCCAATTTGGTAAGATGTGTTTCCTCCCAAAAGATTATATTTCTCTTTTAATTTCTTTAAGTATGACAAGTCCCTCTTCCTCTTCACCAACCTGTTTATCCTGTTAATATTAAGACTAATAAACTTTAGTGTTTTATCCATACCATTTTTCACACTATTATGCAGCAATAATATCTTCCAAATTTTCTAAATACTCTTGTAATGTTTCCCTATTAAAAGACATTTCCAATGCATACATTTCCCTTTTAAGAAACACACATATCCCTAGCTCTGACGGTGACGTTGACAATAGTACGCAGAAGTCCTTGAAAAAACTTGCGAATTCTTCCGAAGAAGCCCTCCCTTTGGCACCATCTTTTTGTAAAATCGCTCTTCTCCTGGCACCATTTCCTCCCCCCCCCCACACACCCCCCAAGTCAGAGTTCCCACCTTGCTGCTTTCTTTACCACCTTTCTGTCATTTCAGAGCTCTCCATATAAACCAATGTTTTTTTAAAATTTTAATAGTGAAAACAAGATGGCTCAGTATTATTAGTGTAAATCAAAAGAAACGTCTTTCAGTTGGTCCCGTTTTGAAATGGCCTTTTCAGCCCTTTCAGCTGGTGACTTTCATCTTTTCATAGCTTTCTTAAAAATTCTTCTACTTATTTATTCTTGAAAATTCGTCCATTACCTTCTGATGTTGCTGGATAAATCATTGAATATTTAAAGGTTTTAGATCACAGTTGTCTCTTTTCCTCGTCAAATTCTTATCTTTATTTGACCAAGGCAGGGCTGAAGTCCCGGAAAAACATTACTTTTGTCTTGTCCACCACTAATGGACTTTAGCGACTGCTTCACAGAATGAAACACACCACAACCACATTGGAGGTTTTAAATGAACTGTTTATTCATACTTCCCACGTGCCCCTTTAAGGGTGGCGTGAGCTCCATCCCCGCATTGGCGGTGACATCACCATGCTCGCCTGAGGCGCACGCCTTGGCTTAACACATGAGGCACGGAGGTCCCCCGAGGGCACCATCTTCTTGCGGCTGCCCTGCTGGCGCGGCGGTACAAGTTGGACCGGTTCGTCACGAGGAAGTGCATCACCACACAACCCCCCCCCCCCCCCCCCCAAACCCCAGAACCGGCTCACACATCTCGCTGCCTGGGCGGCCGACTTCATCGTTTTGGCCGGGTCATCACTACCGGTTGTCTATGGTCCAGGTGTGCCGCCTTGAGTCGGTTGACTGTAAATAGCTCTCCCTTTCCCCCAAAGTCCAGGGTGAATGCCTTGCCTGACCGTTGCAGGACTTTGTATGGGCCTTCGTAGGGGCACTGCAGGTGCGCGGTGTGTGGACCTCGCCGGACAAAAACAAAATCAGCCATGGCCAGCTCCTTGGGGATGCAGGATGGGCGGCTGCCATGGTGGGTCAGTGGTGGGGGAGCTAATGAGGCGAGCTTACCCTGCAAGTCTGCCAGCAAGGTCTGACTCTTGGTTGTGGAGCTGATACTTGGGCCAAAGAACTCCCCGGGTAGTGATAGCAGCGCGCCGTAGACCAACTCTGCAGTCGATACCTGTAGGTCTTCTTTTGGAGCCATTCTGATGCTGAGCAGGACCCAGGGCAATTTGTTCGTCCAGCTGGGACCGGTGAGGCAAGCCATGTGGGCTGACTTTAGGTGCCGGTGGAAGCGCTCCACCAGGCTGTTGGCTTAGGAATGGTATGCGATGGTGTGATGGAGCTTGATCCCCAAGAGGTTTGCCAGCTGTGACCAGAGGGTGGTTGTGAACTGGGTACCCCTATTGTTCATCGTGTACACCGGTACTCCAAACCTGGCGATCCAGTGGGTGAGTAGGTTCCTGGTGCAGGACTCAGCAGAAGTGTCTCTCAGTGGACGGCTTCTGGCCACCATGTCGCGCAGTCGACCACTGTCAACAAATAGCAGGCGTCCCTGGACACTGGCAGGGGGTCAACGATGTCGATGTGTATGTGCTCGAACCTCTTGGCAATGGAGTCAGGGCTTTTACATGTCACTGGAACTTGGAGGTCTGACACTGCATGCAGTTTCTCGCCATCTGGACTACCTGTTTCTTGAGGCTGTGCCACACGAACCATTCTGCCACCAATGGAACTGAAGTCTTGACCGAGGGGTGAGCCAAGTTGTGGACCATGTTGAAGGCCTGCGGTCTCCATGCTGTGGGACTACTGGGCACGGCGAGCCGGTGGAGACGTCACAGAGCAGCGTGTCGGGGCTGTCTGGCAGTTTGAGGTCCTGGAGACGGAGGCCCGTGATGGCGGTGCAGAAAGCTTGTGTGTTTACATCCTCCTTCTGCGCCTGCACTAGCTGGGTGTAGTCCAGGCTGGGGGAGAGGCTATAGATGGTGGGCCTTGAGAGCGCATCTGCTACGACATCGTCCTTACCTGCTCGGTGTTGGATGTTGGTGGTGAACTCCGATACGTAGGACAGATGCCGCTGCTGGCTCACCAACCAGGGATCCTTTGACATTGCGAGGGCCTGAGTGAGCGGTTTTTGGTCGGTGAAAACAGTGAACGGTCTGCCCTCCAGAAAGTACCAAAAGTGTCTGATGGCCAGGTACAGGGCAAGGAGTTCCCCGTCGAAGGCACTGTATTTTAGTTCGAGGGGTGGAGGTGCCTGCTGAAGAAGGCAAGCGGGCGCCACTGGCTGTTGACTGATTGCTCCAGGACGCCCCCGATGGCCGTGGCTGACACATCCACTGAGAGCGCGGAGTGGGCATCCGGCTGCGGGTGGACTAGTAGAGTGGTGCTTGCCAGGACATCTTTTGTTGCAGTGAAAGTTTTCTCGGCCTCTTCTGTCCATTTTGTTTTGTTCTTGGCGGTGATCAGTCAGAACAACAGCCTCATGATGCGAGCCACCCCCAGGATGAAAAGGTGGTAAAAGTTGACCATGTTGGCGAACTCTTGTAGACCTTTGAGGGTGTTGGGCATCGGGAACTGGCATACAGCTGTGACTCTCCCGGGTGCTGGGGTGGATCCGTTCGCGGAGATTGTATGGCCCTGGAACTGCAGGGACTTCTTGCCGAACTGGCACTTGGCCACGTTGACCATGAGGTCAAACTCTGCCAGACAGGCGAATAGCGCACGGAGATGGACCTTGTGTTCATCGTGGTCCAGACCTGGCAATGAGGATGTCTTCGAGATAGATAAACACGAAGTCCAAGTCTCTGCCCACTGCATCCATCAGGCGCGTTGGATGTCTGGGCCGCATTTTTAAGGCCAAAGGGCATCCGCAGGAACTTGAATAGGCTGAACGGGGTGATGATCGCGGTTTTGCTGATGTCGTCGGGGTGGATTGGGATCTGGTAGTAACCCTGAACCAGGTTGACCTTCGAGAAAACCCTGGCACCGTGCAAGTTGGCTGTAAAGTCCTGTATATGCGTTGAGGTGATGGTAGTCCCCATATGGGCACCAACCCCCGGAAGCCTTTGGGACCATGTGGAGGGGGGAGGCCCAAGGGCTATCCGATCTGCGGATGATCCCTAGCTCCTGCAGTCGGGAGAACTCCTCCTTTGCCAGTTGCAGCTTCTCGGGGAGGTAACCTCCTGGCTTTGGTGTGGAGAGGGAGCCCTGGGTCGAAATGTGGTGGCAGACTCCATGTTGGGGCATGACAGAAGTAAACTACGACTGCAGGATGGAAGGGAACTCATCAAGCATGCGAGAATACTCGTCCATGGGGGTGCTGATGGAAGCTATCCCTGGGCTGCACACATCTGTGGCGTCGAGGCGGACGGATTGGAAGGTGCGGGCATGTACCAACTGCTTGCCTTTGATGTCCACCAACAGGCTGTGCACCCGGAGGAAATTGGCTCCCAACAGCACTGTGCCCACAGAGGCCAGTACGAACTTCCAGCGGAACTTGTCCTTTCCGATCTGGATGGATGATCCGTTGACCGCCTGTGCGCAGGTGTGGATCTCGTGGGCGGTTGGGGGAGCACGCTCAGTTCTGGTGGTGTCTACTAGGAAGCGTCGGCTACTGGACATCAATCACATTCAGGAGGGTGTTCGTGCGTCCAGCCATTGCAGCCATTAACAGCGGCTGACCGGGTCGATTCCCCGGAATGAATAGGGCTTGGGCCCCCCAGTGTTGATGGTAGAAACACCAAGTGGAGTAGTGTTCTTCTGGTTTGTACTTGGGGGGCGCTTGCAGCCAATTGGGTCCTGGGTGGGTGACCTGGCTGAGTTCAGCCTAATTTTCTTGCTTGGTCCACCAGAGGACGTCTGCGCGGGCTGCAGCTCTGCGTGGATCTGTGAAATCTGCCAGCAGGAATTGGATATCCTCAGGCATCTGTTCGAGGAAAACCTGTTCAAACATCAAGCAGTGTCTGTGGCCCTCTGCTGGTGCCAGCATTTCATCATGGGTTTCTGTCGCCCAGACCATCCAGGTGTAGGAGCCTGGAGATGCGCTGCTACTAGGAGAGGCTGAAGTGGCTGAGGAGGAGGAGGAGGCTTTTGAAAGCAAGGTAGGTCTCCAGTGGGTCGTGGATGAGGTCGTCCACCCTGGCTGCGGTTTCTTCATCGAGAGTGCTCATGACGTGGTAGAACATCATGGTGTCTGATGTGATGTGTCAGAGGCAAACCTACGCTTCCGTCTGCCCGCACCAAGTGTGTGGGCGATGCGTCCAGAAGGGGGGAAGTGTCACTGCGACCACGTTGATTGCCGAGAAATCCATCCATATCGGGAGGCCAGAAAACCGTCTGGACTCGCTGGGGTCTCCAATGTAGCGACTGCTACACAGAATGAAACGCACCAAGGCCATGTTGGAGGTTTCAAACGAACTGTTTATTCAAACTTCACGTGCGCCTCTGCGTCAGCGGTGGCATTACCATGCTCACCCGAGGCACGCACCTTGGCCTAACCCACGAAGCACGGAGGTCCCCCGACGGCGCCATCTTCTCGCGCTGCCTCGCCGGCGTGGCGACACAAGCAGAGCCAGTTCCCCATGAGGATGTGTGCCGCCACAGGACCATTATTATTTTTCAAATATTCATATGCTGCTTCCAAGATCGCATCTCTTTCCCAGTAACTTAAAAGTTTTACCAGAACTGGTCATGGTTGCTGTTCACTGGTTCTTCTAGGTCTGAGAGTCTGGTGAGTTTTTTAAATTTGTAGCTTTGCATTTAACTTATTTTGTCCCAGCATTTGTAGGATCCATGTTTCAAAGAAACTCACCATGTCTTTTCCCTCTATTCCCTACATTGTTACATCTGCTAAAATTTTTCATATGGTCTATCTTGTATCAATCCTTTCTTTTCTGTGTCCCATATTTTTGTTTTATCTTCCATTGCCTTCAGCCTGTCTTTTATTTTGTCTAGTTCAGCCTCTGAATGAGTCATTTGTTCACTTAAGTCCTCCACAACTTCTTTAATTTCCATGACCTTCTCCGATATATCTCTCTCATCGTTGATTCCATACTCGCAAAACAACTGCATAAAGGTTTCAATGTGTCCAGGATGGAGGCTATATCTTGGGCTGACTCCCCAGCTCTGCTGGCTTCAGCCAGTCCCAAGGCCGCTGCTAAGTCATTCTTCATCAGGCTTCTACTCGACGTTCCTGGCTGAGCTATTACTTCTACAGTTTTTGCTCTTGGTTCCCTTGGTTATTTAGCGCTTGCTTTATCCATTTTTGACGATAAAATTCTGTGTTTTGTAAACCATCTTTTTAATACTTTTTGTAGAGAACTCTTTCAAAATACTTCTGCTCATTTCATTAGTATGGCCACGCCCGCTGTTTTACTATTCCTAATTAGCAATGCCACCACCCTCCTCTTTTACCTCGCTTCCTATCCCTTTTGAAACCTCTAAACTTTAGACATACAGCATTTTGGCCAAAAGCCTGTGCTGCCGAATTACACCCAATACACCTACACCCCCAGTACGTTTCGAATGGTGAGGAAAACTCACACAGACATGGGGAAGAACGTACAAACTCATTACAGATAGCGTGGGATTCGAACCCTTGTCCGGTTGCTGGTGCTGTAATGGCATTGTGCTAACCACTATGCCAGTCATGCCAACTTGCTTCAGTCAATACTGTCCTTATGTTATCTACGTCAATACATTATTCCAGATCCTATGTACTTTAAATTTGAATAATAACTTTTTGTAGGGTTCTAATTAAAATTTTCTGAAAGTCCAAATATGTTATCTCATCTGGTTCTTATCTGTTTTATTTGTTAATCCTTCAAAAGTACTCTGGATTTGTTATGCATGATAATCCATGCTGCCTTTGCCCTTTCCATCAATGCTTTCCAAGTGCCCTGCAATGTATCTTTTACAATAGATTCAAGTATTTTGAATTTCCTGTTTCCCTTTATCCTTGCATTTGAATTTGTAGCTTCAGAGGCTGAGAATAACCTACATTTAATTATTTATTGTGTCCTGTCAGTAATGAAATTATTCTCTTTTCAGAGTTGTTTCAAAACTTGAGGCTCAGATTAGACAAGCAGATCATGAAAGAAACTACAAGAAGATTCGGACTGGTGCAGATAGTTGTTCACGTATGTCAAACAGCAGGTAAATAGGTACAGAAGTCAAAAATTTTACATAAAACCTCTAACTAAAATGAGCTTTCATGGCTTATTTTCATGTCAATAATTTCTTTAGTGCTCAAAAATGTATTAATCTCAAACTTTAATATACTCATTGAAGCATCCTCAACCTTCAAGATAGGGGAATTCTAAAGATTCATAGGCCTTCAAGTTGTATTTCTTTTCTCTTTCAAATATCTGGTAATTTCCTGTGTGAGTCCCAGCTGTAGATTGTCCAGCTAATCAACAGCACGGAAACAGATTCTTTAGTCCAATCAAACTTTCCAATCTTGGCAACCTTGTGAAACCTTTCTGCACACTTCCCAGCTTAACAATATCTTTCCTAAAGGCGAGTGACTAAAACTGTGCACAATATTTCATGAGTGGGCTCACCAAACTCTTACATAGAATATAGATGAAGGAACAGGCCATTCAGCCATTTTACCCTACATCGTGTAACGGTTAGCACAATGCCTTTTCAGTGCTAGCGATTGGGACTGGACCTGGGTTTGAGTCCTACACTGTCTGTAAGGAGTTTGTACATTCTCCTTCTGTCTGCATGGGTTTTCTCCGAGGGCTCCGGTTTCCTCCCACCCTTCAAAAATGCACAGGGGTGTAGGTTAATGGGGCAGCATGGACTCTTAGTGCCGAATTGGCCTGTTACAGTGCTGTATGTCTAAATTTAATTTTTTTAAAATATGATGATTAGTGATCATGTGACTGCAGTACCCTATTCCTACTTTCTCTCCATAGTCACAAGGACCAGATCCAACTTCCTTTTGAATGTATTTAATAATCTGGCCTGAACAACTTTTTGTAGCAAGGTGTTCCACAAGTGTAGTTATATGTATATACTGTTGCTGCTCTGTACATAAGTGGCTAGACCGCCCACTGATGACTCAACTGATGTAATCCCTCCCCCTGTGACCTGGCCATAAAGGTCAACCTCCCTGCCCCCTTCCATTCATTCGAGCACATGGAGTTGGGCCAGCCAAAATCTAATGTGTATGAAAGCCTATCGTTCCTCACTCAGTCTTTAGAGTCATTGATGGTGCATATCAACAAGTTCACAACTCTCTGAGTGAAAAAGTTTCTCAATGGCTTCTCCCTTATCCTGAGACTGTGACTCTTAGTTCTGGACTTCCCCAACATTAAGAATTTTCTTCTTGTATTTAATCTGTCTAGTCCTGTCAAAATTATATATGTCTCTCCAAGACTTGAGATATTTATATGTCTCAATCTTCTAAATTCCAATGTATAAAAACAGAAATTCTGGAGAAACTCAGCAGGTCTTGCAATGTTCATAAGAGGTAAAGATATATTTCCAATGTTTGGGGCCTGAGCCCTTTCTCAAGCTTTGAACAAAAAGCAGGCAAGGGGCCTATATTTAAAAAGCTGATGAAAAGGGAAGAATGGGAGAGAGAGGACAGTCCTACAGACAAAAGGTGTTAATTTGATGTGATAAGAGACAGGAGAAAGGAAAGGTAGGAATTGATGGGGGGAGGAGGGGTGTAGTTTCTGGCTCTGAAAGGAGACAGACGGAAAAGGAAAGAAAGCAAGAGAGACTAGATGAAAGGAGACAAAGGGTAAGATATGGGGTGCGTGGTGTGGTGGTGATGTGCTAATGGAAACCGGAGAAGTCAATGTTAATGCCATCCGGTTGGAGGGTATTATGATAGAATATGAGGTGTTGTAGCTCCACTTTGTGTGGGGTCTCAGTCTGGCAGTGCATGAGACAGTAGACAGTCATGTCGGCAAGGGAGCTGGGCGGGGAATTGAAATGTTTTACTCCAACGAGTATAACTAGTTTGTCCAGTTCATCTTGATGCATTAATCCTGCCATCCCAAATATCAGTCTGGTGAATATTTGTTTCACTCTCAATAGCAAGAAATATCCTTCCTCAGATTAAAAGACTAAAACTGAACACAATACTCAAGGTGTAGCCTCACCAATAACAGTGCAAGACTTCCTGCTTCAAAATTCAAAACCTTTCACAAAAAAGGCCAACATGCTATTGACTTTCTTCACTGCCTGCTGTCCTTGCATTCCAATCATCAATAACTGATGCACCGACGGGAGTCACATGACGGAGTAATGACCGGTAGGAGAATACCAGCCCTCTCCAGGAAAGAAGAAATAAAGTGAAGAAAACACAAAGTTCAAGAAATACAAAACACAACAAATAAAAGATAAAGGTCTTTTATTTTATTAAAAGATAAAGAAAAGAAAGAAAATGGCACCCAAGGAGGAAAAAGCAAAAACAACGGGAAAAAAAAGAAGAAAAGACGCCGGAAGAGAAAGGAGAAGGCCTTACCTGCATGAAGAGGCAGGGAGCCGTTATGGAGAGAGGAGCCCACTCCCCGAGGTAGGTGGCGACCCTGTAGAGTCGCGACCTCCCGACCGCTGGACTGCAAAAATGGCTCTCTGAGCCAAACACAAGTGCGCAATGTGCACACTAAGGAGGGGGGGCCCAGCTGAGGAGCAAACTTACACAACGCGACCAGCTGAGAGATGCCCGACAGCAGGATAACGACAGTAAAGGGAGTGATAGGAAAGAAAAACAGCAACAGGAGGCCCAACAGATAACTAGCCCAGAAGAAGAGGACGAACATCAAGAAGCTATGCAAAAAAACACCCAGCAAACTGAGGCAAGCAGCTCGACAAGAAAGTCAGAAGAGACACAGATACAAAGAAGAGAAGTAGAAGACACAAACGCAGGTGCAGACACAAAAGAAGAAGACCAAGCTCTGCACAGAGGAATAGAAGGTAAAATAGATAGACAGTAAATAGATAAAAAAATTTCAAGAACAATTGAAAGCATTAAAAGAATGGTTGACATTAGAATTTAATGAAATGAAAAGAAAAATGAAAAGTACAGAAGAAAAAGTGAGTAGAATAGAGCTGGTCATAACAGATGTAGCAAAAGGATTAGAAAATGTGGAAGAACGAGTAATGGCTGTAGAAATGGAAGTCAATGATTTAAGAAGAAAATTGGAAGACAGTGACAAAAAAGTTAAAGAGTCACAAGAGTTGTTAGCTCAGAAGATTGATATAATGGAAAATTATAGTAGGCGAAACAACATAAAGATAGTGGGCCTAAAGGAAGATGAAGAAGGCAAAAATATGAAAGAATTTATAAAAGAATGGATCACAACGGTCCTGGGAATGCCAGAAATACAGGAAGGAATGGAAATAGAAAGGGCACACAGAACACTAGCCCCGAAACCACAACCACAACAAAAACCATGATCCGTTTTAGTAAAATTTCTGAGACACAAAACAAGAGAAAATATATTGGAGAGGGCAAGGAATAAAATTAGAGAAGACAAAAAACCGTTGGAATACAAGGGTCAAAAAATTTTTTTTTACCCAGACATAAGTTTTGAACTCCTAAGGAAGGGGAAGGAGTTTAACACAGCAAAATTGATCCTATGGAAAAAAGGCTATAAATTTATGTTAAGATATCCAGCTGCGCTTAAAATATTTATCCTGGGGGAGCAAAACAGACTGTTCTCGGATCCGGAGGAAGCACGAGAATTTGCAGAACGCCTGCAGGACAGAAGGAGAGATGAAGAGATGTAACAAGAACGATGACAAACTACATATAAAGATGTAAAAATAATGTATAAGTAAGAACTAAAGAAGGGAAAGAAAAGGGAAGTAAGGGGGAGAAAAAAAGAGGGTGAGCTTTGTTAAATGTGAAAATAAAAGTCTTTTCTGGAGGGGGTTGGGTGGGAGAGAATAACAGTCACTGTGAAATCAGTTGACTCTTGTGAGCGGGTTCGCAATCCAAATGGAGAGGGGAGTTGTGGTTGCACGGCAAGGGACAAGGAGCAACTCAGAGAGGCGGGGACACTTGGGGTTAAGGGAATTTTAGATGTGGAGGTTGTTGAAGTATTTTATGTTTTAGAAGTGTTGTCATAGATTGAGTTCAAAAAGGGAAAACTGGGAGATGAAAATGGGGAAAAGGGGAAAGGTGGTGGTGAGGAAGTGGAAATGAGGTGTAAACAGAGTAAGAGATGGCCATGTTGAATTATATGACTATAAATATTAATGGAATTCATAACCAAATTAAAAGGAAGAGGCTACTAAATTTACTGAAAAAAGAAAAAATAGATAGAGCATTTGTGCGGGAAACGCATCTAAATGAAGTGGAACCTAATAAATTAAGGAGAGACTGGGTAGGGCACATAGTGACAGGATCATATAATTCAAAAGCCAGAGGTGTAGCTATATTAATCAATAAAAATATACCAATCAAAATAGAGGAGGAAATAATAGATCCAGCAGGGAGGTATGTAATGATAAAGTGTTAGATATATTCAGAATTCTGGAATTTGATCAATATATATATGCAACTAATGAAGAGGTTCAAAAGTTTATGCAAGATATTTTTTGAAGATTGTAGATACGCAGGGGCTCTCTGAACCCTTCTCCATTAACAATGGCGTGAAGCAAGGCTGTGTTCTCGCACCAACCCTCTTTTCAATCTTCTTCAGCATGATGCTGAACCAAGCCATGAAAGACCCCAACAATGAAGACGCTGTTTACATCCGGTACCGCACGGATGGCAGTCTCTTCAATCTGAGGCGCCTGCAAGCTCACACCAAGACACAAGAGAAACTTGTCCGTGAACTACTCTTTGCAGACGATGCCGCTTTAGTTGCCCATTCAGAGCCAGCTCTTCAGCGCTTGACGTCCTGCTTTGCGGAAACTGCCAAAATGTTTGGCCTGGAAGTCAGCCTGAAGAAAACTGAGGTCCTCCATCAGCCAGCTCCCCACCATGACTACCAGCCCCCCCACATCTCCATCGGGCACACAAAACTCAAAACGGTCAACCAGTTTACCTATCTCGGCTGCACCATTTCATCAGATGCAAGGATCGACAATGAGATAGACAACAGACTCACCAAGGCAAATAGCGCCTTTGGAAGACTACACAAAAGAGTCTGGAAAAACAACCAACTGAAAAACCTCACAAAGATAAGCGCATACAGAGCCGTTGTCATACCCACACTCCTGTTCGGCTTCGAATCATGGGTCATCTACCGGCACCACCTACGGCTCCTAGAACGCTTCCACCAGCGTTGTCTCCGCTCCATCCTCAACATCCATTGGAGCGCTTACACCCCTAACGTCGAAGTACTCGAGATGGCAGAGGTCGACAGCATCGAGTCCACGCTGCTGAAGATCCAGCTGCGCTGGATGGGTCACGTCTCCAGAATGGAGGACCATCGCCTTCCCAAGATCGTGTTATATGGCGAGCTCTCCACTGGCCACCGTGACAGAGGTGCACCAAAGAAAAGGTACAAGGACTGCCTAAATAAATCTCTTGGTGCCTGCCACATTGACCACCGCCAGTGGGCTGATAACGCCTCAAACCGTGCATCTTGGCGCCTCACAGTTTGGCGGGCAGCAACCTCCTTTGAAGAAGACCGCAGAGCCCACCTCACTGACAAAAGGCAAAGGAGGAAAAACCCAACACCCAACCCCAACCAACCAATTTTCCCTTGCAACCGCTGCAATCGTGTCTGCCTGTCCCGCATCGGACTTGTCAGCCACAAACGAGCCTGCAGCTGACGTGGACTTTTTACCCCCTCCATAAATCTTCGTCCGCGAAGCCAAGCCAAAGAAAAGATACGCAGGGGAATATATTGATAGGAGGGGATTTTAACTTTAATTTGGACCCAAAGTTGGATCTTTGGCTTGGCTTCGCGGACGAAGATTTATGGAGGGGGTAAAAAGTCCACGTCAGCTGCAGGCTCGTTTGTGGCTGACCAGTCCGATGCGGGACAGGCAGACACGATTGCAGCGGTTGCAAGGGAAAATTGGTTGGTTGGGGTTGGGTGTTGGGTTTTTCCTCCTTTGCCTTTTGTCAGTGAGGTGGGCTCTGCGGTCTTCTTCAAAGGAGGCTGCTGCCCGCCAAACTGTGAGGCGCCAAGATGCACGGTTTGAGGCGTTATCAGCCCACTGGCGGTGGTCAATGTGGCAGGCACCAAGAGATTTCTTTAGGCAGTCCTTGTACCTTTTCTTTGGTGCACCTCTGTCACGGTGGCCAGTTGGATAAAACTGGACAAAAGACTAGCAAAAAGAATAAAGTGGCCAAATTTATGGTTAAATCAATGCAGGAAATGAAACTTATGGATATATGGAGGAGACAGCACCCAAGGGAGAAGGAATACTCATATTATTCAATTAGACATAAAACATACTCAAGGATTGACATGTTCCTGTTGTCAGCTAATATTCAAGGAAGAGTTAGGAAAATGGAATATAAAGCTAGATTGCTATCTGATCATTCACCCCTGTTATTAGCAATAGAACTGGAGGACATCCCACCAAGAACATATAGATAGAGATTAAACTCCATGCTACTTAAAAGACAGGAATTTAGAGAATTTATTGAACGCCAAATTAAAATGTACTTTGAAATAAATACGGAATCAGTGAAAGACAAATTTATATTATGGGATGCAATGAAAGCCTTTATTAGAGGGAAGATAAAAAGTTATGTAACTAAGATGAAAAAGGACTACAATCGGGAAATAGAACAGTTGGAAAGGGAAATAGTAAGTACAGAAAAAGAACTAGCAACAAAGGAAGATATAACAAAAAGAAGAGAATTGGCAGACAAAAAAATAAAATACGAAACATTACAAATGTATAAGGTGGAGAAGAACATAATGAAAATAAAGCAAAAGTATTACGAGCTAGGAGAAAAAAACGCACAAAATATTAGCCTGGCAACTTAAAACAGAACAAGCTAAAAGAACTGTATTGGGATCAAGGAAAAAGGACAAACAAATTACATCTCACCCAACAGAGAATAATGAAAACTTTAAGGAATTTTATGAACAATTATTCCAATCTGAGAACGAGGGGAAAGAAGACAAAATAGATGAGTTTTTAGCTAAAATCGAACTGCCAAAATTGCAAGAAGAGGAGCAAAACAAGTTGATAAAATCATTTGAAATAGAGGAAATACAGGATATATTAAAAAAAACTGCTGAACAATAAAATGCCTGGAGAGGATGGACTCCCAATAGAATTCTATGAACATTTAAAGAGTTATTAATTCCTCCTCTCCTGGAAGTAATGAACCAGATAGAAGAAACAAAACTTGCCAGATTCATGTAAAACAGCAATAATTACAGTAATACCAAAGACAGGGAAGGATCCACTAACACCAGCATCATATAGACCAATATGTCTACTTAATTCAGATTATAAGATAATAGCAAAACTATTAGCAAACAGATTGGCCGACTGTGTACCAAAAATAGTAAAACAAGATCAAACTGGATTTATTAAGAAAAGATGAACAGCGGATAATGTCTGTAAATTCATTAATTTAATCCATGCAGTTCAAGGAAATAAGATACCAACAGTGACTGTTGCTTTAGACACAGAAAAAGCCTTTGACAGGGTAGAATGGAATTATTTATTCAAAGTATTACAGAGGTTCAATCTACCAGAGAAATGTATTAATTGGATTAAAGCATTATATAATGGATCATTGGCGAAGGTGACAGTAAATGGATATATATCGAACCAATTTAAATTAAGTAGATCAACTCGGTAGGTATGTCCATTATCTCCCTCACTGTTCGCTGTAGCAATAGAACCATTGGTAGAACTGATAAGAACAGAAAATAAAATAAAAGGGATAAAAATAAAGGAGAAGGAGTATAAAATCAGTTTATTTGCAGATGACATCATAGTATACTTAACAGAACCAGAAATATCAATAAAGAACAACATAAGAAATTGAAGGAATATGGAGAAATATCGGGGTACAAGATCAACGCAAATAAAAGTGAACCGATGCCAATGAATAATGTGGATTACACAGAATTTAAAAAAGAATCACCATTTAAATGGCAAACACAAGCAATCCGATACCTAGGTATTAGATTAGATAATAATTTAGGCCATCTATACTAATTAAATTATCAGCCATTAATGAAGAAATTACAGGATGACTTAGAACATTGGAAAGAATTGCCACTAACATTGATAGGGAGGGTAAATAGCATTAAAATAAATGTCTTCCCAAGGATATAATACCTATTTCAATCGTTGCCAATTCCCTTAACAGAGAAATTCTTCAATGAACTAAAGAGAATAATAAGGAAATTCTTATGGAAAGGGGGGGAAACCGAGGATAGCGTTAGATAAATTAACAGAGTGGTACAAACAAGGTGGTCTGAAGTTTCCAAACTTTAAAAATTATTATAGAGCAGCACAATGACTGATGATCCCCAGATCATCATGATCCCCAGATGTCATTGAACCTCCCTTTTTCTGAATTTCTCATCATTCAGATAATAATATGCCTTGCTATTGTTGCCACCAAAGTGCATAACCACACATTTATCTACATTATACTGCATCTATCCACTCTCCTAATCTGTCCAAATCATCTTGAAATATTCCTGACACTGTTACCCAGCATGTAGTAATTTGCATTCAATTACTTCATCTAAATCATTAATATATTGTACTTAGCTGAGGTCCCATCACTGAATCTTTTGGTACCCCAATAGTACCTGCCTGCCAAAATGAAAAGGACCTATTTATTACCACTCTCTGCTTCCTGCCAACCAGTTTTCTGTCCTTGTCAGTACATTTCCATCTATATCACATTCTTTAATTTTATGCACCACTCTCTTGTGTGGTGCCTGATCAAAAACCTTTTGAAAATCAAAATATACCACAGCAGCTGGTTCATTGTTATCCACTCTACTGGTTTCATTCTCAAAAAAATTCTAGATTTGTCAAACATGATATCCCTTTCGTAAGTCCATGCTGACTTTAGTAATCCTATCACTCTCCAAATGCACAGCAACAACATCTTTAATGGACTCCAACATTTTCCCCACTATTGAAGTCAGATAGTGTTCAGACCCAAAATGTTGGTTATATCCCTTTGCTTCCTATAGTAATTGCGTGACTGCTGAGTTTCTCCAGCCCTTTTGTGTATTGTCTTTTCTTAGAATTGTGTTAATTTCCTTTTTAATGAGAAATGCTATCTCATCTGGTTTATCTTTCAATCTATCCTTCCTAAATGTTGATTACCCCTGAAAATTAAGTTCCCAAACCTGGTTTAACTTATAAACGTGCAATACCTTGCACTTATCCAAATTAAATTCTGTCTGCCATTCCTCAGCCCACTTTTTCAGTTCATCCAGATCCTGTTGTAATCTCAGATAACCTTCACTGTCACTATCACCAATTTTGGTGCCATTCCTAAACTTATTCACCATACTAACTACATTATATCTAAGTTGTTAATATAGATGGCAAACAACAGTAGACCCAGCACAAATCCAGGACATCTCTAGCCACAGGCCTCTAATTTGAGTAACAGCCCTCCATTACCACCCTCCTACCATCAAGCCAATTCTGTGTTCAATTGGCCAGCTCACCCTAGAATCTGACCTGCCATACCAGCTTACCATGTAGAACTTTGTCATAGGTCTTTCTGAAGTCCACACAGACATCATCTACCACCCTGCCCTCATCAACTTCTTGTTGCCCTCTTCAAAAGAACTCACTCAGGTTCATGAGACATAATTTTCCACACACAGAGCCATGCTGACTATCCTGAATCAGTCATTGCTTTTTCAAATGTAAGTAGATCCTGTCCCTTCATTAACGACTGATATAAAGCTCTCTGGCCCATAGTTCTTTGATTTATTGTTATACTTTAATAAAAGCATAGCATTAGCCACTCTCCAGTCTTCTGACACCTCATCCATGATCAACAATGCAAATATCTCTGCTAGGACTCCTGCAATTTCTTCCTAACTTCATCTAATGTAAAGATACATTTGATGTGTTCCCTGGGATTGATTGATCTTCATGCATTTTAAAATTCTCAACATCACCTGCAACCTGGATTCTCTTCAACGCATTGGTATTTACTTCCCTGGGCCTCCAAATCTTTCTCCATGATAATTACAGATGAGAAATGCTTGTCCATCTCCTATGGTTTCACACATAAATGACTTTGTTGATCTCTACAATCTCACAGCATTTGCCCTGTTAAGGATACATCTGAGATTGGCTTCTAAGGTAACTCTGACATTCCTTGGGTAACTGCTCAATACCACACTTACCACTTCAGCTGTTTTCTCCCAAATTCTCCCTGTAATTTCTGCAAGACTCTTGCACACAAATTCGGCTGCAAGGACTGACAGCTCAATGATCCTAGATTTTGATGTTTTAGACAAGACCAAGAGGGAGGTAAAAGAGGTGGAAGAGTTGCATTATTAATCAAAAAGAGTGCCACAGCTACACTCAAGATGTAATGGAGGGTCATCCTCTGAGCCAATATGGTTAGAGATCAAAAATAAGAAAGCTATAATCACTCTTAAGGTTATTATTGTCAGTCTCCTGATAGCCACCAAGAGTTATAGGAGCAGGTATGTAGACAGGTTATGGAAATATGTGAAACAAACTGCTCTGCTGTTGTGGGAGACTTTAATTTTCCCAAAATTGACAGGGACATCCTTAGAGGCTTGGATGGGCAAAATATCATGGAGGAAAAAGATAGGGTGGGAAGAAGCTAGGGAGGGCTGAAGACATGATGGGGTGTTGGACAGAGGGTGGGAGAGCTGGAGGCACAGCTGGAAGGAGAGACCATTATCATGATTGGCTTGACAAACAATGGCTGGAGCTCTATAAAATATTTGTTAGCTGGGCTTGTGTGTAAAATTCTAGCCATCACTCTACAGGAAAAAAAATGTATATTTTGGGCTCTCTAACCCATCCTAACTGTATATCTTGTCTTTACTCGGCAAAATAATGAAGCTTGCCTTTGACTGGCTGTAGCTATGCAAATGAGTGAATTTGCATAAATATTAAACCAATTGAACTTCGGCCTAATTTGATGATGGGAGTTTGGACTACAAATATTTCATCCAATTATCTCTTGGTGACAACCCCATGAAGGCAGTTTGTTTTGATTTCCCCACCACCATACTTTCAGATGCCAAGGATCTATGCTTAGAAAGTCCCTTCCAGTGTCCCTCTGTCTTCCCAGCTTTTCTGTCCTCAAAATCAATCTCTTTGACAACTTTTTGAATGGGTGTCAATTTTTTGTCATTAAAGATGAAATACAAATACAGGTGTGTGGTGCATGAGCAGAAAATGGTTGCTGAAATGAAAGAATGTTGCTTGGATAATTTATTTGATTATTATATTGAAGCAGGGAAAGAACCTTGGTATACAAGGGATGTAGAAAATTTAGTTAAGAAGAAAAAATGCTTATAAAAGGTTTAAGAAGTAGAAACTCATAAAGCTCTGGAGAATTACAAGATTGTCAGAAAAGAGTAGACTGGGTGGCACAGTTAGTATAGCAATTAGTGCAACACTGTTACAGTGACAGCGACCTGGGTTCGAATCTGGCGCTGTCTCCCTAGTTTTCATCCAAGTGCTCTGGTTTCCTCCCACTATTGAAAAACATATCAGGACTGTAGGTTAATTGGGTATAATTGGGTGGCACAAACTCGTGGGCTGAAAGGGCCAGTTACTGTGTTGTATATCTGAATTTAAATTTAGGAGAGCTATCGGGGTCATGAAAAGGCTTTGGTGAGTAGGTTCAAGGAAAACCCCAAGGCATTCCACAAGTATATGAAGAACAAGAGGGTGAGTCGTGTCAGGGATGATAGTGGAAACATGTGCATGGAGTTGGAGGAGGGAGTGGAGGTCCTTAATCAATACTTTGTTTAAGTATTCACCAGAGAAAATGACTGTGGCAATTGTTAGGATGACTTAAAGTGGATTAAAATGCATATTGACATTAAGAAAGAGGATGTGTGGAGCTTTTGAAAAGCATGAAGTTAGATAAGTCACCAGGACCAGACGAGATTTACCAAATACAACTGTGGGAAGCGAAGGAAGAGATTGCTGATGATCTTCGCTTTGTTACTGGGGACATGAGAACTCTGGAGGATTGGAGAGTTGCAAATGTTGTTCCCCTATTTAAGAAAGGGAGTGGAGATAACCCAGGAAATTATAGACCACTGTGTCTTACTTCAGTAGTGGGCAAGCTGTTGGAGAAGAACCTGAGAGAGAAGATTTACAAGCATTTAGAGAGTCATAATCTGATTAGGGATAGTCAGGGTGGCTTAATCAGAAGAAAGCTATGGCTTACGATCCTGATTGAATTCTTTGAGAATGTAACAAAGTGCATTGGTTGTACTGCATATAGATTTCAGTAAGGCATTTGAGAAGGTTCTCTCTGCAAAGTTCATTCAGAAAGTAAGGAATCTTGGAATCTAAGGAGGTCTTGGTTTATGGATACAGAATTGGCTTGCCCAGAGAAGGCAGAGGGTGGTTGTAAATAGTTCATATTTTGCGTGGAAGTCTGTAATCAGTGGTATTCTGCAGGGATCTGTTCTGGGATACTCCATTTTGTATTTTTTTTAAATGTCCTGGATGGGGAAGTGGAAGGGAAGGTTACTACATTTTTGGATGTCATGAAGGTTGGTTGAGTTGTGGATAGTCTGGAGGGTTGCCAGAGGTTACAGAGGGACATTGATAGGATGCAAAGCTGGGCTGAGAAGTGGCAGATGGAGTTTAACCCAGAAAAGTGTGGTGGTTCTTTTCGGTAGATCAAATTTTAAGGCAGAATACAATGTTAATGTGAGGACTCTTTGAGCAGTGTTGACAAACTGAGAGTTCTTGGGTTCTGTGTCCAAAGGACACTCAAAGCTGCTGCACACGTTGATAGCATTATTAAGAAGGCAAATGGTGTGTTCGCCTTCATTAACCGTGGGATTGAGTTCAAAGACCGTGAGGTAATATTGCAGGTATATCAGACCTTAGAACTCACTTATGTTCAGTTCTCATTGCATCACTACAGGAAAGATGTGGATGCGATAGTGAGGGTGTAGAGGAGATATACAAGGATGCTGGTTTGATTGGAGAGCATGCCATATGAAGATAGGTTGAGAGATCTTTGTCTTTCCTCCTTGGAGTGATGGAGGATGAGGGGTGACCTGATAGAAGTATATAAGGTGATGAGATGCATTGATCACATTGATGGCCAGAAGCTTTTTCCCCAGGGCTAAAATGTCTAATATGAGGGGGCATAGATTTAGTTTCAGAATAAGCACAGCTGGGGAATGTAAGAGGCAAGTCCTTCATACAAGAGTGTGGATGCATGGAATGCACTGCTGGCAACGGTGATGCAGGCATGTGCAATAGGATCTTTTAAGAGACTGTACTGTACATGGAACTGAGAAAAATTAAAGAGTTATGCACGAGGGAAATTCTAGGCAGTTGTTAGAGTAGATTATTACTGTAGGTCATCACAAAGCTGTGGGCTGAATGGCCTATATTGTGCTGTAGATTTACATGTTCTATGTATTTGGACTTTTTGAGATCTGGGGTTAAAATTGTTAACAAAGATAACTTATCCAAATGGAGGAATAAATTGAAGTGAAAATGGGCAATTCCTAATTGAGAATATACATAAAATGTTGAAGCAAATAATCATGGGTAAATTAATATTTTGTCTTTTGTGTCTTCTCTGAATTGTTTTATTATTCTGTTATTCAAAACAGCCTTTTCAACCATCATTCTCCTGTGAAATCTCCTGCTGATGTGGCAAGGCGGAAGTGGCTTACTCCAGGTTCTGATTTCTCCATCTTCACAGGGCGACCTTTAGAGAGTAACTACAGTGTTTCTGGCAATGGATTTGAAGAAACTCACTTGCAGCCAAGAAGGTCAGCCTAACATCTTTACTGCAGGAAATTAAGCAGAAAATTCATAAAATAGCAGATTGGGCAACTGTGGAGAGAGAACAACAATTATTTTTTTCCATTCGGTCTTCTCATCAGAACTGGGAAGGAAAAACTTTCAAAATTTTTTAAGTTGCAGAGAAAGGGGAATATTGAGGAGATCAAAAGTAAAGTCTGATATAGCCTGTAAACAAGGTTGTGCAGTTGCACAAGCTGTTCCGTTAACTGTGGCGATCTGTGTGTAGGAATTGAGATGAATGAGAACAGGGGGGAAATAAACCAAGATGCTGGAACTCTGAGATGCAGATCACAGCAGTTATTGGAAATAAGAAACAAATTGAGTATTGGAAATTTTGGGGATCTACTTTGTTTTGCATTTCACAATTCTTGCACACTTTTTAAAAATCAAATTCTTAGTCATAGTCCTCCTTTTTTGTTCCAACAGACTAATCAGCTATTATTAACTAGATGGCACCATAAAGAAATGGACTTGCCAAGACAATCGTGGCCTAAGCCCTATCACAGACCTTCCCCTTGTTCTCACCATCCCTCCTCTTTCTTAAATTTAAAACACTCCTGCATTCTCATGTTTCTAGTTCTAATGCAAAATTATTAACACAAAAACACCGAAGAGAGTAAGAGTCACCCAGCCCAAACCTGTCCTGTCATTCAATATCATGCCACCCCACAAACAAACCACCCTCCATTGACTCCATCTACACTCCCTGCTGCTCCAGAAAAGCACCCGACCTGTTAAAGGACACTTCCCACCCTGGCTACTCTCATACGTGAGTTTGGAGACACCGACTACCAGACCACCAGACTAAAGGACCCTTTCTATCCTACAGTCTCATTAGTAAAAGATGATCTTTTGATCTCATAAAACCCTCCTCCATCACAGTCCTTGCTTTATTTTGTAACTGTATTTTCTTATTTTTTGAACTATTTGTAATGCTGAAGTATGGGTTAACTTGCCTGAAACAAGTTTTTCACTGTATCCCAGTAGACAACTTGGGTCACCGACTTAGCATAGACAAGTTGGGCCTTAGGGTCTGTTTTCACGCTGTAAAACTCTATGACGATTCATATACAATTCACTTTTAAAAAAAATGACTGTGGCTGATCTTCCTTATTCAGCATCAGTGTCAGTTCCACATCGAACTCAATTTTCTGATCCTTCAAAATGTATCTATATACCTACTTCCTATTTAAGTACCTCGTCTGATCAAGCCTCGACAATCCTCTGAGAAGAAATTCCCATGTATTTCAGCTTTAAATAACTATCCCTTTTATCTTGTAATTATGTCAATTTTGGAAATTCCAGAGGAAGCTAGAGAGATAGACAGATACACACCGGCTATGGCAGGGAGTGCAGGCTATTGCAGCCTACAAAGTGAGAGCGAACCATATAGGTGGCTGTGATGCTTCATTACCCGATTAGCTGAACACCATCTATGTGCGCTTTGAGAAGAACCAAACAGTCCCTACTAGAATTCCTAAAAAGGCTGAAGACCCTGTGATATCTGTCTCTGAGGGTGATGTCAGAACATTATTCAAGAGGGTGAACCCTCGCAAGGTGTCAGGAAATGACTACCGCCCAGTAGCACTAACTTCTATGGTGATGAAATGCTTTGAATGGCTGGTCATGGCCAGAATTAACGAGTTCCTAAGCAAAGATCTGGACCCGTAGCAATTCACCTATCGTCACAATTGCTCCACAGCAGATGCAATGTTGTTGGCTCTCCACTCAGCTCTGGATCACCTCAAAAACAGCAATTCATACATACGGCTGCTCTTCATAGACTACAGCTCGGCCTTCAATACCATTATTTCTCTCGTTGTTGGTCAAGAAACTACAAACTCTAGGCTTCTGAACCCTCCTCTGAAACTGGATCCTTCACATTCACATCAGAAAACCAGTCAGTATGAATTGGAAACAACGTTGTCTCCTCACTGATTATCAACATAAGTTTACCCCAAGGTTACTTTCTTAGCAGACATCTTTTCCTTAATACATCCATGACTGTATGACAAGGCACAATTCCAATACTATCTATTGTGTGGTGGTGCAAAGAGATAGACAGGATGGTAAGGGAGGTGGAGTTGCACTCTTAATCAAAGATGAGCTCCAGGCAGTAGTGAGGAATGATATAAGATCTAAAGAGCATAATGTTGAGTCCATTTGGGTAGAGATAAAGAATAATAAAGGGAAAAAATTATTGGTGGGTGTTATCTATCGCCCACCAAATAACTATAGTTTAATGGCACAGGAAATAAATAGAGAGATAAGTGAGGCATGTAATAATGATACGGCAGTAGTCATGGGGGACTTTAACTTCCACATAGATTGGGAAAATCAAGTTGGTCGTGGGAGTCTAGAAGAGGACTTCATGGAATGCATCTGCGATAGCTTTCTTGAGCAGCATGTTAAGGAACCCACAAGAGAAAATGCTCTCCTGGATCTAGTGTTGTGCAATGAGATAGGTAGAGTAAATGATGTAATAGTCAGAGACCATCTGGGAAATAGCAATCATAGTATGATTGAATTTCTCATTCAGATGGAAGGGGAAATAGTTAGATCTAAAACTAATATATTATGCTTAAACAGGGGTGACTACCATAGGATGAGGAAGGAATTGCGCAGAGTGGACTGGGAGCACAGGCTAATTGATGAAACAGTTGAGGAACAGTGGAAGATTTTCAAAGAAATATTTTGTAATGCTCAACAAAAATATATTCCGGTCAGGAAAAAAGGCAGCAAGAGAGGGAAAAACCAACTGTGGTTAACAAAGGAAATAAAGGAGAGTATAAAATTGAAGGCTCAGGTGTACAAAGCTGCAAAGAGCAGTGGGAAACTGGAAGATTGGGAAAACTTTAAGAGACAACAAGGGGTTACAAAGCGGGTAATAAGAAATGGGAAAAAGGATTATGAAAGTAAATTGGCACAAAATATAAAAACAGAAAGCAAAAAATTTTATAAATATATAAAACGGAAGAGGGTGGCCAGAGTTAACATAGGACCCTTGGAGGATGAGAAAGGAAAACTGGTAGCAAAAAATGAGGAAATGGCCGAGGCATTAAACAAATATTTTGTGTCAGTCTTCACGGTGGAAGACACATCCAGCATGCCCAAGTGCGGAGTTAAGGATGCGAATGTTGGGGAGGGATTTGATAAAATAGTTGTTACAAAGGAAGTAGTGATGGAGAAACTAATGGGACTAAAGCCAGGCAAATCACCTGGTCCTGATGATATGCATCCAAGGGTTCAGAACGAAATGGCAGAAGTTATAGTTGATGGATTGGTGGTCATATACCAAAATTCCTTGGATTCTGGGCAGGTCCCGGCAGACTGGAAGACAGCAAATGTCACGCCACTTTTTAAGAAGGGATGTAGGCAGAAGACTGGAAATTATCAGCCAATTAGCTTGACGTCTGTGGTTGGAAAAATGCTTGAAGCCGTCATTAAAGATGAAATAGTGAAACTTTTGGAACGTAAGGGTTCAATCAGGCAGACGCAGCATGGTTTTAGAAAGGGAAGATCTTGTATGACAAACTTGTTAGGATTCTTTGAGGATATAATGGGTGCGGTGGATAGAGGGGAACAGGTTGATGTTGTATATTTGGATTTCCAGAAAGCGTTTGATAAGGTACCGCACAAGAGACTTCTCAGTAAGTTACAGGAAAGTGGAGTCCGGGGAAGTATATTGGCCTGGATTGAAAATTGGTTGTCTGACAGGAGGCAGAGAGTCGGGATGAGTGGGAGTTTTTCAGGTTGGCAGAGAGTGGTAAGTGGGGTGCCGCAGGGGTCAGTGTTAGGCCCACAACTGTTCATCATTTACATTGATGACTTGGAGGAGGGGACAAAATGTGGTGAAGCCAAGTTTGCGGATGACACGAAATTGAGTGGAAGAGCAAATTGTAATGAGGATGTGGAGAGTCTGCAGAGGGAGTTAAGCTGGATGAGTGGGGAAAGGTCTGGCAGATGGAGTACAATGTTAGTAAGTGTGAGGTTATCCACTTTGGCAAGAAAAATAAAAAAGCTGAATATTATTTAAAGGGTAAAAAACTACAGTATGCTGTTATACAGAGGGACTTGGGAGTGCTTGTGCATGAATCGCAAAAAAGTTAGGTTGCAGGTGCAGCAGGTTATTAAGAAGGCAAATGGAATGTTGGCCTTCATCGCTAGAGGAATTTAATTCAGGAGTAGGGAGGTAATGTTGCAACTGTATAAGGTACTGGTGAGACCACACCTGGAGCACTGTGTCCAGTTCTGGTCTCCATATTTGAGGAAGGATATACTGGCTTTGGAGACATTCAGAGGAGGTTTACTAGGTTGATCCCTGGGATGAAGGGGTTGACTTATGATGAAAGATTAAATCGTCTAGGATTGTATTCGCTCGAGCTCAGAAGAATGAGAGGAGATCTTATAGAAACATATAGGATTATGAAGGGTATGGATAGGATAGATGTAGGAAGGTTTTTTGAGCTGGCCGGGGAAACTAAAACGAGAGGACACAGTCTCAAGATTCGGGGGAGTAGATTTAGGACAGAGATGAGGAAAATTAGTTTTTCCAAGAGAGTAGTGAATGTTTGGAATTCTCTAACCAGGGAAGTGGTTGAGGCTGCCTCATTAAACATATCGGAGGATGATAGATCAGCTCATTGAATGGTGTAATGACAACCACCTTGTGCTCATCAAGGTCTCAGTCGTGGTGAGGGTCAAGAACTTCAAATTCCTGGGTGTCAACATCTCTGAGGATCTGTCCTGGACCTTCCATGTTGATGCAATCAGCTCGTCAGCGGCTATACTTTGTGAGGTGTTTGAGGAGATGCAGTATGTCACCGAAGACTCTCGTAAACCTCTACAGGTGTACCATGGAGAGCATTCTGACTGGTAGCATCACTGTCCAGTATGGAGGTGCCAACCCTCAGGACAAGAATAAACTCCAGAGAAGTTGGCCTGCAACATCACAGGCACCAGACTTTACTCCATCAAGGACATTTACGTGAGAAGTCACGTGATGGAGTAGTGACTGGTAAGAAAATACCAGCCCTCTCCAGAAAAGTTTAAAAAAAAGTAAAGAAAAAGCAAAGCCACAAACACAGAAACCATAACAAATTAAAAATAAAGGTGTGAAGAAAATGGCAGCAAAGAAAAACCAAAAACGGGAAGAAAAGAAGAAGGAAAGACGTTGGAAAAGAAAGGTGAAGGCCTTACCTGTACGAGGAGGTCCGCCGTGGAGAGAGAAGCCCGCTCCCTGAGGTCAGTGGAAACCCCGAGCGCAGGACTACAAAGATGGCTCACGGAGCCAAACAGAAGTGCGCAACCGCGCATGCGTGAATCCTCGCACATGCGCGATGCACACGACAAAAACAACACAGACGGGAGGGGGGACCAGCTGAGGAGTAGATCTCCACAGCTTGAACAGACAATAACCTGACAGCAAGGCTCCCAACAGGAAAATATAGAAAATAACGGGAACAAGAAGGAAGAGAGTAAAAAAATGAAATCTGAAAAACAGCAAATGACCAGCCCAGAGGAAGAAGATCAACACCAAGACACCTTTAATAAAAATAATAAAAATAATAATAAAATAGTAAAATGACAAAAATACCCAACAAAATAAAATTAACAACTCAACAAGACAATCAGAAGAGACAGAGGTAAAGGACACAGATCCTGGAGTGGACTCAGAAGAAGAGGAGGGAGAACATCAAACTCTACACAGAGAAATGGAAGATGAAGGGAAGGGACAGTACATGGATAAAAAAAATTTTTCAAGAATATATGGAAACATTAAAAGAATGGCTGACACAAGAATTCAGTGAAATAAAAAGAAGAATAAAAGGTTCAGAAGAAAAAGTGAATAGATTAGAGATGGTCATGGCAGAAATAGGAAAAAGAGTAGACCAAGTGGAAGAATGAGAAACAGCCATAGAAATGGAGGTAGATGACTTAAAAAAGAAATTGAAAGAATCTGATTTAAAAAAAAGTTAAAGAAACACAGGAGCTGTTAGCTCAGAAGATAGACATAATGGAAAATTATAATAGGAGAAACAATATAAAGATAGTGGGCCTTAAGGAAGATGAAGAAGCCAAAGATATGAAAGAATTTTTTAAAGAATGGATCCCCAGGTTCCTAGGAATGCCAGAATTACAGGAAGGAATGGAAATAGAAAGGGCACACAGAACATTAGCCCCGAAACCACAGCCACAACAAAAACCAAGATCCATTCTCGTAAAATTCCTAAGATATATGACAAGAGAAAATATTTTGGAGAAGGCAATGAAAAAAATAAGAGAAGACAAAAAACCACTGGAATACAAAGGTCAAAAAAATTTTTTCTACCCAGACAAAAGTTTTGAACTCCTGAAGAAAAGGAAGGAGTTTAACGCAGCAAAATCGACCCTATGGAAAAAAGGTTATAAATTTATGTTAAAATATCCAGCGGCGCTTAAAATAGTTATCCCAGGGCAGCAAAGCAAACTGTTCTCGGATCCAGAAAAAGCACGAGAATTTGCAGTACACCTACAAAACAGACAGAGAGATGAAGAGATGTAACAAGAACAAAAATGACAACAAAATATATATAAAGAAGAAGAATAAAGTATAAGTAAGAACTGAGAAGGGAAAGAAAGGGAGGAAAGGAAGTAAGGAGGGAATTAAGAGAGTGACCTTTGTTGTATGTGAAGATTAAAATCTTTTCTGGGGGCTGGGTGGGGAAGAATAACAGTCACTGTGAAATCAGTTGACGCTTGCGAGCGGGTTCGCAATCCAAATGGAGAGGGGAGATGTGGTTGCCCGACAAGGGACAAAGAGCAACTCAGAGAGGGGAGAAACTATTGAGGTTAAAGGAATTTTAAATATGGGAATAGTGGAAATATTTTATGTTTTAGAAGTGTTGTCTTACAATGTGTTCAAAAAAAGAAAACAGAAAGAAATGGATAAGAAGGGAAGGTGGTGATGAGGAAACGGAAAGGAAAGGTAAACAAAGTATGAAATGGCCATGTTGAACTATATGACTTTAAATATTAATGGAATACATAACCAAATCAAAAGGAAGAAGCTGTTAAATTTATTGAAGAAAGAAAAAATTGATATAGCATTCGTACAAGAAACACATCTAACTGAAGTGGAATACAAGAAATTAAAGAGAGATTGGATAGGACATGTAACAGCAGCATCATATAATTCAAATGCCAGAGGAGTAGCTATATTAATCAATAAAAATGTACCAATCAAAATAGAAGAGGAAATAATAGATCCAGCAGGGAGATATGTAATGATAAAATGTCAGATATATTCAGAATTTTGGAATTTACTCAATGTATACGCACCTAATGAAGAAGATCAAAAATTTATGCCAGATTTATTTTTGAAGATCGCAGATACGCAGGGGAATATTCTAATAGGAGGGGATTTTAAACCTTAATTTGGAATCAAAGATGGATAAAACTGGAAAAAAGACTAACAGAAAGAACAAAGTAACCAAATTTATAATTAAATCAATGCAGAAAATGCAACTTTTGGATATATGGAGGAAACAACACCCAAAGGAAAAGGAATATTCATATTATTCGAGTAGACATAAAACATACTCAAGGATAGACCTATTCCTGTTACCAGCCCACATTCAAGGAATAGTTAGGAAAACGGAATATAAAACTAGATTGTTATCGGATCTCTCACCCCTGTTATTGGCAATAGAGCTGGACGACATCCCACCAAGAATGTATAGATGGAGATTAAACTCCATGCTACTTAAAAGATAGGATTTTAGAGAATTCATTGAGCGACAAATTAAAATGTACTTTAAAATAAATACGGAATCAGTGAAAGACAAATTTATATTATGGGATGCAATGAAAGCGTTCATCAGAGGGCAGATAATAAGTTATGTAACTAAGATGAAAAAGGACTACAATCAGGAAATAGAACAGTTGGAAAGGGAAATAACAAATACAGAAAAAGAATTAGCAATAAAGGAAGATACAACTAAAAGAAGAGAAATGGAAGACAAAAAAATAAAATATGAAACACTACAAACATATAAGGTGGAGAAGAACATAATGAAGACAGAACAGAAGTATTATGAGCTAGGAGAAAAAACACACAAAATTCTAGCGTGGCAGCTAAAGACAGAACAAACTAAAAGAATGGTATTGGCATTAAGTAAAAAGGACAAACAAATTACATATAATCCAACGAGATCAATGAAAACTTCAGGGAATTCTACGAGCAACTATATCAAACTGAAAACCAAGGGAAGGAAGACAAAATAGATGAATTTCTAACTAAAATTGAACTACCAAAATTACAAACAGAGGAGCAAAATAAATTAATAAAACCATTTGAAATAGAAGAATTACAGGAGATAGTAAAAAAACTACCGAACAATAAAACACCGGGAGAGGATGGACTCCCAATAGAATTCTATAAAACATTTAAAGACTTATTAATTCCTCCTCTCCTGGAAGTAATGAACCAGACTGAAGAAACACAAAATATGCCAGATTCATGCAAAACAGCAATAATTACAGTAATACCAAAGACAGGGAAAGATCCATTAACACCAGCATCGTATAGACCAATATCTCTACTTAACACAGATTATAAGATAATAGCTAAACTATTAGCAAACAGATTGGCCGACTGTGTACCAAAAATAGTAAAATTAGATCAAACTGGATTTATTAAAAAAAGATGAACAACAGACAATATCTGTAAGTTCATTAACCTAATCCTTGCAGTACAAGGAAACAAGACGCCAACAGTGGCAGTTGCTTTAGACGCAGAGAAAGCCTTTGACAGAGTAGAATGGAAATATTTATTCAAAGTAATTAATTGGATTAACGCATTATTTAAGGGACCATTGGTGAATGTGACAGTAGATGGATATATATTGAACCAATTTAAATTAAGCAGGTCAACTAAGCAGGGATGTCTACTATCTCCCTCACTGTTCACTTTAGCTATAGAACCCATGGCAGAACTGATAAGAACAGAAAATAAAATAAGAGAGATAAAAATAAAAGAGAAGGAATATAAAATCAGTCTATTTGCAGATGACATCATCGAACCAGAATTATCAATAAAAGAATTACATAAGAAATTGAAGGAATATGGAGAAGTATTGGGGTACAAGATCAATGCAAATAAAAGTGAAGTAATGCCAATGAATAATACGGATTTCACAAAGTTTAAGAAAGAATCACCATTTAGATGGCAAACACAAGCAATTCGATACCTAGGTATACAACTAGATAATAATCTCAGCCATCTATACAAACTAAATTATCAGCCATTAATGAAAAAATTACAAGACGACTTAGAGCACTGGAAAGACTTACCACTAACACTGATAGGAAGGATAAACTGTATTAAAATGAACATCTTCCCAAGGATACAATATCTATTTCAATCATTACCAATTCAACTATCAGAGAAATTCTTCAAAGAGCTAAAGAAAATAATAAGGAAATTCTTATGGAAAGGGGGGAAAACGAGGATAGCACTAGATAAATTAACAGAATGGTACGAACAAGGAGGCTTACAGCTACCAAACTTTAAGAATTATTATAGAGCAGCACAATTAAGATACCTATCAGATTTTTATCAAACAAGGGAAAAACCAGATTGGACTAGGTTAGAACTAGATAAAATAGGGGAGAAGGTACCTGAACATATACTATATAAGTGGGATGAAAAGTTGGTGCAACATAGGAATTCACCAGTATTGCACCATCTGCTCAACATTTGGTAGAAGATTCACGAAGAAAGGAATAAAATAAATTATCAACTACCAAAATTAATATTGACATAAAATCAACTAATCCCTTTCACAATAGATAACCTTTCCTTTAGAGAATGGGAGAGAAAAGGGATCAAAAGAATAGAAAATTGTTTTTCGGGAAATAAATTATTATCTTTTGAACAAATAAAGGTCAAATATAATATAACTCATGATACAATGTTTGCATACCACCAGCTGAAAACCTATTTGAAGGACAAATTGGGAAACAGTCTGAGGTTACCAGAAGGAAGCAATTTTGAATATGTGATTACAGACACGATGATAATTTAAAAATTTATAACAAACATGTACATCAAACTGCAAGGAAAGGAGAACGAGGAAACAAGCTGTAAACCTAAACAAAAATGGGACAAGATCTAAACATAAAGATAAAGAATGAAAGATGGGAAAAGCTATGCTCCGGAACTATGAGAAATACAATAAACACGAGGTTACACATGATACAATATAATTGGTTACACAGGCTATACATCACACCCCAAAAGTTAAATAAATGGGACCCAACAGTATCAGACAGATGTTTTCGTTGTAAGAAGGAAATGGGAACAACAGTACATGCAATTTGGGCAAGTGAGAAAGTAAAAAAATTTTGGGAAGATCTGAACCAGATATTAAATAAAATCACAAAAAGCAACATACCAAAAAACCCAGAGATCTTCCTTCTAAGTAATATAAGAAATAAAGAACTTGGACTCGATTTGGATGGAGCACAAAAAAGATTTGTTATGATAGCCCTAGCTGTAGCAAAAAAATGTGTTATGTCAACCTGGAAATTAGAAGACAATCTGAGAATACAGCAATGGTACATAGAAATGAATAAATGTATTCCATTGGAAAAAATAACATATAATTTAAGAAATAACATCACAATATTCGAACAAATATGGGAACCATACATGAAACACAATAAAGAAATCCTACCTTGGACCTGTACCCCCTAAAATGACAGAAGGAGAAGACAACGAAATGAACTGACCCAATATGTAAAAGTAGAAGACACAAATTCCTTGTTTATTTTTATTAAGTGACGACATTGTTTAACGGGTTTAATGTATCATATAGATTGAACTTTGAATAAATGGAGAGGGGATGAGGAAGGGAGGGGGGAAAAAGGGGATAAAATGACACTGTATATATTCAAGAGAAAAATGTCTGTATGTATTTTGGTCAGCATGGTTCATAGTGTGAAAAATAAAAAAATTAAAAAAAAAAGGACATTTACGTGAGACAGTATCTTAAAAAGGCAGTCTCTGTCCTCAAAGAACCCCGCTACCCAGGCCATGCCCTCTTCCCTTTGCTACCATTGGGAAAAAGGTAGAGGAGCCTAAAGACAAGCACTCAATGGCACAAGAACAGCGTATTCCCCACTGCCATCAGATTCCTGAATAATCAATGAACCAAAGACACTGCCTTACTTTATGTGCACGATTATTTTTATTATTTTACAGTAATGTTGTAAGATGATTTTGCCTAAAAGCCTGAATGCACCTGAGATTGTCTGTCTGATCTCAGAAGCTAAGTAGGCTTAGGCCTGGTCAGTACTTGGAGGGGAGACTACCGAACAACACCAGGTGCTGTAGGTTTCTGTGAGGGGAGTTGGACTAAGTGGCGACTTTCTGTCTGGCTTACGGTAGACAAAAGTTAAAGAATTTCATGTATGTTACATTCTAAAGGTAGGACAGTATTATGTGAGAATAATGGAACAGATACTATACCTATATAAATGTTTGCACTACGGTACTGCTGCAAAACACTGAATTCCATGACATGTTAATGAAAATAAATTCTGATTCTGATTCTCATATTGTTTGAGACACTCCCCTTAATAGAAACTTCTTGATTCACAACAGTTCAAGAATACTGTCACATTGTTGGTATAGCAAGAAGGGTTTTTTCATGAATCATCCAGAAGTAAACTTTCATGCAGCTCTACAAAGTAGTTGGGCAAAAGCAGTTACAGAGCATAGAGTTACAATGAAAAAGATCAATAAGTAAGTACTGCAGATGCTGTAATCTGGAGCAGAAAGCAAATTGCATCAGGATCAGGGTCTTGACATGAAACATTGACTATATCTCTTCCTCAAAAGATGTGTCTGACCCTCAGACTTCCTCCAGCAGTTTGCTTTTTGCATTTGAAATATCTCAGCATTTATCTTGTCACATGCCCTTAGGATCTTCCATGCTTCCATAAGATGACTACTCATTCTTCTGAACTCAAAAGGATATAGATGTTATTTTTTTTTGCTGTTAGTTTCAGGTTAATGTGTTCATCCCAGAAATCAGCTTAGTAAATTCTTTTTGATTACCCCCAAAGTCACTCTATATTTTCTTAACTAGGAGCACCAAATTGTAGTGTTCCAGATGCAGCCTCAACAACATCCTGTGCAATTAGAACTGCACTTCCCTATTTTTAAATTAGATCAATAAAGGCTACTATGTCATTTTGATTCTTAAATACAAAATGAACTTGATAACTCCTTTGTGTTTCATGCACAAGAACATGAAGATCCCTTTTATTAACTATTTTGCAGTCTATGCAATATATAAAAGTGCTGGAGATCCTTAGCAGTTTATATAGCAGCCATAGGAAATAAAAAGCAATCATCGTTTTGGCCTGAACCTTTCATTGGGAATATGATAATACAGGTGGATACCTGAATAAAAAAGTAGGGGAGAGGAGGGAGGAAGTGGAAAGGGGAGGAAGAGAAGCTAATAGATAAGAGGCAATAAATAGGAAGGTAGAAGAATAAGAAGCTGAGAACTGATATAGTTTTCTGATAAGAGATGGAGCTGGAGGGGTAAGGAAAAAGAGAGACGGCGGGAGGCTGTTTATGGAAATTATAAAAGTAAACATTTCAGATGCTGTCTGATTGGAGATTGCCAAGATCAGATGCAAGGTGTTATTCCTCCAATTCGTGGGTGGATTTGATTTGGCAGTACATAAGACCATGGGAATTGTGTGTGGAATTGAAATGGTTGTCCTTTCTGTTGTAGCAGATAGTGAAGGTGCTCAACAAAACAATTTCTCAGTCTGCATCCAGTCTCCCCAATATAGAGGAATGCCAGATGCTGTAAATGACCTCAGCAGATTCACGTGAAGTGTTGCTTCACTTGGAAGGCCTGTTTGGACCGTGAATAGTGGTGAGAGAGGAGATGTGACTACAAGGGTAGCACTTCTTGCAGTCACAAGGGTAGGTACCAAGAGAGTGATTGGTTGAACCAGTGGACAAGGGAATTGTGGAGGGAGTGTCCCTGCAGAAAATGGGGAAGGGAGAGTAAATGTGTCTGGTTGTGGAATCCTGTTGTAGAGAATAGTATGTTGAATGCAAAATCTGGTGGGATGGTACATAAGGACAAGGGGTACTCTGTGGGGAAAAGGTGGAAGGGGCCAGGGCACATCTGCTGGAAATAAAGGTGATGATGGTGAGGGGTGAGTTAATGACAATAGAGGGGAAGCCACGTTTTCTGAAGAAGGAGAATGTCATATTTCCTGGAATGGAAGGCCTCATCCTAATGGGGTTCTTTGAGGACAGAAGCTGCAGTGGAGTCAGAAGAAGTGAGAATTTAAATTTAGACATACAGCATGGTAACAGGCCCTTTCAGCCTACAAGCCCTTGCCACCCAATTAACCGACACCTTCAAATGGTGGTAGGAAACTGGAGCCCCTGGGGAAAACCCACGCAGACATAGGGAAAACGTACAAACTCCTTATGGGATCCCCATCCTGATAGCTGGCACTGTAAAGGTGTTGTGTTAACTGCTACGTTAACCATGCCACCCCAAGATAGAAAGGAATAGATTCCTTACAGAAGGCAAGTGCACCTGTTGTGGCTTCCTGGCCAACATTTTTAATTTCATTCCTCATTCCCATCCTGACATGTCTGACCATGGCCTTGTGCACTACTACCAAACCAAGGCAACCCACAAATTGTAGGAACAACACCTAATATTCCATTTGGGTACTCTCCAACCAGATGGCATAAACATCAACTTATCCAGTTTCCATTAGGCTCCTCCCCTGTCTCTCTTGCTCTCCCTATCCCTCTGTCTCCTTTTCTCCAGCTTCTCACACCCTTCCCTCTCCATTCAGGGGGCAATCCCCCTCCCTATCTCATCATCTATTTTTATCTTCGGCCCATCCACCCATATCCACCTAAGGCCTCTTGCCCTTTGGTCTGTGCTGCTCTCCCTGCCCCTTCTCCCCTCTTCAACTCTCCTCGCCCCAGTTTTTTATTCGTGCCTACCTGCTTTATGCTCTTATTTGTTGAAGGCCTCAGGCCTGAAATGTTGGTTACCCTTTGCTTCCTACAAATACTGCATGACCGACTGAGTTTCTCCAGCACTTTTGTGTATTATAAATGAGAGCTAGTGGGGCTTTTGATAATGTCTGTGGATAGTTTGTCTCTCCAGATGGAGACAGGGAGCAGCTGTGTGCAGGGTGGAAGGTGTCCTCAATGATTTGCACACCCTCTTCAGACAATGATCCTGGTAGATCATGTCGGTGTGGGGAAAGGGAGACTCCAGTGATCCACTCTTATGGTCCTGTGGATTGACCATATTTCTCTCCAGCAACCATACCACACTGTGATGCAGCTTGTCAGGTCGCTCTGGATATAGCTTTTGTAGAAGGCTGACAGTACTGCACATGATATTCCGAGTTCAAGTTCTTTGAAAAGTTGCAACATAATTTCCCAAATGTAATATTCTATGTATGTGTATATATCCTCTTCACAATCCTATCTGTCTTGCTGTTTTCAAAGAACCATGGAATTGAACATTACATTTGTCAGGTTTAAATTCCATTTACCAGTATTCCATCCAATTAGCTATCTGATCTATATCCTGCTACAGCTTGAGATCAGGGGTCCCCAAACTTTTTAGACCATCAACCCTCTTCATGGAATACTTGATCCTTCATTGACCCCCAGGCATGGAATCCTGGTGCTGGACAGGGGTGGGGGGAGGTGGGGGTGGGGTGGTGGCAGCAGTGGGGGGTGGGGAAATGACCAAAGGTACAAAGAATACACATCTTTCTTTTACACTCAGTCCGTCCGTCCTACTGTTCACTCTCAACTTATTCAAAGGCCAAAGCCAAACACAACACAACATGGCAGCTACGAAGATCCACTCTCATGAGAGGCTGGCCCCCATTTGCTTAGGTGCTATTTTCTGTTGATCCGCCCCCGTTTTCCACTGCAAAAGTTCAATTGACCCTTTGGTATGCCACTAACAACAATTTTCTGATCAGAAAAGCATCCTTTCATCACTATCCTCTGCTTCCTATTACCAAGGCAATTTTAGATTCAACTGGAACCAGGATCCCATATGGTTTGATCTTCTTGATCAGCCTACCTAATGCAGGATCTTGACAAATGCCTGACATCTATATAGACAAGGTGAAGTGTCCTGTCTTCATCAATCTTTTTGCTATTTCCTCAAAAATATTCAATCAAATTAATGAAGCAAAATTTCCTTTCTTACAAAGCCATGCCAACTGTCCATGATTAACTCATGCCTTTCCAAACCCAAAATAAAAACCCTTTCTCCATTAATTTCCCTACTACTGTTGTAAGGTTTATTGGTATGAAGTCACCTGGCTTCTCTGCTGACTAATTCAGATTCTAACCTCTCTGTGATAATTAATCTTCAATCCATATTAACTCTTCCTGAGTTCTTGTCTAGTACTCAAGCCTTTTAAGTAGCACCTTTTCAAATGGTTTGAAGTCAAGCATTAATTCTATTTTTCTCTCTCCATGGAAGAGGCCTGATCTTCTGACTAGCTACATGCAGCATATTCTAATTTTATTTTGGATATTCAATGTCCGCATTTTTATATATTTTTACTTGAGGTATACTTCAGCTTTAAGTTGTTAACCCTAAACATTGAAAAATACTTTGATATGTTTCTGGATGTATTATTTTAAGAGATTAATGTAGCTACCCAGGTGTAGCTCACAAATAGTTGAATTATTTAAAAATGAACTAGTGTCAGTAATGGGATCAAGGAGCTGGGCATCTGTTCTGCCATTGAATGAGATCCTGCTGTGAACTTGGCCCTACCTACCTGCCTGTTTCCTTAAATCCTAATTCCTCAATTATTGAAAAATCTAGCTATCTGTGTCTTAAACAGTTGTTAACAAATAGAATTTTATTGTTTCATTATGTAAAAATTTCCAAATTCAGTGCTCCCTGGGAGAAGTAGTTCCTCCTCATCTACTCCTCTGGATCTTGTTGCTATGTCTCTTAATTCTAGAGTCATCTTCCAATGGAAACAATTTCCCTGGTTTCAATCTCTAGAAGATGCTCCCCTCACCCTTTTAAACTTCAATGAATAAAGTCCCAGGCTCCTCGATCTCTCCTCGTAAGCGAACTGCTTCATTTCCACAATCACTCTGATGAGCCTCCTTTGCACTATTTCCAAATTCAATAGATTTTCCCTCAAGTAGGGAGATTAGAGTAGTACGCAGTACTCCAGTGGTGGCCTCGCCAGCACCTTGTACCTTTGCAGCAGAGCACATCCCTGCTCTTAACTTTAATCATCTGAGCAATGAAAAGGCCATTCATCCTATTTGCCTTCATGATTACTTGCCACACCTGCAAACTAGCTTTTTCTGATTCACGTAGAAGTCTCTCGATACAATAGCATACTGTATTTTTTTTTACCATTTAAATAGTAGACCAATTTTCTATATCTTCCTTCCAAAGTGGATGATCTCATATTTACCAACATTGAACTCCATCTGCCAGACCTTTGCCTTATATCTACATCTTTCTACAGACTCTGTGTCCTCTACATAGTTTGCTTTTTCACTCATTTTCATGTTACTTGCAAATTTAGATCAGCTTTAGTTTCTTCAGCAAATTTATAAATGCTGGGAATTTCCATTTATAAATGTAGTGTTTTATGCAGGAACAGAGAGATGCCATCATGGCTAAGTCAGATCACTGTGAGACTTTCTCTTGCAAATTATTTGGTGTTTGGGTTAATTGATCTGATAATCCTATTTCAATTGGAACCATTTGTGTTACTGAGTGTTATTGAAGACCAACTAGATTTTGTCAGGGTTACCCTGCATCAGTGTTCGGTTTAATATAAACTTAATTTCCTTGTTGCAAATTATAACATTTTCTTCAACTGAAGAATTGGAACCAAATCATATTGTGAAAATCCAACAGGGTGAGCAGAATCCAAACAAAATTTGGAAGATAAAGGAAATGCCTTACAAAAGAAACAAGTAGTATATTGTGTTAAATGCCATAATACGCTGGCTGGGTAAGGATTACAGATTTCATTCTCAAAGGATATTGGTGAAACAGATGAGTTTTTGCATTAAATTTCATACTTATTTTTCTCTGAATTTAATTTCCCGAACGGTGAACAAACTCCTTTCTGTGGATCAGAATTTGCCAGCTGGCACAATAACCTGATAGATGTTACTAAGAAAAGGTTATTTCTCTTTTGTTGTTTTGTCCAGGTACCATTCTCCACCAGAAAAAGATCACCCCTGCAGTCGGCAAGATAATTCCAATGGTTTGGAGGAACCTAATCCACCCATTCTAAGAGCCTTAAAACAACTTGATGATAGAAATGTCTCTGAAAGCTGGGGAGTACACATGCCTTTACATGATGTTTCAGGAGCAGGAGATGGGACAAGTAAGGCCCAGGTTATTCTGCTCAGTTGCCATTACCATACTTTATTTGTTGTTGGCAAACTTTATTTGAATTGAAAACTAAATATACTCAGTCATTTTTTTTTGTTTATTGAAATTAAATTTCTTGATGCCATTATATAATTGCATATTATATTACAGTGGCACTTGATCTGTACTTTTTGCAGACTGAATTCCCTTTTACGTTTATCTACTATCATTGTCATACAGTATAAAACAGACCCTTCAGCCCAACTTGTCCATGCCGATAAAGTTGGCATTCTGGGCAAGTCCCATTTACCTGTTTTTGGTCAATATCTTTCTAAGCCTTTCCTATCCATAAATCTGTTCAAATATCTTTTGAATGTTGTTATTTTTGCCGCTTCAACAGTTTCCTCTGGGAGAGGTGAAGTATGTTGGACAGAAGATTGGTAGATGCCAAACCAAGGGAGAAATTTCTAATTTTGGGTAATGTCCCCTCTCTCTTCCTCTGCACTACTTATGCTTTCCCCTGTTTCTCTCCCTTTTACCCTTTTCCAACCCTCCTCCCCTCCTCTTTGGTTCTATCATCTTCCAACCCCACCAGATTCTTCTGCTCTGTCTCCCCTTTCCCCTTCAGCTCTGGTTCCATCTGTTCTCTTTCTCAATATCAACTTTGGCACCTTCACTTGTTTGAGTACCTACTCCTCCCTATATGACCTATTTTTTTTCACATGTTATCTTTGATTTTATTGCCCCTTTCTCCCTTTGTCTGGAATGTGGAGAATGCTCATATATGAGGGCATTTTGAAATCAAGAAAAAGTTGGGTTGGGTCTATTGCGATTATGGTGGCCAAGTCCCCAGTGCTCTACAGGATATATCATCAGTTATTAAAAGAGGCAAATGAAGAGGACCAATGACTAGGGTAAGAAGGGTGATGAAATCCTGCAAAAAGAGTTCAGGGAGTTGGGTTCTAAGTTAAAGAACAGGACCTCCAGGGTTGTGATCTCAGGATTTCTACCTGTGCCATGTAGTAGTGAGGTTAGAAATGGGGGATAATGCCGCTTAATATGTGATGCAGGTAGAAAGGCTTCCATTTTCTGGATCATTGGGTGCCCTTCCAGGGAAGGTGAGACCTATACCAGCATGAAACAAGATAGATTGCAGATGCTCTGATTGTAGTTAAAAACACCAAAATTCTGAAGGAAGTCAGCTGGTCTTTTCACCATCTATAGGAGACAAAGATATATTGCCAACGTTTTGGGCCTTAGCCCTTCTTCAATGAAAAATTAGAAAAGGCAGAAGCAGGATATATCAGAATGTCTCAGAATTCAAACAATGGTGAAGGAATCCAGTTAAACAAAAGGTGTTAATTGGATATGATAAGGGTCTAAGTAGAATTTATCATGTCTGTGCAAAAGGAAACAGGAAATGGAGAGATGACGGGGAAGCAAGGGGGGGGGGGCGCGGGTTTAAAGAAAGCCAGAGAAGTCGATATTAATGCCATCTGGTTGGAGGGTGCCCAGTTGGAAGATGAGGTGTTGTTCCTCCAATTTACCGATGGTCTCAGTCTGGCAGTACATGAGACTATGGACAGACATGTCAGCAAGGGAATGGGATGAAGAATTGAAATGGGTTGCCACTGGGAGATCCATGCTATTGCGACAGATAGAGCCGCTTTAAAACATCTTACTCCTCCTGGACACCTTGTTCTGGCATTCTACCTGCACTGAACCTTTATATTTCCAACTGCTGCTGTGGCATCAACCATATCAACTTCAGTATTCCCCTCACTCATTCCAATCTCACCCCCTTAGAACACCTGGCCCTCCATTCTATCCACACCAATCCAAACATCATCATCAAACCTGCAGACAAGGGTGGTGCTGTTGTGGTCTGGCACACTGACCACTATCTGGCCGAAGCCAGACGACAACTCTCAGATACCTCCTCTTATTACCCCTCCAACAGGACCCCACCAAAACTTAGCAAACCACTGTATTACATACCATCTTTGAACTCATCCAGTCACCTCTCTGGCACAGCCTCCATCCTTATTATTGCTCAACTCTACACTCCTGTTTCTACCTCCTACCCAAGATCCACAAACCCAATTTATCCCAGCAGACCCATCATGTCCACTTGCTCCTGCCCTACTGAATTGATTTCTGCTTACCTTGCCTCTGTTTTGTCCATCCTGGACCAGTCCCTCTCAACCTACATCCTTCACTTCAACAACTTCCAGTTCTCTGAACTCACTCGCCTCTTATTTACCATGGATATCCAATACCTAAACACCTCCCCATTCCTCATACTGAAGGCCTCAAAGCCCTTTGTTTCTTTCTGGACCACCACCACCCTCCTCCAGTTGGCAGAACTTGTCCTCACCCTCAATAATTTTTCCTTTGATTCATCCCTCTTTCTCTAGGTTAAAGGGGTAGCCATGGGCCCCAGCTATGCCTGCCTTTTTGTTGGCTATGTGGAGCATTCCATGCTAAAAATCTACACAGGCAAGGTCCTTCAACTCTTCCTCTGCTACATCGATGACTACTTTGGTGCTGCCTAATGTACCCATGATGTGATCATTGGCTTCATCCACTTTGCTGCCACTTTCCACACTGACCTCAAATTCACCCGGTCCATGTCTTGCACCACTCTCTCTTTCCTCGATCTTTCAGTCTCCATCTCAGGAGACAAACTCTCGACAGACATCTTCTATAAGCCCACCAACTCCCACAGCTACCTTGACTACACCTCCTTCCACCCTGTCCCCTGTAAGGATTCCATTCCATTCTCTTAATTCCTCTGTTTCTGTCACATCAGCACCCAGGATGAGGACTTCCGTGCTAGATCATCAGAGATGTTCTCCTTCTTCAAACAATGTGACTTTCCCTCTACTATCATCAACTTGGTTCTCACCTGCATATCCTCCATTTCCCGCACATCTGCCTAGTCCCCTCTACCCTCAAGCGCAACAAGAACAGAATTCCTCGTCCTCATCTACCACCCACCAGCCTCCGCATCCAATTCATCTTCCTCCACTATTCCCACCATCTACTATGTGATCCCACCACTAGACACATATTCCCCTCTCCTCCTCTCGCTGCCTTCTGCAGGACGGCTCCCTCCATGACTCCCTTGTCCACCCATGACTCCCTTGTCCACCCCTCCCTCCCTACCAATTGACCCCTTGGGACCTACCCCTGTGACATCAGGAGATGCTCCACTTGTGCCCACACCTCCTCCCTCAGCACCATTCAGGGCCCCAAACAGTCCTTCCAAGTGAAGCAACGTTTCACTTGTGAATCTGCAGGGGTCACCTACCACATCCGGTGCTCCTGCTGTGGTCTCTGCATAGGAGAAACTGGAAGCAGACTGGGAGACTGCTTAGTTGAGCACTTTGGTTCTGTCGGCCGCAATAGTGTGGCTCTCCCAGTAGCCACCCATTTCAGTTCTCCATCCTATTCCCTTGCCGACATGTCTGTCCATGATCTCATGTACTGCCAGACAGACACCACCCGTAAATTGGAGGAACAACACCTCTTGTTCCGACTGGGCACCCTCCAACCAGTTGGCTTTAATATCAACTTCTCTGGCTTTCATTAAAACCCCCCCTCCCATCTCCTGCTTTCCCCGTTGTCTCTCTATTTCCTGTCTCCTTTTGCACAGACATGATAAATTCTACCTAGTCCTTTAAGTTACAAAGCAAACCAGCAGCAATAGAAATTCACCAAGAGACGATTACTGTTTTCTTTTAAAACAATATATTTATTTATAATTACTAATAATATAACATCTTAATTAAATTTAGCCCAACTATGCGCCAATATACTTATGTGTGTGCTTGTGTGATACCCAAACCATTAGGCACAATTCTGGGAACTCATTCCCAAAGTTCAGTCTTAGAAATCCTGAGTTGAAACTCAGGGAGAGACTGAGTGATTGAACTTCTGAAAACTCACTAAGCCTTGTTGAGTTTCTTGCTGAAAACTATCCTTTCGGATGAATGGTTGTAACAACACCCCTTTTACTTGCGTAGGTGAAATGAAACAAATGCCTTCTACAATGCTTCCAAAACCCAGGCATGGGTCAGTCGAAATGACCATCACTTTGGTCATGATCTGATGCAGCAATTCTGCTTTCTTTACCCAGATACTGGTCAATCAAATTACCCATCCTTTGGTCACGGTGGTTCAATAATTCCCCTGACAGGGGGAATCAGCTAAATTGTCCATTTCACACAGAGTCACTCTACCGCTGTGTTCATCAGATGGCTGGTCAATAATGAAAATTTCTCTTTCTTTAAGAGTCCTACTCACATGACTCACCATCTGTGTTCACGGATAAATGACCATTGTTCTTTCTCTTCCTCCAGAGTACTTGATGGTGCCACTCAGTCTTTCCACAACTGTGAATGGTTGCAACCTGTACTAACCTTTAAAGTGACAGTCACACTAAAAGAAACGGGAGCACGTAGTACTTATTAAATCCAATTAACACCTTTTGTTGGTCTGGATTCCTCTCCCATTTTTTGAATTCTGAAACTTTTTGATATATCCTGCTTCTGCATTTTCTGATTTTTTTTACTTGAAGAAGGGCTCAGCCCAAAGTGTTGGCAATATATCTTTAACTCCTATGGATGCTGAAAAGACCAGCTGAGTTCCTCCAGCATTTTGGTGTTTTGACCTATACCAGCAGCATGGTTTGCATCTGAACTGCGGGAGGGGGTGGGGGGGGGGGGGAACTAATATCCTTGCAGAAAAATTTAACAGTGCAGCTCTGGGGGGTGTAAATTAGATTTTTAGATGAATGGGAACCAGAGTCCCAGAGCAGATAGTGTAGTGGGGTGGAAAAATAATATGAGAAGCAAAGGGTGGGAGTAATGTTCTGAGGTATGTCTATTTCAATGTAAGGAGTATTGTAGGAAAAGCAGATGAGATTAAAGCTATATAAATAGTCAGGATATCAAGGTTATGGGGAGAAGGCTTGGGAATGGGGCTGAGTGGGAGAATAGATCAGCTCATGATGGAATGGCGGAACAGACCCGATCAGCCAAATGGCTAACTTCTGCTCCTATATCTTATGACCTCATGAATTAGCATGTGAAATCCTGATATTGTGGCCAATAGTGAAACTTCGTTGCAGGAGGGACAGGTCTGGCGGCTCAGTGTTTCATAGAACATAGAACATAAAATAATCTTCCAGAGGAAATCATTGAGGCAAAGCCAATTCTTTAATTTAAGAGGAGGCTGGATATATACATGGATAAGAGGGGATTAGAGGGTTATGGGCAGAGAATAGGCAGGGGGAGCAAGCGGAATTGTTTAAGTGAACCGGTGTGGACTTGTAGGGCCGAGATGGCCTGTTTCCATGCTATAAACTGTTATATGGTTATATGGTTATAACAGCACACCTTCAGTCTGTTTTGCTGATCTATATGGACCTTTAAAAAAATGAAGCGCCCCCCCCTTACCTCATAACCCTCTATTTTTCTTTCATCCATGTGCCTATCTAAGAGTCTCTTAAGTGCACCTATTGTTCCAGCCTCCTCCAACATCCCTGGAGGGTGAACAAAAAATGCAATGGTATATAGATCAGTTACAGATATGAACAGAAAAATGAAAGATCGAGTTTAATCAGGACAAATTTGAGGTGTTACCCTTTGGAAAGTATGCAGTTAATGGTAGGACTCTTAAATACATTGATGTGCTGAGGGTACTGGGGTCCTGGTCCATCACTCATTGAAAATGGCCACACAAATAGATAGGGTGGTAAAGAAGATATGAGGCATGCTTGGCCTCAGTGGGCAAGTCATTGAGTATAAAATTAGGCAGGTCATGTTTCAGCTTGATAAAACTTTGGTTAGGCTACACTTGCAGCACGGTGTGCTATTCTGGTTGCTCCAGAAGAAATCAGGAAGAATCTGGAGTTTTAGAAAGGGTACAGAAGAGGTTTAGAGGCTATGTTATTAGCAGAGATTGGATAATCATTAGTGGTTTTCCATGAAGCAGAGGTTGTGAGGGATGACCTTATAAAAGTTTATAAAATCATAAGTGCCATTAACAGTGTAAATAGTCAGAATCTTTTCCCCAGGGAAAAAGTGTCACACTCTAAGAGAGGCACATTTAAGGTGAGGGGGAGGAAGTTTAAGGGAGATATATAGGGCATATATTTTACACAGAGAGTGGTGGGTGCCTGGAATGGGCTGCAGTAGTTGCAGTGGAAGGAGATACAATAATAGCATTTACAAGCCTTCCAGATGGACATATGAACATGAGGGGATGGAGAAATATTTATCATATGCAAGGATCAGGGTTTTAGTTTGATTTGGACATCGTGTTCCGCACAGACATGAGGGCCAAAGGGCCTGTTCCTGTGCTGTACTGTTCTACGGTCTGTAGGACTCGGGGACCAAGTGACCTGGTGCTCCTATTGTCATGTGTTCTTTGATCTTGATTACTTCAATTTTCTCCGTCCCCGAAGAGGTCATTAACCATAATATAATACAGAAAGTACAATCTTTGGTAGTACTCATCATTACTTTGGACAATACTATCTACACTGGTGACTATACTGTTCTTATTCACTGCCATCATCCTTTTCATTTTAACTTTGCCAGTTGCACCCTTGTACATTCCATCAAATTGAATTTCTTTAGGTAGCATGGTGTTATAGTCAGATTGCTTAGCCTTTCTACAATCTTTGATAATCTATAGTTAAAAGATGTTGCTCCTGTAACATTACCATCTGGATTCTTAACTGCCTGATCCCAAGCAATCCTTAAACTGTGTGTATCATTTGTTGTTTGGACTCATGAGTCAAAGATTATTGTTGCTGGGGACAAAAATGGGCTTTATAAATTCTTGATCCAGAAAAATAGGTAATCTATAGCAGCCATTCTCAATGGGAGCCATACGACCCTCCTGGGGCCACAGCACATTTAAGGGGGACCACGGACTGAAATCATAAAATATTTTTTCTGTTTTTTATATAGTCAGTAGGAAAGAAGTACAGAAAAAAAAACAACTAAACGACCACTTCACAGGGAAGGGAGTTTCTAAACTTTGAGTAAAATCCGGGACTTAGCCAAAAAAAGGTTGAGAATAGCTGATAGACTAATAATGACTTGAATAATTTGCAGGGTCCCCTTCCTCAACTGCCTGTCAGTCAATGAAGAAGTTGTAAAATATACTTCAGAAATGAAACATTTATTGATTAAAGTAGAAATGTTAATTTTTTTGTAAACAGAAGTCTTGAAACGCACACAGACCTTGGGATTTATGGACTCCAGCTGCAGTCGAGTAGACTTGTCCAAGGATCGAACACGATCAAAGGGCAATAGCTCTCCCTCAGGGCAAAGATCATCATCTGTACCTCCTTCAAATAGGAAGTCAACACCCACTTCTACTCCAAGTAAGAATGTTTCTGTAACCCTTTAAAAAGGATTAACTCTTTGTTGACCATATGTAGTTAAATATTTCTACATTTATTAACTTTTCAATAATAACTTTATGACAAGATTTATGACATAAAAATCAAGGTTAGTTGTTGTTAGTAAAACTTTTTATACCCATGCGTCCAATCATTTCCAAATACTGCACATTCTGTTTGATACCTTTTTTTAACCATCGTGCCATCAGTGATGTGGTAGACAAAATAGATGAACCTTGAATTGAACCAAAATATGCCAGGTCTAGAGAAATCAAGACATGATCAGTCAAGTGGATTATTCAAGATGAGGTCATAACACAGCTCTGTAGCATTGGAGTAAAATGTCTTTCGACTCTTGTGCTAAAATACCCTTGCATTTAAGGCAGAGTACTGAAAACCTGTGCTGACCAACTTGCCAAGGTATTCACAAATATCTTCAACATCTCACTCTGGCAGGGCCTGGTACCCACCTGTTTCAAACAGGCCTCAATTGTACCTGTGAGGAAGAAGAGTGTGGTAACCTGCCTAAATGACTACTGGCCAGTGGCAGTAATGAAGTGTTTTAACAGACTGGTGTTGAAGCATATCAGCTCCTGTTTGAGCAGCGACATGGATCTATTCCAATTTACCTACCACAGCAACAGGTCTATGGTAGATGCCATATCACTGCACCTACATGGAACTCTGGAATACCAAGATGGCAAAGATGCATACATCAGGATGCTTTTTATTGACTACAGTTTTTATTGACCCAGTACCCTCAAAACTGATCAGCAAACTCTAAGACCTGGACCTTAATACCCCTCTGTGTAATTGGATCCTGGATTTCCTCACCTCCAGGCCACAATCAGTGGGGATTGGAAAGAACATTTCCTTCACAATCTCCATCTCCTTCACAATCTCCATCTCCTTCACAATCTCCATCAGGGGCTGCATTGTTAAGCCCCTGCTCTACTTGCTTTACACTTATTACTATGTGGCTGGGTATGACAACACTATCTATAATTTGTTGATGAGACTATAGTAGTGGATTGTCTAAAAAGGGGTGATGAGTCAGCATATAGGAGGAAAATTGAAAACTTGACTGAATGGTGTACTAACAACAACTTTGCACTCAACGACACCGAAGTCAAGGAACTGATTGTGGATTTTTGGAAGGGAAAATCAGAGGTGTAAGATCCAGTGATGATTGGGGGATAAGAGGTGGAGAGGGTGAGCAAATTTGAATCCCTGGGAGTCACTATCCTATCGAAATTTTCCTGGACCAAACACACGAATGTCATAATGAAGAAAGCACTTCAACAATTCTACTTCCTCAGGAGTTTGGGAAATTTAGTATGACATTGTAAACCTTAGCAAACTTCTAAAGATGTGGAGTGAAAAATGTGCTGACCAGTTGCATCATGGCTTGGAATGGGGCCTCAAATTCCTCTTAAGTGGAAATCCCTGCTAAAGGTAGTGGGTGCAGCTCAGTACATCACAGGCAAAACTCACCACTGTCGAGAACATTTACAGGGATCGCTGCTGTCAGAGGGCAGCAGCAATCATCGAGGATTCACACCACCCAGGATATGCTCTATTCTCGCTGTTGTCATCAGGAAAGAGGTAGAGGTACTACAAGACTCACACCACCAGGTTCATGAACAGTTGCTATCCATCCACCATCAGACTCCTCAACAACAAACTCAATCAGAGATTCATTTATGGACTCTTTCACACTTCAATGCCATCTTGCCAAAAAAAAGAAAGTACCTTCAGAGATAGCAGGTAGTCGAGGATCACTCTGCCTTAACAATTTAGTCACCTCCACCACCATAATAGCCACCATACCTGCTGCCTCCGCACCCACTACCACTCGTTTGTGTATGTTGTCCACTGGTGGGAAGACCTGCAGATGCCCAATCCAAGCATGAGCTCCTGTATCTAGGTGCCTGCTCTCTCTTTCCTGTTCCCACACTGACCTATGTCCTGTGTGACCTCAAATTTGCATTTGGCCTCACCCTGACATTGAGTAGCAGCACCTCCTATTTTGCCTGTGTATGAATGTTCTCTCATTTCAAATAACCTGCTCTTCCTTGATCCCTTTCTTGCTCTTCCTTCACCTAGATTCTCACACACACCCTTTACTTTCCTACTCTCTTAGCCCCCTGTTGTCTTCTTAATCTGCCTACCACCCACATCCCTATGCTCCTTCCCAGTGTTCTTCATCAAGTGGTTCCACCTATCTTCTTTAGCAGCCATCTCCATCTTCACCCTCATACCTCCTTCCTAGCCTCTACCTCGACCCAAATGCCCCATCTGTCTTTCTTTGTCCTTTTTGTCTGCTTCCACCTATCACTCTCCTGTCTTTTCTCTCCCAGCTCCACCTCTCTTGTTTTCTCACTTGGCTCCATTTGTTTCTCATATTTCACCCCTGCTCATCTTCTTACCTATCTCCAATTCCTACTTGTCTGCCTCCTCCTCTCTTTAATGTTGCATTGTCTTTCTTTTCCTTTCTCAGTTTTGAAGCTTGTTTTCAACCTGAAAAGTTAACTGTCCATTTCCTTCAGCTTTTATGAATAGAATAGAAAAGGCAGCTCTACTTATGGAAGACTCAAGTTACATGGGAACGAAGACAAATCAAAAGGTGTATGGTGCTTTCCATGCCCACTTTACTTTATGCCTGTGAGGTATGCCAGACAACTTAACCATTTCCACATGACCAATTTATCTTAAATAAACCACCGCAATTCTTTGAAAGAATCACAGATCAGATGGGTGGACACAGAGTTTAATACATTTTGGAAGAATGTCTAATGAAGGATACAGAGTGCTGACTTAAGGACAAACATAAAGAGATTCAAAGACTGAAGACATGCTTCACAAGAACAACAACAAACATTGGATTGTTCTGTGTACCTGTGTAACAAGCATTGCTTCAGATGAGGAAGCTAGAATGGAGGAAGCAAAGAGAAAAGAGAATCTTGAAAATAAAGGACAACTCATCCCTGCACCTCTGTTGTTAAAAGGAAAGGAACATTTGAACCCAGATTGGTCTAATCAACTATCTTTGTACACATTGTAACACCAATGACTAGATATAATGATCTGAATGCTGGAATCTGGGGCAAAAAAAAACAAACTGTTGCAGGAACTCAACATTTGTGGGGATGATGCAGGTTCTTGAACTGAAGTGGTGACCATCTCTCTCTCCTCAGATGCTAAGTTTCTCTAGCAGTTTATTTTTTGATATTTATATATTATCCATTTTTTAAAAAATTTTTTAAAGATTCCTTTTTTTCTTTTTGTTTTTTGTCCAATCCACTATTTACTACCTTCAACACCTTGAGGATCATAACTTGTTGACTTGACTTAATCATATGATGATTTTATATAGCACTTCTTTACAAACAGATCGCAGCAATTTCACAACCGTTGGTGAAAGACTAACTGACTTTGGTTTTCTTGCAGTCTATTTCAGAATTTAATGAATTCTAAAAAATCACAATTGAATTCATTTCTCTAGGCTCCTCTTTTATTAGAATCACTGATGCTGTTCCAGGGGATTTTATAGCTCCTAGTTTATTTAATGTCTATATTCACCTTTTCTCCTTAGTAAATTTCTTACTTTTATGAAACTCTTGATTTTACCAGATCTGCTAAGTTAGAAGAGTGTTCTACTGTGAAGAGAAATACAAAATATATAATGCCAATTCCAATTTCTTATTCCTTATTTTAATTTCTCTGTTTTTGGACCCAATAGCAATTACTGCTATTTCTTGATTTTTCATCTGTAGGATTTATTCACAGTTTAGGAACAAGCCAGTGAAACACCCAACTCCTCCTACCTTAATAACATGATTTAACCTTTGTTTCCTTCTTGCCTTTCCTTCCTAATTTTAAAATCCTGCATGTGAAAAAGAATTCAGCATTTGTCTCTGTAGGGCCCATGAAATGTAAATACTCAGAGATTGCAGACCCCAGCCAATAAATGACTTTTTATTATTCCAATTATTATTTTTCCCCTCTTTGCTAGCCAAACAAAACACTTTGCTAACATCATTGTCAGCCAAGTCAAGTCCAAAGCGCTGCCCTAAGGAAAACTTATCCCCTGGATTTAATCACCTCCTTGGTAAAGAAGAAAAGACAATGACAAGGTAACAAATACTGTGTATGTGTGTTTGTCAATGTGGTGAGAGCTCTCATTCTCAGAGCTTCAAATTCTCCAAGTCATTTCTTGTCAGTAGGAAACAGAAATTTCTACATCAAAATTAAAAATCTATTTTGTGACATGCAAATTGATTTGCATAACCTTTCCATTATTGAATTGCAAATTTTTCCTCCAGCTCAACTGTAGATCATTTGATTAAAAAATAACTTTTGACTCAAGTGATTTTTGTATGAGTTTGGTTTTGAATGACATTTTTGTTTTGTGCATTGCTCTTGTAGAACTGGGAGGTACTTCTATGCTATATTTAACCACAAATACTTTGCTTTGGAACTGGTTCATTGGGACCTGCTTCACTTGTAAAGGGAGGGAACATATCCTAGCAAATCATATAACCTTAGGTTGTGGAAGAGGCTGTGAACTAACATGTGGGTGGTGTGTTGAGTATTCTGGTGAACTGAAATTGACAAAAACTGAGAAGTCAAAGCACTGGGGCAAGGTAGCAAAACAATAACCAGGAAAGATAAGTACATACAAACATGTATGTACTTTGCCAGAACAAGGGCAAAGGGCAAAATTAAATCTGTAGATTCTCTATCTATATGTCACACAACATGTAAAACAAGATAGGTGAATTAATGACACACAGAAAAAATAGGTACCTGCTCATACTTGTTATAGAGACATAGTTGCAAAGTGATCGAAATTAGGAATTAATTATTCCAAGACACTTTTTCAGAAGAGATGAGCAAAATGAAAATGGAGGTGGGATAACCTTGATAACATAAATGGCATAAAGATAATAAAAGAGTCTCAGATGAGAAAATAAGTTGATTGAATCCGTTTAGGGGGAGCTAAGAAACAGTAAAATAAAATGTGAGTGAGATTTGGCTAAAGATCCAAAAAAGTGGACGTGAATATCAGGAAATTGGTGCTGGTAATACTGTGCCTGTCCCTCAGGGTGCCTCACAAAATGAAGGACGAATGATCTAGTAGACTGCATGAGGCCTGCAGCACTGCCCTCCAATTAAACTAAAGGAGCATAACTAGCCTATCAAGGAAAGCAGATTGAAAATGCACCAATCAGCACTGAGGGGGCTTTGACCACGCCCCTCATCTTGAGAATGTGAGCCCAATAAAGATCAGTGTTAACACACTCAACTGGGGTTCATGTTATTTCCGGGAATAGCGTGTTTTTTATGAGCTAACCTGAATACAGCTATAACCTCTCCTGCACTATAGGTTCTGCAGAGCCATAGCTTGTAGCAGCTAGCTACAATACCACAATTATTGGGGGACATTAAGCTAACCAAATGACCAAGCTTCAGGCAATTTTAAATGTAGTATTGTAAAATATGGTGATGATCTGACTATCAATGGCTCATTAAGAAGGAATGAACATAATATGACAGCAATTTATATTTAAAAAATTGAAATATTTAGTTCAATATGAAGCCTAAGTCTGAATAAAGAAAACTACAAAAAGCATGATGTAAAATCTTCTGTGGTTGCTTGGGAATCTGCATGAATAGATATGACAGCAAACAAGGAATAGCTAATCTTTAAAGTGTTAAGGCAAAAATTAAAAAAAAACATGTATTAATTTTTAAATTTAAAAAATAATTAAGAACCAAGATATTTCTAAGGAACAGAAAACTAAAATAAATAGACAGGCAAGAAATATGAAAACAGCTTGTGGAAGATTCTTCTTTTTTCTTCTTTGGCTTGGCTTCGCGGACGAAGATTTATGGAGGGGTATGTCCACATCTGCTGCAGGCTCGTTGGTGACTGACAAGTCCGATGCGGGACAGGCAGGCACGGTTGCAGCGATTGCAAGGGAAAATTGGTTGGTTGGGGTTGGGTGTTGGTTTTTTCCTCCTTTGTCTTTTGTCAGTGAGGTGGGCTCTGTGGTCTTCTTCAAAGGAGGTTGCTGCCCGCAAAACTGTGAGGTGCCAAGATGCACGGTTGGAGGTGATATCAGCCCACTGGTGGTGGTCAATGTGGCAGGTACCAAGAGATTTCTTTAAGCAGTCCTTGTACCTCTTCTTTGGTGCACCTCTGTCTCGGTGGCCAGTGGAGAGCTCGCCATATAACACGATCTTGGTCTGGAGACATGACCCACCCAGTGCAGTTGGGTCTTCAGCAGCGTGGATTCGATGCTTGCGGACTCTGCCAGCTCGAGTACTTCGACGTTGGTGATGAAGTCACTCCAATGAATGTTGAGGATGGAGTGGAGACAGCGCTGATGGAAGTGTTCTAGGAGCCGTAGGTGATGCCGGTAGAGGACCCATGATTCGGAGCCGAACAGGAGCGTGGGTATGACAACGGCTCTGTACACGCTGATCTTTGTGTGTTTCTTCAGGTGGTTGTTTTTCCAGACTCTTTTGTGTAGTCTTCCAAAGGCGCTATTTACCTTGGCGAATCTGTTGTCTATCTTGTTGTCGATCCTTGCATCAGATGAAATGGTGCAGCCGAGGTAGGTAAACTGGTTGACCGTTTTGAGTTCTGTGTGCCCGATGGAGAGCTGATGGAGGACCTCAGTTTTCTTCAGCCTGACTTCCAGGCCAAACATTTTGGCAGTTTCCGCAAAACAGGACATCATGCACAGGAGAGCTGGTTCTGAATGGGCAACTAAAGCGGCATCGTCTGCAAAGAGTAGTTCATGGACAAGTTGCTCTTGTGTCTTGGTGTGAGCTTGCAGGCGCCTCAGATTGAAGAGACTGCCATCCGTGCGGTACCGGATGTAAACAGCGCCTTCATTGTTGAGGTCTTTCATGGCTTGTTTCAGCATCATGCTGAAGAAGATAGTAAAGAGGGTTGGTGCGAGGATGCAGTCTTGCTTCACGCCGTTGTCAATGGAGAAGGATTCAGAGAGCTCATTGCTGTATCTGACCCGACCTTGTTGGTTTTCATGCAGTTGGATAACCATGTTGAGGAACTTGGGGGGGGATCTGAGGCACTCTAGTATTTGCCAAAGCCCTTTCCTGCTCACGGTGTCGAAGGCTTTGGTGAGGTCAACAAAGGTGATGTAGAGTCCTTTGTTTTGTTCTCTGCACTTTTCTTGAAGCTGTCTGAGGGCAAAGACCATGTCAGTAGTTCCTCTGTTTGCGCGAAAGCCACACTGTGATTCTGGGAGGACATTTTCGGCGACACTAGATATTAGTCTATTAAGGAGAATCCTAGCGAAGATTTTGCCTGCAATGGAGAGCAGCGTGATTCCCCTGTAGTTTGAGCAGTCTAATTTCTCGCCTTTGTTTTTGTACAGGGTGATGATGATGGCATCACAAAGGTCCTGAGGCAGCTTTCCTTGGTCCCAGCAGAGCATGAAAAGCTCATGCAGTTTGGTATGCAGAATTTTGCCGCCAGCCTTCCAGACCTCTGGGGGGGATTCCATCCATACCTGCTGCTTTGCCACTTTTCAGTTGTTCAATTGTCTTATATGTCTCTTCCCGGGTAAGGACCTCATCCAGCACTAGACTCAAGGGTTGTTGAGGGAGCTGGAGCAGGGTGGATTCTTGGACTGAGCAGTTGGCACTGAAAAGAGATTGGAAGTGTTCTGACCATTGATTGAGAATGGAGATCTTGTCGCTGAGGAGGACTTCTCCATCTGAGCTGCGCAGAGGGCTTTGGACTTGGGGTGAGGGGCCGTACACAGCTTTTACTCATAAAAACCCCTGAAGTCGCCAATGTCGGCGCTAAGCTGGGTTCGTTTGGCGAGGCTAGTCCACCACTCATTTTGGATCTCCCAGAGTTTGCGCTGAAGATGGGTGCATGCGAGACGGAAGGCTCGTTTTTTCTCGGGCCAGGAAGGCTTTGCAAGGTGAGCCTGGTGTGCAGATCACTTCTTTGCCAGCAGCTCCTAGATTTTCTGGTTGTTTTCGTCAGACCAGTCCTTGTTTTTCCTGGAGGAGTAGCCCAGTACCTCTTCAGTGGATTGCAGTATGGCTGTTTTCAGCTGATCCCAGAGGGTTTCAGGAGACGTGTCCGTGAGACAGTTTGCATCCTCAAGCTTTGCTTGGAGGTTTGCCTGGAAGTTTCCTTTCACTTCGTCTGACTGCAAGTTTCCAACATTGAACCTCTTTCTGGGGGCTCCACTGTTCTTGAACTTTGGCTTGAAGTGAAGGTTGAGCCTGCAGCGAACAAGCCGGTGGTCAGTGTGGCATTCCGCGCTGGGCATGACTCTGGTGTGGAGCACATCTCGTTTGTCTCTTCCTCGCACCAGAACGTAGTCCAGGAGGTGCCAGTGTTTGGATCGGGGATGCATCCAGGTACTCTTCAGGCTGTCTCTCTGCTGGAAAAGGGTGTTAGTAATGACAAGCCGCTGTTCTGCTGTTCTCCAACAGGAGGCGCCCGTTGTCATTGTACTTTCCGACACCATGCTTGCCAAGGATTCCTGGCCAGGTTTCTGAGTCTTTGCCGACGTGAGCGTTGAAGTTGCCAAGGATGACAACCTTGTTGGCTGTAGGGGTGCGTTGGATGAGGTTGCGCAGATCAGTGTAGAACTTGTCTTTTTCTGCTGGTTCCGCCTGAAGGGTTGGAGCATAGACACTGATGAGAGTGATGCGTCGCTTGTTTTGAAGGGGGAGTCGCGTGGACATGATCCGGTCAGAGTGGCCTGCCAGGAGGTTTTCAAGTTTGGAGGCAATGGAGTTCTTGACCATGAAGCCAACACTAGATAGGCGTCGTTCAGCCTGAGGCTTCCCAGACCAGTAGAGTGTGTAGCCTGCGCCGTGTTCTTGGAGGCTGCCTACATCTGCAAGGTGGACCGCTGAGAGCGGCTATGTCGATGTCGAGTCTGAGGAGTTCATGTGTGATGAGGGCAGACCGACGTTCAGGTCGGTGGCTGTCAGCCTTGTCTAGCATGGTTCTGATGTTCCAGCATGCTAGCTTGAGTTTATGTGCATCTTTTGAGGGGGAGGACGTGAACATGTCCTCGGGCCTTTTTACAGATTCTATGGATCCTTAAAAAGGAGAGGAAAAAATGTAAAAAATCTGGACCCCTAAAATTCTGTCTTCATTGGTAAAGATACACAAAACCTCTCTGAAATAGTAGAGGTCTACAGTGAACAGTTAAGAAAATTGGCATTAGTTTAAACATTTTTTCTGAGATCCTGATATAATATTGGCAAACCTGATGACTTACATCTTAGTGTTTTGAAAGAAGTGGAATTGGAAATAATGGATGCACTGGTTAACATCAAACTGATTTTAGAACATTTTACCAATTGAAAAGTGTCAAATGTAACTCTTCCATTAAAGAATGAATGGAGAAAAATTGTGGGCTTACCTTGAAATCAGTTATTGAGAATGTGATAATAGATTATGCAGTCATCTTAGATTTATGAAAGAGAAATTGTATTTGACATATCACTTGTAATTTTTTTTGAGACTGTAACTAGCAGGTAAGGTTAAAGGTGAACTAGTTGTTTGGACTTTTAGAAGGAAGTATAGTGATGAGAATACAAGATTAGAAACAGAATTTAAAAAATGGAGACAAGAAATAATTTTGTCCTTTTCAGGTTGGTAGGTTGTGACAAGTGGAGTGTTGCAGAGATTGGTGCAGTGGTTTCAGCTGTATCAGTGATTTGGATGAAGTATCAGGTTAGAATATATAATTGAAAGTTGGGTGAGGCTGCAGGGAGGATGCAGAGGTTTCAGAACCCATTGAAATTACAAGAAAGGGCATAGATTTATAGTTACAGCCCTTTAGCCCCTGTAAGATGCCTATTTGTACTAGTCCTGTTGTTGACTATTCTTTTTTTCTTTGTAGATACCTGGAGAGTTCCTCCAGCTTCTCATTGATCTATCAACCTTTCACGCTCCCACTTTCCCAATTTTCCCTTTTGATCTAGAATATATTGCAACCTTCTTCATTGTCCACTTCCACCAATTTCGCTGTCATTTGAAAATTTACTAATCATGCCATATGAATGCTCTTTCTAATCCTAAATTTATGTGATGAACAAAGCAGAATCCAGTGGTGTTACACTAGTTACAGGTCTCCAATCTCCAATCAAGAGCAACCCTCCACTCTAATCATAATCATACAGTGCAGAAATATACATTTAGGACCACCTGTGCATTGCAGCCTATCAAGTATCAAATTACACTAATCCCGCTAACCAGTACTTGGACCGTAGCCTTCCATGCTTTAGTGATTCAAGTGTTGAATAAAATACCTTTTAAATGTTGTGAAACTCTGCTCCACCTCTCCAGGTAGTGCATTGCAGATTCCAAACACTCCATAGTTTATTCCCCCTCCCCACACAGATAACCTGTAATGTTCTTCTCACAATTCTAAGCTTTCTGGTTTGTGCATCTCAGGTAAAGAGTTCTGACTATCCACCTTAACAATGCCTCTCATAATTTAGTGTACCTCTATCAACACCCTTTGACCTCCTCTGCTCCAGAGATAACAGACCTAGCCTATCAAGTCTCTCCTCAGACCTGGACCATTTCATTCCAGGCAACATCCTTGTAAATCTGTTTGTCACCCTCTCAGTGCCATCACATGGAATACTCTGGTTATAAACAACAATGCTTTTTATATAAAAATAATTATGGAACCATCCTCTGTAACAAATTATTTTATTTTTAGGTTTGATGTCAACTTGGATGAAGTCGACCTTACAGATACTGTCCTTTCTTGCAGTTCAAGCCCAAGAAAAAGACTTCAGTTCTTTCCTCTGGAAAATACAGAATGTAAATATGTGCAAAATAACAGTCAAAGGGGGGGACTGTGTTCAGGCAGGCCATCATGACTATCGATAATAATCCCACTTGTCTGCATTAATTCAATCACTCTGTGCCCCACTAATTTAACTACATGTCCAGTTGCCTCTTGAATGTTATTACAGTTCCTGCCTCCACCACCTCTGGAAGCTTATTCCAGATTTCAAGTGCAATTTTTGTGAGAAAAATTACCCCTCGTAACCCCTTCAAATGTCCTTTGGCTTAAACTTGTGCCCTCTAGTTTTAGACACCTATACCTTGGGGTGAGGAAACTCTGGCTGCCTAGCCTTTCTGTGTCTCACACAATTTTATATAATTCTATCATGTTTCCTTTGCTCCGGGGAAAATAAGCCTAGCCTATACAATCTTTTTATAAAGCAAATCTTCCAATCCAGGAAACACCTTTATGAATCTCTTCTACACTTTCTCCAGCTTAATCATATCTTTCATGTGTGAAAATTAGAACTGCACACAGTATTCCAAGTGTAGCCTAATTAATGACTTGTGCGACTTACATGACGCCCAACTCTGTATTCAGTGCCTCAGCTGTTGCAGGCAGGCATGCATGCATTCATCACTCTATGTAACTGTACCACTTTCTGGGAAGTATGGCTCCCTTCAACATCTTTGCCCTGGACTATGTCATTCACTATGTCCTGTCCAGATTTAACGTCTCATAATGAAACACTGCACTTCAACATTCAAGATTCCCTTACTGTCATGTAATAGTACAGAACATGTAATATTACACAAAATTCTCTTCTGCCTGCTATAAGGCAGACAGAGTCATCATTAATGTTGCCTGGCACACATTACAGTAAGAGAAAAAGATAAATTAAAGAGAGTCTTCTCAAGGGTCACTGAGTGTCCATGGATTCACCTCCAGTGCTCCTGCAACCTCTGAACCTGCCCAGGCTCCTGTTTGATTCATTGACAACATAAGCTCTCGATCCAAACCTCTGACATGATCATGAAGCCTTCAGCGCCCGAGACCCTTTGAGTGCCCTCCCTACTCTCTCAAATCCCGGCTCCGATACTTGGTTCCCATGAGCCAGTCTCCTGCAGCCCATACAGATTCCCCAACTGCAATTTGCCCATAGACTGTGCATGTCCCTCAGCCGCTGAGGCCCTCTCTGGTTTGCTGCCATCATCACCTTCTCTTTAGGGTTGTCTCAATTGCTTCTTGTAATTGTTTGAGTTAAATTCCATCAGTCCACTTTCCCAGTTGATCTAGCTACTCAGACAACCATCTACATTCTTGTCCAAATTGTTAATATAGATGACAAACAAGGAATGACCCAACACCAATCCTTGCACCACAGGCCAACAATCTGAAAAAACAACCATCCACTACCACCATCTGCATCCAACCACCAAGCAAATTTTGTATCCAGTTGAGGAATGTTTGAGAAGAGATAATTAACTGCTCATTTGACACTATGAAACTTTTTATTTTCAGCAAGGCAAAATTCAAGGTATCAGGTCGATACGTTTCAACATGCATTGCCTTCTGATTCTGTACTAAATGTGGTTAATCTGGGGTCTGTCAGTAGTTGGCCAGCTTTGAAAGACAAGACAATAACTTCTCAGAAAGAGAAGAAATATCTACCACTACAAACTCCCTATGAGACCGAGCTGACATATAAAGCAAGGAAGGAAGCTTTGGGAGAAACGGAAAAACTCTTTGATGCACTTACACAAGAAAAGCAACAGGTAATGAAGCAACAAGCAATTTGTGCCTATGTAAAGGCCAAGTTTAATTAAAGCTTTGCTTAAGACCAATTACCGTATATCTGGGATTGAAAAAGCAAAAGAGTATGGGTCAGTCTCCTCTCAGTATTTTTTTTCAGTTTTATTTTTTTTTCCTGTCGTTGAGTTTATAAATAACAGCTTTAAGGCCAAAAAGCTCTTGAGATACTTTAAAATGCAGCCAGTTCCCACTGGAGCACCTGAACAGCAGGATTTCAGCACATATGGATTATTAAATGAATTTCTTTTAGCTGAGTAACGATTCTACAGCATTGGTCATGTGTTTGGTTACTATTTGGATTTTATTCTGCTCGGTCAAAATGATGATTGGCCAGACCTTTCCTGAATAAACTGAGAAACAAAGTTGATCTATTAGTAATTATGACAGAGAATTTTCTGCACTTTGATATTGGATCGTGTGATTAAAAGCGATCAAAAACATTTTGAATAACATGGATAAGTTCATTGCTTTGGATTCATTTTTTTTCATAGTCCTAATAATATAACATATGGTTGGTGTAGTGGTTAGTGCAACGCCTTTACATCACAACTGATCAGAAATTAGGTTTGAATCCTGCGCTTTCTGTAAGGAGTTTGTACGTTCTCCCCGTGTCTGTGTGGATTTTCTCTGGGGGCTCTGGTTTCCTTCCACCATTCAAAAACATACCAGGGGTGTAGGTTAATTGGGTGTAAATTGAGCAGGATGGACTTGTAGGTTGAAATGGTCTGTTACTGTGCTGTATGTATGTGTGTATGTCTAAATTTAAAAAAATTAAATTTATAACCAGGTGGAAGCAGGAAATATAGTAGTAGCATTTAAAAGGCTTCTAAATAGAAGGGGATGGAGGGATGTTTATCAAATGCAAGGAGCAGAGTTTTAGTTTGATTTGGACATCATGTTTGGCATAGATACAGGGGCTGATGGGCCTGTTTCTCTGCTGTACTGTTTAATGTTCTAACCCTTCAGGCCATGACCATGTCCATCAATACTAATCCATTCTTTACAGCTCTTTGCTCATAACATTGTATGATTTGGCTATTCAAATCTTCCTAGATTCTTGTATGTTGCAAGAGTCTCCTTCTACATCACTTTCCTCAAACAGTGAATTCAGATTCCAACAAGTTCCTCAGATATCCTCTAACAGCCCTTTAAAGTTTCCCTATGACTTTACACCCTTCTACCATGGAGAACATTTTCTTACCATTTAACTTACCTATGCTCTTCATCTCAACCAGATAGCTGAGTTGACCTCCTGCTCCATGTAAAACAAACCAGTCCCTCCTCATAACAGAAATGTTCTAGCCCTGACAAGCTCAAATAAAGAGAAAATGCTGGAAATATTCAATAGCACAGACCACATCTGTGGGAGTTGAAACCGAGTAATGTTTCAGGTTAAAGATCCTTTGTCAGAACTGAAAAGATGGTCATTAAGACTATAAGATGTAGGAGCAAAATTAGGTCATTAGATCAAAGTCTGCTCTGTCATTCAAATCATGACTGATATATTTTCCTCTCAGCCTTCTCCCCTAACTTTTGACACCCTTACTATTCAAGAACCTATCAACATTTACTTTAAATAGACCCAATGACTTATTGCCACATGCAGCTGCAGAGGCTAGCTGAAGAAATTTCTCCTCATTTCTGTTCTAAAGGGATGTCCTTTTATTCTGAGGCTGTGCCCTCTGGTCCTATTCTCTTCCTCTACCAGAAACATCTCTCTCCACTCAATCCAGGCTTTTCAATATGTGGTAGATTTCAATGAAATCCTCCTCATCCTAACCTCTGGTTAATACAGGCCCAGAGCTATCAAACGTTAACCTTCTCATCTCTGGAATAATTCTCATAAACCTCCTCTGGACCATCTCCATTGCTATCACATCCTGTATATGGTGGGCAAAACTGTTCACGATACACCAAATGTGGTCTGCCAACACCTTATAAAGCCTCAGCATTACATCTTTTATATTCCAGTCTTCTCAAAACTGCTAACTTTGCATACTACTGACTTAACCTGCAAGTTAAACTTAAGGGAATCCTGCACTAGAACTCCCAAGTCCCTTTGGACCTCTGTTTTCTGAATTATCTCCCCATTTAGAAAATAGTTGACACCTTTATTCCTTCCACCAAAGTGCATGACCATATGCTTCCCTACACTGCTTGCATAAGCTGGAGGGAGGATGGGAAGGGCAAGGTTTATGATAGGGTAAAACCTGGGAAATTGTAGAAATATTAAATGATTAAAATGGATGAAAATCTGACAATTAGGATATAATGTGGGGAAAATGTGAAGCTGTAATTTTGTCAGATAGTATCTCAATGGAAAGAGATTGTAGATCTCCAGGATGCAGAGGAATCTGGGTGTTTTAAATGCTTGTATGGAAATCGAACAAGTCAGTGGGAAAGCTAACAGAATGATAGGTTTATGCCGGGGAATTGACTTTATAGGGTATTAAGGAAACTACATTGATGATACTGTAGTCAGTGCAGCAAATGAAAGAAAAGCCATATGGAAGCTGTGAGTCAGCTGAACCAACCAACTGACTTTACTGGAACTCTCTGAGAGCTTATCAGCATGACCCCCATGATCCTTTGCAGGCCTCCCCACGCCCCCCCTCCCCCCCATCTCCCACCGGGACCATTGTAACGTCAGCCTGCACCTCCATGACCTGGTTCGCTTGTGGATCAGTACAGCCCACAATATGATTCTTCCTCACCACCTGCCCCAGAACCGGTGTTTGGATGTGATGAGTCCACAGTTCATAAACAGATCATATGTTTGGGAGGCCGACCTCTCCACCTTGGGGCCAGAACAGTTACTGGTTGGTCGAGGTCAAGGTGTGCTGGTTTGAGGCGGTCGACTGTGAATGTTTCCTGCTTAACCCTATTGTCCAAAAGGCACGTAGTCCTGTTGATTTGGATCACCTTGTATAGATCCTTGTATGGGTGCTGAAGGAACATTCGGTGCATGTCTCTCCTTATGATGATGTATTTGCAATCTTCAAGATCCTTTGGGATGTAGAATGGAGTCTGGACCGTGATGTGAGGTTGGGACCAGAGTCAGGGTGCTCACCTTTTTGTGAAGTCACTTTAGAAGCACCATAGGTGTTTCCTCCTGGCTGTGAGTTGCTGGCACAAACTCTCCTGGGGCTGTCAGCAGGGCCCCATAGACAAGCTCAGTGGAGGACATGGCCAAATCCTCCTTCGGCGCTGAGTGGATGCCAAGGAGCATCCAAGGCAGCTCGTCCACCCAATCCGGGCCTCAGAGCTGCACCATGAGGATGACTTTAAATGCTAATGGAACCTTTTCACCATACCCTTAGGCAGCAGGTGGTAGGCCATGGTGTGATGTAACTGGGTCCCTAGGAGCTGTGCAAGCGCTGCTCATAGACTGGACGTAAACTGTGCCCCCGTCCATCGTAATATTGGAATAAAGGCTGAATCGAGCTATCCAGTTGGCGATGAGGGCCCCTGGTGCAGGATGTCATGGAAGTGTCCGAGAGCGGGACAGCTTCCAGCCATCTAGTGAACCTGTCCACCATTGTGAACAGGTACGTTGTACCTCTGGAAACCAGCAACGGCCTGACGATGTCCATGTAGACATGGGCAAATTGTCTGTGTGTCAGCAGGAAAGAATGAAGAGGGGCTTTCTTGTGCCTTGGATGTCTGATAGTGTAGGCAAGTTCTAGTCCAGTGGCTGACCTGTTTGTGAAGGCTATGCTACATGAATATGTCTGCATCCAGTTGAGTTGTTGCCTGGATGGATGGGTGAGCCAACCCATGTAGCGTGTCAAAGATGCAATGCCTCCATATGACAGGAACAATGGGCCTAGGTCAGTTGCCGGATACGTTGTAGAGAATTGTGGCTTTGGATGGCCCGAAACGCATGTCTTCCAGGTGTAGCTCTGAGACTGCAGTGTGGTAGGCTGGTATCTTGCTATCCTGCTGCTGGGCTGTGAGTGCTGTATAGTCAATTCTGGGGCATAGGGAGTGCAGGAGCATCAGCCACAAGGTTATTCTTGCTGGAAATGTACTTGATAGCCATCGTGTACTCTGGGATACAAGAGAAATGACGCTGCTACCTTGCTGACCACTTTGACGAAGGCAAAAGTGATGGGCTTGTGATCGATGAAGCCCGTGAAAACCCATCCTTCCAAGAAATAGCGGAAATGGCATACAGCGAGGTGGAGAGCGAGCAACTCCTTGTCGAATGCACTATACTTCTGCTCGTGGGGCTGCAGGTGCCTGCTGAAGAAAGCGAGCGGTCTCCAATGTCCATCAATCAGTGCTCTAGGATGCTGCCAACGGCTGTGTTGGATGTGTCAACTGCGACGGCAGTGGGCACATCAATGCACCGATGCACTAGAAGGGTGGTGTTGGGCAGTGGGTCTTTGGCAAGATTAAAAGCTGCTGTAGACTCCATGTCCCAGCTGAGTTCTTTTGTCTGACCAGGCAGGAGCTTGAAAAGAGGTCGCATGATCCTGGCTGCTGACGGCAGGAAGTGATGGTAGAAGTTGACCATCCTAACGAACTCCTGCAAATTATTGACCGTAGTTGGCTTGGCGAACTTATGAATGGCTTCATCTTTTGACGGAAGAGGGACGGACTACAGTGCAGTGAACAATGAAATCAATGGCCGTCAGGCTGAACTGACATTTCGCTGGGTTGATGGGTAGGCTGTAGTCACTCAGTTGCTGGCATAGCAAATGCAGGTGTATTAGGTGCTCCTGTCGCAAACGACTGGTCTAGGTAGATAAAAATGAAATTCAGGCCGCACCCCACCAAGTCCATGAGTCTCTGGAAAGTCTGTGCTGTGTTTTTGAGGCTGAATGGCATGTGGAGGAACTTGAAAAGGTCGAACAGAGTGATGAGGCTGTCTTGGGGATGTAGCTGGGGTGCATGGGGATCTGGTGGTACTCCCAGACCAGGTTGATTTTTGAGAAGATCCTCACTCCATGCAGATTGGCTGTAAAGTTCTGGATGTGGGGAACCAGGTACCGTTAGGCTGTCATGGCGTCATTGAGCCGACAGTAGTCCCCACAAGGTCTCTGTCCCCCAGAGAACTTCAGCACCATGTGTAGAGGAGAGGCCCATGGACTGTTCGGCCAAACGATTCCCATCTCCTCCATCTTCCTGAATTCTTCCTTGGCGAGCCACAACTTGTCGGGAGGAAGCCTGCATGCCCAGGTGTATGGCGGCGGTCCCTTTGTGGGGATGTGGTGCTGGATACCATGTTTCGGGATTGCAGTGGAGAACTGTGGCATTATAATGGCCTGGAATCCTGCCAGGATTCTGGCAAGCTCATTGCCCGATAAAGTTACTGAGTCGAGGTCGGGGGCTGGGAACTTGGCTTCTCAAAGGATGAAGGTCTCAAAGGTCCTGGAATTGACCAGATGGCGCCCTTTCAGGGCTCGAAGGAAGTCTGCACCCAGTAGAGGCTGAGACACTTCAGCTAAAGTGAAGGTCCAGGTACAATGGCAGGAGCTGAACTTGAGCGGGATGGTCTGCACTCCATACATGCGTATGGTGCTATTATTGGTGGCGGTGAGGGACGGTCCCAATTTCCCAGTGTGGGTGTCTCGCTTTGATGGGGACAAGACACTGACCTCCATCCCTATGTCCATGAGGAAACACCAGTCTGAGTACCGGTCCCATAGATAAAGGAGGCTGTCTTGGCCAACCATTGTTGCCGTCAGTAACGACCAGCCTCGACGTTTCCTGGATGGGAGGAAGGTGGACGGCAGTGGCGGGCTCCAGAACCCCATTTCTGATGGTAAAAACACCACTACTCCGAGTTTGAGTTGCCAGCCTCCTTGGAGGACTGGGAGAGAAGAGTTGCTGGGCGTGATGCGGCAACTAGGTTAACGGACGCCCCACCAGATTGCTTGGCATGGCACAGGACAGCTGTACGAGATGCTAACCTGCGTGGGTCGCTGAAGTCATCGTCTGTGAGGAGTAGGCGGATGTCTTCCTGTATCTGTTTGAAAAATATCTGCTTGAACAGTAAGCAGGTCCTGTGACTGGCCATTAATGCCAGCAAATCATTCATAAAGGCAAACGACATTTGGTCGCCCAGGCCATCCATGTGGAGCAGCCGTGCTGCTCATTCACTGTGGGAAAGGCCAAAGGTGCAGATAAGGAGCGCCTTATTTGCCTCATATCTGTTGGCAGCTGATGTAAGAAGTCAGTGATTCGTCCGGCAGTCTCCTGGTCGAGCGAACTGACCACGTAGTAATATCTTGTGGAGTCTTCAGTGATCTGCCTGACCTGAAACTGGGCCTCGGCCTGTTTGAACCAGACTAGCGGCTGTAAGGTCCAAAAGGTCAGCAGCTTCAGCGAGACTGTGTTCTGTGCACTCGTGTTGTTTATCATCGGGTCCAAAATGCTGCTTTGGACCATCGGAGTCACCACTGTGGTCAGTGTGCTGTGCACCAAGCAAAAGACCACACGGAAGCTATGAGTGAGCTGAACCAACCAAGTGACTTTACTGGAACTCTCTGAGAGTTTATCACCACTACCCCCATGATCCTTTGCTGCCCCCACCGGGACCATTATGAGGTCACCCCAGTGCGAGCCTGCACCTCCGTGACCCGGTTCGCTTGCAGATCAGTGCAACCTGCTATAATACTGTGTTTAGTATTTATTTAAGGAAGGATATAAATGCAGTAAAAGCAGTTTAGAAGTTTTCCTGATTGATACCTGGAGTAAATTTTTTATTTTTCACACTATAAACCATATTGACCAAGATACATACAGACATTTTTCTTCTTAAATATATACAGTGTCGTTTTCTCCCCCTTTTCCCCCCTCCCTTCCCTCCCTCCCTCACCCCCTTCCCCATTTATTTGAAGTTCAATCTATAAGATACATTAAACCCGTTAAACAATGTTGTCACTTAATAAAAATAAACAAGAAATTTTACTGAGTCAGTTCTTTTCGTTATCTTCTCCTTCTGTCATTTTAGGTGGTGGAAGTCCATGGTAGGATTTCTCTATTGTGTTTCATGTATGGCTCCCATATTTGTTCGAATATTGTAATGTTATTTCTTATATTATATGTTATTTTTTCTAATGGAATACATTTATTCATTTCTATATACCATTGTTGTATTCTCAAGTTGTCTTCTAATTTCCAGGTTGACATAATACATTTTTTTGCTACAGCTAGGGCTATCATAACAAATCTTTTTTGTGCTCCATTCAAATCGAGTCCAAATTCTTTGTTTCTTATATTACTTAGGAGGAAGATCTCTGGTTTTTTTGGTACATTGCTTTTTGTGATTTTATTTAATATCTGGTTTAGATCTTCCCAAAATTTTTCCACTTTCTCACATGTCCAAATTGCATGAATTGCTGTTCCCGTTTCCTTTTTACAGCGAAAACATCTGTCTGATACTGTTGGGTCCCATTTATTTAACTTTTGAGGTGTGATGTATAGCCTGTGTATCCAGTTATATTGTATCATGCGTAATCTCGTGTTTATTGTATTTGTCATAGTACCGGAGCATAGCTTCTCCCATGTTTCATTCTTTATCTTTATGTTTAGATCTTGTTCCCATTTTTGTTTAGTTTTACCGTTTGTTTCCTCGTTCTCCTTTTCTTGCAGTTTGATCTACATGTTTGTTACAAATTTTTTAATTATCATTGTGTCTGTAATCACATATTCAAAATTGCTTCCTTCTGGTAACCTCAGACTGTTTCCCAATTTGTCCTTCAAGTAGGTTTTCAGTTGGTAGTATGCAAACATTGTATATTTATCCTTCATTTGTTCAAAGGATAATAATTTATTTCCCGAAAAACAATTTTATATTCTTTTGATCCCTTTTCTCTCCCATTCTCTAAAGGAAAGGTTATCTATTGTGAAAGGGATTAGCTGATTTTGCGTCAATATTAGTTTTGGTATTTGGTAATTTGTTTTATTCCTTTCTACATGAATCTTCTTCCAAATGTTGAGCAGATGATGCAATACCGGTGAATTCCTACGTTGCACCAATTTTTCATCCCATTTATATAGTATATGTTCGGGTATCTTCTCCCCTATTTTATCTAGTTCTAATCTGGTCCAATCTGGTTTTTCCCTTGTTTGATAAAAATCTGATAGGTATCTTAATTGTGCGGCTCTATAATAATTCTTAAAGTTTGATAGTTGTAAGCCTCCTTGTTTGTACCATTCTGTTAATTTATCTAGTGCTATCCTCGGTTTCCCCCCTTTCCATAAGAATTTCCTTATTATTTTCTTTAACTCCTTGAAGAATTTCTCTGTTAGGTGTATTGGTACTGAGTGAAATAGGTATTGTATCCTTGGGAAAATATTCATTTTAATACAGTTTATCCTTCCTATCAGTGTTAGTGGTAAGTCTTTCCAATGCTCTAAGTCGTCTTGTAATTTTTTCATTAATGGATGGTAATTGAGTTTATATAGATGGCCGAGGTTTTTATTTAGTTGTATACCTAGGTATTGCATTGCTTGTGTTTGCCATCTAAATGGTGATTCTTTCTTAAACTTTGTGAAATCCGCATTATTCATTGGCATTGCTTCACTTTTATTTGCGTTGATCGTGTACCCTGATAATTCTCCATATTCCTTCAATTTCCTATGTAATTCTTTTATTGATTTTTCTGGTTCTGTTAAGTATATTATAACGTCATCTGCAAATAGACTGATTTTATATTCCTTCTCTTTTATTTTAATCCCTCTTATTTTATTTTCTGTTCTTATCAGTTCTGCTAGTGGTTCTGTAGCTAACACGAACAATGAGGGAGATAGTGGACATCCCTGCCTTGTTGATCTGCTTAAGTTAAATTGTTTTGATATATATCCATTTACTGTCACTTTCGCCAATGGCCCCTTATATAATACTTTAATCCAATTAATATATGCATCTGCTGGACTTTGAAGTGAGAGGTGACTTAATTGAAACTTGGGTGTCTTGACAAAATGGATGTGGAGAAGATCTTTTCATCTGTAGGGTCATTCTTTTTAGAAAAAAAGGAGGTTACCCAATTAAGATGAGACTTTTTTTCTCTCAGATCATTGTGAATCTTTGGAAGTGTATTGCGCAAAGGGTGGTTGGAGTCATGCTTTTGAATATATCTAAGGTAGAGCTTGGTAGACTTTTGATAAGTGAGATGATGAAAGATTACCATGGGTAGATTAAATCAGCTATGATTTTATTATAGTTTGTATGATCTCTGCTCTCAGTTGATGACCTGGCCAATAAAGGCAAACATCCAGTATGTTCCTATAACCACTTTATCTACTATCCACTTGCTGTTGGAGATTTTTTTGGTCATGCAATCCAAGATCACTTTATACCTCCACACGTCTTGGTAACATCATTTATTATGTATTCAATTGTATTATTTGCCTTCCCCTGATGCATTGCCCTACATTTCTCTGGGTGTGAGGTAGGGAAGGAAAAGATTGTTATAGAATATGTTTACACTGGTCAGCATAACATCATGGGTTGAAGAGCCTGCACTAAGTTGTAATGTTCCATGTTCTAATCTGCTATTATTGGTGGTGGTGAGGGACAAGCCAACAATGCACCAGGATGGATAATCAAAATAGTATTAGAACCACAGAACATTATTGCTCAGATAACAGGCCCTCTTGCCTGTGCCGAACTATAAATCTGCCTAGTTCCACTGACCTGCACTGAGTCCATAGGCCTCCATGCCCCGCTCATCCATGTACAAATTTTTCTTATATGTTAAAATTGACCATGCATTCACCACTCCAGTTGACAGCTCGTTTCATACTCCCACCACTCTCTGTGTGAAGAAGTTCCTCCTAAACCTTTCCCCTTTCACCCTTAACCCATGTTCTCTGGTTTGTATCTCACCTAACCTCAGTGGAAAAAGCCTACTTGCATTTACTCTATCTATACCCCTCATAATCTTGTTCACCTCTATCAAATCTCCTCTCATTCTTCCACACTAATATTGTACAATAAACAGGGAAAATGTTACCCAGGGTTCTCTACATTATCATATCTGTTAATCTTTTAGGAAGCAATGTTTTCCCAAGTTTGATCAATGTCTTTGAAACAGTTTCTTGCATATTAGCTATGATGATATATGGGTGAATGACTAGGACAAATGTATTGCAATAAGAAAGAGGCAAATTATGCTATGGAAAATTATGATAAAAGATTTTGATTTATCTTGCATGTTTTACATTTACTTTGAACGTAATTTAAGATTTAACTCTTCATTGCAGATTGAAGCTGCATTAAGTCGCATTCCTGGTTCTTCAGGTAGAATGACTTTACAAGCAAGAATGGAAAAGGTACGATGTAATCTGCTTCATAGTATATATGTTAATAAAATGCAACTGTGGCGCTTGCAGGAGCTAAAGGAAATCACTGCTGCCACATCGAAGGTCATTAATGACCGTTTTTATTTGAATTCAGTGCATCCTTTTAAGGGCAGCATGAGCTCAGTCACCTGGTGCATTGTGACGTCATAATCGCTGCCCAGGGTGCGCTTTGGAAGGGATGCTGGAGTCAGAGAGAAACCTCTGACGACGCCATTTCCCCATGGCTGCCCCGCCACATGGCAATACAAGTGGGGCCAGTTCGCCATGAGGATGTGCACCGCCACACAACCGCCCCCCCACCCCCAGAACCAGCTACGCGTCCTGTCGCTTTGGCAGCCGCCCCCAGCGCTTGGGCGGGTCCGTCTGCACTGGCTGTATTAAGTCTAAATGAGCAGCTTTTAAGTGGTCCACAGTAAACAGTTCTTCCCTGCCCCCCACATCTAAAGTAAAAGTCCCACCCCACCGCCGGAGAACCTTGTACAGCCTTTCATATGGGCGCTGTAGCGGGGCCCTCTGTGGTCCTCTCCGGATGAACACAAATTACGCCACATCCAGATCTTTCGGTTGATGGGATAGTCGGGTGCTGTGGTGTGATGGGGGCGGCAGGGTTAGGTTGCCTAGTCATTTAAGGAGGTCCGCGAGTCGCTCACCTTGATTGTGCATCGTCTCGGCCTCTGGGCTGAAGAATTCACCTGGCAGGGAGAGTGGCACATCGTAAACCATTTCTGCTGACAAGGTTTGCAGGTCCTCCTTGGACGACGTCCTAATCCCAAGGGGCACCCAGGGCAACTTGTCCACCCAGTCGGGGCCGGAAAGTCTTGCCATCAAAGTGGACTTTAGGTGTCGATGGAACCTCTCTACCAACCTGTTAGACTGTGGATGGTAGGCTGTGGTGTGGTGCAGTGTTACCTCTAAAAGCCTTGCCAGCTGCGACCATATTGCGGAGGTAAATTGGGTGCCTCTGTCACTTGTGATGTGTGCCGGCATGCCGAAACGATCAATCCACTGGCTGGCCAGGGCTCTAGCACATGTCTTCGCTGACGCCTCACAGACCAGGATGTCTTCTGGCCACCTGGTTGCTCTGTCCACTATGGGAAACTGGTACCATGACTCCCTGGACACCGGCAAAGGGCCCACGACATCCATGTGTATATGCTGGAACCTCCGCTTTGCCGAAGCGAAATGTTGAACAGGGGCCTGTGTGTGCCTGTGGACTTTAGACGTCAGGCAACAGATTAAGTTGCAGGTTAGTGCTGCTACCTCCTTCTTGAGGCCATGCGAGATGAATCGCTGCGCCAGCATATGCACGGTAGTTTTTACTGAGGGGTGGGTGAGATCATGGATAGAGCTGACGACCCTTACCCTCCATCCCTGTGGGACGACTGGGCATGGTGAGCCAGTGGAGGTGTCGCATAGCAGCAGCCAGGTACAGCGCCAGGAGCTCCTGGTTGAAAGCACTGTGTTTAAGCTCCGGCGGCTGCAACTGCTTACTTAAAAAGGCCAGCGGGCGCCACTGTTCCAGTACTGCTCCGACCGTCGTGGCGGAAGCGTCGACTGAGAGCACCATGTGCGTTTCCTGGAGCGGGTGCACCAATAAAGTCGCCTCTGCGAGGGCCTGTTCGTTGCAGTGAAGGCCTCGTCCGCCTCCTCCAACCAGGGCAAGGTCTTCTCTTTCATCACGATCAGCGTGAAGAGAGGTGCATGATGCGGGCGGTGTTGGGGTTGAATCTCTGGTAAATATTTACCATTCCTACGAATTCCTGCATGCCCTTGAGGGAGGAGGGTTTGGGAAAATGCTGGACAGCTGCCACTTTCTCCGGTGCCGGATCTGCCCCAGATGCTGAGATGGTGTGCCCCAGGAACTGCAATGTCTGTTTCCTAAACTGGCATTTGGCCTTGTTGACCGTGAGGCCGAATTCTGCCAGCCAGGCGAACAGGGTACAGAGATGGGCCTTGTGCTCTTCGTGGCTGTGGGTGGCTACCAGGATGTCATCTAGGTAGATAAAGACAAAGTCCAAATCCCTACCCACTGCGTCCATGAGGCGCTGGAACATCTGGGCCACATTCTTCAACCCGAACTGCATCCGGAGGAATTTGAACAAGCTGAAAGGGGTGATAATGGCAGTTTTTCCAATGTCATCGGGGTGTACCGGGATCTGGTGGTATCCGCACACCAAATCGACTTTTGAAAAGTACTGCATACCGTGGAGGTTGGCCGCGAAGTCCTGGATATGGGGGACCAGATACCTGTCTGGACTTGTGGCGTCGTTTAGCCGTTTGTAATCTCTGCAGGGCCTCCAACCCCCAGATGACTTTGGGACCATGTGCAGTGGTGTCACCCAAGCGCTGTCCGACCGCTGAACGATGCCCAGTTCCTGAAGCTTGGAGAATTCCTCCTTTGCCTGTTTTAGCTTCTCCAGTGGCAGCCGCCTAGCTCTGGTGTGCAGTGTGGAGATGTGATGGAAAACTCCATGGCGGGGGGAGGCGACATCGAAGTGTGGCTCCAGGATGGCAGGGAACTCACTGAGGATCTTGGCGAACTCGTCTGTGGCAGTAGCTACTGTGGCGATTTTGGGTCTGTCGTCGTCCACTGTGCCCAGGCGCACCGAGCGAAAGGTGCGGGTTTTGAGCAGCCTCCTGCCCCTCACGTCCACCAGCAGACCGTAATCCCTTAGGAAGTCAGCCCTTAACAGTGTAGTGCCCACCAAGGCCAAGACGAATCTCCAAGTGAACTTTTCATCCCCGATCTGTATCTGTGCCCTACAGGTGCCATAGGTCTTGATTGTGGAACCATTGGCAGCCCACAGGGTTGGACCAGGGGTCCAGGTGCGCGTTTTCAGTGCTGTAGGGGGGAGGGCGCTCAGCTCGGCCCCTGTGTCCACCAGGAACCGACGGCCCATGGACTTGTCAGTGATGTAAAGGAGGCTGTTCACGTGGCCAACTGTCGCAGCCATCAATGGCGGTTGGCCTGGCAGTTTCCCTGAAAGTCGCAGAGCTGGCGGCACTTGCGGGCTTTGACTCCCCAGCACTGGTGATAAAAACACCATGTTGACTGGGTTTCCTCTGGCTTGTGCTTGGGGGTGTCCTGTGAACGGCGGGGCCTCGGCTTGGAGACTTGGCTGAGTGCTGCCTCATTCTCCTGTTTTGCACGCCAGAGGGCATCTGCCCAGGCTGCGGCCTTGCAGGGTTGGAAAAGTCCTCTTCGGACAGATGGGGCTGGATATCTTCTGGCATCTGTTCAAGGATTATCTGGCGGAAGAGGAAACACGGTTCATGATCCTCCACCAGGGTCAGCATTTCGTCCATGAGGGCTGAAGGGCTGCGATACCCCAACCCATCCAGGTGTAAGAGCCTGGAAGCACACTGCTGGGGAGTGAGTCCAAACTTCCCCAGGAGCAGATTTTTGAGGGCAGTGTACTTGCCCACTGCTGGCGGCCTGTGAATGATGTCGTCCACCCTCGCCACCGTGTCCAGGTCCAGCACGCCCATGACATGGTAAAATTTTATGGTGTCGTCTGAGATGTTGCGGAGGAGGAATTGTGCCGCCACCTGCCAAAGCCACGTCTGTGGGTGATGGGGCCAGAAGGGGTGATGTTTGAGGGCTACTGCATTTACTTTGGCTGTGTCCATCATTCGCTGGGTCCAGATAGCCATCTGGGCCAATCGGGCTCACCACTGTGGCACTTGTAGGAGCTGTAGGAAATCACTGCTGCCACACCGAAGGTCGTTAACGACTGTTTTTATTCAAATTCAGCATGTCCCTTTAAGGGCAGCATGAGCTCAGTCACCTGGTGCATTGTGACATCATAATCGGTTCCCAGGGTGCGTACTGGAAGGGATGCTGGAGTCAGAGAGAAACCTCTGACAAAGCCATTTCCCCATGGCTGCCCCGCCACGTGGCGATACAAGCGGGGCCGGTTCACAATGAGGATGTGCACTGCCACACAACTATAAATTTTATCATAATGTCTAATATTGACAACTTAACATTTCTGTTGTCCATTCTCAACTATGTTTTATTTTAACCATCAATAACTGGTTAGTGGGGATAATGGCTAGAGCAGTTTGGTTAGCATAGTGGTTAGCGCATCGCTATTACAGCGCAGCGACCCAAGTTCGGATCCAGTGTTGTCTGTAAATAGTTTCTTGGTTCTCCCCATGATCTCTGTGGGTTTCCTCCCTGTGCTTTAGTTTTCTCCCACCCACAACATATGGGGTTTGTAGGTTAATTGTTGTATTTGTGTGGCATAGGTTCATGGGCAGGAAGGGCCTGTTATCATGCTGTATGTCTAAATTTAAAAATTAAAACATGGGTTTACCAAATTTTCTTACCTACTTTTTAAGGAAGTGATAAAGATGATTAAAATAGATGGTTTTCTCAATCTCAGGGTTGTATGTCATGTATGTACTCTGACAATAAATCTGAAATCAGAACCATTTTAGGAATAATCTGCCCCCTACATTTATGTATAAATCATGTTTGTGTATTACAAACAGTAAGAAACGGAGTACTCAGCCCTGTGTTTGATAAAGTAGAAATGCATTCAGGATACTTTCCTTCATTGGCTTATATTTGGAATATAAGAGTAGGGAATTTGTATTTAGAATCTGTATACAGCACAAATAGAAAGATGCCATGAGAACCACACATACCGTAAATATTTGTGTATAATGCGAATATTTTTTCCCCCTTTTTCCTCTCAAAAATAGTGGGGGGGGGGTCACATTATACACAAGAGTAAAATTTTAAGAAAAAATTTCTGCAGGCAGGCGGGCGAGCTGTAGTCGGCAGCGCAACTCAGGCGGCCAGCTGGGCAAGCGGTAGTCGGCAGCGCGACTCAAGAGGCCGGGTGGGCAGGCGAGTGGAGAGACACGAGCGCGATTCAGGAGGCCAGGCGGGCAAGCAGAGATTCGCCAGCATGACTCAGGAGGCCGGGGCAGGCAGGCGGGTGGTGAGGGAAGGGGGAAGTCATATTATACAAGGGGATAAAATTTTTCACCCTTTTTCCCATCAAAAATAGGGGGGGGTTACATTATACAGGGAATGCATTATACATGAATATTTACGGTAGTTCTGGTCACCAATTTACAGGGAAAGAATGATTATACTAGAGTGGTGGCACAGTTAGTGTAGCAGTTAGCACAATGCTGCTACAGCACCAGAGACCCTGGTTTGAATCTGGCAGTATCTGTAAGGATAGTTCTCTCCATGTCTGCGTGGTTTCCTCTGGGTGCTCTGGTTTCCTCCCACCTTCAGAATACCCGAGTTAGAGTATTCTTCTTTGGTGAATTGGGCTTGAAAAGATTAGAGGAGATTATTTTTTTGTTTCTACCCAGAGATGGTAGGAGTCTGAAACTTGCCACTGAAAGATTGAATGCAGAAACCCTCCTCATCTTACTTGAACCACAGACCTAGTTCTGACAGTGGAAATGACTGGATAGCTTTGGATTGCACAATTACAATGGCTTGAACTGTGAAGTGAATTTTCAATCTACTTCTATGAACTGAACAAAATGAAATGACTGCAACCAACCTTTATTCAAAGGGAATTTGTATGTTAGCTGATATTTTACCTTGAGATAAATTTTCTGCACAGTACATTTATATCTAATTTTTAAAAGCTGGAGACGTTTTCAAAACAATTATTCATTTACAGCTATCTAAATAATCTTTGGTAAAGATTCAAACACTTAGTCTGCAGTCTAAATTGTAACCATAAACTATACTGTTCATTTTAGAGATTTTGAAACAAGTCTGCAGGATCTGAGATACATCTTAATTCAAATGGGGAGAGGTCATCACAAGCATCTTTTGTCCATTTTGTCCCTGTAGATTTGCATAGGGTCAAACTTTATAGTTTACTTTGTACTCAAATTATTATAAACTGGATTTGTTTGCAGGAAGCATTGGAAGATCGATTGGAAAAGATCAATCATGATCTAGGATCAGTCCGGATGACGTTGAAGCGGTTTCATGTTTTACGAACCTCTGCAAATTTGTGAACTTTCTTCCGTTTCATTTGACTAGATCTTGCACTAAAATTTACATTGTTAGACACAGTTATTACAAACAAAGGCGGGTTTATTTTGGATCATCTTGTAACTAAATAAGGGCCTTGCAAAGTACATCCATGAATTGGAGGTCACATATTGTGTACATAAAGTAAAACATTCTGTGCCTTTTTAGGAAATGCAATCTATATCTCACATTTAGTTTTGTTATTAAAGATTGGAACCAAGCCCAAAAAATATATATTTTGGTACTGGTCGGAAAGTGTATTATATGCATACTTTTGTAAGTGAGACACAGCATCGAGAAGTGAATACTATTTGTTTAAAATTTAGATTAAGATGAAAAGTGTCATTCAGGAATTATTTTGCAGAAAGGATATTTGTCAGAAATTTTAATATTTTGTATTTAAAGTTGAAATACATTTATGAACTAATTTTTTAAAGAAATATCATGAAAATGCAGTACAAAATAATAGGCTACACATATTTACTTATAAGAAAAAATCAGTTAAGATAACTTTGAATGACAAAACCCTGACTTAATTTGTTCTTCATGTGACAATAAAATTCATAGATTCCATAGCAGAAACTTTAAGTCTGTACTTGGTTCAGTGCCCAGGTTTCTTTCATATTTATTATTACTGTTACATGAATTGATAATTATATTTTAGTTTGGCCATATTTACAAAGTATAGAATACATTAATTGCTCTGTGATGTGAACAGCTTATTAAAAATATAATGCTAATACTGTACTGTGACTAATGTTTTGAGCTATAAGAAATGTAAGAGCAAAACAATGCTATATCTTTGCACACCCAATCAAGAAAAATTGGTGGATACAGCAATTAATGAGGGGTGAAATTCAAAACAAAGTGCTGGAATGCTTCATTTGTGGGTCAAATGGCCTTTTCCCATACTGTACTCAGCAGGTCAGGCAGTATCTTTTGGGTACCATGATACAAAGGGAAGTCAAAGGCAGCATAAAAGCTAAAAGAAAGGGGAGGAGGGAGTCACGTGATGGAGTAGTGGCTGGTAGGAGAACACTAGCCCTCTCCAGAAAAGAAGGAAAAAAGTGAAGAAAAAGCAAAGCCCCAGATACACAAATCACAACAAATAAAAAATAAAGGTGTGGAGAAAATGGCACCTAAGAAAGAAAAGCCAAAAACAACAGGAAGAAAAGAAGAAAGAAAGACGCCAAAAGAGAAAGGTGAAGGCCTTACCTGCACGAAAAAGCAAGGACGTGCTGTGGACAGAGGATTCCACTCCCCAAGGTTAGTAGAGACCCCGTAGGGTCGCAACCCACTAATTGCAGGACTGCAAAAATGGCTCACAGAGCCAAACGGGTGCGCAACTGCGCATGCGCACGACAAGGACAACACCAATGGGAGGGGGGACCAGCTGTGGAGTGAAACCACAGTGATTTCTCTCCACGGCACACCTATAAACGTTTTCGAGTCTTTGGTGACATACTGAATCTCCTCAAACATCTCATAAAGTATAGCCGCTGGTGAGCCTTCTTTGTGATTGCATCAGGGGGCAGAAATGAATGTAGTTGCTGATAGTTAGGTGCATGGGAAGCTGAAGGCCTGAAAGTGGATGTATCACCTGAATTGGATGGACTACAATCCAGGTTTTTGAAAGAGTGATGTGAAGTGTTTATGAATGCATTAGTAGTAGTCTTTCAAGAATTGCTAGAGTCGGAAATGATTCTAGAAGATGAGAAAATTCCAAATGTCCCTCCACTCTTGAAGGAAAAGAGGAAAAATACTAAAGTATAGGCCAGTTAGCCCTACTTCAGTAGTTGGTGAGAATCTGGAGTCCAATGGTTTTGGAGCACTTGAAAGCATAAGAAAAACAGGCAGAAATCAGCATAGTTACCTTCAGGAGAGATTTTGCATGACAAATTTGTTAGAATTCTTTGAGGAAGTAATGAGCAAGACTGACAAAGTAGTCAGTGGATATTTATTTGGATGTTCAGAGTGCCTTTGACATGGTTCCGTACATTAGGCTGCTAAATAAAATAAGAGGGCATGGCATTACGGGAAGGTACTGGCATGGATGAATGATTAACTGGCAGAAGGCAAAGAGTGGTGTTCTGCAGGGGTTGGTGTTGGCCTGCTACTTTTCATGTTGTATGTAAATGATGTAGATTACATAATCGATGGCTTTGTGACCAAGTTTGCATATAATAAGAAGATAGCTGGAGAGGTGGGATGTCCTGCGGGAAGCAGGGAGTGTTCAGAGGGAAAAGGAGTAAAGAAGGCGGCATGGTTAGTGCAACACCATCATAGTGCCTGCAACTCGTGTTTGTGTAAGGAGTTTGTACATTCTCCCCGTGTCTATGTGGGTTTCCTCTGGGTGCTCTGGTTTCCTCCCACCTTTCAAAAACAATTGGGGTTAAAGGTTAATTTGAGTATTTGGGCGGCACAGGTGTGTTACCATGCTGTATGTTTAAATTTTTTTTTAAATTGCTGATGTATACAGTGTAGGGAAATGCATGGCTATGCTCTTTGGTGGAAAGAATAGAACTAACTATTTTCTAAATGGGGAGAAAATTCAGAAAGTGGAGGTCCATAGGGACCTGGGAGTAGCATTCCCTCAAGGTTAACTTGCAGGTTAAGTCAGTAATAAGGAAGGGATATGTCATGTTAACATTCATTATGAGAGGACTAGATATAAAAGCAAAGATGTAATGCTGAGGCTTTATAAAGTGTTGGTCAGATCACATTTGGAGTATTGTGAGCAGTTTGGGTTCCATACCTAAGAAAGGATGTGTTAGCATTGCAGAGGAGGTTTAAGAGAATGATCCAGGGGGAAGAGGGTTAATGTGGGAGGAGTGTTTGATGGCTTCGGGCCTGTATTCACTGGAGTTTAGAAGGATGAATGGGGATCTCACTGAAACATATCAAAAGGACTATATAGATTGGATGTGGAGAAGATATTTCCAGTCGTAGGAATGTCAAGGATCACAGAGCAAAGCCTCAGAATAAAAGGGTGTCCCTTTGAACAGAGATGAGGAGAAATTGTTTCAGTCAAAGGGTGGTGAATCTGTGGAATTCATTGTCATAGATGACCATGGAGGCCATCGTTCAAGTAGGTTTAAAGCAGAGGCTGTTAGGTTGTTGATTCGCAAAGATCTCAAAGGTGATGGAGGCCATCGTTTAAGTAGGTTTAAAGCAGAGGCTGTTAAGTTGTTGATTAGCAAAGATCTCAAAGGTGATGGAGAGAAGGCAGGAAAATGGGTTTGAAATAAATCGGCCATGATTTGAATGGCGGAGGTGACTCAATGGGCTGAATGAGCCAATGTTGCTCTATATTGGATGCTCATCATAAAGTAAAAGGGCAGATACTAAATTTTCACATTCAGGCAGAACTCTACTGGCTAAATTTCACTATGTCAAAACATATTTCCCATGCCCCAACGGAATTAAGTCCATGTTGTGACAACAGAGGCCTGCACTCTCTACCCAAGGGAAAATGCAGGTGCTCTGAAGGGAGACCAGAGTGATTTGTCAGATTGGGATGGTGAAGACATTGTCCTCTGATGGGAGACTAAATGGCTCTGCTTTAAACATGTTTAAAAGAATGAGAGATGAGGGTTGTTTCCTTGATTGGGTGCGTAAAAGAGTAGTTTAAAATTCAGATTTAGTCAGAGTACATACATGACATCACATACAACCTTGTGATTCTTTTCCTGGGGGCCAGGCAGAATTTCGACTTGTCTGGAAGTAAAATGTGCTTAAGAAAAAAGGTAAGTAAACAAAAAGAGAAAATATATCAACAAAGAAAGAAATGTGAACAAACAGCAACACAAAAAACATTCAGTAATAAATAACCTGAGAAGTAAGAGTCCTTAAATTGTGGAAATCAGCCTGCATTACAAGAAAACACACAGCAGAAAACCCACACCCCTTGGCATAATGCTTTGGCACTGGATAGATCTAGTAGCTGGAAAAAAGTTTTATTATGCTCCTAGCTACCCTTATAGATTAACTGTTTCTATGCTGTCCAAGTATCCTCCACAGTCCTTTTAGTGGTTAAATAATAAAAAGTAGGGAAAAGGGAGGGCTAGGGAAAATCTTATTACAATATGGAAGCATTTTTTGATTGATCATTGTAGTAGTAATCGTGTTGAGATATTTTTACTATTTTATCCATGCAAAGATGGATAAATTATCTAAGGTAGTGAGGAAATGTAGAGAATTGCTATAGAAAGCAGGCTAACAGATCTTAATTAAACCGATTAACAGAATTAATGCTTTTAATAAAGAGCTTATAAGGACTTCTTTAGTAAAATGGCTAAGAAAATTATGCTTTTAACTTGAATCAAAAAGTATATTTCTTTTGATGAGGAATGAACATTAGCTGCAGAATGTAACATCATAAAAAGACTTTTTCAGCTTCAAACAATACAAGTCTTTTAACATTATGTTTGGAATAGACTGAAGCTGACAATATTTCATTGACAGGAAGATAAGCAAGGAACAGTTTCTTGATGAACATGGCTAATCAAAAAAAAACTGACTGAAGCGAAAATATTGAACTACCAATTTGACAGTAATTTGTGCCAATTTCTAAGCATCTTGAGCCAAGAAACTCAAGAACCACATTGGTCCTAGTTTACTATAAAAATCACGTCTGGAACCTGTGAGAGCTCAGTACAGAGCAAGAGTTACTGAACTCTTCCTTCTACCTCCTCACTGTAGTAAACCACTGTATTTGTCTGGTCAAGCACACCTATTGGCAGATTGCACCAGTGGCCCCTAACCACAGGCTCCTGTTCCACAGCCCCCTCCTCAACGCAGGACAGTTGAACAGTATAGGTGTGCTGTTGTTCTTAAGTGACTAAAAGCCTATTGGCTTCTCAACAATAGTCTTTTGAGTAATTGATGGTGCATCACTCACTCCCACCAGTGTAACTGAAGCTGAATAAAGATACATACATAAGTTTGTGGATTTGATGCTTTCTGCTGTATGTTTTCTTGCAGTGCAGGCTGATTTTCACAAAAATCATAAATTGAGTTTGTTATTTGAGATTCTGATGATGGTGGAGTAACAACTGTTCCTGAACCTAGACCATAGTCCCAAAATAAGGTCTTTGCTTTTCAGCATTGGGATAAGGTGATGAGCCTTTTAATTATTTTTTCATCTTCCAAACAGTACCGCTCCATCCTCAGTAAAAACACAATGTTGGAGAAACTCAGCAGGTCAAAGAGTGCACTTTATAAAGCAAAGATAAAGATGCATAACCAACATTTCGGGCTTGAGCCCTTCATCAGAGGATGATGCAGCCACCAAGTTCCTGTGTTTGAGCACATGGATTTGCTCAGCTCCTGGGGCACTGCAGACTCCTGGGCACTGGGTGGCGCTGCCCCCCTGGCCGTCGCCTTGAGCTGAGCTGCAGCGGGCGGCGGAGCGCCTCCGCAGCCGTGGGCAAGGTTTCCCTCCGAGCGAGGCGGAATCCGCCCATCTCCAGGCTGGGGACTGAGTGAAAGTGTGTCGCTGGCGATACCGGGCGGCTACCATGACTGCGGAGGACGTTCCGCGGCATTGCTCCGGGAGATGAGGTGAGATGAACGGGAGCGGAATCGGCATCTCATCGCTGAATGAACGGCCAGCGTTTACCGGAGCGCTCAAGGCCTGTGTGGGGAGGCCGCGCCTGTTCGGCTGCCGGGGGGTTGACACGGTTCAACGGCATGTTTTTCAAATGCAAGCCCGGGCTTGGTTGCTAGGAGACGGGCAAAGCGGCGGCACTGCGCGAAGCGGAGTCCCGCCCCAGATCCGCAAACTGCCGCAGCGGCTCCCGGAGGGAGTTAGTCGGTCTTCGCGCTGCCACAATAGGTTCAATCCGAGTTTTACTTCACTTGCTTCGCCCTTTAAATATCAATTGTGACCCCTTTGGCGTAAATTACCAGGTTTAGTAATGCACAGCCATGACACCAGGTGATGTACCAGTTTATCCCTGTTCACAGTCCGTGGGTGTTTCCAGCAGGGGCAACCTTTATTGCCCATCCTCAATTGCTGCTAAACACTCCTTGAAACGCTGCAAACGGAATTTCGGGGCTTAAAATCTACTGACCACGGGGGAGATTGTTGCAGGTGATGGCGCTTGCTGATGTCCACATTTAGAGCTTGTCTGGTCCTTCTCTGCCACACAGCTTCACCAATTGTTCCACGCTCATTGTGGCTGGCTGCAATAGCCCGGGGAAACCGGCACACACCCTGAGCCTCTGCTTCAAGTTGTAGATGTAAATGGGTGAGTGGAGTCTGCGGATTTGTTTTCTAGGTCATAAATGCTAATTTTGGACGTTAAGGAATACATCAGCAACTGAAGAAAATGTGTTAATCTCTCTCCCCTCGGGAAATCGATCAATGTTCTGAAGATTTTAGTTGTGGGATTGAAAGGGACTGAATATCTGATTATCATCACTTTTGTGCCTCAACTTCAGGACAAGGTTTCTCATGCTTTGGATTTTTCCATCAGGGAAATATTTTCTATCTCTATGAATTTGGGTAAAATCTCAACCCAGCTCTCTAGACTTTGAAAAGAATGCAGAATTTGTATTATTTTGGGTCCAGTGACCATAATGTCATTAGCTTCCAAGTTAATTATGGAAAAGGATCAGTCTGGTCCTCATTGTTGGGATTCTAAATTGGAGGAAGGCAAATTTTGTGCAATGAGAAAGGATCTAGGAAGAATGGATTAGGATATGTTGCTTTCTGTCAAGGCTGTGTTCAACGGTGAAATTTGGAGAGTGCAGAGGTTTCATGTTCCTATTAGGATTAAAGGCAAAGTTAACAGGTATAGGTAACCTTGGTTTTTAAGGGATAGTGGTGATCTGGTTAAGAAGAATAGGGAGTTGTATAGCAAGTATAGGCAGCGAGGAGCTAATGAGGTACTTGGACAGAATATGCAAGAAAATACTCAAGAAGGAACTCCGGAAGGTAGAAAGAAGTCATGAGGTTGCTTTGGCAGATAATGTTGAGGTAAATCTGAAGGATTTCTAAAAGTATTTTAAGATTAAAAGGATAGTAAGAGACAAAATTGGTCCCTTAGAGGATCAGAGTGGTCAACATTGTGGAGCCTCATGTAATGGGGTGATCTTAAAGATTTTTACTTTAGTCTTTACTCAGGAAACTGGCAATAGTGCATAAGAAAGGAAGGGAAACAAACAGAAGTGTCATGGAACATATAGAGATTAAGGAGGAGGTGCTTGCTGCCTTACAATGAATAAAGGTAGATAAATCCCCCAGTTCTGATATGATTTCTACAGATGTGTGGTGGAAAGAGTGTTGACTTACTGCATCATGTTGTGGTATAGGGGCACCAATACATCTGAGTGGAAAGCCCTGGTAGTGGTCACAGCCCAGGACATCGTGGGTAAAACCCTCCCCACCATCGAGAACATCTACAGGGAATGCTACCATCAGAGAGCACACCACCCACCACATGCTCTGTTCTCACTGTTGCCATCAGAAAAAGGTATAGGTACCACAAGATTCACACCACCAGGTTCAGAAACAGTTGTTACCCCTCCACCAGACTCCTAAACAACAAACTTAATCAGGGACTCTGACATTTGCACTTTATTGTACTGTTCTATTTCTCAAGATTCATAGAACAGTACAATGCAGGAACTGGCTTTTTGTCTGTGATGACTGTGTTTTTTTAAAATTTTTTATTTTTCACACCATAAATCACATTAGCCATGATACACACTTTTTCTTTTTCACACATATACAGTGACTTTTTCTCGCCCCCCCCCCCCCCCCGCTCCTCCCAAGCCACCCCCCCACCCCCCCCCCTCCCATCCATTTTAGGTATACAATCTAGGTTACATTAAACCAGTCAGACAATGTTGTCATTCAACAAAAATACACCAGAAATTCTACTGAGTACATTCTTTTCTTTCCTTCTCCTTCCATCAACTTAGGTAATGATTGTCCCCGGTAGGTTTTCGCTATTGTATTTAATGTAAGGCTCCCATATTTGTTCGAATATTTCAATATTATTTCTTAAACTATATGTAATTTTTCAATATTATTTCTTAAACTATATGTAATTTTTTCTAATGGAATACATTTATTCATTTCTATATACCATTGTTGTATTTTCAGATTATCTTCCAATTTCCAGGTTCACATAATACATTTTTTTGCTACGGCTAGAGCTATCTTAACAAATCTTTTTTGTGCATCCTCCAAATCAATTCCAAATTCTTTGTTTTTTATGTTACTTAGGAGAAAGATCTCTGGATTCTTTGGTATATTGTTTTCTGTTATTTTATTTAATATCTGATTGAGATCTTCCCAAAATTTTTCTATTTTCTCACATGTCCAGATTGCATGAATTGTTGTTCCCATTTCTTTTTTACATCGAAAACATCTATCAGATACTGTTGGGTCCCATTTATTTAACTTTTGAGGTGTAATGTATAGTCTGTGTAACCAGTTATATTGTATCATACGTAGCCTCGTATTTATTGTATTTCTCATCGTTCCAGTACATAATTTCTCCCATGTTTCCTTTTTTATCTTTATATTTAAATCTTGTTCCCATTTTTGTTTAGTTTTACCATTTGTTTCCTCATTCTCCTTTTCTTGCAGTTTAATATACATATTTGTTATAAATCTTTTGATTATCATTGTATCTGTAATCACATATTCAAGGTTACTTCCCTCTGGCAAACTCAAACTGCTTCCTAATTTATCCTTCAAGTAGGATCTCAATTGGTAATATGCCAGCGCTGTATCTCCAGTTATATTGTACTTATCTCTCATTTGTTCAAAGGATAAGAATCTACTTCCTGAAAAACAATTTTCTATTCTTTTAATCCCTTTTTTTTCCCATTCTCTAAAGGAAAGGTTATCTATTGTAAAAGGGAGTAACTTATTTTGCGTCAATATTAGTTTTGGTAATTGATAATTTGTTTTATTTCTTTCTACATGAATCTTCTTCCAAATATTGAGGAGATGATGTAATACTGGAGAAGTTCTATGTTGTACCAATTTTTCATCCCATTTATATAATGTGTTCAGGTATCTTTTCCCCTATTTTATCTAATTCTAATCTCGTCCAGTCTGGTTTTTCCCTTGTTTGATAGAAATCTGATTGGTATCTTAATTGTGCGGCTCTATAATAATTTTTAAAGTTTGGCAATTGTAAGCCTCCTTGTTTATACCATTCTGTTAATTTATCTAGTGCTATCCTCGGTTTCCCCCCTCTCCATAAAAATTTCCTTATTATTTTCTTTAATTCTTTGAAGAATTTTTCTGTCAGTTGTATTGGCAATGCCTGAAATAAGTATAATATCCTTGGAAAAATGTTCATTTTAATACAGTTTATCCTTCCTATTAGTGTTAGTGGTAAATCTTTCCAATGCTCTAAATCGTCCTGTAATTTTTTCATTAGTGGATAATAATTGAGTTTATATAATTGGCCGAGATTTTTGTTTATTTGTACACCTAGATATCTTATTGCCTGCATTTGCCATCTAAATGGAGATTCCTTCTTAAATTTTGAGAAATCCGCATTATTCATAGGCATTGCTTCACTTTTATTTACGTTTATCTTGTAACCCGACACTTCTCCATATTCCTTCAATTTCTTATATAATTATTTTATTGATAGTTCTGGTTCTGTTAAGTACACTATAACATCATCCGCAAATAGACTGATTTTATATTCCTTGTCTTTTATTTTTATTCCTTTTATATTATTATCTATTCTTATCAATTCTGCTAGTGGTTCTATAGCTAACGCAAACAATAAAGGTGATAGTGGGCATCCCTGCCGCGTTGACCTGCTTAAGTTAAATTGCTTTGATACATGTCCATTTACTGTCACTTTCGCTAACGGTCCCTTATATAATGCTTTAATCCAATTAATATACTTCTCCGGTAAACTGAATTTTTGCAATAATTTGAACAAATAATTCCATTCTACTCTGTCAAAGGCCTTCTCTGCGTCTAAAGCAACTGCTACTGCAGGTGTTTATTTCCTTCTACTGCATGAATTAAGTTAATAAATTTACAAATATTGTCTGTTGTGCGTCTTTTTTTGATAAATCCAGTTTGGTCTAAATTTACCATTTTCGGTACCTGCTCTGCTAATCTGTTTGCTAATAGTTTAGCTATTATCTTATAATCTGTGTTTAGTAAAGAAATTGGTCTATATGACGCTGGTGAGAGTGGATCTTTCCCTTGTTTTAGTATTACTGTAATTATTGCTGTTTTACATGAATCTGGTAAGCTTTGTGTTTCATCAATCTGGTTGATTACATCCAGGAGGGGCGGAATTAATAAGTCTTTAAATGTTTTATAGAATTCTATTGGAAATCCATCCTCTCCTGGTGTCTTATTATTTGGTAATTTTTTTATTATCTCTTGTATTTCTACTATTCCAAATGGCTCTGTTAATTTATTTTGTTCCTCTATTTGTAGTTTTGGTAGTTCAATTTTAGTTAGAAATTCATCTATTTTCCCTTCTTTCCCTTCGTTTTCAGTTCGGTATAATTGTTCATAGAATTCTCTGAAGTTTTCCTTAATTTCTTTTGGATTATATGTAATTTGTTTGTCTTTTTTCCTTGATGCCAATACCATTTTCTTAGCTTGTTCTGTCTTAAGCTGCCATGCTAGGATTTTGTGCGTTTTTTCACCTAGTTCATAATATTTCTGTTTTGTCTTCATTATATTCTTCTCTACCTTATATGTTTGTAATGTTTCATATTTTATTTTTTTATCCGCCAATTCTCTTCTTTTAGTTGTATCTTCCTTCATTGCTAATTTTTTTTCTATGTTTACTATTTCCCTTTCCAACTGCTCTGTTTCCTGATTATAGTCCTTCTTCATCTTGGTTACATAACTTATTATTTGCCCTCTAGTGAATGCTTTCATTGCATCCCGTAGTATAAACTTATCTTCCACTGATTCCGTATTTATTTCAAAATACATTTTTAATTGTTTTTCAATAAATTCTCTAAAATCTTGCCTTTTAAGTAGCATGGGGTTTAATGTCCATCTATACATTCTTGGAGGGATGTTCTCTAGCTTTACTGTCAATATTAAGGGTGAATGGTCTGATAGTATTCTCGCTTTATATTCTGTTTTTCTTACTCTATCTTGCATACTAGCTGATAACAAAAATAGGTCTATATTTGAGTATGTTTTATGTCTATCCGAGTAATATGAATATTCCTTTTCTTTTGGGTTTTGTTTCCTCCATATATCCAAAAGTTGCATTTCTTGCATTGATTTAATTATAAATTTGGTTACTTTGTTCTTTCTGTTAATTTTTTTCCCAGTTTTATCCATATTTGAATCCAAATTCAGGTTGAAATCTCCTCCTATTAGTATGTTCCCTTGCGTATTAGCTACCTTCAAAAAGATATCTTGCATAAACTTTTGATCTTCTTCGTTAGGTGAATATACATTGAGTAGATTCCAAAACTCCGAATATATCTGACATTTTATCATTACATATCTCCCTGCTGGATCTATTATTTCCTCTTCTATTTTAAATGGCACATTTTTACTAATTAATATAGCCACTCCTCTTGCTTTTGAATTATACGATGCTGCTGTTACATGTCCTACCCAATCTCTCTTTAATTTCTTGTGCTCCAATTCAGTTAAGTGTGTTTCTTGGACAAATGCTATATCAATTTTTTCTTTTTTCAGTAAATTTAGCAGTTTCTTCCTTTTAATTTGGTTATGTATTCCATTAATATTTAAAGACATATAGTTCAACGTAGCCATTTTATACTTTGTTTATCTTCACTTTCCGTTTTTCCATCATTACCTTTCCTCCTTTTCCATTTCTGTTTTCTTATTTTAAACCCTTTATAAGACAACATTCCTAAAACATCAAACATTTTCCTTACTCTCCTATTTATAACTTCTTTAGCCCCAATCTCCCCTTCCCCTCCTGAGTTGTCCTTTATCCCTTGTCGGACAACCACATCTCCCCTCTCCATTTGGGTTTACGAATTCACTCGCAAGTGTCAACTGATTTTGCAGTGACCGCAACTCCCCCCCACCCAGCACCCCCCACTTTTCATATGTAACAAAGGTCACTTTTTTAATTCCCTCCTTATTCTCTCTATTCCATTACCTTCCCTTATTAATTCTTGTCTATATTTTCCTCTAGATACAGATACATTCACGTATGCACCTTATACCTATACACTCTTATACCTCTTTACCCACATACATATCAATCGTGATCATTTTTACTCTCATTACACGTCTTCATCCCTCAGTCTATTTTGTAATTGTTCTGCAAATTTTCGTGCTTCTTCTGGATCCAAGAATAGTCTGTTTTGTTGTCCTGGAATAAATATTTTCAATACCGCTGGATGCTTTAGTATAAATTTATACCCTTTCTTCCATACAATCGCCTTTGCTGTATTGAACTCTTTTCTCTTCTTTAGGAGTTCAAAACTTATATCTGGATAAATGAAGATTTTTTGCCCTTTATACTCCAGTGGCTTGTTGCCCTCTCTTACTTTTTCCATTGTCTTCTCCAGTACCTTTTCTCTTGTAGTATATCTTAGGAATTTTACTAAAATAGATCTTGGTTTTTGTTGTGGTTGTGGTTTAAAGGCCAATGCTCTATGTGCCCTTTCTATTTCCATTTCTTGCTGTAGTTCTGGACATCCTAGGATCCTAGGGATCCAATCTTTTATAAACTCTCTCATATTCTTGCCTTCTTCATCTTCCTTAAGGCCCACTATCTTTATGTTATTTCTTCTGTTATAATTTTCCATTATATCTATTTTCTGAGCTAACAGTTCTTGTGTCTCTATAACTTTTTTATTAGATTCCTCTAATTTCTTTTTTAAGTCCTCTACCTCCATTTCTACTGCTGCTTCCCGCTCTTCCATCTTGTCCATTTTTTTCCCATTTCTGTAAGGTCATATCTATTTTATTCATTTTCTCTTCTGTGTTGTTTATTCTTCTTCTTAAATCATTAAATTCCTTTGTTTGCCATTCTTTAAATGACTCCATGTATTCTTTAATAAGAGAAAGTAAATCCTTTATCTTGCCTTTCCCTTCTTCTTCTATTTCACCGTACTCTTCCTCTTCCTCTTCTTCTTCCTCTGGGTTGGCCATCTGTTGTTTCTTTGTTGCCCTTTTCTTCTCTTCTTTCTTGTTTCCATTGTCTTCTGTGTTCTCTTCTTGCTGCAGGTGTTCTGCAGCTGTCGTTGCCGGCTGTGGAGATCGACTCACCAGCTGGTCACCCCTCCCGTCGGTGTGTTTTTTTCATGCGCGGTTGCGCACTTTTACTCGGCTCAGCGAGCCATTTTTGTAGTCCAATTTCTACCGACCTGAGGGAGCGGGTTTCTCTCTCCACCGCGGGCCTCTTCGAACATGTAAGGCCTTCTCCTTCTTCCTCCGTTGTCTTCTCTTCCTCTCTTCTTACCGTTGATTTCGATTTTTCTTTTTTTGTCGCCATCTTCTTTCCACCTTTATACTCACTTTTCTTTAACTTTTATTTCTGTGCCTTTGTGTTTTCCTTTGTTTTTTCCGACTTTTCTGGAGAGGGCTGGAGTTCACCGTCCGGCCACTACTCCATCACGTGACTCCTCCGCGATGACTGTGTTGAAATGATGCTGAAGTTAAATTAAACTCTGTTTGCTTACGATCCATAATCCCTTCATTCCTGCATAGTTGTATGTCCTATCTAAAAGTCTCTACTGTCATATCTTCTTTCACCACTATTCATGACAGCCACCTAGCAGTTTCTGTAGTATATATATTAAAAAAAAAGACTCTCCTTAATGGAGAATTCTAGCCGGAAATGTTGACTGCCTATTGATTTCCCTGGATGCTGCCTGAACTGTTGAGTTCCACCAGCACTTGCAGACTCCTTGTTTATCTCAACTTGTCCCGCATATCTCCTTTAAACTTGTTCATTATTGCTGGAGGGACTGAATTGAAGAGCAGGGAGGTTCTGCTGTAATTGTCCAGGGTACTGGTGAGACTGCTGTTGGGGTTTTCTGTGCAGTTCTTCTTAGTTCTGGCCTTTTTACACTGCCGTTTGAGGTGGTGCAGAGGAGGTTCACCATGTTGATTCTTGACGTGAGGAGTTAGGTTGTGAGAGATTGAGTAGCCTGGGATTCCTCATTGAAGTTTAGAAGGATGAGGGGGGAATCCATCGAAATGTTTATAATTATGACCCCAGTGGCGCAGGACCCCAGTGGCGCAGGACCCCAGTGGCGCAGGACCCCAGTGGCGCAGGACCCCAGTGGCGCAGGACCCCAGTGGCGCAGGACCCCAGTGGCGCAGGACCCCAGTGGCGCAGGACCCCAGTGGCGCAGGACCCCAGTGGCGCAGGACCCCAGTGGCGCAGGACCCCAGTGGCGCAGGACCCCAGTGGCGCAGGACCCCAGTGGCGCAGGACCCCAGTGGCGCAGGACCCCAGTGGCGCAGGACCCCAGTGGCGCAGGACCCCAGTGGCGCAGGACCCCAGTGGCGCAGGACCCCAGTGGCGCAGGACCCCAGTGGCGCAGGACCCCAGTGGCGCAGGACCCCAGTGGCGCAGGACCCCAGTGGCGCAGGACCCCAGTGGCGCAGGACCCCAGTGGCGCAGGACCCCAGTGGCGCAGGACCCCAGTGGCGCAGGACCCCAGTGGCGCAGGACCCCAGTGGCGCAGGACCCCAGTGGCGCAGGACCCCAGTGGCGCAGGACCCCAGTGGCGCAGGACCCCAGTGGCGCAGGACCCCAGTGGCGCAGGACCCCAGTGGCGCAGGACCCCAGTGGCGCAGGACCCCAGTGGCGCAGGACCCCAGTGGCGCAGGACCCCAGTGGCGCAGGACCCCAGTGGCGCAGGACCCCAGTGGCGCAGGACCCCAGTGGCGCAGGACCCCAGTGGCGCAGGACCCCAGTGGCGCAGGACCCCAGTGGCGCAGGACCCCAGTGGCGCAGGACCCCAGTGGCGCAGGACCCCAGTGGCGCAGGACCCCAGTGGCGCAGGACCCCAGTGGCGCAGGACCCCAGTGGCGCAGGACCCCAGTGGCGCAGGACCCCAGTGGCGCAGGACCCCAGTGGCGCAGGACCCCAGTGGCGCAGGACCCCAGTGGCGCAGGACCCCAGTGGCGCAGGACCCCAGTGGCGCAGGACCCCAGTGGCGCAGGACCCCAGTGGCGCAGGACCCCAGTGGCGCAGGACCCCAGTGGCGCAGGACCCCAGTGGCGCAGGACCCCAGTGGCGCAGGACCCCAGTGGCGCAGGACCCCAGTGGCGCAGGACCCCAGTGGCGCAGGACCCCAGTGGCGCAGGACCCCAGTGGCGCAGGACCCCAGTGGCGCAGGACCCCAGTGGCGCAGGACCCCAGTGGCGCAGGACCCCAGTGGCGCAGGACCCCAGTGGCGCAGGACCCCAGTGGCGCAGGACCCCAGTGGCGCAGGACCCCAGTGGCGCAGGACCCCAGTGGCGCAGGACCCCAGTGGCGCAGGACCCCAGTGGCGCAGGACCCCAGTGGCGCAGGACCCCAGTGGCGCAGGACCCCAGTGGCGCAGGACCCCAGTGGCGCAGGACCCCAGTGGCGCAGGACCCCAGTGGCGCAGGACCCCAGTGGCGCAGGACCCCAGTGGCGCAGGACCCCAGTGGCGCAGGACCCCAGTGGCGCAGGACCCCAGTGGCGCAGGACCCCAGTGGCGCAGGACCCCAGTGGCGCAGGACCCCAGTGGCGCAGGACCCCAGTGGCGCAGGACCCCAGTGGCGCAGGACCCCAGTGGCGCAGGACCCCAGTGGCGCAGGACCCCAGTGGCGCAGGACCCCAGTGGCGCAGGACCCCAGTGGCGCAGGACCCCAGTGGCGCAGGACCCCAGTGGCGCAGGACCCCAGTGGCGCAGGACCCCAGTGGCGCAGGACCCCAGTGGCGCAGGACCCCAGTGGCGCAGGACCCCAGTGGCGCAGGACCCCAGTGGCGCAGGACCCCAGTGGCGCAGGACCCCAGTGGCGCAGGACCCCAGTGGCGCAGGACCCCAGTGGCGCAGGACCCCAGTGGCGCAGGACCCCAGTGGCGCAGGACCCCAGTGGCGCAGGACCCCAGTGGCGCAGGACCCCAGTGGCGCAGGACCCCAGTGGCGCAGGACCCCAGTGGCGCAGGACCCCAGTGGCGCAGGACCCCAGTGGCGCAGGACCCCAGTGGCGCAGGACCCCAGTGGCGCAGGACCCCAGTGGCGCAGGACCCCAGTGGCGCAGGACCCCAGTGGCGCAGGACCCCAGTGGCGCAGGACCCCAGTGGCGCAGGACCCCAGTGGCGCAGGACCCCAGTGGCGCAGGACCCCAGTGGCGCAGGACCCCAGTGGCGCAGGACCCCAGTGGCGCAGGACCCCAGTGGCGCAGGACCCCAGTGGCGCAGGACCCCAGTGGCGCAGGACCCCAGTGGCGCAGGACCCCAGTGGCGCAGGACCCCAGTGGCGCAGGACCCCAGTGGCGCAGGACCCCAGTGGCGCAGGACCCCAGTGGCGCAGGACCCCAGTGGCGCAGGACCCCAGTGGCGCAGGACCCCAGTGGCGCAGGACCCCAGTGGCGCAGGACCCCAGTGGCGCAGGACCCCAGTGGCGCAGGACCCCAGTGGCGCAGGACCCCAGTGGCGCAGGACCCCAGTGGCGCAGGACCCCAGTGGCGCAGGACCCCAGTGGCGCAGGACCCCAGTGGCGCAGGACCCCAGTGGCGCAGGACCCCAGTGGCGCAGGACCCCAGTGGCGCAGGACCCCAGTGGCGCAGGACCCCAGTGGCGCAGGACCCCAGTGGCGCAGGACCCCAGTGGCGCAGGACCCCAGTGGCGCAGGACCCCAGTGGCGCAGGACCCCAGTGGCGCAGGACCCCAGTGGCGCAGGACCCCAGTGGCGCAGGACCCCAGTGGCGCAGGACCCCAGTGTTTTGTGACAGATCTATTTTGTGACAGATCTATTTTGTGACAGATCTATTTTGTGACAGATCTATTTTGTGACAGATCTATTTTGTGACAGATCTATTTTGTGACAGATCTATTTGGGAAGCAAACCTGTGGAGGTAAAGGGTTAATCAACATTTTGGGTACCATTTCTCCATCTCAATCCTTTAAAATATTATCCATCCCCTTTCCTTCACAGAAGCTGCTTGATCTTTAGAATTCCTCCAGCAGTTATATTTTTTGCTCCAGATTCCGGCATTTGCAGTTCCTCTTGTATCTCTAGGAAGTAAAGCTATTGTTCCGATTACAGTATAGGGTTAATTGTGAGAGAATTTGCAGCTAATTCAAGAAACAATACAACATTTTGGAGGGATTTATTTGCTTGAATAAACCCAGCTGTTTTCTGGATCTCCCTGGATGCAAATCAAATGCCATAATACTATTTCTCAGAGTAAATATAGTAAAAACACTGGTATTCAGCATCTGTGGGGATCGGTAGATGCTGGATAAATAAATTTTCAGATGCTTGAGATTGCGTGTTGCATGATTGGTAAACTAACGATGAGGCTTGCCAATTTTAAACTTCCTTTTTTTTTAACCTACATTTATTTGCTGGTTGCTTGAATTCCAGATAACGTACAGCATACAAATCCACCATTGAAAATATTTGGTCTCTGCCAGTGTTCCATGTGAGTGCTTTTGCCTTTTTATTCTTTCAACAGACAATAGGTGCAGTAGTAGGCCATTTGGTCCTTCAAGCCAACACTGCCATTCACTGTGATCATGGCTGATCATCCATAGTTAGTACCCCATTCCTGCCTTCTACCCATATCTAACTATCTTGAAAGCATCCAGAAAATTGGCCTCCAGTGCCTTCTGAGGCAGAGGATTCCACAGATCTACAACTCTCTAGGTGAAAAAGTTTTTCCTCAACTCTGTTCTAAAAGGCCTTCCTTAAACTGTGGTCTCTGCTTCTGGACTTCCCCAACATCGGGAACATGTTTCCTGCCTCTAGCGTGTCCAATACCGTAATAATCTTGTGTTTCAATCAGATCCCCTCTCATCCTTTATACAAGTCCATTCGCTCCAATCTTTCAACATGTGACAGTCCTCCCATTCCAGGAACCAACCTCATGAACCTATGCTGCACTCCCTCAATAGCAAGAATGTCCTCCCTCAAAATTGGAGACCAAAACTGCACACAATACTCCAGGTGTGGTCTCACCAGGGTCCTGTATAACTGCAGAAGGACCTCTTTGCTCCTATACTTAACTCCTCTTGTTATGAAGGCCAACACACCATTAGCTTTCTTCACTCTGCTGTACCTGCATGCTTACTTTCAAGGATACCTAGATCTCGTTGTACTTCCACTTTTCCTAACTTGACACCATTCAGATAGTAATCTGCTTTCTTGTTCTTGTGACCAAAGTGGATAACCTCACATTTATCTACATTAAATTGCATTTGCCATGTATCTGTCCTCTCATCCAACCTATTCAAGTTACCCTGCATTCTCATAACATCCTCCTCACATTTCACACTGCCACCCAGCTTTGTGACATCTGCAAATTTGCAAATGTTACTTTTAATCCCTTCATCTAAATAATTAATGTATTGTAAATAGCTGTGGTCCCAGCACTGAGCCTTGTGATACCTCACTAGTTATTACCTGCAATTCTGGAAGGGACCTGTTAATCCCTACTCTGTTTCCTGTCTGCCATCCAATTTTTTATTCATGTCCGTACCCTATCCCCAATACCTTGTGCTCTAATGTTGCCTACCAATCTCCTATATGGGACCTTATCAAAGGCTTTCTGAAAGTCCAGGTGCACCACATCCACTGGCTCTCCCTTGTCCATTTTCATAGTTACATTCTCAAAAAATTCCAAAAGATTTGTCAGGCATGATTTCCCCTTCGTAAATGCATGCTGACTTGGACTGATTCTGTTACTGTTATCCAAATGTGCCACTATTTCATCTGATGTCAGGCTAACTGGTCTATAATTCCATTTTCTCTCTCCCTCCTTTCTTAAAAAGTGGGATAACAGTAGCTACTCTCCAATCTGCAGGAACTGATCCTGAATCCAAAGAACATTGGAAAATGATTACTAGTGCAAACACAATTTCTAGAGGCACCTCCTTAAGTTCCCTGGGATGCAGACCATCAGGCCCTGGGGATTTATCAGCCTTCAGTCCTATCAGTTTATCCAACAACATTTTCTGTCTAATGTGAATTTCCTGCTGTTCCTCTGTTACCCTAGGTCCTCTGTCCACTATTACATCAGAAAGATTCTTTGTGTGCCTTCTAGTGAAGAGAGATCCAAAGTACCTGTTCAACTCATTTGCTATTTCCTTATTCCCCATAATAATTTCACCCGTTTCTGTCTTCAAGGGCCCAACTTTGATCTAACTAATTTTTTTCCTCTTCACATCCCTAAAGAAACTTTTACTATCTTTCTTTATATTCTTGGCTAGCTAACCTTCATACCTCATCTTTTATCCCCGTTTTGCCTTTTTGGTTATCTTCTGTTGCTCTTTAAAAGTTTCCCAATCTTCTGGCTTCCCGCTTATCTTTGCTGTGTTATACTATTTTTATTTTTATACTGTCCTTGACTTTCCCTTGTCAGCCATGGTTTCCCCTACACCCCTTAGAATCTTTCTTCCATGTTGGAATGAGCTGATCCTGCACCTTCTGTATTATTCCCAGAAATACCTGCCATTGTTGTTCCACTGTTATCTCTGCTAGGGTGTCTTTCCATTCAGCTTTGACCAGTTCCTTCCTCTTGGCTCCTTAGTACCTTTGTTTAACTGTAATAATGACACTTCCGATTTTCTCTTTACCCTCTCAAATTATAGATTAAAACTTATCATTTTGTGGTCACTACCTCCTAATGGCTCCTTTACCTTGAGTTCCCTTATCAAATGTGGTTCATCAACACTAAATCCAGAATTGCCTTCTCCCTGGTAGGCTCTAGTATAAGCTGCTCTAAGAATCCATCTTGGAGGCACTCCACAAACTCCCTTTCTTGGGGTCCAGTACCAACCTGATTTTCCCAGTCTACCTGCATGTTGACATCCCCCATAACAACCTTTGTGACCTGCCAATTTTAACTCTTGATTCAACTTGCACCCTATATCCAGCCTACTGTTTGGGGGCCTGTAGATAACTCCCATTAGGGTCTTTTTGTCCTTATAATTTCTCAGTTCTTTCCATACTGACTCTACATCTCCTGATTCTACGTTACCCCTTGCAAGGGACTGAATTTCATTCCTCACCAACAGATCTACCTCACCCCCCTCTACCCACCTGTTTGTCCTTTTGATTGGATGTATACTCTTGAATATTCATTTCCTAGCCCTGGTCCTCTTGCAGCCATGTCATACTTGCCAATTTCTAACTGAGCCTCAAGCTCATCCACTTTATTTCTTATACTTTTAATCCATTACTCCCGTCCCTTTCACATAGATTCCTTTTGCATTTGGCCTTGCTCTCTGATCCCTTTCTGAACTTTCTGCCCCTTTAATTCTGTTGTCTTTCTTAACCTCTCTTTCCCTTTAACTCCATCCTTGTATTTCTAATTCATCTCTCCCACCCCCCCCCACCCCCCCCCCCCCCCACACCCTCAACTACTTAGTTTAAACACACCTGTGTAGTCATGGCAAACCTGCCTGCCAGAATAGTGGTCCCCAGTCTGTTAAGGTGCAGTCTGTTTCTCCCCACTTCCCCCCCTCCCCCACCATGTACAATTCATCCTTAACCAAAAACAGATCCCAGTGGTCTAAGAATCCAAATCCCTGCTTCATGCACCAGCTCCTCAGCCACCCATTAAGATCCATTATCTCCCTATTCCTGCCTTCACCAGCACGAGGAATTGGAAACAAACCAGAGATAACCAACCTGGAGGTCCTGCTTTTCAGCCGCCTTCCGAGTTCTCTGAAGTTGCACTGTACAATTTCTTTCCTCTTCCCGACGTCATTTGTACCAACGTGCACTACCACTTCCAGCTGTTCACCTTCACCCTCGAGGATGCCCTGCTGTCTGTGACATCCTGGATCCTGGCACCAGGTAGGCAACACACCATCCTTAAATCCTGCCTGTTGCTGCAGAAACCAACCCCTTTCTGTACCCCTCACTATGGAGTCCCTTACTACCATGGCTCTGCCTGACTCCTGTCTCCTCAGTTTTGCTTCAACACCAATTACATCCTGTGCATCTTTCAAGATAACTTTATTGTCATGTAATAAAATAGGTGTTATATTATACAAAATTTTCTTTAGGCTGCACTAAGGCAGACGGATTCGCCATCAGCACCTTTTACAGTCAGAAAAAGAGAAGCAAAGGAGAGTCCCCCAGAGTCATTGACTGTCTATGGATTCGCCTACAGTGCTCCTGCAGCCTCTGTTGACACACGGTCTCCAGTCCAAACCATTGGCAGTCCGAGCTCCAGATCTGAACCTCTGTCACGATCTGGAAGCCTTCAGCGCCCTCTCTCATCCTGGTTCTGATATCCATTCTGCTAGTCTCCAGCAGTCCATAGTGTGGTGTGAGTCCTGGAACTGCAGTTGCCTGCAGCCTGCGTGGGTTCCTTGAATTGCCAACAGCTCAACGCCTGTTTAGCCACAGTGATCACTGTCCCATCAGTCATCTCCTCTGCTTCTGTTTCTCAAATGGGGGATGGTCTCTCTGTTTTCTGGTGCCCTGCACCAGTCCTCTACTTCCCTCGAGACTGTAACCCTTTGAGGTGGCTGCTGTACCAAGGGTGCCACCATCTAGGGGCCAGATATCACGGTTGCAGGATTTTAAATTTAACCATTGTTTGGCTCCTTTAATAGGCTGTTTAAAGCATGTGCAGTGATGTTGGTAGTTGGACTGGGCGGTAGAACCCTGTGGAGGAATGCTGCTCTCCTCTCCTTACTTTCCGCAGGTTGCACCAGTGGCAGCCATCATTTTTTTTCTTTTTGTCATTTTGCTTCCCCTTAAATGGAAGGATAACATTAGCAACTTGTTGAGGTATTGCTTCAAACTGTGGCTCAAACATTTCTCCTGAATTTCCTTCAAGATTTATGAATAGCCATTTAGTGGCTGTGTGGTGGAGCAATTTAAGTTTGTTTCTGATCTCTGGAGCTTCTGTGAATGGACCTTGCCCTGGTTCCCTTGCACAGACATGCAAGTTGGTAGTTAATTGGCTGATGTATCTTTGCCCTTAGTTGAGGTGAAATCTAGAGGGGGGCTGATGGATATGTCTGGAGAGTAAAATTGGATCAGTACGAAGGGCTGCTTGATGGTTTGGTGAGGTGGACCAAAGTGTGCTGCAGTTTTCAGGTATAGCCTTGTAGTTTTGGTTTCCTGCTAATAAAATAGCTCATTATCCCTCTGCTTTCTGTTTCACGATGAATGTTTCAGAGCCATGAAATCACAGATAAGATTCACCACTGATCTGATGATTGCTGGAGTGTGGTATACAGTAGCTTTTTATGGGTGAAATTATCCAAGATTTTCTTTTCTGTTGCTTTAAATATATTTTGCTGAGATGATGGGATGGTTGTTGGTGAGCCAAGCCAAGTATAGAATGAATTGTTAACATTGTTTGGTTACAAATAATAACTTAAGGGCATGGCAAAAACACCTCTGTGCGATTATATATTGGAAATCATAAAGCATGCTGGAGGAACTCAGCAAGGTGTGCCGAGAGGGTTATTGTTTCTGGTCAATGACCTTCCAAAATGGTGATTTGAATCTTTCCGGCATTTTGTGCTTTTAGGGATGATTGAATGGAGTTTGTCCCCCCAGGAAAACTAGGTCCATGGCTCAACAAGGGAGTAGGCACACACTTGGAGGAGGGTGACCATGCCCAAAGTAGAAGCATCAAAATACAGTTACAACATAGAAGAGGTACAGAGGTTCAATGGCTTGAAGTGGGCTGCTATTGGAATCGGAACTCCTTGCTCAGTTATTTATACTCTTTGACTTTGTTGGAAGGAGGGCTATAAAACCATATAATCTCAATAAATCTTGAGCATGTACAAATGGCCAGCTTCCATTTATGTTTTTACAACAAGGAGAGAGAATACAAATTCATGGCTATGATTATATGAAGGGTATGTGCATGAATCATTGAAAAGTTGGGCCAGTAATATAAAGTAATTGCAAAAGGATGTGGGTTCCTTCATAAAGAACAAAAAAGCCATGATGAATAAATGTGTTTGTAGGAGCCAAAATGTATAATTTGTTTACTTACCTTGTTTACTTCGTGCTCCGGGTTTCATTGGCTGGGCATGGCCATTTTGCAAGAGCTGGCTGGAGCATGCACGTTGCATTTGTGTATTAGAATGCCGGCTGGAGTATGCACAGTGCTAACCTTTTATCCAGAATTCCAAAAACTGGCAACCTCCAAAACCTGGTGCTTTTTTTTGGTAGATGACGTCTTCTCATCAAAGATGGAGTTTGGCACCAAAAATGACCCGACGAGACCCTAGCTCAACTCCCATGTATCGCGTCACATTCTGCTACTTTATAAGCCTCCTAATCGCCTATATTGACAGCCATCCAGTGTCGTGGTGCTTTCAGTTGGCCCGATGGCAGATCAGTGGCTGTCATGTATTATAATTTAATTTCTTAGAATCTAATTGTACTTTTTTCTCTTTGTCAAATGGATTCCTCTAACTCTTTTTCCAAAATATTGATCTTTCTCTAACCTATCAACTGCAACTAAATATTGCTTTTTGTTTAACTGTAAAACTAATAATATGACCTCTTCCCATATTACAAACCTCCCAGAAAAGGTTAGTGAGTACTCCTCTGAGCTGCATAAGTTGCTATTCTTCTTTTGAACTTGATTCTTGAAATTCTTCCATTGCTCCTACTCCCAGTTATCCTGCTTCCACCACCGTTACATTTTTACTCTCCCTGCTCCTCGGGTATTAGACCAATCCTCTACTGATCCAGACTCACTGGACTGGCGACCACCAGCACTCCCAGGGAGAAAAATACTAGGAATAGTATGCATGAGTACAGAAGTGCACATGCACGAAGACTCTATGGCTTCTGCAGAAGAACATTGCTTTGCGTCAGCTCCATCTTGCCTGGGACTCCGCAGCCCAGACGCTGGCGTTATCCTCAGAGTAGCCGGCTGTCTTCACTGGGAGCTAGGAGGAGCATTACCTGAGTTGCCTGGATCCAGCTCCAAGGTAGGCCGCATCTCTTCCAAGCTCACTGATTGCTTTAAAATCGTTTTTTTGATTGTTTGAGCTCCAGATTTTTTTCATAGTTATTTCCAGCCATTACTATTAAAATTTATATATTTAAAAGGGCATTTTTACACTGGTTTTTCACAAATCCTTCGGGAGAGATGTCTACCCACGTCTCTCCTACGCCATCATGCCAGCTCAGTGGCTGTCGTCACTACCCATAATCCTCCATGCAGCTGAAACCACTGAACCAGTGCAGGGGAACCAAGAAGGGGATCATTCTCCTTGAGCTGGTACAGCAGGGGTAGAGAAAGAGAGACAGCAGCACGACTCAGTCAGGTGAGGGAGAAGAGAGACGTCAGTGTGACTCAGGCGGGTGAGGGGGGAAAGAGATGACAGTGCAATCTGGGCGGGTGATTGGGGAGAGAAAGATAGTAGCACGACTTGATCGGGGGAGGGGAGAAGAGAGATAGTAACACGGTCAGGTGATGGGGAGAGAGACGGAAGTGCGACTCGGGTGAGAGGGGAGAGAGACGGCAGCACAGCTTGGGGAAACAAGTAGGGTGGAGAGAGACAGCAGTGCGTCTTGGTCAGGCGAGGGGGGAGAGATGGCAGCGCGATTCGGTTGGGCGAGCGGGTAAAGAGATGCCAGCATGACTTTGGCGGGTGAATGTGGCAGAGCCACTTGGGCAGGCTTAAAGGGACGGAAATCAAAATTATTCTGAAATCCAGAAGATTCCAAACAATGGCAGGTGTTTGGTCCCAATGATCCCAGATAAAAAGTTAGGCCCCTGTATTGGAGTGCTGGCTGGCTATGCCAGTAGTACATAAAGTGAATCGGGATCTAAAAGAGTATTATACAACATGGTGGCATAGAGGAAGGCAAAGACTGATTAGGGAAAGTTAGCATGGTTTTGTTCATCAGAGATCATGCAACACCTCTCTGTCGTGCTTTCTGTAGTTAGCCAATGTATGCAGAAGAATGGGAATCACAGCTATCTGGTAGAACATAAACATGATCTTCAGACACTTTTTATTTCCTTTGGTCAGTGCTGTGTTGGTGACTAAATGTGATGGAGAATTTCATCATTGAAATGGGTTCTCTGAGATATGGAACATTGCCCATAGTTACATTGTGGATTGTTATTATTGGGGATGGCTTGAAGCAGGGCCATGCTATTAAAGAACCTTGCATGGCTAATGTTTACCCAAGGCTCATTCATCCTCAAACAAGTTGAGGACAATCTTTCAATTTCTTTATATATTGTGGTTCTGACAGGTTGGAATGACTTTGTAGAGTAGTGTAAGGTTTGTAGTTTGCTATTTGTTCTCTAGGTTTGCACCAATCCAGGGGAAGCTTATTGCAATTAAGCTCCAAAGGAAAATCTAGTTTTAATATGTACAATGAATTAGGAGGTACAAATCACCTGACTGCCTTGTTTCTCTTCCCTCTTTTTCCTTTTGTCTGGCATCTGCCAATCACTGCCTCTGTCTGCTGTCCTTCACCTCTCACTGGTTCACCAATCCTCTACTGGCCCCTGTCCATCCTACCCATCCTGAACTCATTACACTGGGTATCTCTACATTTTCAGTCCTGATGTAGGGATTTTGCTTGAAATGTTGACCATTCTTTTTCTCACTGTTTCTGCTTGACCCGCTGGGTTCCTCCAGCAGATTGTATTTTGAGTCTTTTAATGCATTAGATGGAGTTGTTAACATCCAGTGCAGTTCCTTGCCCTCTTGGGCAGAGCAGTTCCTGTACCATGTAATGGTGCACCTTGATAGGAAAGTTTCATTGGTGCATCTGTTAAGGTTTTTGAGAGAGGTGATGTGTCAAATTTCCTCTGGCTTCTCTATGCTTTCTTGTACATTGTTTCTGTGTGAGGGAACTAAGTCAAGTCGCTGGAGTTGTTAACTCTTAGTAACCACAATCTTCAGATTCAGATTTGTTGTCAGAGTACATGCATGACATCGCATAAACCCTGAGATTTCTTTTTCTTGCAGATGAGGCAGAATTGCCACTTATTTGTAATACAAAAAAACTGTACACAGCAGAAAACATGTAAACAAGCAAAGAACTATAAACAGATAATGAATGTAAACAAACTGACAGTGCAATAGAGAGAGAACAAAAAGAAAATCAATAAAGTGCACAAGTAAGAGTCCTTAAATGAGCCTCTGATTAACTTTGCCATTGAGGAGTCTGATAGTAGAGGGGCAGCAGCTGTTCCTGAACCTGGTACCTAAACCTCTTCTCTGATGGCAGCAACAAGAACTGGGTGATGAGGGTCTTTGTTGATTTCTGCTGTCCTCCGACAGCAGCGCTCCCTCTAGATGTACTCAACAGTGAGGAGGGTTTGGGGAGGTCATGTGATGCAGAGAGAATAGGAGGCAGAATCCCAGAGCTCCCAAGATGAAGAAAAACTTCAAAGTAATCACCAGAGTACACATAAGGACAAGGGAACGTGTCAAGAATACAAAAATGACAAAGAAAGGCAAATCCACAACCAGAAATGGTAAAGAAGCAGTTCTGAAGCAGAAGACCAGAACTGAGGAGCCTCATGGCGAAGAAAATGGCGGGGCTGCGTTGGGGCCCGCTGAAGGAACTGCCACTTAAAACGTGCAGCCCATCCGGCAGGAGGACTCAGTGCTGACAGAGGACGTCATCCCAGGCCATCAGATAACGGTAGAAAGCCCCAAGGTATGTGGTGGAGGGAGAGAAAGGTTTGAAATTCTCCCCCCCCCCGTAGCAGGAGCATTGGAATGGGTGTCCTGGTGGTGTAGGTGATCCCTGTGGTGATTCTGATGGGTGTGATGTCGCAAGCTAGAGGGGCTGAGAACCGTGGAGGCAGACCTGAGCCATCGCACAAGGAGGTCGGGAGGTGCCGCCACCTGACCCAACCTCAAGGTAGGTGTTGCAGCTTACATGGGCTTCAGCGCCAGGTCCAGCCCCGGGTTTGATGGAGCAGAGGGTGGAGAGGAACCAGATAGTGTCGGGCCTGGCGTGGAGGTGAATTCTGGCGGCAGACTCAGCCCCAGGTCGGATGGAGCGACAAGTGAGGTCGATCCAGGCAGCATCGGGTTGGCAGAGGAGGCAAGTTCCACTGGTGGGTCCAGCGCTGGATCAGCAGAGGAGGATAGTGACAGCAGCGGGAGTGAGGAGGCCGGGAGCAGTGGTGAGGTCCCAAGCAGCAATGGAGGGAGCACCCAAGGAGCCTGAGGACTCAGAAGGACAGCCTCAAAGAGACAAAGCACACAGGGAGGTTCAGAGCCCTCCCTGCATAATATAATGAAAACCTTAACCTCATGGAGGATTAAGCAAAGGTATAACTGTAAATGGTGTATGTGTCTCTTATTTTCTTTTAGTTAGCTACTTTTGTTTCTGCCTTTGTCTTTGCTGCTGTCCTTGTTTCTTATTAGTGAAGTATATTACCCCAGTCCGTATATGTGCTTCCCCTTTTTATTTTAGTGCGACTAGTTATTTTAGTTTTTGTTTTTATCCCCCAGGGTCCAATGTGGTTCAAGCAGTCGGGGGCAAATGGTGGGGAGCTGGATGAGGAGGGGTCTCAGGGTGACAGAGGTACAAAGGAAATATTGCTATGTTAACCCCTGGGGCAATGGCTAAAAGTGTTAGGTTTGCAAGTTTTAATGTGAATGGTCTGATTAAGAGAAAGAGAGACTTGGAACACATTAAGAAAATGGGAGTGGATCTGGCCTTCAAGAAACTCATTTAAAGGAATTAGAGCATCTCAAGTTAAAAAGAGGATTTGTGGGCCAGGTATTGGTTTCCTTGTTCAGTTTGAAAGCAAGGGGGTTGGCAATTCTGATTGGGGGAAAAGAGTTCCAGTGAGAGTTCAGAATGTGACGATGGATAAAACAGGTAGATTAATGTGGTGCACTGTCAAATATGCTCAGAGTCCTGGACCCTAATGAATCTATATACATCCAATATAGATGATGAAAAATTTGTGCAGGATATTTCCTGAGATTGGCAGAAGGGGTGGGGGGGGTGGGGGGAGCGAGACAGGAGAAGGGGTGTTAGAAAATTTGCATAGATTGGATAAGTTGTGATTGTCACAGATTGGTAAATAATGTTGATGACAAGTTGTAACTGTTGAGTTCAAACATGAAAAACTATAAATAAAATATTTTTTTAAAATAGTGAGGAGGGTTTTATCTGTGATGTCCTGGGCTCTGCCCACAACCTTTTGGAGGGCATTATGTTCAGGGATATTGATGTTTCCATACCAGACCGTGATGCAGCCAGTCTGCATATTTTCCACCACAGCTCTGTAGAAATTTGTCAGGGTTTCTGATGTTATACTAAACCTCCACAAACTCCTGAGGAAGTAGAGGCACTGTTGAGGTTTATTCATGATACCATTGGTGTATTGGGCCAAGGAAAGATCTTCCAAGATAGTAACTTGCAAGAACTTTTGCTCATGCTTTCTGGCTTTCCTTTCCTAAAGTCAACAATTAGCTTCTTGGTTTTGGTGACATTTGAGTACAAGGTTTTTGTTGGTGCACCATTCAGTCAAGTTTCCAATTTCCGTTATGTATGGTGACTCATCCCCTTGTTTTATAAAACCCACTTCTGTGATATCGTCAACAAAAAGATGGCGTTATTGTCGTACCAAGCCATACAGTTGTAGGTGAAAAGACTGTTGATGCAGACTAGTAATGAGCTCCCCCTCTCTTTTGGAAGTGTATGAATACTCCTTGGTCTTGCTGACATTGAGGGAAGAGGTTATTGTCTTAGCTCCAAGCCTCTTACTCCTTTTATTCTGACTCATTCTTGTTTGAGATCATGCTTATGTTGGTGATGTCATCTGAATTTATCGCTGAGTTGGTGTGGTGTTTGGCCACACAGCTGTGGATGTACAGGGAATACTATACAAGCTCCATTCCAGAACCTAAATCCCAGGTGCTCTCCATAATGTTTAGGACAAACACACTTTTTACCCCATGTGCCACAGTTTTAAATTTTAATGAAGCAATTCACATATGAATTTTAAAATGCAAATTCCAAATTTATTCAAGGTTATTTGTATACATTTTGGTTTGACACTGCAGAAATTCTCATCATAATGAAGAAAAAAATCCCCAAACTCCTATCTGACAGATCAGAAACACTCTTCAACAGACAGGTATAGATGTGTCAATGACTATTGTCCTATTGTCCACAGAAAACATCATGAGCAAATGCAGAGACCACAGAGCAAGATGCCAACCACTAGTTGGCCACAGAAACAGGATGGTCAGATTACAGTTTGTCAAGAAGTATTTAAAAGAGCTTGCATAAAAAGGTTTTGTGGAGACATGAGACCAAGATTAACCTAATCAGAGTGATGGCGAGAGCAAAGTGTGGAGGCATAAAGGAATTGCCCTAGATCCAAAGTTGTGGCCTGGGCAAGTATGGCTGCCACAGGTACTGACTGGCACACTTATCTTCATTGATGATGTAACTGCTGATGGCAGTAGCAAAATAAATTCTGAGGTGTATAGAAGCATATGCTTAAGTTTGAGCAAATGCCTCCAAACTCATTGGACAGCATTTCATCCAACAGCAAGACAATGACCCCAAACATACAGATAAATCTGAAAAATTCTTGGATGGCCAAGTTAGTCACCCAATCTAAATGCAATTGACATGCCTTCCAAATATTGAAGAGAATATTTAGGGGAACAAACCCCCAAAACAAGCAGGAGCTAAAAATGGTTGCAGTAGAGGCCTACTAGGGCATTGCCAGAGAAGATGCTCAGCATCTAGTGATTGTCTATGAATCACAGACTTCAGTATGCAAGGGATAGGCAACAAAGTACTAAATGTGACAACTTGAATTTGCGTACCAATGCTTTGTCTCAAATATTATGGTGCCCTGAGATGTGGTGACTATATTGAAAAAGTTCTATAACTCAACATGGTCAAACCAAAATGTATACAAATAACCTAGAATAAAATCTGGAATGTGCACTTTAATCACGTTAATTGTTTGATTATAAATTTAAAACTGTGGAGCGTAGGGGCAAATAAAGGAAAAAAAAAATGTCTTTGTCCCAAACATTATGAAGGGCACTGTATCTTATCGGACAGGATCGAGACTCTGGAGTGGAGATAGTACTGAACAGCCACAACTATGTGGCCAAATACTGCATTAACTTCATTGATAAATTCATGGACAGGACTGCCGTCGCTCTGTGAGTGTCATTGTATTTTGGCTCTTCAGATGTAAAGGATCCAAGGTGGTATCATGATGGAGTAGTAGCTGGTTAGGAAAAACTAGCCCTCCACAGAGAAAGTTGGGAAAAAAAAAGGCAGGAAAACCAAACTGAGAAGTAAAACATTAAAAATTTGCAAGATAAACAGTATAAGAAGAACCTGAAGATGGCTCCAAAGAAAGAAAAGACAACAAAGACAAGTAAAGAGGTGAAGAAATAATCAGGGGGAGAAAAAAGAGGAAGGCCTTACTGGAGTCCGTGAACAGGGAGCTATCCTGATGAAGATGGCCTGAGCTGTGAAGCCAGTAAGCGGGCAGCTCGGGGGCGATGTCCCATGGGATGGTCTAGAATGTTGGCCTGCAGAGCCAGAAAATGAAATGCTAGCACGCATGCATGGTACACATACTAAAGAAGACGCAATGGGAATGGACGGCGACAGCAAGACGCTGATACTATAATGGGAGAAGCCGAGAAGAAGGTAATGTTAGAAGCAAAGTCAACACGGAGCCAAGAAATGGAGCTAGAGAAAGAAGATCAAGGAGAAGATAGAGACATTCAAGAAAAAATACAAGGTTAAAAAAAAAAACAGAAGCAGATGGTAGATAAGGAATATTTTGACAGTCAATAAAGATTTTAATGGAAACAATAATGGCTGATTTCAGAACCATTTGAAAAAAACTATGCAAGAGACAAATGTTAAAATACAAAGAAAGGAGAAAGCTATGGCAGAAATGAGAAAGCGAAGTGATGATCTGGAAGACAGTGATAGGTATGGAAATGGAGATGAATGAATTAAGAGAAAAATTGGGAGATAGAGATAAGGAGATTAAGAAGACACATGACTTATTGCCCCAGAAAAGTGTCATTTTAGAGAATTTTAGGAGACGTAATAATATAAAAAATAGTGGGCCTGAAAGAAGTGAAGGGGCAGATATGAATCCCACAGATCTTGGGAGTAAAAGGTCTCCAAGTAGAAATAGAAATTGAAAGAACCCACAGAGCATTGGCGTCTAAGCCACAGCCACAGCAGAAATCACGTTCCATACTAATAAAACTACTACGATGTACAACAAGAGAGAAAATATTGGAACTGGCTATTAGAAGAGTGAAAGACAACAAGGAACCATTGGAGTACAATGGAAATTTCTTTTTACCCAGATATAAGCTTCAAACTTTTAAAGAGGGATAAGGAGTTTAATTTAACAAAAACTGTACTATGGAAAAATGGTTACAACTTTGTATTATGGCATCCAGCAGTGTCGAAGATGTTCATCCCTGGTGAGCAACATAGACTGTTTTCAGATCCAGAAGAAGCTCATCGCTTTGCAGATCAATTGCCAAATAAACGACAAGAAGGGGAGTAAAGAAAATAATAAAAGGACTGTTAAGATGTATAGAAATAAGTTTGATTGTTAATGGTTTCTTTACAATCATTTAAGTAAAAAGAACAAAAAAAACCATATTTGTAAGAATAATATATAGTGACTTCTCTATGGGAGGGCTGGGGAGGGGGGAGGATCTGCCCACTGCGAAATATGTTGACATTTGCGGAATACACCACAACCCACGAAGAAAAGGGAGCTGTGGTTGTCTTTCGAGGTAGTAAGGACAACTCATTAAAGGGGGATTTATGTGGTTTTCTTAATATTATTCTTTAACTTTTTATAGTTTTTGTTATTTTCCTATTATTTGTGTCATCGCGTAAAGAGTAAGAACAATCTAAAGAGTGATTTTAGAAGAAGGGAGATGGAGGGGCTGAAGAGGTGGAATAAAGGTGAAAATGGATGGATAAGATGAATACATTCAAATGTATGACTATTAATATTAATGGAATTCACAATCAAATTAAGAGAAAAAAGATACTGACACTACTTAATAAAGGAGAATATATACATAGCATTTATACAGAAACACACTTAACTGAGATAGAACATTTCAAATTGAAGAGAGACTGGATAGGTCACGTAGTTGCCTCGTACACTTCAAAAGCCAAGGGAGTAGCTATATTAGTTAATAAGAATTTGCCAATTAAGTTAAAGAAAGTAATAACAGATCTAGCGGGTGGATACGTAATAATGATGTGCCAGATTTATTTAGAATCTTGGAACTTGTTGGAACATTTATACACCTAATGAAGATGACCAGGAATTTATGCAGGATATCTTTTTAAAGAGAGCAGATACAAAGGAACTCATTTTACTAGAGGGAGACTTTAATTTTAACCTTGACCCAACAATAGATAAAACTGGGAAGACTATTACAAAAAAAAGCAGCCAAATTTATATTAAATTCAATGCATGATATGAAGATAATTGATATATGAATAAAATAACATCCAAATGAGAGTGATTATTCATATTTTTCAAACAGACATAAAATCTATTCTGGGTATATGTTTTTGTTGTTGGTACAGATTCAAGGGAGAGTTCAAAAGACCGAATATAAAACAAGACTTTTATCAGACGACTCACCCTTGTTATTGACAATTGCTTTAGAGGATATTCTGCCAAAAACACATAGATGGAGGCTAATCCCGATATTGTTAAAAAGGCGAGACTTTCGGGAATACATCAAAAAAGATTTATTATAATTGCAGTAGCAACAGCAAAAATGTGCATAATGATAACTTGCAAAACGGAAGCAACCTTAAAATACAATAATGGTACATAGAAATGAACAAGTGTATTCCATTAGAAAAAATTACCTACAATCTAAAAGACAAATATGCTCTATTTGAACAAATTTGGGAACCATACATAGAGTTTATTAGAAACCGCCAATTTCAGACCTCCATCTCTTGATGTGATGTTACAATTATGAAAATAATTAAATATTAAATGTTGGATGATACAATTTCTTTTCTTCTCTTTTGTGTTCTTCTGTCGTTTATTTATTTCTTCCTTCTTTCATCTCCTGCTTTTAAGTTATAGGGGGATGGGGAGGGTGGGGGTGAAGGGGAGAAAAATGAAAATGGCACTGTGTATATATTAATACTGAACATTTGTATATATTGTTACATGGTTCACCTTGAAGTACTAAATAAAAAATTATTTAAAAATTTTGAAAAGATGTAAAGGATCCTGTGGCATGATGTATTTCAAAGAAGAATACAGTAATCTCAGGTGTCCTGAACAATTAATTTCCTTTAGTCACTTATTTGACCGGCATTAGTAATTTTAGTTTTTGATTGCATGCGATTTGCAGAGGAACCTGCCTTTGCTTTACTTGGGTGTCCTGGATGTGGGTTAATACAGTAAAGTGCTGGAGTCTCTTATTCGGAAGCTGGGATTTTACCTCTTGTGTCTTACGCATATAAGGTTCAAGTAGCTTCCTTGAGACAGGGAGAGTAGTGCCTGTTTGCCTTGACATTAGTGTTTGTGCAGGAGTCCCTAGCGTTGTGTCTTGTGTCATGTTTCTGAGATTTAGGAGGTTTCTGAGATTTCTCCATGAGTTTCTTGGTGCTGTGGGTAGCTCTTTCAGCTATCCCATGAGATTGGGGATACTCTGGGTTGCTGGTGATATTAATAAAGTTCCACTGTACGGCAAAATCCAGGAATCGCTGGCTTGTAAACTGTCTGACATTGTCTTATATGAGGATATATGGTGCTCCATGATCTGAAAAGTGTTTCTTGAGTTTTGTGATGACCATGGCTGAGGTAAGCAACGAAGCTGGTCAATCTCATACCAGCCTGAGTCCACTAGCACCAAATACTGCTGACAGTGCCATTCAAAGATAACTGTTGCCAAGGTCAACCAGGGCAGGTCTGGTGTGGTCATGTTACTTCATGACTGTATCTCCATGTTGATATCATCTGTCATTGTAGGCCAGTAAATTATGCAGCTTGCTCTCTGTTTAGTTCCTTCTGCTCCAAGATGCTCTCTGTGCATAATGCTGGGGTACTCCTTTTGTAGTGGCCCAGGAATGATGGCTTTCTGGCCTTTCATGATGACCCCATCTTCAATAGTTCTTTTCTGAAAGGAAAATAAGGACAAACAGCATGTGGAAAACTACGCTTTTTGCTGGGCCACCCATGTCTGATGATTAGTGCTGAGTGTCTGCAGGGTTGTGTCATCTGTGTGTCTCTTTAACTCCTCCAAGAGAGGAGAGGATTTGTAGTTGACTGTCATCACATCAAAGTTGTCTTCCTCATCAGCATGCTGAACTGTGGAACTCTTGGGAGCTCGAGACAGAGCATTAGCCATGTACATTTGTTTTCCGCTTTTATACATGAGGATGATGCTGTACTTTTGAAATCGTAAGATCATCCTTTGTAGTTTTGCTGGTGCTGCATGTATGGGTTTCTTCAATATAGTGACTGTAAATATAATCATGGAATTTTGAATTTGCGAAAGCCACTACCAACAGCTCTTTTTCGATCTGAACAAATCTGATTTCTGTGTCAGTTAGTGTTTGTGAAGCATAGGCTCCAGGGTTTCCTTCCTGCAAACAGGCTACATTTAGTCCATACTGTGAAGCATCACTGGTAAGTGTCATCAGCTTACTGATGTCGTAACAAGACAGAACTGGTGGGCAGGACGTGTACTTCTTTAGTGCTTCTAAAGCATTTTGCTGCTGCTCATGCCAAGTCCATTCATTGCCCTTGTGTAGCAGTTGTCACAGTGGAGCTGTCAGCTGACTGGAATTTGGAATAAATTTTCCAAGGTAGTTGACCATCCCCAGGAATCTTTACAGAGCTGGGACGTCTGGTACTGACATTTCTCTGATTGCTTTTGTTTTGGAAGGGTCAGCTTTGAGGCCTTCACTTGTGAAAACGTGTCCAACATAGCTGACCTGGTTCAGCCAGAACCTGCACTTGAGGGAATAAAGCCTCAAGTTCTCCTCTCTAGCATGGTTGAGTACTTTTCTTAAGTAGGTGGCCTGTTCTTCCATGATTTTTTATTCCAATGATTATGTTGTCTACTATGATTGCACAGGGATATCATCCAGTAAAAATCTGTTCCATGGAGCGGTGGAACACTTCACTAGCAGAGTTGAGTCTGAATGGCATCTGTAGAAAGCTGCAGCAACCAAAACAAGTGGTAGTTAGCAATGACAATTTGTGGTCAAGTGGAACTGTCAAAAGGAGTTCCTCACATCTAAGACCAAAAACACAGTTGCCTTCGACATTTGTGCAGTCACTTCTTCCACAATACGCATAAGGTGATGTGGCCTTTTCAGGTCTCTTAGATTGATACATATTCTGAATTCTTGAGTCCTTTTTGTTGGCGGTAACCAGAGATGATAATCATTCAGTTGGTTCAGAAACCAGAATGATGACACCCAATTCCTGCATCCTGTCAAGCTCAACTTTGACTCTGTCCTTCATAGCCACAGAAATGCAATGTGCAGGATGAACAACTGGTCTCATTTCCAGGTCAAGTCTCACAGAATTGGTTATGGGTAGCTTTCCAAGCTCACCAGAATAAAGGTAGCTGTATTCAGCTTGCATTTGATATGACAGATTATCTTCAGTGGGGCTTAACTGGTGAACATCTTTGCTGAATGAGACCAGCCCCATTTGAATGCATCCACATAGCCCTAGCAGTCGCAGAACATCCTCATGAAAAATGACAATGTGTATAGGTGTCCCTCTAGGTAGCACTGCAACTTAACCAAACCAACCATTTGGATTTTGCTACCCCCATATGCAATAAGGTGTGTGGATTTAATGCATGCTCGCTCTTGTTTTTCACTCTACTCGATCAAATTCCTTTTTTGACAAGACATTACACTTGGCGCCTATGTCAACTTTCATTTTAACTGAAGTGCCATTAACCTGGACAGAGTCAAAAGCTTCATCATTTTCTTTTATCTGTGCATCAGTTGAATCAACAGCCATTTGCATGGATATAGCATGCCTCATCTGTATCACTAACAGCTTGGTCTGGTTCTGTTTGGTGAACAGTTCTCCTAGGTCTTCACCTATTGTAAGTGTTGTTTGGACGGTATTTTTTAAGATGATTCCATTTGTTACAGGCATGGCACCGTTGACCAGAAGCTGGACATTTGTCTCTTTTAGCTGCATGATCACCTCCACAGTTATTGCAGTTAGCAATCTTTTCTGGCTGGTTCTTCATTTTTGTCTCCTACTTTTGTTTTCTCATAAACCTAGCCTGGACTGCATCAACATTTGTGACTAAGTGCTATGGAGAAGCAAGTGTTTTGTTGTGCTCTTAGGTCATCTCATGAATTTGACAGATGGAAATGACCTTAGCTAATGTCGAATCACTATCATGTCGTTGCACCTTTCTCATATAGTCATTATTAATACCACAGACTAGTCTATCTCTAATAAGCTCCTCACAGAGATCTCCAAAACTGCAGCTTTTCACTTTGATTCTCAAATTACTGACATATGAGTCAATCGTCTCACCAGCTTTCTGATTTTGTGTGTTGAACTTGTGTCTTTCCACAGTAACGTTGGTTTGAGGGTTGCACATTTCTCTCAATTTTCTCTTGACGTATTCAGGATCCTCTTTGGATTCCGCGGGAACAAGGATTGGTTTTCCCTCCCCAAGATCTCTCACTTATCCTGCATACACGAAAGACCATTCACGTTCAATGTCCTCTGGTCCTGCTAGATTGAGGAGAATGTATTGCTCGAGCACACTTGCTTGTCAGTGTGCCACCACAATGAAAACACCATATTCTTGTTCAAAGATCCACCAGTTTTCAGCAATGTTTCAGTGAAAGACAAGTGGGTCGGGCCTCTGGAATCCATCTGCCACGTTCACCATTTAACTGTGCTGTCATGGGTGGCTTAGTTGTCCTTGCTCAAATATAAACAAATCCTGGATGAAAAACATTAACCTTGAAAAGTCAGGGATATCCCACTTCTGACACCATGTGTCAAGTTTAGATAAATGAAAGCAACTGGATTAACTTCAAACCTAGTTTATTAACTACATACATTGAGGATGCAAAGTAACAGAACATGACCACTGGAGTGCGCCCGCATAAAGAATCCCCCCCGGAACCCCAGTAACCCGGATATGAACACAGTTACTGATTTATACAAATAATGCTAGCTAATTGCTATTGTCATACTCAACATTAGGCGAAAGAACTGTTTGATTGCGTTCTTGTAGAGTGTCTTTGATCACTCAATTATATTCAAAGTGTTACTAATGCAAGTTTTAAACCAGCAAATAGATCATAAATTTCATTGCGTATTCTTGAAGAGCAAATCAGGCATACCCTGTATAGCACAGTTTCAAACAGTGCGGGTTTTGATATAAAGCGGTTTGAAATTTCTGACCTGCAGTTTTAAATTTGCAACGTTAAAGTTTTATTGTTGTTATTTAAACCACCTCATAATACTTTGCAAGATTCTAGTTTAAAATATTTGAAATCTAGGTGCTGAGCTGTGGAACAGTGTTAAGTGGGTGTGTTGAAAGTTATTGCTGTTCCCTCTGAGATTGTGCTCCTTGCTCTATCCCGAACCACTTTGCCTTACTCTGATGGGATTTTTGTTCCATCTCTGTTCCGATGTTGCAGACCAGGAAATTCCAAGCCACTTAACACCACCAGTTTGTATGGAGGAGAACCCCTGGAATTTGCTTGCGCGGTTGGTTAGGGGATGATGGGGGTGTAAAAATTATTGGTTGTGGTTCTGATCTAACTTTGGTGAAAGTTTCATGTGGGCGATTTGATGCAAATCCACATAAGACAAATATTTTCCTAAATAAACAATGTTCACTTATTGCCAATAAAGATCTATGTCATTTTCCCATTTTATATATCCCTTCTAAATATTTTATGCGCATGTTTGCTTAAGAGTTCTAGGTAAATGAATAAACAATTATAGGATTGGAATGTATTACATTAAAGTGCATTGTAGTAATGCTTTGAACAGTGCCATTTTCCATAACACTGAACTTCTCTGGAACATATTAACCATGTTGTACAAGGTCTGTCTGTGACAGCTTATTAGAGATAGACTAGTCTGTGATATTAATAATGACTATATGAGAAAGGTGCAACGACATGATAGTGATTCGACATTAGCCTAAAATATTTAAAATTAATTGACTCTCATGCCTTAACTCCTAGTATATTCATGATAATTAGGGATGTGGCTTTGCTGAATTTTTGAATCTTGACTATAAATGTAAATCTATTATTTTCATGTGTTGCATGCAGTATGCATGTTTGTTTACAGCAAATGATCGAAAAGCCAATTTGCATGTAAAAGTATGAGCAAGTCAAAATATCTAGAATTACAATTGAGCCAGCAGCTGAGCACCAGTGTGCCTTGTTGTAGCTTTGATTTCTCTAGTCCTATCATTACAAGATGACATCTTTCTCAACTTTTTGTCACCAGATTGCACAGGTGCCCTGAACAATTTGGTGAGTCAATAAATTAGCTGTTGTGTGGTTATCAAGTGAATACATTTAAACTTGGTCTTGTTCTGACTATAATAATAGATCCACTTAACACATATGTGTGTGTTAACTTTACTGGGGAAATGGATGTGGCGACCTCTGCTATACCCTTTGTAGAGCTTAAGAGTCCATCAATAATTGTTATTATTTTTGCAGGATAAATGAAAATGAATCATAATATTTAAGCTGTTATCTAATATGCATTCATGGGCCTTTTCAAATAGTCTTTGCCCTCTAATTAAAGTTACAGTCAGACAGCTCTATAACAACTGTCTAAGTGAATCATGGCAGATAAGTATTGTACCAATAACAATGCTGTGATTGACTGTGAGTTCTCTCCTATACTCATTAGAATAATTCATTTTGCATTGCAGTTACTTTTATATGCCTAGGTTTCAGCTAACAGGGCAAAGTGATTCAACAAGTTCACAGTGTAAGTGGTGGTCATTTGGCCTATTGTGTCTGTGATACATTTTGTTAGCGTAATTAAATGGTTCTGCATTTTTAATCTTTAATTTTATATCATTCTCTCCTGTAAATGTTATTGCATCTGACCATTAGAGGCTGGAGGACTGGAAAAATGCAAATGCCACCCTACTCTTCAGTAAAGGAGGGAGACAGCAGAAAGGAAATGATGGACTGGTTAGCCTGACATTAGTGGTTAGGAAGATGTTGCAGTCAATTGTCAGGGATGAAGTTACTGAGTACTTGGAGGCACATGACAAGATAGGCCAAAGGTTTCCTGTTATGCAGGGAAAATCTTGCTTGACATCCTAATGGAATTCTTTGAAGAAGTGATAAGCAGGCTAGATAAAGAAGATGCAGTGGATGTTGTGAATTGGAGTTTTAGAGGGCCTTTGACAAGATCGTGCACATTAGGCTACTTAACAAGATGAATGCCCATAATATAACAGAAAACATAGTAGCTGATTGGCAGGAGCAGAGTCAGAATACAGAGATATTCTGGTTGGATTCCATTTGCCAGTGATGTTCCACATGGATTGGTGACGGTGCCACTTTGTGGCCAAGTTTTTCGCTAGAAAGTGGCTGCAGGAGGATGAAGAACAGTTACAGGACTTCCGTGAGTCAGCGGATTGGGTGGTGTTCAGAACTCTGCTGAGAATCTGAACGAGTACACCAAGGCTGTCACATTCTTTATCAAAACTAGCTGTGGATGAGTGTGTCCCCATCAAATAATTCCGGGTTTTCCCCAACCAGAAGCCCTGGATGAACAATGAAATCTGCTGAGAGCCAGGTAGCAGGCATTTAAGTCTGGAGATCCAGATCAGTGCAGCAAAAGCAGGTATGACCTGTGGAAGGCTATCTCCCAGATGAAGTAGAGATTCTGGATGAAAATGGAAACGAGGGACACCCAGCAGCTGTGGCAGGGCCTGACTGCCATAACCCAGTGGATCTCCACCCACATACCACTTTAAGTAATCCTTATGCCATCGGTGCTCTGTAATTAGTAAGATGGTATGTGAATGGGAAAGGAAAGTTGAGAATCACTGCTATAGACCCAAATGTTACTGAAATATTTTGCTTGAGAAAAATTGTCATTGGCCCATTTCCTTTGGAGTTATGAAACCGTGCACATAACGAGTCAATTATGTACGATTAAAACAGTGGTTTTCACATTTTTTTCTTTCCACCTACATACTATAACCATATAACCATTTACGGAGCGGAAACAGACCATGTTGGCCTTTTGAGTCTGCACTGGTTCACTGATTTTGTGCGCCCTCTTCAGGCATTGGTGATTTTAAGTGTAGTGTATCTTTGAGAATTTTAACATCTATTCATAGGTACTCTGTACTTTGGATGTGAAATCTCATATTAAAATATTCAAAAACATTGGCTGTGTGGGAGAAGCCAGTGAGTGGCCGTGGACAATAGCTTTTCAGACTGGAGGCCTGTGACTAGTGGTGTGCTGCAGGGATCGTTGCTGGGACCAGCGGAGCTTGTCATCTAGATCCACAATCTGGACAACAATGTGGTGATTGGAAAAGCAATCTCTTACTAATCACAGAGCATATGTGGCATAGGGAATACTTAAAGTGGTATGTGAGTGGAAAGTAAAAGGTTAAGAATCAATGCCATAACCTGTTCCAAATCCAAATCTGGTAAAGTAGCTAATGGCAAAGTTTCTCCCAGAGGAACTCAATACCTCAACTCAACAATGGTGAAGAACCATCCCCACGTCCCCTGATTATCCCATCCTGTCTGTATCTGAGGATGACGTGCATGCTGCCTTCAGGAGAGTGAATCTGAGGAAAGCATCTGGCCTAGATGGAGTTCCTGGCTGAGTATTAAAATCAGTGCTGATCAACTTACCAAGGTATTCTTGGATATCTTCCATCTCTCACTCCAGCAGGGCATAGTTTCAAACAGGTGTCAATTATACCGGTACCCAAAAAGAGTGCAGTGACCTGCCATAATGACTATTGACCAGTAGCATTTACATCAACAGTGATGAAGTGTTTTGAAAGGCTAGTGATGAAGCACCTCAAATCCTGTCTGAGCAGTGACATGGATCCATTCAAGTTCTCCTATCGTAGAAACAGATCTACAGCAGATGTCATCTCACTGGCTCTACACAAAGCCCTAGAATACCTGCACAGCAAAGATGCATACATCAGGATGCTCTTTATCGACTACAGTTTGGCATTTAACACTATTGTCCCCTCAAAACTGATCAGTAAACTCCAAGACCTGTGTTCACATCCCATGGTGTAATTGGATCATGGATTTCCTCACCTCCAGATCACAATCAGTGAAGATTGGTAAGAACTTCACAATTTCCATCAGTTCCAGAGCATCAGAGGCCTGTGTTCTTAGCCTCCTGCTCTACTCACTTTACACCTATGACTGTGTGGCTCAGTATGACAAAATCTACAAATTTGCCAATGATAACAAGGTAGTGGGTTGTATAAAGGAAGGGGATGAGTCCGCAAACAGGATGGAGATTGAAAACTTGGTTGAATGGTGCACCAACAACAATCTTGCACTCAATGTCACCAAAACTAAGGAGCTGATTGTTGACTTCAGGAAAGGAAAGCCAGAGGTTTACAATCCAGTGATCATTGGGGGATCAGAGGTGGAGAGGTTGAGCAAATTTAGGTTATTGGGAGTCACTATCTTGGAGGATCTTTCCTGAACCCAGCGCACAACTGTGAAGAAAGCACATCAGTGCCTCTACTACCTCAGGAATTTGCAGAGATTTGATATGACACCAGAAACCCTGGCAAATTTCTACAGAGGTGTGGAAAGCGTTTTGACCGGCTGCACCATGGTCTGGTATGGGAACACCAATACCCCTTGTTCTCTCTCTATTGCACAGTCAGTTAATTTACATTTGTTATCTGTTTACAGTTCTTTTATTTGTTTACCTGTTTATGCTGGGTACAGTTTAATTTTGCCCTACCAATTAGTGGTAATTCTGTCATGCCTGCAGGAAAAAAGGAATCTCAGGGTTGTATGCGATGTCATGTATGTACCCTGACAATAAATCTGAATCTCTATTGATAACAAAGAAATGTGGAAGAACAGGTCATGTTGAGGAAAGAGGGAAGCTGCAGAAGTTTAGGAGAACGGGCAGAGAAAGTGTCTCAAATGAAATGCAATGTCAGAAAGTAAAGAGATTATTTTCTAAATGGGGACGAAATTGAAAACACTCAGCTGCAAAGGGACCTGGGAGTCCTCGAGCAGGACAGCTTGGAGCTAAACTTCCAGTTTGAATTGGTGATGAAGAAGGCAAATGCAATGCTGTTATTCTTTCAAAACAAATAAAATATAAGAGTAGGGATGAGATATTGAAGCTTTATGGGACACTGATGAGATCACACTTGGAGCATTGTCAGCATTTTTGGGCTTCTCATTTAAGAAAGGATGTACTGATGTTCTCCAGGGGAACACTGCTCTGTATCTCTGTGTTCCATCTTGCTGTGCTTAGCTGAGTGTTAGATTTCCAGGTAACCATTGTGCATTTCCTGGCTGCTGCTAAGGCGACCTTCATGAATTGAATTTGATGTTTAGAGAATCTTGGACTTGTGTCCATAATATCTCCTAGCAGGAACAGTGCCGGTGGATACTCCACCCCTGTGATTTTTTTTTCCAAAATGTCCCCTAATTCTACCCAGAAGGTTCTCACCTTAGCACATAGCCATGTTGAATGCACAAAAGTTCCTGTCTCTCTGCCACATCTGAAGTTTCTGGTTTGACTTTATGCAATTTTTGTAGCATGAGATATAGATGGGGCAAAAAATTGTATTGCACCAGCCTATATCTGGCATTAATAACCACCTTCAAGCTGTCCTGGGAGAAGTCAGACCAACATTGCTCAGGAATTGTTGTTCCTAAATCTGACTCCTATCTTTGCCTCGCTTTATGGAGACTCAGTTTCAGGCTCTCATTTTGGAACAGGAGATACATAGCTGAAATGAATTTACATGTGATCCCCCATTGAATTAGAGCCTCCATGTCACTACACAACAACAGGGCTATAGATGGACCTAATTTGTCCCTCAAAAAAGATCTTAATTGAAGATAGCAGAAGATCTTGTTTGATAAGTCGAATTTGTTTTTTAATTGCTTAAATGACATGAGCTGCCCCTTCTCATAACAGTCCTCGATATACCTGATCGCATTCTGGCACCAGGTGTCCAGGATCTTGTTACCTATAGTCATACGGATTAATTTGTTCTGGGTTAGGAGTGCTTTAGGGGTCAACCCTACTTTTAACCCAATACTCTGGTTTATTTTTTGCCATGTTTGGATTAACTGCTTTAGTATCGGGTTGTCTAGATTTTTGCGTTATTAACTTGGTATCCAATTTGTAAATAATTTCTCCTGCTATCTCCTCCCCTACTGTGTGTAGACCAATTTGTGCCCAAGAGAGTAAACCATTCCCCTCAAAGAACGAGGCAATAAACCTTGCCTGGTTCATCCAATAATATTTTTTAATGTCCAAGAGTCTCATTCCTCCCAGGCTACAGTCCCAAGTCAATTTTTCCATGGAGACTCTAGCTACTTTATTCTTCCACAGGAATTGTCTGACACATCTGTCAAGTATCTTGAAAAAGCTCTGGGGCAGCGGTATGGGCAAAGATTGAAAGAGGTATTGTAGCCTTGGCATAATTTTCATTTTAATACATTAAACCCTGCCTATCAACATGATAGGCAGGTGCATTCACCTGCGTATGTCCTCCTCAATGTTTCCAAGTAGGGGGAGATGATTCAATTTATATAAGTTTTGTAAATTCTTATCTATCCATATTCCTAAATATTTAATCGCCTTTTGTAGCCACTTACACTTACTTTCCCATAGGTATTTCTTGTACTCCCCTTTCATTAGCGGCATTATTTCTCACTTATCGTAATTAATTTTATATCCAGAAATTTTGTCATAGTCATCTAGTATAGTCTGCAACCTGGCCAAAGACTCCGCAAACAAATAAATTTTGTGTTCTTCCTGGCCCACTCTAAACTCTTTGATGACTTGATCCCGGAAAAGGGCTTTTGCTAACGGTTCAATCACCAATATGAATAGAGCAGGGGATAGCGGACAACCCTGTCTACTAGATTTGTTCAGTGAAAAAGCTGAAGATCTCTGCCCATTAGTGAGTCCTGCTGTTTCCCCCAATGTTTATTTCAAATTACTGATAACATATAATTTGCAATTCAGTGGCTTTGGTGTATGTAGTTTTGACTGTACTGAATCACCTCTGTTCCAATGATAACTAATGGCTAGAAATTTGATACCTAGCTGTTTACATGTCTGCAGATAAAAATCGGTTTTGCAAGTCCATTTTGTGTGAAGAATTTGTGTGGCAGTGTTAATCATAGAATTTTCAAATGTTTTTAAATGTCACACTACATACTATACAGATAATTGGCCTAGGTTGGAAAAGGAAATCTAAAGTTGATCAGATGGTGCAGTCAGTGAAGCATGTTGAAATGTTGAGACAGCAATTCAACTGTGTGCTGTTGATGTGCAAGTGACTTGTTTCAGCTGAACTGGAGGCACAAGAAAATGATTGAACAACATAATAAATTGTGCCTTGCCTAATGTAAAATTCACCACCAGACAAAAATTAGTATGGCATCCTTGTTTCTGAAAACATTACCAATATAATATTTATGATTTTAACCACATAAAATGATTAGTTTTTAAGATCCAAAAGGTGTGCTGTGTGTGGAATTCTTATTTTAAAAGATGTCCCTTTTAAGCTGTTTCTATTATTGTTTCTTCCTGCACTCTTGATGCATTTGACTGAACTGATCCACTTGATTTGGACACTGGGTTTGCCCGATCTGCACGTGCTGTTTCTCTTCTGTGAGGGAACCGGACATTTTCCTTCATTTCACGCACACGCCTTCCCCAGCATTCTTTCTATTCATTGTTATTTATATTCTCTGTTATCTCTCATTGGACTGGCCCAAGAAACAGTCTCATTGTATTAATGCTTGCTTCGGTCTCGGAGAGTTTTGTTTGTGGTATTAAGAGTTCCCATTTCATTTAGTGACTGTCATTTTAAGGGTTAATACAGGCTGTAAACATTCACAGCTTTTGGTGAGACTGAGTGCCACCATTAAGTAGAGACATTACCCAGGATTGGTGCTCTGGAAGAAGAGAAAGAACAATGGTTGTTTATTCAGGAAAAACAGATGGTGACTCATGTGTTTGGGACACTTAAAGAAACAGGATTCATTAAATGACCAGTCATCTGATGAACACAGGTGGAATGACTGTGTGAAATGGATAATTCGGCCACTGTGACCATTGTAATGGTAATTTTGATTAACCTGCATCTGGGAAAAGGAAACGGGAATTCCTGCATTGGATCGTGACCATTATGGTCATTTCGACTGAGCCGTGCCTGGGTTTTTGCAGCATCGTGGAAGTCACACGTTTTGTTTCCCCTGCGCAAGGAAAAGGGGAGTTGTGAACACCTTCTTTGTGATTCCTTCTGTACATCAATTTAAAAGTCTACGTTTCAATTATGGACTTCTAAGACTGAAATTTCGAATGACTTTCCAGAATTTAGCCTAAGCTGTAAAGTTATATTATTATTAGTTATTAATAAGTATATTGTTTTAAAAGATAAACAATGATAGTCTCTTGGTGAATTTCCATTGCTGCTGGTCTGCGACGTGACAGTGGATTGATGACTTTCTGTAGGAGAAAACCTGGTTATCAGGTCTTAAATATTTAATAGTATAGAGATGGCTGATGAAGACAGTGTGGATATTGCATTGTGGAATGCCTGATGGAGCAGGCAATGGCTAGCTTGTGAGGTGGTATGCCCCTCTGCTGTTTCCACCCTCTGTGCACAGATTTCAAGTTTTGAATCCATCTTGTATGGTTGTTGACCACTGAACAGTCCTGGAAAATCTTGCTTTCTTTAGTGAAGCTTTAAACATATCTTTGACTCTTCTGTCTGTTTGGTAATCTTTTCCCATCTCAGATTTTGAAATAGTGCTTCTTTTTCAGAAGTTTAATATTGGGTATGGAAACAACTTAGTTTGCCCAACAGAGCTGACAGTTTAATTAGGGCCTCACTGTTGCATATTCTCCTGGGAGGCAATACTGATGCTAGTCTGTGCATTTCTCCAGTAAATTTGGAGGATTTTGTGAAGACATTTTAGAAATCTTTTCACTACCATAGGTGTTTACAGATTAAAGTCTCAAATTAATATAGTCAGGCAAGAAATAGATGAGTACAAATTCTCATCTTACAGGCTTGTTGGGAGTAAGACCCTTTTCAGAACTACATAGTGACATAATTGCAACTTGGAACAAATTATTCACTTCTGAGGCTTTTCCATGCTTAGTTTGGTCATTGCTGATTTGCATTATCAAGCCATTTATTCAAATCCAATTATAGCTTTTGAAGTTTTGAACAAATTAATTTCAGAATGTGATGTGGAGTAAGCCATTCATCTGTGATTACCCTAATTATTGGAAACCATATTGTAAAATGTATTATTTTTCCTTTTTGAAAACCACACAAAAGTTAAAATGTTGATCCTTTCAGGGAGTTATGACATGCACTGCTAGCTTCACAACAGAGCTCCCAAGTGCCCTGCCATATACAACACACTTTTGCATTTGCCTTCCTAAAATGTGTCACCTCACTCTTAACAGGTGTAGTTTAATCCAGATGTTTCTCCACCCATATTTCATGCTGATTACATCCTGGTGTATCCTTTTCCAACCTTCCACACTATCCACAACTTCATCAATGTTTGTATTATCTGTGAATCTACTGTTGAGATCACCAAGGTTCCATGTGATTGGCTAGTCCAGAAGGGCACAAAATGTAGGATCCAAGTGAATTAGCCTATTGGATACAAAATTTGGCTTGCTGGTAAGACTAAGGTCGTCAGTGGAGGCCTATTGGAGGCCTGTTACCAATGGTGTGGCACAGGGATCAGGGTTGGGTCATCTGATTTGGATGAGTGTAAATAAGTGGTATTATGGAAAGTGAAGGTTGTTTAGGCTAGCACAGGAATTAGATCAACTGGGAAAGTGGAAAGGGTGTAGCAGATGGAATTTAACTCTGATATGAGCAAAGAGACATATATTTGGAAATTAAACCAAAGAAGAATACACTGTAAAGGCAGGGACCTGGGAACAGGGAATCTTGGGATACAAGAGCTTAATTCTCTGAAAATGGGAACCTGTATAGACAGGGTAGTGAGGAAGGTGTTTGGCATCCTGGCCTTCATTGGCCGAGGTCCTGAGTGTGGAAGCTGGGACATCGCCTTACAGTTATACAAAATGTCAGTGAGACTACACTAGTCACCGCCCCATTGGAAAAATGTGTTTAACTGAAAAAGGCTGAAGAAGTGGAGGGCTCTCAAATTGCCAAAAGAGATTTTATAACCTAAAGACACATGCTGGACCTGTTTTTCCTGGAGTAATGGAGGTGACATGATAAAGGTATGTAAAATTTGAGAGCCAGAGTATCTCTCTCATGTTCAGGATGTGTGAACAGAGACTGTAAGTTTAAAATGAGAGAGAGAGAGAACCTTGAAAGATATCTGAAGAGTAGAGTTTTCATCTAAAACAGAGTTTGTGATCAGAATGAGCTGCCAGAGGAAGTGTTGGACATGGGACAGTGACATTGTGGAACAGTACAGGCTCTTCGGCCCACAGTGTTGTGCAGACTTACTGTATATAAATGTACTCTGTGATCATCCAGTCCTTCTCTCCCTTACCCATAACCTTCCATTTTTCTTGCATCCATGTGTCTAAGAATTGTTTAAATGTCCCTGTTGTCACAGGCACTACCCTGATAGTGCATTCAGACACCTACTGCTCTTTTTAAAAAAACTGACAGCACTCCTTAACTTTCCTCCACTCACTTTAAATGGATATTCTCTGCTAGTGGCCATTGCTACTTTGGGAAAGAGATGGAGACGAGACTGTCCACTCTATCTATGCCTCTCAAAACACTGGACAACATTTTTTTCAAAAGGTTTGCTTCCTGAAAAAAATGGGGAATTATGATAGACAACTTGAAGCTGAACACGAAGATAATTTCACATTTGCTGTATCATGTAGGAAGTTGGAGAAACATTAACTTTTATTGAATTCAGCATTTTTAATCGCATAATGATGCTGACGCAATGCGTTAGTTCGATTGACGTAAAAAAACATTTGCCGCTGATTTTTGTTTGTACTCAGCATTTGATGACTCTCATGTCAGTGTCCAACAATCGTCGGCCAGCATTAATGGATTCCATTTGCCGTGATGCCGCTTTTCCATGGTCGCAATGTCCTGTTGAAACCTTTTACCATGTTTGTCGCTGACTGCACCAAGATAAGCAGGGATAAAGTCCAAGTGTGAATGCAGAAAATGAATTTTCAATGACATGTTGTACCTCATGCTTTTGATGCTCTGTCATTGCCAAGAAAATTCTCAACATTTTTAAATGCCTTCCAAGCTATTTTTTCCGAAGACAACATTTGTATAGCACCCATACTGAGTGCATGCCCAGTTATGCTTGGACTGACCAAAACACCTTGCTTTGTGGGCAATATATTTGCTTTTTTGGGAAGTATAACAGGAAATTGCAGAAATAGATATGTGATAGGAAAATTTTAAGTTGATTTTTTTGTGATCAGCAGCCCAAAATCCATAAAATACACCTAAAAGTGTTCAGGAAGCAAATCCTTTGTTGTTCACTATAATCTTGTATAGCTCAAAGTTGCCTCATCCTCTGTCAGTCCAAAGAAGAAAGCCTTAGTTTGCTCATATTTTCCTCATAAGACATGTTCTCTAATCAAGGTAGTAGTCTGGTAAATCTCCTCTGCAACTTCTCCAAAGCATCTACATCCTTCCTGTAATGAGGTGACCATAATTGAACACAATACTGTATTTTCACGCATATAACATGCACACACACATGATGTGCAGAAAATCATAAACTGAGTAAAATATTTTCATACAATGCACACGCATATACCGCATAGGTGTAGTATTCTACATTCTGACTTACAAGAGGAATTCGCATTTACTCCGGACGTGAGACAAACTTTGGAGATGAATCAATTTAATAGATCAAAGACAGGCATCAGTTAAGCAGGATTTTTAATTCTGTCATGATTTTAAAAAGCCTTTCCTTAAAGCCTATCTTGTTAAAAATAGTGTAATTGAGAATTTTATGTTTGATTTGATGTAATGAGGATGATTAAAGTGATGCCATAGGGCAGAATCATCCTAATGTTGTCTCAAATCAGAGGCACTTGATATGTTAATCTCCTCCCTCAGGAGACAGGTCTGGACAATTAAAATCTGATAAAGTGCAGTGCCCTAGCCAGAATATCTGTTTCTTGGGATACCATGGCACTCAGGCCAAGAGGATATTCACAAGATCAAAATTTCTCCCACTCGCTATAAATTGTGCGTGTTCTTTCAATGCCACTTAAATTGCCAGTTTGACTTTCCCATGGCCGCTATAAATTATGCATGTTCTTTCAACATGTGAAAATATTCTTGTATAGCACGTACATGTATATAACGTGTGGTGGGGCCAGGTACCTGGCTTGTAAAAAAAAACCTCTGAAATGCATGCTTTATAGGCTTACAAATACGGTACTCTCAAGTGTGCTCTAACTAGAGTTTAACCCACTGTCTTTATGACTATGTCAATTTTGAATTCAATCTACCAAGGTATTCTTGTTGAATACTTCTCCCTTCAAATGTGATTTACAGCCAACTGATAAGGAGATAAGAACAGTAGGGAAGTTCAGCTTGAAGTCGAGGGCATGGAAATTTCGTGGACATCCTGACCCTGAGGTGACAACTGGTGGAGACTGCGAATGTGATGGGGTAGGAGGGAATAAAACTTAGGGGAAGAAACTTTTGTTTCGTTGTATTGTTTAAATGTCTGCAGTGGTAAGAGCAACAGCAGTAATGGTGTTGTCTGGATTTATTTCCTCAGCTACTGCCTGTGACGTTGACAAGTTAGTGATGCTTCTCTGACTTCTTCCTGTTTCTTGAAACCAAATGAAAGTTTCATGCAACGAAGGTAAGTGGAAGTATTCTGAAGATCTATAGCTCTTCACTTCAACTTTATAAAAAAAACTTCCCCTAAGGAAAGGGAAGTTCATAGTTCGAAATTACAAAAATGAATAACTACCAGCTTTTGCTCTATTCAGTCATCATCTTGTCTTGGTAATTCACTTGTTGTGTTCCCTAAGCTATGTCAGTAAATTCAGTCATGTAAGCAACATATCGGGGCCTGAGCAAAGTATTGTATTATGATGTTGTCAATTCAATAATTTTCTGTCATGAACATGTTTATTTTTATTTTATATTTTCCTTTCTCCACTCCTGTGTTTTTTCAAGTGTCTTTCCAGTTCAATGACCTTGCATAAATAATGTTAGTTCTAATTAAAATTAATATTTTGTTAACCAAGTATTGTCTTCTAATTGTTATAAATATCATGTGTAACTGTATGCATGCCCTCAGAGTATCCAGGGCTAGAGTTGGTGAAATAAAAATTTCTTTCAGAAATGCAAACTCGTACATTTCAAGAGATGATAAATAATCCATACCTTTTGAGAAAATAAGGCTTACCATACTCAAAAACATCAAAGGTTTTGATTCAGTGCGAGCAGATAGAAGATTTTGACTTGTGAGGAAAATCATAACTAGGGGCCATGATTATAAGATCATCTTCCACAAATTTAGAGGGGAATTCAGAAGCAAATTCTTTACCCAATGAGTGGTGAGAATATGGAACTTGTTTCCATGGAGAGTGGTTGAGGCATTTTAAGGGGAGATTGGGCAGACATTTAGAGTAGGGAATAGAGAGGTTCCAAAAGGTGATATACTTGAAGGTTGTTTAAATTATTCAAATGAGCAAAATGCATCTGAAACACTTGAGCAAAATAATCTGCTCTGTTAACTTAAGCCACCTAAAGAGTAGGTGGCTTGGTGTGACTGTGGTGGATTGACACAAATTTGGAGGATGAAAAAACACCGGCACAAAAACACAGACACCAACTTAATAATTTCAGACACTGCTGTTAGTGTGCACCACACAGAATAATAGACTATAAATACTCTTAAGTTAGTCAAGTTTATTGTCATCTTGATTGTATAAGATCAACAGACAGGCACACAACCAGACATAACACATAGACAATACATATGTAGGGGAAGTATTCTTATATAGAGATAAAAATAAATAAATATTGATGCATGACTCTCATATTTGGGAACTAATATTTATTCATTTTTATATATGTGTGTATGTATGTACCAGCAGGATACCTGGCATTGTCCGGGAAATAAAACATACCTCTGTGATGGAGCCAATTACAACAGCATTAATGGAAGAATACTCAATGTCAACTGAGTAATTGAATGCAGCATTTAGCAGATTGGCTGTAATAAATGATGCTGTCCTTCAGCCAGTGGCTTTTGTTCGCATTGCTTGGAGTCTTGCTTGTTCTTCCTCAGCAGACTCTTGTTTACTCATGGAATGCCTAGCAGCATCAGCACTGAGGCAGGCTTAGCGTTGTTCCTCAGTTTCCCGCTGCATATCCTTGCCAGTCTAGAACCCTAAGCACTAAGACTGGCGTATTGCTGCTGTTCTGTTTCCTGCTGCCTGCTTCTTGCATGTCTGGAAGCATCAACAGTGAGGTGAGACTGATGTTCCTCTGCTATCTCTTGCTTTCTCTGATTCTATGGGCTTGTGAAGAGCTTCTGCTAACGTTGCTTCTCTTTTATGGGCCCATATTGTCCTGGATTTGTCCACTTGTTTTTATTCTGAATATACATTGATGCACAACACTGTAACTAATTGAGGTGTCCCTGGTACAAGTTCAGTTTTTTTTTAAACTTCATATGACCTTAAAGGTTAAATTCAATGTGGTCATGACATTCAGCATCAAATGTTACCATGATTATAGTAAACAGTAATGCATGTCAGTGCTAGTAAATACTTGCATAATAAATGGTAATGCAAGTCAGTGCAAGCTGGTCAAAAAGCACTTTTGAATTTCATATGACCGTAAAGATTAAATTCAATGTGGTCACAACATTCAGCATCAAATGTTACTCCTACTGAATCTCCTTGGACATTTCTAGAGTGCTCCGTATTGATTAGCTTGGAAAACAGACAAACAAACAGACATGGCATGCATAAATATATATTAAGACAGATAGATGTATGTTATCTCGTGACTGAGAGTTTTCCCTGGGGTGCTCTGATTTCCTCCCAGCCTTTAAAATGAACCAGGGGTTGTAGGTCAATTGAGTGTAATTGGGCATCACTGGCTTGTGGGCCAAAAGGGGCTGTTACTGTGATGTATACCTAAATTTAAATTTAACATTTAAAAATTAAAGGAGACAGGGACAAAAGTGGGAAGGGAGGGGATTTGATGGAAACTGGAGAAGTTGTTGTTAATGCCATCTGGTAGGGGATGTTATTTCTCCAATTTGAGGGTGTCATGACAGATTATGTTGTATTTTATATTGTATATAGTTTTAAATGTCTTTTAATACTATAGTATTAATATAGTATTAATATTAAGTAGATATGTTTTAAAGGAGATAAAGTGTAGCAGGTTTTTTTCATTGTAGGTCATACAAACACTTCAAAACAGATCTCCTTTAGAGCTCTAAGTGCCTTGCAAAAGCTTTGGGGAGTGCCTAGAGAGACTTCACTAATAATTTGTTGTTTTTAAAAGCAACAGATGAAAGAACTCAGGATTAGGCTCGGAGATGCAGGCTGTCTGCGTGCGGTTTGCTGTTCTTAGGGGGGGTCATGTGGTTTTGCAAGCAGAGAGAGTAAAACGGGCTTTTCTGAGAGAGAGAGAGAATTCAGTTCTACAGTGCTAGAGTTCAGCAGTTGAGACTGGAACAGGACAAACTGGCAAGCTTGTGGAAAAACCCCATTTGAAGACTGGTTGGAAAGTCTGCAGACCCTGTGATTGTAGTAAAAACCCACCAAAATGCTGGAGGAACTCGACTGACATTTTGGGTCTGAAGCCTTCTTCCAGGAATAAGCAAAATACAAGAAATCTTAGAATAGAGACAGTGCTGGTGGGGGAGGAGTCCAGTTCAACAAAAGATTTTAATTGGATATGATAAGAGGAGAGGTGAGAATTGATTTTGTCTGTAGGTGTTTTTCTGGAGGGCCCCCACTTCGAGGCTGGCTCCATTTGCGGATAAAAAAATTAATTTATCTCTTTTTATGGAGCAGCCCTAAAAGGGTGCTCCAACTTTGCTTTTATGCAGAGCAGTTCTTCTGTGCATCCTCTGGAGCTGCTAGGCAGGGCAAATGTGGCTGTGGTGCTGCCCATCATGAATACACAGCGAGCAATGGCTGACTTTGTTACCCATAATTCCCCCACGCAGCTGGAACTGCACTGGGAAACGCAGAGCAGTTCCAGCTGCTTGTGGGATTATTGGTAAAGAAGTCGACCATTGATCATTTCCACAGTGCTTATATTTCACTCTCACTCATCTGTGAGTTCTTGGTTCTGGATATTGCAAATCATCAGTGAAAACAGTCATCATCAATGTGGCCGCCACTGCCACCTTCTGCTGCACCTTCAGGGCTCCAGCTTAATGACCCTGACCTGCTGTAACCAGGAGATTGAGAAGGACGAGGGAGGGAAGTGGTAAGTCTTGGGCCCTGAAGGGGCAGCAGCTACACCGATGATGACTATTCCGCGATACTCTGGGATAATATTTTCACTAAACTGTCCTGGGTTGGGCTGATGGCGTCATCACGATATCATCAGCCTGCCCCTAGCTAGCAGCTTGCAGTGGCTGGACATGAAAGCACTCCGCTCCACCTCTGCAAAGCCTACAGAAGGATCGGAGTTGGGGTCTTGGAGCCACTCACCCACCATGTACGAAGGTAAGGTTTTCGATGTAAGGGCGGACCTTCTGATTTTTTTTTTGCTTTATAGAAGGGCCTTCTCTGAAAAGAGACAAAGGGAAAAAGTGAGACATAGTTGGGTGAAGGCAACAGGAAGGAAGATGTGGGATGGGGAGGGTTTAACAAAAGTCAGAGTAGTCGATGTTAATGCCCTTCTGGAGGGTGCACAGACAAAATATGAGGTGTTGTTCCTCCAAGTTGCAGGTGGTCTCAGTCTGGTAGGACATGAGACCACGGACAGACATATCAGCAACAGAATGGAATAGAGAATTAAAGTGGGTGGCCACTGGGAGATCCACACTATTGTGGCAGACTGAAGTGCTCAACAAAGCGATCTCCTAGACTGCGCCTAGACACTCCAGTGTAGAGGAGATCACAATGGGAATATCAGATGCAGTGATCCGTGCAGATTCACTGGGAAGGACTGGTTAGGACCAGAATGGTGGTAAGGGAGGCGGTTTGGGCACAAGTGGAGCATTTTCTATGGTCACAGGTGTGGGTACTGAGACCATCTGCAAATTGGAGGAACAACACCTCATTTTCCGTCTGGGCACCAAATGGCATAAACGTTGACATCTAGTTTTCATTTAAACTTCCTTCCTCCAGCTCTGTCCCTCCTTTGTTTCCTTTTGTCTCCTTTCACACAAACAAAATGAATTCTCACCTCTTCCTTTATCATATCCAACCAATTAATACCTTTTGTTGGTTGACTCCTCCTCCAACTAGCACTCTCTCTATTCTGAGAATTCCTATTTTTTGCTAATTCCTTGAAAAAGGGCTCAGGCCTTAAATGTCAAAAATGTATCTTTATGGATGCTGCAAGACCGGCTGCTTTCCTCCTAAATTTCTGTGTTTGACCATAGACTGCTTTTGGATTTAATACTCAACATGTTCTGCTGCTTAAAAGCTGACCACTCTGTGGTAAGGAAATCAATAACGTGTTCATCTTAAAATGCACGCAGCTGTGCAAGATCTTTTGGTCTTGTGCAACGTATCGTAGAAGAGGTTTTTAAAGTTACTCCGGTGATGGTAGAAACTGTTAATCATAGTATTTCCTGAAGTGATATTGTTTTCCATTCTGTTATATAAGGTGTCCTTTTTAAGACTGCAAAGGAAATGCATTTAAATGTTTTATTCAGATCTTATCTACATGCTGAGCTTATGATCTGATTGGGCCTCTGCATTTGCCAACTTGTAACTCATTCTGTTGACAATGAGAGGAAGTCGTTTGTTGCCTTAATGAAGCTTGGAATTAGTGAAATAAGCTGTACAGTGAAAAGACATGATGAGTCATGTTAGATTGTACAGACATTTGCAAAGAATAACTTATTTTCCAGGGTTATGTTACATTTTTTCATGGAATTACCGTATATTTCAGTGTATAAGTTGACTGGCATATAGGTCAACCCTTTTTCAGACTTATTTTAATGTTTTTATGTTATATCTGGCTTATAAGTTGAACCCCATTTATTGGGCTGTCTGGGCATCCCAGGAACAATTCAAAAAATTTAAAAAAAAAACCATTCGCAAGTAACAAAGCTGTAAATTAAATAGGTAAAAAATAAACTTCTGCCTATCAGGCCGCAGTGGCAATGGCCCATGGAGCTGGAGCAGTGGCATCATGCTCCCAGTGAGAGCAAGAACTTGGCCTACCAGGCAGGAGTGGCGACGGTGACTTCAGGGCCCCAGGTAGGAGCAGTTATGGCAGTGCCCAGCGGTGAGAAGGTGTCGGGAAGCAGCGGCGCTGGAGGTGGAGTGGTGCCTCCAGCATTGATTTGTATGCCGAATGAATGTCGATCTGTTTTTTTTTTTGGTGAATTTAAGGTCCCAAAAGTATAAGTCAACAACCACCCCCCCCCCAAGAAATTTTTTTAGGTTTTCACGACTTGGCATATAAGTCAACCCTCCTATATGGGATATCATGAAATACATGGTAAGTATAAGGATTTAAAGAAATCTATTGACAGCATTGTGTTTGGTCCTAATTAAGAGTTTTGGCTTGAAACGTTGGTCATTATATATCTCTCACTGATGCTGCTCGACGTGCTGAGTTCCTTCAGCATTTTGTGTTGGGCTTCATTTTTCAGCATCTGCAGTCTTCTATGTCTCTACTGTGTGGAAAGTATTTGTTCAAAAGGTTCTTCAGCTAATATTTTCAAATCATAATGCAATTAAGTCTAATTTTGGAATTTTACATGATCTAACAAATTACTGTGGAATTTTGAAAAGTTGGCTGTCAGCAGCTTGGAAAGGTCTCTTACAAATTTTAGGTGGATGTGTTAACAACCTTCAAGATTATTGTAGCTGTTATTATTCATACATCAACAGAATCTACAACAGAAGCAGCAAGTAGCAGCCTTAAATCCTCAAAAATAATTGTATTGAGAGCATCTTGCAAAGAAAAATGTTGATGTAACTGGTCTTTATGCAATCTGGAGGGAAGTCTGCACTACAGAATAAAGACTCTCTGACCAACTCTTGGAGCCATAGTAATTACGTAGCTACTGAAGGGACGGATAGGATCTTACGGGGAGTTGGAGAGTTGACATTATGAGGTCCCTTTATCATGAATCTGAAGAGGGAAAATAATCTGTATAAAGTAGGTAATTGGTAGACTGAGCAAAGGTGAAGGATGACAGGCAGAAGGAGCAATGTTGGGGGGGAGGGTGGTTGGGGAGGAGAGAAGGGGAGGTTGAAGGTAGAGCTGCTGGAAGGTGATTTTTTTTTCCTAGTTGGCTTGTATACCCTGGATCCCAAGTGATCTGACTTTTGAGACAAGTCTACCATGTGGGACTTTTGCTAGACCTTGCTAAGGTCCACAGAGGCAATGTTGTCCTCATCAATCTTTGTCACCTCTTCCTACCTCTCAGAATCCCTTCTAGTAATGTTGGGTGCGTATTATAGATTTTTTAGGTCTAAAACATTGGTTGCCCTCACCTGTATTTACTGAGAAGGTCATGGAAGCTAAGGAATTGGGGCAAAAGAATGTCTAGGACCATACAAAAAGCTGATGCTATCAGTTTTCCAGCATGTTAAAGTCTTGTTCATCCAGACTTTAGATTAAGGCAGAGGAAAGAAGGGAAGAGTTTGGAGAGCTAGAGGAAGAAAAGTGTGGAGGAAGGAACAGGATGAGGGAAAGCATGAGAGGGTAAACTGTTCCTCCATTCTCTTGATTTACGACGTAGATTTTTAAAAATTGAGACATACAGCAAAGTAATAGGCCATTTCGGCCCACAAGTCCATGCCACCCAATTTACGCCCAATTAACCTACAACCCCAGTACATTACCGTTTGTGGTGGGAAGTACTATATACTTGAGTTTGATTGTATTGTTGAGGATAGTACCATTGATGTGGCCTTTGTAGTTATCAGGAAATCCTTTGTCAAAGTCTTAAATAAGAGGCTGGTCTAAAAGATATCCACGGCAAGTTGACACTTCAGATGCAAAATAGGCTTGGTGATAGAAGACAAAGGGTGATGGTGGAGTGTTGCTCTTCTGATTGGATGTCTGCAGCCAGTGGTGCAGCACAGGGATCAGGTTTGGCAACTTTACTGAATTGCATGTATAGTAATAATGTGAATATTAGAGGTATGATTAAGTTTGTAGTTGACATGAATATTGGTGATTAGATAGTGAGGGCAGTAGTCTTGGGTAATCATTGATATTGACCATTTGGGAAATTGGGTGGAGCAATGACAAATAGAAAACTTTGGTTTAACCACATTTACTGTATTTCGTGCAATTCTGATAATGATTTTATTGTCATATGTATTGTACTATGCCCATATACACAAAATTCTTGCTGCAGACAAACAGATACTTCATTTAAAAAAATTACAATAGTACATGTAAATTGAAATAAAAAGAGACAATAAATACAAAAGACATAAATATTCAGTTATTCAAGTGCAAGAAAAAATTTGGATTTTCAATAGTGTAGGCAATCATTTTTTGGAATCAAAGCAGCCCCTGATGTATAATAGGTTTAAGAGTCTAATAGCTATTGGAAAGAAACTGTTCTTGAACCTCGTGGATCTAATTTTGGGCTTCTCTGCCTTTTGCCTGAAGGCAGCGGCGAGAAGAGGTGACAGGATTCTTTTCTGATGTTAGCTGCCTTCTTGAGGCAGCATCTCACATAGATGCATTCAACAGATGGTAGGTCCTGGCTATGTTTGTTACCTTCTAGAGTCTTCTGCATTTCTGGACAATCTAATTCCCAAACCAAGCTGTGATACAACCTGTCGATGTACTTTCAACAGTGCACCTGTAGAAGTTTAATGGAATATTTGATAACTGACCAAAGCTCCTCAGCCTCCTTAGAAAGTAGAAGTTTTGATGTGCCTCCCTCATAGTTGCTTCGAGGTTCTGACTCCAGGAGAGATCATCTGAAATGTGGACTCTTGTGTGTCTTTTTTCACGTAGCGCGTGGCTATAATTGGTGATCCTGATGGTTGAGACGGCATCTAAACCCAACGATGAGCGAGCAGGCAGCAGTTCTCACAGTCACTCTTAAGCTGCCGACCTTCTGGACGAATCAACTAAGCATGTGGTTTGACCAGGCTGAGGCACAGTTTCAGATCAGGCAGGTCAGAGTCCACCCAGTACTACCATGTGGCTGGCACTCTGGACCAGGACATGGTGAGCTGAGTGGCCAACTTCATCCAAAGGCCCCTGTCAGAAGGCGCCTGCACTGCCTTCAAGGACTTACTAATTGAGACCTTCGGGCTCTTACGGTGTGAGAGAGGGGTATGTCTGCTCCACTTGGATGGGCTAGGGGACAGGACCTCGTTGGCTCTGATGAATGAGATGCTGGCCCTCCTTGGAAAGCATGAGCCCTGCATCATGTTTGAGCAGGCACTCCTGGAGCAACTGCCTGAGGACATCCAACTGCTCCTAGCAAACGCTGACTTCAGCAACCCCCTGAAAGTTGAAGCACAAGCGGACGTTCTGTGGAAACAGAAAAGAGAGGGCTCAGCATCCATGGGGCTCGTCGCCAAACCCTGCAGACAGACCCGCTCAGTCCCACAGAAGGAACAGCAGCCCCACAGAGAAGGTGATCCCAACAACCAGTTGTGTTTCTACCACTAGAGATGGGGTTCTGGAGTCTGCCAATGCAGACCGCCATGCACGTTCCAGGGAAATGCCGTGGCCAGCCATCGCTAATGGCCACGACGTCTGGCCACAAGATAGCCTCTTGTACGTATGGGACCGCCAGTCTGGATGTCGATTCATCGTGGACACTGGGGGAGAGGTCAGTGTCCTGCCCTCAGGAGCAGGCAAGTGGGCCCCATGCTGAGGGCTGCCAACAACAGCACAATCAGAACCTATGGTACACGCAAGGTCAAACTGTAGTTGGGTGTCAGCCACTTATTGTGGGTGTTCACGCTGGCCTGAGTGGAACAGCCGCTCTTCGGGGCAGACTTCCTGCGCGCCCACAGCCTGCTCATGACCCTCAAGGGTTGGAGACTGATCCACGCAGAGATATTCTGGACCTTCCCCCTCAAGGATGCCAAGGTTCCAGCACCACACCTGGACTCTATGCAGCGATCCACAGATGAGTACGTCAAGGTCCTGGCTGAGTTCCCGGAAATGCTCACCCTACCAAGGAGTACAACATCAAGGCCCACCGCTCCATGCATGAGCAAGGCATTTTCCTCCAGAGAAACTCCAGCTGGTGTAGGAGGAATCAAGAAACTGGAGGAGCTCAGAATATTATGGCGGTCAGATGGTCCATGGGATTTTTTCCAGCGCATGGTGCTTAAAGCCACTAGGGGTTGGAGACCGTGCGGTGACGACAATTGTCTCAATGAGGCCACAATGCCAGATCGATGCCAGTGTCGCACATCTAGGACTTTGCTGCCAACTTGCATGAGGCAAAGATCTTCTCCAAAGTGAACCTTGTGTGGGGATATCATCAGGTCCCGGTCCACCCAGATGATATTCCCAATAACGCCATCATCACCCTGTTCGGCTTGTTCATATTCCTCTGCACGCTGTTCAGGTTGAAGAATGCCACACAAACATTCCAGCAGCTAATGGACGCAGTTGGCTTAGACCTGGCTGGCACCTTCATCTACTTGGATGACATCCTTATGGCGAGCAGGGACCAACAAGAACACTTGGTACACCTCTGCAACCTCTACAGCTGACTGAGTGAATTCAGACTGATGATCAATCCAGCCAAATGCCAGTTCGGGTTGGAGGTCATCAACTTCCTGGGCCATAGGATAACCAAGGAAAGAGCCACACTACTACCCAATAAGGTGGAGGCCATTTGGAAGTTTCCTAGGCCCAACACGACCAGGGGACTACAGGAGTTTGTGGGGATGATCAACTTCTACCACAGGTTCATCCCCTCAGCCACCTGCATCATGCGGCCCTTGATCACCCGGATGGCGCAGCAGGGGTTTCCTCTGTAAATTACAGGAAAGAGTTGGAAACCTGGTCCTGACTCCACCTGCCAGGCACAGATATGTGAGGACCAACATACCCAAAGATCTGCAGGATTGTGAGTATGTTTTCATTCGCAGGATTCCATACCATCCACCGCTGCAGAAGCCGTGCCCAATCGAGACGCCAGCACCATGCAAAAGGGACAGGCCACTGAAACCTGCAGAGATGCTGCCTTTGGGCACCAAGGATGGTTCTGGGGGGGGGCATCATGTAGCAGCCCACCGCGGCGGCAAGCGCAAACAAAAACTAGCAGACCACGCAGCAGCGCTGGCCCCAGCAAGCGAACTGGCGGACAAACGGCTAAGGCTATGGAAAGGCCATCTACTCCAAAATGGCGCTGGCCCTGCTGCACAATCAACACACAGGGACAGTGCCCGGGGAAGAAGGGATTGTTATGTAGGAATGTACCCGCGCAGGGGAAACCCACTTTTGTTATGTGGGCTGTTGCGTCAGTAAAGGGGGGAAACAGCAGGAACAAAGACTGTATAAAAGTTGGGTTTGAGCCCCTAATAAAGCAGAGCTGTACCTGACTACACACATGCATGTGTTTCTTTTTTTTTCAATTTTTTATTTTTCACACCATAAATCACATTAACCATGATACACACTTTTTCCTTTTCACACATATACAGTGCCATTTTCTCCCCCCCCCCCTCCTCCCATCCCACCCTCCCTACCTCCCCCCTCCCGTCCATTTAAAGTACAAAATCTAGGATACATTAAACCAGTCAAACAATGTTGTCATTCAATAAAAATACACAAGAAATTCCACTGAGTCCATTCTTTTCATTTCCTTTTCCTTCCGTTAACTTACGTAGTGATTGTCCCCGGTAGGTTTTCGCTATTGTGTTTCATGTAAGGCTCCCATATTTGTTCGAATATTTCAATATTATTTCTTAAACTATATGTTATTTTTTCTAATGGAATACATTTATTCATTTCTATATACCATTGTTGTATTTTCAAATTATCTTCCAATTTCCAGGTTGACATAATACATTTTTTTGCTACGGCTAGAGCTATCTTAACAAATCTTTTTTGTGCATCCTCCAAATCAATTCCAAATTCTTTGTTTTTTATGTTACTTAGGAGGAAGATCTCTGGATTCTTTGGTATATTGTTTTCTGTTATTTTATTTAATATCTGATTTAGATCTTCCCAAAATTTTTCTACTTTCTCACATGTCCAGATTGCATGAATTGTTGTTCCCATTTCTTTTTTACATCGAAAACATCTATCAGATACTGTTGGGTCCCATTTATTTAACTTTTGAGGTGTAATGTATAGCCTGTGTATCCAGTTATATTGTATCATACGTAACCTCGTATTTATTGTATTTCTCATCGTTCCAGAACATAAATTCTCCCATGTTTCCTTTTTTATCTTTATATTTAAATCTTGTTCCCATTTTTGTTTAGTTTTACCATTTGTTTCCTCATTCTCCTTTTCTTGCAGTTTAATATACATATTTGTTATAAATCTTTTGATTATCATTGTATCTGTTATCACACATTCAAAGTTACTTCCCTCTGGCAAACTCAAACTGCTTCCTAATTTATCCTTCAAATAGGATCTCAATTGGTAATATGCCAGCGCTGTATCTTGAGTTATATTGTATTTATCTTTCATTTGTTCAAAGGATAATAATCTATTTCCTGAAAAACAATTTTCTATTCTTTTAATCCCTTTTTTTTCCCATTCTCTAAAGGAAAGGTTATCTATTGTAAAAGGGAGTAACTTGTTTTGCGTCAATATTAGTTTTGGTAATTGATAATTTGTTTTATTTCTTTCTACATGAGTCTTCTTCCAAATATTGAGTAGATGATGTAATACTGGAGAACTTCTATGTTGTACCAATTTTTCATCCCATTTATATAATATGTGTTCAGGTATCTTTTCCCCTATTTTATCTAATTCTAATCTGGTCCAATCTGGCTTTTCCCTTGTTTGATAAAAATCTGATAGGTATCTTAATTGTGCGGCTCTATAATAATTTTTAAAGTTTGGCAGTTGTAAGCCTCCTTGTTTATACCATTCTGTTAATTTATCTAGTGCTATCCTCGGTTTCCCCCCTTTCCATAAAAATTTCCTTATTATTTTCTTTAACTTCTTGAAGAATTTCTCTGTCAGTTGTATTGGCAATGCCTGAAATAGGTATAATATCCTTGGAAAAATGTTCATTTTAATACAGTTTATCCTTCCTATTAGTGTTAGTGGTAAATCTTTCCAATGCTCTAAATCGTCCTGTAATTTTTTCATTAGTGGATAATAATTGAGTTTATATAGTTGGCCGAGATTTTTATTTATTTGTACACCTAGGTATCTTATTGCTTGCATTTGCCATCTAAATGGTGATTCCTTCTTAAATTTTGAGAAATCCGCGTTATTCATAGGCATTGCTTCACTTTTATTTACGTTGATCTTGTAACCCGACACTTCTCCATATTCCTTCAATTTCTTATATAATTCTTTTATTGATAGTTCTGGTTCTGTTAAGTATACTATAACATCATCCGCAAATAAACTGATTTTATATTCCTTGTCTTTTATTTTTATCCCTTTTATATTATTTTCTGTTCTTATCAATTCTGCTAGTGGTTCTATAGCTAACGCGAACAATAACGGTGATAGTGGGCATCCCTGCCATGTTGACCTGCTTAAGTTAAATTGCTTTGATACATGTCCATTTACTGTCACTTTCGCTAATGGTCCCTTATATAATGCTTTAATCCAATTAATATACTTCTCCGGTAAACTGAATTTTTGCAATACTTTGAACAAATAATTCCATTCTACTCTGTCAAAGGCCTTCTCTGCGTCTAAAGCAACTGCTACTGTTGGCGCTTTATTCCCTTCTACTGCATGAATTAAGTTAATAAATTTACAAATATTGTCTGTTGTGCGTCTTTTTTTGATAAATCCAGTTTGGTCTAGATTTACCATTTTCGGTACATACTCTGCTAATCTGTTTGCTAATAGTTTAGCTATTATCTTATAATCTGTGTTAAGTAAAGATATTGGTCTATATGACGCTGGTGAGAGTGGATCTTTCCCTTGTTTTAGTATTACTGTAATTATTGCTGTTTTACATGAATCTGGTAAGCTTTGTGTTTCATCAATCTGGTTGATTACATCCAGGAGGGGCGGAATTAATAAGTCTTTAAATGTTTTATAGAATTCTATTGGGAATCCATCCTCTCCTGGTGTCTTATTATTTGGTAATTTTTTTATTATCTCTTGTATTTCTACTATTCCAAATGGCTCTGTTAATTTATTTTGTTCCTCTATTTGTAGTTTTGGTAGTTCAATTTTAGTTAGAAATTCATCTATTTTCCCTTCTTTCCCTTCATTTTCAGTTCAGTATACTTGTTCATAGAATTCTCTAAAGTTTTCCTTAATTTCTTTTGGATTATATGTAATTTGTTTGTCTTTTTTCCTTGATGCCAATACCATTTTCTTAGCTTGTTCTGTCTTAAGCTGCCATGCTAGGATTTTGTGCGTTTTTTCCCCTAGTTCATAATATTTCTGTTTTGTCTTCATTATATTCTTCTCCACCTTATATGTTTGTAGTGTTTAATATTTTATTTTTTTATCCGCCAATTCTCTTCTTTTAGTTGTATCTTCCTTCATTGCTAATTCTTTTTCTATATTTACTATTTCCCTTTCCAACTGCCCTGTTTCCTGATTATAGTCCTTTTTCATCTTGGTTACATAACTTATTATTTGCCCTCTAATGAATGCTTTCATTGCATCCCATAGTATAAACTTATCTTTCACTGATTTCGTATTTATTTGAAAATACATTTTAATTTGTCTTTCAATAAATTCTCTAAAATCCTGCCTTTTAAGTAACATGGGGTTTAATCTCCATCTATACATTCTTGGAGGGATGTCCTCTAACTTTACTGTCAATATTAAGGGTGAATGGTCCGATAGTATTCTAGCTTTATATTCTGTTTTTCTTACTCTATCTTGCATACGAGCTGATAACAAAAATAGGTCTATTCTTGAGTATGTTTTATGTCTAGCCGAGTAATATGAATATTCCTTTTCCTTTGGGTGTTGTTTCCTCCATATATCCAAAAGTTGCATTTCTTCCATCGATTTAATTATAAATTTGGTTACTTTGTTCTTTCTGTTAATATTTTTCCCAGTTTTGTCCATATTTGAATCCAAATTCAGGTTGAAATCCCCTCCTGTTAATATGTTCCCTTGCGTATCTGCTATCTTCAAAAAGATATCTTGCATAAACTTTTGATCTTCTTTGGTAGGTGAATATACATTGAGTAGATTCCAAAACTCCGAATATATCTGACATTTTATCATTACATATCTCCCTGCTGGATCTATTATTTCCTCTTCTATTTTAATTGGCACATTTTTACTAATTAATATAGCTACTCCTCTTGCTTTTGAATTATACGATGCTGCTGTTACGTGTCCTACCCAATCTCTCTTTAATTTCTTGTGCTCCAATTCAGTTAAATGTGTTTCTTGCACAAATGCTATATTAATTTTTTCTTTTTTCAGTAAATTTAGCAGTTTCTTCCTTTTAATTTGGTTATGTATTCCATTAATATTTAAAGTCATATAGTTCAACGTAGCCATTTTATACTTTGTTTATCTTCCCTTTCCGTTTCTCCATCATTACCTTTCCTTCTTATCCATTTCTGTTTTCTTGTTTTGAAACCTTTATAAGACAACATTCCTAAAACATCAAACATTTTCCTTATTCTCCTATTTAAAACTTCTTTAGCCCCAATCTCCCCTTCCCCTCCTGAGTTGTCCTTTATCCCTTGTCGGACAACCGCATCTCCCCTCTCCATTTGGATTTGCGAATTCACTCGCAAGCGTCAGCTGATTTTGCAGTGACCGTAACTCCTCCCCACCCAGCCCCCCCAGAAAAGATTTCACTTTTCATATGTAACAAAGGTCACTCTTTTAATTCCCTCCTTATTCCCTCTATTCCATTTCCTTCCCTTATTAATTCTTGTCTATACTCTCTATATTTTCCTCTAAATACGGATACATTCATGTATTCTTTCTTTGGCTTGGCTTCGCGGACGAAGATTTATGGAGGGGGTAAAAAGTCCACGTCAGCTGCAGGCTCGTTTGTGGCTGACAAGTCCGATGCGGGACAGGCAGACACGGTTGCAGCGGTTGCAGGGGAAAATTGGTTGGTTGGGGTTGGGTGTTGGGTTTTTCCTCCTTTGCCTTTTGTCAGTGAAGTGGGCTCTGCGGTCTATACATATACACACATATACCTCTTTACCCACATACATATAAATCGTGGTCATTTTTACTCTTATTACATGTCTTCATCTCTCTGCTTGTTTTGTAGTTGTTCTGCAAATTTCCTTGCTTCCTCTGGATCCGAGAATAGTTTTTTTCCATAAGATCGTTTTCGCTGTATTGAACTCCTTCCTCTTCTTCAGGAGTTCAAAACTTATGTGTCTTTTTAGTTCGCAGTCTTTTGTACTCTCATTACACGTCTTCATTTCTCAGTCTATTTTGTAATTGTTCTGCAAATTTTCGTGCTTCCTCTGGATCCGAGAATAGTCTGTTTTGCTGTCCTGGAATAAATATTTTCAATACTGCTGGATGCTTTAGTATAAATTTATACCCTTTCTTCCATAAAATCGCCTTTGCTGTATTGAACTCCTTTCTCTTCTTCAGGAGTTCAAAACTTATATCTGGATAAATGAAGATTTTTCGCCCTTTGTACTCCAGTGGCTTGTTGTCCTCTCTTACTTTCTCCATTGTTTTCTCCAGTACCTTTTCTCTTGTAGTATATCTTAGGAATTTTACTAAAATAGATCTTGGCTTTTGTTGTGGTTGTGGTTTAAAGGCCAATGCTCTATGTGCCCTTTCTATTTCCATTTCTTGCTGTAGTTCTGGACATCCTAGGATCCTGGGGATCCAATCTTTTATAAACTCTCTCATATTCTTGCCTTCATCTTCCTTCAGGCCCACTATCTTTATGTTATTTCTTCTGTTATAATTTTCCATTATATCTATTTTCTGAGCTAACAGTTCTTGTGTCTCTATAACTTTTTTATTAGATTCCTCTAATTTCTTTTTTAAGTCCTCTACCTCCATTTCTACTGTTGCTTCTCGTTCTTCCACCTTGTCCATTCTTTTTCCCATTTCTGATAAGGTCATATCTATTTTATTCACTTTCTCTTCTGTATTGTTTTTTCTTCTTCTTAAATCATTAAATTCTTGTGCTTGCCATTCTTTAAATGAATCCATGCATTCTTTAATAAGAAAAAGTATATCCTTTGTCTTGCCTTTCCCTTCTTCTTCTATTTCACTGTACTCTTCCTCTTCCTCTTCTTCCTCTGGGTTGGCCATCTGTTGTTTCTTTGTTGCCCTTTTCTTCTCTTCTTTCTTGTTTTCGTTGTCTTCTATGTTCTCCTCTTGCTGCAGGTGTTCTGCAGCTGTCATTGCCGGCTGTGGAGATCGACTCCCCAGCTGGTCACCCCTCCCGTCGGTGTGTTTTTTTTTCATGCGCATCGCGCATGCGCGAGGAGTTGCGCATCCGCGGTTGCGCACTTTTACTCGGCTCAGCGAGCCATTTTTGTAGTTCACTTTCTACTGACCTGAGGGAGCGGGTTTCTCTCTCCACCGCGGGCCTCTTCGAACAGGTAAGGCCTTCTCCTTCTTCTTCCGTTGTCTTCTCTTCCTCTCTTCTTACCGTTGGTTTCGATTTTTCTTTTTTCGTCGCCATCTTCTTTCCACCTTTATACTCACTTTACTTTAATTTTTATTTTTGTGCCTTTGTGTTTTCTTTTATTTTTTCCGACTTTTCTGGAGAGGGCTGGAGTTCACCGTCCGGCCACTACTCCATCACGTGACTCTTCCCCATGCATGTGTTTATTCACATAACACGGCTATAAGAGGCAGGGTGTGGGGTCAGCGCTTCTTGTAAGTGTCCATAGAGGCCATGGAGCCACCCCCTTATATTATTACTTTTATTAATCCATCTATTGGTAGATTTCTGAAAGTTTTTATCGAGGTGTGGCCACACCTCTGCTCCCATGTACTTCAGATTATGGCTGCCATATTTTAACAAAGGTGCAGTGTCAGTTTCTAAGGTTATATGTAATTTTTGCATGGGAATACAGCTGTGCATCTTGGTAATCTACTTACTGATAAGAAGAGGGGAGTCAGACTTCCAGGTCACTGCTATGCATTTTTTTTTTTTGCTGGACAAAGAAATAAATACAAATTGAATTTGGTTAATTTGTAGCTTATGCCCATAATGTTCCCCAGCAGATACAATATTAGATCTGGCGAGAAGGTTACCTTCGTTATTCTGGGTAGTATGTTGGCCAAATCCTGCCAAAATGGGGCTACCTTTGTGCAGGACCAGGTTGTGTGAATGAATGTTCCCTGTTCCACTCCACACCTGAAGCACGTCTCCAGCACCTTTGGTTTTGTCGTGTGAATCTTTGAGGTGTGGGGTAGAGCTGATGCAGAAAGTTGTATTGAACCAGTCTGTATCTAGAATTAATAACTGTTGTTACACTATCTTTACACCAATCTGACCAATATCTCTTGTCAATTATGATGCCCAGATGTGACCTCCATCTTTTTCTTAATCTGTATAGCCCCTGCTTGGGGCTTTCATCTTGGAGTATCGAGTACATTCTTGATATAAATTTGGGTACGTTTCCCAGTCAAAGCAACCTTTTAACCTCACTAGATGTAGGCAGGGTCATAGGGGCCCCACCCATCCCTCAGAAATTATCTTAATTGGAGGAAAAAGTGAAAGGTCCCTGAAGGCCAATCATATTTGCCTCTTAGCTGCTTGAAGGACATAAGCTGTTTCCCTTTGTAGCAGTCCTCAATATGTCGGATCCCCTGCCGATGTCAAATCTCCAGGAATTTATTGCCCATGCTCATGGGCATCAATTCATTATGAGTCAGTAGCGCCTTTGGCGATATTTCCACTTTCTCTCCAATACATTCATTGATTTTGTGCTTGATTTTAATCAGATTTTTCAGAATGGGGTTTTTTTTTGCTATTAATTTAGCATCCTATTTGTATATGAAATGCTTTACTGTCCTCTCCCCCATTCCATTCAATCCCATTTGCACTCAAGTGGGTGGTTCCCCCTCCTTAAAGAAGGATGCAAGGAACTTAGACTGAGCTCCTAGATAATATTTCTTAAAATCAGGCAACCTTAGCCCCTCCAAGCTGTAATCCCATTCTAGTCAAGTCTATTCTGAGTACTTTTCCATTCCAGATGAATTTCCTTATGCTATCATTTAGCACCTTAAAAAAAAAAGATTGAGACTCTGGAATTAACAAAGAATGGAAGAGGTATTGGAGTCCCAAAATCATCTTCATCTTTATGCAATTAACCTTTCCCATTAAGGAGATGGGCAGATCCTTCCATCTCATTAAGTCACCTCTCATCTTCTTCAGCATAGGGGCTAGTTCAGTTTGTATAAATTTTCCAGGTTACTAACAATCTTGATTCCTCAGTATTTCACAGCTCCTACATGCCAGATGAAATTGCTGTTACTTTGATATTCTTTGTGGTCAAATTTATTCAATGGCATGATATTGCTTTTTTCTATGTTGGCTTTATAGCCCGATATTGTACCATAGTCCTCCAGTGTGGTGAGCAACTCTGGCAAAGTCCTAACCTGGTCTGTCAGGTACAACAACACATCATCTGCCATTAGATTTATCGTGCTCACGCTGACACACTTTGAATCTCTTTATCGCGGATCTTTCCTGATGGCCTCTGCCAATGGTTTAATTGCTAAGACAGAAAGCCTGGAGACAGAGGACAGCCCTGTCTGCTGGACCTGCTGAGGGGGAATGTTGGTGATATTTGTCCATTCATACTGACTTTTGCCCGTGCTTTGTCATAGTGTTTTTATCCAGTTAACAAACGTTTGCCCTATTCCAAATTTTTCCAAAACTTTAATCAAAGGTCTTTTCTGCTTCTAGCGAAACTATTATACTTGGATCATGTTTTGCCTGTGCCAAATGTATAATGTTAAATAGTCTGCTCAAGTTGTTAGCAGAGCACCTCTTCCTGTTGAAACCCACTTGATCCAGATCTATCAACTTGGGAAGGTACTGACCCTGTCTATTGGCTAGTGTCTTGGCTATTATTTTGTAATCTATATTTAATAATGAGATAGATCTGTATGAGGATGGCTTCTTTTTAGGTCCAGAGGACCCCAAAACCCAACAGCAATAGAAATTCACCGACAAATGGTTACTTAAACAAAAGTCATTTTTAATTTTTCTTTAAACATAAAAACAGAATCAATCTAACTTACTACTATTAACTTAACAACTCCCTTCTAATTCTAAGTGCAAGTGTATGTAATGTGTATCAATTCAGAAAAGTTCTTTGATTCACAGTCCAATCTCACTTCTCACTCCTTCAAGTTCACTGGTGCATAGAATTTAACATTTATGAATTTTCACCAAGCTTTGGTGCCTAAAGGTAATTGGTTACCACTCTGGAAGGTCCTTGTTGGCTTCAGAAAGAGATTTGTTGCTCATTGGACACATACAAACTGATTCCTTCTGATCAGCCATTTCAATGTCTTGCTGAAGAAACTTGCCTCATCAGGATTTTCCAAATGATAACCTCTTCTTGTGCAGGTCACCACAGAATTCCTTTTGTTTCAGGTGGAACACTCTAGCCAGCCATTTCCTCTTGTATGGATCACTCAGAACTCACAACCTGTCTTCAAATTGGGGTTTCAACAACCTGCCAGCTTGCCATGACTGAAGAAACAAGTTCTCTCTCAGAGAAAGCCTGTTTTGTCTCTCCTCTCTCTCTGCTTGCAAAACCACTTGATCTTCTTAGAATAGCAAACTGCAACCAGACCGATTGCAGCACCGGACCCAATCTTCTGACTCCATTCATCTGTTGCTTTCAAAACAATAATCCATTACTCCACAGTATGTCCAATTAGCACCTACTTGTGAAGACTCTATAGGCATACTTCAAAGTTTTTGCAAAGGCACTCGGAGCCTGAACTGTCTGGCTTGAGCAAAGCTCTGACATTTTAAATGAGATCTGTTTTGTGAAGCGTTTGTGACCTATACTGCCCCCACAGTTTATCTCCTTCAAAAACATATCTATATACAATATAAAATGTGATATTATCTGTCACAGTTTCACCACAATGATAACTGTTGAGGAAGATTCTCAGAGAGTCTGTGTCTCCACTGCCTGGTTTACTACACCCATTAACAACAGCGTCAATCGGTCTTTGAATTCATTATAGACTCAGGTGAGGTGCGGGGGGGGGGAAAGAGAAGAACCATTCTCTCCGGAGACTTGTTTGGTTGTAACATTCCCAAGGCCTGTTCGATTTCTTCATTGGAAAATGGGGCATCTAATTCTATCCGGTCCTCCTGGGCCAATCTCGGCAACTCAACTCCGCACCAAGAACTCCTCAATTTTATTTACATCTCTTGACGCTTCTGATTTATACAATTTCTCATTAGTTTTAAAGGTGTCATTTATTTCTCTTGAATTGTATGTTACTGAGCCCAGACCTGACTGAACTGCATTAATTGTCCTTCTCTTCTCAGAAGAGAATGCTTCTTAAACTTTTATGAGCTCTGTTGAAAGGACATATACCTAAAATTTTAAATCTATTTCGCTCTCCACAGATACTCTGACCTGTTGATTGCTGTCAGCTTTCATTACACTTTCGAGTTCAATGACCCGTTCAATGTGAATCATTCACCATTGTGACCAAAATACCAAAATTTTGTGTTTTTTCACCTAATTCATAATAACTTTGCTTGGATCGTGATAATTTTTTTCCACTCTGTATGTTTGCAGACTGTTATATTTAAGTTACTTATTTTCAAATTCCTGATATTTCTCATTCGATCCCAGGTTTTGATATTTTTCCAATTTTGTGATCTCCTGTTCCAATGTCCCCACTTCAGTCAAGTGTTTCTTTATGATACTTTCGGTATGGAAAATTGTTTGCCCCCTTAGATGGGCCTTTGGTGTGTCCCAGATTAAAAAAATATTATTAGTTGAGGGGCAATTTGTGTCATAAAACAGAGCAATTTAAACCATTAGAAAAGTACAAAAGTCTGGGTTTCTCAACAGTGTAGCATTAAGATGCCACATATAAGCATTTGGCTGTTTTTCAGGCAATGTTATTTACAAGGTTAATGGTGAGTGGTTTGATACTAGCCTTGCTAAATATTCTGACTCAATCAATTCTGGTATGAGAGTCGTGGAGCTTCGAGTTAAAGAATCAGTCCCTAGACGCCGGGTTCCTCTGTCTACATGTGTCTATTAAATTTAATTCTTTCATAAAGGCCGGAGTGGTTTTTGCTGCCTTGGACCTTGTCAATGTCTTTGTTGTCTTATCTAGAATAGGGTCGAGGCAAAAATTTAGATCTCCAATTAATACGTTTACCCTCTGTAGCCCCTAGAAAAGCATTTTGCATAAACTGCTTGTCCATGGTTCCGAATATAACTGGCAATGAACCATTACAAATCTCCTGGCAGGGTCCGTAGCTCCACCACTCACCATCACTGGGACCCTTTTATGTATTAAAATGGATTCCCTCCCCCCTGTCCCTAGCCTTCGAGCTGAAGGAGGAAGAAAATACCTGCCCCACCCAGTCCCTTTTTAAGTTTATTATGTTCCCTTTTTGTTAAATGCGTTTCCTGTAAGAATATTATATCTGCTCTCAATTTTTTTTAGGAGTGCCGGGACTCCTTTCTTTTTATGGGGCTGTTTAAACTATTTACATTTCATAGTCTCATTCATTTATGTTTCTATATCTTATCTTTTCACCTTCACAGTACCCCTGTTTGTCTTGAAAAATGCCCTCCTCACACTTTTCCATCATTCATGGTCTCTCCATCCACACCAGCCACAAAGGGAAAAAGCTGAATAAAAATAAATATGAAAAAGATGGAATTTCCCCCCCCCCCCATAGGCAAACCTAGATAATATAAAATTTAAAAAAAACTCCAATATATCAAAGTTAACAAGCAAAACATTCAAATTATTCCTGTCCTCTGTTTTGGCACCTCGCCTCTCTGCTACTGCGCCATCTTCCCTCCTATTTCAAGTCTTCTTGTGTGCCATCTTCTCCATGGCCAGGTCCTTGCGTAGTCTCTTTCTCCTTGAGCTCCCATTATTTTCCCTATTTATACATTTTTTTAAAAATAAAGGAAAATTATATCGCCCAACATTCCCTCTGATTATTATAAATCTTTATCAAAACCCCGGCTGCTATGTACAACAATAACCTCAATCATCTTAATTGTTTTCGTGAATCAATAATTATGAGTCTGTAATGCGCCCCCCCCCCCCCCCCCCCCACCTTTGTTACACAGCTTCTCAGCCTTTCTGTCCATGGTTCCTTCAGGGGTTTGATTCAGCTTATATTCTTGCAGACTTGCACATTTCCTGGTAATTCCTGGGCACATAACAGCATCCTGTGCTCCTTAAAATGTTTCCTATCCCCTCCCGGTAGCATGATTTTTAGGGTGGCTGGGTACAGCATCTCATACTCTATTTTCTTGACCTGGTCAAATTCTTTTTGTTGTTTTAGCAGTGCAGGACTCTGGTCATGGAAGAACATCAGTCTTCCCTTTCCAGAATTCCACTGGTCCCCCTGTCTGCCTTGATTGGGTCATGGCTCCCCTTAGCACTATTTCCCGGTCCCGGCTACTAACAAACTGGATCAGAACTGGCCTTGGGCATTGATTTGGGACGGGTCAGGGGCTGAATGTCCTATAGGCCCTTTCTATGGTTAGGGGGGCTTTAAATCGATCCCTTCCCAACACCTCAGTGATTCAGTGTTCAAAGAACTCCACTGAGTCCTTCCTCCCTCCCCCCCCCCCTCCTCCTTTATTCAGGTCCAGTAGTCTGTTATTGTACCAATTACAGTTTTCCAGATAGTCTAATTTATCTAACAGCTTTTTTTTCCGATGACCCACGCATCAGCTGTGTTTTCCAGTCTTTCTTGTGTATCTTGGATGTCCTCCATCGTGCCTTCCAGGACCCCGACAGTATTTGTCAGAGCCCTAATTAAAGTCCGCAGGTTGAGCAGACCCTCAGATCTCTTTTAGAGATTAGAGGTGTCCAGCCGTTGCTCCAGACGTCCAATCTGGGTTGCCAGCGGCTGCACCACTGCCAGAACATCTTGGTTGGGCGAGCCTGACGTTGCAGGCTTCGTCCTCGGCCTTCAGCACTAGCTCCGCTAGCAGCGCGGGGGCCTGTGGGTTACTAACATCAAATGAGTTTTCACTCAGTGTTTCTGTCGCTTCTAGCAGGTCGCAATCCTCTGTCGCCTGCTTCTTGCTCCTCCTGCCAATCTGACTTCAGCGGGGGTAAGTTTAACTTCTATTAAAAGATGTTATTTTCTTTGTTTTAGAGGCTTTTAGATGGAACTCACTGAGCATGTCCTTTCAGCCTCTCAGTATCACGTGACTCCCGGGAGAAGTTTAAAGAGGATGTGTGAGGGAAATATTTTACAGATAGTGGTGGGTGTCTGAAATGGACTTCCAGGAGTAATGGTGGAAGGAGATACATTAGTAGTGTTTAAGAGACTTGCAGGTAGATATATGATTACAGAAAGAATAGTTGGAAATAGATAATGTGTAAGCAGCAGAGTTTTGATTTAATTTGGGCCTAGTGTTTGACAGAGACGTTGTGGGCGAGGGACCTTCTCCAATTCTGGACTGTTATGTGTTCTAGGGCACTGTGGTTCTGCAATTTGAGATGGATTGTGAGAGTGTGAGAAAACCCTAGAAAATGGAGTTGACATAGGTAAGTGTGAGGTCAAGCATATCAGGAAGAGGAATTAAAATTCCGATTGTTATCTGAATGGAGAGGGAGAGATCGTACAGAAATAAAATTCAGAGGGATTAGGTATTCTGGAGCATATATCACAAAGTTAGCATGCAGATCTCAAGTGAAGGCATTGGAATTTAAGAATAGGGAAGTCTTATTATAGTGTGCAGGATGTTGATGAGGCCACACATGGAACACTGAACAGTTTTGTTCCCTTATGTAAATAAGGGTATACTTTTGTAGCATTTGAGGCAGTCCAAGAATGTTTACCAATTCCTGAAATGAGGGGAACAGGAATCACTAAATAGTTTGGGTCTGTATTCTTTGGAGTTATTGTTTTGCATGATGTCTTTTGCAATAATTGCATGAGGTTGTAATTTAATTGTGTCTGTTTCCTGTGCTGCTTTATTTAGTTGCTGTTCCTCTCTGGCCTTGCTGAAAGATGTATTAATTTTATTGTGAGAATAACATCACTTTCTGCTTGCTATGTTTTCAATATAGATAATATTTGAGGCCAGCTTGTCTACATATTTGACTTATCTCAATTATTAAATAAGTGTTCATTTGTTCAGCTGGACATTGTATACACGAGTATCCATCCAATTAGACATGCACTGTCATTTGAAGTAGATGAGGAAAATGTTTCTTCAACCAGAGGGTTGCCACCAACTGCTGTGGAGTACAAGTCATTGGGTTGTATTTAAAGAGGAGTTGATAAGATTCTTGATTAGTCAGGTTGTCAAAAGTTATGGAGAGAAGGAAGGAGAATAGATTTGCAAGGAATATTACATCAGCCATGATTTGAATGGTGGAGCTGACTCATTCGGCTGAATAATTTTATTCTCAAGTCATATGGTTGTATGGTATTATTTGAATCTGATGCCTTCCTGCATCGGTTAGTGTTAGCAGTTTGGTTCTCACAATTTTTCTGAGTTTATGGAAAAAAAATCCAAACTTTAGAGATCTGGCTAGATCTTTATCATTTCCCCACCAAGAGTGATAGTCCACCTCAGGCCAAGCTACTTTTGAGATACAATAGACAATAGGAGCTGGAGTAGGCCCTTCGGCCCGTCGAGCCAGCACCGCCATTTTATAGATCATGGCTGATCACTACCATTAGTACCCCTTTCCAGCCTTATCCCCATAACCCTTAACTCCTTTGCCTGGAATTAGTATTGTTATTCATTTTTCTAATAGCATATGCACTCTCAAATCAGGCCTTTTGTCCACCTGCTCCCAGTGCAAATTGAGCCACATGATATCCTAGAGCTCTCTGCAGTAAATGTGAACATGTACAAATACATGATGAAATCAATGGATAGTGAGTTTTTTTGGTGTTGAGGCAGCAATCTACAAGTTGAATGAGCAAATTCTCTTCAAGTTTTAAGAAATTAAACTTCATCAAATATGTTGATTTGAGACTTGGAAAGAATAACCTCAAAATCTGTGTTGATATGATCTGGGAAAAGTTCAAGATGATGCTGTCCATTCCCACTTTAGCTCTCCTGCTTTCCAAACTATTGTTTCCTTCACTTCTCTGCATCTTCTCTCTAACTTTTCTTACTTCAGATGTTTACGTCACACAGACCTGGCTGTTTTTTTACACAGATTTCTAGCCTCTGCTGTATTTTGATTTTTCTGTCAGATTTATAAAAAAATTGTGAAGCTTGCCTAATGTTCACGTCAAAAGTATAATTTGTGCTTGAAGTTTCAAATAAACTGGGGTATTACTTTCTGTTTTTCTTTTCTCCCCCTTTGAATTTTTTCTCAATGTTGAGATCATTCCTGTCACATACTACATGTTGTTCTGTGATATTTTTGGGCCTTAAAGGAATGTAGTCTTAAAGTAGTTTTAAAGAACTGAAATCTTGTGAGAATCTTTCTGAGAGCAACAGTTATCAGGCTCTTGAACTTCCCCCATTACACCAATCAGGAACTCCTCTGATACCACACAAGGTTTGTCTGCACTATTGGAGTGCACAAAAGTGCTGGAGAAATGTGGTAGGTCACGCAGAATCCATAGGAAGTGATGGGTAACAAACATTTTGGGCCTGAATCCTTCATCAGGAATCTGGAAAAAAGGGAGAAGCCTGAATAAAAAGGTGGGGGTAGAGGAGAGGGGTGAGGATGGAGAAGGAGCACAGGCTAGTGCAGGATGGGAGAATAGAGGAGGAAGGGTAGAGAGAAAGAAGCTGAGAAGTGATACGGGAGCGGGCTAATGGTAGCTCTCTGATAGGAGAAGGAGGGGTGGGGAGCGGTGGGGAGCTGGATGAAAGAAGAATAAGCGATAAGGAAAGAGTGAGACCGGGGGAGGTGGTCAACAGAAATTGGAGAAGTTGACGTTGATGCTGTATAGTTGGAGACTGCAGTGACAGATTTTAAGGTATTGTTCCTGAAGGTGTCCTGGATTTGGAAGAACACAAGTCCATGGAGAAACATGACAGTGTGACACTAGTGTGTGGAATTAAAATGGTTGTCCACTGGGAGGTCCTTGCAATAGAAGGTTCTTTTTAAAAAAAATCTTCCAGCCTTCATCCTGTGTCCCCAATGCAGAGCCTACATCAGCAGCATTGGGTGCAATAAATTACCCCTTATCGATTTTACAAGTGAAGTGTTGGACTGTTTGAGGATCCTGAATAGTGGTGAGGGGGTAGATGTAAGTGTGGCTATTGTGGTCACAGGGGTAGATACCGGGGGAGGGGGGATTGAGTGGGAAGAGATATAGTCAAGATTACTGTGGGAGTTAATGGGTGCAAATAGAAGATGTCTGTAAATAGTTTGTATCAAAGATGATACAGAGAGATTGAGAAAGGGGAGAGTTTGCATTATTATTATGTTACTTTGTTTTTGTACTACGATAACTATGAATATTTATTATCTGTCTATTTTTGTGCATTTATTGTTTTTTAAAATTCAATTAAGTATTTAGTATGTAGTTGTGTTTAGTTTATTACAAAATACCTGTTCAGCTGCAGGCAAGTTAGAATTTTAGTGCATATCTGCATTGTGCAATGTGTATGACAATAAACTTGTTTATCATTAAGTTAACTTCAACTCCCAGCAGTATAGATCGGTGTGCAACTTTGACATTGTTATTGTGAATAACTGGTAGGCAGTTTTGGAAGGTCAGACTGCATGCAGTACAGGGTGAACTGGCCATGTGTATACAGAATTGGCTTGGGAGTGTTGTTGCTCAGACTGGAGGCCTTTGACCATTTGGCCACTGATGTTTGTCATCTGTATTAACAACTTGGATGACATGGTTTGTAAGTTTGATGATGTCCCCTAAATTGGTGGTGCAATGGGCAGTGAAGAAGGTTATTGTAGATTGCAACAGGATTTGGATGAACTGGGAAAGTGGGCCAAGGAATGGCAAATGAAATTTTGCTCTAAGTGTGACATGTTGCATTTTGTTATTACCAGCCACTCTCAACCTTTTTATTTTGGCTATGGCTCCCTTGGGACTGTTCAAAGTTTATGTGCCCCTTCCCTGTGAAGCAGTCGAGTTTAGTTGGTTTCTTCTGTACTACTCTGCTGTGGGGCCTCCGTCTGCCTCACTCGACCGAGGCCGGGGCCTCCCCTTGCTCCTGCCCGGATTGGAGCCGCTGCCGCCTACCCTCTGCCCGGGCCGGGGCCGCCGCTGCTTTCCCTGTGCCCAGTCCGGGGCCGCCGCCTCCAACTTTCTGCCTGGACCGGGGCCTCCGCCTGCCTCACTCGACCGAGGCCGGGGCCGCCGTCTCCCCCTTGCTCCTGCCCGGATCGGGGCCGCCGCCGCCTACCCTCTGCCCGGACCGGGGCCAGGGCCGCCGCTGCTCTCCCTGTGCCCGGACCGGGGCCACTGCCTCCAACTTTCTGCCCGGACCGGTGCCTCCGCCTGTCTCACTCGACCGAGGCCGGGACCGCCGCCTCCCCCTTGCTCCTGCCCGGATCTCCATTAACAATGGCGTGAAGCAAGGCTGTGTTCTCGCACCAACCCTCTTCAATCTTTTTCAGCATGATACTGAACCAAGCCATGAAAGAACTCAACAATGAAGACGCTGTTTACATCCGGTACCGCACGGATGGCAGTCTCTTCAATCTGAGGTGCCTGCAAGCTCACACCAAGACACAAGAGCAACTTGTCTGTGAACTATTCTTTGCAGACGATGCCGCTTTAGTTGCCCGTTCAGAGCCAGCTCTTCAGCGCTTGACGTCCTGTTTTGCGGAAACTGCCAAAATGTTTGGCCTGGAAGTCAGCCTAAAGAAAACGGAGGTCCTCCATCAGCCAGCTCCCCACCATGACTACCAGCCCCCCCACATCTCCATCGGGCACACAAAACTCAAAACGGTCAACCAGTTTACCTATCTCGACTGCACCATTTCATCAGATGCAAGGATCGACAACGAGATAGACAACAGACTCTCCAAGGCAAATAGCGCCTTTGGAAGACTACACAAAAGAGTCTGGAAAAACAACCAACTGAAAAACCTCACAAAGATTAGCGTATACAGAGCCGTTGTCATACCCACACTCCTGTTCGGCTCCGAATCATGGGTCCTCTACCGGCATCACCTATATCTCCTAGAACGCTTCCACCAGCATTGTCTCCACTCCATCCTCAAAATTCATTGGAGCAACTCCATCCCTAACATCGAAGTACTCGAGATGGCAGAGGCCGACAGCATCGAGTCCACGCTGCTGAAGATCCAGCTGCGCTGGGTGGGTCACGTCTCCAGAATGGAGGACCATGTCCTTCCCAAGATCGTGTTATATGGCGAGCTCTCCACTGGCCACCGTTACAGAGGTGCACCAAAGAAGAGGTACAAGGACTGCCTAAAGAAATCTCTTGGTGCCTGCCACATTGACCACCGCTAGTGGGCTGATATCGCCTCAAACCGTGCATCTTTTTTTTTTTTTATAATTTTTTTTATTTTTCACACCATAAATCACATTAGCCATGATATACACTATTTCTTTTCACACATATACAGTGACTTTTTCTCCCCCCCCCCCTTTCCTCCCAAACCACCCCCCCACCCCCCCCTCTCATCCATTTTAGGTATACAATCTAGGTTGCATTAATCCAGTCAGACAATGTTGTCATTCAACAAAATTACACCAGAAATTCTACTGAGTCCATTCTTTTCTTTCCTTCTCCTTCCATCAACTTAGGTAATGTTTGTCCCCAGTAGGTTTTCGCTATTGTATTTAATGTAAGGCTCCTATACTTGTTCGAATATTTCAATATTATTTCTTAACCAATATGTTATTTTTTTCTAATGGAATACATTTATTCATTTAAATTTGGTAGTTTCTTCCTTTTAATTTGGTTATGTATTCCATTAATATTTAAAGACATATAGTTCAGCGTAGCCCTTTTATATTTTGTTTATCTTCTCTTTCCGTTTTTCCATCATTACCTTTCCTCCTTTTCCATTTCTGTTTTCTTATTTTCAACTCTTTATAAGACAACATTCCTACAACATCTAACATTTTCCTTATTCTCCTATTTCTATCTTATTTATCCCCAATCTCCCCTTCACCTCCTGAGTTGTCCTTTATCCCTTGTCGGACAACCACATCTCCCCTCTCCATTTGGATTTGCGAATCCACTCGCAAGCGTCAACTGATTGTGCAGTGACCGCTATTTCCCCCCACCCCGCCTCCCCCAGAAAAGATTTCACTTTTCATATGTCACAAAGGTCCCTCTTTTAATTCCCTCCTTATTCTCTCTATTCCATTACCTTCCCTTATTAATTCTTGTCTATACTATCTATATTTTCCTCTAAGTACAGATACATTCATGTATGCTCATTGTCTCTATTCACTCTTATACCTCTTTACCTGCATACATATCAATCGTGATCATTTTTACTCTCATTACCCGTCTTCATCCCTCAGTCTATTTTTGTCTTTACCCACATACATATCAGTCGTGATCATTTTAACTCTCATTACCCGTCTTCCTCCCTCAGTCTATTTTTGTAATTGTTCTGCAAATTTTCGTGCTTCTTCTGGATCCGAGAATAGTCTGTTTTGCTGTCCTGGAATAAATATTTTCAATACCGCTGGATGCTTTAGTATAAATTTATACCCTTTCTTCCATAAAATGGCCTTTGCTGTATTGAACTCTTTTCTCTTCTTTAGGAGTTCAAAACTTATATCTGGATAAATGAAGATTTTTTGCCCTTTATACTCCAGTGGTTTGTTGCCCTCTCTTACTTTTTCCATTGTCTTCTCCAGTACCTTTTCTCTTGTAGTATATCTTAGGAATTTTACTACAATAGATCTTGGTTTTTGTTGTGGTTGTGGTTTAGAGGCCAATACTCTATGTGCCCTTTCTATTTCCATTTCATGCTGTAGTTCTGGACATCCTAGGGTCTTAGGGATCCACTCTTTTATAAACTCCCTCATATTCTTGCCTTCTTCATCTTCCTTAAGGCCCACTATCTTTATGTTATTTCTTCTGTTATGGTTTTCCATTGTATCTATTTTTTGAGCTAGTAGTTCTTGTGTCTCTTTAGTTTTTTTATTAGATTTCTCCAATTTCTTTTTTAAGTCTTCTACCTCCATTTCTGCTGCTACTGCCCGCTCTTCCATCTTGTCCATTTTTTTTCCCATTTCTGTTAAGGTCATCTCCATTTTAATTATTTTCTCCTCTGTGTTGTTTATTCTTTTTCTTAAATCCTTAAATTCCTGTGTTTGCCATTCTTTAAATGATTCCATGTATCCTCTAATAAGAGCAAGTATATCCTTTACCTTGCCTCTCTTTTCTTCTTCTATTTCACCATACTCTTCCTCTTCTTCTTCCTCTGGGTTGACCATCTGTTGTTTCTTTGTTGCCCTTTCCTCCTCTTCTATCTTGTTTCTATTGTCTTCTGTGGTCTCTTCTTGCTGCAGGTGTTCTGCAGCTGTCGTTGCCGGCTGTGGAGATCGACTCCCCAGCTGGTCCCCCCTCCCGTCGGTGTGTTTTTTTTCATTCGCATCGCGCATGCGCGAAACTTCGCGCATGCGCGGTTGCGCACTTTTGTTCGGCTCTGCGAGCCATTTTTGTAGTCCATTATTTACCGACCTGAGGGAGCGGGTTTCTCTCTCCGCAGCGGGCCTCTTCGGACAGGTAAGGCCTTCACCTTTTTCCTCCTTTGTCTTCTCTTCCTCTCTTCTTACCGTTGCTTTCGACTTTTCTTTTTTTGTCGCCATCTTCTTTCCACCTTTATACTCACTTTTCTGTAACTTTTATTTCTGTGCCTTTGTGTTTTCTCTTGTTTTTCCCGACTTTTCTGGAGAGGGCTGGAGTTCACCGTCCGGCCACTACTCCATCACGTGACTCCTCTCTCAAACCGTGCATCTTGACGCCTCACAGTTCGGCGGGCAGCAACCTCCTTTGAAGAAGACCGCAGAGCCCACCTCACTGACAAAAGACAAAGGAGGAAAAACCCAACACCCAACCCCAACGAACCAATTTTCCCCTGCAACCGCTGCAACCGTGTCTGCCTGTCCTGCATCGGACTTGTCAGCCACAATCGAGCCTGCAGCTGACGTGGACTTTTACCCCCTCCATAAATCTTCGTCCGCGAAGCCAAGCCAAAGAAAGAAGACTCTGCTGTGGCCTCCAGGGAGTTGAGAATGATTGAGTTAAGCAAAGGTAGGTATTACATGGTGAAAGGTGGAGCCCCGGGGAGTACCAGAGAACAAAGAGACTTGGGATACAGGCATATGATTCCATGAAAGTGGTGAGACAGGTAGATAAGCTTTTGGCATGCTTATCTTCTTCAGTCAGGGCAGGGTCATCTTTGGAGAGGCCGCATTTGGAGTATGGTGCAGAGTTTTAGTCATCTAGCTACAGGATCTTTATCTCATCAGGACAAAGATAAGGTAAACTGTCAAAGGCTTTATCCCAAGGTAGGAGAATCTAAAACTAGAGGGCTTAGATTTGCGATGAGAGGACTGACATTTAAAAGGGACCAGAGGGTAGTGGGTATATGGAACAAGCTGCCAGGAGGAGCAGGGAGGTGAGCACTTCAGCACTTTTGCGTACTGTGCAGAGGGGAGCAGGGACAATTCTTATGTTCAAAAGACATTGAAAAAGATACATGGATAGGAAAGGTTTAATGCTATGGTTTTCAAACTTTTTCTTTCCACTCACGTACCACCTCAAGTCAAGTCACCTTTATAAATTTGTTGATATTGAGTCCAAATTCTGTTAGTTGTAAAGCAAAAAATGGCCATTAGCACTGAGCTTGCACATTCATTTTGTTGTTCGGTTGGCTTTGAAGAGTCACCACACATAAGGGAATCCTAGTGATGTTTATGTCATTTGTAAAGTTTCTTAATATTTGTAATGTTTGGGAATGTCAGATATTAACAGATATTGAAAGCCCTTTGACTGTGTGAGACACCAGAAGCCCAAGGACCTGGCTTATTCATTGTCAGAGCTTTTCTTGGGGGTTGCCTTTCACATTGAGCAGGAATGCCCAATGCAGCACCATTGTAGAGCTTGCTGTGTAGACTATGTTGCTACTGCAGGTGGCAGCAACATGGATAATTTTCTGGGTCCTGGTAAACTGGCTAAAATTATTCTGTCAGATGGATCTGACCCTCCCATGGCCACTGAATTGTGCAGCACTATCATGGAGTAAATCATCTCCTTGTGTAAATCAACAGATTTACTTTGTTGCTCAAATATTTATTTAATTTCTTTCACTTTAAGTGCCAAATTGAGAAGCCTTTAATGTATATAAATGGGGGAGGAGCTTCATTTTAAACAGCTGCGTGTCTTGTTGGCTTTCAAAACAAATCATGCAAGCTGACAGAGCCTACGATTTAGGGGAACGTTCTGATTGCAGTGACATGTGTGGTGGTGGTGATTAGTTGTCGTTGCCTTGAGCTGCCCTATTGAGGTGCTTCTCTGCCTATAAAACAGCTCCTTTCTCCATGGGAACTTGGTACAATGGTTCCAGGCAAGGAAAGAATTTCTTGCTGAATGTGGCTTTCCTATCGAAGTGACGTGTTTGCTTGTTTGTACAGCTCTGGCGAGCTGGAAGTAATGGAAGTGTAATGGCGTGTTTCGAGACAGCAGGAGGTGGATAATGGGAATTATCCCCAATTCCCTAAGAAATCATTGTGATGCTTCAGTGACCAAGGCTTCAAATATGTTAAAAAGGTAATTTGTTTATTCTTCTACCAGAGAATAGATTGTGGCTGCAATTAAGCATGTAGTGGTCTCTGTATATCATGTCAACAAGTCAAAATTTTAAATATGTTGGTCTTACCAGAATGGATTGGATGTTTAATATGAATCATACTTGTTAACTATGCAATAGTGATTGACAAGATTAATTGGAAAACCTTTGAATCGTTCCAGTATGAAGGTGAGGGTTACTAGGACATACTAAAATTTGAGTAAACATTCAGAGGATGTGTAAAATGGCTGTGCTGAAATTGAGAGACCCATCTTTTAACTTTAACAAAAATATTTTTGAGATAATCAAGTAAAGCCAATGGTTCTCTGTGGGGTTTCCTTTATAAACAAACGATGAAATCTTAGCTTTCCTCAAAGATAGAAATTCCATCCAGTGAAAGTTTTAATTTTCCCATGAAAATTCAATTTGAGATTTATCCTTTTTCAGTTATTTAGGTGAGATATATTTTAGCAAGTGGAGGTTGACTGTAGGCATTCTCGGATTCAAATCTGTTATTGACTTAATTCTCAGTAGGCTTTTAGCTGTGATGGTGTTCTTGATCTATAAGTATGCGTATACCTTGTTTCTATCTGACTTTATTTTGTTTGTATAATTTTGAAGTGAATTTATACCATTGGTTACATTTTGTCTGTCAATATCTTTTAACCATTTATACCTAACAATCTCCACACATTCATTTTGTGTGGAGAAATTGAGACTGATAAGGTGATTTACGAAACTTTGGTTTTACAGACCACTAAATGGATTTGGATTTCAACCAATGTAAGTGAAATAATAATGCAATAAACTAAATTCATACTTAAAAAAAAATAATTCAGCTGCATTAATTATTTACTGATTTTTAAAAAATTTTTGTATAAATAGGTATTGTATACTGCTTTATTCAGTTCATAGATCTGAAATTTTACCTGAAAAATGAACTGCAGCTTTTTTTTCCCTTCAATAAGATTAGGGACTACTGGTTAAAATGGGAGTTCTGAAAATAACCACATGATGGCCCCTTGGTAACTTATCACAGGCAACAATTGAACCATTTTACAGGATTTGAAGAAACCTTAAATACTCATTTTCACAACAACCTTAGACCAGAGTTGAGCACATTAAGTTTCACTTGATGGTTTTTGTGGACATGACTGAAATTCTTAGCTGGAATTTCTTCCAAGGTATCAGGTGATCATTTTCTACTTGAGATTCTAGACTGTTCCAGAAAATTCTTGGGGCAGGAAGGAATTGGGTAACAACTCGCACACAGTCATAGAATAATTGCAGAGTTCCTAAAGGTATTTCTTTCCTTTCACTGTGTCTGTGTTAGTGCTCAATGAAGCTGGAGCTGTTGCAGTATGTTAGCAATTTCTGATCCACACAGCAGGCAAAGCTTGATGTCAGCTCTGAGATTGGTGTGATGGTCTACTGACATTTGACCTTGTTTAGTATGAATGGAAAGTTTATTTCAGCATCCTGATCAGGCTAATCTCATTTTTATAATTGAATCTGTACAAGATTTGCTCCCCAAATTAAATGCATTTTGCAGATGTAATATTTTGTGTTTTGTATCAAAAATATTTCATTCAGTATCAGTATAATATTGCTTGGTTTGTGAGGATGTTAATTTGGGCATTGGGACAATAGATTATCTGATTTATTGTTTTTTATATACATATAGCTCATTGAAAAATCAAAGTGTATGTCATACCAAAACAATGGTGAATGATTCACATTGAAAGGGTCATTGAACTCAAAAGTGTAATGAAAACAAAGAAAGCTGACAGCAATCAACAGGTCAGAGTATCTGTGGAGAGCGAAATAGATTTAAAATTTTAGGTATATGTCCTTTCAACAGAGCTCAGAAAAGTTTAAGAAGCATGCATACTCTGAGAAGAGAAGGAAAATGAAGCAAATATCCATGATTGGGTGTAAGCTGAAGGATCTTGAGGTGCATAAAAGACGTGGCCATCTGAGGGACGGGTGATCAGGCTTGTAAATTATAAATAATCTATTTGGAAGAGATGCAAGTGGGACATGAATGAGAAGAAAAAGAAAAGTGCTTAAATCGTGAGATGCTGGAAATTAACTAAAAGAAAATACTAGAGAGCGTGGGTTCCCTCTATTTTCTGTGCCCCTTCTATTCTTATCCATTCCCCTCATTTTTGTCATCATTCCCAGCCTACCCATTCTTATCCCCCTTCCTCTTTGGTTCCATCACCATCCACCCCATCTCCCCAATTCTTTCTTTCCTTTTCTCTCGTGTGCACCCTTTCTCTCACATACGCTCCCTTTCTTTTCTCCCTCGCTCTTTCTTGGTCACTCTCTTTTGCTCTCTCTCTCTTTCTCTCTCTGTCTCTCTTTCCCCACCTTGGTCCCATCTGGTCTCACTTTTTATCACCATTCACATGCTTTATAAGTTTCCATCACTGGCGACCTTTGTCTCTAATCACCTATTCTACTAAGTGCCGCTCATCTTCAACTAATCTTTGTTTTTCTTGCCTCTGTCTGACATTTGCCAACTTACTACCTTTGTTTGCCATGTTACAATGCCACCAGTCCTCTTCCATCCTGTTGTCTACACTGGTTTCTCTACTAATTTTCTAGACTTGATAAAGGGCTTTATCTTGAAATATCGACCATTCCTTTTGTCACATTGATGCTCCTCAACTCACTGAGTTCCTCTGGCAGAATGTGCTGAACATTACAGCTGGTGTTCCTCCGAACAGTGTCCTCAGCTCATATATCTACACTTAATTCTCAAATTCAGAAGTGGGAATGTTCACTAATGATTGGACCAAGTTCAATTCAATTTACCACTAAACTGATTGCAACAAAACCTAGTTACATTCAGACAGGTACCATTCACACCAAAAACTACCTGGCATTGACCATCTCCAATAAGAGAATGTGAAACCACCTTCACGATGTTCTCATTGGGGTCACCATTAACCAGGAAATGAACTAGACCATGTGGTGGCTACAAAAGCAGATCAAATGCTGGGAGTCTTGTTGTAAGGATCTCAGAACCTATTCCTTTTCCTCAAGGTATTCTAGGAATGTGATAGAATACTCTTGAGCTTGGCAGATGATGCATTTCTGACTACCCTTGAAGCATGGCCCTATCCAGGATAGAGCGGCCACATTGATTAGCACCCTATCTAGTAATCTACACATTTTTTCCACTATTGGTACCTTATGCAAAATACACTGTACTTGCTGCCTCTGTGCCACCCAAGCCCACAATTTTGAATGAAGAAGGATAAGGGCATAAAGTACACCATATTTAAAGTACACTGTTTGACTTGCTGAGTTTCTCTGGCATTGTGTCTTTACTTCAGCTGTGGTGTCTGCAGACTTTCAAGTTTTACCCCAGGAGGATGAGCAATAGATGTAAGGGTATGTTGTCCCTTCAAATTATGGACCCATCCTGTATTGGAAATAAATTGCCTTTCTTTCATTGCCACTGGATCTAAATCCTGAAGCAATTGGGGGCATTCATCAGAAAGTTGCAGAAGATCAAGCATGCAGTGAGTGCACCATCATCTTCTCAAGGCAATTGGGACAGGCTATAAATGTTAATTGTTTAATTCAATGCCTCTTCACTTCCTGGAAACTATCTCAGTCTGCACCACACGATAGTGAACACCCCCATCTCTCTTTCCATTGTGTTTGATTTCTAGTTTTTCCAACTTCTCATGAAAGACAATCAAATAAAAAGTTAATTCTTTCATTCTCTTATCTGCCGAACTGTTGATTATTTCCAGCATGTTCTGCTTTTATTTCAGAATTTTGGTATTTGTAAGATTTCTATTTTTTGATTGAAGCTGCCAATGTCACTTGAGTATTACCATGATTTATGGCACTATTCTTTGTTTCAGAATCATAATTTATTGTCATGAATGTGACAGGAAATATGTTATTTTGCAGCAGCCTCATATATAGTGCAAGTCATAAAATAAATAAATTGGTGCAAAAATAGGAGAAAGTGAAATAGTCTGGGGTTCATTGTCCATTCAGAAATCTGATGGCAGAGGGGAGGAAGCTGCCCTTGTGTCTTCAGGCTCCTGTACTTCCTTCCTGATGGTAGCAGTGTGAAGAGGACATGACCTAGTGGGTAAAAGTCCTTGAGGATACCTTAACTGAGTTTTCAATACCGAAATGTTGGTTATGTATCTTTGTCTTTGCTGTATAAAGTACACTGTTCGACCTGCTGAATTTCTTCAGCATTGTTTTTACTTCAATCACGGTTTGCGGACTTTCGTGTTTTACTCCTTGAGGATAGAGGGTGCATTTTAAAAAATATTTTATTTTTGATTTTCATAGACATAAAAATTCAAACAAAACAATCCCTTTCAACACTCACATAATATATAGAGTCTGTATTTATCCTCCCCTACCCCCCAACCCAATATAACTGAGAATACAGTCGTATAAATTATACAGATACAAATACTAGTGGGGTCAATGACCCCTTCAGAAACCTAGGAAAAAGCCAGGAAAAATAAACTACCAGGGTGAGTAAATAACAAAAGGTATGGAATAAAAAAAAGAAAGAACTAAAACAAAACTAAAAAAGTATGTCATCTGCATCATGTTCTAATTCCTTAATCCCACTCATTTTAGAGGCTGCATTCTTAAGACACTGCCCTTGTTGGAGTGGAGACTAATGGCCATGATGGCGCTGACCGAGTTCGCAACTCTCTAGTTTTTTTTTGCCCTGTGTATTGGCACCTCCATACCAGACCATGATGCAACCAATCAGAAGTAACACATAAAGGTCTGGAAACACAGTGGTTGAAGTAAAAACACGATGCTTGAGAAACTCACCAGGTCAGCCAGTGTCCTTTATAGAGCAAAGATAAAGATGCATAACCAATGTTTTGGGTTTGAGCCCTTCATCAAGACATGGAAAAATGTTGACAGGCCTCTGTACAAAGAGGTAGGGAGAGAGGGGGAGGAGCACGGTCCCACAGGCAGGATATAATTGGTGGATAAGGGAAGGAAAGCATAGCAGTAAGCAGGGGGAGGAGGAATGGCTCAGTGAATAGAGAGCAAAGGGAAAGAAGATGAGGGGAAAGGGAAGGAAGGGAGAATGGAGAGTAGGATAGCAGAAATTGGAGAATTCTTTGTTAATGCCATCTTGTTGGAGAGTGCACAGATGGGAAATCAAATGTTGTTCCTCCAATTTATGGTTGGACTCGGTGGGATAGACCATGGAAAAACCTGTGAGTATGAGTGGGATGCAGAATTGAAATAGTTGGCCACTGGGAGATCCCAGATGCAAACAGAGTGAAGGTGCTCAGCAAAGCAATCTCTCAGTCTGCTTCCAGACTCTCTGATGTGGAGAAGACCACAAAGGGAGCACCGTAAGCAGTCGATCAATCCTGCAGATACACAAATGAAGTGTTGCTTCACTTGAAAGGTCTGTTTGGGGCCCTGAATTATGGGGAGGGAGGAGGTATGGCAGCAAATGTTGCACCTCCTGCAGCTACAGGGGAAGATGCTGGGGGTGCGATTAGTGAGGAGGGATAAGTGCTCGAGGGAGTCATGGAGGTAGCAGTCCCTAAGGAAGGCAGAGATGGTAAAATGTGTCCAGTAGTGAGATCATGTTGTAGGTGCCGGAAATTATGGAAGATAATAGGAGGGGAAGCCATGTGTGTGGAAGGAAGTTAACATTTCAGATGATATGAACAAACATGGCATCCCTTCCACCACCATCAACTCAGCCCTCATCTGCATATCCTCCATTTCCCCCCCAGACACAACAAACACAGGATTCTCCTTGTCCTCATCTACCACCCCAACAGTCTCCACAATCAACACATTATTCTTTGTAATTTCCAGAAACCTCTTTCTCGCTCGTCGACTCCCTCATCCACTCACTTCCTCCCCCCCCTCCACCAATTGCACCCCCAGCACCTTTCCCTGTGGCCACAGGAAGTGCAGCACCTTCCCAGACCTCCTCCCTCAGTACAAATCAGGGACCCGAAAGAGCCTTTTGAGCTCACCAACACTTCACTTGTATTATCTGTGAGAGTAATCATGCAACTGGTTCTCCCTTTGTGTATCCTTCTCCACGTCAGAGAGACTGGGCGCAGAGTGGGAGATCACTTTGCTGAGCACCTTTGCTCCGTTCACATCAGTGATCGGGATCTCCCAGTAGCCAACCATTTCAATTTTACGTCCCACTCCCATACTCGCATATCTGTCCATGGCCTCCTACTATCCCACCAAGACCACCTGTAGATTGAGGACAACGTCTGATTTTTCTGTCTGGGTACTTTCCAACCAGATGGCATTAACATTGACCTCCAGTTTCTGCTAATTTACTCTCCATTCTCCCTGCCTTCCCCTTCCTCTTTACTTTAGCTCTCCACCCCTTTCCCTCCCTATTCACTGAACTATCCCTCCTCCTCCTGCTTACTGCTGTGCCCTCCCTCCCTATCCACCTAATACCTTCTGCCTTTGGGAACATGCTCTTCCTTCCCCCCCCCCCCCCCCCCCCACTATTTTGCATCACCTGCTGACATTTCTCCATATACTTTGATGCTCAAAGATGTTGATATCCAGGAACTTAAAGCTCTTAACGCTTTCCTCTGTTGACCCTCGATAAGGAGTGGTTCGTGTTGTCCTGATTTTCCCTTCCTGAAGTGCACAATCAGCACCTTGGTTTTGCTAACGTTGAGTGCAAGGTTGTTGTTGTGGCACCACTCAACTGGGTGATCTCGCTCCCTCCTGTATGCTTCCTCATTGCCGTCTGTGATTTCACAAGAATATTGGTAGGATGATGCCATGCAGAAAATCTATCATATAGTAAATGCATTATCCATTTCTAATGCAAGGACCTAAAAAGGTACACACTGGAACTGGAACACGATATCCAAGCTAATTCTGTCAGCCTGCATGTGGTCCATATCCTGTTATTCCCTGCCTGTCTGTCTAAATGCTTTTTAAATGTTGTTACCTCTGCTTCTACCACCTCCCCTGGGAGTACATTCCAGAAACCTTCTACCCTTTTTTCTGAAAAAGAATCGTGCCTTGAACTCTCCTTTCCCTTCTCAACATCAACCTCTGCACTCTCATATTTGACATTTCTTCACCAGGAAAAAGACTATCAGTCTACCTTATCTATCCCTCTCTCAATTGTATAAGTCTTTCAGGACATCCCCCACCTCTGATGCTCCAGTAAAAACAATCCAAGTTTGTCTGACATCTTTTTATAGCTAATGCAGTCCAATCCAGGCACCCTTCTGGTGAACCTCTTTTGGACTCTGTCAAAAGCATTCACATCCTTCCTAAGTAGTGTTGCTTGTGGAGAGCTGTATACTGATGTGCATTATCAGAGTGGTAATTCCAAGCTTCATTTGTGGACCAGGACACAATCTATTGGAGGAACTCAGTAGATTGAGCACCATCCGTGGAAGAAAATGGCCAAAGTTTCAGACTAGAATGCTTCACCTTGATGAAGAGTTTTGGCCCAAAATATTGACTGTCATTTTCTCCCTCTGTTGCTGTTTGACCTGTTAAGTTCCTCCAACAGATTCCAATGTCTGCAATCTCCTGTGGATGACAGTTGCCTACAGAAGTTTTCATGGATTTATGCAACAAAGAGACAGGCCCTTTGGTCCAACTTGACCACAGGCTAATTCCATTTGCCTGTGTTTACCTCTAAACCAGGGGTCCCCAAACTTTTTAGACCATTAACCCTTTCATGGAATACTTGATCTCTCATTGACCCCCAGGCATGGAATCCTGATGCTGGGGGAGGGGGAAATGGGTGGGACAGCTGTTCAGGATTGGGGGGACAGCTGCTCTAGATTTGGGGGAGGGGCACTATCAAAGGCACAGAGAACTCATTCTGTCCATCTTTCTTCTACTATGCGCAGTCCATCCTCCTCCACAGGCCAAAGCCAAATACAACATGGCAGCCACCATGGCCCATTCTCGTGAGAGGTTGGCCGCCACTGCCATAGGCACTATTTTTAGTTGATCTGCCCCTGGTATCCACCACTAAAGTTCAGTCGACCCTCCCACGCAACCCCCCCGCCTAACGTTATTGATCCCCTTTTGACCCCCTGGCATTTATCAACCCCTTGGATAGTCCCATTAACCCCAGGAGTCTATATCGACCACTTTGGAGACCCCTACTCTAAACCATATTGGCTACAACTTAGACAAAGGACGATGAATGATGAGAGAGCACCTTGGGAGGAGTAATGGACGAAAAGCGGCGCTCTTTTTTGATGTTTTCTGAACTGTCACTGAAAGGATATTTTTGTAAATTGAATTAAATGACCCAAATTTAGTCTTGGAATGATGATGTTGGAAGGTAGCTATAAGCTGGTTATCACCCAAAGCCTCTTTTGCAATTCTTGGCAAAGGAATCATCAATCAATCTTTAAAAAATTTTTTAAAACATGCATCAAAACCATCCTGAAGTCATTTAGTTTGAGCAGGATTGAAGAATAATCAACTGAGTTTTCTAAACAAGTTGTAACTTAAATTTGCTTCCCAGTAATTTGTCATATACAGGTTTGTCAAATTTATCTGAAGGCCATGAGGAGCAACATGCAGCTGAATTATTTGTTTCCCTGATCATCCTGTGACATGTATTCATTTGTGCATGACACATAACTAAATCTAAGCTTATGGAGAACATTGAGGGAACTATAGAGTTACTGCCTTGTCCCTTTACTCTGCCTGACCCCCCTGGAGAATGATGCCTCATACGCATCATATGCATCGACTTCAGCTCAGTGTTTAATATGATCATTCGCCAGAAGCTGTCCTCTCAGGGACTCAACTTGCCTCTCTGTTACTTCATAATGGAAGGACCACCGTCTGTCCAGGTCAGTAGCAGAACGTCCAGCACCATTGAGTACTGGCTCTGTATTATTTGTCTGTATGTGTGTTATGTCTGGTTAAATGTTTGCACTGAGGACTGGAGAATGCTGTTTCGTCGGGTTATACTTTGCAATCAGATGACAATAAGCTTGACTTGAGTAAAAAAAATTTCTTCATACAGAGATTAGTGGGAGTGTGTAATGATCTGCCAGCTAAATTGGTAAATGCAGAATCAATTTTGACATTTAAGAAAAATTTGGACAGATACATGGATGAGAGGGGAATGGAGGATATGAACTGGGTGCAGGTTAGTCGGACTAGGCAGAATAATAGTTCAGCACAAACTAGAAGGGCTTGTTTCTATGCTTTAATATTCTATGATTCCATCTGAAAGGAATTGGTTAGAATAAATTGGGAAGATACTGATCCAACAATGACCTTGGGAGGAGTCATGGAAAATTGCAAGCTATTAGTTTGGTTCATCATTCTGAGGCTTTAAAAGCTTATCTGGATCCTTTACATTGTGGAACAGTTTTGAATTTGTACCACGTGCAAGATTACTGCAATGACAGAAAAGGCTTGGAAAACTTATTGTATTAGATTGAAATTGTGGGAAGATAAAGCTAACCAAACTGATGAACGGCCTTCGACTTGAAGTGTCAGTTCTGTTGTTCTTCTCACAGGTGTAGCTGAGGAGTTCCAGCAGCTTCTGTTTCCATTTTAGATTGCCAACATCTACAACTCTTTGATTTTCACCGCCACTCTGCAATCTGGCCTATTTTCATTCTGACATGGATCTCTATACAGTACAGATACAGAAACAAATCACAAATAAAACTTTGAGGAAGGGAGGGTTACGAGTAGATGGCATTGGGGATTACACTAGACAACAATTTTTTTTTTTAAAAGGTGTGCTTCCTGAAAAATAATTGGGGATTATGATAGACAACTTCAAGCTGAACACAAAAATAAATTCACTTTTTACTGTATCACATAGGAAGTGGAGAAATATTGAACTTTATTGAATTTGGCAAGTTTAATTACATAATGATGCTGACACATTGCATCAGTTCAACTGACCTAATGTTTTGCCGCTGATTTTCATTTGTACTCAGCATCTGATGCCTCTTGTGTTGGTCTCCAGCATTAGCCGCCCAGCATTGATGGATTCCAGTTGCCCTGATACTGCTTTTCCGTGGTCGCAATGTCCTGGTGAAACTTTTCACCATGTTCATCACTGTCTGCACCAGGATCACCAGGGAAGACGTCCAAGTGTAAATGAAGAAAATGTAGACAAAATATGGTGAAATCACAAAAATAGATTATATCTTAAAAACCTTCACATGATAAGAAAGTTTTACAGTGATTTTTGTGATCAGCAGCCCAAAATACGTAAAATACACCCAAGTGATCAGGGAGAAAAATATTTGTTGTCCAGTGTTACAGGATTCAAACTGGGAAAAAGCTCAGAAGATCATATGAGCCAAGTCCATTATTATCTTGTTCAGCACCATTGGTTTCTTTGATGGATGGTGGAGGGCAGAAGCTAAAATCATCTTGAACCAGCCATAACTCTTTGATCTGATTCTGAAATTTTCCAAGGAAAATAGTCTAAAAAGAAACTATATTCTTACATTAAAAATGTTTAATTGAGAATTGTAAATATTGAATATATTCTAGAAAGAGAAGGTAATCTTCAAGAACTATAAATTCCTTTTTTAAATAAAGGGAACTTCTTATAACTTAACCTGAAAAGAAAGTATATTTTCTTCTTTTGCTTCTTTTTCTCCTCAGATTGGGGTTCCCCTTTTTCTTTTTTCTTTTCATTTTAAGAATGTGATTTGAAATTTTGAATTTTGTTCACAATTTGAGAAAAAAATCTTTATAATTGGAATACTATAATAGTGAAATGTTTAATTGTTAACCCTAATCATAACCTTAAAGTGTTAGATAATATTTATGATAATTTATTTAGAAAAGAATTATAGTTGTTTTACAATTTACATATGTTATGTACAGAATGGTTTAATTATTCTGCGTAACCATTCATTTTATCGGTTTATACCTTTTTCTTTTTTACAATTAATAAAATATTTTAAAAAGAAAAAGAAAAACATTCTTAGTATGTGTAAAAGGTGAATTTGAATTTCTGACAAAATCAACAATGAACCATTTGTTTTGATTAAGTGGCTGATGCACCCCTCAGGATGTTAAGTAGCCACAGTCCTGCTCAGTGAATTTGATTTCTGCTATATTTTCAGAGTGAAATTTGTTATCTAAGAATAGCAGTAATTTCAGTTTGTGGGTTTCCTGTTGTAGCTTGTTGTTTCTGTCGTATAACTATGGATGGGCCTTCTGTTGAATACATTGACGTTTAAATCTATGATTGCCTTGTTCATGCGTAAGTTGAGCTTTTGCAGGAAGATTTGCAAGTTAAGGTTATTGTTTAACATTTAGTTTCTGCCTGCCGAAGCAATTTTATCTTTGAATTTTACTGAATAGTTGTTCAATGTTATTGTGCACTCTGCTGCTAAATTTAACTAAATGTTAAATGTATCGGAGACTAAATATTTGGCTATAGGAGCACAATACGTGAAGCACCTGTGTAAAATTGTTCATATCTCAGGCTGCCAACTTCCAAGGTGCCTAGCAACAAGAGATTTTTAAGGTTCCCCTCACTGATTTTAGCATTTTAGTTAAACACATGCTGAATGTGGGTTTTTTTGACATTGCTAAAAAATTATGTATGGAATGGGAAAAAAATATCAAATTGTAGCACAGACAGTACTGAAAAAATTCAGCAGGTCAGGAAACATCCATAGAAGTAATCGTTTTGGGCTGAAACCTTTCAAGGTGTATCTAGTCTAGAAAGGTCATCAGTTACAGTTGGATGTTGCAGAAAGCAGTGAATCAGAAATTACTAGATGCCATGAGGTTAACTTTGTAATTCTTGAAAAAAAGCTGAAAATGATGGAAATACTCAACTTTGTAAATTCTTCTGACTGGCCCTGAAGCTGAAATGTTAACTCTGATTCACAGATGCTGCCTGATATGGTTTCCAGCATTTTCTGTTTGATTTTACATTTCCAACATCTCCTTTTTATTTTATTTTCTCTTTTTTGATTTTTGCACCTGTGGCTTGTAAGCTGACAGGGCTGTGAGAAACTAGCTGCCTCTATTTGGGCAGTGAAAGAAAAAAAATATGTATTTTAACATGTGTTGGATGACCTCAAGAACAAGTGAAGAAGGGAAAGTGGAGTTAGAGAATTAGAGACATCATCTACAGTTGTACAGATTTTACAGATGTGTGTTGATGAATACAACAAATTAAGTGGGAAAAAAAATTAAAGCAGATGGATGATGTGCATGTGGTCCATAGTTGGCAAATGGTATCTAATGTAAATAGATCTAGTTATGTACATGACAGGAACAGTCTCAATCAGATGTTGCTGCTCTCAGATTACGAACCAAGTACTTGGGCAAAGTCTTTTCTGAAATACCCACCTCTTTATTGCTTCCTAGTAACCTCAAAGATGCAATACCTGATGTCAGTGGCAGGAGCAAAAAAAAACAAACTGTTGGAGGAACTCAATAGGTCAGGCAGTTAAGGCAGAGGGATGGTCAGTAACAACTGATTTATATTCAATGATATTTGCTAGTTCTCAGTCACTGGCCCATTGATTTCACACCTTTGTGGCAGAGGGCATCTCTGTAAACACCAGTCAGATTTTCCTCCTTTCCTGAAGATGGTAATAATTAATGTCTCTGTAATCCATGACCTTTCCTTCTGTTCCAAGTGTATGCAGATTTGCAACTGAGGTTCCTTGTGGCTGAGTTTTGGACCTTCAGCAAAGACATTACCTGCTAATTAGGTCTTCTTGCCTTTTCAGCATGGCCCTTATAGCTCGTTGGTCATGATTATGTCAAGGCTGGTTGAGGATAGGTGGCTGTGGGCTGGAGTTCAGGATGCTTTATAATGGTTACAGGGTAATCTTGTTTAGAATCATTTGATGAAAATGACCTGGAGAATTCAGGAGCTAATTAGAGTCATAAGCCTATTTTTCACTGGCACCTTGTCCCAGGAATTGACAACTAATTTACTGGTTAAGGGTCCAGTGGAAAAGCAATTCAATCAATTCAAATTATGTCAAATCATGCCAGGGATTGACAGCTTTGACAGCATCAGCTGATGCCAATTAACCCAGTGGAAAAAGAACAAGTTGCATACCTGAACTACAGGTGCCTAACCTTTTATTGGGACCAGATACCTGCCATTGTTAGGAATCTTATTGATATCAGAATCACTTTGATTTTGGTTCCTTTAAGCAAATGCCTCCCTCCTAGCCCCCACCGTTCATCCACCCTGGCAGTTCGTCATATTTTCCCCCCCCACTAGCAGATCGTCCGTCGACCCTTCCCCCAGACTATTTTGTGCTCTAGGCCAGGCTGGGCTGGGGGAGGGGAGGGGGGGGGGGGGGCGAGGGGGTGGAGTTGTGGGGGATTGTGGTTTTGATCAGGTGGAGGTCAGAGGCGACTGCTTAGCCCGGGAGCTCAGCCAAAAAGCCACCCAGTGTCATCTCCTCTGAGCCAGTGACCAAGGGGGGCAGAAAGCCAGACACAAGGTGCAGAGCTGCAGGAGGAGCAAGCCTTTGAAGTGGTGGAGATGAGTGCTGGCAGCTTTCAGGAGCCGTCCATCATCTCCTCTCACCCCCCCTTCCCTTCTAACTTCCAACATGGCAGTAGGGGTGCTGTGCTGCTGAGGTCAGAGTTTACGGAGTTCATGCAATGACAGCTCAATGTTGGATCATTGGCCCTCTTTGTTACCCATAATCCCCCATGCAGCTGGAATTGCAGTGTTTTCAGCTGTGTGGGGGATTATGGGAATGGAAGATGGCTATTGATCCTGCATTGAGCCAGTCGCCGCCTGCTTCTCTCCTACTGGGGCTGAGGTGAGGATGACAGGGACTGAGGTGGGGTGTCTCCCTCTGAAAATGGAGAATTTATTGTTGGAAATTAATGTTACTTATGTTGTAATATCATCTACTGAAAAAAGTGCTGGTTTTTGGAGGTGGCTGGTGTTCAGAATCCCGAATATAAGGTTAGCCACCGGTATTGTTGAAGGTAGACTCTTCTATCCCCGGGGATGACTTGTGGTCAGTGGGAAAGCAGTTTGTGTCCTGGTTAAAAGTGGCCTCGTGGAAACAGCAAAAACAGCTTCTTTAACCAGGACACTGCACAGCCAATTAATTGGGATGCCAGTGGAAAAAGGGCAATAGAGTCATGCAGTAGGGAACAGGCACTTTGACCCAACTCATCCGTGGTGTCTAAGGTACATTCTTGGGTCATCAACTTGCCTACATTTAATCCATATCCATCAGAACCCTTCCTATCTGTGAATCTGTTCCCCTTAAATACCTCATTTCTCACTTTAAACTGATGCCATCTAGTTTTAGATTTGTCTATCCTGAGAATATTAATTTTATCCATGTCCGTCCTGATTTTATAAAGCTCTATAAGATTACTTCTCATTCTCCTACATTCGAGGGAATCTGTCTCTGAGGGCAACATCAGAACATCCTTCAAAAGGGTAAACTCTCTCTAGGTGTCAGGCCCTGACGGCATACCTGGCAGGGTACTGCAAATCTGTGCCAACAACTAGCTGGAGTGTTCACGGACATTTTCAAACTCATTACTGCAGTCAAAGGTTCCCACCTGCTTCAAAAGGCCATCAGTCATCCTGGTGCCCAAGAAGAGCCATGGGAGCTGCCTCAATGCCTTAAGTCCCAATAGCACTAACATCTACTGTGATTAAATGCTTTGAGAGGTTGGTCATGGCCAGAATCAACTTGTACCCAAGTAAAGATCTGGGTCCACAGCAACTACCACCCCAATCTCTCCATGGCAGATGCAATAATCTTTGGTTTTCCATTCAGCCCCGAATGACCAAGACAACAGCAACACATACATCAGGCTACTTTTGAACGACGACAGCTCAACTTTCAACACCATCATACCCTCAGTATGGGTCAGCAAGCTTTAAAACCTGGGCCTCAATACCTTCATCTGCAACTGGATCCTTGACTTCCTCATCGAAACTCCACAGTCAGAACGAATTGGAAACAGCATCTCCTCCTCACTAACAATCACAGGCGCGCCTTAAGGATACATACTTAACCCACTGCTCTACTCACTCTACACCCATAACTGTGTAGCCAGGCACAATTCCAATGCCATCTACAAGTTTGCTGTTGACACCACAGTCGTTGGTAGAATCACAAACTGCAATGAGGAAGCATACAGGAGGGAGATAGATCAGCTCGCTGAGTGGTGTCACAACAATAACCTTAGACTCAACACTATCAAAAATAAGGAACTGATTGTGGGTTTAAGGAGGGCGAAATCAGGAGAATACAAACCAGTCCTCCCCTAGGGGTCAGCAGTAGAAAGGGTTAAGAACTTCAATTCATGGGTGTCATCATCTCTGAAGATGTATCCTGGGGTCTCCATGTTCATGCAATCATGAAGAAGGCCTACCAGTGGCTAAACTTCATGAGGTTTGAGGAATTTGGTATGTCACCGAAGACTTGCAAATTTCTCCATGTGAACCATGCAGGAATTCTGACTGGTGCATCACTATTCTGTTATGGAGGTACCAATGCATAGGACAGGAAAAGACTATAGAGAGTTGTGAACTCTGCCAGAACCATCATGGTCTTCACTCTATTAAGGATATCTACAAGGTGTGGTGTCTCAAGAAAGTAGCCTTTATCCTCAATGACCCTCACACTCCCAGTCCACACCCTCTTCACTCTGCTACCATCAGGAAGGAGGTACAGGAGACTGAAGATGAACACCCTCTGCCATCAAATTTCTGAATAGACAATGAACCATAGACACTACCTCACTTTCTCTTCTCTTGCATTAATTTATTTATATAAAATTTCATTTATAGCAATTTTGCATCTGTAATGTTACCGATAAATGACGAATTTCGTGACATGTTCATGACAATACATTCTGATTCTGATCTACTCTCTGAGAAGTGTGTTGTTGAATACTCAATAATGATTTGTTCATATTAATGAGCTTGAAAGCTGCCAATACCTCCTCCCTGGTACATAGTCCAGGAGATTACAACTTATTAGGTTCAACCATGAAGTAAGCAATGGCTTTTGTGACCCCTAAAAACTAGGATCGCAGCTACAATGACAACTTTAGAATAGATGCGACTAGGAAGGACCTGGGGGGGATGTTGTCAAAATGCAAGTTAATGGGACTAGCTGAGAATGCAAACATGATCAACATGCATGAGTTAGGCTGAAGGGCCTGTTCTCTGTTGCATGACTATGACTGGTAGCTCAATGTTTCAGATGTAATAGAGAGGGATATGAAAAAGGTGGGGAAATTGCATCACTGACGAGGGAGAATGTTGTAGTTTCATTGGAGGGCTCATTGACTGAGCCAATCTGGGTAGAGGTCAGAAACAGGGTGCCATCACTATATTGGCTTATACTGTAGGTCTCCCAATGGATGGCAGGAGAGAGAGGAAGAGATATGTCGGCAGACACAGAAAGATGTAAAAACAAAGGGATGGTTGTGGTGGGTGACTTTACTTTCCCCATAATTGACTGGGACAAGGATATATTACGTAGGAATACATTATTTAAAGACTAACTGGTCATATTTAGACTGAATTTAAACTGTAAGAAAAGACAGACAAGGATAGCAAGATTTGGGAATCTTGAGCCCCTATCACATTGGAAAACTGTTAAATTGACGGGTGAATGAACTGTTTTGAAACAGTGGTAGGGCTGTTCACACTGAACCAAGGAAAACAGGTTTTGTGCACCCATTCATATTACCTCCCTGCCCATCCATTCTCTCTTCCTATCTTTCCCTTCCCTCTGTCTCTCACAGATCCATCCATCCATGATTGTTGTATGTATCTACTTTGTTTTGTGTGTGTGTGTGTGTGTGTGTGTGTGTGTGTGTGTGTGTGTGTGTGTGTATTTCATCCCCATTGCAACTTTCCCACACTAGCTATAAATTGTGCACCTATGTTTTATTGCCGCTATTGCTTTCTCACGCTCACTATAAACTGTGTGCATGTTATCCCCTTTACCATTTTCCCACACCCAGGCTGGGGAAGGCATTGGTAGCTGTACCTCTAGCACAAGGTCAGCCTCTGTAGCTCAGAAGGGTAGGGAAAGGAAGAGGACATTAGTTCGAGGGAATTCAATGGTCAGGAGGACAGATAGGGGATTCTGTGGATATGATAAAGAAAACTGGATGGTGGTTTGCCTCCCTGGTACCAGGGTCCGGGATGTAACTTCTCATGTCTATGACATCCTAAGGGAGGAGTGTAATGTGCCAGAGGTCATGGAAGAGTAAAGTGGTCCTATAAAATGAATATAGGGAGTTGGGAAGGGAGCTAAAAAAGGACCACAAAGTGGGTCATCTCTGGATTACTTCCTGTGCCACAAGATAGTGAGGGCAAGAATAGTATCAGTTGGAGGATGAATGCATGGCTAAAGGAGTGGAGCAAGGGGCAGGGATTCAAGTTCTTGGATCACAGTCCTTTTTTGAGGGACCAAATGGACAGGTTGCACCTGAAGCCCAAAGGGACTAATATGGTGGGGGAAGGGGTCCATAAAGAGAACAGCAAAGAGAAGGTTTGTCCGCAAATAGAAAAGGCTTGTAGACAAAGTTTGGGGGTGCAAAGACAGGTGATCGAGAAGGAAAAGGATCGGTGTCGTGATGGAGGAGGGATGATGGTAATAGATAGAGTTGTCCATAAAGATGGGGACAAGCGGAAGGTGAGATGTGGGAAATCTCTTAAATGCATTTACTTTAATGCTAGGAGTATTGTAAGGAAGGTTGACGAGCTGAAGGTGTAAATAGACACTTGGCAGTATGACGTGGTGGTGATTAGTAAAATATGGATCCAGGAGGGATGTGACTGCCAACTAAATATTCCGGGATTTCGCTGCTTTAGGTGTTATAAAATTGGAGGGGTAAGGGGGAGGGGTGTGGCATTGCTTGTCAGGGAAAATATTACAGTGATGCTGATGCGAGATGGATTGGACGGCTCATCAAGGGAGGCAGTGTGGGTGGAATTAAAAAATGGAAAAGGAGAGGTTACAATTATAGGGGTGTATTATAGACCACCCAGTGAGGAGCAGAAATAGAGGAGCAAATGTGTAAGGAAACAGCTGAGATTTATAATGAGCACAGGGTTGTGTTAGTGGGGGATTTTAATTTCCCTAATATAGATTAGGAAACACATTCTGTGAAGGGTCTGGATGGATTAGAATTTGTAAAATGTGTGCAGGATAGTTTTTTTGCAGCAATACATTGAGGTACCCATTAGAGAAGGGGCAGTGTTGAATCTACTTTTGGGGAATGAGATAGGGCAGGTGACTGAGGTGTGTGTTGGGGAGCACTTCAGATCCAGTGATCATGGTGCCATTAGTTCCAATATAATTATGGAAAGGGATAGGTGTGGTCCAAAGATTAACGAGTGAGGGAAAGCCAGATTTAATGAAATGAGAAGGGATTTGCAAGGAGTGGTTTGGGGCTAATTGTTTTATGGGAAGGAGGAAGAGGAGAATTGGAGAGCATTTAAAGGTGAGATTTTGAGGGTGCAGAATCTTTATGTTCCTGTTAGGATAAAAGGCAGTGTCAAAAGTTCGAGAGAGCTGTGGTTTTGGGAGATTAGAAAGTTGGTCCGAAATAAAAGGGAATCCTACATTAAATACAAGAAGCAAGGTAAAATACATGGTCTATAATAAGAAGCTTAAGAAAGAAATTAGGATAGGGAAAAGGAGGTACAAGATGGCTATAGTGAACAGGATGAAATTAAATCCGAAGGGTTTTTATAAATATTTGAATAGCAAAAGGAGAGTGAAGGATAAAATTGGTCCATTAGAGAATCAGAGTGGACGAATGTGTGCGAAACGGAATGAGATGGGGGAGATATTGAATGAGTTCTTCAGTATTCACTAGGAAAAAGGATATGGAATCGTGTAGGATAAGAGAAGCAAAAGGGGTAATTATGGAAAATGTCGGGATTAGGAAAGAGGGGGTATTGAAATCTTTGAGGCATATAAAGGTGAATAAGTCTCCGGATCCCGACAGGATTTTTCCCAGAACCTTGAGGAAATAGCGGAGGCTCTGACAATGATTTTTCAACAGTCACTGGAGGGGGGCATGGTGCCGCAGGATTGCAAACATGATTCCTCTGTTTAAAAAGGGCTCCAGGTGCAGGCCCAGCAATTATAATTGTAAGGAAGGTGGACGAATATGTTTGACATCGGTGGTGGGTAAACTAATGGAAGGTGTTCTTAGAGATAAATATGTATAAGTATCTAGAGGGGCAGGGACTCATCAAGGACACCCAATATGGGTTTGTGTGGGCAAGGTTGTGTTTGACAAATCTTGTTGAATTTTTTGAGGAGGTGACTAGGAAGGTCGATGAGGGTAGAGCAGTAGATGTAATCTTTATGGATTTCAGTAAAACCTTCGATAAGGTTCCACATGGAAGGTTGGTAAGGAAGGTTCAGGCGCTAGGTATTAACATTGAGATAGATGGATTCAATGGTGGCTAGAAGGTAGATGCCAGAGAGTCATGGTGGATAACTGTATGTCAGGATGGAGGCTGGTGACGAGCAGTGTGCCTCAGTGCTCGGTGTTGGGTCCCTTGTTGTTTGTCACTTACATTAATGATTTGGATGATGAAGTGGTAAATTGGGTTAGTAAATATGCGGACGATACAAAAATAGGGGGAATTGTGGATAGTGAAGATGGTTTTTGGGGACTGCAGAAGGATTTGGACGCTCAGAAGAGTGGGCTGCAAGGTGGCAGATGGAGTTTAGTGTAGATAAGTGTGAAGTGCTTCATTTTGGGAAGAATAATCAAAACAGGACACATTCAGTGAAGGGGAGGGCATTGAGGAATGAAGAGGAACAGAGAGATCTTGGAATAAAGGTTCATCATTCTTTGAAAGTGGATTCTCATGTGGATAGGGTGGTAAAAAAGGCTTTTGGTATGCTGGCCTTTATAAATCAAAGCATAGAATATAAGAGCTGGGAGTGATGTTGAGACTGTTCAAGGCATTGGCGAGGCCAAATTTGGAATACTGTGTGCAGTTCTGGTCCCCAAATTATAGGAAGGATATCAATAAGGTAGAGAGGGTGCAGAGAAAATTTACTAAAATGTTGCCTGGTTTGCAGTATCTAGAATACAAAGAAAGATTGAGTAGACTGGTCTTTATTAATTGGAGCGTAGAAGGTTGAGGGGGGATTTGATAGAGATATTTAAAATTATGAAGGGGATAGATAGAGTAGATGTGATTAGGCTCTTCCCCTTTAGGTGAGATTGGAACAAGGGGTTATGTTGAGGGTTAGAAAAAGTTTAGAAGTAACATAAGAGGAAGCTTCTTCACTCAGAATGGTGGCTGAGTGGAATGACCATCCAGAAGAGGTGGTTGCAGCAGGGTCAATTTTGTCATTTAAGAGAAGGTTGGATAAGTGCATAGAAGTGAGGGGATTGGAGGGTTTTGGACAGGGAGCAGGTAGGTGGGACTAGAGGAGATCACTTAAATCGGTGGCCTGTTTCCATACTATAATTGTTATATGGTTTAAATAAGTTTTAACAGGGGCGTGGCACAAATTAAATACAAGGTTTATACCTTTTTAATTTAGTGTTCTTATTTGGAGGGATATCTTTTGTTTGCTTCATTTTCTTGCACGCACGCAAGAACGTTAACGCGTCACTAGTTGGACCTGGCATACTGGTATCCGATCACATTGGGTGACCAGTATGCTGAGTCAAAACAGAGTGGCAATGATACTACCTCCCTTGGCAGTTAATTTGTGGGTTGATTTTGCCCCTCCCACTTCCAGTTCAGGCGCATTCACACTGGCTGGTGAACTGGTAAATGGCAGTTAATTACTGGGTTCCAAGTGCCATTGTGAAAGGGGAAATAACTGGATATGTTAGAAACTTAGTCATGAAGCAAAGGGAAATATATGCAAGGTAGAGGAAGCTGAAATCAGACTAGGTCTTTAAGGAATTTGAAGAAAGAAAGAACTCAGGGAATCAGGTGGGCCAGAAGGGACCTTGAAATATCCTTGATAGATAAGATTAAGGAAATGGCTATGGTATTTACATTAAGGACAAGAGGCTAACTCAGGACGAGGCAGGGTCACTCAGGACAAAAGAATTTATGACGGGGGCCAGAGGAGGCCGTCGAGGTATAAAAATTATATTGGTATTCACCAAGGAGAAGGACCTGGAGATGAGTGAGAGCAGTGTGGGCTTTGCTAAAGTTTTAAGGCATGTTGCTCTATCTGTTGAGTGGTGTTATGGTGGATGTCACCAGTGCACGATGGCTGTCACTCCCAGGTTATTTCGAGGCAAGAGAGGAATTCACTTGGTCCTTGTCAGAGATTTTTGTACCCACAGGTGAGATTCTGGAGGACTGGAGAGTTGCTAATTCTATGGCTTTGTTCATGGAAGAGCAATAAGGATAATCCAGCAAATATAAGACAGTTGATTCTTTCTTCAGTAGTAGGGAAGCTACTGGAAAAGATTGTTGAGGATAGGATTTACTCTCATATGGAAAAACAAGAGCTTACTTGGGATAAAAACCATTGGCTTTGTGTGGGGCATCACATGTTACAAAGTTGATTTAGTTTTTGTAGAGGTGACGCAGATGATTGATGAGAGTCGGGCATGTGATCTGTGGTGAGTTGACAGATTGTATTCAAAATTATCTTGGCCACAGAAAACAGAGGATAGTGTTAGGAATTAAAGTACCTTTAAAGAAATTGCTCGAGACAAAAATTGAGAACAAAGAACATTTATTACTACAACAATGCAAAGTTGGGTGCTTCCCCTTACCCTGGGAATACACACACACACTGGGGCTCACCCAACTTTTATAGTTGATTTCAGTGTAGGAATACCCTCCCCCTTACATTCTTCTGCCTCCTGCTGGAGAGGTTTGGCATTAGGCAATCCTGCCTGCCTACGTGCAATTTCAGTATACTTGGAGAACCAGGGGGGGTTATCCTGTCGGTGTCCCTTCATGTCATTGTCCTTATTCACACCTTCCTGATTCTCGGGGCTACAGTCTCTTGATATGCAGAGTTGACTCATTCTATCTAGGGTTGGCTAATTTCATATGTATAAATCTGTGTATGGTTAGCTAATTAGAAATGTATGACTTGGTACTTCTGTCCAGGGCTAGGAGACCCTTATCTGATCCAGACTACCTCAACTTCCTACATTCTATTGTACCTTACCATTCCTTATCTTAGTCCTATGGTCTTGTCACAAAGGATAGAAGATTCTTATGTTAATCGTGCTGACTCTGCTTTCCTGCATCCTAAGCCCCAAACTTATCCTGTTTGAACTGGTTTCAGCCATTTTACTGATGAACTTTAGTTTCTTCCATGTTCATAATTTTAGGTCAATTTTCCCATCTCTCACAATCCTCACTTTTCTTTTAGATCAGTAATACTGATCTTTGGTTACTAGTGTCAGTGTGACTGATCCCCCCCCCCCTTCCTCACTTTTCTTTTAGATCAGTAACACTGATCTTTCAAGTGTAAGGTGTAGTTTTACCCAGCTGGTCAATAACCGAATTGTAATGTCTGTGTAAAGTCTTTAGGTAGGGGAGCACCATGAAGGTCAGGGGAGTGAGTCCAGCTGCTTATTAGGGTTTGGAGTATCAGGCTCCAGTTCTCAGTAAAGAGTCTAGTCCATCCCATACGTTGAAATATTGAAGCAGTGTCTTTGAAGCACACGACCTTTGTAAGTGTTGTCCCGACGAAGTCTGTGAGAGGCGCTGCCTTCAGCAGCGAACGAGTAGCAGTCTATGAGAAGCGCTGCCTTCAGCAGCGAATGAGTAGCAGTCTATGAGAAGCGCTGCCTTCAGCAGCGAACGAGTAGCAGTCTATGAGAAGCGCTGCCTTCAGCAGCGAACGAGTAGCAGTAGTCAGGCGGTTCCGTTTGATTGTGGCTAGTATCTGATGTCCTCTTCAGCCCCGAACCCTAGGGCCACCGATCTCCGAAGGCTGTTTGGAGCCTGATATTAAAGTGTCAAGCAGCTCACGTTGTTGGAAACTGGTGCTCCCTTTCATGGGGTGATGAAAAGAGACCAAGCTGGGGGGGGGATTGTTTCTTGTGATTTAACTGTGTGTTGCAGCTTGTCTGCTAACATTAGCATATATATCATTGAACTTGTGAGTTGCAGCCTGTCTGTGTACATTAGCATATGTGTCAACTCTCTCTCTCTCTGTTACATGTACAATGCTGACTACCATTCTGTCTGTCTTTGTCCCACCATGTCCTTTGTGCTATCGCTTCAAAACTCCTGTCTTTAATACCTGTGTAGGCTAAGATACAAATTAGATGTACTCCACTAAAGCTGTTCAGTTCCCCTGGTCCGTATTGGAATCCCTTGTTAACCCATATCCCACTATGACTATACATTAAATCTATGCCCTGTCTACATTCTAAAGGAGCACAATTGTAACCTCTGCTGCCCCTATTCCAGGGGGACTTAAAACATTAATGAACAATATTCCAAAAAATGAGTAAAACAACAATGAAAGTAAAACCCATTGAAAGCAGCAATAAAATATAACAATAACTGAATAAACAACAATAAATGTAAAGCTCATTGAAAACAGCAATAAAATACACAAAAACTGAATAAACCACGATAAATGTAAAGCTCATTGAAAACAGCAATAAAATACACAAAACTGAATAAACCATTAAAAAAACGAATAAAATTGTAACATTATGGCACTTTGTCATTAATTCTTTGAATGTGGGTCCAGCCTTTCTCTCTTGTTCTTACTGCGGTGTCTGTAATTAAAAGTACACAGAAGGGACCATCCCAGGCAGGTTTTAGTTGATCCTCTTGCCATGCTTTTACATATAACCAATCACTAGATTTTAATAAAATGAATAACAATCTGACTTTCCTTTGTGTTAGTGTAAAAATTGTAAAATGAAACACAAACCATATTTGCATGGGTTTTGAATATGTTAGACCTTATTAAAATGCAGTTGGAGCTGCTTGTCTGTATGGGGCACAACCCTCCAATTTGTTAGAGTGAGTACATAACAGACATTGCAGCACAAGAGCCCCTGCAAGAGAACTTGAAACATATTCAACCTTTAGTTCTGCCTTAAGTAAAATGCCTTGTGCCACAGCTCACAGGAGCTGGCCTTATTTAAAACAGTCTGTAAAACAGGCACCAAAAAAAGGTTAAAAGATGTTCTTATGAAGATTGCACACACAATAATTTAAGTACAGGCTAGTTTCTATTATATTCCACTTAAAAGTTCTGCTGCATGAATCCTGGAGCTTGTGGAGTCATTATTGAATCAAGAAATATTGGTACCATGCCAATCTCATTCTAACATGCCAATTTCTCCAGTCCTTAAGTCAAGATGTACTGAATAGCATCTGGTACAAGATTTGTGAGTTATTAATGATATTATTATTCTTATGCACCCAATTGTTCTGAACTATGCCACCAATTTAAATCATATTCCACCTATTGCAATACTCACACAGCACCATAGACCAGTTCGCAGGTTTATTTCTCCATTAAGCTGAATCCAGTCGCGCAGGATTTACCTCCGTGATTATTTACAATGTAACTTCCGCACTACCGGATTTAAATATAAACCTGATGAATGGGGGAAAGTTATCATGAATTAAATAACAGCGGCAATACAGAGAAATTGTGCTGAGGCATTAATTTCACTCCGGAGGAAAATGCACCAGAGAAATGAATGATTAAACTTATAGGAATCCCCAGAGGTATCTTTATTCTCCAGAGGTGGGTGATCTTTAAACTCACGGACCTTGACTGCTGAATGTGTAGAAGAAATGTATTAAATGTGTTGATAGGGCTCCATACCTCTAACTGCAAGACAAGAGCCTGAAGCCTCAATTTCAAGTGCCACAGTGCACTTAAAGGGACATGCACACTCCCCCTTCAACTGGCTGATCCAGCCACTTTACACATCAGATCCTTTCTTTATCTCACATACACTTAAAGTTAAGATGTATAGAACTCACCCTATTTGCGCAAACATTTCTCCCTGCAAATGTTATAACATCACTATTCTCAGGTAGTCCCTGTGCAAAATCACATTTGAATACAATTTATTTCATAAATTGGAATTAACTGGTAGTTAAATTCGCTAATTCTTCAGTATTGAAAAATGATCCTTTATGACATTTAAATTTTAGCATGAATTTTAATCAATATTGGTCAGTGACTGAAGTGGGAAGTCGTGATTTATGAAATTATCTCTGGTCTCTACTCTCCCACTCCCTGCACTTCTCCCAACATTCAGGAGCTGGCACACAGTCCCTGCCTTTTCCATGTTACTCATCTACTATTACTTTAACTGCTTGCATCAAAATGTTAGCCTTTGCTTTCTGCTTATCCTCAGATGTCTGGACAAATGCTTTTTGTGTGATCTGTAGAAGCTGGGTTATTCCCTGCTCATGCCAATTTTCTGTCTTTTGTAATTTTCTCTTAATGTCTGGGGCTGAGTTGGTAACAAAACCTGTTAGTACCAATTGTTCCCCTGCTGGGGATTCTATGTCGAGACCCCCATATTGTATATATATTTGGTCCCAAAAATTGGTCTAACTGTTCAGCACATCCCTGGGGATCTTCTATCAGGGAGGTCAGTTCTTTCTTAAAGTTACACACTTCAGTACTGGTCAGGGGCACATTTACGAAACCGAGACCCTCTCCCATGGGAACTTCCCGCAGTGGTCTCATCCAATTGGTTTCTGGCTTATTAGGACTGGGTTCCTGCTCCCTGGGAAATGAATCAAAGGGTTCTGCCCTTTCTTCCTGAAGAGTCTCACGCTGTTCTGAATTAAAGTTACCTCTCTCTCCTGCCAACAGAGGTGGTAATCGAGTGCTTTGTGAGCAAGTTATCATACCACTCCTGCTCTCTTCTCTCTTCTCTAGTGGTGGGGGAGGTGGGGAAGGTGCAGAAGGGTAGGTCATAGGAGGGGAAGGAAAGATAGGAGCTGGCATAGGAGGAACATAGGGTGGAGGGAGGGAATGTAACACATCCCAACCCTGTGATTCAGGGACAAGAGGTTCCTCCTCTCTCTTATCCCTGGATTCTTTCTCATTCAAAACCAGCTGTTCAATGGATCCCTTGAGCCAGCAGGCTGCATATTCCCTGCTCTCAACATTGTCTGGCTGGTTTTGATAGAGCCATAAGTTCAAACTTCACACATCCATTCATCCTCGGATCCGAATTTTGGCCAGTACACGGAGCTCCCTTTAACCGGGTATCCCACCCATTCATTACAACAATACCTGACCGTCGTCAGTTTGTCTTTACCGCGGGTCTTTCCTGTGCCCCACTCAGATAACATCATCCCAAGCGGGCTGTACGTAGCTATCTGGTGGTCACGTCCTGTGTCAGGACTCTCATCTCTACTGCCCGCTATTCCCATACTTAGGAACAAGTAAAATACTCTTACCGAGTTCTGGCAGTACTGCTCTAGCGCGCGTCCTTCCGCCGTTTGTTCTCAATGCCTCTTCTCGGATATCACTTGCTTCTTCCACTGACCAGCCACCCGTCGCCCGTGAGTCCAGCTGAATCAGCCGGGGTGCACCTACTCTCGTCGTCGGGGTACTCTGTCAGTGGAGGGAGTGTGATCCCGGACGAGCCCCCATTTGTTAGGAATTAAAGTACCTTTAAAGAAATTGCTCGAGACAAAAATTGAGAACAAAGAACATTTATTACTACAACAATGCAAAGTTGGGTGCTTCCCCTTACCCTGGGAATACACACACACACTGGGGCTCACCCAACTTTTATAGTTGATTTCAGTGTAGGAATACCCTCCCCCTTACATTCTTCTGCCTCCTGCTGGAGAGGTTTGGCATTAGGCAATCCTGCCTGCCTACGTGCAATTTCAGTATACTTGGAGAACCAGGGGGGGTTATCCTGTCGGTGTCCCTTCATGTCATTGTCCTTATTCACACCTTCCTGATTCTCGGGGCTACAGTCTCTTGATATGCAGAGTTGACTCATTCTATCTAGGGTTGGCTAATTTCATATGTATAAATCTGTGTATGGTTAGCTAATTAGAAATGTATGACTTGGTACTTCTGTCCAGGGCTAGGAGACCCTTATCTGATCCAGACTACCTCAACTTCCTACATTCTATTGTACCTTACCATTCCTTATCTTAGTCCTATGGTCTTGTCACAAAGGATAGAAGATTCTTATGTTAATCGTGCTGACTCTGCTTTCCTGCATCCTAAGCCCCAAACTTATCCTGTTTGAACTGGTTTCAGCCATTTTACTGATGAACTTTAGTTTCTTCCATGTTCATAATTTTAGGTCAATTTTCCCATCTCTCACAATAGTGACAAAAGGGTGTTTCTTTGACAAAAGGTTTGTGACCAGTGAAGTCCCGCATGGACCAGTGCTAGCACCTCTATTGTTTGTGATTTATATAGAAATAATTTGGATGAAAATGTAGATGCACTAAATTTATCTTCTTCTCTTTCTTCTTTGGCTTGGCTTCGCGGACGAAGATTTATGGAGGGGGTAAAAAGTCCACGTCAGCTGCAGGCTCGTTTGTGGCTGACAAGTCCGATGCGGGACAGGCAGACACGATTGCAGCGGTTGCAGGGGAAAATTGGTGGGTTGGGTGTTGGGTTTTTCCTCCTTTGCCTTTTGTCAGTGAGGTAGGCTCTGCGGTCTTCTTCAAAGGAGGTTGCTGCCCGCCAAACTGTGAGGCGCCAAGATGCACGGTTTGAGGCGTTATCAGCCCACTGGCGGTGGTCAATGTGGCAGGCACCAAGAGATTTCTTTAGGCAGTCCTTGTACCTTTTCTTTGGTGCACCTCTGTCACGGTGGCCAGTGGAGAGCTCGCCATATAACACGATCTTGGGAAGGCGATGGTCCTCCATTCTGGAGACGTGACCCATCCAGCGCAGCTGGATCTTCAGCAGCGTGGACTCGATGCTGTTGATCTCTGCCATCTCGAGTACTTCGACGTTAGGGATGTAAGCGCTCCAATGGATGTTGAGGATGGAGCGGAGACAACGCTGGTGGAAGCGTTCTAGGAGCCGTAGGTGGTGCCGGTAGAGGACCCATGATTCGGAGCCGAACAGGAGTGTGGTATGACAACGGCTCTGTATACGCTTATCTTTGTGAGGTTTTTCAGTTGGTTGTTTTTCCAGACTCTTTTGTGTAGTCTTCCAAAGGCGCTATTTGCCTTGGCGAGTCTGTTGTCTATCTCATTGTCGATCCTTGCATCTGATGAAATGGTGCAGCCGAGATAGGTAAACTGGTTGACCGTTTTGAGTTTTGTGTGCCCGATGGAGATGTGGGGGGGCTGGTAATCATGGTGGGGAGCTGGCTGATGGAGGACCTCAGTTTTCTTCAGGCTGACTTCCAGGCCAAACATTTTGGCAGTTTCCGCAAAGCAGGATGTCAAGCGCTGAAGAACTGGCTCTGAATGGGCAACTAAAGCGGCATCGTCTGCAAAGAGTAGTTCACGGACAAGTTTCTCTTGTGTCTTGGTGTGAGCTTGCAGGCGCCTCAGATTGAAGAGACTGCCATCCGTGCGGTACCGGATGTAAACAGCGTCTTCATTGTTGGGGTCTTTCATGTCAGATACAGCAATGAGCTCTCTGAACCCTTCTCCGTTAACAATGGCGTGAAGCAAGGCTGTGTTCTGGCACCAACCCTCTTTTCAATCTTCTTCAGCATGATGCTGAACCAAGCCATGAAACTAAATTTATAGATGACCCATAAATTGGTGGAGTTGTGTCAGTAGGGAAGGTTGTTAAAGGTTACAGCAGGATATAAATAAGTTACAGACCACTTGCAGGTACAGGCAGATAAATAGCAGATGGAGTTTAATCCAGACAAGTGTGGCACAGTCCTACAGAATAGAAACAGGTCTTTTGGCTCCACCTGGCTCAACTGACCAAAATCCCTGTAAACCAATGGTTCTCAACATTTTTCTTTCCATTCACATACCACTTTAAGTAATCTTTATGTCATAGGTGCTATGTGATTAGTAAGGGATTGCTTAAGGTGGTATGTGGGTGGAAAGAAAAAGTTTGAAAACCACTGTTTTAATCGTACCTAATTGACTCGTTATGTGCACAGTTTCATAACTTCAAAGGAAATGGACCAATGACAATATTTCTCCAGCAAAATAATTCAGTAACAATTGGGTCTAGAGCAGTGGTTCTCAACCTTCCCTTCCCACCTTAGGTTATCCCTTGCTAATCACAGAGCACTAATGGCAGAGGGATTACTTAAAGTGGTATGTGAGTGGAAAGAAAAAGGTTAAGATCCACTGCTCTAAACTCTTCCTATCCATGGATCTGTCTTTTTTTTCTTAAATCTTACAATAGTACCTGCCTCAACTGTCTTCTCTGGCAGCTTATTTCATAGATTCACCATCCTTTGTGGACAAAGAATCTGAAGATTCTTGTTAAATCTCTCCCCCTCCCCTTAAATTTATGCTCTCTGGTTACTGATTCTCTATAATGGGCAAAATACTCTGTGCATTCCTTATGATTTTGTATACCTCTGAGATCACCCCTCATCCTCCTCTACTCCAAGGAATAAAGCCCGAGCCTGCTCAACCTGCCCCTGTAGCTCAGGCCCTTAGAATCTTGGCAATATCTGATCAATCTTTTTTGTACCCACTCCAGCTTGACGATACCTATCCTATAGCACAGTGTCCAAAACTGAATACAATATTCCACGAACTTCTTGGTACAACAACAAAATAACTTCTCACCTCTATACTCAATACTCTGACTGCTGAAAGCCAATGTGCCGAGTCTTTTTTTTAATCCTATCTACCTGTGTTGTCACTTTCAAGGCAGTTTGTACCTTTTCTTTGAGATTGTTTTGCTCTGCAACACACCCTGAATCCCTACCATTCACTGGATAGATCCTGCCCATGTTAGACCTCCAATACCATCACCCGTTCCTCTGTCCAACTGATCAAGATCCTTTTTCAACCATCTTCACTATGTATAATACCAGATACTTTAGTGTCATCTGCAAACTTGCTAATCGTGCAATGTATGTGGTGTAGCACTCGTCATAGGCCTCCAGTCTGAAAAATAATCTTCTACCTTCACCTTCCATAAAACCAATTTTCCATCCAATCTTCCATCTTTCCTTGAGAGACCTAACCTTTCAGAGCATGTGGAACCTTATCAAAAACCTTGCTGGAATACATATATACAACTACAGTTCTGCCCTCATTGACCATTTTGCTCACATCTTAAAAAACTAAATCAGATTTGTGGGAAGATCAAATGTAAAGGGAAAGTGGATAGGAAATGGCAAGTCCCTTAGGAGCACTGATACGCAGAGAGATCTTGGGGTAAAAGTCCATCACTCCCTGAAAGTGGCAACACAAACGGATTAGTTGGTAAAGAAGGCTTGCAATACACTTAATTTTATCAGTTATGTATTGAGTATGAAAGTCAGAAAGTCATTTTGTAGCTGTTTGGGACTTGGGTTGGAGCATGTTTGGAGGATTGTTTACAGTTCTGGGTGTTGCAATATAGAAAAAACGTGGTGGCTTTGGAGAGGAAAGGGATTCATCAGGATATTGACTGGATTAGAGAATATTAGCTGCAAGGCATGATGGACAAACTTGGGTTGTTTCCTCTGGAGCAGTGAAGGTTGCAGGGACACCTGTTAGAAGTAAATAAAATTGAGAGGCATAGACAGGTTAGACAGCCAGCTTTATCACAGCAGGAATCCCAGTGTCAACTTGTGAGGAAACATCACCCAATAGGGACACAGATGGAAGAACCACTTTTAAGGAAGAACCAAGATTGAGCTGTTTTAGTAAAAACCTTTCAAGGTAATTGTTTGTAATAAGGTGTTGCATGTTGTCTGAAGGAGTTTGTTTTGGTTGTCACTTTATCTATTCATTTTGTAGCTCTTTGTAAACCCATTATTTGTAGCATGCTTCACCCACATATTCAAGCAACCAGAGTCATGGTTCGTTGAACACCAAGAATGACCAGGAGATGCAGAAGATTCTTCAAGAAGTTTTAAACTTTTATTTGTAAACAAAAGCTATGACAATCAGAAAGCTAGTTACTGAATGCCCGTTTAACACAGCACACACCCTCTTTTTATGTTATTTTCCTGACTTAGTTACTCAATCATTCATAACCACATATCTCAGCAGTATATCAATCCTTGACTTGCTACCATTATTTTCCACCTATTAATCTAATCATGTTCTGAACCACGTTTTATCATACCTTGCCAGTTATCTTTTACTCATTATTCTATTAGCATATCCACCACATGTTTCATCATATCTTGCCACCGTTAACTTTTACCCATTCATAGTAATGAATACATAGTAAATAGTTCATAGTTCATGTGGTTTATTTTCCATATATTCCCCTCTTTGAGACCTAAACAGTCTCACATAGAGAGAGAAGACAAAGAGCCACACACAAAAGTTCAGATTAAATCACAGTAGTTATCCCCAAAATTGGATTATTTACAATTTTCTGTGTTCAGATCTTGAAGTATGCTCTCTCTACTTCACTGGGCCACTGAGCCCAAAAACTCATCCCTTATTTCGGGAGCAGGAAAAAAAGACTCAGTGATCCTTATGGACTAGTTCTAAACATAGTGTATAAAATGCATTCAGAGAGCTACATTGTTCTGAACTTCTTTCACTGTATTACAGCTCAAATCGTGATAATAAAGTGCTGGAATCTTCTCCTTGGGAGAGGACCGTTCAATGATCTCTTGTACGAGGGGGAACTGCTTTACAGCGGCACGTACTAAAAAAGACAATCAGAGGAAAAGCACAGCAAAATGCAATGGCCAAAATATAGTGATGATGCCGATCTTGGTGAACCACGCCCCTCGACCTCCCAGCACTACTTCTTCTTTTTCTCAGTAAAGTATGTTGTGGCAAGGTATCCAATTGTACTTCTAGAGACAATACCTATCCTATAGCACAGTGACCAAAACTGAACACAATATTCCACCAACTTCATTACTCGTGCACAGGTACCTCCCCATCCTACAGGGAATGTCGGTCTCAGCCCTCCCTCCAGACCACACTACCACCAAGTATCTGCAAGAGGGATTGATTGGCCATTCAAAATTGGGTTCCAGCAAGTTATCCCTCTTGATCCAAATGGGGAGTGCGTGCAATAACCACTAAAAGTGCCTACTGGAATTTTGCCATCCTGTGTGAAGCATTCAAACTTTAGATTCATATTTAGCTGTTGCCCCTCGAGTGGTTTAATCTCATTTTTACGGATAGTTGTCCAAGGGCAGTGTGGTCGGCCCTGGAAGAGGCCAGCATTAACATGCACCATAACGCGCAATGTGGAGAATCCTCCTCGCATGACCCTCCACATTGAGCCGAACTTTCAAGTTGCCATGCAGTGGATGAGGAGTCATTATAGGGCATGGGCACTATATATTGTATGGGTGTTACCCTAGAACAAAAGTAACAGTTCTGCCGAAACGTCATCATTGTCATAAAGTTTGCCAACTTATACCTGTGATTGACTTGTGACCACAAGGAGTTAGATTCTATACTCCTCTCATTCCTAGTTCTTTCTTTTGATTATTGTAGCGTCTTAGTACTACAATCTTCCAAGTCTGCCAGGTCAATGGTTTCCAGGTCTGCACATTGGTGGGCAGATATGTCCTTCTCATCCACACCGTCAAGAGAATGACTGTCTTCTACAGACTCATTTCCAGTGCTTTCAGAGCTGTCACTATTCCCAAAAACCTTTTTCAAACTCTTCTATGTCTTGCAAAGGAATAACAGGTGTTAGTTCTATCTGCTAGTCCTCTGCCGCCTCTTCCTCACTTCCACTTACCTCAGGCTCAACATCAGGCTGTGCCTGTGGAACTGCCCTGGTGCAGTGGATGAGATGACACTGTCCTTCCACCTGGACTGTGGTGGGTGATGTCTTGGTTACTGTGAAGGGCCCTTTCCTTCTTGGTTTGTTCCACTTTCTTCAGAAAGCTTGCACGTAGACCTGATCTCCTGGTTTAACTGGTCCTTCCCCTTGGATGATTTCTGGCTCCTTCTATTTCTCCTGTGTATAGATAGACTTGTGTATCATGGTTAGTTGCTGCAAGTATTGTCTTAGCTCCATCTCTCATTGCTTCAAACTGGGTCCTTTGTACGGGCCTTTCCATTGGGGCACACTGAACATTTCATGTGGTGTCAGGCACATCATCTGATTAGTTTTGCTAATTGGATGCTCATTAGTGCTAATGTCAAGGAGTCAATCCAGTTAAATTTAGTGCCTGTATAGATTTTGTTCAATTTAGTTTTTAAGGTCCCATTAATTCTTTCCACCCTGCCCGGTAACTGGGGATGGTACACACATCTGAATCTTTGTTTTACTCTCAGGGCTTGAAATAATAATTTAACCACTTTTTGGATGAAGGCTGACCCATTGTCTGAACTGATTTCTGCAGGTTTTCTGAATCTTGGGATCATCTGGTTTGTTAAAAATTTTACCACTGTTCCTGCTCCTAGGTTTTTTGAAGGTACTGCCTCTACCCATCTACTAAATCTGTCAATCACCACCATCATATAACTTTTCCCTCGTATTGTATTTATCCTATCTATATCGACAGTCACTAAATATTTAAATGGTCCTTCGGGTACAGGTATGTGACCTATTGGGGTTGTAATTCATTTCCAAACATTATTTTGTGTGCATACCTTGCATTGTGACAGAAAGTGGTCGACCAAAGTCTATTCTTTGTTTTATTTTTCTTATCACTTCCCCCTCCCCCCACACAGTGATCCACCCCATGTGCTTGCGAAATCAGAGCAGTCAACAAGGGGGTAGGTGCCACCAACAAACAGTCTTCTGTGCTCCATAGGCCTTCCAGGTTCTGCTTGGTTCCTCTCTCCACATTGTTTGTTCTGCTAAAGTTGCCTTACCTTGTATTTCAATTATATCTTCCTTCATGTGTTCCAGATCAAGGCTTACCTGAGGAGGAAGAACAGCTAAATCACATCCAGAAGCCTTCCTGGCTGCTTCATCAGCAGCCTGATTTCCCTTTGTTACCATATCATTTCCCTTCTTACGCACCTGGTACTTCACAATAGCCGGCACTCTTGGTTTCGCCAATGCTTTCATTAAGTCTGAAATTTGCTGACAATGCTCGATAGCAGGGGTGTCCAACTCAAATTCACAGAGGGCCAAAACTAAAAACTTGGACTAAGTCGTGGGCCAAACTAAATATTTATTGAAAATTTTCAACAACATCTGCATGTTTTCTCTCCTTTCAACATATGTAATGTTAAACTTTTTCTTATTAAAATAAATGTTTAATAATAGTTTTGGTTAAACTCTTTCCAGAAGAAGCATTAACAAATGAGAAATAAAATATTCAATAAATAATATTTCTCTATAGCCTTTAAGCTCCTTTTAAATATATTTTTTTTCACAAGCCAATAAGTCAAAAAAGTAACAACTTGCTTCAATGACAAACAGGTTTGTCTTTTAAAATGATGAACATATAGTCTGTCTCCCACCTGTCTTGAAAGGTCCTGTTTTCTGTCTTTCGTTTGGCCACTTTTCGTAAGGGGTTTATTACATGTGAGTTGGGCGACAGGTCGCAGATGCTAATGAAAGTAAAGAGAGGAGGTGGGGGCGATTAGCGGGCTGACGGGCCGGCGCTAATGTGTTTGCAAAGCATTCTGGGATTTGTAGTATTAGCTGTGCATGCGCTATACTGGCGTGGCGGCCAGCTCTAATACGTATTTGATATGATCTTGTGGGCCAAATATAATTATATCACGGGCCAAATTTGGCCCACGGGCCTGAGTTTGACATGTGTGCTCTATAGGGTCTCCATTGCTTTTCTTGAAACCTCTTTGTTTTCATACTACCCCAAACAAATCTCATACCCCATGAGCATATGCCAAATCTGTATAGATATCAACTTTCTCACCTTCCATCATTTCACATGCTGCTGTCAGAGTCTTAATTTCTGCTAACTGAGCTGAACAGAGTTCCGGACAAGCTTCTAACTTAATTGCCTTAAAGCTTGACTGATCCTGCTGCACTATTGTGAAACCTGCATGATTTCCATTGTGGTCCCTGTAGCAAGAGCCATCCACAAACGAGACCTTTTATTCTTCATCATCCAATGGTTCTGACTGTAAATCCGCTCTTAACTTGGCAAATACCATTGTCTTTTCTACACAGTCATGGCCTAATGGGATATAATCAGCTATGTTATTTGTAGTACCTCTTTATATAGTTATGTCTGCAAATGTCAATAACATCTGAAATGCTGCTATCCTGGCTGGTGTCAACACAAATTTTCCTTATTCCAATAATTAAGCTACCTTATGATGCTTGTGCAGAATCGCAGGATAGCCCATGATGCTTTTTCATTTGCATAATGCAATTCTGCTACTCCCTGGTAACAAGGTGGGTACCCCTGAGCTACCTCATCCAATCTTGTATTATAGTATGCTATTGGCTGTTTTGCTTTCCCCAAGCCCGTTTCCTGTATCAGCACTGCTGCAGCAGAGCCCTCTTGTCTGTTAGATACATACTCCTTCTCCCAGTTAGGCAAGGCTAATGCTGGAGCTGACCGCAATTCCTGCTTAATAGTGTTAAAGGCTGTTTCTGCCTCATCACTCCACTGCAGTGTTTCTCAGGCTTGGATGTCCTGCTTCCTTCATGGCATCTCAATTTCAACATTTTCTCTAATCCAGTCTGAACTATATTCAGCCATTCATCCATATGCCAATTTTCCCAAAAGGGTTAGGGATCCTGTTTGCACTGTTTCTTACTTTTGGAGTAGACTAACAAATCATCTCCATACTGTATCAGTGCACTTTCCAACGGTATGCCCTCTAAGTCTGCCTTCACCACCTGATTAAAAACATGCTGTGAGTGTTTTAATCCCTGTGGAATCATAGTATAGGTATACTGGTTACCTCTGTAAGTGAAAGCAAACAAATACTGACACTGGTCTGGTGAGGGAATACAAAAAATCACCAAATACAGATCAATTACTGAAAAACAAGTTGTTTTTGGTGGAACATTAGTCAGCAGCGTATGTGGGTTGGGAATTGATGCTCTTACCACCTAATTCATTGCTCGTAAGTCATGTACCAGTCTCCATTTAGACTTATCTGCTTTTAAGACAGATAATAACAGGGCTATCTGTCTTTTTAAGCACTCCTGCTTCAAGCAGTCCCTGTGTTGTTGGTGCTACACCCTCTTCTGGGTCTGGTTTTAGGGGATATTGTGGTCTTCTCGGTGGAATTGCTCACTGCTTCAATTTTATTTCTACTGGGGCTGCTGATTTTACTCTCCCTACATCTGTATCATGTTGTGACCATATTTTGCAGGTCTCCTTTTTCTAGTAATGGCATGTTTTGTTGGTGAGGTACTTTGACCTCCTTTGATGTTCCTACCATGTCTATGTTTTATATTACTTTGATGTAGTCATTGTTTACAGATTTTCATACCTTTGGTGTAACCTTTTCCGGCTTGCTTCACCAGGGGTCCCAAGTCTTTGGACTGGTGTCCCTCATTTACGAGCAACACTACATGGGATGCAGCTTCTGGTACCCTGTACCATTTTCTCAGGAAAATATTCCATTTAATTTTCAAGGCTGTCCCCTGCTTTTCAATTATTATAGCCTCTCCTTTTAGGTGTTGCTGGGTTCATGCCCCAATGCGCCACTGCCCCTCTAATTAATATCTTGCTCTGAGTTTCATCAAAGATCACTGTACAATGTAACTCAGACTTGGGCGGTGTGGCCTTGGGTAATATGGCCAGCACACCCTCTTTCCACTTTCTCCAAGTTTCTCACATTTGATCTTCGATGTCTCCTATCCAAAATACCTTGGCTTTCCTAGCTTCCTGCATCATTAATTGAGAGCTTGTTTTTTCCACACTTAAACCATTTCTGGTATATTCCAGTTTTAACTCTAGCTTTGCCTTGAAAATTAATTTCACTAGTATTGGCAATACTATTTCTTTGGTGCTCATCTTTAAATGTGCTAGACCTGTGCATTGTGTTAACTGTATTTTTCCTGAGAACCCTACAGTTTTAATGAATTTTCCTGACATGGAAGGCATCTTGTGGTTGTATGCAAGTATATGTGGCTCCAGTGTTTATCATCATTGGTGTCAATTGCCTTTCTAAGAGGACCTTGAACCATGGGTTTCTCTTCTGCCTCCCATGTTATCATTGGGTAATGTCCCTTCCCATTCGGGTTCTCTGGGCACCCCAGTACCTCGCATAGAGGTTCAAGGATCCGGTTGGATCTTCTGGGGCTGGTCCTTGATTAAAATGTTGCTCTCTACCCATTGATTCTTATTGAAAAGTGGCAGGCCATGGTTTGTGCGGGCAGTCTCTTCGAATGTGGCCTGGCTGGTTACATCCCCCACACAATCTCAGTCTCTCCTTCCACTTGCCTCTTTACTGGTCCTTTTTGCCCATAGCTTCTCTGTTCCCTTCCTTGGGAACTCCAGTCCTGTCATGGGTGTTGTCTAAATTGGTTTTGACCCTGATGGGGCATTTTCAGAAACGCTCCCCCGAGACATTTACTATCAGCATGGGGTTTTCTGGCCCTTGTCTGGCAGTATAACAGGCCCCTCTGAAAGATGGTGCTTCGTTCATCACAATGGTTACACAATCAGATCAGTTGTTACTGGCAACATTTTCTTGCCTTTTTCTCTTTCTTTTTAAGTTCCTTGAGCTGCATTTGTGTTGGTTTTCTTTGCACCCTGCTGTTCAATCAGTTTTTGTTTGTCTTTTCAGTATTTGTTGACTGCATGAACTAAGTGGTCTCTAAACTCTTGATGGGACATTGACATTAGTCCCATCACCTCCTCAAGTCTGGACTTAACTGGGGTGGGGAGGGGCATTGCATCCACAACAGCAGTTTGAAACATTATGTTCATCAATTAGAAACAGCAAGAGTTGGAAGATGACCAGTTTCCACTTTTTTCAGCTGGTTTTCTAGATATGCTGCTGGGTTTTCAGTGTCTACCAGTGGATAATCCCCTTTTAAAGCTTTGGGGTCCACTTTAGGTGGATAACAGTTCCTGAGGGCCTGCCATGTCCTCTGCCTTACTGGATCAAAGCCAACACGATTAACCATTGGATTGTCCACTACATTTTTTACACCAGCCAAATCCATCAGTTCTCTCAGATTGGAGGTTCCCATTACCTTTACCAGTAGTGCCTTTAAGTCTCCCATAGCCAATAATCGTCCTGTGGTTTCATCCTCAAAGGCTCTAATCTACTTTCCTGCCCCTTCATATATGCTGGGCAAAGCATTTTTCAGCCCTTCCAGATCCTGGGACCCCCAAAGAACATATTTTAACTTTCAAAATCAGTGGCCTTATTCTCCATTCTTTTCCCTCTCCCCTCTGACTTTCTTTCCTCATCAGTTTCTGACATTTCTATTTCTAATTCCTGCCATCCTAGCCCCACTGGGATTGTCTTTTTTCCCCTCGCTTTTCTACTTTCCCTTGTTCGTTCCATGTACCTCTTCTCCCACTCATTTCCACTTCCATTCTATGCCTCCAGGATTCCTCCAAATCCCTTCAGAATCTTGTTTCCCACGCTCTCTTAATTTCTTCCTCCATTTCTAATCTCTGCTCCTTACTCTCTTTTTCCTTTTCTAACACTTTCCCTTTTTCCTCTTCTTTTTCCCTATAGTCCCTTGGGTTATCTCCTGCCTTACCAGATGCTCCTTTCCCTTGTTCTGTCCATGAGTCAATGACTATCCATTCTTGCTCACTATCTCCCTCACTTTGTTCGTACTCATGTCAAGATAGCAGGTGTTCTTCGAATTTCTTTCTCTTTCTCATGCCCTGTATTTTTCTGAGGTCTGCCTCCAGTTCTCTTCCTTCCTGTTTTATTCTTTCTCTTTCCCTTTGCATTGTTCTCCTTTCTACTTCCTTTCTTTTTCTATATTCCCTTATTTCCTCCTCATCGAGCCAGGCTATGACTTCTCCCTCTATTTCCACTGTTCCTCTTATCATAGGACACTGTTTGAGAGCTCTTTCCTTGGGATAGGGAGGAGGTTTCTCTATTTCTTTTAAGTCTGAATATAAGTTGGACTTTTCTTCCTGATTCTCTTTTTCAGTGGGCTGTTTCTCTTGTTTTATGGCACTGATGTTTGATATGCCTTTCTCAGCTTCTCTCCTTCTGTCCTAAAGAGTTTTAGCATTTCTCTCTTCTGTTTTCTTTATTGATTCCTTAGATTTGTCTTTTGGTTTGTAATTTTTAATTAGTCCTTCCATCTCATCACATAAATTCACATTGAAAGTTCCTTCTTTTGACCATTTTGTAATGAGAATTTTGGTTTATTTTCTCATTTCTATGAAGTTTTTGTGATCTCATTTTGGCTTACTGGAAACTTTTTACTCAATATTTCCACTGTTGTTCCTTTTTCTGTCATGTTGCTCTTTGGTAAGGTGTTCCTAGAATTTAACAACTTACTTATTGATACTATTATTGGTTTTACTACTTTTCTTACACTACTTCTGTACCTATCCTTATAGTTTAACTTGCTGGCACCTAAATTATTTATCATATTATCCTCACCTCCTACTTTGTTCTGCCTGTGCAGCCCCCCTACCTAGGGCAGCATCTGCAGAACTTTCTTTTATGCCTCGTCTATTCAGACCCCTGTTTCTTAAGACGGTTTTCATGAGTACTTTGCCCTGTCCATTCAGACTTTCGTAACTTGCAAAGCAGTATCTACAGGGACTTATGAACACCATGTGGAATTTCTCTTTACTTATTTTATGTTGTCTTAACTATACTCAACACCACTGCAGTTTTTCCTAATAAGTTCTCTGAGCCTCTTTTAACTGCAATTTTGCCAGATTCTTTGGGTCAGAGATACTCTTCGGCAGTTGTTTCTGTGCCTTAAGACCTCCCAAAACAGATAATTTTCAGTCCAATTTTTCACCAAAAGCCCTTACCTTTTTTCTGGATGCACCTTTAATTCAGTTAGTCTTATGAGAGTCCCCAAAAGACCAGGAAGTGCCCTCAACCTGCTGTTCCCTTTCTCATGGCTCTTTTTCCAAACCTGCTCGCAGCACCTCATTTGTTGTGGTTTGTCGATCGCCAAGAATGACCAGGAGATACAGAAGATTTTTCAAGAAGTTTTAAACTTTTATTTGCAAACAAAAGCTGTGGCAATCAGAAAGCTAGTTACTGACTGCCCGCTGAAAACAGCACACAGCTTTTTATGTTATTGTCCTGATTTACTCAATCATTTATAACCACATATCTCAGCATTCAATCAATAAGATCCACGTCTACGAGGCCTGTGTGCTGAGTACTCTTCTCTACGGCTGTGAATCCTGGGTCACATATAGAAAGCAAGAACACCGCCTTAACGCATTACATTTCCACTGCCTCAGATCCATCCTAGACTACTTGTGGCATGACAGAGTCACAAACGTCCAAGACCTGGAGAAGACTGGAAGTACAGACCTCTACTCAATCATCCGCACTCGCCAACTGCGGTGGGCTGGCCACATTGTCCATATGGAGGACTGCCAATTGTCCAAAGATGTCCTCTACGGTGGGCTACCAGATGCTCCCCACCCTGTTGGTTGCCCATGTCTTCGCTACAAAGACGTAATCAAGCGCGATCTCCAGTCATTCCATGTCAACGATACTGACTGGGAGGACCTCGCAAAAAATTGCACTGCATGGCATTCCGTGATTCTCAGTGGCACATTACAATGTGCCAACAACTACAAAAAGTTCTGTCAGGGCAGAAGAGCTACATGGCACCGGTCGCGAAGGGATGGGCCATAATGATGATCAATCTTTGACTTGCCACCATTATTTTCCACCCATTAATCTAATCATGGTCGGAATCACATGATTCATCATACCTTGCCAGTTATCTTTTACTCATTATTCTATTAGCATATCTACCATGTTTCATCATATCTTGCCACCGTTAATTTTTACTCATTCACTGTGGCATAGTAATGATTACATAGTAAATAGTTCATAGTAAATTATTACATAGTAAATAGTTACATAGTAATGGATTAAGGACAAGTTCTACACTGATCTGCGCAACCTCATCCAATGCACCCCTACAGCCGACAAGGTTGTCATCCTTGGTAACTTCAACGCTCGCTTCGGCAAAGACTCAGAAACCTGGCCAGGAATCCTTGGCAAGCATGGTGTCGGAAAGTGCAATGACAACGGGTGCCTCCTGTTGGAGCTCTGCACAGAACAGCGGCTTTTCATTACTAACACCCATTTCCAGCAGAGAGGCAGCCTGAAGACTACCTGGATGCATCCCCGATTCAAACACTGGCACCTCCTGGACTACGTTCTGGTGCGAGGAAGAGACAAACGAGATGTGCTCCACACCAGGGTCATGCCCAGCGCGGAATGCCACACTGACCACTGGCTTGTTCGCTGCAAGTTCAACCTTAAGCCAAAGTTTAAGAACAGTGGAGCCCCCAGAAAGAGGTACAATGTTGGAAACTTGAAGTCAGACGAAGTGAGAGGAAACTTCCAGGCAAACCTCCAAGCAAAGCTTGAGGATGCAAACTGCCTCACGGACACGTCTCCTGAAACCCTCTGGGATCAGCTGAAAACGGCCATACTGCAATCCACTGAAGAGGTACTGGGCTTCTCCTCCAGGAAAAACAAGGACTGGTTTGACGAAAACAACCAAGAAATCCAGGAGCTGCTGGCAAAGAAGCGATCTGCCCACCAGGATCACCTTGCAAAGCCTTCCTGGCCAGAGAAAAAACGAGCCTTTCGTCTCGCATGCAGCCATCTTCAGCACAAACTCCGGGAGATCCAAAATGAGTGGTGGACTAGCCTCGCCAAACGAACCCAGCTTAGCGCCGACATTGGCGACTTCAGGGGTTTTTATGAGACACTAAAGGCTGTGTACGGCCCCTCACCCCAAGTTCAAAGCCCTCTGTGCACCTCAGACGGCGAAGTCCTCCTCAGCGACAAGATCTCCATCCTCAATCAATGGTCAGAACACTTCCAATCTCTTTTCAGTGCCAACTGCTCAGTCCAAGAATCTGCCCTGCTTCAGCTCCCTCAATAGCCCTTGAGTCTTACCTGGGAAGAGACATATAAGGCAATTAAACAACTGAAAAGTGGCAAAGCAGCAGGTATGGATGGAATCCCCCCAGAGGTCTGGAAGGCTGGCGGCAAAACTCTGCATACCAAACTGCATGAGTTTTTCATGCTCTGCTGGGACCAAGGAAATCTGCCTCAGGACCTTCGTGATGCCATCATCATCACCCTGTACAAAAACATAGGCGAGAAATCAGACTGCTCAAACTACAGGGGAATCACGCTGCTCTCCATTGCAGGCAAAATCTTCACTAGGATTCTCCTTAATAGACTAATATCTAGTGTCGCTGAAAATGTCCTCCCAGAATCACAGTGTGGCTTTTGCGCAAACAGAGGAACTACTGACATGGTCTTTGCCCTCAGACAGCTCCAAGAAAAGTGCAGAGAACAAAACAAAGGACTCTACATCACCTTTGTTGACCTCACCAAAGCCTTCGACACCGTGAGCAGGAAAGGGCTTTGGCAAATACTAGAGCGCCTCGGATGCCCCCCCAAGTTCCTCAACATGGTTATCCAACTGCACGAAAATCAACAAGGTTGGGTCAGATACAGCAATGAGCTCTCTGAACCCTTCTCCATTGACAACGGCGTGAATCAAGGATGCGTCCTCGCACCAACCCTCTTTTCAATCTTCTTCAGCATGATGCTGAACCAAGCCATGAAAGACCTCAACAATGAAGACGCTGTTTACATCCGGTACCGCACGGATGGCAGTCTCTTCAATCTGAGGCGCCTGCAAGCTCAAACCAAGACACAAAAGCAACTTGTCCGTGAACTACTCTTTGCAGACGATGCTGCTTTAGTTGCCCATTCAGAACCAGCTCTCCAGCGCATGATGTCCTGTTTTGCGGAAACTGCCAAAATGTTTGGCCTGGAAGTCAGCCTGAAGAAAACTGAGGTCCTCCATCAGCCAGCTCCCCACATGACTACCAGCCCCCCCACATCTCCATCGGGCACACAGAACTCAGAACGGTCAACCAGTTTACCTACCTCGGCTGCACCATTTCATCGGATGCAAGGATCGACAATGAGATAGACAACACTCGCCAAGGCAAATAGCGCCTTTGGAAGACTACACAAAATAGTCTGGAAAAACAACCAACTGAAAAACCTCACAAAGATAAGCGTATACAGAGCCATTGTCATAGCCACGCTCCTGTTCGGCTCCGAATCATAAGTCCTCTACCGACATCACCTACGGCTCCTAGAATACTTCCATCAGCGCTGTCTCCGCTCCATCGTCAACATTCATCGGAGTGACTTCATTACCAACATTGAAGTACTTGAGCTGGCAGAGTCCGCAAGCATCGAATCCACGCTGCTGAAGACGCAACTGCGCTGGGTGGGTCATGTCTCCAGAATGGAGGACCATCGCCTTCCCAAGATCGTGTTATATGGTGAGATCTCCACTGGCCACCGAGACAGTGGTGCACCAAAGAAGAGGTACAAGTACTGCTTAAAAAAATCGCTTGGTGCCTGCCACATTGACCACCACCAGTGGGTTGATATCGCCTCCAACTGTGCTTCTTGGTGCCTCACAGTTCGGCGGGCAGCAACTCCTTTGAAGAAGACCGTAGAGCCCACCTCACTGACAAAAGACAAAGGAGGAAAAACCCAACACCCAACCCCAACCAACCAATTTTCTCTTGCAACCACTGTAACCGTGCCTGCCTGTCCCGCATTGGACTTGCCAGTCACCAACGAGCCTGCAGCAGACGTGGACATACCCCTCCATAAATCTTCATCCGCAAAGCAAAGCCAAAGAAAGAAGAATGGATTAAGGAATACATAGTAAATAGTGCATAGTTCATGTGGTTTATTTTCCATACCAGAAAACTTGTCATGCAGTTTCCTTGATGATTGGTGGCTTTTTACACTTAGTGGAAGATGCACATTTAAAAGAATGCCTTGAGTTTAATTTTTAGTCTTTGCTAAGTAAGCTAATGTCTGTGCTCATGTGCAAATTTGGGACAGTTGCTTAAATCAGCAGCAAGAGAGTTGTGGAAATATAATGTTGCTTTCATAATATCTGGTAATAATTGTTTAGATTTCTGTGAGAACATAGAACACTACAACACAGTACAGGCCCTTTGGCCCTTGATGATGTGCTGACCCACATATGAAACCCTCCCTACCCCATAACCTTTTATTTTTCTTGCTTCGATGTGCCTATCTAAGAATCTCTCAAATGTCCCTCATGGTTCAGCCTCCACCACCATCCCTGGCAAGGAATTCCAGGCACCATGAACTCTCTGAATTTAAAAAAAACTTAGCCCTGATGTCTCCCCTAAACTTTCCTCCCTTCACTTTTTACACATGTGCTCAGGTGTTTGCTATTCCTGTCCTGGGAAACAGGTGCTGGCTGTCCATCCTATCTATGCCTCCCATAATCTTGAAGACCTCTATTAAGTCTCCTCTCATCATTCTACACTCCAAAGAGAAAAGTCCCAGCTTTGCTAGCCTTGCTACGTAAGGCTCGTTTTGTAATCTCCTCTGCACCCTCTCCAAAGCTTCCACATCCTTCCTATAATGAGGTGACCAGAACTGAACACAATGCTCTGTCGAGTTGCAACATGACCTCTCTTGAATTAATCCCCCTATTAATGAAGCCTAGTGTCCCATAGGCCATCTTAACTATCTTATCAACCTGTGTGGCTATGTTGAGGATGCATGAATTTAGACCTCAAGAACCCTCTGTTCATCCACTCTCTTAAACAACTGATTGTTAACCCTTTACTCAGCCTTCTGGTTTGTTTTTCCAAGATGCATCACCTCACATTTATCCGGATTGAACTCCATCTGCCACATCTCTGCCCAACTCTGCACCCTGTCTATATCCTCTTGTAATCTTTGACAACCTTCAGCTCCATCCACAACTTTTCCAACCTTAGTGTCATCTGCAAACTTACTGACTCATTCTTCCACCTTTTCATCCAGGTCTTATATAAAAATCTCAAAGAGTAGGGGTCCCAGGACAGATCCTTGTGGCACTCCACTATTCACTGACTTCTAAGCAGAATACTTTCCTTTCACTATTACTCTCTGCTTTCTACCTGCAAGCCATATTTTTTATCCACACAGCCAAGATCCCATGCCACATGACTTTCTGAATGAGTTTTTTCAATGGGGGACCTTGTCAAATGCCTTGCTAAAATCTATATAGACCACATTGACTGCCCTTGGTCATTTTATTTTGTTAACTCTTCAAATTATGCTCGTGAGGCACGACCCCTTCACAAAGCTATGCTGACTATCCTTGAGTAGACTGTACTTCTCCAAATGCTCATAGATCCTATCCTCAAGAATCCTCTCCAAAAGTTTGCACACTCCTGATGCAAGGCTCACCGGTCTATAATTCCCAGGATTCTCCTGATTACCCTTTTTAAACAAGGGGACAACATTTGCCATTCTCCAATCTTCCAGCACCTCCCCTGTGGCTAAAGAGGACTCAAAGATCATAGCTTATGCCCCAACTATCTCGTCCCTCACTTCCCACAGCAACCTGGGGTATATCATGTCTGGCCTTGGGGATTTTTCAATCTTGATGTTTTTAAGAAGATCCAATGCTTCCTCTTCCTTAATCTTCACATTCTCCATCACGCAAGCCTGTTCATTCTGACCTCACCCTGATTAAGGTCCATTTAGGACAGTGGTTCTCAACCTTTTTCCTCTCACATATCACTTTAAGTATTCCCTATGCCATAGGTGCTCTGTGATTAGTAAGGGTTTGTTTAAGGTGGTATGTGGGTGGAAAGGAAAAGTTTGAAAATCACTGTTTTAATCATACCTAATTGACTCATTATGTGCATGGTTTCATAACTCCCAAAGGAAATGGGCCAATGACCATTTTTCTCAAGCAGAATATTTCAGTAACAATTGGGTCTAGAGCAATGGTTCTCAACCTTCCTTCCCCACTTACATACCACCTTAAGTTATGCCTTACTAATTACAGAGCACTAATGGTATAGGGATTACTTAAAGTGGTATGTGAGTGGAAAAAAAAGCTGAGAACCATTGATTTGAGACCTCCCCAACATCCACCCCCAGGCACATGTTGCCTCCTTTATCCTTTCGCAGCCCCATCTTCATTCGCATCATCCTTCTTCACATACGCAGAGAATGCCTTGGGGTTTTCCTTAATCCAACATGCAAAGGCCTCATACCCCATTCAATCTCTCCTCAGTCCTTTCTTAAGCTTCTTCCTGGCTACCATATACTTCTCTTGAGCCCTTTCTGTTTCCTGCTTCCTATATTTAACGTATCCTTCCTTCCTTCTTCTTGACTAGTTGCCTCACCTGCTTCGTCAACTATGTTTCCCTTTCCCTACTATCTATTCCCTATCCCAGTGGGACAAACCTATCCTGAATCCTACACAAGTGATCCTAAAACTTCCTCCACGTTAGTTCTGTGCTTTCACCCTTGAACATCTGTTTCTACTTTACTCTCGTTGGTTCCTGCCTCGTCCCATTGAAATTAGGCCTTCCCCAATTTAAACACTTGCCCATTTTGATTGCTTTTATCTTTGTCCATAGTTATGCGAAAGCTCAGGGAGTTGTGGTCACTCTCACCAAAATGCTTCTCCACCAAGAGGACTGCCACCTGACCAAGTTCATTACCCAGAATTAGATCCAGTATGGCCTCTCTTCTCATCGGCTGGTCCACATACTGTGTCAGGAATCCTTCTTGAACATACCTGAAAAATTCAGCCCCATCCTTGCATCTTGCAGTCAAGAAGTGCTGGTCAATATTAGGGAAGTTGAAATCACCCGTAACTACAACCCTGTATTTCCTGCACCATTCCAAAAGCTCCCTGTTTATCTGCTCCTCGATGTCCCAAGGGCTATTTGGGAGCCAACAGACTGCTCCTGCAGTGATTGCTCCCTTCCTATTCTGACTTCCACCCACATCGTCTTGATAGACATCCCCTCTGCAGCATCCTCCCTGACCAGTAATGCTACTCTCCACCCCACCCCATTACCTCCCATACTATTCCTTTTAAATCCTTTTAAAAAAAACTGTTGATATTGTTCCAAATCCAGAGCATTGTCTTTTGTGATTCTTAGAGTCACTGAGTACAGCAGCACAGAAATAGGCCCTTCAGCCTAACATCCATAGCGACCAAGAGTCCCATTTGTCTGCATTCATCCCATGGCCTTTTAAACTTTTCCATGTACCTGTCTAAATGTCATTTAAATGTTACTATCGCTTCCACTTATCCATAACCCCACCATTCTCTTTGTGAAGAAAGTGCCCCACAGAACCCCTTTTTAAATCGCTCCACTCTCATTCCCCCCTACCCTGGGGAAAAGTCTATGGCTATTGTGTTTGTCCTTCATAATTTTATAAACCTAAGGTTTCCCCCTCAGCCTCCCATTTTCTTGAGGAAAAAGTGCCCGTCTCTCCAGCCTCTCATTCTCATTCATTATCATGAATCTTTTCTGCACCCTTTCCAGTGTAATAACTTTCCTATAGCTAAGTGACTAGAACTGCACACGATACTCTGTGCAGTCTCACCAAAGACCTATCTTTCTCCATAATTAACCTGAAACTAATGGCATTATGATCTCTGGACTCAAAATATTCCCCTACATGTACCTCTATATATTGATTTAGAAAACTTTCCTGAACACATTTGACAAACTCCAAGCCATCTAGGCCTTTTACCATATGGAAGTCCCAGTCATTATGTGAAAAATTAAAATCTCCTACTATCACAACCTTGGGTGTCCTGCAGTCGTCCGCTATCTTTCTACAGATTTGCCCCTCCAATTCTTATGTCTATTGGGTGGTCTATAATACAAACCCATGAGCATTGTTGTACCTTTCCCGTTCCTCTGCTCCACATATAGCCTCAGTAGATGAATCCTCTGGTCTGTCTTACCTGAGCACAGTTGTGATATTTTCCCTGACAAGCAATGCCATTCCTCCCCCCCACCAGTTCTATCGCATTTAAAACAACAGAAGGCCAGTACATTGAGCTGCCAGTCTTGCTCCTCCTGTAACTGTTTCACTAATAACTACAATGTCTTAATTCCATGGGCAACTCCATGCTCTAAGCTCATCTGCCTTTCCTGCAATACTCCTTGGAATGAAATAGATGCACTTTAGAAAATTTCCACTATGTACAAACCATCAACTTCTAATGGTGCATGCAATTTTCACATCATCTTTTCCCTCTTCCACTCCTCTCTCTGGACTGGCACTCTGGTTCCCATCCCCCTGCAAATCTAGTTTCAACCAACTCGAGCAGCACTAGCAAACCTTCCCACAAGGATATTAGTTTCCCCACCCCCTCCCAGTTCAGATGCAAACCATCACGTCGAAACAGGTCCCACCTTCCCTGTAAGAGACCCCAATGATCGAGAAACCTGAAGACCCCTCCCACTTTCCTGCACAGTCTTTCGCCACATGTTAAACTGCATTATCCTCCTATTTCTAACTCACTAGCATGTGGCACGGGTAACAATCCTGAGATCACAACCATGGAGGTTCTGTCCTTCAATCTAGCACCTAATGCCCTGAACTCTCCTCGCAGGATCTCCTCACCCTTCCTACCCACATCATTAGTCCCTATATGGTCCACAACATCTGGCTGCTCACCCTCCCTCCTGAAAATGATTTTCCAAACATTATCATCATTATTGATGTTAATATTGACAATGCCAATATTGATTACAATTTACAATAATCAATTCTATACAAAATTTTCTGTGGAGTTCACACTTTTACTGTCCCTTTCCCTTATGCCCCTCTTACAACCACAGTTATACACAACATTCAGGATGCTTACAACAAAGGTTTGTAACGACACGGTGGCCATTGCTCAGGCTGTTTTATTTTTCTTGACTTTTCCTGGGTGGGATTGTTGGACTGCCCCACCCCAGGCATTTGAGGGGTAGATGTGAAGGTAGGGTGGCGAGGCAGATGGTCCACACTATAATTGTGCTCCTGTGAATATAGGTATGGTTGCCATATTTTCAAGAAAGTGTTGTACTTTTTCCTTAAGTTGTAAGTAATTTTCTCCAGGGGAACACAGCTTTGCATTTCTGCCTTTAGCGTGCAATGCTCAGGGAGGAGTTGGACTTCCACCATGCACTTCCTGGCCACTGCCAATGCGATCATTCTGAATTGGATTTGAAATTTGGACAGATTCATCATAAGTCTTGTATCACTGCCAAATGCGATCATTCTGAATTGGATTTGAAATTTGGACAGATTCATCATAAGTCTTGTATCCATTATGTTTCTCAACAGGAATAGCTCTGGGTCCTGTGGGAATTCTTTACCTATGATTTTTTTCCAGGGCTTGGCCCAGTTCCACCCAGAAGGGTCTCACTTTAGTATGTCCAGGTTGTGTGCACAAAGGTTCCTGTTGCAGTGCCACATTTGAAGCATTGGTCTGATCATTCTGATTTAGACCTGATCAGGTTTTGCTACATCAGGTACAGCTGGTGTAGGAAATTGTAATGCACCGTGCTTAATGATTGCAGTCATGCTGGTCCGACACAGGTCAAACTTATCAATCATTATTCCTAAATCCAACTACCACCTCTTTCTTGATTTATGAAGGCCCAGTTTAAGTCCTTCTGCTTTGAGCAAGAAATATATAGCCAAGATGAACTTCTGTGTGTTCCCCCTTCAAATTAAGGTCTCTGTCACTGCACACTGGTAGAGTCATAGTTGGGCCTAATTTGTCCTGTAAAAAATATCTTATTTGAAGGTAGGAATGGAACATCTTATTTGATAAATCATACTTATTCCTAAGTTGTTCCAATGACATTAGCCACTCCCTGCTTGTCACAGTCTTCTACGCATCTGACGCCATTATGATACCAGGTGTCCAGGATCTTATTACCCACTGTCAATGGTATTAATCTGTTTGGAGTCAAGGGTATTTTTGGGGACAGCCCCACTTTGATTCCTACATATTGGCTAATTTTATTCTAAATGGAGATTATTTGTTTTAATATAGGGCTGCCTGTTTTTCCAGCAAACAATTTGGCATCCCATTTATAAATAAAGTCCTCTGATACCTTCTCATCTACCACTTGCAGGTCAATTTGTGTCCAGGATAGTACACCTCCCCCCTCAAAGATTGAGGCGATGTATCTTGACAGGGCTGCCCCATAATATTTCTTGAAGTCTGGCAGTCGTAGACTGCCCAGACTGTAATCCCAAGTCATTTTTTCCATTGTGACCCTGGCTGGGGCATGGCCATCTTGATTCCTGTGTGTAAGTGTTAGTCTTTGGTTGGCGCATGTGCAGTGGATCCGCATATTGGAGTTTGGTTCGCACATTCAGGAAAGTTAAGTGCTCTAAGGATATTGAATTTATGCCCTTAACTCTTGCACATGTGCCAACCAAACTCCAATACGCGAACCCACCGCACATGCGCCAACCAGACTTAACGCATGCGCACAGGAATCAAAATGGCCATGCCCAACCTATGGGCCCCTGGATGCTGAATAATAAGGTAAGTATGCACATTTTGGTTCTTACATGTCCTATATCCCTGTTATAGTTTGTCAAATACAACAAAAATATACAATGAAAAAAAACTGATTTAAAAATAAATTTGTTTTAAGACTTCAGCACTCCACACACGTGGGCAAAATTCTGACTTTCGTCCATTCCGAGATATGACTGATCCTTTGGTCCTAATTACAGTCGTAAGTTGGGGACTGCCTGTACTTGTAATTAAGGGAACAGCTACAAGGGTGTCCTGCACTGCCTGACTGTTCCCTTTCCTTCTCCTAACTGTCACCCATCTACTCTCCTCTTAGGAGTGATAGTGTCCCTTTAACTCGTGTCTATCATCCTCTCTGCCTCCCAAATGATCTATAATTCATCCAACTCCAGCTCCAACATGGCTTGCCAGGAGCTACAGCTGGATGCAGTTCTTGCAAATAAAGTCATCCGGGATGCTGCTTCTTTCTTGACGATCCACATTTGCAAGAGAAACATTCCCCTGCCTTGGCTGTCATTTCCACTGTTTATGACTAGAGGAACAAAATATATATCTAAAACCTGCCCTTGCCTGTGCCTACCTGCTGATTCCTTTTTGTTCCTTGAAAAGGGTGGCCCTTTCTTACTTGAACTCCTACTATATTCTCTTGCCAAAGCTTTATCACTCTGAAGATACACAGTCCCTCACTTTTATAGTGATACTCAGCTTCTTCCTCCAATTAGCTTCGAGCTGCTGCCTCGCTCCTTTTAAATTTTAACTGCTGCTGCTCCTCAGGTCACCTGACCTTTCTTGCTCCAATCAGCTTCTTCCTCCAATCTGCTTCAGCCAAACAAGTACGCAAGATACTCCAATAACACCAGTCACATTTTATATTACCACAAATGCAAGACAGGAATAGAGACTTAAAAATATCAAAAGGTAGATAAATAAGCCTCTTAACAGGTGCTATTGTATTTACTTTCACCAATAGCCCTGATAGTCTGTTGCAAGCACCTACCACTCTGTTAAAAAAGAAACTTGCCATTTCCTTTAAACTCCAATAGTTACTGGTCTATATCTTTCTTTTCAAACAAATGGTCGTCATCAAGGAATCTTGTCCATTGGCAATGAATCTAAAGCCAATGATGTTGGCAAATGATGGAGCCTTATTTTTTTTAAAGCTCCTGAAAAAGATTTTATCCAGGCCTCTCAATTTAATCATTCTCAAAGATGTCATTACTTACACAGATGTTTTCTGTTTATCAGTTCAAAATCTTTCACTGACAGCCAGTTATGATTATTTAATTGGAAAACATCTGTTTAAACAGTTTCCAAGTTAATTTGCAAATTTAAAAATTTCCAAAGGAAGTTTAAAGTGATTTCCCCTGTATTTAATAGGTGCATAAAGTTTAGTGTGATTCCTGTATGAGATTAGGTTTATAGTTTCACATTTGTACTTTTGAGCTGTTTTAGTGACATGCTAATTGGTTCCTATTTTTCAGAGACTTCTGTGGAGATTTTCAGAAATGCAGCCTCTGATAATTATCAGAAACAAACACGAAGAGTCTAGATCTAATTTAATAATTTGCCCATAGAGGGAATTGTGCCTTCAAGCACAGAAAAATATTCATAAAATCCACTTTTGATTGTTGGTGGTCGCTGTAGAATAACCTTGATCCAATTTCAACTGTGTACAATGTATTTTTTTCTTTTCCTTGCTAAGAAGGCAGAGCATAGAATCTCAAGCATCAAGCAAGTGAAAAAAATACTAAATTTCCAAATTTGAACAGGTGACTGGAAAATCACTGCTGTAAGTTTGTTTGGCTTTCAAATTAAAATTCGACTCGAACAGAAACTATTCTCAGCCATTCACAACATTGACCCAAGCACCAGTACTTATATATCTTTTACACTGTTAATGTGATTTCAGCCAGAAGCATTTACCATAAATAAAGAAATAAAAGACTTGGTATGTTTAAAACCCACAGCTATTGATCAGGGAATCTTGTGGTAATACAAAACTGATATGTCATAGACATGGACCAGACTAATGTTATCCTAATACAGGGCTTTTATTAACAGACCACTAAACTGGCCAGTGGAAAAGCATCTCCATCTGTTATACCAGTAGGGTGGAGTATCTCTACAGCCATAACCAATAGCAAGCAGTTAGTATAATATGCTCCCCCATTACATCATCACATTCACCCCCCACCCCCCCAAATTGACCAATTTTAATAAAATACAATAACAGTAAAAACAAAAGCAAAAAAAATTTATAGAAGATCAAACGTTTACAAACAGAATTAATGAGAATACATAGCAAAAAAAAAACAGGCTGCAAGCCTGAGGTAATACAGGGTCACTCCACTCACTGTAATTATGACTAAGATTAGAAATGGTCATAACAGCCTCTGTTGAGACTTTGAGATTCGTGTTGATCTTCGTAAGGGCACAAATACAGGAGACTTGTCTCTAACTGAAGGACTTCTGTCGCCGGGTGTGGAAGGGTGTGGAGAGCACAAGGAAACATTCCCATGAAGAAGGTATTGTTCCTAGGGTGTTTCTCGTGATGGGGAGGGTAGAGAAGGAGTCAGGTCAGTGGAAGGGCGAGCAGGCTGTAGACCAGGTGAGGCTAGATCCCTGAGGGAAACATTGTCTTTTCTTCCATCAGGAGTAATATGAGCACACTGTGGATTAGCATGAAGCAGTTGAACACGTTCTACAAGCGGGTGAGCTTTGCTGGGTCTAACATGTTTTCTTAATAAGACTTCTCTGGGCTTAGATAGCCAAGTCAGCAAGGTCGATCCAGGTTTTGATTTTCAAGGGAAAACAATAAGACATTGGTGGGGAGTCTCATTGGTAGCTGTACAAAGCCATGTACAGATAGAGTTTAATGCTTCCGGCAACACATCTTGCCAGCGACTGGTGAGGAGACCTTTCAATTTTAGTGCAAGAGTGATAGCTTTCCAGATTGTACCATTACTGCGCTCCACTTGACCATTACCCAGTGGACTATAGCTTGTATAGTTTGACTAGTAGCTATTTCCCTATCAAGAAGTTATTGCCTATGTTCAGAACTCATGAAAGCTGACCCTCCATCACTATGAATGAAGTCAGGATAACCGAAAATACTAAAAATCATATCAAGAAATTTAATAACAGAACTAGCAGAAACGTCAGCACATGGTATAGCGAAGGGAAAATGAGAAAATTCATCAATGATGTTAAGGAAATAAGAATTCTTATTATTTGAGGGTAATGATCCTTTAAAATCCACGCTGAGATGTTCAAATGGTCTAGACGCCATAATCAATGTGAATCAATGTGGAAGCGGAAGGTTTATAATAGCGAGGTTTACACTCCGCACAGATGGGACACTCGTAAGTCAGTTTCTTGATGTCTTCTAGTGAGTACGGCAAATTGAAGGACTCCACATAATGATAAAATCTAGTGACCCCTGGGTGACATAATTCATCATGAAGGTATTTCATACGGTTTAGCTGCAGACTTGCACAGGTCATGCGAGAAAGCGCGTGCGGAGGGTCATTGAATTTTCCTGGGTGATAGAGTATATCGTAATCATAAGTAGAAAATTCAATTCGTCAACGCAGGATCTTATCGTTTTTAATCTTGCTCTTCAATTTAGTGTTAAACATGTAGGCAACAAATTCTTGATCAGTCAGCAAAGTGAATTTCCTTCCGGCTAAAATGTGTCTCCAATAGCGAATGGATTCAACAATAGCTCGCCCTTCCTTTCGATAGAGGATTGCCTGACCTCTGGCCCATGAAAAAGGCCACAGGTCTACCAGCTTGATTTAGCATAGCTGCTAAGGCCCAATCTGACGCATCAGATTCCACTTGAAATGGTAAATCCTCATCAATAGCTGACATTGTTACCTTAGCTATATCCTGTTTGATGTTTTCAAAAGCACGAAGGGCTTCTTCAGACAAGGGAAAACTAGTAGTTTTAAACAGTGGCAGTGCTTTATCTGCGTAGTTGGGCACCCCATGAGTGTAATAGGAGAAAAAAACCCAGGCAACGCTTGAGGTACTTTTGTGTTATAGGTGGGGGTAGAACCATGAGTGGTCTCATTCTCTCCAGGTCAGGGCTGATCTCCCCTTTACTCACTAAGTAGCCTAGTATAGCCAGGCATTTAGTGCGGTATACACACTTGTCGTTGTTGAGGGTTAAGTGCAGATGCTTGGCCACCGGGAGGAATATTCTATGTTCCGATCATGATCACTTAAGTCCTTGGCACATATAGTGACATTGTTCAGTTATGAGCGCCTACTAGCTTATCCATCTCTCTTTGGAAAACAGATACACTATTGGTAACTCCAAAAGGAATTCTTTTAAACTGAAAAAATTTGCCATCTGCCTCAAAAGCGGTAAACTGCCTTTCATCTTTGTGAATAGGCACCTGATGAAAAGCTGATTTCAGATCAATTATGGAATATATTTTGTATTGTGCAATCTGGTTTACCATGCCTGAGATATGAGGCAGGGGATAAGCATCTAGTTACGTAAACCTGTTTTTAGTTTGGCTGTAGTCCACAACCATTCTAGGTCTCGCGCCATTTTTGACGACTACAACTTGTGCACGCCAAAAACTTGTACTGGGTTTGATGATTTTTTTTTCAATAAATGTCTCAGCTCATCCTTAATAAAGAGTCTGCCCTCTGCTACAGTGCCTACTCTTTGTAGCTGTAGGCTTACAATCCCGGATTAGATTGGTAAAAAGACGTGGAGGTTTAATCTTAAGAGTTGATAACCCACAGCCCCTTGGGGAACTGTGATCGATGGGAATGGGCCGTTAAATGCCAATGATACTTTTCATTTGACACTGGAAATCTAATCCTAAAATCATCGGATCGCACAGACTGGGGAGCTCGTGCAATTTGAAATCTTGATATTCAAATCATCGGAGCGCACAGACCGGGGAGCTCGTGCAATTTGAAATCTTTATATTCAAATCATCAGAGCGCACAGACCGGGGAGCTCATGCAATTTGAAATCTTTATATTCAAATCATCGGAGCGCACAGACCGGGGAGCTTGTGCAATTTGAAATCTTTATATTCAGATCATCGGAGCACACAGACTGGGGAGCTCGTGCAATTTGAAATCTTTATATTCAAATCATCGGAGCGCACAGACCGGGGAGCTCGTGCAATTTGAAATCTTTATATTCAAATCATCAGAGCGCACAGACCGGGGAGCTCATGCAATTTGAAATCTTTATATTCAAATCATCGGAGCGCACAGACCGGGGAGCTTGTGCAATTTGAAATCTTTATATTCAAATCATCGGAGCGCACAGACCGGGGAGCTCGTGCAATTTGAAATCTTTATATTCATTTCCCTGTACCTTCAGGGTTATTTTACAGCAACCTGTAACGTCTTGTTTTAGTCCAGAACATGCCATAGAAATTTTGCGCTTAGATGGATACAAGGTAAGATTCAGGGAGCTAGCAGTCGTAGGGTGAATATAGCTGTCAGTACTGCCCGAATCGAACAGTCAATAGGCTTCCCGTTTACCTCCACCTTCATCGTGAAATGCTTCAGGTCATGGGGTCCATCTTGATTAATCGTCATGGACACTAGAATAGGGTCTCCCCACAGTAGCGATCTGTCAGAGTTCACCATGTTTCTGGCTGTTCCACGTACTATTTCTGAAATAGAAGGAGAAGCGGGAGAAGAGCTAGGTGAATCATTAACTCTCCAGGTCAACATAGCAGTGTTGTGGCGGCACCCCTGCTTATTAGTAGTGCTTCTTCTTACTCTGCAACTCATGGCGTGAGCTAGGCGTGGACTCTCGCACATGGCAGGCTCTGGCGCAGTGCCCTTGCTTTCCACAGTTGGCTTGCCACATGGGGCACTGAGAGTGAACGTGTAGCACCAAACCGCAGAAGTATCATCTTCTGTAGCAGCTTTTATGCTGAGGTTTAGTGGCGGTCAACAGTGGGTCATCACTGCAGGTGGGCTTTGGGGATGCCGCATCAGCACCTCCGTCTTTCTCGAGGGCTTTAGCACTTTGTAGTGCAGCCCTAAGGGTCTTCGCTTGTTGTAGAGCAGCATTAAAGGTTAGGCCTAGGGTCTCCAGTAAGCGTTGCCTGATGTAGCCCGACTCCAATCCACTCATGAATGCGTCCAGCATCAAAGATTTTTGTGGGGCTTTGGCCTTAACAGCAACGCAAGCTCAGGCTCTGGATAGCACTTTTAGTGCGAACACAAAAGCAGCTTTGCTACCTCCGGCTTGTTGTTTTTGAGTGTGAAGCTGATATCTTGCAAACAAAGTGTTTTGTGCCATATCATAACAGGTTCTGAGGAAATTCAGTGCATTCTAGTAGACAGCTGTCTCCCTAATTATGGAGTAGGGTACTTCTCCGAGAAGAGCCACAAGATTGTCCATTTTCGCTTCATCTTGCACAATGTTGTTCACTTGCATGTAGGCTTCAAAACACTGGAGCCAGTGGTGGAAAATTTCTCCAGTTTGGATGGCGTCTTGATCTATCTCGAGTCTTCTAGGTTTCAGGGAAGTATCCATGATTGAGAGCCTGTTAATAAAATTGATATGCCATAGACATGGACCAGACAAGTGGTGTACTAATACTGGGCTTTTATTAATATAATATAATAAAGACTATAACCACCACTGGCCAGTGGGAAATCATCTCCATCTGTTATACCAGTAGGGTGGAGTATCTCTACACCTATAGCCAATAGCAAGCAGTCAGTATAATATGCCCCCCCCATTACATCATCACAAAAACAAATGATCATGATCTAAATAAGGTACTGACCCAAATGGCCCTGAATGTTCTATCGGAATATACTCTGAACCCTACATAACCAGGTCTCGTCAGACAGTCAAAATGAGTCTGTGTTCATCCCATTCTGTGTTCATCCCATTCCACAACTTCAAGCTAAAATAATTCTGGACACCACATTTTTTCAAAAGTTTTGCCTCCTGAAAAAAATTGCTGATTATGATAGATAACTCAAGCTGAGAAACATTAATTAACTTTTATTGAATTGAGCATGTTTAATCGCATAATGATGCAGACACATTGCATCAGCTCAACTGACTTAAAAAGGCTTTGCTGCTGTTTTTTGTTTGGACTCAGCATCTGATGCCTCTCATGTCAGTGTCCCACAATAGTTGACCAACATTGATGGTTTCCAGTTCCCTTGATATACTTTTCTATGATTGCAATGTCCTGGCAAATAATCTCCCTCTACAATTGGCTTATCAAAGGTTTCAACAAATTCTTCTGCTGGCAGCACTTGCAAACTCGCCACTCACTTTCACATTACGTATCAAAAAACGTTGTTTGAAGCACCTGAACCACCCAGAGTTATTGCACTAAACTTGATATCATAGTCTGGTCCTGCTTTTACTTTAAGCATCTGGAACAAGCTTTGTGATCGTCAGTGTGCTGAGAGGGACTCAGTTTTGTGTTTGGTCCTTAGCAATTTCTCCATATCTGATATAGGTTCCTCTCACATTTTGTTAGTCTTGTAGTTTTCACTGGAGCCGATCCTTTAACAGCTTGGAGAATTTTTTTTCTTTGTTTTTGAGGATCATCGTGATTGTTGAGTGTGACGTGCCTAAATAGCGAGCAATGTTTTTCCACCTTTGTGTTGTTTAATAACCTTTTGTTTCACTTCCAAATCAATACTTCTCCTTTGCCTCTCGCTGCTGCTATCACTAACACTGTTTTTGCTGCATTTGGGAGCCATGATAAATAGAAAGTACAGTTCAGTATCTACATTCATAAGCCTTTGTTTACAAAAGACATGAGATACATGCGTTGCATGAGGGAAGTTGTTGCGTACAACTGGATACATCTGATACATCAGGGATTTCTGAACTCTATAATAACCTTATGGGACCACAGACAACGGATGTACATATGGTCAGACGTTGCCCTAATGAACATTAAGTGGCACATACCTGTAAATAGTTTACCTTTAATTGGACAAGCTACATCTCTTGGGAATTGGCATTTGGGCCTTAATTACTTCGCATGTAAGTGGAGGTTTGGATTTTAAGGTATCTGGGTTTGCTGCTGATACAAATATTTGGCAGTAAGTGGTCAGGAGAGCAAAGGAACACAGATCAAGCAAAAACATGGGTGGTATAATGAGAAAATGTGATACTTGGAAGAATAGAGAAAGAGAAATTTTTTTAAAATTTCATCAGACTATTAAATGTGTATCGAAACGTAGCGATTTCTGTACAAGAAATTAAGTTAGCATGTCAGTACATGTAGAGTAGAAAGCAAATGGAATGTTGGCCTTTATTGCAATTAGGAGGGACTACAAGAATAAGCAAGTCTTTGCAGATTTGCAGGCTTTCCTGAGGCCACGCCTAGAATTCAGCATACTGGTTTGGAGTCTTTATTGAAGAAAGGATATGACTGACTTTAAAGCAATGAAGTGAAGTTTCACTTTATTGATTCCTAATTTGAGAGGATTGTTGTAGAAGAATAACAGGTGCCATAAAATATTGAAAGGTGTAAGATCCTGAGGACTCTTAACAGCGTAGATGCTGAGAGGATGTTTTCCCTATTACACAGATGAACTGGAAGGAATTGTATCAGGATAGAAAAGGAACTTCATCCCTGTGGATCAGAGAGAAAAGAGGAATCTAGGCCAAAGACTGGATCATCTGTGATTTTACTGAACGGAATAGGAATTTGAGGTGCGTAAAGGCCGGTTCTTCTGTTTTATGCTCCCTTTTTTCACACATTATAGAACAGTGCAATTTGGGCCATTCAACCCACAATGTTGTGGGCTGAATATAAAATATAAAACATATAAAATTATTTTTTTTTAAATTTTTTATTTTTCACACTATGAACCATACTGACCAAAATACACACAGACAATTTCCCTCTTGAATTTACACAGTGTAATTTTCTCCCCTTTTTCCCCCTCCCTTCCCTCCCTCCCTCACCCCCCCTCCCCACTCACTCCCTCACCCCCCCCTCCCCACTCACTCCCTCACCCCCCCTCCCCACTCACTCAACATTTAATCTATATGATACATTAAACCCGTTAAACAATGTTGTCACACAATGAAAATAAACAAGAAATTTGTGTCTTCTACTTTTACATACTGGGTCAGTTCATTTCGTCGTCTTCTCCTTCTGTCATTTTAGGCGGTGGAGGTCCGCGGTAGGACTTCTCTATTGTGTTCCATGTACGGTTCCCAAATTTGTGCGAATACTGTAATATTATTTCTTAAATTATATGTTATTTTTTCCAATGGAATACATTTATTAATTTCTATGTACCATTGCTGTATTCTCAGGCTATCTTCTAATTTCCAGGTTGACATAATACATTTTTTTTGCTACAGCTAAGACTATCATAATAAATCTTTTTTGTGCTCCATCCAAATTGAGTCCAAGTTCTTTATTTCTTATATTACTTAGAAGAAAGATCTCTGGATTTTTTGGTATGTTGCTTTTTGTGATTTTATTTAATACCTGATTTAGATCTTCCCAAAAATTTTTTACTTTCTCACATGCCCAAATTGCATGTATTGTTGTTCCCATTTCCTTCTTACAGCAAAAATATCTGTCTGATACTGTTGGGTCCCATTTATTTAACTTTTGGGGGGTGATGTGTAGCCTGTGTAACCAATCATATTGTATCATGCGTAACCTTGTGTTTATTGTATTTCTCATAGTTCCGGAGCATAGCTTTTCCCATGTTTCATTCTTTATCTTTATGTTCAGATCTTGTTCACATTTTTGTTTAGTTTTACTGTTTGTTTCCTCGTTCTCCTTTTCTTGCAGTTTGATCTACATGTTTGGTACAAATTTTTAAATTATCATTGTGTCTGTAATCACATATTCAAAATTGCTTCCTTCTGGTAACCTCAGACTGCTTCCCAATTTGTCCTTCAAGTAGGTTTTCAGTTGGTGGTATGCAAACATTGTACCGTGAGTTATACCATATTTGTCCTTCATTTGTTCAAAAGATAATAATTTATTTCCCAAAAAACAATTTTCTATTCTTTTGATCCCTTTTATGTCCCATTCTTTAAAGGAAAGGTTATCTATTGTGAAAGGGATTAGTTGATTTTGCATCAATATTAATTTTGGTAGTTGATAATTTATTTTATTCCTTTCTATGTGAATCTTCTTCCAAATGTTGAGCAGATGGTGCAGTACTGGTGAACTTCTATATTGCACCAGTTTTTCATCCCACTTATAAAGTATATGTTCAGGTACCTTCTCCCCTATTTTATCTAGCTCTAATCTGGTCCAATCTGGTTTTTCCCTTGTTTGATAAAAATCTGATAGGTATCTTAATTGTGCTGCTCTATAATAATTCTTAAAGTTCGGTTGCTGTAAGCCCCCTTGTTTGTACCATTCTGTTAATTTATCTAGCGCTATCCTCGGTTTCCCCCCCTTTCCATAAGAATTTCCTTATTATTTTCTTTAGTTCCTTGAAGAATTTCTCTGTTAGGTGAATTGGTAATGATTGAAATAGGTATTGTATCCTTGGGAAGATATTAATTTTAATACTGTTTATCTTTCCTATCAGTGCTAGTGGTAAGTCTTTCCAGTGCTCTAAGTCGTCTTGTAATTTCTTCATTAATGGCTGATAATTTAGTTTGTATAGATCTCCGAGATTATTATCTAGTTGTATACCTAGGTATCGAATTGCTTGTGTTTGCCATCTAAATGGTGATTCTTTCTTAAACTTTGTGAAATCCGCATTATTCATTGGCATTGCTTCACTTTTATTTGCATTGATCTTGTACCCCGATACTTTTCCATATTCCTTCAATTTCTTATGTAATTCTTTTATTGATATTTCTGGTTGTGTTAAGTATACTATGACGTCATCTGCAAATAGACTGATTTTATATTCCTTCTCTTTTATTTTTATCCCTCTTATTTTATTTTCTGTTCTGATCAGTTCTGCCAGTGGTTCTATAGCGAATGCGAACAGTGAGGGAGATAGTGGACATCCCTGCCTAGTTGATCTGCTTAATTTAAATTGGTTTGTTATATATCCATTTACTGTCACCTTCGCCAATAGTCCCTTATATAATGCTTTAATCCAATTAATATATTTTTCTGGTAGGTTGAACTTCTGTAGTATTTTGAATAAATAATTCCATTCTACTCTGTCAAAGGCTTTCCCTGCGTCTAAAGCAACCGCCACTGTTGGCGTCTTGTTTCCTTGTACTGCATGGATTAAGTTAATGAACTTACAGATATTGTCCGTTGTTCGTCTTTTTTTAATAAATCCAGTTTGATCTAGTTTTACTATTTTTGGTACACAGTCGGCCAATCTGTTTGCTAATAGTTTAGCTATTTTCTTATAATCTGTGTTAAGTAGAGATATTGGTCTATACGATGCTGGTGTTAGTGGATCTTTCCCCGTCTTTTGTATTACTGTAATTATTGCTGTTTTGCATGAATCTGGCATTTTTTGTGTTTCTTCAATCTGGTTCATTACTTCCAGGAGAGGAGAAATTAATAAATCTTTAAATGTTTTATAGAATTCTATTGGGAGTCCATCCTCTCCCGGTGTTTTATTGTTCGGTAGTTTTTTTAATATATCCTGACCATATAAACTTATTTATGACTAATTAACCCTTTCCTCCCATGTAATTCATAACCCTCTTTTTTTTCTACTTGCATCTATGTGCCTTTCTAAGGGTATTTTAAATGTTCCTATTGTACCAACCTCCATCACCACACTGGGCAATGCATTTCAGGCACCCAGTCCTCTGTGTTTTTAAAAAAAAACTACCTCTGGCATGTCCCCTAAACTTTTCCCCATGCAGGTGTCCTCTGGCAATGCTTTTTGCTGCCCTGGGGAAAAATGTGCTGGCTGTCTACCCTGTCTATGACCCTCACACACTTATACATCTCTAAGTTGCCTCATTTTTTTTTTGTCACTCCAAAAAGAAAAGTCTGAGCCCATCCAACCTTTTCCTCATAAGACATGTTCTCTAATCCAGATAGCATCCAGTAAATCTCCTCTGCATCTGTTCTAAAGCTTCCACATCCTTCCTTTAGTGAAGCAACCAGAATTGATTGCAAAACTCCATCTGGTCTAACCAGAATTTTATCGAGCTGCAATATTACCATGTGGCTCTTGAACTCAATCCCCTGATTAATTAAGGCCAGCACACTATATGCCGCCTTAACTGCCCTATCAACATGGACCCAAAATCCCACTGTTCATTTACACCTTTGAGAATCCTGCTCTTTGTCTCATAGAACATTTCAGCACAGAGACAGGACCTTTGATCATTTTAAATGTTGAAATTAAACTCTGATCCACTACTTCTGCTGGCAGCTCATTCCACACTCCCAATACTCTGAGTGAAGAACTTCCCCCTAATGTTCCTCTTAAACATTTCACCTTTCACCCTTGACCCATGTCCTATCATTCTTCCCTACCATGCTTCTCACCTAACCTCGGTGGAAAAAGCCTGCTTGCATTTACCCTGTCTATACCCTTCATAATTTTATACATTATTAAAAGTCCCCACATTCTCTGAGACTCCAGAGACTAAAGTCCCAACCTTTCCTGTTACTCGGCTCCTCAAGTGTCAACAACATTCTTGTAAATTTTTTGTGCTCTTTCTTTGGCCTCACTAATATCTATAGAGCTTCAAACTAATATCCCAACTCCAGTACTCAATACTTTGATTTATGTAATCCAATGTGCCAAAAGCTCTCTTTATAATCCTATCCACCTGTGACACCCCTTTCAAGGAATTGTGTATCTGCATCTTGGTATTCAAGTCCTTAGATTGTTCAAGATTGCTACGCTTTGATAGGGTGGTGTCTTGGGTAAACTTGTACCTCTCATTTTATTCGTTTTAGATTGGTCACAGTGTTTGAGCTACAGAAAGAAAATAGACACACACACTGAGAGCAGTTCACTTTATACAAATGTTTATTACAAATTCAAAAGCTGATTTCAAACTACAATATGCAAGCCCTTCCCAACTATACTTATCAATGCCTGGACTGGTACCAACTGCCGAAGCGAGGCAATGACTGCACACTGTAGTAGGTTGTCAGGGCGCCGGTAGCAGCTTCTCCACCTCCCCCGACCGGGAAGTTGGCTGGACTCTAGAAGTTCTTCTTCTTGCTGAGAGATGTTGCCACCTCTCGGAGAGTCTCAAACTTCAGCAGAGGGACCATGGCTTATATTACCCAAAAACTGCTTACCCAAGAACCTATTCCCAGCACAGCAAGAAAGATAAGCGAGCAAGCTAGCATGCTAGGCTTCTATTGAATAATGTAATTTTCAGCTTATCACTTTGAATACAATGGTTTATTTTGCATCAAGGCTAGGCCTCTGACAGTCTGTGATCAAAACAAGCAGGAAGATTAAATGTTCTTGGTACACAGATGTCCTTTCGTCAGATAACTGCATCTCTGGCCCCTCGGTGGAATTTAGCTTATGTCTGCTGATTCTAAAACACAAGCAGGTTCTCAGCCTTGCAGAAGCAAAAGGCTGCAAAAGTTTAAAAAAAAGTTAGAATCTAAGAAAGTGAATGGTGTGCAGTCCTTTATTAGTTGGGGGATCATGTTCAAGAGCTGTGAGATAATGTACAGTAATAAAGTTTGACCTGCGGAGTTTCTCCAGCATTGTGTTTTTATTGTAAGGTAATATTGCAGCTCTATAAAACTCTGGTTAGACCACCCCTGGAATATTGTGCTCGATTCTGGTTGTTTCATTACAGAAAGGAAGTAGATTCTTTGGAAAGGGTACAGAGGAGATTTACCAGGATGTTACCTGGATATTGCCTGAGCAATATCCCCAGAGCTGGGGGTTTTTTCTCCTCTTTGGAGCAATTCATCCTTTACTGTGACTTAATAAAGGTATGTAAGATTATGAGAGGCATTAATAGGGTTTCCCAGGGCAACAATAGCAAACACCAAAGGATATTTATGTAAGGTGAGTGGAGGAAAGTTTAAGGGAGACATCAGAGGTAATTTTTTTTTAGAATGATGGGTGCCTGGAAGGCATTGCTGGAGGTGCCATGGTGGTAGCTGGTACAGTAGGAACATTTAAAATACTCTTAGAAAGGCACGTAGATGTGATTTTTTAAAAAAGTGTTATAAGAAAAATTAAATCGTTACGGAGCAAGTTTACTTAGGTTGGCACAAATAGTGGGCTAAAGAGCCTATATGGTGTGCTGCAATGTTCTACATATATTCCATCTGCTCTTTTGCAGCCCATTTTAACAGCTACACCTCCAATCTTAGTGTTATCTACAAATTTGCTGATCTAATTTTCTGCATTATCAGTCAAATCATAGATATAGATGACAAACAACAATGGACTCAGAACCAATCCCTGAAGCACTAGCTATAACCATATAACCATATAACTATCTACGGAGCGGAAACAGGCCATGTTGGCCTTTCGAGTCCGCACCGGTTTACTGATTTTGTGCGCCCTCTTCAGGCATTGGTCCCAGTAGATCTTCATTCAATAACGATGGGCGAATTCAAAGCAGGTGGAATCAGACAATAGCAAAACTATGAGCAAACAGATTGGCTGTCTGTGTACCAAAAATAGTAAAACTTGACGAAACTGGATTTATTAAGAAAAGACGAACAATGGACAATATCTCTAAGTTCATTAACTTAATCCATTCTTCAACTGTTTCATCAATTAGCCTGTGTTCCCAGTCCACTCTGCCCAATTCCTCCCTCATCCTATGGTAGCAGCGCAAGATGTGTTTCCTTTCCATAGATCTTCCTTTTCTTTGCATTCGTTTTCACCTATCCTGCTTCTCCACGCATGAAACAAGTTGTGCGATGATAGGAAGAGCACAAAGGAAAGCTTCACCTTTTGCCTCAGATTATTCACTTGCTTATTTTCCATTCCATCTCCATTATTCAGCTAAGGCAAGAAGCTGGTGTTTGTCCTCTCTTTCTACAGTTCAATAATTGACTGTACGGAGGCACAAAACAAAGATAGCTTGCTCTTTCCATTTGTTCTTCATTCTCCAACTCAGGAGTGACCACTCTGAAACAGGGGTGATCGCTGATTTGCACTGGTTTCTAATCTTGGATTAATGTTGAATTGATCAATAATTTTTGGTGGAATTAGTTGGGGGATGAATCTTCACAGTGACATTGGTAATATTCTAAATCTTAAACAGTTTGTATGCAGGCTGATGGATCCTTGATTCAAGCTGTCATTTCTGATTATGCCACTCACACTTCCTACCACACTTAGATGTCAGAATTTTATTTCCTCAAGTCCAGGATAGACAAATCTGAGTGGATTGGAGAGTTCCACACTGCAGTGCAGATCATTTGATGAATTAGATAGAAACTTTATGAACAAAATTTGTACTTTGACTTTGATTTAGCACTCTGCTCTTCAAGAGGAGGCATTTTCAGTGCTACTTGTAACACAATGCACTCCTATCTGGCTAATGAAATCCTATTACATAAGGGATTTAAACTTTGGCCAGAATAATTCAGATTTGTTGAATTAGCTGCCCACCATGAATGGAGCTTTAGGAGTAGATGATTATTGAGGTGTCAGAGCTGCCATGTGATCCAAGAGGCGGCAGCTTCTGAATCACATGAATTCTAGGCCTGTCTAATCTTGATCCTGGCAGCAAAATCAAAGCCCTTTGTAGGAAACTGAAGGCTAAGAAATGTCATATTCATGTTTGAAGCCAACTAGATGCATTTTTCTTTGTTATACAGCATGGAAATAGGCCCTTCAGTCTATCTTAATCCTGTTTTACTGTTCTTGGCCCATCTACCCCTCAATATTCTCTGTTTATGTATCTGCCCAAATGTCTTTAAATTGTCATAATTGTCCCTGCTTTTGCTTCTTCCTCTAGCAACTCATTCTATATAACTACCACCCTGTGTGAAAAAGTTGCCCCTCAGATCCCCTTTAAAATCTTTGCTCTCTCATATTAAACCTCTACCCTCTAGTTTTTGATTGACCTACCCTGGAGAAAAGATTCACCCTCATCAGCTCCATGGAAAAATGTCCCAGCCTATTCAGTCTTGTAATGATTAGCGCAGTGCTATTATAGGACAGCAATCTGAGTTCGAATTTGTCGTTGTCTGTAAGGAGTTTGTACGTTTCCCTACCCCACCCCAGGTCTGCGTGAGTTTCCTCTGGGTGGTTTGGTTTCCTTCCATCCTTTAAATATGTATAGGGATTGTAGGGCATTGGGGTATTTGGGTGGCATGGCCCTATGGACCAGAAGGGCCTGCTACTGTGCTGCATATCTTAATTTAAAATTGAAAAATTTAGCTAGTCTTCCAGTCCCAGTAATGTCATCCTAAATCTTAAATATCAAATATAAAACTTAAAGTGCTGAAAATACTCAGCAAGTCGGAAGCATTTGTGGAAAAAAAGTTAACATTTCAGATCGAGGATCCTTTCTTTATTAGAACCCTGGCTGTGAAAAGCTAACTATTTCTCTCTCCACAGATGCTGCCTGATCTGCTGACTGTTATCAGCATGTTTGGCTTTTATTTCAGATTTCCAGCACCCACAGATTTTTGGGCTTTCAAAAATTAAGTAGGTTGAGCTAAGCATGCGCTGCCATTATATTTTTAATTTGCAAAGCCTTCATGCTTTCCAACACAACAATATTATTTCTGATTTTAAAAGGTAGACCAGGAAATTGAGATTTTCAGTTCAATATCCTGACAATAACAGATTTATCCTGCTATTATGGAGTCTTGCTGTATTCAGTATTGCCCCACCTTTGCCTAAATTACAATGAATGCAGAACACAATGGTTTGGCATGGGAACAAGCCCATCGGCCCACGAGGGTTATGCCGATAGCAATACTAATTTAATCCCAACTGCCTATACATTGTCTGTATCCCTCCATTCCTTGTCTGTTCATGCACCTGTCTTAACACCTGTTAAATGTCTATATCACATCTGCTTCTGCAACGTCCCCAGGCAACACAGTTTAGGTGGAGACCAAACTGTCGAGTATTTGTCTCCCAAGATGGAGATAGTGATCGAGATAGGAGATATTATTGTTAGAGATGGACCATGAGAATTAATGGATGTAGTAGAAGTTGGCAGCAGCTGAGTTCCTGCAGCATTTCTGTTGTTTACTACCTTTTACTGCTGCAGCATTTCTGTTGTTCATTACTCTACTGAATTTTTCTGTTTTACTACTTTTCTGCTGAGTTCCTCCAGCATTTGTTTTTAATACAATCCAGGCACCTACTGGACTCCGTAAGAAAAAAAAAATTCTTGCCCAAACAGACTCTATTTCCTGTTGTCTCAGGAAGAGATTACCAGTAGAACAGAGGAAAGAGTTATGGATGTGTTCAGAGCATCCTTGGGAATTGCAGCATTCCCACTGAATCATGGAAATCCCTGGAACATGACTGCTAGAATTGGAGAGGCATTTGAGAGTACTCTGAGAATCTCAAGTCCAAGCCCATGCATGCCTAGCATAAATAATAGGGCACATGTCACAAACTTACCATTTGCCTCTCCTTTAGTTGCACCTCCTTTAATGGTTCCACCTAATAGCCTATAGAAGTGAAGCAGGTGATCTTCAATCCCAAGGGATAGCAGAAGGTGGGGAATATAAGGAAGGGGGACCATTGAAACATTCCAGGGGTGTAGGTTAATTGAATGTAAGTTGGGCAGCATAGACTCGTGAGCCGAAGTGGCCTGTTACTGTGCTGTATGCCTAAATTTAATTTCAAAATGTTTTTAAAATTATTCACTTTATTCACAGCAAGCACCTCCTCCTCTTTAATCTGTGTAGGTTCTATGACCTCACTGCTTGTTTGCCTCACTTCCCTCAAAGCTATGCCAGTTTCCTGAGTAAATTAAATGCAAAAAGAAACTTTTAAGATCTGCTCCATCTCTTATGGCTCCATACATAGCTGACCACTCTGCCACCTTCAAGAGGACCAATTTTGTCCCTTCCTATCCTTTTGCTCTGTAGAATGCTTTTGGATTTTCCTTCACATTGTCTGCCAAAGCAACCTCGTGTCTTATCCTTTATGATTTCTCTTTTTTTCCTCATTTTTATACTCTTCATTTGCTCCGTGTTCACTATATCTGCTATACACCTCTCTCTTGATCAGATCCCCAATATTTCTTGAAAACTAAGGTTTCTTATGCCTGTTAACTTTGCTTTTAATCCTTACAGGAACACACAAAATCTGTACTCTCAAAATTTCATCTTTGAAGGTCTTCCACACATAGAACACCTCCTTGTAAGAAAACAACCTGTCCCAATCCACGCTTTCTCGATCCTTCCTCATTTCCTCAAAACTGAATTTTCTCCAATTTAAAATTTCAACCCCAGGATCAGACCTATCTTTATCCATAATTATCTTGAAGCTAATAGTATTATGATCACTGGACCCAAAGTGTTCCCCTACTTATACTTCTGCCATTTGTCCTGTCTCGTTCCCGAATAGGAGATTCAGTATTGTACTCTCTCTTGTTGCTATCTCGATATATTGATTTAGAAAACTTTCCTGAATATATTTGACAAACTTTTTTTTTATTTTTATTTTTTCACACCATAAATCACATTAGCCATGATATACACTATTTCTTTTTCACACATATACAGTGACTTTTTCTCCCCCCCCCCCCCTTTCCTCCCAAACCACCCCCCCACACCCCCTCTCATCCATTTTAGGTATACAATCTCGGTTGCATTAAGCCAGTCAGACAATGTTGTCATTCAACAAAATTACACCAGAAATTCTACTGAGTCCATTCTTTTCTTTCCTTCTCCTTCCATCAACTTAGGTAATGTTTGTTCCCGGTAGGTTTTCGCTATTGTATTTAATGTAAAGCTCCTATACTTGTTCGAATATTTCTATATTATTTTTTAACCTATATGTTATTTTTTCTAATGGAATACATTTATTCATTTAAATTTAGTAGTTTCTTTTTTTTTTTCCATGTTCAAAGTTCAGATTTATTGTCAGAGTATATACATGAGATCATATACAACACTGAGATTCTTTTCACATTGTACAATGTTCATTATATCATTTACAATATACAGTTCTGCCTCCATATTGTTACTCTATCTGCCAGTTGTGGCAAGTCATTAAATGTATCTATATACCCTTGCAGATTCTTTGCTTATTTCTCACAACTTTCTTTCCCACCTATCGTTTTATCAGGGCTGACATGGCCTGTTTCCGTGCTGTAAATGGTTATATGCAAATATACTCATCCTTTAATCTTTTTTTTTTTAAATTTTTTTATTTTTCACACCATAAATCACATTAGCCATGATATACACTATTTCTTTTCACACATATACAGTGACTTTTTCTCCCCCCCCCCCCCCTTTCCTCCCAAACCACCCCCCCACCCCCCCCTCTCATCCATTTTAGGTATACAATCTAGGTTGCATTAAGCCAGTCAGACAATGTTGTCATTCAACAAAATTACACCAGAAATTCTACTGAGTCCATTCTTTTCTTTCCTTCTCCTTCCATCAACTTAGGTAATGTTTGTCCCCGGTAGGTTTTCGCTATTGTATTTAATGTAAGGCTCCTATACTTGTTCGAATATTTCAATATTATTTCTTAACCAATATGTTATTTTTTCTAATGGAATACATTTATTCATTTAAATTTAGTAGTTTCTTCCTTTTAATTTGGTTATGTATCCATTAATATTTAAAGACATATAGTTCACCGTAGCCCTTTTATATTTTGTTTATCTTCTCTTTCCGTTTTTCCATCATTACCTTTCCTCCTTTTCCATTTCTGTTTTCTTATTTTCAACTCTTTATAAGACAACATTCCTATAACATCCAACATTTTCCTTATTCTCCTATTTCTATCTTATTTATCCCCAATCTCCCCTTCACCTCCTGAGTTGTCCTTTATCCCTTGTCGGACAACCACATCTCCCCTCTCCATTTGGATTTGCGAATCCACTCGCAAGCGTCAACTGATTTTGCAGTGACCGCTATTTCCCCCCACCCCGCCTCCCCCAGAAAAGATTTCACTTTTCATATGTCACAAAGGTCACTCTTTTAATTCCCTCCTTATTCTCTCTATTCCATTACCTTCCCTTATTAATTCTTGTCTATACTATCTATATTTTCCTCTAAGTACAGATACATTCATGTATGCTCATTGTCTCTATTCACTCTTATACCTCTTTACCCGCATACATATCAATCGTGTTCATTTTTACTCTCATTACCCGTCTTCATCCCTCAGTCTATTTTTGTCTTTACCCACATACATATCAATCGTGATCATTTTAACTCTCATTACCCGTCTTCCTCCCTCAGTCTATTTTTGTAATTGTTCTGCAAATTTTCGTGCTTCTTCTGGATCCGAGAATAGTCTGTTTTGTTGTCCTGGAATAAATATTTTCAATACCGCTGGATGCTTTAGTATAAATTTATACCCTTTCTTCCATAAAATCGCCTTTGCTGTATTGAACTCTTTTCTCTTCTTTAGGAGTTCAAAACTTATATCTGGATAAATGAAGATTTTTTGCCCTTTATACTCCAGTGGTTTGTTGCCCTCTCTTACTTTTTCCATTGTCTTCTCCAGTACCTTTTCTCTTGTAGTATATCTTAGGAATTTTACTACAATAGATCTTGGTTTTTGTTGTGGTTGTGGTTTAGAGGCCAATACTCTATGTACCCTTTCTATTTCCATTTCTTGCTGTAGTTCTGGACATCCTAGGGTCTTAGGGATCCACTCTTTTATAAACTCCCTCATATTCTTGCCTTCTTCATCTTCCTTAAGGCCCACTATCTTTATGTTATTTCTTCTGTTATGGTTTTCCATTGTATCTATTTTTTGAGCTAGTAGTTCTTGTGTCTCTTTAGTTTTTTTATTAGATTCCTCCAATTTATTTTTTAAGTCTTCTACCTCCATTTCTGCTGCTACTGCCCGCTCTTCCATCTTGTCCATTTTCTTTCCCATTTCTGTTAAGGTCATCTCCATTTTATTTATTTTCTCTTCTGTGTTGTTTATTCTTTTTCTTAAATCCTTAAATTCCTGTGTTTGCCATTCTTTAAATGACTCCATGTATCCTTTAATAAGAGCAAGTATATCCTTTACCTTGCCTTTCTTTTCTTCTTCTATTTCCCTGTACTCTTCCTCTTCCTCTTCTTCTTCCTCTGGGTTGGCCATCTGTTGTTTCTTTGGTGCCCTTTCCTCCTCTTCTTTCTTGTTTCTATTGTCTTCTGTGGTCTCTTCTTGCTGCAGGTGTTCTGCAGCTGTCGTTGCCGGCTGTGGAGATCGACTCCCCAGCTGGTCCCCCCTCCCGTCGGTGTGTTTTTTTTCATTCGCATCGCGCATGCGCGAAGTATCGTGCATGCGCGGTTGCGCACTTTTACTCGGCTCTGCGAGCCATTTTTGTAGTCCATTATTTACCGACCTGAGGGAGCGGGTTTCTCTCTCCGCAGCGGGCCTCTTCGGACAGGTAAGGCCTTCACCTTTTTCCTCCTTTGTCTTCTCTTCCTCTCTTCTTACCGTTGCTTTCGATTTTTCTTTTTTTGTCGCCATCTTCTTTCCACCTTTATACTCACTTTTCTGTAACTTTTATTTCTGTGCCTTTGTGTTTTCTTTTGTTTTTCCCGACTTTTCTGGAGAGGGCTGGAGTTCACCGTCCGGCCACTACTCCATCACGTGACTCCTCCAATATATTTGACAAACTTGAAGGCATCCATCGCTTTTATCAGTCAATATATGGAAAGTTAAAGTTACCTACCATCACACTTTGTTTCCTGCAGCTGTCCACTATCTCCCTGCATATTTGTTCCTCCAATTCTTGCTGACTATTGGGTGGTGTATAATATAACCCCATTAATGTGGTCATGCGTTTCCCATTCCTCACCTCCACCCATGTAGCCTCAGTGGACAAACCTTCCAGTTTGTCCTGTCTGAGCAAAGCTGTGATATTATACCTCCCGCTTTCATCCCTCCCATTCTATCACATTTGAAACAACAGAACTCAGAAACATTGAGCTGCCAGCCCTGCCCCTCCTGGAACCAAGTTTCTTTAGTGGCCACAATGTCATAATTCCATGTGACAATCAATGCTCTAAGCTCATCTGCCTTTCCTACGATACTCCTTGCATGGAGAACATTATTTCCACCACACACAACCCTTTGATTTATGACTTTACATGCAGTCTTAACATCATCTTTTCTCTCCTCCCCTCCTCTATCTGCTCTTGCACACTGGTTCCTATCCCCCTGCAAATCTAGTTTAAGCCCCCTGGAGTAGCACTAGCAAACCTTCCCACAAAGATATTAGTCCTCCTCCAGTTCAGATGGAAACTATTCTATTGGTATAGTTCCTATCTTCCCTGGAAGAGAGCCCAGTGATCCAAAAATCTGAAGCTTTCCCTCCTGTAGCATCTCTTTAGCTATGTGTTAGGTTGCATTATCCTCCTATTTCTTACCTCACTAGCATGTGACATGGGTAACACAACCCTGGAGGTCCTGTCCTTCAACTTCACACCTAACTAATTTGAAATCTCTTTTTAGGACCTCATCAACCTTCCTACCCACAACATTGGTCCCGACTTGGACTGTGACATCTGGCTGCTCACCCTCCACTTTTAGAATGCTTTCTGGCCCACGAACCTCTGCCAACCAGATACACCAATTAATCTGCAGCCCCCGTTCATTTTGGTGGGAGGAAATTTGAGCACCTGGGGAAAACCCAGACACTGGGAGAACATGCAAACTCCTCACAGACAACGCTGGATTCTAATTCGGGCTGCTGATGCTGAAAGAGCATTGTGCTATCCGCTACGCTAACCATATCTGGGCTATTGCTGGGAATGAAGACTCTGCAGAATCAAATAATTTGACACTAGAAAGGCAGAGACTGTAGGTAAGTATTATAAACTCGATAGAAGCGAGCTGAGAGCAAGGCCAAGAAGCAAAAAAGGGATGACTGAAATAATCTAATTATAAAATGTTCAGAAATCAACAAAGCTGCTAAATGTCATTTTTTATTTCAATTTATATTGACAGTATTGTAACCATGCAACATTTCATAATCATGTTTCACCAAGAAAGCAGAGGATTTTTTTATTTTTGAAAGGTGATTAGGTAATGGTCCCAAGGATGGTGCCAGTCAAATATTTAATCACAAGTGTCTATTACTGAGAGCAAGGACAGGTGGTAGGTGTTTTGCGATGTTCATGAGTGGCAAGGCCAAAGTTTGCTCCCACTGATTGCCAGAATGGGAGATTTCTTGTCTTGAAAAAGAGCACCTATTGTGTCTGATCTCCTGCAGGTTTCCTTACTTGGGGCTTGGATTTTACTCGATGTGAGAGAGAAAAGGAAACCTCTTAAGATGTGTCAAAATGGAAGTTGTGTTTGACCATTTGGCTTAAACCCAGGATGGCTTTAACCCAGGAGTGGTTCATGAATTAACTTTGCTATTCTCAATAAAGGTTTTTGCAACTGTAGTAGACATGAACAGCGTGGATTTGATGTATCGAATCCACGCTGTTGAAGATCCAACTGCGCTGGGTAGGTCACGTCTCCAGAATGGAGGACCATCGCCTTCCCAAGATCGTGTTATATGGCGAGCTCTCCACTGGCCACCATGTCAGAGGTGCACCAAAGAAGAGGTACAAGGATTGCCTAAAGAAATCTCTTGGTGCCTGCCACATTGACCACCGCCAGTGGGCTGATATCGTCTCAAACCGTGCATCTTGGCGCCTCACAGTTCGGCGGGCAGCAACCTCCTTTGAAGAAGACCGCAGAGCCCACCTCACTGACGAAAGACAAAGGAGGTAAAACCCAACACCCAACCCCAACCAACAAATTTTCCCCTGCAACCGCTGCAACCGTGTCTGCCTGTCCCGCATCGGACTTGTCAGCCACAAACGAGCCTGCAGCTGACGTGGACATTTACCCCTCCATAAATCTTCGTCCGCGAACCCAAGCCAAAGAAATGCCATGAACAGGAAATACTTGGTGGCATTTAATTTTTCCTCTCAACACAATTTACCCCCAAGCATTAAAGCTGTAATGTAATATAATTGTGAGAAACAGAAGTACCTTCACAGATTTCGCTCGAGACAAAAATTGAGAACAAAAAACATTTATTGTACAACAGTGCAAAGTTGGGTGCTTCCCCTTACCATGGGAATACACACACATACTGGGGCTCACCCAACTTTTATACAGTTCATTTCAGTGTAGGGGCACCCTCCCCCCCCCCCCCTTAACATTCTTCTGCCTCCTGGATTGGTTTGGCATTTGGTAATTCTGTCTGTCTAGCTGCAGTTTCTGTAAACTTGAAAGGCCATGGGGTATCCTGTCTGGGTCCCATCATGTCATTGTCCTTATTCATGAATCTGCCTTTGTCCTTATTCACACATCTCAACCCCCAGGACTTACTAATTCTGCAGAACTTGCTAATTCTTTCTATCACTATAAGACCCTTATTCTATTATACTTGCATAACCCTTCCTCACACTCTTATCCGAATTCATCCCTACTCAGCATTTACTTAACTTCCTCTAATCTAGTCTAGTATTCCTTATTTCATTCATACTAGCTTTACTTCCTATATTCTATTATCTCTCACATAATTGAGCAAGTCTGCATAGGTTTATTTTCCATTGAATTAATGGTTGTGAGGTGGGTGGCATTAGGTTGCACATATACTTTGATCTTCCTGACCATGTGCTATTATTCCTCCTGTTCCATTTACAAATTTTTCCTTCTGAACTTAAAAATCAAATTTAGTCAACCTCTGTAATTGGAAGAACCATCTACTTGGTCTTCAAAATACTTGGTTAGGTCACACTGGGAGTATTGTGTGTGATTCTGGTAATCCTGTTACAGGAAGGATGTGGAAAATGGAAAGGATACAGAAGAGATTTACCAGGATGTTGCCTGGTTTACACGTCATGAGCTATGGGGAGAGGTTGGATAAACTAGTTCAGTAAAGATTAGAAGGGCTGAAGAGCCTGTTTCTGTGCTGTAATGTTCTATGGTTTGATCTGAAACTTGGGTTTGGTGTGTTGGAGGTTGAGGGGAGACTTGATGGAGGATTAAAAAATGATGAGTGACGAAGATGGACAGCAAAAATCTTTCTCCCAGTCTAAAAATGTCAGATGTGTTTAAATAAGAGCTACAGAACGAGTATTTTAGAGTTGTAAATGCTTGGAATGGGCTGCCAGGAGTATTGGTGGAAGCAGATAATAGCTTCTTGATAGGTACATATGCAGGGAATAGAAGGATCTGGAACATGTGCAAGCAGGAAGATTTAGAGGGGCATCATAATCTGTGCAGACATGTGGTGTACCTTGTAAGAGAAATGCTATGTGGAGTAACATATTTTACAAGGTGTAAAATTTTGAAAGAAATTACCAATACTGCTTAGTTTTCAATGTTAGCAGAAATATGGAATAAAATGTTAAGCTGTATTAAACCCAGGAATTGGATGATTAAAGTAAGGGGTGGGGCGGGGGAGGATTGTGGTTAATTCTAGCCAATAGATTATGAAGGTGAGGGAGCTGCGTAATGCGACATAAAAGCTTAAGAACATTATAAAAATTAATTGAAAAACTGTTTAATGTTCTGATGTTCCTTCTCTTTTCAGGTGCATTTAACGACTTATAAACAAAGGACTTGCTGGCAGTCAGTGGATTATTTTTTTTAAACTGTGAAAAGACCTTCCATAAGACAAAATGCTTGTGAAGGAATACCACATCCCTCTTCCCATGAGCGTTGAGGAGTATCGTATTGCACAACTGTACATGATCCAGGTATGATCCACAGTGCTGACTTAATCAATACTGGTGAACATCTAATCAATTGGTATTCCTCGACAAAAAATAACTGATATTTCTCTTGAAATTGAGCTGATTTGCTTTGTGTGACATGGATAAAGTTTATCATATTATGTTTTCAAGGTAAACTTTACTCACCTTATAGAATACAGATTTTAATTGTATATCTGTAACAAGAAAGGACTTTGAGGTTTGATTATAAATGTTATCTGTATGTTGTTAAATATTATTTCTCTTATTGTAAGCTTTATAATTTAACGGTATTTGAGCCAGGAGTAATGTTAATTAAGCTGAAAGATCAAGGTACTGAAATAAAAATTCTGAAATGTCGTGTTAGCTTTTGAAAATGGTGCTCCACTCAAGATTACTCATACCATTTAAAAAAAAAGTTTGTTTAGGCCAAAGAGTAACCTCCTTAATTATCAACAAGAACAATATGTGTTAACGTGACATCTTTCTCATGGCAAAATTATCCAATGGCCTTTAGAGGAGAGATTTTGAATAGAGATTGACATTCAGTCACAAGGAAATATTTGGACAGATGATCAAAACCTTTGCACCAAGATAGGTTTTGATGCGCTCCTGTTGGAAAAGAGCTGGGTATGTAGAGTTTAGTTTTGTGGCATGGCTGCCAAATGGCTGTCATTAAGATGCATTGACAGGAATGCAGATATCTTGGAGGGATGGAGTGTTATGAGGGAAATGGACAAGGTGCATGCGTGATTTTGAAAGTGAGGGTAAGATTTTTAACATAGAAAGCAAGCACATTGGTGAAGGAAGAACAAGACACCAGTGGGAGTATTTGAGATGGCCTCCAGTTTACATCAAGCAACATGAGGCCTGCCAGGGTTGGAATAACTACATCTGAAGGTAACAAGGGCTATAATGAGGTTTTAGTGATGGATGAAAGAAAGTCGTTATTGAGTCAGCCAATAATGTAGTCATACTCAGGCCCACCATAGTAATGTTGACCATCAAGTACCCTTATGTACTAATACCATTTACCAGTATAGTAAAATTCCTGTTACCCTGAATTCAAGCAACCGGCAACCTCAAGAAACCAACATTAAAAAATGCGGAAAATAAATGGGTAATAAAATACAGAAATTTAAAATTGGCAGGCCTCACCATTAGCTCTTCATTCACACAACATCCAATTTCAAGCAACTGAAAGACTCGCTTATCTGGCATCTATCAATCCCCATAGGTGCCAATATGAGAGGTTTCACTGTATTTGTTTCATACTTAGTGATTTAAGTATTCAGCCAGATATTTCTTAAACTTTGTGAGTTTCTGCATTTAAAGAAGACTAGAATGTAAAAGCAAGGAGGTAATGCTGAGGCTTATATGGTATTGGTCAGACCATATTTGGAGTGTGTGAACAGTCTTGGGCCCCATATCTAAGGAATGATGTGCCAGTGTCAGAACTGATCCAGAGAAAAATTATGAGGATGATCCTGGGGATGAAAGGGTTAACGTATGGGGAACATTTGATTGGCACTGTGCGTAAACTTGCTGGAGTTTAGAAGGACAAAGAGGATCTCATTGAAACATACTGAATGTTGGAAGAGAAACATAGAGTAGATGTGGAGAAGATGTTTCTAGTAGTGGGAGACCAGATGGCACAGCCTCAGAATAAAAGGACATCCCTTTTAGAAGTGTGTTGAGGAGAGATTTTTTTCAGCCAGAAGTTGAATTCATTGCCACGGACAGATGTGGAGGCCAAGTCATTGGGTATATTTAAAGCAGAGTTTGTTTTGTAAGGGTGTTAAAGGTTGTGGGAAGAAGGCAGCACAGTTGAGAGAAAAAAATACATCCAGTGTAAATTGAATGGTGGAGTGGACTTGATAGGCCAAATAGCCTAATTGTGCTCCAATATCTTTTGGTCTTCTGATAGGCCGCAAAACTGGGGATTTTATTGTTTAATGTTTAGCTGGAAAAAATGCCAGCAAATCCAGTCCTGGCTGTTGAATTTAGTTGCTTCAAGACAGTGCAGTCCTTTAAATAAAAATTGGTGGTTCAGTAGAGCTGATGCTAATGCTCCACCAAATGTAGTGAGCTAAGCCAAAAGGAGAATTTCCTCTAAGGCAAATTATTTTTAGCTTGCCTGCATTTTGATTTATTACATAGTTTGATTAATTTTTAAACATTTCGATGTGAAATTTAATACTAATGTCACCCTTAATATTTAGTATGCTAGCAATAGCTTATCCATGTTTGAATTTCTTTTGCTCAAAAAATCATTGAATTTGCACAGGTCTTCCTGATTTGAGCATTTGTGCACTGTGAATTTTTCTAATTGTTTTCCTTTTTATTGAACATTATTAAAATATGACCGATCTGTCAAATATCAATTGTAATTATACCAAATAGCTTTCTAGTGTACAAATTACACTTTCACAGATGAAGCATAGCTAGATAATTAGCAACATGAATATAGGAAGTATGGTTAGTAAGTTTGCAATAACACAAAAATTGGTAATGTTGTAGATCGCAGGAGGATTATCAGGCCGACAGCAGGATAGTGATTGGCTGGAAAGTTGGGCAGAACAATGGAAGATAGAATTTAATATTAGCAAATGTAAAGTGATCCATTTTAGAAAGTTAAATAAGAATAGTAAATGTTAGGCCAGAGGTTCTCAACTAGTGGACCATGTTCTCAACGTTTTTCCATGTGGATCTTTAAAAATGTTAAATAAAATATTTAAATTAGTTAAAGATGTATTTCTTTATGTTACAAAGCTGTCTGTCTTGAAAATATTGCTCAGTCATTGCCAGTAGTGTGCCGGAAACCAGGTGGACTTTGGACTGAGAACCACTGCTCTAGGGAGAACCTTGTCCATAGACCCCTGAGATTGGCAGCATAGGTCGAGGTGATGTAGGTATATAATATGTTTGCCTTCATCGGCTGTGACCTTGAATAGAAGAGCAAAAACATTATGTTACAAAATCATTGATTGGTCTACATTTGGAGTACTGTTTGCAGTTCTGATGATTCCGATCCCTCCTTGAAGAAGGGCTCAGCCAGAAACGTTGACCAGCTGAGCTCCTCGAGCATTTCAACTTTCATGTTTCATCCAGTGTTGGAAGGATGAGACTGCTGTAGGGGGTGTTGGGAGATTCACCAAGGTGTGGCCTGGGATGGAATGTTTCAGGAGAGAATTGGAACAGAGGAGACTGAGTGTTGATCTCATCGAGGGACACAGAATTCTGAAGGGAATAGATAAGGTAGATAGAATCATCAATCCATGGAGGGTGTGCCTGAGAGGCACAGGCTCTATGACACATTGGAAGTTGGAATCTGGGACGCACTGCCTGAGGGGTTGGGGGAGGCAGATCCTCTCACGACATTGTACAAGTTTCATCAAAGTAGAGAAGGTGATGGGCTAAATGAAGGGTAAATGCAATGTGTGCTGATGAGTGCAGTGGTCAACATGGACAGCATGAATTGAAGGGTGTCTGTCCATGATTCTCTGCGATATTTCCCATGATTCTATGCGATATTTCTGATGTTATTGCATAATTTTGAACGTTTAAAAAAAATGTAATCTTCCTTAAAATCATGATTTGGCAACTATAAAGTGATGGAAAATTACAGAAGCCATTAAATAGTCTGCAGAATTACATTAGAGTTAAGGAACATAATTACTGAAGTTTTTTTTAACAAAATTCATTTGTAAATTAAAATAATTAAAGGTAATCCTAATTAATATTGCTCATGCTTTTACAGAACATTTTTTATGAACACATTGTAAAATTAACATGAATCCAGTTGAATGTTGAGAAACAATAACAAAACAATTTTATATTATCGCTGTTTAATCAAATAGTTTTTTTTTTACTTCAACTCTTGCTGTTGTTGGAAATTTGAAAAATTAGCCTAAGTTTATGAAATTATGAGGGCCATTGTTAGGGTAGAAGGGCAAAATCTATGCTTCAGAATAAAAATGTCAAGTACTATGGAAGTACTGTGGATGTGTATCGGAAATGTGTGAGCTACACAGTGTTGGGTGCCACCAGAGGTAGTGGTGGAAGCAGATGCAGAATCAGAATCAGGTTTATTGCCATGAAAATGAGACACCAAATTTGTTGTGTTTCAGCAGTATTGTGCATTACAGGTGCAAAATTGCTATAAATTTCATTTCTGTAAATACATTTAAAAATAAATAATTAGTGGAAAAGAAGAAAAAAAGTGAGGTCGTGACTATGGTTCATTGTCTATTCAGAAATCTGAGGCTGGAGGGGAAGAAGTGTTGTAACATCTAGTGTGCGTCTTCAGGCTTCTACACATCCTTCCTGATGTTAGAAACTGTTTTCTTGAGACGCCGCTTCTTAAAGATGTCCTGAATGAAGTGAAGACTAATGCTCTTAATGGGGCTGGCTGAATTCACAACTCTCTGTCGACCTTTCCTGTCTTGTGGACTGACAATAGTAGGGTTAAAGAGGCTTCTAGACGGACACATGAATATGCAGGGATAGGGGGATATATAATAGAACCATAGAACATTATAGAAGATCGTGTTATATGGCGAGCTCTCCACTGGCCACCGTGACAGAGGTGCACCAAAGAAAAGGTACAAGGACTGCCTAAAGAAATCTCTTGGTGCCTGCCACATTGACCACCGCCAGTGGACTGATATCGCCTCAAACCGTGCATCTTGGCTCCTCACAGTTCGGCGGGCAGCAACCTCCTTTGAAGAAGACCGCAGAGCCTACCTCACTGACAAAAGGCAAAGGAGGAAAAACCCAACACCCAACCCCAACCCACCAATTTTCCGCTGCAATCGTGTCTGCCTGTCCCGCATCGGACTTGTCAGCCACAAACGAGCCTGCAGCTGACGTGGACTTTTTACCCCCTCCATAAATCTTCGTCCGCGAAGCCAAGCCAAAGAGACAAAGAGAACATTATAGCACAGAAACAGGCCTTTTGACCCTTCTAGTCTGTGCAGAACTATTTTTCTGCTGCTCCACTGACTTGCACCCAGTCCATAGCCCTCTATACCCCTCCCATCCATGTACTTGTCCAAATTCTTCTTAAATGTTAAAATTGAGCCTGCATTCACCACTTCAACTGGCAGCTTGTTCCACACTCCTACCACTCTGTGTGGTTCCCCTAAACCTTTGCCCTTTCACCCTTAACCCATGCCCTGTGGTTTGTAAAGCATTTACCCTCAATGAAAAAAGCTGATCTACATTTACTCTGTCTATCCCCTTCATAATTTTAAGTACCTCTATCAAATCTCCCCTCATTCTTCTATGCCCCATGGAATAAAGTCTGAACTTGTTTAACCTTTTCCTGTATCTCAGTTTCTGAAGTCTGGGCAACATTCAAGTAAAATATTCTCTGCACTCTTTCAATTGATATATTTCCTGTAGTTAGGTGACCAAAACTGCACACGATACTCCAAATTTGGCCTCACTATTGTCATACAACTTTACCATAACATCCCAACTCCTACACTCAATACTTTGATTTATGAAGGCCAATATTCCAAAAGCTTCTTTTATAACCCTATCTACCCATGAGGCCACTTTCAGGACTTGTGTATCTCTATTTCCAGATCCCTCTGTTCTACTGCACTCTTCAGTGCCTTATCATTTACCTTGGTTTGTCCTTCCAAAATGCAACAGCTCACACTTAAATTCTATCTGCCATTTTTTAGCCCATTTTTCCAGCTGGTCCAGATATCTCCGCAAGTTTGAAAGCCTTCCTCCCTTTCCAGAACGCCTTAAATCTTTATGTCATCAGCAAACATGCTGATCCAATTTACCACATTATCATCCAGATCATTGATATAGCTGACAAATATGAAATTTTGTTCCTGTTAGGATTAAAGACAAATTTAACAGGCAGAGGGAACCTTGGTTTTTGGGGGATATTGAGGATCTGGTACAGAAGAAGAGAGAGGGGTATAGCAGACATAGGCAACACTGAGCAAATGAGGTACTTGAGGATTATTTAAAAAATGCAAGAAAAAAACTCAAGAAAGATATAAGGAAGGCTAAAAGAAAGCATGAGGTTGCTTTGGCAGACAATGTGATGGAAAATCCTAAGGGTTTCTACAATGGTCCCAGCACCATTCCCTGAGGCCACTCACTACTAGTTACAGGCCTCCAGTCTGAGAAGCAATCATCCACTACCACTCTCTGGCTTCTCCCGTACAGCCAATGTCGATTCCAGTTTACTACCTCACCATGAACTTCCTGATTAACCTCCCATGTAGGACTTTGTCAAAGGCCTCTCTAAAGTTCATATAGACAACATGGACTTCATCAACTTTCCTGGTAACAGCTTTGAAAAACTATCACAATGGTTCTCAAACTTTTCTTTCCACTCACATACCACTTTAAGTATTCCCTATGTCATAGGTGCTCTGTGATTAGTCAGGGATTGCTTAAGGTGGTTTGTGGGTGGGAAAAAATGTTTGAAAATCACTGTTTTAATCATCCCTAATTGACTCGTTATGTGCACGGTTTCAAAACTAAAAGAAAATGGGCCAATGACAATTTTTCTCAAGCAATATATTTCAGTAACAATTGGGCCTAGAGCAGTGGTTCTCAACCTTCCCTTCCCACCCACATACCACCTTAAGCAATCCCTGACTAATCACAGAGCACCGATGGCATAGGGATTACTTAAAGTGATATGTGAGTGGAAAGAAAAAGGTTGAGAACCACTGGTCTATCAAATTGGTTAAACATAACTACCACACACAAAACCATATTGACTATCCCTAATCAGTCCCTGGCTATCCAAATACTTATATATCCATCTCTTTGAATACCTTCCAATAATTTACCTACTACTGACATCAGGCTCATGGGCCTATAATTTCCTGGGTTAATTTTGGAGCCTTTTTTAAACATGAGCTAATCCTCTGGCACCACACCTGTGGCTAAGGACATTTTAAATATTTCTGCCAGAGCCCCTGCTGTTTCTACACTAGGCTTCCTCAAGGCCCGATGGAATATTTTTTCAGACCCTGGGGATTTATCCACCCTTATTTGCCTTAAGATAGAAAGCACATACTCCTCTTTAATCTGTATAGATTCCATGACCTTACTTTGTTTCCCTAACTTCCCTTGTCTCTGTGCCAGTTTCCTGAGTAAATATTGATGCAAAAACAACATTTAAGACCTCCCCCGTCACTTTTGGCTCTATACGAAGCCGACCACTCTGATCTTCAAGGGGACCAAACAAAGCCAACCACTCTGATGTTCAAGGGGACCAATTTTGTCCCTTACTGTACTTCTGCTCTTAATATACTTGTAGAAACCCTTAGGATTTTCCATCACATTGTCTGCCAAAGCAACCTCATGCTTTCTTTTAGCCTTCCTTATATCTTTCTTGAGTTTTTTTCTTGCATTTTTAAAATAATCCTCAAGTACCTCATTTGCTCATTGTTGCCTATGTCTGCTATACCCCTCTCTCTTCTTCTGTACCAGATCCTCAATATCCCCCAAAAACCAAGGTTCCCTCTGCCTGTTTAATCCTAACAGGAACAAAATTTCATATATGAAGATCTTCCACTAACCTCCCACATCCATGCCAGAAAACAACTTATCCCAATCCACACATTCCAGATCCTTTTTCATTTCCTCAAAATTGGTCTTTATCCAGTTTAGAATCTCAACCTGAGGACCAAACCCATCCTTCTCCATAGTTAACTTGATCACTGGACCCAAAATATTCTCCCACGCATGCTTTTGTCACCTGCCCTGTCTTGTTCCCTAGGAGGGCCAGTATTGTACTCTCTCTAGTTGGAACCTCTCTATATTGTTTTGGAAAACTTTCTTGAACACATTTGACAAACTCTAAGCCAGTGGTTCTCAACTTTTTTCTTTCCACTCACATATCACTTTAAGTATTCCCTATGCCATTGGTGCTTTGTGATTAGTAAGGGATTGCTTAAGGTGGTATGTGAGTGGGAAGGGAAGTTTGAGAATCACTGGTCTAGACCCAATTATTACTGAAATTATTTGCTTGAGAAAAATTGTCATTGGCCCATTTCCTTTGGAGTTATGAAACCATGGACATAACGAGTCAATTAGGTACGATTAAAACAGTGGTTTTCAAACTTTTTTTCCCTCCCACATAGCACCTTAAGCAATCCCTTACTAATCGCAGAGCATCTATGGCATAGGGAATCCTTAAAGTGGTATGTGTGGAAAGAAAAATGTTGAGAACCACTGCTCTATCTAGCTCTTTTACAGTATGGGAGTCCCAGTCAATATGTGGATCATTAAAAATCACTTACTATCACATATTTCTATTTCCTGCAGCTGGTCCTCCCATTCTCGCTGACCATTGGCTGGTCTATAATACAACCCCATTAATGTCCTCATACCTTTCCCATTCCTCAGCTCCATCATATAGCCTCAGTGGACAAACCCTCTTGTCTGTCCTGCCTGAGCACAGATGTGATATTTTCTCTGATGAGCAATGCCACTCCTCCTGCTTTTGTCTCCACCATTCTATTGTGTTTGAAACAATGCAAGCCCAAAACATTGAGCTGCCAGTCACAGTATCATATGCAAGCAGCAGAGTTTAAGTTCAACTTTGGCATCATGTTGGTTATCATTATAGTGGGATGTTTCTCTGCTGGACTGTTGTGTCTACTAACCTATAGGTCTGTGGTGGTTGTGAAGACTGTCAGCAAGACTTTCAGATTCTACTTATGTCTCAGGTATTTTCTGTTCCATATATTGGAGCATACTGATGTAATTTGAAAGAAGGATTTTGCTGCTTTATATTATGAAGCATGTTACTCATGATTAAAAATGGAGCCAGCATGATGTGGGTAGGAGAGTAATGAAATGTGTGAAAGTGACAACTGAAGGCAAGTGCAACTAGCGTGGCTGCAGCTGTCTGTGAAATGTCAAAACTCATTCGTACAAAATAACCTTTGTCCACACAAGGTAAAAATCATGTTAACAGATTTGAAATTGTCTCAGATGCAGGCGAAGCGTGCATAGATCTATTTCCCTGTAGGTTCTCCACCAAACCTGCAAAACAATGTAATCTCTTTAAAATATTCCTCCTCAGTCATAATTAACACACAGCTTAAAGTACATTTGTATGACTTTACGTGGGATAATATAATCTGCATCTGACTAAAAGAAGGCTAGAAATTCATTTTAAACTTCACTCTTTTTCATTCAATGTTGTGGCTCAAAAATATCAAATTAAGACAAAATATAACTATTTATTGGTTTGTTGCAAATGGAGATAAGCATACTTGAAAATGGAAACCATTTAGAATTGATATTATAGATGTTAAGCATGAATCCCTTCAATGAAACAGCAGATGATTAGCAGTCTCCAAATTCAGTTCCTGGTTTCTGTGATTTCAGTTGCAGAAGCAATCATGTTTTTAAAATGTTTTACTTGTCAAGAGTTGATTTTTTTGTCCATTTTCAGACTATGAGAGATTTGTGACCATCCAGACTCAAACAAACAATGGGTATTTCTTTGATTTCAGATTTGATTTGAGATTTATTAGTAGACTACATACACAACATCACATACAACCCTGAGATTCCTTTTATCTGCGGGCGTGGCAGAATTACCACAAATTGGTAATGCAAAAAAAAACTTTACACAGGGTGAACATGTAAACAAATAAAAGAATTGTAAACAGACAATGAATGTAAACAAACTGTCTGTGCAATACAGAGAGAACCAAAAAAATCAAAATGTACAAGTAAGAGTCCTTAACTGAGCCTCTAATTGAGGTTGTCGTTGAGGAGTCTAGAGGGGTAGCAGCTGTTCCAGAATCTGGAGGTGCGAGTATTGTGGCACCTGTACCTCTTTCCTGACGGCAGCAGCGAGAACAGAGCAGGTGCTGGGTCTTTGATGATTGCTGCTGCTCTCCAACAGCAGAGTTTCCTGTAGATGTACTCAATTGTGGGGAGGGTTTTGCCTGTGATGACCTGAACTGTAGTTATTTGTGAAGGATGATGTCAATAAAATTGAAGTGAGATGTACTGTGCATATTCTTGCAAGGCCAACATTTATCACTCAATTCTAATTACCGTCAAGAACATAGTGATGAGCGGTGACCTTGAGCTGCTGCGTTACCTCTGTGAAGGTAGTTCATAATGTTATTGGGTTGGGAGCCCCAGAGCAATGGAAGGTGTGATCTATTTCCAAGTCAGGATGGCTGTGTCTTGTAGATGGTAGAAAGACTTTTGTGTCTCAGGAAGACGATCATTACAAGACTCATGAATCCTTTATTGTCTTGTAAATTAGATGAAATTGCTTTCTGCCTGCTAGAGTTGCCATTAGTGTTGCCTGGTGCCCCTTACATTAAGAAAGAAAGAGAAGAGTGACTGAATGCCCATTGATTCACCTCCAGCCCTCCCGCAGCCTCTGCAGCCGCACAGACTCTGTTTGATTCATTGGCAACCTGAACTCCAGATCCAAACCCCCAACACGATTAGGAAGCTTTCAGAACCCGAGGACCTTCGGGTGCCCTCCTTGCCCTCAGCATCCTCTGGAACTTGGGCTCCAATAGTTTCCATGAGCTGGTCTCCACCAGTTCGTGCGGGTCCCCTTGCTACAAGTTGCCTGCAATCTGTGTGGGGCCCGCAATCTGTGTGGGACACGCACCTGCTGAGCCCCTCACTGGTCTGTTGCCATGGTCACCACCCTGTAGGGTCACCTCCTCCTTCTTGAGAAGGAAAAATAGGATGTTCTCCCCATTTCTGGTGCTTTGCACTGGACCACGGCTCCCCATCGTCTGCAACTGCTTGTGGTTGCTACTGAGTACACGTGCTGCCATCTTGGGCATAGACCTTACAGTTACAGAATTTTAATTACAAACATTGTCAGTTCCTTTCTTTCTTTATCTTTGGCTTGGCTTCACGGACGAAGATTTATGGAGGGGTAAATGTCCACGTCAGCTGCAGGCTCGTTAGTGACTGACAAGTCCGATGCGGGACAGGCAGGCACAGGTTGCAGCGGTTGCAGGGGAAAATTGGTGGGTTGGGGTTGGGTGTTGGGTTTTTCCTCCTTTGTCTTTTGTCAGTGAGGTGAGCTCTGCGGTCTTCTTCAAAGGAGGTTGCTGCCCGCCGAACTGTGAGGCACCAAGATGCACAGTTGGAGGCGATATCAGCGCACTGGCGGTGGTCAATGTGGCAGGCACCAAGAGATTTCTTTAAGCAGTCCTTGTACCTCTTCTTTGGTGCACCTCTGTCTCGGTGACCAGTGGAAAGCTCGGGCATATAACACGATCTTGGTAAGGCGATGGTCCTCCATTCCCTTAACAAGCTGTTAAAAGCCTGCACAAAGCACATGGCATTAGCAGCTGAACCTTTCAGATGAGCACTGTGTCTCCGTTCTCCTGGGCCCCACCAGTGGCAGCACTGCTGCTATAACAGCTCTAATGGCACTGACTCCGGATACTCGGTCCCTGACCTGCTGGTACTGTCACAGTACTTGGGTAGCTGATTAGTTTCAGTTTATGGCCGATGGTGGTGATGATCACACCTTTGAATGCAGTGTAGGGATTGCACTGTTATCATGGCATGAACATTACAAAAGGCCTTTCAGCCCACAATGCTATGCCAACTTATATATTCCTCGATAAAAAATCCCTCACTACCTCATAACTCTCTTTCTTTCATCCACGTGCCTGTCAAATAGTATCTTGAATGCCCCTATTGTTTCAGCCTCCACCACCACCACCACGGCAATGCAATCCATGCTCCCACAGCACTCTGTTTATAAAAATGAACATCCCTGATGTCTCCCCTAAACTTTCTTCTCTTCACTTTGACAGATGTCTTCTGGTGTTTGCTGCTCCCGCCCTATGGAAAAAGGTGCTTTGCCTCTCATAACCTTGTAGACTTTTATTAAGTTACTTTTCATCCTTCTTTGCTCCAAAGAGAAAACCCTTAGCTCTGCTAACCTTGCTTCATTAGACATATTTTCCATTCCAGGCCACATCCTTATAAATCTCCTTTGCACCATCTCCATAGTTTCCACATCCTTCCTGTAATGAGATGACCAGAACTGAACACAATATTCAAAGTGTGGTCTTACCAGAGATTTATCGAGCTGCAACATTACCTCACATCTTCTGAACACAATCCTCTGACTAATGATGGCCAGCATACCCTAGGCCTTCTTAATTATCCTATTAACCTATGCAGCGACCTTGAGAGATGAATGTGGACCCTGAAGTCTCTCTGTTCTTCTACACCTGTTAGGTATCCAACCATTAACCATGAACTCTACCTTTAAGTTTGACTTTCCACAGGGTCATGGCAAGATGGCATAGAAGAAAGACGTGTAATTCCAACTTTCCCCAGCTAGATTCTTAAGTACCCGATTTTTAAAATTACAAAAGTGGTTAAAAATAGCATTTACAGCCTTCTGAATAAGAGTGATTTAATATGGCTACTAATGTGAAGAAATCTAAAGCTCAACTTCAGAAAAGACTACCTTATAAAAGTGTAGAAGAATTGAGGCCTACCTGCACAGTTGAATCCATGGAGTCGTCGTTGGGAGCCTCCAAACTTCAGAGAACTCCTGCCCGTTTGAGTTTGACGCCAGCGCCGATCCTGCAGTCGCAAGATGGTGCCAGCACATTGGTAAGTTCGGCTGTTGCCGACCCGCGTGCATGTGACGCCGGGCGCGCGTGTGGCCTGACTGACAGAGGATCCCGTGAGCCCACAAAACTGCCTGGTGGCCCGGGGACGCATAATGTAGCTTCGGAAGACACACCTGCGCATTCAGCGGTTCTGCCGGGCATGCGCAGTGCCTCCTGGTGTGTGAACTCTTGGAAAAGGTGTGGGCTGTGGGGGAGCCCGAACGGCAGCGGCCCAACGAGGTCGGTGTGCTGCCGTCGGGTATCCAAACCCGCAGCTGCACAGGTAAAGGACCTATTGTGCCTGAGGAGGAAGAGGAACTTACCTTGCTGGAATCTACTCAGGAGGAGGAGTCTGAAGTTAGAGAAGGTAGGCCTCAAAAGATGGTTATGGATCCTGGACTGGACTCAGTGTTCACTGTTTTGGAAGGGATTGCTTGTCAAATGGAGAATATGTTAAAACAAATGTCAACTCAAATGACTTAAGGATTTATGGAGGTGAAAACAAAAATGAATACTTTGTGTGATGAAATTACAACTATGAAACAAGAAATGTCTATAGTTAAAAGTGATATTAACAGATGTATAAAATCAGTTGATACTGTACAAGATAATTAAAAAAAAATTGAAACAGCTTTCTCTGAATGTCAAAATCAGGTGGAATGTAATAGGGAAAAAATTGAAAAAGTGAAGGATTCCTTTGTAGACTGGGGGATTCAAAACAGGGATTTATTGAAGAAGATTGATTCATTGGAAAATCAAAGCCGGAGGAATAATGTGAAAATAGTTGGTCTTCCAGAGGATATTGAAGGTTTTGATCCAATAAAAATTTTTAAGCACTGGATTCCTAAAGTATTGGGCAAGGAGTTTTTTCCTGAAGGTTTGGAATTGGATCGAGCTCATAGAATGTTGAGGAAGAAACCACTTCTAGGACAAACACCGAGCACCGATTAGTTGTTTGAAAGATCAAGATAGAGAGATGATCTAACGAATGGTGGTGCAGAAAGCGCGGCAAAGTCAATCTCCGTTGATGGTTCAAAATAACAGAGTGTTTTTCTTGCTGATTTGAGTCAGGAGGTTATTAGAAGATAACGGGAATTTAATTCGGCTAAAGATGTACTATGGCAAAAGGGTTATAAGTTTGCCTTTCGTTATCCTGCGATTTTGAAAGTTTTTAATGGAAATTTTCAATCCCAATTTTTGAGAATGATCATGATGCTTTGGTTTTTGCTAATTCATTGCCAGAGATGTGAAGGAATGGTCGGTTTTCACCATCGTCTCCTAAGAGGAGGGTCAACGGAAATGGGAATGGGTATGGGAAGAATGGAAAGAAAGAAGAGTTGACACAAAGTCTTCTTGACATTGAAGACCCAGAATAATCACTGGGTTTGGAATCATTTGGCTGAATGTATCTATTGTATTTGATTGTGCTTACTTAAATAATGAGTATGCGTCTGGCTGGGGGTGGGGGAGTGGATGACACCGAAAGCTTTGATAGTCATCTGCCACTAGTGGGTTTACCACACCCAGATTTTTAGGGTGTTACTACCTTTGGGTGGTGTTTTTAAAAAATTTTTGGGTTACTTTTACTTTTTGAGGCGAAGAAAGGGGGAAAAAATTTTTTTCCTTTCTCTCTCCTTTTTTTTCTTTCTGTCTATAAAAGGTTTTTTTAATTTTGTAGATTTATAAGGGGGAGCGTTACTTTATAGTCGTAAATATATTAGTAGTTAGTAAAAATGTCTACTTTGAATTTTGCAACTTTTAATGTTCAGGAATTAAATAATACAATTAAGCGAAAGAGGGTATTGGCTTATATTAAAAAAAATGAAACTTGATATTGCCTTTTTAACAAGAGACACATATGACTGAAAAAGAACATTTGAAATTGAAAAGAGACTGGGTTGGACGTGTGTTTTTTCTTCTTTTAATTCTAAGTCAAGAGGGGTAGCAATTTTGATTCATAAAATTTACCATATAGTCAGAGGGAAATTTTGGGAGAGTTTTACAAGTGAATTGTAAAATTTTTGCTGAATCTTGGACTTTGTTTAATCTTTGTGCACCTACTATAGATGATGAGCGGTTTATTTCAGAAGCTTTTTTTTGTTAACTCGAGCTAACGAAAATATTTTAGTTGGGGGAGATTTTAATTGTGTTTTGGACCCTTTATTGGATAGAAATCTGAAAAGTATAAGGAAATCAAAGATGGCAACACAAATTGGTGAGTTGATGAAAAATTTAAATCTGGTAGATATTTGGAGGAAGGTTAATCCTACAGAGAAAGATTTTTCTTTTTATTCTTCACGACATGATTTGTTTTCTAGAATAGATTTTTTTTTGGTATCAACACACCTACAGGATAGAGTATTGCAGGCTGAATATAAAAGTAGAGTTATATCAGACCATTCATTATTATTCTTTTCTTGTGAAAGTTCAGAAGTAGTACGTTTGTCGTACAGATGGAGGTTTAATGCTTCTTCTTTGGCTTGGCTTCGCGGACGAAGATTTATGGAGACCCGCACCGCTGCCTGAGCAACGAACACAGGCCGCCGTTGCCAGGCAAACCCCGGCAGCCCGCACAGCCCAACCATTGGCAGCCGAGCCCCGGGCCGGGAGCGGTCAATGAGAACTGTTTAGTGTATTTCAGAGTTTAATACTCACCTCAAAAACCAATAGTCTAAACACAAACAGCTGTGAACTCCATTGCAGAGTTCTCTCCAGTCTTAAAAAATTTTCTACTAGAACTTTTCTTTCTGATCCTCAACCAATGCTGCATCCCCTTTACTCAGCCGCGGCAGGAGTAAACGCAAGCAGGCCGATTCCAGGGCACACCTCTCCTTAACTGAGGACAGCAGTCGTAGATCTCCAGAAATGGTTTGACCTAAAAGGGGAGGCGGGCCTCTTCAGCCCAGTTAAGCAACCTGCATAGGAGAAGGACACTCCGATATAAAACCTACGACCCAAGGTCCTCGCTGCCACGTCCCAGCTTGCTTGGCCACGGCACACAAACCATGGGTGTAAAGGGTGGGGCCAGTACTGCGCACACTGCACTCCACCTAAAAGTTCCTTTGCGCAGCCCGAAGACATGTCCACATCCTCCCCCTTAAAAGATGCACACAAACTCAAGCTAGCATGCTGGGACATCAGAACCATGCTGGAGAAGGCTGACAGCCACCGACCTGAACGTCAGTCTGCCCTCATCGCACATGAACTCCTCAGACTCGACATCGACATAGCCGCTCTCAGCGAAGTCCGCCTTGCAGATGTAGGCGCGGGCTATACACACACACACACACACACACACACACACACACACACACACACACACACACACACACACACACACACACACACACACACACACACACACACACACAGAGAGAGAAAAAAAGCATAGTTTGTCACTTTTATTAAAGAACATACCTCTTTATTTCTGACTGAGAATGTTAATTCTGTGGATAGTCATTTTGTATTATGGGATGCTTTGAAAGCTTATTTGAGAGGGCAGATCATTAGTTATTCTATGAAAGTTAAGAAACAACATATGGCAGAAAGTTTAACATTGGAAAATCAGATTGCTGAGTTAGAGAAAGATTTTCAGAAGGATGTGACCGAAGACAAAAAAAGCTGCCTTAGCGAAGTTGAAATTATGTTATAATACATTACAAACTTATCAGTTTGAGCACTTAATTAATCGATCTAAACAACGTTATTATGAGTTGGGAGAGAGAGCTCATAAGGTACTTGCTTGGCAACTGAAAACTGAACAGACATCTCAGACTATTAATGCTGTTAAACAGAATTCAACAATTACCTATAAGCCTCAGGAAATTAATGACCAGTTTTATTCATTTTATCAAAAATTATATACTTCTGAGGGGAAGCAGGACAATGGTTCTATTGACTCTTATTTATCTAAATTAACGTTACCGGTATTAGAAGAGAAAGATGTTCAGGGATTGGAATCTCCATTTACAGATTTTGAAATTAAGGAAGCTATACCGGAAATACCAAATGGAAAGTCCCCGGGGGATGATGGATTTTCTGTGGAATTTTATAAAATTCTTTATGATGATTTATCTATGTATTTGGAGATGTGTTAAAACAAGTTATTGAGGATCAGATGTTACCGGAATCTTGTTCAAGTGCTTTAATAACTGTTATCCTGAAAAATGTTGCCTAAGTTAATATATACTGATCAAACAGGTTTTTATTAAAAATAGAAATGTATCAGATAATATTCTTCGATTAATTACTTTGGTCAATGCATGCCGAAAGCAGCCTAACTCATTGTTAACATCTAACCAGGTGGTTGCACTAGATGCAGAAAAGGCTTTTGATAGGGTTGAATGGGATTTTTTATTTAAGGAGTTAGAAAAGTTTAAATTTGGTCCTTTTTTTTATTAGTTGGGTTAAAGCTTTATATACAAACCCGATTGCCAGGGTGGTGACAAATGGTCAGGTTTCTTTACCATTTAAGTTGGCTCGTTCAACTCGGCAGGGCTGCCCATTGTCACCAGCCTTATTTGCGTTAGCTATTGAACTGTTGGCTCAGACTATTAGGCAAAATTATGAAATTAGAGGGATGAAGGTTATGAATAAAGAATATACGATCAATTTATTTGCAGATGATGTTTTGATATATTTGACGGAACCGAAACGGTCGTTGAAGCAGTTACAAGAGTGTTTGTCGAAATTTGGAGAATTATCCAGATCTAAAGTTAATTGGGATAAGAGTGAAATTTTACCAGTCGGAATAGGAGATTATTCTGAATTTAAAACTATTACAAAATTAAAGTGGAGAAATAAAATTAAATATTTGGGTGTGTTTGTAGATGCTAACTATCAGTCATTGTATCAGTTAAATTATGTGCCTGTACTAAAACGGATTAAAGCGGATTTTATTAAATGGAAAGATCTTCCATTAACTTTGATTGGCTGGGTCAGTTGTATTAAAATGAATATTTTCCCCCGAATTCAATATTTATTTCAGTCAGTACATTATTTACTTTCGAAGGGCTCTTTTCAGGATCTGAATAAGGAAGTGCAGGAGTTTTATGGAAGGGTAAATTAACTCAAGTGGCATTGCATAAACTTGCATGGAAATACACGTTGGATGGACTTCAGTTACCACATTTTCAAAATTATTACGAAGCGGCCCACTTGAAATTTATTAGCAGATTGATGGATTTAGATCAACCCCCAGCTGGGCTAGGGTGGAAATGGCGTGTATTTCTGAGGCTGAGGTACATCAATTTATATTTCGTTGGAATTCGAATTTGTTACAGGAACATAATATGCCAGTATTGAAACATTTGTTAAAGATTTGGATTAAAAGAAATAAGGTTTTGGGATCAAAGGGTAAATTATCAATTTTAACTCCATTGTATAATAATCAGCTTATTCCTTTTTCAATGTTTAATAATTATTTAAAGAGTTGGGATTCTAAGGGTATAAAGACAATACAGGATTGTTTTGAAGAGGGATAATTTCTTTAATCAATTGAGGGAAAGATTTGGTATATCTTTAAATATCTTTGTTTATTATCAACTCAGAGCCTTGGTAAAAGATAATTATGGTAGAGAGATGAATTTACCTACTTTGACGAGATTTGAATCTTTGATTTCCTCTGTACCAAAGAAGGGTTATATTTCAGTTATGTACCATTTGTTACAGGATAATATGGATAAACTGGATTGGGAAAAATCTAAACTTAAATGGGAAAGTGACTTACCGTTTATTTTCCCTGAAAATGATTGGGCGGATATGTGTCAGGATAATGTAATTAAATTGACTAATGTAAGATATGGAATGATTAATTATAATTTTCTACATCAATTATATTTGACCTTGGAGAAATTGAAAAATATGAGTTTAGTAATTTGGATTATTGTTTTAGATGTGGTTTATGTACTGGAACTTTTTTACATGCTGTTTGGTCTTGTGTTAAAGTTCAACCATTTTGGCAAGGAATTAAAATAGTTTGGGAAAAATTATACAACATTAAATTAACATTAGATCCAATTATTTTTTTGTTGGGTGATATAGTTTCTCTGAGAGGAATGGGGCTGGATAAAATTCAAATTGGTTTTGTATGTTTAGTGTTATCAGTAGCGAGGATCGACAATGAGATAGACAACAGACTCGCCAAGGCAAATAGCGCCTTTGGAAGACTACACAAAAGAGTCTGGAAAAACAACCAACTGAAAAACCTCACAAAGATAAGCGTATACAGAGCCGTTGTCATACCCACGCTCCTGTTCGGCTCCGAATCATGGGTCCTCTACCGGCACCACCTACGGCTCCTAGAACGCTTCCACCAGCGTTGTCTCCGCTCCATCCTCAACATCCATTGGAGCGCTTTCATCCCTAACGTCGAAGTACTCGAGATGGCAGAGGTCGACAGCATCGAGTCCACGCTGCTGAAGATCCAGCTGCGCTGGATGGGTCACGTCTCCAGAATGGAGGACCATCGCCTTCCCAAGATCGTGTTATATGGCGAGCTCTCCACTGGCCACCGTGACAGAGGTGCACCAAAGAAAAGGTACAAGGACTGCCTAAAGAAATCTCTTGGTGCCTGCCACATTGACCACCGCCAGTGGGCTGATAACGCCTCAAACCGTGCATCTTGGCGCCTCACAGTTTGGCGGGCAGCAACCTCCTTTGAAGAAGACCGCAGAGCCCACCTCACTGACAAAAGGCAAAGGAGGAAAAACCCAACACCCAACCCCAACGAACCAATTTTCCCCTGCAACCGCTGCAACCGTGTCTGCCTGTCCCGCATCGGACTTGTCAGCCACAAACAAGCCTGCAGCTGACGTGGACTTTTTACCCCCTCCATAAATCTTCGTCCGCGAAGCCAAGCCAAAGAAATGTGTAGCTAGTACCTGGAAAGATAGTACAGAGATTAATATAGCACGCTGGCATAATGAATTGAAAGCTTGTATTGTTATGGAAAAAATCACTTATAATTTACATGATAACTATTCTTTCTTTGTAGATAACTGGTTTCCATATTTGAAGTATATGTATTTAGATATACTTTGAATTGCTATTAATACTTATAATATTTTTTTAAATAATTCACATTTTTGGCTCCCCTTAAGGGAGCTGGCTGATGGGGCAGGTGGGTGGGATGGGGTTTTTTTAAAAATATATATTTCTGTAAAATTAATTTTTGATTGTTATTAGAATGTATGTTATGCTTTTATCTTTTAAATAAAGTTTGAAAAAAAAAGTTTGACTTTCCAAAATGCATCACCTCACACTTATCTGGATTGAATTCCATCTGCCACTTTTCCGCCCAACTCTGCATCATCTCTATATCCTTTTGTAACCTATGGCAATGTTTAACACTATCCACAACTCGTCCATGCTTCATATTGTCCACAAACTTACTGACCTATCACTCTACTTCTTCATCCAGGTCATTTATAAAAATCACAAAGAGCAGGTTCCCAACACATCAGACCTCTGGTAAAGCATTTCTCCGATTCTAAAAAATCTTTATGATTTTAAACCCAATAGATTATTAATTACACCCATGAGAGGTACAGGTGCATAATTCTCTGAAAATATTGTCTCAGGAGGACAAGGTGGTGAAAAAGGCATTTGGCACACTCGCCAAATTGGGTGGGGTGTTGAATGCAAAAGTTTGGACCTTATGGCACAGCTGTACAAGGCATTGGAGAGACCACACTTGGAGTACTGTGTATAATTTTGGTTGCTCAGCTATAGAAATTATGTCATTAAATGGGAAAGGGTGCAGAAGAGATTCACCAGGATGTTACTGGGACTTGAAGGCTAAGTTGCAGGGATAGGTTAGAAATGCTGGATCTTTATTCCCTGGAATGTAAGAGGCTGATGGGTGACCTTAGAAATGTGTAAAATAATGAGGGCACAGTCTTTTTTCCAGTGTAGATAACATTAGGCATTAAAGGCCAGGTTTAAGTTAAGAGGGGAGTCGATTAAGAGGGATGTGGTTGGCAAAAACCTTTCACTTGGGGTAGTTTGAATTTGGAGGAAGCTGTCGAAGCAGGTTCAGAGGGGAAATTGTCAGTATGGCTATCTCCCATCTGCACTCTGTCTTGATGAAGGGTTCCAACCAAAAATGTCAATAATTTTAAACCTACTTATGCTGCACCTCCAGTTGATTTTTTGCTCCGGATTCCAGCATCTTCAAGTGTCTCATAAAGGAGTAGTTTTGAAGAAGAGAAGGCAACGAGGCAGCATGTTTCAGAGGGGCTTCTGGAGCTTGGGGCTTTGGCAATTGAAGAAGGCCCAGCAGCTGACGATTGGGAACAAGCCACAATTGCTGGAGTACAGATATCTTCAGGAATAGAAAAGGTGCAGAGAAATGGGCTTAATATGGGTAAAGGGGGTTAGTATAGGCAGGCCTCACGATCAGTGAAGTCTCGGTTGATGAAAAGGAACTGTTTCTGGATTCCACACCAGTGAACTGGAGCAGGTCAAGGAACTATCACTGAGGAATTTGAATTCAAGGAGGAGGATTTTAAAAGTTAAGATATTGCTTCACCAGGAGCCAGTGGACTTTGGGCATTGCTAGCCCATTCTCATTTTCCCTTGAATTCCTTTGCCTGGCCATTTCAGAGAAAAGCTCAAGGATATTCAAGTTATGGGACGAAGTTGGATATGGGTTAACTGGGGTAAGGCAGCAGATTTCCTTCGATAAAGTATATCAATAAAACCTGGTAGGGTTCTATATCAATCTGCTAATTTCATGGCCATGATGACAGATGCTTTTGAATTAATTTAATTATATTTTAATTGACCTACTGCAGTGGTTCCCAACCTTTTTTATGCCCCGCACCCCTAAAAAATTTTAATATGTTCTCACACCCCTTAAAATAATAATTTATTTAAGAATAAAGGTGAAGATGGCCACTCCTGGGAGGAAGCAGTGGTAGAAATTGACCATCCCCAGGAACTCCTGTAATCTTTTGGTTGTGTTCAGCTTAGGGAAGTTCTGGAAGGCCTCCACCTTGTCGGGTAGTGGCGTGGCACCCTCTCGGGTGATGCAATGCCCCAGGAAGTCTATTGTTTGCAGGCTGAACTGGCACTTGGCCAGGTTCACTGTGAACCTGAACTGCTGCAGTCTGTCAAGCAGGCAGATGAGGTGCATCCTGTGGGTGCTGGCATCAGGGCTGACAATGAGGATGTCGTCTAGATAAATGAAGATGAAGTTGAGATCCCTGCCGACCATGTCCATTAGCCACTGGAATGTCTGGGCCACGGTTTTGCATCCGAAAGGCATTCTTAGGAATTCAAAGAGGCTGAAAGGTGTGATGATGGCCATCTTCTGGACATCGCTGGGGTGTACCGGGATTTGGTGGTACCCCTTCACGAGGTCCACTTTGGACAATACCCTATAGCCTCGTGGCGAAATCCTGGTCTTGTGGGGCGGGGTACCTATCCGGGACCATCACCACATTTAGATATCGGTAGTTGCCGCATAGACTCCAACCGGCGGAGCTCTTCTGCACCATGTGGAGAGGGGAGGCCCATGGACTGTTGGAACGGCAGATGATCCCCATTTCCTCTATGGCGGCGAACTCGGCCTTGGCTTGTTGGAGCTTGTCTGGTGGGAATTGATGGGCTCGTGCATGCACCGGGGGGCCGGCCGTCTCTATGTGGTGCTCCATGCCACATGATGGATTGGAGCCATGGAAGTTCGGTGCCAATAAAACCGGGTATTTGGCTAGTAGGGAGGCATACTCATTTTGGTCCAGGACGTGGATTCCCACTGGAAGGAAAGAGCGTCTCCGTAAGCTGAAGGGGAAAGACTGGAAAGTTGTGGCATTTACTAGCTGGCATCTTGTCATGAGCACAGAGGAAATCCACTCAGAGAAGCGCCTGTCCCACGGTTGCGATGGTGCACTCCCACTGAAAAACAGTGTCTGTGATGTGAATGGTGACTAGGCGGGTGCATTGCTGGGAACGGAGGACCCATTGTCCTCTTACAGGGGAAAGCCTTTGGTGTTATGTCTTGCCTCAAAGTACATGGGTGGAATGAGGCTAATCTCCACGCCTGTCTTGACGAGAAAATCCCTCTTGGTCCTCTGGTCTTTACCTTAAAGTAGGTCTTTCTGTGTACCAACCATCGAGGCCACTATCAGTGCCTGGCCTGCCCATTTCCCATTGCCGTATTGGTTTTGGCGGTGGGGTATGAGCATGGGGGGTGCACCGCCGAGTGTTCCTGCCCCATTGGCGGTGGTAGAAACAGTATTCGCTGTCTGCTCTGCGCTCCCTTTGTGTTGTCTCTGTGCTGCAGCTACCGCTGATGTTTCTGGTGAGCTGGATGGGCCGATCATGTAGACTGGTTGTATGTGGAGGGAACTCTGGTGTGGTATGCAGAACAACATGTCTGCTTCCTTAGCTACGAGATGTGGGGCACTAAAATCCATGTCCGAAACTGCTGAGGATACGTGCACTAGTAGTTTTGAGAGGAATAGGGCCTCGAACAGGAAACAGTCTGTGTGCCCATCTGCCAGGGCCACCATCTCGTGCATTAGCTTGGAGGGGTTTCTGTCACTTAGGCCCTGCTTGTTGAGGATTCTAATGGCACCCTCGTGCTGGCTGAGCTTTAGGGCATCGAGAAGGAAACATCAGTACTGCTCCATCGGTGGGTTTTCTATGAAGGAGCTTACTTTGGCAGCTGTGGCCGCATTCAGGGTGCTGACAACATGCCAGAACTTAGTGTCCTCTGAAACAATTCCCCTGATGTGGACTGTGACTCAGCCAGCTGTAGCAAGTTTCTGGGCTGGTTTGCCCAGAATGGTGGGAGATGTACGCCTACCATATTGGTTGTCGCTGCTGCGACTGGATTCAGCCGGTTGCTACATTTTTTTGTGATCGATGCTGGAACTGTTTGGATCACTGCTGCGGCAGCGCTACCAAATAAAGATACATCCACACAGTGTGAGAGTGGACCAAAGAATTACTTTATTGGTTTGAATTCGCCGCATCTCCACGATGGCCCACCCATTTCCGGTGACGTACCCTCTGGCTTCTGGAAGCGACATCATCATGCCACTGTGTCACTCTCTGGCCTGCTGGCTGCTACGCTGAAGTGGAGGGCTCCTTAGCCCGCATGTGGCACTAGGCACGGGCTCTCACGCCATCTTGGACCAGCTGTGTGTTGTGGTGATTCAGCCCATTTACTCACAAAGTTGCTCGGCCCGCTACAGTATTCCCAATGCTAGGTCCGTTGTTGTTTATCATCTACAGTCTACATCAACAATCAGGATGATAATGTGGTAAATTAGATCAGCATATTTAAAAATAAAACGAAGACAGAGAGGGCGGCTTTCAAAGCTTGCAGTGGGATCCAGACCAGCTGGAAAAAATCGTCTGCAAAATGGCAGATGGGATTTATTGCAAGTATAAGATGTTGCTGTTTGGGAGGATGAATTGGGGTGCTGAACTATAGGGATTCAGACTTTTGAATAGATTCAGACTTTGTTTCCTGAAGCATAGGAGAATGAAAGGAGATTTGATAGAAGTATATATACAATTATGGGAGTTACAGATGGGTAAATGCTAGCAGACTTTTTCCAATGAGGTTGGTGTGAGAGTGTGGAATGAGCTGCTAGTGGAGATGGTGGATGTAGATTCAATTTCAACATTTGAGAGATGGCTGAGAGGAGATGGAGGGCTGTGGTCCAGGTGCAGGTCAATGGGACTAGGCAAAAAAAATAGTTCAGCACAGACTAGATGAATGGAAGGGTCTCTTTCTGAGCTGAAGTGTTCTATGGTTCTCATTTCTGTCCACATGTATTTTCCAGACAGTTGATGATTGAAGTGCCTCACATGATGAGCTACTGCTGAAATAACACTACTTAAATATTACCTTATATAACCTAAATATCCTGCTCATGTGACATTCTTCTTGATAAAGAGCTTACACAGAGCTTTGTAAAGTGAGCTACAGAGCTCAATGAATGAGCTTAACTTGTAATAATATTTGTTATTCAGGCTTTGAATTTAACAAGCAGCAGAACAGATTTTGTTAAAGAACAACTGTTTCTTTTTTCTTCTCTTCCTAGATTCATGTGAAGTCATTCATTGTTACCCGGTATCACCACACCATCACCATTTGTAACACTGAGGCTATTGTTCCTTGATCATTTCTTTCATTACCAATTAAAGACATGTCTGCAAGCTGAATCTTTTTATTATTTACAGACAAATTGCAGTCTATGGTGCAATCTTTATTTGGAGCAGATGCTAGTATAGTTTGTGGCCAACTATAATGAAAAGAGATGGAGGGTTTCAAATAGACATACATACATAGGAGAATGAGGGGGGATCTCATTGAAACATTCTGAATGTTGAAAGGCATGGACAGAGTAGATGTTTTCCATAGAGGGAGAGTCTAGGAACAGAGGGCACAACTTCAGATTGAAGGTGGCCACTTAGAACAGAGATGTGGAGGAATTTCTTTAGGCAGAGGATGGTGATCTGTGGAATTTGTTGCCACAGGCGGTTATGGAAGCTGTCGTTGGGTGTATTTAAGGCAGAGATTGATAGATTCTTGATTAGTCAGGGCATCAAAGGTTATGTGGAGAAGGTCGGGCAGTGGGGCAGAGTGGGAAAATGGATCAGCTCATGATTGAATGGCATGGCAGATTCGATGGGCTGAATATCCTGTTTCTGCTCCTATGTGTTATGGTTTTATGGACACGCTTTGAACATCGAACAATAAACATGGAACAGCTGAGGATCAGGCCTTTCAGCCCATCATGCTGTGCCAAAAATGATGTCAATTTAACATGGATCATATCCCTCTACTCCTTGTCTGTTCAAGTGCTTGTGAGGCTCTACTACAACAGCAGCGACTATACTTGTGAAATACATACACCATTTTGTGAAGTTCATCAGATATGGGGTTATGAAATGGAAACACATTCAATAGTATTGATAAAGGGTTTCATCCCAAAACATTAATGATTATTTTTTTTCCTCCATTGATGCTGCCTGACCCACAAAGTTTCTCCAGCAAATGGTTTGTTGCCTGAGATTCTCTGATATATTTGTATGTAAAAGACAGATGCACTTGACAGAATGGAATTTGCTAAAAGTTCTCAAATAATTAGTTCTTTTGTTTACTTTTCCAGTCCAAGCTCTACTGTTGTTCACTCTGATGTAAATTCACAAGTAATGCCAGCTCTCCAGTATCTAAAACAGCCATTCTCAACCTTTTCTTGGCACCCCCCCCCCACCCACCTGAGAAATTTTATTTTTTGAAAGTTTTATTTAAAATTTTTTCCATACATTTAATCATAGCCAAATATAAAATATAACCATATAACAATTACAGCACAGAAACAGGCCAATTTGTCCCTTCTCGTCTGCACTGATCCAAGTACCCTCCTCTATCCCATTTACCAGGCTCTGCCAATATCCCTCCATCCTCCTCCCATCCATATACTTATCCAACTCTTTCTTAATGACAAAATTGACCCTGCCTCCATCACCTTTCGCGGAAGCCCATTCTACACAGTAACCACACTCTGAGTAAAGAAGTTCCCCCTCATGTTACTCCTAAACCTTTGCCCGTCAACTCTCAACCCATGACCTCTTGTATCCATCTTTCCTTCTCTCAATGGACAAAGCCTTTCCACATCAATTCTATCTATCCCTCTCATTATCTTAAACACCTCTATCAAATCCCTGAGCCAAACAAAAGTGCGCAAACTAAGGAAAAGGAAAACACTGATGGGAGGGGGGCTCAGTCGAGGAGGGGGCAACCACAGCGCAACCAGCTGAGGGATGCCCGACAACAGGGCTCTCAGCTGGAAGAAGAGGAAAGCGACAGAAGAGAGAGTGAAAGAAAAGAAGAGCAGCAGCAAGAGGCTCAACAGATGAGTAGCTCAGAAGAAGAGGACCAACATCAAGAGGCCAAGCAAGAAGAGGTCAGATAAAGTGAGACAAACAACTCATCAAGAAAGTCAGAAGAGACACAGATACAAAGAAGAGAAGAAGAAGACACAAACACAGGTACAGACACAGAAGAAGAGGAAGAAGAAGACCAAGATCTTCACAGAGAAATAGAAGGTAAAACAGATGGACAGAATATAGATAAAGCTTATTTTCAAGAACAAATGAGAGCATTAAAAGAATGGTTGTCATTAGAATTCAGTGCAATTAAAAGAAAATTGAAAAGAACGGAAGATAAAGTGCAAAGAATAGAGCTGGTCATGACAGAAATAGGGAAAAGAATAGAAAATGTGGAAGAACGAGAAACGACTAGAAATGGAAGTAAATGACTTAAGAAGAAAATTGGAAGAAAATGAAAAAAAAATTAAAGAGTCACAAGAGTTGTTAGCTCAGAAAATTGATATGTTGTAAAACTATAGTAGGTGAAACAGCATAAAAATAGTGGGCCTAAAGGAAGATGAAGAAGGCACAGATATGAAGGAATTTATAAAAGAATGGATCCCAAAGGTCCTGGGAATGACAGAAATGCAGGAAGGAATGGAAATAGAAAGGGCACACAGAAAACTAGCTCCGAAACCACAGACACATCAAAAACCAAGATCCATTTTAGTAAAATTTTTGAGATATACGACAAGAGAAAATATACTGGAGCAGGCAAGAAATAAAATTAGAGAAGACATTAAACCATAGGAATACAAGGGTCAAAAAATATTTTTTTACCCAGGCATAAGTTTTGAACTCTTAGAGAAGAGGAAGGAGTTTAATACAGCAAAATTGATCCTATGGGAAAAAGGTTATAAATTCATGTTAAGACATCCAGCTGTGCTTAAAATATTTATCCCTGGGGAGCAAAACAGACTGTTCTCGGATCCAGAGGAAGCACAAAAATTTGCAGAATACTTGCAGGACAGAAGGAGAGAAGAAGAGATGTAATAATGAAGAATGGTGATAAAATATATTATAAAGATGTAAAAATAATGTATATGTAAAGAACTAAAGAAGGGGAAGAAAGGAAGTAAGGGGAAAAAAGGGAGAATTTTGTTATATGTGTAAAAAAAAAAAAAAGTGTTTTCGGGAGGGTTAGGGGGAGAGAATAACCGTCACTGCGAAATCAGTTGACACTTGCGAGCAGGTTCGTAATCCAAATGGAAACGGGAGTTTTGTTTGCCCGGCAAGGGATAAGGGGGAACTCAGAGAGGGAAGGGATATTTGGGGTTAAGGGAATATTGGATGTGGGAGTTGTTGGAGTATTTTATGTATTAAATGTGTTGTCATGCATTGAGTTTAAAAAGGGAAAACTGAGAAAAGTCAGGAATTTAGAGAGTTTATTGAACGCCAAATTAAAACATATTTTGAAATAAATACGGAATCAGTGAAAGACAAATTTATATTATGGGATGCAATGAAAGCCTTCATTAGAGGGCAGATAATAAGTTATGTAACTAAGATGATAAAGGACTACAATCGGGAAATAGAGCAGTTGGAAAGGAAGATAGTAAGTACAGAAAAGGAACTAGTAAAAAGGGATGATATAACAAAAAGCAGAGAATTGGCGGACAAAAAAATAAAAAACGAAACATTATAAACGTATAAGGTGGAGAAGAACATAATGAAAATAAAACAAAAGTATTACGAACTAGGAGAAAAAAAAACACAAAATATTAGCCTGGGAACTTAAAACAGAACAAGTTAAAAGAACTTGTATTGGCATCAAGGAAAAAGGACAAACAAATTACATATAATCCAATGGAGATTAATGAGAACTTTAAGGAATTTTATGAACAATTATACCAAACTGAGAACGAGGGGAAAGATGATAAAATAGAAGAGTTTTTAGCTAAAGTTGAACTGCCAAAATTGCAAGAAGAGGAACAAAACAAACTGATAAAACCATTTGAAATGGAGGAAGTACAGGATATATTAAAAAAGCTGCCGAACAATAAAACGCCTGGAGAGGATGGATTCCCAATAGAATTCTATAAAACATTTAAAGAGTTATTAATTCCTCCTCTCCTGGAAGTAATGTACCAGATAGAAGAAACACAAAATTTGCCAGATTCATGTAAGATAGCAATAATTACAATAATACCAAAGATGCGGAAGGATCCACTAACATCAGCATCATATAGACCAATATCTCTACTTAATTTAGATTATAAGATGATAGCGAAATTATTAGCATACAGATTGGCCGATTGTGTACCAAAAATAGTAAAACAAGATCAAACTGGATTTATTAAGAAAAGACGAACAGCAGATAATGTCTGTAAATTTATTAATCTAATTCATGCAGTTCAAGGAAATAAGAAGCATCTTTTTTAGATGCAGAAAAAGCCTTTGACAGGGTAGAATGGAATTATTTATTCAAAGTATGACAGAGGTTCAATCTACCAGAAAATATATTAATTGGATTAAATCAATATATAATGGACCATTGGCGAAGGTAACAGTAAATGGATATGTATCAAACCAATTTAAATTAAGTAGGTCAACTAGACAGGGATGTCCATTATCCTCCTCACTGTTCGCTTTAGCAATAGAACCATTGGCAGAACTGATAAGAACAGAAAATAAAATAAAAGGGATAAAAATAAAGGAGAAGGAGTATAAAATCAGTTTATTTGCAGATGACATCATAGTATACTTAACAGAACCAGAAATACCAATAAAAGAATTACATAAGAAATTGAAAGAGCATGGAGAAATATCGGGGTACAAGATCAACACAAATAGAAGTGAAGTGATGCCAATGAGTAATGTGGATTATACAGAATTTAAAAAAGAATCACCATTTAAATGGCAAGCACAAGCAATCCGATACCTAGGTATTAGGTTAGATAATAACTTAAGCCACTTGTACAAACTAAATTATCAGCCACTAATAAAGAAATTGCAGGAAGACTTAGAACATTGGAAAGAATTATTGCTAAGGGAAGGTAAATTGCATTAAAATGAATGTCTTCGCAAGGATACAATACTTATTTTAATCGTTACCAATTCCCTTAACAGAGAAATTCCTTAATGAACTAAAGAGAATAATAAAGAAATTCTTGTGGAAAGGGGGGAAACCGAGGATAGCATTAGATAAATTAACAGAGAGGTACAGCCAAGGTGGTTTGCAGTTATCAAACTTTAAAAATTATTAGAGAACAGCACAATTAAGGAATTTATCAGATTTTTACCAGACAAGGGAAAAACCAGACTGGACAAAGATAGAACTAGATAAAATAGGGGAGAAGATACCGGAACATATACTTTATAAGTGGGATAAAAATCTGGTGCAATATAAAAGTTCACCAATACTGCATCATTTACTCAATATATGGAAGAAGATTCACTTAGAAAAGACAAAAACGAATGACCAAATACCAAAATTACTATTGATGCAAAATCCGCTAATCCCTTTTACAATAGATAACTTTTCCTTTAGAGAATGGGAGAGAAAAGAATTTAAAAGAATAGAAAATTGTTTTTTGGGAAATAATTTATTAACATTTGAACAGTTCAAGTACAAATATGGAATAACTCATGGTACAATGTTTGCATATCATCAACTGAAATCTTATTTAAAGGATAAACTGGGAAACAGACTGAGATTACCAGAAGGAAGCAGTTTTGAATATGTGATTACAGACACAATGATAATTTTTAAAATTATAATGAACATGTACATTAAGCTGCAAGATATGGAAAAGGATGAAATAAGATATAAACCCAAACAAAAGTGGGAAAAGGATTTAAACATAAAGATAAAAAATGAAAATGGAAAAGTTATGTACTGGAACTATGAAGAGTATAATAAACACAAATTTATGCATGATACAGTATAATTGGTTACACAGGTTATATATCACACCCCAAAAGTTAAAAAAAAATGGGATCCAACATTATCAGATAGATGTTTTCAGTGTAAAAAGGAAATGGGAACAACAGTACATGCAATTAGGGCATGTGAGAAAGTGAAAAAGTTTTGGGAAGATCTAAATCAGATATTAAATAAAATCACAAAAAATACATACCAAAAAATCCAGAGATCTTTCTTCTAAGTAATATAAGAAGTAAGGAATTAGGCCTCAAATTGGATAAAGCGCAAAAAAAGATTTATTATGTTTGCCTTAGCAGTAGAAAAAAAAAATGTATAATGTCAGCTTGGAAAATGGAAGAGAGCCTGAGAATACAGCAATGGTACATGGAAATGAATAAGTGTATTGCATTGGAAAAAATAACATATAATTTAAAAAAAATAAAGTCACATTATTTGAACAAATTTGGGAACCAGACATGGAACATAACAGAGAGGGCTTGCCTCAGACCTCCACCCCCTAAAATGAAGACAAAATGACTTGAAAATGTGAAAAAGTAGATGACACATTTTTCTTGTTTATTTTTCATTGTGTGATGCCATTGTTTAATGGTTATATTATATTGTATATGTTGAATATTTATTGGTTTTGGAGGGGAGTGGGGAGGGTGGAAAAAAGGGAAAAAATGCCATTGTGTATATTTAATGAGAAACGTTTGTATTTATTTTGGTTGATATTGTTCACAGTATGAAAAAAAAACTTCCAAGGAGGCTATCAAGGTTTTGAAGTTTAGGGAAAACATCTATAAATTAATTCCCACAATTTGTAAACATGGGTGCTATATTTTCAAAAATACATCATATTCATTTTTCAGATTATGTAACCTCTCAAGCGGAATACCGCTATGCATTTCTGCGTTCTATAGCTCTATACCAAAATGGATATCTGATTTCTATGTTACTGCTATACATTTGCTTGCTTCTGCCAAGGCAATCTTAACAAATTCTTTTTGATGTAAAGATAATTTCAGTTTTGGTCTTAGACCTTCAATATTATCTAACAAAAATAACATTGTGGGAATTTAATTCCTGTAACTGTTCTTAAAAAGTTGCCAAATTTATCCAAAAGGGCCTTGCTTTAGGGCAGGACCAAGTAGAATATAAAAAAAGTACTTATCTCCTGGCCACATCTAAAACACTGCTCTGATAAATCTGATTGCAATCTATTTCACTGCTGTGGCGTGAGATGTAATTGATGCAAAAATTATATTCAACTAATCTGTATCTGACATTTATATTGTTTGTCATACTGTCATGACATGACTCTGACCACTTTGGTTCAGCAATGTTAATATTTAAATCTGTCTTCCACCGCTGTCTGGGAGATAAAATGTTTAAAAATTGATTATGCATTGAGAATGGAATGTTTATTTTTGTATTAAAAGTGTTACCATATATTTTGGTGTACAAGTGGACTAGCGTATAAGTTAACCCCCCCTTTTCAGCCTAATTTTAAGGGTTTTATTGTATATCCAGCATATAAGTTGACCACAATTTTCTGGCTGCCTGAGATGCCCCACTGACCACCATATAAGTTGGCCCTCAAAGCTCACGATGCCTGAGATGGACCATTGACTGGCGTATAGGTTGACTCCCATAGACCGTGCGGATTGATCTGCTGGGTGTTGGCTAGAGGTGATTGCTCTCATGGAGGGTCCAGTGACACATCGCGGCAACTGACAAAAATAGAAGCGAATTTTAAATTAAAAGTGATAGAAATGATCCAAAAAACCAACAACTGCACTGCTGCAAGAAAATCGGATGTCCATGAGAAGTTGGTATGAGATTGGAAGAAAAGGCAATGTTGTTTGAGAAAAGGAATCACTCATTGGCCAGAGTTGGAAAATCATGTTGCAAAATGGGTACGTGACAGAGGCAAGACTCCTACATAGTCAACCTGAAATAAAATAACATTTGCACTGCAATGGGCCAAGTTGCACCCAGACCTCAGTGATGATTTTGAGGCTACAATAGGCTGGTGCAATTGTTTCATGAACAGGAAAAATCTGGTATTACACTAAAAAATTGCACAGAAACTACCAAAAGATCTTGATCATAAAGCTGTAAGTTTTTACCAGTTTATTATACAGAACCGGCAGAAACACCAGTGTGCATGGCCAAAGGTCAGAAACTTGGACAAAACCCTCATGAATTTTGACATGATAGGCAATAGAACAGGGAAATGGAAAGGGGTTAAAACTGTGCAAACCAGAAACTCAGGCCATGAAAGGACCAGGTTTACTGTGGTGTTATCGTTCATGGCCAATGGGACAAAGTTGAGAACCATGGTAATCTTCAAATGCAAAGTTAAACCAAAAATTATATTCCCTGCAAGTAAGTTTGTATTTTTTCATGAAAAAGGATAGATGGATGAGAATAGTGTAAAACTATGGATAGACAATGTGGAACAGGCAGTTTATGCAAAGAATGGAGTTTGCTGGTCTGGGATATGCTACATCGCCACTTTACCAAGAACACTAAAAGTAGGTTAGCACTACATAATACTCACATGGTGGTTATCCTGGGTGGTTTGAGGTCTAAACTTGAACCAGCCATTCAAAGACCATGTGCGTGAGGAATGGAATACAAGGAAATTGAGTGTAGAAAAGTCATTTACAAAAGGCGGGGCAATGCATGCTATATCACTTGATATGCTGCGTAACTTCATGCTGAAGGCATGGGACAAAATTAAAGTAGAGACGGTGATTCAAATGATTTAAAAATTGTGGTCTCTATTGGGCAATTGATGGCATGGAAGATGATTTATATTGGGACACTGACGATGAAGCTGAAACCACCTCATCAGATATAGACTAGGACTCATATGATGACTGCTTCAGACAATGATAGCAAGAGTGATTTTGAAGGGTTCTAAATGTGTTGTTGTTTTCAGATAATGATAGCGTTTTTGAAGGGTGGTAATTGTGTTGTTTTCAATAAAAATCTGAATGAAAATCTGTCACAGTCAGGTTTTTTTTGGTTTCTCAAGGGTCAACTTGTACGCTGGATTAGCGCAGATTGGAATTTGAGCTGAATTTAAGGTCTCAAAATATATATCCGAATTTAAGGTCTCATAAATAAATCTGTACAAGTTGAACCCCATTTTTTGAGAGATTTTTTTCGGTTTCATGACTCGGCTTCTATACCAAAATGTAATTAAATGTTTCAACAAAGGTGCTTCCCTCTCCCCAGATATTAATTTAAATTCCCATTTATATATAAAGTCTTCTGATATTCCCTCTCCTATTTTGTCAATTTCTATTTTAATCCATGCTGGCTTTTCTCCCTCATCAAACAAAATGAAGCAAGAAACCTCATTTGGGCTGCCTTATAATAGTTTTTAAAATTTGGTAACTGTAAGCATCCTAACTCAAACTTCCATGTCAGTTTTTCCGAAGAAACTCTCAACATCTTACCCTTCCAAAGAAAGTTTCTTATATTTATTTAACTCTTGAAAAAGCTTTTGGGGAAACATTATTGGCAATGTTTGAAATAGGCATTGTACTCTAGGGAATATATTCGTCCACTTATTCAAATCTGCTCCAATTTTATTAAGTAAAGGTAAAAATTCTATTTGTATAAATTATTTGTTATCTACCCATATCACTAAATATTTTATTCCATTAATTGGTTATTTAAATTAGCTATCTTGTTGGCACAAAGTATAATCCCCATATTAAGGGCCATAATTTCACTTTATTCCAAATTACTTTATAACCTGATACTTGTCCATATTCCTCCAATCTTAAGTGTAATTTATGTAACTAATTTATTGGTTCTGTCAAATAAATCAAAACATCATCAGCAAATAAATTAATTTTATGTTCCTCTAGATTAACTTTATATCCTTTAATATCAGGATCATATTGAATCAGTTGTGCAAGTGATTCTATCGCTAAAATAAATTGAGCAGGTGATAATGGACATCCTTGTCTACATCTAGTTTACTGAAACTGTGCTGAAACCTGCGCATTTGTTACAACTTCAGCTTTAGGTTCATTATATAAGGTTCTAACCCAATTTGCAACTATCTGTCCCATCCCATATCTTTCAAACACTTTAAACAAAAAGTCCCATTCTAATCTATCAAGGACTCTATCCGCGGCTAAAGCCACTGCCACACTTAAAAATCTCCCCTCTTTTGTTATCTAGTTACATTGTCCACAGATGGTCTCTTTTTGCAAACTCTGTCTGATCCATCATTATCATCTTAGGTAAGAATTTTGTCAGTCTTTCAGCTAAAATGTTTGTAATTACCTTATTATCTACATTTTACAATGAAATAGATCTATGTGACAATGGTTTTAAAGGATCTCTGTCTTTTTTTTTTGGTATTACTGTTATTATCGCAGCAGAAAAGATTCCAGGAGAGTGTGTGTTTCCACTGGCTGATCTAATACTTCTTTAAATTCTTTATAAAGTTCAGATGCGAAACTCTCTTCTCCCGGAGATTTATTACTTTGTAATGAGCTCAATGCTTCCCATACCTCCATTGGGGTGAAGGGGCATCCAGCTCCACTTGCTCTTGTGAACATAACCTTGGTAGCCTTATTTGTGACAAAAGTTTTCTATTTTGTTATTGTCTTTCTGTGACTCTGATTTATATAACTTAGACTAAAATTGCTTACCCACCTAGAAATTTAGCAAAGTTTATGGGCCCCCTTCTCTGTGAAGCAGTCAAGTATGCTTCCATACTTCTCCCTAATTGACTACATAAAAATCAAAAAATATTTTTTGTTACGTGAGATGAAAATAAAAGAAATCTTTTACTTATATGTGTTGTACCCCCCACCCCTACTGAGAATGGTTGATGAAGGTGAACAAACTTGAGCAAAGCAAGTCATTAAGATCGTCAACAAGAACTGATGTGGAGTTTTCTTTTCTGGTATGCATTTTCTCCTACTGTAGTTCCTGGATTGGCCGGGGGGATGGGGAGGGTGTGGTGCTAGGAAGTGTCCTCTGAGGGTGAGGACGCTCTGGAATTCTCTGCCTCTCAAGGCTAGGGGAGGCCAATCATGAGATGGAATTTAGATGAAGGTAAATATTTGAAGTATAAACACATAGAAATGCTGGAGGAACTTGGAGGAGGTAAAGATTTATTACTGTAGTTAGCTGCTACAAGCTATGTCTCTGTGGAACCTATACCGCAGGAAAGGTTATAGCTGCATGCAAGTTAGCTGAGAAAGAACACACTGTTCCCAGAAAGAACAACACGAATCCCAGTTGAGTGTCATCAACACTGAGCTTTATTGGTGCATTTGCGATCCGCTTTCCTTGATAGGCCAGTTAGGCTCCTGTAGTTGTGGCCAATTGGAGGGCAGTGCTGCAGACCTCACACAGCCTGCTGGATCGTCATGTTCGTTCTTCATTTTGTGAGGTATCCAGAGGGGGCTCGCCTCACTACTGACATTACAGGCCTGAGCCCTTTTTCAAGGTATAAGCAAAAAAACAGGAAGGCAGCTGAATAAAGACTGGAGAGAGAAAGGAGGAGAAATCCAGGGTTCAGGAATGTGGCTCATCACCATCTTTTCAGAACAATTGGGGAATGGTAATAAATGCTAGCCTTGTCAGCAACACCCATATCCTGGAAAGTAATAAATATTAAAAAGGCTCAATTAACCTCTTGCAGCTGTTTCATTCTGTGATTCACACTCTGTCACAGATGGCACAGGCACTTCTTGATGAGACGGAAGGACGTGTTATTTAAAACATTTTGTCCTCTGCTGTTCTTTAAAGATGCAAGATACTGGTTCTGAACAGTCATGGGCCAGGGATTCCCATGAGTCATTGGGTTTCCTTGATGTTTCTCAAGGAGCCTTGGAGAACATTCTTGAATCATTCTTACTGCTTTCCTGGAAATCTTTTGCCATACTGCTGGTTGTTCTTCCACAATACTGCCTGAATTTCTGAGTCTTTCTAGAATGTTCTGTTTTTATTATTTTTTTTATTTGAGTATTTGTTTAATCACCCTTATAAGAGGCATGTGGATGATGTGGGTGACCTGCACACTGGAATTGGGTAAGCATGATCAGAACCTGATGTTGGTTCCTTTATCAAGCAGTGAATTCAGAGGATTTTGTGAGACAACATTAATGTTTTCTCTAGGTTAGTGCTAGTGCTAGGTTGGTCTAAGTTGGTAAATTATGCAGGAAGGCTAGTACTCTGGAGACTATCAGCTTTATGCCAGGTTTTGGACTTGATCTTCTAATTTTCCTTTCCTCAGTCACCTGAAGGTTGTACTGACATCCTGAAAGCAGTGGTCTTGCAGTTGGTTAAGCTTAAATTCATTGTCACCTGATTGTTTATATACAGCCCAATGAAACAGTGCATCTCCAGATCATAATGCAGATACATAGTACTTCTTTGGCTTGGCTTCGCGGACGAAGATTAATGGAGGGGTAATGTCCACGTCAGCTGCAGGCTCATTTGTGGCTGACAAGTCCGATGCGGGTCAGGCAGACACGGTTGCAGCGGTTGCAGGGGAAAATTGGTTGGTTGGGGTTGGGTGTTGGGTTTTTCCTCCTTTGCCTTTTGTCAGTGAGGTGGGCTCTGCGGTCTTCTTCAAAGGAGGTTACTGCCCGCTGAACTGTGAGGCGCCAAGATGCACGGTTTGAGGTGATATCAGCCCACTGGCAGTGGTCAATGTGGCAGGCACCAAGAGATTTCTTTAGGCAGTCCTTGTACCTCTTCTTTGGTGCACCTCTGTCTCGGTGGCCAGTGGAGAGCTCGACATCCTACACACAAATGACATATATACACAGCAATCTAAAATAAATATATATAAAAGTAATAAGATTGTTCAGCAGTCTTTCTGCTTGTGGGAAGAAGCTGTTTCCCAGCCTGGCAGTCCTATTTTTTATGCTCCTGTTCCTCTTTCTTGAAGGTAGTCTCTCAAGGATACTATGGGCTAAATGGTAAGGGTTGTCAATGATCTCAAAAAATTCTACCTGCAGATATTGTTAATGGAGGGAAGGAAAACCCCTGTAATCTTCTCGGTTTTTTTTTCACCCTCCGTACTGATCTTGGATCTGCTGGGTGCAGCTACCCAAACTATACTATGATGCAACCAGCCAGGACACTCTCTATTGTGCTCCTGTAGAACGTTATTAGGATGGTGGCCGATGGCCTTGACCTCTTCATCCTCCTTAGGAATTGTAGGCACTTCTGTCCTTTCCTGATTTAATGAGGAGGTATGGGTGCAGAATAGGTTGTCCTTTAAATGGACGCCAAGGAACTTTATGCTTCCCACTCTTGCTACGATCATCTCCTTCGTCTTGTCCACATTGATGTTCAGGTCACTCTTGCACCACTGTATAAGCCTTTCAACCTCGCTGTTCTGCCATTTACTGTACATTTTCTTCTCTCATTTGACTCTCCCAAAGTGCAACACCAAACCCTTGTTTGGTTTTTACTCTGTATGCCATTTCTCTATCCATATTTCTAACAGATCTATATCCTCTTGTATCCTTTAACAACATTCCTAATTGTTCTCTGAGATTTTTTTTCCTCTGGCCCAGACAGCATTTCTACTTACCGGTAACGATAAACTATACTGAAGAAGAAAGAAATGTATACAAAAGAAAGAAATGTAAAGTTACAAATACAGAAAATAATATTCAGTAATAAATAAGGGGAAAAGTAAGAGTCCTTAAATGAGTCTCTGATTGAGTCTGTCGTTCAGGTGTTTGATGATTGAGGGGTAATAGCTATTCCTGAATCAGGAGGTATGAGCCTTGTGGCATCTGTACCTCATTCCTGATGGCAGCAGTGAATACAGAGCACATCCTGACTGATGTATATCCTTGATGATTGCTGCTGTTCTCTCACGGCAGTGTTCCCTGTAGATTTTCTTGATAGTGGGGAGGGTGTTGCTTGTGATGTACTTGGCTGTATCCATTATCTTTTGCATGGCTTTCCACTAGCGGTTACCGTGCCCCTATACCAGACCATCGCCTTCCTAAGATCGTGTTATATGGCGAGCTCTCCACTGGCCACCGAGACAGAGGTGCACCAAAGAAGAGGTACAAGGACTGCCTAAAGAAATCTCTTGGTGCCTGCCACGTTGACCACCACCAGTGGGCTGATATCGCCTCAAACTGCGCATCTTGGCGCCTCACAGTTCAGCGGGCAGCAACCTCCTTTGAAGAAGACCGCAGAGCCCACCTCACTGACAAAAGACAAAGGAGGAAAAACCCAACACCCAACCCCAACCAACCAATTTTCCCTTGCAACCGCTGCAACCGTGTCTGCCTGTCCCGCATCGGACTTGTCAGCCACAAACGAGCCTGCAGCTGACGTGGACATTACCCCTCCATTAATCTTCGTCCGCGAAGCCAAGCCAAAGAAGAATACCAGATCATGATGCAGCTGGGCAGCACACTTTCCACTAAACATCTGTAGGTTTGCCAAGATTTCCAATGACATATTGAACCACAAACTCTTGAAGAAGGAGAATGCAACATTTGTGTTGGTAACTCCAACCAGAAGACAATAACACTAACTCCTCGAACTTCATTTACTCTCTCTTTCTCTATCTCTTTCTCCTTTCTTCCAGCTCCTATTTCCCTTCCCTTCTCCATTCAGAGAGCTATCCTTTCCCCTCTGCCCCATCATTTCTCAGCTTTTCTCTTCTACTCTCTCACCTATATCTATCTTCATTGGTGCTCCTTCCCCTTCTTTCCTCCTCTCTCTTCCTCCACTATTTTGTTCAAGCGTCTGTCTTTTTTTTTGTTCCAGACAAAATGTTAAGGCCTGAAAAGTTGATTATCCTTTACTTCCTATGGATCCTCCATGACCTGCTGAGTTTCTTCATCACGTGTGTATTGCACTTGAAACCAGCATCCACAGACCTCCTTGTTTATCTGAATACAATTTTTCATAAAGCTCCAGTGTTAATAATGCATCTCCACCACAGCCTTCTGTTTTCTATGACCAATCCAATTTTTACATTTTTTTAAAAATTTTTCACACTATGAACCTTATTGACCAAAATACACATAAACATTTCCCTCTTGAATATACACAGTGTCATTTTCTCCCCTTTTTCCCCCTCCCCACCCACTAAACGTTCAACAAATACAATACATTAAACCCATTAAACAATGTCATCACAATGAAAATAAACAAGAAAATTGTGTCTTCTACTTTTACACACTGGGTCAGTTAATTTCATCTTCTCATTCTGTCATTTTAGGTGGTGGAGGTCCACGGTAGGACCTCTCTGTTGTGTTCCATGTTCGGTTCCCAAATTTGTTTGAATACTGTGATGTTATTTCTTAAATTATATGTTATTTTTTCCAATGGAGTACATTTATTCATTTCTATGTACCATTGCTGTATTCTCAGGCTATCTTCTAATTTCCAGGTTGACATTTTACATTTTTTAGCTACAGCTAAGGCTATCATAATAAATCTTTTTTGTGCTTCATCCAAATCGAGGCCAAGTTCTTTATTTCTTATATTACTTAGAAGAAAGATCTCTGGATTTTTTGGTATGTTATATTTTGTGATTTTATTTAATACCTGATTTAGATCTTCCCAAAACTTTTCCACTTTCTCGCTTGCCCAAATTGCATGTACTGTTGTTTCCGTTTCTTTCTTACAGCGAAAATATCTATCTGATACTGTTGGGTCCCATTTATTTAACTTTTGGGGCGTGGTGTATAGCCTGTGTAACCAATTATATTGTATCATGCGTAACCTCGTGTTTATTGTATTGCTCATTGTTCTGGAGCATAGTTTTTCCCATTTTTCATTCTTTATCTTTATGTTTAGATCTTGTTCCCACTTTTGTTTGTGTTTACAGCTTATTTCATCATTCTCTTTCTCTTGCAGTTTGATGTACATGTTTGTTATAAATCTTTTAATTATCATTGTATCTGTAATCACATATTCAAAACTGCTTCCTTCTGGTAACCATTAATGAAGAAATTACAAGATGACTTAGAAAATTGGAAAGATTTACCACTAACACCGATAGGAAGGGTAAATTGCATTAAAATGAATATCTTCCCAAGGATACAATACCTATTTCAGTCGTTACCAATCCACTTAACACAGAAATTCTTCATTGAGCTATAGAAAATAATAAGGAAATTCTTATGGAAAGGGGGAAACCGAGGATAGCGCTAGATAAGTTAACAGAATGGTACAAACAAGGGGGCTTACAGCTACCAAACTTTAAGAATTATTATAGAGCAGCACAATTAAGATACCTATCAGATTTTTATCAAACAAGGGAAAAACCAGATTGGATCAGATTAGAGCTAGATAAAATAGGGGAGAAGGTACCTGAACATATCCGATATAAGTGGGATGAAAAGTTGGTGCAACATAAGAATTCACCAGTACTGCACCATCTGCTCAACATTTGGAAGAAGATTCACGTAGAAAGGAGAAAAACAAATGACCAAACACCAAAATTAATATTGATGCAAAATCAACTAATCCCTTTCACAATAGATAATCTTTCCTTTAGAGAATGGGAGAGAAAAGGGATCAAAAGAATAGAAAATTGTTTTTTGGGAAATAATTTATTATCTTTTGAACAAATGAAGTACAAATATGGTATAACTTACGGTACAATGTTTGCATACCACCAACTGAAAACCTGCTTGAAGGACAAATTGGGAAGCAGACCAATCCAATTTTGTATCCATTTTCCCAAATCTTCATTGATCCCATGTTCCTTAATTTTCTGGATCAATCTACGGAGAGGGACCTTGTTGAAAGCTTTCCTGTCCATGCAGACAACCTCCACTGCCCTACCCTCATTAATCATCTTTGTTGTCACCTCAAATAGCTCCATTGAATATGTAAAACATGACTTCCCCCATTGCACAAAGCCTACTGACTATCCCTAATAAATCCATGAGAGATCCCTAAGAATCCTTTGTTTTCCTCCAACTGATGACATCTCACCTGGTCTCACTGCGTCCATCAAAGGTAAAGATATATAAAAGGTAAAGATATATAATCAAGATGGAGAAGCATTCAGGCCTAAAACTTTGGTTGTTTATCTTTACCTCAACATTGGAGAAGCGTTCAGGCCTAAAAGGTTGGTTGTTTATCTTTACCTAAATATTGGAGAAGCGTCCAGGCCTAAAAGGTTGGTTGTTTATCTTTACCTCAACATTGGAGAAGCGTCCAGGCCTAAAATGTTGGTTGTTTATCTTTACCTCCTATGGACACTGCAAGACCTGATTTCCTCCAGCATCTTGGTGTTTTTATTGACTGAGTTCCGTTCTGCTGAATGTGCCAGAGATTCTGGAAATGTTGTATTAAAAGGATGTTCTTCACTGTGTCCTGGCTGTTCAACTGTGGGGACATTGAACAATTTGTATTTATTTGGTGTAAGGATGAAGCACAATTTGTTCTAAATATGAATTTTTTAATTGTTAATGTATGATTTTCATTTACATTTACCAATAAAAAATGGTTTTTTTTTGGATGAGTAGTTCTATGGCTCTGGTAGCATTTGTTTCTCTCAGAACACGTGGAACATGTTTCACCTCCTAAGATCGCATGCCTTGGATATCATAGGCTAATTCTGATAGAAAGTTATTTGATCTCAATATCCATCATGATGGAACATGAACACCTTTTTCTCCTTGAATTAATTGGTTAGCAATTTAATTACCTCTGATGAGAGGCTAGATTAAGTTAACTGTCTATATTTGCAACATTATTGACCTAAAAAGTAATTAAACAATATCAAGCCAGCTAGTTAGGTAAAAGAAATATATGCTGTAATTCAGTTGGTACTTTTAAATATTTATAATTACTTTTCAAACATAATAAGATTTTTCTGCAGAATTTTTCATAGTGATACGTAGAGAGAAATCAATCAAAATGCAATTAAATTGAAACAAAACCATGTTCTCGTTCACAATGAAATGGGTATTTTGTCAGAAATAATTCTTTTTTAAAAATAAAAAAAATTTCAATCAACATGGAGTTACAAAACAAACAAAATCAAAGAAAAAATAACCCAAACCAAACTACGTTGATACACAAAGAAGGAAGAATCAACACATGATCACATGATCAATAATCAAATTCTCCACTATTGTTTAGAAATTCAAAGAAAAGTAGGAAACAGAAAAAAATGAAAAGACACCCTCCCCCAAAGGAAAAGGAAAAAAAGAAAAAGAAGGGGTAATTCTCTAATATGATGTGACAAAATCATCTGTTTTCCAAAACCATTAATTACATACAGATGAAACATTATGTGATCCATCCAGAGCTTCCTTCCTTCCTTCAGGGATAAATGTCTTGACATAGACATTGCTAGGGATACTGGAGATCGTGGCATGGAGATTAACCCCTTAAATATGGTTTCCATATTCTTAAAAACATGTTGTAACAATTCCTGAGATTGTAAGTAATTTCCCCAGGGGAACACAACTAGGCATTTCTGACTTCCATCAGGACAGACTCAGTTGGGAATCAGATTTACAAGTATTGGCTATGCATTTCCTGGCCACCACTAAAGCAAATTTAACAAATTTCAATTGATTTTTTGGCAGCCTCATTTTAGCCTCTCATGTGTAAGTGTGTAATTGATAGGATCTGGGAAGAGTTGATAGGACTACGGAAGGATAATAGGATTAGTACAGACTTCATGGGCCATAGTGTATGGTTCCAACTTTCTATTCCTTAATTCTATTTTTTTTCTGTCAGATATACCAGAGTCATTGAACTTTACCTTCTATGGTCGCAGGTGTAAGGTAAAACATCATGAGATGGGAATGTGTAGGGAGTTACCCTGTACAGGGCAGTAACAAGAAGGGGAGGTGTCCTTGTACTCCTGTTAGGTAAAACATCATGAGATGGGAATGTACAGGGCTGTAACAAGATGTAAATGCATCCTTGTACTTACAAGATAAGAGAGACATTGATGGATTGAGAGGCAGGAAGCTAGCAGGGAAAGGATAGCAACAGTTTTAGTCATTGGACAAGTAATGATATGATGATGTTCTAAGCATGTATCCAAGGGTATAAAAAATCACCATTTTGCTGATAACGGCAGAATGCATTCTCCGACTAACTTTGTTAGTCGCAAGTGTTACAATCCGGTAATAAAGAACAAAGAACCCTGATTTCGACTCAGTCTGGTGTTTGTCTCACTCATTCATGAACAAAGCAGACCTAACACAGGGAGACCGGCTGATTTCCTCCAGGATTTCTATGTTTTGACAGAAATAGAATTACAGAGAGAGAGAGAGAGAGATCAGTTGTTAAGAAGCAAAGACCACATTAATTTACCAGTGGGGAAGGGGGGGGGAGGTTCATTCAGGGGTCTGACATCAACGGGAAAGTAACTGTTCTTGAATCTGGAGGTGCATGATCTCATACCTGTGAATCGACTTGGATGGTCACTGGAGATGTTTACCCCAAGGAACTTAAAGCTGTGAACTATTTCATCCTTAGAACCATTGATTCAGACTGGGAAATGAGCTCTGCCTCTCCTCCAGTAGGAGACAGAGGGGAGCAGTTAATCAAAGTGGAGGCCTATGACCAGTGGTATACCACAGGGATTGGTGCTGGGTTCACTGTTTATCATCCAAATTGTTAGTATAAATGACAATATGGTTAACACGGTTAGATAGTTTGCAAGTGACATAAAAATTGGTGGTATTGTGGACTGTGAAGAGATTATCATGGGATCTAAATGAACTGGAAAAATGGGCCAGTGAATGGCAGATGGAATTTAACTTGGAGAATTGTGAAGTGGTACACTTTGGTAGGTTAGACTGGGGCAGGACTTGCATGTGAATGGTGGGGCCTTGAGGGGTGTTGTTGTACAGACACTTGGGGATACAGGTGCTTTGTGAAAGTGGTGAGTGGAAATGTTGGGCACACATACTTTCATCAGTCAGGACAGTGTGTACAGGAGCAGGGACGTCACATTACAACTGTACAGGATGATGGTGAGACTGCACTGGGAGTATTGTATGCAGATTTGGTCACCAAGCAATAGGAAAGATATCATTAAGCTAGAAATGGTGCATAAAGTGTTCATGGAAATTTTAGCAGGACTGGTACACTTGAGTTATTAGCAGAATCTGTATAGGCCAGGACTTCCTCCATGGAGTGCAGGAGGCTGAAGGGTTTATAAAATAATGAGGGGCAAAAATGAGCTAAGCAGCCATATCTTTGATGAATCTAAAACTAGAGGGCACAGACTAAAGGTATAGAGTGGAAAGATTCAAAAGGTACCAGAAGGGCTCATTCTTGGATGGTGGATTTCTGGAGCAAGTGGCCAGATAGGAAATGGTAGAAGTAAGGACAGACAAAAGGCATTTAGACAGGTACATGGATAGGAAAGGTGTAGGTAGGGGATATGGGTGAAAGCAGGCAAACAAAACTAACTTGGCCGGCATGCACATTGGGCTGAAAGATTGGGTTCCCTGATGTGGAACTCTGACTCTATTTTTTAATTAGATTACACAATCTACAAAGAATTTTTTTTTTAAAAACTAGACCCCGGATATCTGAAATAGCAGTGTAGGACACACTCAATGGGTCAGGCTAACGATTAAAGAAAAACAAATTCTGTTATCTGACCTGCTGAGTATTCTCCAGCATTTTCTTTTGCTCTTTGTATCTGTAGATGCAAGAGGTTACTGAGCCACAGTAAATTGCTTCTCGTGTTGTGTGTAATTGACAGGACTAGGGAAGGATAATGTGATTAGTACAGACTTCATGGGCCATAGTGTATGGTTCCAACTTTGTCCTTAATTCTATTTATTTTTCTGTCATATATTCCAGAGACATTGAGCTTGCTCAAGATTCAAATACACGCATCTTTAAATATGAAGAGGTTTGTTAAAAGCTCTTTGAGGTTAAAAACAATCAAGAAGTTATGGTGATAGACATAGAAAAAACTTGGAGAAGAAATCAAGACTTTGGGTTGAATATTTTGCGTGTCATGATTTAGAAAACACATCAGGATCATGGAGCATACAGGAAGGTCAAGGGACAGATTGAAGGTCTATCCAAGAAGGTCGTTTCTACAGCATGGCATCAGTAACTGGCGGGCATCAATCAAGCTGAATCGGAATGACCAATGATGTTGGTAAAAATGTAGCCAGAGGGCATTCCAAAGTATTTTTACATTACATTATGTATTACATTACAAAATGTATTAAATTACATTTTGAATGGTGGTAACTCTTGTAATGAAGGAACAGTTTTTTAAAAAAAAACACTGCTCTCAACAGTTTAATCAGATGATTTATTTGATTATCTTGATTGAGGCATAAATATTAGCCAAGACACTTGGATAATCTCAACAAGTCTTCAAAATAGTGTCATAAGAGCTCTTGCATCTACCTCTGTCAGGATATTGGACTTCGATACAACAAAAAAAGCTGGAAATATTCAGCAAGTCAGGCAGCTTCCACTGAGAGAGAAACAGTTAATGTTCCTGATTATCAGAATTGGAGGTTCCTAAACTAGTTTTAAGTTACAGGGAAAGATGACAGAGAGGTGAAGAGACCAAAGGGAAGGTTTGTGATAGGATAAATCAAGTGCTCATAATTTTATATACCCCAGTCACGTCCCCTTTAATCTCCTACACTCCAGGAAGAGCAGACTGAGCATTTCAGTCTCACCTTGCATCTGAACTGCTCCATCCTAGGCAACACTCTCATGAATCTCCTCTGCACCCTCTCAAGCTCTATCACATCCTTCCATAGTGTGGCGTTCATTACTCCAGCTGAGATCTGAGCAAGCTTTCAGAAATTTGGAGCACAGCCTCCCTACTTCCATGTTCATTGCCTCAACAAATAAAGACCAGTATCCCCATCCCTTCCTGACAACATTTTCTACCTGTGTCACCACATTCAAAGATCTATGGATTTATTTCTCCATGCCTGTTGCTGACTTACCTTGAGACCCTCTAGGATCTACTGTTCCTGACCTTGTGCTCCCAAAATACAACACCTCATTTGTCTAATGGACTTTCCTGGAGGTACACAGTGGATCAAGCAGCATCAATGGAGAAAAAGAGTGCTTGACATTTTGAGCCAAAATTCCTTATCAAGAACCAAAGGGGTTTTTGCCTGAAATATCAACAATTCTGCTTCTCCCAATGAAGCTGCTTGTCTTGATAACTTCTTTCAGCATCGTGTGCAGCTGCTGAATGTGATGCTAAACACAGTCATCAGTCTCATCTGGATTAAACTCCTTCTCAAGGTTATGTTATGTTTCATTGAAAAGTGTAGGGATCAAAGTGGTGTGGCAGTGACTATACTTAGAAGTTCAGGGTCATTCTTTGGGGGCACTCTCCCAGTCTGTCTTTTCCCTATCGTGGAGCTTACTACGGACACTCAATGTCTCTGAGCTCCCTTTTGCTACTCTTTCTATTGTTAGGGATGCCGGGTAATGCTCATGGCAACTCTTTGTTTGTCTTATGTATGTTATGTGACAATAAAAGGAACCTTGCAGTATTTTGCTTTTGGTGTCAATTTTTCAGCAAGTGGACAGTTTTTGGATATAGAATACTCAACAATAAATTGGGAAATCAGAAGCCTTAATTAAAAAAAATACATTAGAAGTCCAAAAATCAAGATGCCAGAAATCCGGACCATCCAAGAATCCGGACTTTTTGTAAACTCTTAAACTTTTAAAAAATTTAACCGGCTTTCATGTGTCTGCATGCTTGTGTAAGCGCCATATGCACTCCTCATTTTGATAAATAAAGCATGCTGTATTTGCTAATGAATAAACTATCAAAATTTACTTGTTTATTTCCTCCTTAAATTTGGATTTTATAAGTACTGCCCGAGAATCCAGAAAATTGAAAATCTGGACTGACATAATCCCTGAGCAGTCCAGATTTTCAGACTTCTACTGCAGAAAGATTTAAAAAATAGTTTTGAAAAGAAAAATTTCACATAAACATTTGAAATTTATGAGTAAGGGACAGGATTATGGGTCTGCAGATGTATTTGTCAAAGCTTCAGTAGGATGTGCCAAGCTTCTGTCTTTGCTTTAAAATTCTCTATTATTATGTAGTTGGTTGTAGGCTTCAAATAATAATGATCTTGTGTTCTCTGGCAGCCATTTTCTGCAGCTGACTGATGTTATCAATGTGACTAACAATGCCTCCTGTTTACCAGCTACTTCAGGATGTTTCACCAATGCTGCTGTCTTATGCTGCTCTCTATTGCTGTTACCAGGAAGCATCCAATTATTATCCAAGCTAGCTGCAGTTGTCATATTTGGCAGAGAAATATAAATGATATTTCATTGACATAATGGGGGAGTTTTTTTTTCAAAAGATGTGATTATGGGTTGTTGAAATAAATCCAGCTTGCATCCATCATTTCTGTGAGCTATTTAACGAGTACTGTCACTGAAGTACAAATGGTTCTCATCAACCTACTGTGAGAATTGAGGTTTCATCCCAGTGGCAGATTAAAAATAAGAATTAATTCACCGCTGCCATGCAAAGGGCACAAGCTTTCAATTTGGAAAAGAACAGCTGTTCAGGCTTGTTGAAAAACAATTAGGAGAAGTACTTCTCATGTTTCTGTGCCACAATCACCTTAAAATCCTTCAAAGCTGCCAGAGATTCCAGACGGAGGCATGCTCTTAAACCAGGAAGCTGTGTCATAGAACAACACTTGAACTGGCCTTTCAGCCCATGATGTCTGTACCAAACACATTACCCAAGTTAAACAAAACTCTATTGCCGGCACATGATCCAGATCCTTTCATTCCCTGTATGCTTATGTGGCCTCTTCTGCCACTGCACCAGCAGCCCATTTGAGGCATCTACCACTATAAGGGGGAAGAAAAGTACCCCTTAGAATCAGAATTTATTGGCACCAACTATATCATAAGATATAGGAGCAGAAATAGGCCATTCAGCCCTTTGAGCCAGTACTACCATTCCATCATGAGCTAATCCAATCAGCCTCACTCCCCTGCTTTCTCCGCATAGCCTTTGAAACCCTGACACGTCAAATGTCCTTAGACTGCTGAGAAAGTGGAGTTGTTGGTGCCCTTTCTTGGGCATAGTGTTGATGTGTTTGGTCCAGGACAGGCTGTTGGAACTTGAAATTTTCCCCTATTTCTGCCTCAGCATCATTGATCTGTACAAGGATGTTTAATCCCCTCCATTTCCTGCAACTGAAGACCAGCTCTTTTGTTAGTTGAGATTGAGGGAGAGATTATTGTCCAGACACCATGCCACCAGACTGCAGCAAAGAGCAGACAAGGAATGGACAAACAGGCAATGAGGAAGGAGTTAAACAAATCTTTTGTATCAGTTTTGAAAGTACTGTAGAATAAACGATGACTATGGATTAGTACTGAATAGTGCTCGTGACGAATTGAGAGTCATTACCATTGCTAGAAGTATATTAGGCAACTGTTAGACCAAAAGGTTCTTTAAGATCTAAAACAAAGTTGCAACCAAGATGTGGATGCATTGCTTGTGATTCTCCAAAGATTCTGCAGAAGTATCAGAGTAATGTAAATTGATTAATATTATTGAGGGATGCAAATATAGCATCCCATCTGCCCTCTCTTTCCCTCCCTCCAAGGCCTCTCTCTTTTCCCAACTCTGTCCTTCCTCTCCCTGTCCTCCTTCCTTCCCCACCCTCATTCACATTCCTTCCAGCCCTCTCTCTCTCCTTCCCTCCGTCCGCCTCTGTCTCCCCTTCCTCTCTCTGTCCCTCCCTGTCGTCTCCCTTTCTTCTTGCCCTCTCCTTCCCAGCTCTCACTTCTTCCCTCCCAATCTCCTCTTTCTGAAGCCCTCTCCCTTCCCCCTCTTCCTCCCTCTCCCTGCCCTCTCCCTGCCTCCCAATCCATCTTCTCCCTCCCTGCCCTCCCTCTCCCTCCCAACCCTCTTTTTCCTCCCTGCCCCCTCTCTTTCCCTCCCTGCCCCCCCTCTCCTCCCCCCCTCTCTATGAGATGGGGTATGATGTGAGAGGCAGTGTGCCAGATCGATTAGAAGTGGGGGAGGGAGCTGGGTTGAACAGAGGAGGGTGAGCTCCTGCAGGATGTCATCTGTCTTTAATTTTAACACATTAATCTGGCCACCTTTTTAAATATTTTGCACTCCTTCCACAATATTATTTTCTCCAATATCTGGGTGAATAATTGATTGAAATGTTTTTATTACATTATGAAAGATTTTATATAAAAGCAAGTCTACATTGTGTCTTTTTCTTTCTGTCTTGTTTTTTTTTCTCTAAAATTCTATTTTTGAACACAGAAGCATTTTTATCAGTTCCGAGTACAGGTACTGAGCATATTATACATTAAAAGGCATGAGAAGACCTTATCTCATAACCATGGTTATCATTTAACAATATCCAGAGTAATATTGACAGTGTGTAGTTAGGTTGATCTGAGTTAAACAAATCGAGGATGGGTTGCTGATGAAGTCCTGTTGTCATAGCAACTGAAACTGGTGCAAAAATGTGCCTGTTTTAATATGGAGTTGCTGCTCTGAATAATCAGTCCAATTAATTGTGCTCAAATAATAAAATAAAATATTCTTATTTACAAAACAGGTTTCAAGAAGTAAATGATGTAATTAATTCCAAGTTAAAATTGTGAATCTACAATTTGATATTCAGTAACCAGTTCACTTCTAGGTTGTTTCATTGAGTTGTTAGTACCTTGCCAACAGCATACCACCTGGATTCCCAATGTCGGCCCTAAACAATTTCTGGAGCGGTAAATGCTGCACTTTGACTGTGTTCTTTTCTGGAATATGTCAATCAGAAAGTGAAAAGCGGGAAGGCAGGTGCTGAAAATAGACTCCTGATAATGAATTTGCTGTCAGAGCCAATTAAAGGGCTGGATTGGTCACAGTCCACAGTAGATTCATTTTCTCTTTTTTAAACCAGCTCCAAAAATATCTCCTCTAGTCACCACTCATATGAAATGAATGAGGCAATAGATAGGCAGATAAAAGAATTTAGGCAAAACTATTTAATGCTGAGGACATAGTTGTATTCCTGAGTGCTGTTCAAGATGTTCAAACACTTTATTTAGTTATTGCTTCAGATTAGAGAATTCAAGCAAAACTATTTGCTGCAGTGGACATTACATTCGAGAGAACTTGCAGATTGGGATATGGAGATGGTACTTAAAAACAGGAATCTGCTCAACAAAGGGCATAATTCTGAGGTACAAATAGTTAGCAAGCCCGTGAAGGTGATTTCTTCTGCCTCATGACCAAGTTACGTGGGAGTCTTTTACAGGACAACCACAGGCCAGTGGTTGGGAAGTTATGGGAGAAAATCCTAAGGGATCGGAAAGGCAGGGAACCATAGGGATGAGCAGGGAAATCCCACTCACTAAGTTGTGTTTTGAGGAGCCATCTAAAAAGATTAACGAAGACAGGGCATTTGATAGGGTCAACATGGTAGGCTGTTCAGAAGGTTAAGACACAGGGTATCCAAGGGGAGCTGTCTAATTGTACACAAAATTGGCTTGGTGACATGAGGTAGGATGGTAGTGGGAAGATGCATTTTATATACCAACATTGGCAGTTGGTGCAAAAAATGTGATGCTACAATAGTGGAGACTTGTATAATAGGACAACTCAATGGTGGGGAAGTGAGGACTGTTAATGAACAGAGGAACCATGGGTTTCATGTATATGGTCTCCTGAAAGTGGCATCATAGGTGGTTAGGGTGGTGAAGAAGCCATTGGGTATGCTTGTTTCATAGGTCAGGGCATAGGATTAAAAAGGTTGGGACAATATGTTGCAACTTTATAAAACACTGGTTAAGTTACATGGAGGTAAACAAAAAAAACCTGCAGATGCTGAGGTCAAGAGAAATACACAGAATTTTCTGGAGAAACTCAGCCAGTCACACAGGTAAGAGGTAAAAGGCAATGTCTAGGGCCTGAGTCCTTCATTGGGAATGTGGAAAAACAGATGAATAAGTGGGGGAGGGTGTGGAGGGAGAGCAACTTTTATAAACCCACAGTTACCTTTACTACATTTCTCCTTACCTTCTGTAAGGATTCTATTCTTTTCTCTCAATTCCTTCATGCCGCATCTGCTCCCAGGATGAGGTCTTTCATTCCAGGACATCAGAGGTGTCTTTCTTCTTCAGAAAATGTAGATTCCCCTTAACCCTTACCCGCATCTCCTCACAGGATACCCCTTGTCCTTATCTACCACCCCAAAATAAAATAGTGCTGGTGAGGATGTGGGGAGAGCGGGCAACAGAGACACAGCACTTCCCTAAAGGGACCTAACATCCAGTTGTACTACGGATGCCTCTTTAGAGGCTTTAAATGGCCTGTTAAAGGAGCCAATGGTGTGTTTTTTTTAAAATCCTGAGACTGTAGCACTTGTGTTCAGCAGTGGTTACAAGAGGTTGCAGACTCTGGGGAGCAGTAGACTGGTGCAGGGTACCAGTAATAGGATCAATACTCCTGGTTGAGAAGGAGTAGCAGAGAAAATGATGACCACAGTGGCAGATCAGTGAGGGGCTCTGAGGTTGAAGGATACATATGCAAGCGATGACTTGCAGGTGAGAAATCCACACAGCTGCGGGCTGCTCGCAATTTGAGATCAAAGGACTCACACAGGCTCATGAGAACCAGATAGCAGAGCTGGGATTCAACAGGGTGCTGAGGGCAAGAAGGGCTCCCCAAGGACCCTGGGTGCTGAAGGCTTCCCGATTATGCCGAATGTTTGGATTTGGGCTCGGGTCGCCAATGATTTGAACTGAACTGGAGTCTTGTGCATCTGAAGATCAAAGACAACTTCATGTAATATTGCATTTCTGTTTTATTGCATGACAATAAATAGTATCTGATCTGATCAGCCTCTGCATCCTATAACGGGATCCCACCACTATCTTCTACTCCCCTCCCCTTTCTTCCTTCTGAAAGGACCACTCCCTCTGTTACTCCCTTGTCCATTCATCCCATGACACCCATTGCCCTTTAGGTACCTACCCCATGACCACAAGAAATGCTAAACCTTCATTTACATCTCTCACTGACATATCTGTCTGTCCATGACCTTGTGTGCTGACAAATCAGAGAAACAATGCCTTATGCTCCATCTCTGCACTCTCCAACCAGGCATCATTATTGACTTCTCCAATTTCCAATAACCCCTCCCCTGACTCTTTCCTTACTCCTTTGTCTTCTTTCCTCCAGCTTCCCACCCCTTCCCTTCCTTCTATCAGCTACCCTTCTTAGCCCTCTGCCTGCTTCCCCTTTCATTTCTTATCTTTCTCTTCTACCCTCCCAACTGTACCCCCCTGTTAACCTGTGCTCCTCTCCCTTCCCCTCACCTTTTTATTCGGGCATATATCTGTTTTTCTACATTCCTGACGAAGGACTCAGGCCCAAAACATTTTGTGGCTTTTTTTCCACAAATGTGTGATCCAGGTTTCACCAGCACTGGCTAAGCCACACATGTATTGTGTGCAGTTCTGGTTTCTGACAAAATCCTGTCTAAGGCCATTGCCAATAGGGTCAAGGCTGTTCCAGGACTGATATTCCACCTAGACCAAACCTATGCTGCATTTGGCACATTTTTAACTTGTTACTGAGGACAAGAGAAGTTCCAGAGGACTGGTGGATTGCAAATGTGGTGTGCTTATGTAAAAAGAGCCGTAAGGATAATCTGGGTAACCACACACCTGTTTGTCTGACGTCAATGGTAGGGAAACTGCTGGAGAAGATTCTGAGAGATACTATCTATCAACATTTGGACGACAAGGGGAAAATTAAGTGCCAGCATGGATTTGTGTGGGAAAATAGTATCACAGAAATTTTTAAAAGAGGGTGGACGTGGGCAAGGCAGTTGATGTTATTTACAGTAAAACCCTTGGTATGCAGCACCTATAGGGATTGGTCAATGCCAGATAAGTTCATTTTCCATTTGCTTGAGATTGCATGTTCCATGATTGGCGAACTGACGACAGTGCACTAATTTTAAACTTGCATGTTTTTTAGCCATTTATTTTCTGTATCTTTTTGCCGGTTTCTTGAGGCTTGAAATCCAGCTAATAGTGGTTTTACAGTATTTAGATTTTAGTAAAGCACTTGATCAGATAGATTGGTGCAGAAAGTTAGGGTACATGGGATAGGAAGACAACTAGCAAAGTGGATAAATAATTGGCTTTATGATAGGAGAGAGTGGTTTTAGAGGGCAGTTTTCCAGACTGTATTATGTCGTAATGTTCCATGTTCATTGTTCTATATCTTCATGGATGGGATGGCCTTGAGGAGGTAAAGGCCTAATGTGGGCAAGTGGTAAAGTATTGACAAACTGGGCCATGTTCTGTGCTGTGATACCCAATGGCTCGTCAGCTTGCACTGGGAGAAGGCCTTGCTCTCCAAAATGGACTTTTGAGAGAGGATCATAAATTGTATTTGTAGTGCTGCATACTGCCCTTTGCTGAATGCATCAAGAAGGACAAGGATACAAAGGGGTGACATTGCTAGGCAATGGAGACACCCAGGTCAAAGCCTCCTTATATATGGCCACGTCACTATCTACTGCTCAAACATGTGATCAGTTTGCAGAATGATCAGCAACTGCAGTCTGTTTAAGTTGGCATCAAGTACAAAGGTTAACTGGAAGAAGAGCAACTGACTGTGCTGCAGATTTGGTTTAGAGGAACCGAGGCTTGCAACAAAAAATTGGTAGAAACAGATTGCTAAAGTCTACCAAAATAGTGAGGTTGTGGGAACTATGCTCCCACTCAAAAACACTGAAGAACATGTCATTGGCTGTCAGGTGCTCTAGGGACAGCAGCCCATCCCTTACACCTCTGTGGTCACCAGAACTGACTTGCGATTAATATTGGAGATCCAAAATACAAAAGGTCGCCATGTACAAGTCACTGGACAACAGGAACAAGGGTGTACCCATTCTGACCCTCATCCTGATGACCATATTCATGTGTATTGCATTAGGCTGTGAGTGGAACCAAAGTATAAGTGCCACTCAATTTATTTACAGTGTATTTATTTATTTACTTTTAGATACGCAGCATGGTAACAGACCATTTTTGTCCTTGAGCTGGTAGAGCCCAGTTGCACCCAATTAACCTACAACCCCGATGTGTTTTGAATGGTAGGAGGAAACCAGAGCCCCTGGGGAAAACCCACGCAGTTACAGGGAGAACGTATCAACTCTTTGCAGACAGCGTGGGGTTCGAACACTGGTCACTATCACTGGCACTATAACTGCATTGTGCTAACCATAACATTAACTGTGCCACCCCATGCTGAGGTTCTACATGTCGCAGGTAATATGTAGGATGTGCCTGGCCCCATTGCCATGCTATGTCCCAGTTAGTTAGACTTTGCCACATCACCTAACCTTCATGGAAGCATTTTTTCCAAAGATGTTTGACCATGTCCACAGGCAGTGGTCATCAGGGAACGTCCTGAAGACACTGAGGGACAAGGACTCAATGGATACTGGGGTGTGGTTCCCTGAGCAGACAACCCTTCCAGATCATCTGGCAAATACCTCATTGCCAGTGCTCACTAAAAAGTACCAGGACTTGGCCTGGCTGGCATTAAGAGGAGACCTCCCAATCATATCTTTCCTGTATGACAGAAATATAATCCACAGCATGTTATCCCAAAACAACTGTGGTGGAGTGGAGACAGTTGTTTACCTCTTTGCAGTCAGTGGATTTGCTAAGAGTGTGTGGAGGAGGATGCAAGGTTCCTTATCACAGGACCTGAAGATGCTGAGGGAAGACTTACTAAATGGGAAATTATTTGTCACTCCCTCATCTCTGCTGTTCAGGAATTTAGTGTCCAACAACATTAGAGGGCTGTAATGATTCAAGAATGTGGTTCACCACCATCTTCTCCAGTGCAGTTAGGAATGGAATAAAACTTATGAGCCTGCCATAACCATGTTCCACGGCATCTGGTTACACTGTGAGAATGAAGAAGGTGTATTGGACAACAGCATGAGTATTCTCGGGCCAAAATGCTCCACAGCTAACAGTTTGCTTTGCAACATGCACTGTTACAATGCAGATAAATGAAGGGGCACAATAAAATCCTGAACAAACAATTGATCCATTTTCAGTACTCCTTGTTCCAGGATTAATCCTGGCTAGGCCTTGATTTGTTCTGCCCTTTTGAAGCTTTGAAATTCAAATTTTCACACAATTGCCTACAAATTAACCTATAACCCTGTTCCTTTTGAAGGGTGGGAAGAAACTGGAGCACCTGGAAATCCATGCAGGTCACGGGGAGAACGTACAAACTCCTTACCGAGAGTGCAGGATTCAAACCCAGGTCACTGGTGCTGCAATAAAACCAATGGAATTGTTGTCTAAAATGTTATCTCCCTGAAACTATAGCTGACATCAATTTGTATTGCACTGTCATCCCTGATTTCAAAGCAGTGATCCTCACTCTGAAAGCTGAGTGATCATGGACTTTTTCTCATACCAAGCCCTATACACTTGCAAATGATGTATTTTCATAGAGCATAGAACATTACTGCACAGTATAGGCCCTTCGGCCCATGTTGTTGTGCCAAGCTTTCTCAACTTGCTCAACAATCTAAACCTTTCATACCTCACACCCAGAACCCTCTATTTTACTTGCATCCATGTGTCTGACTAAGAGCCTTTTAAATGTCCCTATTGCACTAGCCTCCACCATCATCGCAGGCAATGCATTCCAGCCACCAAATATTCATATATATAAAAAAAATCCCTAATATCTCCTTTAAATTTTTGTCCCTTGTTACGAGCCCAGAGGACACCAAGACAAATGGTTACTTAAACAAGTTGCTTTTAATTATGTTTAAACATGAAAACAGGATCAAATTTTAACTTATTACTATTAACTTAACTAACCTAACTTAACCCCCTTCTAATTCTAAGCACATGTGTATGTAATGTGTGTGTGTAAGTTTAGAAAAGCTCTTTGATTCACAGTCCAATTTCACTTCTCACTTTTCTAAGTTCATTGTTTGCAGGTAATTCTTATACTGTGCTCAGAATTTAACATTTATGAATTTCACAAGGCTTTGGTGCTTGAAAGGTAAATGGTTACCGCTCATGTAAGTTCTAGTCTGTTTTCAGAGAGAGATTTGCTGTTCGCTGGACACAAACTGATTCCTCTTCATCAACCACGTCCATGATTTGCCAAAGAAACTTGCACCATCAGGGTTTTCCAGATGATAACATCTTTCTTTCAGGTCACCACAAGTTCCTTTTTGTTTCTCTTATTTCAAGTGAAACATTAGGCAGCCAGACCTCTCCTCTTGTATGGACCACAAGGGCTTTGACCAGGCTGAACTAAGAACTCACAATCCATCATCAAAATGGGGTTTCCACAAGTTTGCCAGCTTGTCCTGTTCCAGTCCCAGCTGCTGTTGCTGACTGTAAAATTGCAGAACTTAATTCTCTCTCTCGCAGAGAAAAGCCTGTTTTACTCTCTCTGCTTGCCAAACCACATGACCCTCTTAGAGCCTGCAGCTCCAGACCTAATCCTCCCAAGTTCTTTCATCTGTTGCTTTTCAAAACAACAATCCATTAGTGAATTCCCTTGGCCACTCTCCAAAGCTTTTGCAACAGCAATCAGAGTTGGACTGTCGAGCTTGAGCAGAGCTCCAGTATTTTAAATGAATATTTTAAGTGTTTGTATGTGACCTACACTAAAAAACCTGCCACAATTTATCTCCCAAAAACATATCTATGTACAATATAAAACACAACAAAATTTGTCACACTCTTCACCTTGTTCAGATGTTGTCTAGTGTTTGTTCGTCTCACCCTGTGAAAATGGTGTTGGGTGTTCACCCTATCTATGCCTCTCATAATCTTGTAGACCTGTATTAAGTCATCTCTCATTCTTCTTAGCTGTTAACCTTGCCTCATAAGACACGTTCTCCAATCTAGGTAACATATTGGTAAATTTCCTCCACACCCTCTTTAGAGCTTCTACTTTTATACTGAACTAGAAATGCTTACAGTGAAGACTAGAAAGAGAAAAGTGTCCAAACTCAATTGTAGATGCATCTGTACACCAGATCCATGCAAAAAGGACCACAACAACTTGGTAAACACAAAAAGGTTGCATGACGGAACCCTTTGGGTAGAACAGTTAGCATAGCAATTAGCACGGTGCCATTACAGTGCCAGTGACCTGGGTTCGAATCTAGCATTGTCTGTAAGGAGTTTGTACATTCTCCCTGTGACTTGCATAGGTTTCCTCCGGGTGCTCTGGTTTCTTCCCATCCTCCAAAACGTATGGGGTTGTCCGTTAATTTGGGTGTAATGAAGTGACCAGAACTGAACACAATACAGGGAGTCCCCAGGTTATGAACGAGATCCATTCCTACATTTGTCTTTAAGTTGAATTTGTAGAAAAGTCGGAACAGGTACATATGGTTCTTGTTGATTGCTGGTTAGTCAAATGCTTGTCTTAGTACTGTAAAAAAAATTAAAGAAACAGTTCATAAAACAGTCTAGATAGAAAAAAAATCAAGATTAAAAGTAAAAACATACTCTCATTTCATCAATGTCTTGATTGGGGCATTCGTGAGGTAACATTATGCACATGCGCAAATTGGGGGCACAATTTGTTCATAAGTACGAGTTGTCCGTAAGTCGGACATATGTAACCCTCCCTGTATTCCAAGTGTAGCCGAACCAGTTTTATAGAGCTGCAACATTTACCTCAAGGCTCTTCAACTCAATACCCCAACTAATGAAGGCCAGCATACCATAAGTCTTCTTAACTACCCTATCAACCTGCGCGGCAACCTTGAGAGATCTACGAATTTGGACCCCAAGGCCTCTCTGTTCTTCCACACTGTTAAGAATCCTACCATTAATCATGTACTCTGCCTTCAAGTTTGACCTTCCAAAATGCATCAGTTCACACTTAACTGGACTCAACTCCATCTGCCACTTCTGCATTCTGTCTGTATCCTGTTTTAATCCACAACAATCTTAAATTCTATCTACACCACCTCCATCCTTCGTGTCATCTGCAAACTTACTGACCCATCCCTCTACTTCTTTGTCTATGTCTTTAAATAAATTTAATTAAATTTTAATTTTTTAAATATGCTGCATGGCAGAAGCCCAATTACACCCAAATTAATTGACAACCCCGTATGTTTTTGCGGGTGAGAGAAAACTAGAGCACCCGGAGGAAACCTATGCAGGTCACAGGGAGAATGTACAAACTCCTTCAAGACAGTGCTGGATTCAAACCTGGGTCACTGGTGCTTTCATGGCATTGTGCTAACTGTTCCACCCAAAGGGTTCTGTCATGCAACCCTTTTGCATTTGCCAAGTTCTGGTGGTTCTTACTGCATGAATCTTGTGTACAGATGCATTTACAATTGAGTTTGGACACTTTTCTCTTCCTTGACTTTACTGCAAGCACTTCCAGTTCAGTATAAAAGAAGAATCTCATGTTATCTCGTCAGTATTATGTTATAAATGAACCGTCTCAGAGGCAACACTAATTAAACAGAAAAGATGGAGGCAGATATCTCTGGGCTAAACTAATAGCATTAAATTCCATGCAGTAAAAGCAAGTGCATTTGAATTATGGATAAGGTCAGATACTTAAAGGCTTCAGGAAAGATGAAGCTCAGAATGCTACTCACTCAACATAAGTTGTAAATACTGATGCGTGGGCTAAAGTTCAAAGAATTCATTAATGGATTTATATTGCTTGCAGAGATCAAAGGCTTTTACTAATCTCAATAAAAACAATGTGGAAAAAAATTGGACAAAAGAAAGCTAATTTGTCATCTACTTCTGTGAAACCCATGCTGTAGTGTTGCTAAGATGCTGCCTAATAAAAAGCAAGATTTTTTTACTTCTTTGAATAATTTTCAAACAACTGAGACATAAGATATAATCACTAGATGAAGATCTTGTACCCCTTCAGTGCAGTGGTGGTCAGGTGGTGAAACAGACCAGGCAGGATTCCTTGTTATTTAGGAGATAGCTTCCCCCTCCTCATCATTTATGGGTCCTTTGCTGTGCTTTGCAGATGGATGTGTTAGGATCACAGATAAATCTCTGTCCCATAAATCTGAATATAGAAAATTCCAATGAATTTCAATGGGCGGTACGGTTAGCACTATGCTATTACATTGCCAGTGGACTGGGTTAAAATCCTGTGCTGTCTGTAAGGAGTTTGTTTATTCTTCCCATGTCTGCATGGGGTTTCCCTGGGTGCTCTGGTTTCCTCCTACCCTCATAAATGTACAGATTAATTTGGGTGTAATTGAGTGGCATGGGTTTAAATGGCCAGAATCAGCTTTTACCGGGCTGCAAATTAAATAAAAAAGAACCTGCTGGTGCAAGTCTTGAGGCATCGATACCTCTTTCCTGATGGGAGCAGCGAGAATAGAGTATGACCTGGGTGGTGTAGATCCTTAATAAATGATGCTGTTCTCCAATGGCAGCATTCCATGTAAATTTTCTTTATGGTGGGAAGACTTTTACCTGTGATGTGCAGGGATTCAACTCAGATATTATTGCCCCCATACCAGGATGTGATGCAGCTGGTCAGCATACTTTCCACTACACATCCATAGAAGTTTGCCAAGGCTGTTATTTTCATACCAAATCCCCCACAAACTCCTGAGGAAGAAGAGGTGCTGACATGCTTTCTTCACAATGATATTTGTGTGTTAGGTCCAGCAAAAGTTCTCCGAAGTAGTGGGAATTTAAACTTGCTCATCCTCTCTACTCTGATCCTCCAGTGATCACTGGATCATACCTCTCTGAATCTAATGCTGTGTGACCTCACACTTGTGAATCTTCTTCCTGCTGGGAGTAAAGTGAAGAGAGTGTGATTAGTGTGGGATGAGCCAAATAATATGTTGGCTGCTTTTCTGAGGAGGCAGCAGGAGTTATAGATGGAGTTGATGGAGGGGAGGGGAGATAGTCTGACTCACGTTCACAATCCTTCGCGGTCTTAGACGGAGCAGTTCCTGTCCCACACAGTGATGGACCCTGAGGTGCTGAAAGACTGGAGGGTGGCTAAAGTTGTGCTTTGATTTAAGAAAGGGTGCAAGGACAAACATGGGAAATGACAGACTGATGAACTTGACATTAGTTGGGAGGGGGGTAAATTACCAGAGGGAAGCCTGAAGGACAGGATCTACTTGTGTTTGGAAAAGCAAGGAATGATCAGGGATAGTCAGCTTGGCTTTGTGCCTCACAAATTTGGTTGTGTATTTCAAAGAGGTGGCAAAGCACATTTTTGCAGAAGATACGGGGAGTCTATAGAGAGAGACAGATATGTTAAGTGAATGAGCAAGGGTCATCCACTTTGGAAGGAAAAATGGAAGATCAGATTATTATTTACTTGGCAAGCAATTGCAGCATGCTTCCGTACAGAAGGACTTGGGAGAGCTTGTGCATGAATTGCCAAAGGTTGGTTTGCAGGTGAGCAGGCTTTTAAGAAGGCAAATAGAATGTTGGCCTTCATTGCTAGAGGGATTGGATTGAGCACAGGGAGATGATGCAGAAACTTTACAAGTTACTGGTGAGGCCACACCTGGAGTACTGCGTGAAGTTCTCATTTACTTTCTTGAGGAAGGATGTACTGGCTTTGGAGGAGATTCACCAGGTTGATTCCAGAGTTGGGGGTAGGGGGGGTTTAATCTATGAGGAGAGATTAAGTCATATGGGTTTTTACTCGCTGGAATTTAAAAGAATGAAGGGAGGTTGTATAGAAACATATAAAATTATAAAAGGCATAGATAAGATAGAGGTAGGTAAGTTGTTTCCATTGGTGGGGGAGACTAGAACTAGGAGACATAGCCTAAAGATTCAGAGTAGTATAATTAGGATGGAGATGAGGAGGAATTGCTTTTCCCAGAGGGTAGTGAATCTATAGAGTTCATTGCCTATTGAAGCAATGGAGGCTACCTCAGTAAATATATTTAAGGTTAGATAGATTTTTACATAGTGGGAAATTAAGGAATATTATGAAAAGGCAAGTAGGTGGATATGAGCCTATTTATCAGCTCAGCCATGATCTCATTGAATGGTGAAGCAGGCTTGACAGGCCAGATGGCCTACTCCTGCTCTTATTTCTTATTGAGGGCAGGATGTTGTCCTTGTGGACTTTAGAAGGGCCTTTAATAAGGTTCCACATAGTAGGCTTGCCCAGAAAATTAGATTACATGGGATCCAGGACAAGCAACCAATTGGATACAAAATTGGCTTAATGGTAGGAGAAGACAGTCAGTGGTAGTGGAAGGTTGTAACTCACATTGGAGCCTGTTACCAGCGGTGAGCCACAGAGATTACTGTTGCTGCTTGTCATTTATATTGAGGATTTGGATGAGAATTTAATGGTAAGTCAATTTAGAATTATAGGCTCTGGCTCCAGAAGTTGGATAGACTGGATCTTTATTCCCTGGAATGTAGGAGGCTGAGGGGTGATCTTATAATGGTTTATAGACCTTTCAGTGGGATAGGATAGTGAATGGTCACAGACTTTCCAAATCTGGAAGGCACAGGTTTTAGGTGAGAGGGGAAAGATTGAAAAGGGACCTGGCACCTTCCTCACACAGAACGTGCTGCAGAGGAAATAGTAGAATTGGGAAAAATATGACACGAAAACATATGGACAGGTACATGGATAGGAAGGGGTTCAAGCAATATGGGCCGAATGTAGGTAAATAGGTCTAGCTCAGATGGGTAACTTGGTCAGCATGCAGCAGTTGGACTGAAGGGTCTGTTTCTGTGCTTTGTTCTGCCTCTCCATCTATTGTTTCAAATGGCATTCTGATGTATTCAACTTTTGTGTTTGTCAGTAATGGTTTTACTTTTTCATGTCTTCCAGAAAAAGAGCAGAGAGGAGACCTGTGGAGAAGGGAGTGGAGTGGAAATCCTTGAAAACAGGCCATATAATGATGGTCCTGGTGGGTCTGGCCAGTATACACGTAAAGTGTACCACATTGGCATGCACATTCCCAGCTGGTTCCGATCTATCTTGCCGAAAGCTGCACTGCGTGTCGAGGAGGAGTCATGGAACGCCTATCCCTATACCAGAACAAGGTAGAGAAACAACCTCAGGTGGCTTAGTGGAATCCCAACAAATCTTTCATGTTAAAACAAAATAATTAATTTCATGGCTCATTAAAACTTGAAATTAATTAAAATTGCACATTCTATCACATTGTAGAATCCATGATGTTGTAGTTTATAGTACTGTAAGGATGCATCTCTTATGAGTAATTTGAAATATGAGCTATGGAAATTGTTCATGTGAATATATTGCCACTTTCATCCTAGTACAGAGAAACAGCAACTCTACCAATGGTGTTTGTCTGTTCAGCCCATACAGGAGTGAGGCAAATGAAAGAAATATTTTAATATTTTGGTTAAATTTGAATTATTTTAAATTCACCTTTTGTGATTTGAGGCGGTGTGGCTAAATTTGGCTTCTATTTCCTTGCATTTAGTAAATTGCATTTAATCTAATTGAAGTCCTAAATTACAACAGAAATCAAATCAAATTCAGGTGACTAAAATCTATTTCCCTGGTGATTTATTCAAAATAAAGAGACATCTATTGACAGACAAGATGACAACTGCATAGTGGGAATTGTTCGAAGAAGAAACAGAAGTTCAAGATCAATGTATTCCATTTTAAGAAATACTACCTAGCAGCTCAGTTGAGGTTCCTTGCATCTTTCTTTGAGGAGGAGAACCACCTGCTTGGGTGCAAATGGGATTGCATGCTTTGGGAGAGAGAATGGTGAAAGATTTCAGAAACAAATGGCATGTCAGATTAATGGGGAAAAAACAAATAACCCCATACGGAAACATCTGATTAAAATCTGGCACGAGATCAGAGTATTGGAGAGAAAGTGGAAATATCGCTGAAGGTGCCCCTGACTCAGAACGAATTGATGCCCATGAACATGGGTAATAAAATCCTGGAGGTATGGCATCAGCAGGGATCCGATATATTGCGGACTACCTCGAATGGGGCATCTTATGTCCTTCGAGGAGCTAAAAGGTAAATACGATTTGTCTTATGGGTCCTTTGTCCAGTTAAGATTGTTTCTTAAGAGATAAGTGGGGCCCTGAAATGACCTCGCCGAGGAAACGCACCCAAATTTATTTCAAGAATATACTTGGTACTCCAAGGTGAAAGCCCTAAACAAGGGCTGCACAGATCAAGAGAGAGATGGGAGTCAGACCTAGGCATCACAATTGACGAGAGATGTTGGTCAGACTAGTGTAGAGACGGTGAGACAACAGTGATTAATTCTAGATACAGACTGGTTCACTATTACTTTCTGCATCAGCTCTACCTCTCAGCACAAAAGATTCACAAGGCAAAATCAGAGGAGCTGGAGACGTGCATCAGGTATGGAGTGGAACTGGGAAAATTTATTCACGCAACTTGGTCCTGCGCAAAGGTAGCCCCATTTTGGCATGATTTGACCGATTATACTAACCAGGATAACAAAAGTAACCTTTCCGCTGGACCCAATGTTGTATCTGCTAGGGAACGTTATGGATATTAGTGACAAATGAATCAAATTCAATTTGTATTTATAGCTTTGTCCATAGGAAAAAAAATGTATAGCGATAACCTATAAATCTGACTCCCCTCTTCTTATCAGTAGGTGGACTACCGAGATGCAAAGCTAGATTCCCATGGAAAAAAAAATCACATAGAATCTTAGAAACCAACATAGCACCTTTATCAACCATATCTGACTTACATGGGAACACAACTGTAGCCACACCCCGATTTAAAAAAATTACCAATAGGGGGATTAACAAAAGAAATTACATAAGAGGCCTGCATGGTCACTCGTCAGAAGTGCCAACACCATACCCAGCCTCTTCCTTTATTTTTTCTCCCTTTTTTTGTTTTCTTTTAAGGGGATGGTTCTGTAATATTAAAAAAAAAGACTGATATATTCTAGTAATGGGAAAAGCCAGGGGGTAACTCTATAGAGAACCCTGAATGCGAGGGCTGAATTAGAGCATGTGAAGGGTATAGGGAGCCAGCAACAGGTGAGGGTGCCAAGAGTATAAAAAAGTGTATGGGAGCCACTTAAAAAATCAAGGATCACAAGAAAGCCCTGACAGACAGATTAAAGCAATTCCAAGGGGTACTATTATTAAAGTCAAAAGAATATCCGGAGAAAGAGTGGGAGCAAGGGTGTTTGGAGCTAGAAGGTGAAGGTTAGGTTCTAAATTAAGACTTTTAATTTATATTAACAGAGGAAACAGACTTTATAGTCGGTGAATTCAGTACAGGGATAAGTGAAAGATTAATGCTGGTCTCTGTAATTAGGAGGTACTCAGTGCAGCCTTAACAGTGAATAAATCCCCAGGATCAGATGGGATTTATCCCAGGTTGCTACAGGAGGCAAGAGAAAAGACTGCTGAGGGTCTGGCTGAGAGTTTGAAATCTTTGCTGGACACAAGTGGGGGAATCAGAGGAGTAGAGGCAACATGCATGGTCCCCTTTTCAGGAAAGGCAGTGGGGAGAATCCTCTTTACTAAACAGCTGTGAGGCACACACTGCTCAACAATTTTTTTCAGAAGGTTTGCTTCCTGAAAAATAAATTGGGTTACGATAGACAACTTCAAGCTGAACACAAAGATGTTTCTCCAATTTCTTATCTCGTAGGAAGTTAGAGAAACATTAAATTAACTTTTATTGAATTTAGCATGCTTAATTGCATAATGATGTTGACAACATTGTGTTAGTTCAGCTGATCTAAAAATGTTATGCCACTGATTTTTGTTTGGACTTAGCACCTAATGCCTTATGTCAATGACCAACAATAGTTGGCCAACATTGATGAATTCCAGTTGCCCTGATACCGCTTTTCCATGGTCGCACTGTCCAGTGAAACCTTCCACCGTGCTTGTCACTGACTGCACCAAGATCAGCAGGAAAGAAAATCAAGTGCAAATGCAGAAAATGAAATTTCAATGACATGTTGCATTTCATGGTTTTGTAGGTTTGAAGTAGACTTACAATATGACAGGAAATTTTAAAAATAGGTTATATCTCAAAATTGGTGCATGATGGGAAAATTTTTAAGGTGATTTTTGTGATCAGCATCCAAAATCCATAAAATACACCCCATAGGCGTTCAGGAAGAACTTCATTGTCTAGTGACATCATTGGGAGGGAAGATGTGAGACAAAATCCTGATAGAGAGGATTCATGATTACTTGGAAAAGCAAGGACTGATCTGAGCCATGGAACATGGCTTTCTCAAGGGCAAATGCTGATTGAAATTTTTGAAGAGGTAACAGTAGATTGAGGAAGGCATAGCAGTAGATGTGGTTGACATGGACTTCAGTAAGGCCTTTGAAAAGTCACATGGCAAACCAGTCCATATTTGGTTTACATTTGCAGCCAGAGGGTGATGGTACAGAGCTTTTTCTGTAATGGAATGGCTGTGACTCGCGATGTCCCACAAGGATCAGTGCCAGGACCCTCACTGTTTGTTAATAAAGTGAAAGTTTGAGCCAAGATTAGTACTTTTGCAGATAACAAGATTGGTGGAGTTGATAGACCATAAGACATAGGAGCAGAAATATGCTATTCAGCCCATTGAGTCTGCCTTCTATGTAATCGTGAGCTGATCTATTTTCCCACTCAGCCCCACTGCCCAGCCTTTTCCCCATAACCTTTGATACCCTGGCTAATCAAGAACCTATCAATCTCTCCTTTTCTTTTTCAATATTTTTATTTACATATGATCCCTGTAATCCACCTCTCTGCTTCCTGTCAATCAGCCAATACTCTACTCACGCTAGTATGTTTCCTGATATAATCTATGTGCTCTTGTTGTTAAATAGCCTCATGTGTGACACCTTGTCAAAGGTCTTCTGAAAATTGAAATGCACGACAATCACTGCATCTCCTTTATCTAGCCTACTTGTCACTTCTTCAAAGAATTCCAATAGGTTTGTAAGCAGGATTTTTCCTTTAGGAAACCATGCTGGATTTGGCCCATCATGTCCTGTGCTTCCAAGTACTCTGTAACCTCCTCCTTGACAATTGACTCCAACAGTCCAAAGAATTAGCAGAGTTAAGTTGAGCCAGACAATCTGCATTGAACTAAACCTTGTCCCACTTCAGCTTTAGCTGTGTCCTGCACACAACCTTGAAGTTGTTCCTGTTCTCAACCAGCCAGCCCATCCAGACACTCAGTAGCAGCGACTGGTTCCACCCAAAACGCGCAGGCATGAGACTGCGACAGGTGGTCCATTAAATCAGAGATAGGTGTAAAATTAGAAAGTACTTGGATTTTCATTTATCGATATTTTGAAAGGATTGGTGTCTTCAGTTTTATCCCTCACTCAAAGGTGCCAAAAAAAAGATTATTTATTATCACAGAGCCATTCATGTAAGCCCTCTGTGTTCAGAAATGCTTCCATGACAATAATGTCTGGACCTCAAAGGTTCACTGCCATATATTTCTCTATTACTCTTTCGAGTCATAGTTATACATCACAGAAACAAGCCATTCAGCCCAACCCATCCATGCTGCCCCAGTTCTCCATTGCACTTAGCCTTATATGCCTGCACTTGACCTATATCCTTCTAAACATTTCCTATTTCATCTCTCTGTCCAACTGTCCTTTAAATGTTTTAATTGCCTCTGCCTCTCCCACTTCCTTTTCCACACACCATAACTTACTGTATGAAAATGCTGTCCCTCATATCTCTTTTACATCTTCCCCTCTCACTTTAAACCTGTGCCCTCAGGATTTAGTTTCCCTTATGATGTACCATCAATAATCACTAAAAGCTGATATTGTGAAGCTATCAGGCTTTTATTAACTAAATACAGGAACTACCATCAACCTGATCGAAGCAAAGAGAAAGGGGAACATGCAAGGGGCTATGGGTAGGATCAGTCTCAGGAGGTGTGTCCAGCCGGCAGCAGCCTATCGTGACATTACAGTGGTTTACCATATTCACCCCTCATTTTTAAGAAGGGTCCTGCGGGGTGAGAAAAAAGGTGAAACAATTATACATATATACATTTTACAGGTTAAGTCTATCAGGGAGTCTCCTCTGCCACAGCAAGCAACGTGGCAATGGTTGGGGTGCTGCAGTAGTGTCCTGACCAGCTTGTGAAGTTGGCCTATTAACAGTTTGTCAAGGGGCGGGGGACAGGTGGGGTGGTGGGGGAGTGTAGAGCTAGTTCATCTTTGGCGACAACAGTGGCCAGGGGTAGGGGGTGATCAGCTGCATGTTCCAGGACCCTTATGTGGGAGGGGGTGTCTGTTGAAAGTCAGTGGTAGTCAGGTAGACCCCTGATGGAGCAAGGACCAGGATTGAGACCGTGTCTTTGCGCCTGTCAGGAAAACCAAGGTAGGCATACTGGGGGTTACGAGAAGAAGGTGGACCATCTCAACCAATGGGACAGTCTTAGATTGCCTGATGTGCTTCCGGAGCAGGACTGGTCCTGAGGAGGTAAGCCTGGTGGGCAGCGTAGTCCCTGATGCAGACTTCCTAGGGAAAGTAAGCATCCATTTGTGAGGAATGTTGTTGGTGGCCATACATAAAAGTGATCGGACGGAGTGGAGTGCATCTGGGAGGACTTTTTGCCTTTGGGAGACAGAGATGCTCTGTGACTTCAGAGCCAGGAGAATGGTCTTCCATACTGTGGCATTCTCCCTTTCTGCTTACCCTTTACCCCAGAGGATTATAGCTGGTGGTCCTGTTCATGGCCATGGCCCTGGCCAGTAGGTACTGCTGCAACTCATCACTCATGAATGATGTACTACGGTCACTGTGGATGAAGCCAGGGTACACAAAGAGAGTGAAGATATTCTGGAAAGCCTTGATAACTGTAGCCATGGTAAAATCTGGGCAAAGAATAAAGGGGAAATGGGACTATTCATCAATGATGGTAAACATTTTGGTTGGAGGAGGGGAAGGGTTCGAAGGGGTGAGTAGCCTTGATCAGATGCACTTTGTCCAGACAATAGAATTGGGGTTTGCATTCGGCACAGACCTGACAGTTTTTAGTCTAATCTGGACTTACTCAATGGTAAATTCTGAGATCTTTTTAAAAATATTTTATTTATTAAAGATATATAATGTCAAGAATTAAGAATACTATACCATAGGAACATAATAAAATGATAACAAATATATGCCAAAACTCCAAATTTGAAAATTAAAAACTAAAAAAACTAACTACTACAAATAACGCACCATCCCCCTAAACTAATCTAATCCCAAAACAAAAATATATGATATTTCATTATTCCGAGATTTGATAAAATGGAAAAATTGATTAACTCTGGGGTAACAAAGGTCATTGTGAAGAGCCTGCAATTTGTCCATTTAAACACTAGCACAAATTCCTCGGGAAAGAGCATCCGGGTGCTTGTTAAGTTTGCTGGGCCGGTAGAGAATGTCATAATTGTAAATGGACAGTTCGATTCTCCACCTGAGGATCTTATCATTCTTGATTTTGCCTCTTTGCTTATTATTAAACATGAATGCTACCTCTCACTAATCTGTGAACTGTTTCTATGCAAGATAGTGCCTCCAGTGGTGTACAGCCTCCACAATGGCATGGGCTGCTTCTTGATGGAGGAGTGGTGAATTTCAGGGCCTTGGAGGGTTCGTGAGAAAAAGGCGACAGGTCTGCTTAATTGAGTGTGGTAGCCAGGGCAAAGTCAGATGCATTGCTCTCCACTTGATGCGATGTGGACTTGTCTAAGGTATGCATAGTTGCCTTGGCAATTTCATCTTTGATGCTGTTGATGGCTGCTTGGGCTTCTGCTGATGTGGTAACTTTGACCAATGGGTGAATCTTGTCTGCATAGTTGAGAGCCAATGAGCGTAGTATGATAAGAACCCGACGTACCTCTTCAGAGCCTTGAGGGTATGTGGGAGGGATAGCTCCATCAGCAGACACATGGTCCGAGTCGGGGCCGATGAGACCGTTCTCAACAATGCAGCCAAGGATGGCTAGCCATGCTGTCTGGAACACACACTTATCCTCGTTATAAGTAAGGTTCATGCATTTTGCTGCCAGGAGGAACTTGCAGAAATTCGCATCATGATTCTGCAGGTCGTGGCCGCAGATAATAATGTTATCTAGATATAGGAACGTGGCCTGTAGATTGTGGAGGCCTGCCATGCAGTCCATCTCCCGCTGGAAGACGGAGACCCCATTCATGACACCTAATGGGAGCCGGAGGAAGCAGCCATCCGTCTTGAATGCTGTATACTGACAGTCCTCTGGGCGGATCAGGAGCTGGTGATATTCCGACTTCAGGTCAGTCATGGAGAATACCCGATATTGTGCAATCTGGTTGACCATATTGGATATGCAGGGAAGAGGGAACGCATCGAGCTGCATATACCAGTTGATGGTCTGGCTGTAATCTATGACCATCCTATTCTTATCCCCATTTTTTCAGCTGGGCCCTCCAAGGGCTATTACATGATGTCTTTGCCCAATAAGTGCTGAACCTCCATCTTAATGAACACCCTGTCAGCGGCCTGGTGGCCACCGGCTTGCAATTAGGTGAGGTTGGAAAACAGCGGAGGGGGGTTGACCTTGAGGATTGAGAGACCATACATCGCCGGCAAGGGGCTGGCTGTCTGTGAACTGTTCATTGCAGATGGTAGCGGGGGAGGGGCCCATCGAAGTGCAAAGTGACTTTCTGAAATTGGCACTCGGAATCCAGTAGTAAGGGGGCACAGAGTTGAGGCATAATGAGCAGTCTGAAGCGTTTATACACTACACCTCCATTAATGAGGGTCACTATGCAGGCCCCCAGGGTGGCTGCCATGTATGGATTGGACACATGATATCCTGTGTTTGGCGGCCCGTACTTTAAGGGACTGTCTTTTAGCAATATCGGGGTGGATAAAGCTTTCTGTACACCCTCAGTTGATATCGTGCCTGTTTACCTGGACGTCCATCATGGACCTGGCGAGTTTGTGCAGGGCCTCCTGGTTCAGGGTGATGGAGGCCAGTGTGGATTCATTGTCTGAGTCTGATGGGTCATCCTACAACCGAGATGGCTGCCCTCGGCCCCAAGATGGCCAGCCTTGACTCCTTGTATCATATGCCTGGGAAGATGGCATTTGGTGCTCAGTTCAAAATGGCGGCCCTCATGATTCACACTTGGCGTTGCTGGAGTGCAGGGAAGATGGCACCAGTCACACTGCTCAGAGTGGCAACTGTCTGCATGTGGCACTGCTGGATCTTGTAGATGGTTTGGATTGGCAAACTTTGGCATAATGCCCCTTTTTCTGGCACCTGGCGTGCACTGCATCCTTTGCAGGGCAGTGTTTCCTCAGATGCTGACCCTACCTGCAAAAGTAACACTTGAAGAGATCTCCCGTAATGGTGGCCGAGGTCCAGTCACTCACGGGGTGGAATGATGCCCCGTTCCAGGATAACGGTACCCACGGTGACCAAGTGGCAGAGTAGTCATCTGAGTTCTGGAGGACCATCTCCAGTGTCTCTAAGTTCAACCATCCTTTGCACGTTGGGAACCTTTTGCTCCAATAGCCATTGACGTCTGTACCTGGAACAGATATCGGCCATGTGCGCATCTCTGATGAGCTCCTCTGCGTTCTGGGTGGCCGACCTGGCCTTACAGTGACACGCCCTATCACAGGATCAGCAGGGCCCGCAAATACTCAGCACTTGACTCACCAGGTCGTTGTTTTCTGGTGGGCAGTAGATGCCCGGCATGACCTCATTTAGCTTCCTGCGATATTGGTTTTTGAGGGTCTCCAAAAATTTTGTTGGTGTTGGTGACCAAACCAATTGAATTTTCTACCCTCCCCTCTGACACTGGGGAGCAACTCCCGCAGCACCCTGCCTCATTGGTTACATAACGACCCTGTTTGGTCAGGGGTGAGGGGACTGGAGTTGTGTTATCATTGAATTTGACTATGTGCCATTACTAGCATTTGGAAGGCACTAGTGTATATATTGACCCACTTTATTAGTATTTTTTTTAATCATGTTTTTATACTAATAACATGTTCATAGAGTTATTGATTGTCTCATGATTGGTGAGTGGTGTGACCTCTGACCTCCAAGGGGTGGATTGCATTGGGAAAGGTTGTGGCTGTCATGTGAGAGCACTGCCTCCTACCTAGTTGGAGGACACACCAGCTGCCAATCAAGGTTTGGTTCTGCCCCACCCATTTGTGCACCTCTTGCTGTTGGATCCATGTAAATTACCTGGACTGGACTCTCCAACCTGCCTGTTTTTGGCCTTGGGCCATTGGCTGTTCTAATTGGATTAACCCTCCTAGCAAGCTTGTGGAAAACCCTATTTTGGAAGATGGGTTGTGAGTGATTAGTTCAGCCTAGTCAAAGCCCTTGTGGTTCATTCAAGAAGCTGTTTAATGTTTCTCTTGGAATCAGAGAAACAAAAAGGCACTCTGTGGTGACCTGAAAGAAAGAGGTTATTATCTGGAGAACCCTGATGGGGCAAGTTTCTTTGGAAAGACACTGAAGTGGCTGATTAAAAAAGGAATCAGTTGTGGATATCAGCGTACAACAAATCTCTCTCTGAAAACCGGCAAGAACCTTCCTGAGAGGTAAACATTTACCTTTGAAGTACCAAAGTCTAGTGAATTTTATAAATGCTAAATTCTGTGCAAAGTATAAGAATTGCCTGCAACCAGTGAACTTGGAGGAATGAGAAGTGAGATTGGACTGTGAATCAAAGAACATTTCTGAACTTACACACACACACACACACACACACACACACACACCCCCCACACACACCCCACACACACACACACCCCCCACACACACCCCACACACACACACACCCCACACACACCCCACACACACACACACCCCACACACACCCCACACACACACACACACCCCACACACACCCCACACACACCCCACACACACCCCACACACACCCCACACACACACACACACCCCACACACACCCCCACACACCCACACACACACACCCACACACACACACACCCACACACACCCCCACACACACACACACCCCCACACCCACACACACACCCACACACACACACCCCCCCACACACACACACACCCCCACACCCACACACACACACACACCCACACACACACCCACACACCCCAACACCCACACACACACCCCCACACCCACACACACACACACCCCCCCACACACACACCCCCCCACACACACACACCCCCCCACACACACACACACACACCCCCACACACACACACACACACCCCCCCCACACACACAAACACACACACACACACACACACACACACACACACACACACACACACGCTTAGAAGGGGGCTGTTAGGTTAGTTAAGTCAATAGAAATAAGTTAAAGTGTGATTCTGCTTTCATGTTTAAAGATAATTAAAAGTAACTTGTTGTAATCATTTGGGATCCTCTGGGCTCATAACAATGTAAATTAATATGGAGCAGTCTTGAAATGACCAAGGAGGTTCAGTAGGGATAATGTTTGATGCTGAATATCATAACCACAATGAATTTAACCTTTAAGATCATATGAAATTCCTTTTTTTTAATCAGCCCACTTCAGTGTCTTGACGAAGAAAATTGTCCCATCAGGGACTCCTCAAATAGTTACAGTGCTGGGCATCAATGTACATTCAGAATAAAAACAAGTGACCAAACCCTATTCAATAAGAGGTGAAGCAAAATTAGCAGAAGCTCTTCATAAGCCTTTAGATAAAGAGAAAGCAAGAGACAACAGAGGAATCAGTCGCGACTCACTGATGATGCTTCCAGACATGCAAGGAGCAGGCAGCAGGAAGCAGAACACTACCACTGATTTGTATTACTGTTTACTAAATTGTGGTAACATTTGATGCTGAGTGCCATGGGTTTTTTGTTTCAACCATGCAGTCAACCACTGATGGGTCCTCCTGCAACCGAGATGGCTGCCCTCGGCCCCAAGATGGCCAGCCTTGACTCCTTGTATCATATGCCTGGGAAGATGGGTATTCTGCTAGTATCAGAATAAAAACGAGACGATTTAACTTTAGACTTGTGACCTCTATGGACCACTTTAAATTCCAACAAACAGTGTCGTGCACAAAGGGAGGTAAGTATAATCAAATTACAAATGGAGACCCAAACCTCATCAGAGAATGAATGATTCATATCCTGCTCCCAGTTTTCTTGACTTTAATTAATGAGGCTATTCTTAAATCAAGCAAATAATTATATATGAGATATTAAGCTTTATGAGAAAGTTATAAATCAAAAAGTATATCAAGGATGTTCACCTCAGGGATTGCAGTAAAGTTAGGGAATCTGAGACTGAACAAAATGTCTAATTTGTAAATATCTAAAAAATGAGTATTAGGTCAGTTAAATTTTATCACCAATTGTTCAAATGAAGCAAAATTATTACAAATAAAAAGGTCTTTAGAAACATTTAATCCCACATCTGTACCAGTCATTAAAGGCAGTATCTTGCAAAGAAGATTGGATATAATAGAACTGGCAAGAGAGAAGCTCTGAAATCCAAAAACATTCTAAATTGTTCCCATACTCTCAAACAATGTTTAATGATTGAATTATCAATTAGTTTATTTAAAGAAGTAGATAAAAAAAGACCCTAAAATTGACAACAGGATAGTATTCTTAGTAAAATTCAGTTCCATCTCTTCCCATAAAGGGCGGTCAACTCGATTATCAAAATGTAGCAAAAGAATCAAATTACGTATATTGATTGCCCAATAATAAAATCTAAAATTAGGAAATGCCAGTTCACCATCCCTTTTAGCTTTTTGAAGATGAACTTTATTTAAGTGAGGGTATTTTTGCTTGCCATATATAGGAAGATATAAGTGAATCGAGTGAGTTGAAAAAGGATTTGGGAATGAAAATTGGTAAAGATTGGAAAAAATACAAAAATTTGGTAAAATTTTCATTTTAATAGAATTGATGTGACCAATCATGGAAATAGATAAAGGTGAGTATCTCAATAACAATAATTTAATCTGATTTAATAGAGACATTTTCCTTAAAAAGATATTTATAAACTCCTAGTAATTATAATACCAAGATAGGTAAATTGATCCTTCAGAATCTTAAAAGGAAAATTAGAATATCTTGGTATAAAACCATTTAAAGGTAAAAGTTCACTTTTATGCAGATTCAAATTATACCTCGAAAACTGACTAACTAATATGAGATAGCAAAGCTAATATGCTTGGTAAAGAAATATCTGGATTAGATACAAAAAGCAAAAGATCACCTGCATAGAAGGAAACCTTGTGTTCAATGCCATTCCAAAGGATCCCAGTAAAATCTCTACATTCACGATGAGCAATAGCTAGAGGTTCTAATACCAAATCAAAAAGTAATGGACTTAAAGGACAACATTAACAAGTACCCTGTTGAAGATTGAAAGGTTTTGATTGCGGTAAATTAGTAAGAATTGAGACATAAATATAATAATTTATTTTTAATAAAACATGGCTCAAAATGAAATTTTTCCAAGGACAGATTTTTCCTTACTCCCATCACTCTCTGTGAAAAAACTCCCCCCCCCCCTTCCCAAATTCCCCCTAAACCTCTTCCCTTTCACCCTTTACCCATGTCCTCTGGTTTGTATCTTACCTAATCTCAGTGGAAAAAGCCTACTTGCATTTACTCTATCTATACCCATCATACTCCAGGGAATAAAGCCCTAACCTATTTAACCTTTCCCTGTGACTCATTTCCTCAAGTCCTAGTACTCTGCACTTTCAATTTTATTGATCTCTCTCCAGTTAGGTGACCAAAACTGCATTCAATATTCCAAATTTAGCCTCATCAATGTCTTATACTGTACCACTCTACCATAACATTCCACCTCCTACACTCGATACTTTGATTTACGAAGGCCAATGTGCTAAAAGCTCTCTTTACCATCCTATGTACCTGTGTCATCACTTTCAGGGAATTATGCTTCTGTATTCCCAGACCCCTCTGCTCTATCGCAATCTTCAGTGCCTTACCATTTACAGTATATGTCCTATCTTGGTTTGACCTTCCAAAATGCAACACGTCACACTTGTCTGCATGAAATTTCATCTGCCAATTTGCATCCCATATTTCCAGCTGGTCGAGATCCCTCTACAAGTTTTAAAAGATTTCATCACTGTCTAGTATACTTCTAATCTTTGTCTCATCTGTAAACTTGCTGACCCAATTGACCACATTATCATCTAGATCATTCACATGGATGACAAACAACAAAGTACCCAGTACTGAACCTTGAGGCACACCACTAGACACAGGCCTCCATTCAAAGAGGCAATTATCCAGTACCACTCTCTGGCTTCTCCCATAAAGCCAATGTCAAATCTAATTTACTATCTTACAATGAATACCAAGCGACTGAACCTTCCTGACTAATCTCCCATGTGGGACATTCTCAAAGGCCTTCAGTAAGTCCATATAAACACCACCCACAGCCAACCTTCCTGGTAACCTCCTCAAAAGTCTCTATAAGGAAACATGACCTACTGCTCACAAATCCATGTTGATTATTCCTGATTAGTCCTTATCCAGTCTCTTAGAGCACCTTCCAATAACTTATCTACTACTGATGTCAGGCTCACTAGCCTATAATTTCCTGTGTTAATTTTGAGCCTTTTTTTAAAACAATGGAACAACATGAGCTATCTCCAATCCTCTGGCACCTCACCGATAGCTAAGAATGTTTTAAATATACAGTAAAACTCCTGGTTTCTGGCACCTATAGGGATTGGTAGATGCCAGATAAAGGTATTTTCTGGTTGCTTGAGATTCCATGGTTGCATGATTGGCGAGCTAACAATGAGATGCACCAATTTTAAACTGACGTATTTTTCACCTATTTATTTTCCTTAATTTTTTTTGTTGGTTGCTTGAATTCAGAATACTAGGGGTTTTACAGTATCTGTTAGGATCCCTGTAATTTCTGCACCAGTTTCTCTCAAGGTCCAAGGGAATACCTGTCACCCCTGTAGATTTATCCACATAATTCACTTAAAGACAGCAAGCATCTCTTCCGCTTTGATCTGTAGAGGCTCCATGACCTTACTGTTTGTTTGTGTCACATCCCTCGACTCTGCCAGTTTCCTAAGTACAGATGCAAAAACCCATTTAAGATCTTCCTCATTTCTTCTGGCTCCATACATAGCCAACCATTCTGATCTTCAAGAAGACCAACTTTCTCCCTTACAATCCTTTTGCTCTTAATATACCTGTAGAACCCTTTATGATTTTCCTTCACCTTGTCTGCCAAAGCAACCTTGTGTCTTCTCGTAGCCCTCTGATTTCCCTCTTTAGAACCTCATTTGCTCCTTGTTGCCTATACCTGCTGGGCACCTCCCTCTTTTTAATCAGATCCCTAATATAACTTGATAACCGAGGTTCCAAATGCCTGTAAACTTTGCCTTTAATCCTAACAGGAAAATACAAATTCTGTATTTTTAGAATTTCACCTTTGAAAGCCTTTCCTTTACCAAACACATCCTAGCCAGAAAATAACAGCCAATCTAAGCTTTGTATATCTTTTCTCATTTCCTCAAAATTGTCCTTTCTCTAACTGAGAATCTCAACCTGAGGAACAGATCTATCCTTATCCATCATATCTTAAAACTAATGGTATTATGAACTCTGGACCCAAAGTGTTCCCCTACACATACTTATCTCATCTGTCCTGTCTCATTCCCTAATAGAAGAACTATTATTGCACTCTCTCTAGTTGGTGGGTACCTCAATATCTTGATTTCAAAAAAATTTCCTGAACACATTTGACAGACTCAAAGCTGTCCAGCCCTTTTTACAATATGGGAGTTCCAGTTAATATTTGGAAAGTTAAAATCATCTACTTTGTTTCCTGTAGCTGTCTGCTACCTCCCTGGAGATTTGTTCCTCCAATTTTTGCTGGCTATTGATGGTCCATAATACAACCCTATTAATGTGGTTACACTTTTCCCATTACTTGCTCCACCCATATAGCCTCAGTAGTGGAGCCTTCTAGTCTGTCTTGTCTGAGCACTGCTGTGATATTTTCCTGACAATATTGCCACCCCTCTCCCTTTCATCCCTCTTACTCTATTGCGTCCTAAACAACAGAATCCCGGAATCCTGAGCTACTAGTCCTGCACATCCTACAACCAAGTGTGGATGTGAATTCAAGTTCATGTTTATTTGTCATCCAGTTGTACCAGTACAATCCAACGAAACAGCATTTTCCAGTCAATGATGCAGAACAATATGAAACACATGTAAAGACATAACACACATACAGAGAAATGATACATTTACACAGTACCTATGTACATATATTAAAATAAATATTCCTAATAAATAGTAGAGTCATGGAGAATTGTTTTAACTCAAAACATTCTCACTGCCTATGGGTATAAACTGCTCCTCAGCGTGGTGGTTCTGGCTCTGATACTTCTTTATTTCTTTCCCAATGGGAGTAGCTGGAAGATGCTGCTTATGGGGTGGTAGGCAATTTCACTGATTTTGTGAGCACTTTTTAAACAATAATCCTGGAAAATCGCATTGATGAGCAAAAAATTCCTGCAATCCACCAAATCTATGCAAATATTATACCTCTCATAAAGGTGGGATGACTGAAGTCATCAGTTGAGGATAATTTCTGTCATTGGGTAGAATGACTGCAGGTGGAATGTGTATTATATGTCCATGTATAGAAACAAACTGTTACCAATTCAGTATCAGGTTTATTCTCATGAACATGGGCCTTGAAATTTGTTGTTTTGCGGCAGCAGGATTGTGCATCACAGGTACAAAATTATAATTAATTACATTTCAGAATCAGAATTTATTGTTGTGAATATTGTCATGTTATTGGAGTGGCACGGTTGGCACAGCTTTATAGCTCCAGCGATTGAGACTGGGGTTTGAATCCCCTGCTGTCTATAAAGATTTGGTATGTTCTCCCCTGCGTCTGCATGGGTTTTCCCTGGGGGCTTCAGTTTCCTTCCACCATTCGAAATGCAGATTAATTGGGTGTAAATTGGGCAGCATGGACTCGTGGGCCAGAATGGCCTGTTACCATGCTGTATGTATCGTATGTTTTTGCAGATAAGTTGAAACCCCCTTTGTCAGCCTAATTTTAAATGTTTTGTTATATATTGGGTGTATAAGTCTACCTCCAAAAATCATGATGCCTGAGATGTTGTGCGTTTGTTGGCATATAAGTGAACCCCCAAAACTGGGATGATTGATCTGCTGGGCACTATTATGGAGGGTGCATCAAAACGACACAAGTATGAAGCGAGTCTTAAAGTAAAAGTGATGGAAATGGCCAAGAAAACCAACAACTGCGCTGCTGCAAGAATAATTTGATATATAGAAGTTGGCAAGAGATTGGAGGATGAAAGAAGAGACTTTAGGAAAAATACCAAAAAGGCAATGTTTGATGAGAAGAGGAATCACTTGTTGGCCAGAGTTGGAAAATCGTGTTGCAGAATGGGTACATGGACAGAGGCAAGATTGCTACATAGTCACATTAAATAAAATAAGAACATTTACACTGAAATGAGCAAAGTCGTACCCAGACCTCAGCAAAGATTTTGAAACTTAAGTAGGCTGGTGCAACCATTTCGTGAACAAGAAAAATCTGGTGTTAATAGCAAAAATTGCTCAAAAACTACCAAAAGATCTTGATCATAAAGTTGTAAGTTTTCACCAGTTTATTATATGGCAGTTCCTCTTTCGATGTCCTCAATGGAGTGAAAACTGATGCCCGTAATGTCACAGGCCAAATTAACAACACTCTGGAATATTTTGTTGTCCTGAGAGTTGCCATTTCCATACCAGACAGTGATGCAACCAGCCTGAATGTTCTCCATGGTACACCGTAGAAGTTTCTGAGATTCTTCAGTGACACCGAATCTCCTCAAACTCCTTATAAAGTATAACTGTTGCTGAGCTTTCTTCGTGAATGCATCAACATGGAGACTCCAGGACAGATCCTCAGAGATGTTGGCACCCAGGAATTAGAAGGTCTTGATCCTCTCCACTGCTGGCCCTTGATGAAGCCTAGTTAGTTTAATCCTGATTTCCTCCTGAAGTCTAGGTCAGGTGCAAGGTGGTTGTTGTGACACCATTCAACGAGCTGATATATCTCCCTCCTGTATGCTTCCTCATTGGCGTCTCTGATTCTGTCGACAACTTTGATGTCATCAGCAAACTTGAAGATCACATATTTAAAAATAAATATATAAATGGGTGCAAAAGAAGAGAAAAAATTAAGTAGTGTCACTGTGGTTCACTGTCCATTCAGAAATCTGTTGGCGGAGGGGATGAAGCTGATTTTGTGATGTTGGGTATTCATGTCAGTGAAATGACATGCACTGTTGGTTGTTCCCACTATTGCTTGAGGAAGTACACTGAGGTCTCAGCATGAATGGAAGACACCTCCCTGCTTGGCCTCATTAGTCTAATTGGTTAATTATCCAGCTCCAGTGAACTGAGTGACTCCGTTGTAATGTTTTGTAATATAGATATTCTGTTATGTAATATAAATTGTGAGCATTTCACAGAAGATAAACATCAATTTTATTCTTAACATTTAATCATTATCATGTTTCATAACATTTTGTTATTACTCTATCTTATTTCTCGTAAGATGTGAAGCTGCAGTGCTCTAACCTATCCTAATTTGTAAAGATTAGTCATAATCAGCACGAAAAAGCCATTTATCTCAGTAAAGTGTTTTCACCTATTGCTCTCATAATGTTAAGTTGTACTAGATATTACTTGTGTTCTTGACTTGAGGTCAGTGTATAATGAAGTTGTAGTCTGGATCTTCGATGCATTTTCAACTAAAATTATTTCCTATAAAAATCCAGTCTTAGCTGAATGCTTCAGTTGATGAAGGACTGAGTCATTGGGTGAGGCTGGTTCCTAGGGGATGGGGATTGGTCAAGGAAATGAATGGTGTTCACAAGCTGTCTGACAGTGATGGCTCAAAGTGTCCATTTGGCTGACTCCTGTTACGTATGTTCTTGCAGAAAATCTTGATAATGTAACCAAAGCAGCTAGAGACTATTCCACCTGTCAGAAACTAATCTCACAGTCATTGGTATTCTCTCCCCCCCACCCCACCCCTGACTCCCCTATCTGGCCCTCTCTTCCTCTCTCTTCCCTTCTCCCCCTCTCCCACCCCTTGCCTTTCTCCCCTCTCCCATCTCCATTCCCCTTTCTCCCACTCTCCCGTCTCTCCCTCCCATCTATCTCCTCACCTTTCCCGTCTTTCTCCCCATTCCCCTCTCTCTTCCCCACCCCACAATGCCCCCTTTCTACCCATCTGCATACCGACTGTGATGTCTACCTACTCTAATCCCATATGCCTGCATTAGCCCTGTATTAGCTCTGCATTAGCTCTGCCTTTTCTATGAGTCTGTCCAAATGGCTTTTAAACATTTAAATTGTAACTGTATCCACCACTTTCTCTGCTAGCTCATTCCAGATAACTACCACCCTCTGTGTGAAAAACATAACCCTCAGATTCCTTTTCATTCTTTCCCTCCCACCTTGAATTGTGTAAGGCCAAAGTCTGAGGCGTTAAAGGTTTGGCCAGAAGGTACAGCCAGTGGAGGTTAACACAGTTGTAAAGAAACATAAATATAAAAAAGGTTGAGTCAACCGAGGGCAGCAAGAGTAATTCGTGTGTTGAACTTGAGAATGAAATGCATATAAGACATAGGAGCATAAATTGGCTATTCGCCCCATAGAATCTACCCCGCCATTCAATCGTGAAATTGATTATGTATGTGGAAAATTAAGGTGCAATGGTGATTGGTGCGGACAGATCTAGCAAAGATCTGTGGGACAAGCTCATTGTTAGATTATCTTTACACCGTGCACCTCTGTTGGCTTTGTTGTTAAGGCTTTTCTAGTTACTCTAGTGAAACACTGCATTTCTATAATAGCCTGCCATATATGAGCATGGGAAAGTTTGAGTTCACCAAGTTAGTTTCCTGTCTTTTTCCCACAATTAATTGTCCTATTTTTTGTTCTAGGTACACCTGTCCCTTTGTAGAGAAGTTCTCCATTGACATTGAAACATATTATAAATCTGACTCAGGAGGTCAAGCCAATGTATTTAATCTCTCAACTGCTGAAAAAAGGCAAAGGATGCTTGGTATGGTATTTGCTTTCTATCTTTTTATGTAACCATTATTTAGCTGTTACTGTTAAAGGGAATTTAAACAAAAATAGAGCTAAGTTATGTTCGCCATAATCATTGTAGTATCTCCATGAAAGGATTCCATAAAATGATAGTCAAGTTTATTATCATCTGATTGCATAAGTACTACCTGAAGAAACAGCTTTCTTGGTGCAAAACACACACACAACCAGACATAACACACAAGTATTCATATATACAAATAAATAAATATTGTTTCATGAATATGAGAGTCTCAGATGGTCCTTTGGTCATTCATCATTCTCATTACCCATGGGAAGAAGCTGTTCCTCAGCCTGGTGGTTCTGGTTCTGATCCTCCTGTATCTCTTTCCCAACAGGAGCAGCTGAAAGATGCTGTGTGCAGGATGGGTCCTCAATGATTTTGCGTGCCATCTTCAGACAAAGATCCTGGTTGATCATGTCAGTGAGGAGAGGGAGACTCCAGAGATCCTTTCTGCCACTCTTACGGTCCTGTGGATTGACCTTCGATCCTTTTATCTACAGCAACCATACCACACTGTGATGCAACTGGCCAGGATGCTCTCAATAGAGCTTCTGTAGAAGGTTGACACAACGGCGGCCGGTAGCCTTGCCCACTTCAGTCTTCTCAGGAAGTGCAAGCACTGTTTTGCCTTCCTGACAAGGGAGGAGATGTTGAGTGTCCACGATAGGTCACTAGTTAAGTGAACTCCAAAAAACTTGGTGCTCTCCACTACAGAGTTGTTGCTGTATAGTGGAGGATGGTCATTCCTGGTCCTCCTGAAGTCAGTGATCATCTCCTTCGTCTTGTCCACTTTGAGACTCAGGTTGTTGCTTTTGCATTATATCAAGAGATTTTCCACCTCTTTTCTGTAATGCAATTCATCATTGTTCCTGATGAGGGCAATTACAGTTGTGTCCTCTGCAAACTTGATGCTGTTGGAGCTGGATCTGGCAATGCAATTGTGGGTCAGTAGTGTGAATAGGAATAGGCCGAGCACCCAGTCCTAAGATAGAAGGTTGATGCTGGTATCCTGGGGTTTGATACTCTCTGTCTTGAATCTGCTGGTCAATACCACTGGCTACATGCTAGGCTCCTGCATTAACTGCCAAGCTGCAGTGCAATGCAATTTCAAGATGGAAATTAGGAACTGTTATCGTCTTGAAACTCCTGCTGTGCTTGTATTCTGCTCATCAGCAAATCACTATGGGTGTGAAGATATTTGGAATTAAAACATGAAAGTCTGTAGACTCAGTGGTTAAAATAAAAATACAATGCTGGAGAAACTCAGCAGGTCAAACAGTGTGTTTTATTTAGCAAAGATAAAGATACATAACCAACTTTTCACACTTGACCCCTTCATCAAGGTATGGAAAAATATCAGCAGGTGCCGAACAAAATTGTAGGAGGGAGGAGCACAGTCCCAAAGGCAGGAGGTAATAGGTGCATAAGAGCACAGCAGCAAGCAGGGAGAGGGGGATTGCTCTGAATAGAGAGGGAAGGGGGTGGAAAGCTAAGGGAAAGAAAATAAGGGGAAAGGGAAGGGAGGGAAAATGGAGAGTAGGATAGCAGAAACTGGAAAAGTCAATGTTAATGCCATCCGGTTGGAGAGTGCCCAGGTGTACTCTCCAACCAAATGTCATTAACTGACTTCTCCTTATCCACCTATCACCTCCTTCTTTTGGACTGTGCTGCTTACCTACCCCTCCAACCCCTACCAGTTTGCCACGGGGGATTGTGAAGGTCAGATCATTGGACGTATTTAAGGCAGAAATTGATAGGTTTTGATTACCAAGGGCATCTAAGGTTATGGGGAGAAGGCCGGGCAGTGGGGCTGAGTGGAAAATGGATCAGCTCATGATTGAATGGTGAGGCTGACTCAATGGGCTGAATGGCCTATTTCTGCTCCTATGTCTTATGATCATATGTCTTATGGTGTGAGACATTGTATCGTGTTTTGTGTCAAAGCCCATGATTGAGTGGTAAACTCCAGAACGTTGAAGTTTAGCTAATACTAATGAAGGGCACATTGCAGTATCAAGATTCAAGCCATGATCATCCTCTGTGTTAATGGTTTCTGATTTTGAGAAGGGAACTAAGAGTAGTGGCCAAGAATCTTTAACTAGGAGGGGAGGAGATGGGGTGGGGTTCAGGGAGCAGAGTAATTGGGTAAAGGTTGGGTGGTGAAAAATTATTACATCATCAGCATTATTTGAAAGCTGAGATTGGTGTGCAGACCAAATATTAAACATATGACCATAAGACATAGCAAAAATAGGCTATTCACCCCATTGGGTCTGCCCCACCTTTTAATCAAGAGCTGATCATCCATCTTCCCACTCAGCTGCACTGCCCAGCCTTCTCCCCATAACCTTTGATGCCCTGGCTTATCAATTTCTGCCTTAAATACTCCCAACAACTTGGACCCTATAGTTGCATGTGGCAACAATTCTATAGATTCACCACCCTCTGGCTAAAGAAATTACTCTGTCTCTTTGTTCTAAGTGGACACCCTTCAATCCTGAAGTTGTGCCCTCTTGTCCAAGACTCTCTTACCATGGGAAACAACCTTTCTACATCATGGCTTTCTGTTCATGGCTTTCAACATTTGAAATGTGTCATTTTGATCCCCCCCTTCTCCTAAATCCCAACGTGTTCAGGCCAAGAGCTGTCAAACGGTCCTCATAGGATAACCCTTTCATTCCCAAAATCATTCTTGAGAACCTGTTCTCAACCCTTTCCAATGTCAGCACATCCTTTCTTAAATGAGGATCCCAAAATGCTCACAATACACCAAGTGAGGTCCCACCAGTGCCTTATAGAGCCTAAACATCACATCCCTGCTCTTGTATTCTGTTCTTCTTGAAATGAATACAAATATTGCATTTGCCTTCTTCACTACCAACTCAACCTGAATATTTATATTCTATAAATTGTGAAGTTGTTTATTAATTTTATTCCATGTTTGTCCTTTGGTTTTGAGGATATGACAATTCATTCTTTACCTCTGAAAATTGCATTGGAATTTTTTGCATTATATTTTTATGAAACAAAATCAATATACAGTATGTTTCCGATTATCCAAAATGGTCAGGACTGGACGTTTTTTGGTTAAATGGACTTTTCAGATAACTGAGAAATTGCTTTAAGCAAGTTTAACTTGCATCAGTAGTTAAACAAGAAAAAGCAATGGAGGGTTTTTCAAGCATGAAATAATGTTTAATTCTTACCAAAAAAAATGCGAACGCTGCTTACAAAATAAGATAAATGCATAAATTTAAGAAAAGATCTTTTTTTTTAACAATTTTTTTTCGGATAACTGAGAATTTTGGTTAAGTGGTTTTCAGATAATCAGAAATGTACCGTATTAATTGAGATTGATTGCAAGGTCTTGTTGCAACTTTATAATATACTTGGCTTCTGTGCAGCTTTAAGAATACAGTAAATGTACCTGAAGTACTTATCTTGTACCTCCCTGAATCAGATCCTATTGACATTGTCAAGGACCCCATTCCTCCAAATGAATACAAAACAGAAGAGGACCCTAAACAATACAAGTCAATCAAGACAGGAAGAGGACCCCTGTCGGACAATTGGATAGAGGAATTTAAAAACTGTACTGGAAAAATGCCAATTATGTGTGCATATAAACTTTGCAAAGTAGAGTTTCGATATTGGGGAATGCAATCCAAAATAGAACGATTCATTCATGATGTTGGTGAGTATTTGTCAGGTACAATTTGCATGCTAATGATCAGAAATAAATGTGTTTTTCCATGCTATCATTAAAAAGATGCAATGAAATTCAATAACTGAGCTGTGTACAAGTTTTCTTAACATGAGCAGTGGAGCCTGAAATTTTCAGGTTGCAAGCCAGTCTCTAATCAAGAGATTAGAGAATGAAGGGCATAGATAAGATGGAGGCAGGTAAATTGTTTCCATTGGTAGGTGGGACTAGAATTAGGGGACGTGACATTAAGATTCAGGGTCGTGGATTTAAGATGGAGATGAGGAGGAACTGCTTTCCCAGAGAGCGGTGAATCTATGGAATTTTCTGCTTATTTAAGCAGTATAGGCTACCTCAGTAAATATAATTAAGACAAGGTTGATAGATTTTTACATATATGGGTAATTAAGGGTTATGGGGGAAAAAGCAGGTAGGTGGAGATGAGCCTATCATCAGATCAGAATGGCAGAGCAGGCTCGACAGGTTGTATGGCCTACTGCTGTTCCTATTCTTATGTTCTTATCATATGCCTGACGACAATGTAGCAATGTATAAAATTGCTCAGGTATGTCCTGGCACCATCTTCCTGACTGGAAGATAAAAGGTCCAGGAAGATTAAATTAGACAAGGTCCTTGAGAAATATAAAGCAAGCAGGAAGGAACTTGTTCCAAATTCCTTGTTTTAGAAGGATAAAAGGACGATGAAATGTCCTTGGCAAGTAGGATTAAGAAGAATCCCAAACATTTGGTATGTTTATTTGGAACAAGCAAGTAGGTCTACACAAGAATAAAGGAGGGAATTTCTTCATGGAGTCGGAAGAAATGGGTGAGATCCGTAATGAGTAATTTGCATTCATATTTACCAAAGAGAAGGGCATGGATGATGGTAAGAAATTTGAAATTGTAGGGTAGGTTGATATTACGAAGAGAAGTTATATGGAAAAGCAGTCAAGTAGATAAATCCCCAGGGCCTGATGCATCGGGTACCCTCGGGTACTGAGGGAAGCAAGGGAGGAGATATCTGGGGCCTTGAAAGAGATTTTTGAATTTTAGTTAACCAGGGGTAAGATTCCAAAAGACAAGAATAAAGGTTGTCATTTTCTTTGGGAAAGTCATAGGAGCTAACCAGAGAATTATAGGCCAGTGAGACTTATATCAGTCTCAGTGAAACTACTGAAAAGATTCTTTGGAACAGGATTTACTCATATTTGGAAAAATATGGGCATTTGTCTTTGTCTCACACATCTGATTGTGTTTTTTGAGAAAGTGACGAAAATGATTGATGAGGCTGAGGTAGTAGATGTCATTTGTCCAGAAGATGAAGCCACTGGTGATTTAGTAAATTGGATCCAAAATCGGCTTGGCCGTAGATGTTAAAGATTAGTGGTGAAGTGATGTTCCTCTGAACGTGACTAGTGGTGTTCCATGTTGAACAGTGCTGGGAGATCTGTTGTTTAAGAAATATATAAATGATCTGGATGAAAAATTGGTGGATTTGTGCATAATGAGTGAAGTTGTGGAAGGATATGGCAGGCTATAAAATAGTTGGAAATTTGAGCAGCAATGTTGAAGATAGAATTTCATCCAGACAAATGTGAGGTGTTCATCTTGGGAAGTCTAATGCAAGAGAAAACTATATAGTAAATGGCATGACCCTTGGAGAATTAATGTGCAAAGAGATCTTGAGGTGCAAGTACATAACTTCTGACTTTGAACTTGAGGCAAACTTGAACTTGAAAGTGATGACAGATGTGGATAGGATGGAAAAGAATGGAATGGTTACCTTCATTGATCTGGAACTTGCTCCCAGCGGAGCTAATAAAAGCACACACAGTAGTTCAATCATGGTGGGCCAGAGGGCTAGCTCCTGGGCTAATCTGTTCCTTGTTTCTATGAGTTCCTTACAGTTTATTTATCAGGCATGTGAAAGACTAGACATGCACCACTTAATCAAATATTCCCTCCATTACTCAGTTGCTTTCCATAACCCTGGGCCACTCTCTCTCAGTCCCTCTCCATTACCCTGGTCCACTCTCTCTTAGTCCCTCTCCGTAACCCTGGGCCACTCTCTCTCATCCTTTCCATTACCGTGGGCCAAGTTTCTCCCTGCACCCACTTTTGAAAAGGCTGTAAGATTTGCAATTTTCCAATTCTGGTTTGGAATGAATCATTGAATGATCTTGAGACACCACAACTACAAGTAACCATGCCCTTTCTCTCTTCCCTCATCTCTCCAACTTCTTGCTCCTCCCCCAGTCTTTTGAATTGTGTCAGTTTAATTCCTCCCTAAATCAAAAGTAGGCTCAAAAGCTTCTTGTATATTGGGGTGGGTTACAGTGTGGGTGCCTCCGTCTTCAAGTCCACCACTGGCTTTGGTTGCTAACTGTTCTGCCAGCTGAATATGCTGTTCTAACCATTTGCCTCGGATTGGCCAAGACCTATCATTGAAAAATCCCTTTCCTTGTTTAGCAGGAGATGAATTGTGTGTTCCTTTTAAAAATTGTGTGTTCAGCATGACAAATAATTTGAACAAACTTCCATCACCACCTGTGACAGCCCTTCACTAACTGGTATCTTGTTTGGACAATAGAATATTTGCATTCTATTATAACTCAGTTATTGTGCCAGGCATTTAGAATTTTGGAAGTGCACTGTAATTTTGTGGCTCAGGTCTGTACTTGGTTGAAGACTCTTTCCATGAATTACAGGTTTAAGGAAAGTGATGCTGAGAGCTCACCGGCAAGCATGGTGCTGGCAGGATGAATGGTATGGCCTGACCATAGAGGACATCCGGCAACTTGAGCATGAAACACAACTCATGTTGGCTAAGAAAATGGCCCAGTTTGTGGCACAATTCAACATAAATGATAGTGAAGCTGAACAAGCTGGCCTGGTCCAGTGCTCTACCGAGAGAGAACAAGATACCCATTCCAATGTCACCCTCAATGCAGAATCCAACAGTCCCAATCTAAAGGACTACAGCGACTCCTTAACAGAAAGAGCACTGACCAAGCAGTGGTCCACATCATCTAAATCGTCACATTCATCAGTCAGAGGAGGTAGGCTTGGAGAACTTAAACCATTTTCCATTGTTATTCTGTCTTTTCATTGAGGAAAACCAGGTGCGCCTGCTTCATATTTTCTCCGCATGGGTAGAAGTAGATACAGTGTTGACATAGGTAGACAAAATGGTGAAGAAGGGTGTGGCATTAAGTACAAGTGTTGACACATCATGCAGTTCTGGCCACCATACTATGAGAAGGTTTCATAAAGCTAGAAGAGGGCAGAGTAGATTCACAGAGATGTTGGGTCAGAATGGCTTGAGTTACGAGAAGAGATTGGACTGATGATATTGATCAGATGAAGGTCAGACTTTTCCCCAAAGGAGACAAGGATGCCAGCACACCCTTCCTTGGATATGGGGCCCAAAGCTGGTCAGAATACGAGAAATATCTTGTAATGCCTCACTATTATATCTTTGCCTTTATATTCTAGTCCTCTAAATGATGAATGCTAACACCGCATTTGCCTTCGTTTCCACGGACTCAACTTGCAAGTTAACCTTTATGGAATCCTGCACTAGGACTCCTAAGCCCCTTTGGACCTCCACCTTTGAATTCTCTCCCCATTTAGAAAATAGACAAAGGACATGACTATACACTTCCCTGCGCTGTATTTCATCTGCACTTCGTTGCCCATTCTCTCAACCTGTCCAAAGACCGTTGAAGACTCAACACTACCTGCCCCTTCACCTATCTTGGTATAATCTACAAACTTGACCACAAAGCCAACAATTCCATCATCTAAATCATTTACATACATACAGTGTAAAAAGTATCTGACCTAGCAACGATCCCTGTGGAACACCACTAATCGTCAACAGCCGCCCAGAAAAGTCCCTCTTTATTCCCACTCTTTGCCTCCCACCAATCTATGCTGGTACCTTTCCTATTATTTCTTAAATCCTATTTAACAGCCTCCTGTGTGGCACCTTGTCAAAGACCTTCTTAAAATACAAGAAAACAGCATTATAATTCTCTTTTATCTGTCCTGCTCATTACTTCCTGAAAGAATTGCAACAGATTAATCAAGATCAATCAGCCATGGCAGTCAAGGTCACTGGCACAGAGTCTGGATCTGTGGCTAAGAAAGGGCCAATTTTGAGGAAATAAGAAAGGATCTGGAGAGCGTGGATTGGGCGAGGTTATTTTTCTGGCAAGGATGTGCTCAGTAAGTGGAAAGCCTTCAAAGGTGAAATTTTGAGAGTACAGAATTTGTATGCTCCTGTCAGAATTAAAGGCAAAGTTAGCAGACATAAAGAATCTTAGTTTTCGAGGGATATTAAAAATTTGGTTAAGAAGAATTGAGAGGTGTATAGCAGAAATAGGCAACAAGGAGCAAACGAGGTACTCGGGAAGTATAAAAAACACAGGAAGAAACTTAAATGAAAATCATGAGGGCGAAAAGATGACATGAGTTGCTTTGGGAGACAGTGATTTTTGATTATGTACTCCTATTCTCCTCATGTATTATTTACCTATAAATATGATTAATAAAGAGATTGAAAAAAAGGTGAAGGAAACTACTAAGGGCTTCTACAGTTATATTAAAAGCAAAAGCATACCAAGGGACAAAATTGGTCTCCTTGAAGATCAGAGTGAATGGGTACAAATGTAGCCGGAAGAGATGAGAGATTTTAAATGTTTTTTTTTGCATCAGTATTTACTCTGGAAACTGGCACAGAGTCTAGGGAAATGAGGCAACCAAACAGTAAGGTCATGAAAATTATGCAGGTTAAAGAGGAGGAAGTGCTCGCTGTTTTAAAGCAATAAAGTTGGATAAATTCCCGGGTCTGACAAGGTATTCCCTTGGGCCTTGAGGGCAGCTAGTGCAAAAATGGCAGAAATATTTAAAATGTCCTTCACCACAAGTGAGGTTCTGGAGGATTGGAGGGTAGCTCATGTTGTTCCATTGTTTAAAAAATGTTCCAAAAATAACCCAGGAAATTATAGGCCTGTTAACCTGATATCAGTAGTAGGTAAGTTATTGGAAGATGTTTTAAGAGATCAGAGTAGTAGATCATGTTTAACCAATTTTTTTAGTTTTTTGAAGAGGTTACCAGGAAAGTTGATGAAGGAAAGGCATGTTGTCTACATGGACTTTAGTAAGACCTTTGACAAGGTCAAACATGGGAAGTTAATCAGGAAAGTTCAGTCAGTTGGTATTCATAGTGAGGTAGTAAACTGGATTTGACATTGGCTTTATGGGCGAAGCCAGAGTGTAGTAGTGGATGATTGCCTCTCTGACTGAAGGTCTGTGAGTAGTGGTGTACTTCAAGAATTGGTACTGGTTCCACTGTTTCTTCCCCATTGCCATCAGATTCCTGAATGAACAGTGAACCAAAGACATTGCCTTACTTTGAGTTTTTGTGCATTATTTTTATTTACTTTTGATAAGGTGGTTTATATTATATTTAATGTGATGCTGCCGCAAAACGAGGTTTTTGGTCATGACAATACATTTTGATTCTGATTCTGAATCATCAGTGGGCCCAGAACCAATCTCTGTGGCACACCACTGGTCACAATCTTCCATCTGAGTAACAACCCTCCATTACCGCCCTCTGTCTCGTACCATCCCGCCAATTTTGAGTCCAATTGGCTAGCTTGCCCTGGATCCCATGAGATCTGATGTTCTCGACCAGCTACCATGCAGATCTGGGAGTAGTAATACAGTGATTATTTTCTTTCAACTTCTGCTTCTAGAACTATACCCTGCCTGTACCTAATGATGGGTGTTTATGTACTTCAGTGTGTAGCTCACACCATCCCCCTGCAGGATACTCTACCCTCTCTCAGATATAATTTATTCTCTGACTCACATCCATGCTTGTCTCCTCCAGAAATGGAGGCCTCAACAGCCATCACATTCTGTACTTCACCGACCCCACTACCCAACCTGTTTGTCTCAGGGCCCCGTGTTCACCAGAGGGGAGGTGCTGGATGATTGTTTGATGGTAACGATGAGAATACTGGGAATTATTGACCAATAAGTCTACGTCAGTGGTGTGCAAACTATTGGAGAGGATTCTTAAGGACAGGATTTATGAGCATTTGGAGAAATACAGTCTTCCCAGAGGTAGTCGGTATGGCTTTGTGAGGGGAAGATCATGCATCATGAGCTTAATTAGGTTTTTGAAGAGGTAGCAAAAGAAATTGATGATGGTAAAATGGTAGTTGTGGTGTATATGGATTTTAGTAAGGCATTTGATAGTCCCCCAAGAGAGACTTGTTCAGAAAGTCATGAGGCATGGGATCCATGAAACCTTGGCTGTGTGGATTCAGAATTGTCTTGCATGTAGAAAGCAGAGAGTAGTAATGGACGGAAAATATTCTGCCTGGAGGTTCTTTTCTGGGACCCCTGCTCTTGGTGATTTTTATAAATGACCTAGATGAAGAAGCAGAAGGATGGGTCAGTAAGTTTGCAGATGATACGAAGGTTGGAGGAGTTGTGGATGGAGCTGAAGGTTGTCATTGTTTACAAAAGGATATAGACAGGATGCAGAGTTGGGCAGAAAAGTGGCAGATGGAAGTCAATCTGGATAAGTGTGAGGTGATACATTTTGGAAGGTCAAACCTGAAAGTTGAGTACAGGGTTAATGGTCAGATATTTAGCAGTGTGGAAGAACAGGGGGACCTTGGGGTGCAAATCCATACATCCCTCAAGGTTGGTGCACAGGTTGATAGGATAGTAAGAAGGGCTATGGGATTCTGGACCATTAATTGGGGATTGAGTTCAGGAGTAGAGAGATCATGTTTCAACTATACAAATCTCATTATAGGAAGGATGTGGAAGCTATGGAGAGGATGCACAGGAGATTTACCAGGATTTTGTCTGGATTAGAAACTGTTTTATGAGGTAAGGTTAGCAGAGCTCTTTGGAGTGAAGATGAAAGTGAGGTCTACAAGATTCTGAGAGGCATCGATAAGGTAGACAGGTAGCAGCTTTTTCCCAGGGTGAGAGTAATGAACACCAGAGAACACCTGTAGAGAAGTGAAGGGAGAAATGTTTAGGGGAGATACAAGGTGTAAGTTTTATACACAGAGAGTTGTGGGTGCTTGGAATGCCTTGCCGGGGTGGTGGTGGAGACTGAAACATTAGAGGCATTTAAGAAGCACTTAGACAGGTACATGGATGAGAGAAAAATAGAGGGTTATAAGGGGTTTAGTTGTTTTTGGTAGGAATATATAGGTCAGCACAACATCGAGGTCCAAAGGGCATGTACTGTGCCATAGTGTTCTCTGTTCTTCATGGCTCTCCTTTGGAGTGCGTCTGACCCTCTGATTCTGATCTCATAATCTGTTTTAATGATGTTGGTTGAGGGATAAGTGTAAGAGAAGAGATAGAGAGAAAGCCTCTGCTCATACTTGTCCTGGGGAGACAGTATTTTGGACAGTGTAGCATGGATTTTGAGCTCAAGTCTCACAGAAGTTCATCTGCACCTAATCAAATCTTTTGAATGATGAAAATGTTGCAGGATTATCAATGACCTTTCTCTTTTGCTTAGTCAGTTTGAATTTTCTGGGTCAACCCAACTCAGCAAGAATACAAAACTCTGTTGTAATCCTGCAACTGGCTGTGGACTGTAGAACTGCCAATTATATTTGCCACTGGAAAACATGAAAATTCAAATGACATAATAATTCACAATTGGGCCAAATGCAGGCATGGACCAGTTGGGCGGAAGGGCCTGCTCCCTGCTGGATAACTCTTTGATTCTATAAACAATCTATGCATGCTTATTAGTTTTGTCAACAGTTTTATTTTATCACAGTTTTATTTGGACTAGATGCACACTACCAAACCTAGCAAAAAGAAAGGGTTAAAAATACCATTTCTAATCATAGCAATGTTTGTATTTGGATTTGCTTTGCATTTGAATTGGTTGCATATTTGCAGAAAGGTTGTATATGGTCAGGCTTTTGTTTGTTTCTGAAGATGAATAGATCCTTCATTTTACCCACATCCCAGATTGAGTTCTGCAGCTTGAGCTGAGCTGAAAACCTCCTGTTCTATTTATGATACTGACGCCATCCGTTGCTTGTAATGTGGATTATTTATAGAAACCATTAGCACAGTAGTGCTGACGTCTTTTGCTGCATCATTTAACTATGTTATCCAAACTGGCTGCTCTGAGCAGAAAGGGGGAACTGTAGTGTAGCAGGAAATATATTTCTGATCTGAACCCTCCCCATCCCCACCCCAAACTCTTCTGTGGTCAGCAATGACTAAAGCAAGCCCAGCTGGTTGAAACAGATAAATGAGGCTAAGTCAGGGAATGACTGTTATCATCTGGCCATGTGACACAGGTCAAATGATTAACCTACTGCCCCTGGCCTTGCTAATGTGCAGTATTGTACACGGAACGATCCCAGGAGGACGGGAGAGATGAAACCCAATGACAAGCTCATCCACTAATGAGTGAACAGATCCATTCTGCCCTATTGATGAATGTAAGGAATTGCCTTAGAGATACATTTCTTCTTTCCTCTCATTCTTCACATTTGGGATCCATGCTTAATTCAGCATAAATTCATTTCAAAAAGAATAGAATATAAGAGCAGGGATCTGATGTTGAGGCTTTATGGGGCACTGGCGAGACCTCACTTGGAGTATTGTGAGCAGTTTTGGTCTCATCATTTACGAAAGGGTGTACTGACTTTAGAGAGGGTTACAAGGAGGTTCATAGAGATGATTCCAGGAATTGTGAAATGTTGGACAGTTCTTGGCCTGTACTCATTGGAATTTAGGAGAATGTTGAAAGGCATGGACAGAGAAGATGTAGAAAGGATGTTTCCCATGGTGGGAGAGTCTAGGATAAGAGGTCACAACTTCAGGATTGAAGGGCATCCACTTAAAAATAAGATGCAGAGGAATTTAAGTGGAGGCTCAATCATTGGGGGATTTTAAAGGGGAGATTGACAGGTATCTAATTGGTCAAGGTATCAAGAGATATGGGGAAAAGGCAGGAATTTGGAACTAGATGTGAGAAAAGTTTAGCTCAGTGTGGATTTGTGGAGCATACTCGATGGGCCAAATGGCCTGCTTCTGTTGTGAATTTCTTTAGCCAGAGGGTTGCGAGTCTGTGGAATTTGTTGCCACAGGTGGTTGTGGAGGCTAACTCACTAAATATATTTAAGGTCCTTGATAAGCCAAGGCATCAAGGGTTATGGGAAGAAGGCTGGGGAGTGGGGCTGAGTGGGAAAATGGATCATCTCATGATTAAATGGTGGGGCAGGTTCAATGGGCTGAATAGCCTATTTTTACTCTTATGTTTTATGGTCTTATGAAGGTATTTGTGTCACTGCATAATTCACAGATATCTGATGCATTTATTTTAAAATTGACCTTGCTGCTACATTTTCTGTTCCTGGCCAAGATACTGTTGCTGTTCTCAAAGGAGTTAATACATTTGTAGAGTAGTTTTCATTGACATTTGAAAACAAATAATTTGGATGCTATTTTTCTAATCACCCTGACACCTTCACCGCCTATTGGTCTTCTAGAATATTCCTTGAAACATTTGAAACTATTGCTGTGTTAAATACAATTGTTGACAAATGAGAGGTTTAGAACAGCTACGGAAGAGGACATTAACCACTCCAGGACAAAAGTAGTCAATTGGTGAAGGGTTGGTTTCAGTGAGTTTCAGGTTTCAACCTGCTAAGTTCAGAATCAATATTTGGGAGACAGAACTGTATTGGAACAATGGGAATTCTTTCAGCTGAAGATGCATCAGGATCAATTAAGATAGGATCCCATGAGGGAGAAGGTGGAAAAAATTAAACTGGAACTCCTTGGATGGCCAAAATAAGAGCTAAAAGAATGGTAAAAAAGAACAAATTGCAGATTCAGTTTAATGAAAGTGAGAAAATTTAGAGGAGAAATAAAAGAAATTATGCTTGCAGATAGAAACCATAAAAAGAAACTAAAAAAGCAATTGTGTTGGCATGTGAACAGTTATTCAAGGAGAGAGAGCCTAAACAGAGAGTGTGGAGGAAATCCACTCAGGAATGCAGTTGTGTGGTTGAGGAAAATGAATATTTTACATCCTTCTTCAGCAGGCTGGTTTAGTTGAGATTCTGAATGGGAAAACATGCAAAATGCTAAGGCCAGAAAGGCCAAATGAGGTGTTATCTAGGTAGGAAAGGGGAGTGAGGTAGAGAAAAAGGGAGGAAGGGAGAGGAAGAGGACAGGAGGGGAAAAAAGGGAGGGAGGAAGGAAATGGGAAAGTGGGGAGGTGCAGAAACCCTCATCATAACCTTCCCATCCAGTAGATTTAGGCTGAAGGCCCCCACTGATCACTCGCTGCCCCCACTGATCACTCGCTGCCCCCACTGATCACTCGCTGCCCCCACTGATCACTCACCACCCCCAACCCCCTATTGATCACTCCCCGTCCCCTCCCCCCACTGATCACTTCCCATCCCCTCCCCTCCCACTGATCACTTCCCATCCCCTCCCCCACTAATCTCTGTCCCCACATGTCACCTTCTGTGCACATTAATCACTCCCTCTTCCCACTGATCACCACCTATTCCCCATAATATAACCTGCATCTTTCCATTTTCCCGTTCTAGAGCCCCTTTATTTTGGCTCAGTAATGAGAGGTGAACCTTCATGGTCGATGTTGTGGATGTGAACTGAACACCAGCACTCAGCATATCAGCTGTAATATTTCATCCCTCAAGCTCTCTAAAATGCATATTAGAGCTACCTTGGGCTACTAGTTTAAAATTGTTTCTTTGGATTTTATTCTGGACATTCTTCTTGTCACTCGATGACCAAATCTGGAACCAGTAGTGCACATAGAATCTAGATTAATCTGTGTGAAGTTGGGCCATCATTGTTCATGATACCTGGCCTCGTAGTTCAATATCCCTGCCTTTATTCATAGTATTGAATATTCCAAATCTATGAGCTTTATTGTGCCTACCCTTTGGGATTATCATGTTTGCTCATTGCACAGTACAAGCCCTTCAGCCCACAATGTTGTGACATGCTATATAAACCTACTCCACAATCTAAACCTTCCCTCCCTCATATCCACAACCCTCTAATTTTCCTCCTTCCTTGTGCCTGTCAAAGAATTTTTTAAATGTCCCTTTTACCAGGCTGTACCTCCAGTAATGTGTTCCAGGCACGCACTATTCTCTGAAAAAATCCTACCCCTGACGTTACCCCTAACCTTTCCTCCCCTCACCATAAACAGATGTCCTCTGGTATTTGCTATTATTGCCCTAGATAAAGGGGCTGGTTCTCCACCCAATCTAAGCAACTCATAATCTTATATACCTCTATTAAGTCACATATCATAATCTGTTGCTCCAAAGAGAAAAGCCCTAATTTTGTTAACCTTGCCTCAAAAGGCACATTCTCCAATCTAGGCAACATCCTGGTAAATCTCCTCTGCACCCTCTTCTTAGCTTCCACATCCTTCCTATAATGTGACCAGAACTGAACATGATAATCCAAGTATGGTCTAACTAAACTTTTATAGAGCTGGAACTTCATAATTCTTGAACTAAATCCCTCTAAAGAAGGTCATCATACCATAAGCCTTCTTAACTACTCTATCAACCTGCACAGCAACTTTGAGAGATCTATGGATTTGGACCCCAAGGTCCCTCTGTTCGTCCATACTGTTAAGATTTCTGCCATTAACCATGCACTCCACCTTCAAGTTCGACCTTCCAAAATGCATAACTTCACACTTATCCAGATTGAACTCCATTTGCCACTTCTCTGCCCAATACTGCATCCTGTCTTATTCTGTTGTAACCATGGCAATCTTTTACACTATCCACAACGCTTCCAACCTTTTTGTAAACTCAAAGCTTACTGACCCATCCTTCCACTTCTTCCTCCAGGTCATATATAAAAATCTCAAAGAGCAGGGGTTCCAGAACAGATCCCTGCAGAAGTCCACTAGTCACTGACCTCCTGGCAGAATACATACCATCTATTACTATCCTCAACTTTGTGCAGGCAAGCCAATTCTGAATCCATGCTCATGGTTTTGGGACTGATTTACAAGGATAATCATACCTATTCATTCCTTGCTTGTGGTTTCCATAAGACCATAATATAGAAGAGCAGAAGTAAACCATTTGGCCTGCCCATTCTGCTCCGCCATTTCATCATGAACTAATCCATTCTCCCACTCAGCTCCATTCCCCGGCCTTCTCCCCATAACCTTTAGTACCCTGACTATTCATATACCTATCACTCTCTGCCTTAAATGCACCCAATGACTTGACCTCCACAGCTGCCCATGGAAGCAAATTCTAGATGTTCACCACTCTGGCTAAAGAAATTCCTCTGCGTTTTTGGTTTTTTAAAACTATTTTATTTACGTTTTTAAAGCTAAACATGCAATCACAAATTCAAAGAAAAAAACCGAATACAGAGAAAAAAAAGATCTATGATACATAATGACTATAAACCCCCAGCCTGCCCAATCCCCTCACCCTTCCGTGAAAGTTAATAAAGTCCCAAAAGAAATTAAAAGAAGAAGAAAGAGAGAAAAGAAAAGGAAAGGAAGAAAAAAAGAGAAGGAGGGATTGTCAGGGATCCATCGACTACCACATAAGTTTCACATTTTTATAATTTATCTGGATCTTGAGAGGACATTAGCATAGATCTCATAGGTGAGATGGGGCACAATAAAAAATTTGCACCAACATTGTTTTCAATGGATACCCTTTAATCTTGAAGCTGTGCCCTCTTGTTCTTGGCTCCCCGACCATGGGAAACAACTTTGCCACATCCACTCTGTCCAGTCTTTTCAAGATTCAAACTGCTTCTATGAGGTCCCCCCTTACTTTTCTGAACTCCAAGGAGTACAGTCCAAGAGCCATCAAATGTTTCTCATTCCAGGAATCATTCCTGTGAATCTTCTCTGAAATCTCCAATGCTAGCACATCCTTTCTTAAAATAAGGAGCTCAGAACTACCCTATACTCCAAGTAAAGCCTCAACATCACATTCCTGCTCTTGTATCTTTTTGAAAGCATAAAAGGACATTTGTTTACGAGGACTATCTTGCCTGCTCATTGCTCGCTTCTGGTTTTGGTGCTGGTTTACCAGGATTAGCATGCCCTCCATTCCTTGCTTCTGGTTGTGGCACCAGTTTATCCTGCACATTGCTTCCTTATGGTTTCAGCACTGGTTTATAAAGAATGTCACTGGTAGACTCTAAGCTTTCCTGCTACTCAAAAAAAGTGCTGAAGCAGCGCACGTTGAGGATTGAGTGTGGGGTGAGGGGGGGGGGGGGGAGAACCTCGCCATTGGCATTGCAGATTGTCAGTAATATCTATTACTTTTGGTCCTCCATTCAAAGTAGTCCAGTGGTCACAGCCCCTGGGTCTGGTCAATTTCCAGCTGTGCTCCCAATTGCAACTGATGTGCTATGGGCAATGACAAAATTGCAAAATTGTTCAGACTCTTTGCTTTCTGGATCAGAGTAAATTTCCTTGATTAACTTGTTTTTTCTCATACTTTTTTATGATGCAATTTTATTGCTTGGAGGTTGGTTTCCAATGAGCCAAACATTTCAAAGCTATCTGACTCATTTGATATTGTCAACTTCTAAAATTGACTTGAATTCACTGAATGTATTTACTTGGCAGAATTATGTTTTTTTAAATTTCATTTGAATCTTTGCTGCTGAGTGATTTGAGAGCTGAATATTTCCAGTGGAGTGTGTCATTAGCAAGTGATCCTATTATATCCCCACTGATCATTATCTCAGCAGCAGAATGCCACTGCTTCTCAACCAACTGCTGCAGCACATCACCTAAATAGCAATCATTCATGGGAGACTTCAGAGTTACTGAATCGCATGGACTAAATATTCATCTGGCTGAAGCACAAAATAACTGTATGCAGCACGATTAGTGAAGCGGCTAGCATGACACTATTACACTGCCAGTGAACTAGGTTCGAATCCACCAGTCTGTACAATCACCTGTGTCTGGGTGGCTTTCCTCTGGGTGCTCCAGTTTCCTCCCATCCTTCAAAAACATATGGGGGTTGTTGTTTAATTGGGGTATTTGAGCAGCATGGACTCGTGGGCTGGAAGGGCTTGTTACTGTGTCTAAATTAAAATTAAAATTAGTACAATAAAGCCCCTGGTATCTGGAATTCAAGCAGCCAGCAAAAAATATTGATGAAAATAAACTTTAAAAATTAAAATAAATAAGAATAAAATTACAGGTAAAAAAATTGTAAAAGTTAATGTTCTCTGATGTATCAAATAGACCTTTGGTGAAGGTGGGAGCCAATATTCAGCCAGCAGAGAGCCTTGGTCATGCTTTGCTCATAGCAACTGTTTGAATAAAATGGCATCGCCTAGGATGAAGAGCTAGTTGATGCCACTCACCTTTGGAGTGACTCTTTTGCTTAGTTAGAGTTGCCCCGGTCAGAGGCTTCATCTATAAACTGGGGGGGGGGAGTGTTAAATTATCAATAATGATATTGTTCGTCTTTCGGGCGGCTCTGTGGAGGGGAGGAACTTGCAGATGTAGCAACAGTTAAATGTTTCCAAAAAAAGTGATTGAAAATAAAGTAAAACGCTTTAAGATTTATATATGCATGCTTGAAGTTTGTTCAATATATATTTTTTGTCTTTTAAACTGTTTATTCATAATGCAGTGCATTAATTAGGCATTGTATAAGTAAGTCTCAAGCTACTGGAAAATACAGGGATACCTTGAATAACATGGTGTTGAACAGTGCAGATTTTGATATAAAGCGGTTTGAAGTTTCTTACCTGCAGTTTTAAATTTGCAAAATTAATGTTTTATTGTATTGCTGTTGAAACCACCTCATAATACTTTGCAAGATATATTATTTATCAGGTCTAGTTGATAGTTCCATATTTATAATAACACTTTTCAGCAGTTACTATTTTTACAGATTGAATCAATAGTGTTTTGTCCTGTAACATCTGTTTCTTTGTGTATCAGCAAGCCCTTCTCGTCACAATATCTCAGACTGGCGAATGCAGAGTATTGCTCGAGATTCTGATGACAGCTCAGATGATGAATTCTTTGATGCACAAGGTACTGAACAATCTAAGGAGAATAAGTCATGATGAGAGTTTATTGGTACAGATTCACCAAAATTCTAACTTGCTGCATTCCCCCCCCCTCCCCCACCCAGCCCCGTCAACCACAATAATATAAATTAAGTCAGCTGTTGGTTTTAATTCTTTCTCAGTGGCCCTGAAAATAATGTTGTAAAACTACTGAAGACCTGAGGCTTTTCATAGTTTGCAGCGTCTCTTGTTTCACCACTGTTGCACAACATCTAGTAGCTTGCTCTGCTTGCTGTTAATTAAATTGTCACAGCTTGTGTTTGTTTGAAAAATGGGATTCATGAAGACTCATGAGTATCTGCCTTTTTCTTTGAGAGCTGGAGAATGTTTATTATTAATTCCTTGCACCAGATGAAGATAAAATATTCCAGGGCTTACAAGTTAAGCTGTAAGGGACAGGCAAGTATGTCATTCTTGCTTTTGTGCGCGGTCATACAGTATACCTTGTAGATGACCTTCCTGAAGCACATGGAGCATCTTTCTATCCTACAGAAGGGAACCTTCTTTGCTCGTCTCCATATGCAATATGCAATGAATCAACCACTGGGTGCTAGTTACTAGAATGGATGGATTGGCCATGTGGGTCAGGACATTAAATGACATAGCCATTCCGAGATACTCTGCCTTTTCCTCATCCTCCAGCCAGCAGACACCTTTCCATTTCATACACAGTTGTCATTTGAATTTGCTTGCATTTCGATCATGGGAGTTGTGGTAAATGTGCCAATTTACAAAAGGAGATTACAGAAACACAGGCACAGTGCAGACCAGCCATTTTAAACTGGAACCCTGGGAGGGGGAGGGGGGCACAGCACATTTAAGTAAAAGCCTGGTTTTCTATTCACCTCACATAACAAATATTTTTTATGTTTTTTATATAGTTGGTAGGAGAGAAGTACAGAAGAAATGAAAACTTGACTGCTTCTCAGGGAAGGGGGCCCATAAACTTTAAGCAAAGTCTTCGGGGGACAATAGCTGGAAAAAGGGTTGACAATGGCTGGTGTAGACATTTGAAAGTGTGTTGAAAGGTTGAATAATATGGCATCAAGAGAAGTATAAAACAAAACATTATCAACCGGATACATGTAGGCCTGGTGTAAAAGGATGTCTTACTGGGCAGGAAGACCTAGTTCCATGCTGCAACTAAAAACAGAAAAGGCCAGAATGCTTAGGATCCAGGAGAGAGAGTTAAAATAGCCATTATTTTTCCTGCTTGAGTTTTGATGGATATTGCTGTTGTAGTTGACCAGAAATTCGGAGAATTAAAAAAATAATTGATTACCTAATTTTCCATTGTTTTGCACCTCAGCTGATTGGATAAGGTATTTCATGGCTAATGCCTGATGCAAGCAGGTTGACTGGTCAGGGACGTTCCTTACTCAAGTTACATGCATACATTTAATACACTGATGTCAGAATCTTTGATTAATCCTGCATTCATATGCAAAGACTTCTCTAATTTTGTCAAAAACTGTTATTTGTGTTTTCCTTTTTATGTGCACAGAAGACTTTTCAGACAACGAGGAAAACTTCCCTCAAGAAATCTCAAAATGGAATTCAAATGATCTTATTGATAAAATCGAAGCATGTGGTGAAACTCAAGAGACCCAATGTAAGCTCAGTTTTCCCCAAGTTAGTTACATCCTCCTGAGGAGCATGCATCACTTTACTTCAATGTTCGAACTATAAAATGATATGGCCTCTAATGCCTGAATTGGTTTAAGTCTTAGTCATCCTCCAATGACTACAGATTGTTCCTATTCAAATTTCCAATTATCGAATTCCTTTCTAAACGTTGCTATGTAAGGTACCTTAAACAACATACTGCCTTCAAACATTCTCCTCACTGTTCTTTAACATTTTTTTTAATTGCCTTCATTTATGTCTGGCTGTAGAAGCAGTTTCCTGTTCCCCAAGACCTTCACAATTGAAAGCACTTTTGTCATATCTCTGCTTGACTTTCTCTTAAGTGAACTAGTTGTCATTTTCATACATTGGATCTTACTTTTTTCTTTCAATTTCTACCTATCATTGTCCAAAACAGAGCCTTCCTGAGAAAGTATAAACCATGGGCCAGACAGAGTTGACAGCCTTTTGACCATAAATGGCCGTCTCAGAGACTGCAGTGGACCTTTTGACGGGAGCTGCCTCGTGTGGTCTGCACAGGCTCACTGCCTTGAGCACCCACACCATCTCTAGTCTCAGCACAGCTTGTCATTTGAAATCAAGACTTTGCAGAATTGTGTTTTAGCGCTAGTTGCTGAACTGAAGAGTCAATTCCATGTCCTTTCTCTGTCTGCATTCGCCTTAACTTACTGCACACCAATGGTGGACACTGCAATTTCCTCATAGCATGATAACTGCCTTAACATTGAGAGTGCAGTGGCCAGGACGATCTTCCAGAAACAACACGTTTTCACAATGATCATTAAAAATGTCCATTTCTACCACCTTTTTGCAGAATAAATTGTTTTACAATGTATAATGGTTTAGTAACTATTCTGGAACTTTAGTCTGGGCATCTTAAGGTTACCAGACTTTAAGAAATATTATGGGTAGCCCCGTTGAGCTATACCACCTCACTATTTGAGGGGAGAAGTGGACCATCCTGGGCATAAATTGGTCTGCACACGGTGGGTGAAAATGTAGCAGGAGACTTTATTTACAAGTGGAACACTAAATTATTATATGGTTTTTAAAAAAAGACAGCCCCATATTAAAACACTTAATTTCTATGTGGAACAAAATTAATCAATATGTAGGGTCTAAAGTGGGGCTGTCCCCAAAAATACCCCTGACTCCAAATAGATTAGTCACATTGATGGTGGACAGCAAGATCCTGGACACCTGGTGCCGAAAGGGGGTCAGGTGTTTTGAGGACTGTTATGAGCAGAGGGGCAGCTAATGTCATTTGAGCATCTCAGAAATAAATATGACTTGTCTAATAAGATGTTCCTCTGCTATCTTCAGACAAGATCTTTCTAGAGGGACAAATTAGGTCCATCTTATCTTACCAATGTGCAGTGACATAGAGACCCTGATTCGAAAGGGGAACACAGGGAAGTTCATCTCAGCAATGTATTTCTTATTCCAAGTTGAAGACCCTAAACCAAGGCAGAGATGGGAGTCAGACAATTGATGAGCGGTGCTGGTCAGACCTGTGTCGGAGCAGCATGACTGCAATTACACGCAGTATAGGCCAGTGCAGTATAACTTTCTCCACCAGCTATATTTGACACCGCAAAAATTGAATAAGGCTAAAGCAGAAATTTCAGACCATGGGCATCATGACAAGAACCTTTATGCATGCAACGTGGATATGTACCAAGGTGAGACCCTTCTGGGTGGAACTAGGCCAAACCATAGATAAAAATTATAGGTAAAGAATTCCCACAGGACCCAGAGCTATTCCTATTGGTGGACATAAGGCTAAAGATGAAGCTGTCCAAATTCCAAATCCCAAATCCCATTTGTAATGATCGCATTGGTAGTGGCTGGAAGTGCATAGCGGTTATCTGGAATCTGACTCTCACTTGGGCATTGCAGCTGGAATGTGGAAATGCCCAAGTGTTCCCCTGGAGAAAATTACCTACAACTTAAATAACATTTTTCTAAAAAATTGGCAACCATATTTAAATTTCATAGGAGTACAGTTATCGTGTGGATCTACATATCTCGCTGCTCTGCCTTCCCCATTTATCCTTCTACGGTGGGGGGGGGGGGCGGGCGGGGTTCTTCCAGCCCAATCAAGTAAAGTCAAGAAAAATGTAACAGCCTAGGTGCCGGCCACCGGGCCATGACAAATCCCTAATGTGTTCCCAACCTTTGTTGTGGGTATCTTGAATGTTGTACGTAATTGTGGGAGGAATGGTTTGGACTCTGTGGCAAATTTTGTATATAATTTCTGATTGATTACTGGAAATTGTTTGAGTTTGAAAATCTATAAATAATGGTTTAGTCATAGTTTTAATGAAGGAAAAAACATAGCTGTTTCAACAGAGCAATATGATAATGACCATACAATTAATGTAACAATGCAGTTTGCAGGATTATTGGTCAGATTCAAGATTCTTTTATTGTTATGTAATAAAATAAATGTAATACTACATGAAGTTGCATTTAGTCTGCCATAAGGTAGTCAAAGATTTGCTATCCCTAGAAATTGCCTGACGCCTCTGCAGCCAGTTGTCAATCCAAACTATCTGTAACCCAAGCTCCAGATCCAAACCTCTGACATGATCAGGAAGCCTTCAGGGCCTGAAGCCCCTTAAAAGTCCCTCCTACCTTCCTCCTCTCACATCCTGGTTCCAATACCTGGTACCCCTTCAGCCTGTCTGCAGTCTGTTGAGAGTCCTTTGACTGCAAGTTGCCTGCTGCCTGTGTGTGTTCCTCACCTCGAGTTTCCAGCAGCCCTCCGCCTGTGTGTTCTGCGGCTGTAGAAACCCTTACTGGTCCGCCTCTATGGTCACAGTCCTGTAGGGTCTTGTACTCTGCTTCTCCTTCACAAATATGTGGGTTCTCCCTGTTTTTTGATAGCCTGCGCTAGTCCTCTACTTCCCTGGAGATCCAACCCTCAAGGTACCGCCATCTTGGGCCCAGATATGTGGTCACAGGATTTTAAAATAAAACATCATTGGCTCCTTTAACAGGCCATTTAAAGCTGTCAATGGTAGGATTGGGTGGTAGAACCCTGTGGAGGAGCAGTGTATCTCCATTCCCTCCTTTCCCCAGGTCCTCACCAGCAACCGCGCTGCTCATCTGTGACCACAAATAGGACCTTGAGTTGCATTTCCATCTGTCTGTAAACTTGCAGTAGAACCTGAATCCATAACTCAGTGAGAGTAAACCCAGATAAATTGAGGCTGAATCCAGCAATCAAATGATTACTCTGACTCATGCCAACTTAATGTAATGAGGATACGTAAATTGTTGGAGGATGTTATTTGCTTGATTTATGTGTTGATTGCATAGATCCTATCTCATTAATAAATTTTTTTTTAAATGATTGATTCACATTTGTCTCCCAGGTGACTTGTACCAGGGCCATTTGAGAGACTATGTTCCATCCAGCTCAGAGCAGCTGAATCCTATTGAGGTATGTGACTTGGATATAACAAATAATAGGTATTAAGATTATAAATGCTATGTGGGAGAAGGATTACCTGAACACAATATTATGAGATAGTAGTTTGGATATACAAAACCCGAGGCACCATTTAGCTTATTAAAAAACCACCACTATTTTTGAGGCTGATATTAAACTCCACTACCACAGAAGTGTGGCCAAAACCACAGGACCTACTGTTCTACGTGGTTTGGAATTCTTTGATGTTCCTCCATAATGTTCCTCTTAATCATTTCACCTCTCACCCATAATCCATGTCCTCTAGTTCTTCTCTCACCTAACTCTGTGGGGGAAAAAAAGCATAACTGCATTTACTCTTTTTGTATCCCTCATAATTTTGTATATCTCTATCAAATCTCTCTTCCTTCCTTGACTCTCCAGGGAATAGAGTCCTAACCAGTTTAACCTTTCCCTGTAATTCAGTTCCTCAAGTCCTGCCAACATCCTTATAAATTTGGTCTGCACTCTTTCAAATCAAGCACACAAATACTTCCCCTTTATTCAGTTGTCTCTATAGCATAAACATTCATGGTGAGTTTGTAGATTTTACTGTTTTATTTTTAATAATTCGTGTTATAACATTTTTTTGCCTCAGGATGAAGCATCATTGCAAACCTTACAGTCTTGCAAGGTGCACATGCTTGTGCTCATACTGCATGGTGGCAACATACTGGATCCTGGGAGTGGAGACCAGACCTCCAAGCAGGCTGATGTCAACACCATAACCTCTGTCTTTGACACAGTGATGAGAGTACACTTCCCTGCAGGTCTAGGCCACGTTGCAATAAAGTTGGTGCCATGCCCAGCCATCTGCTCTGATGCGTTTTCACTGGTATCAAAGTGAGTGTTCTAGTTGTTATCTGTGTAGTGATATGATTGATGGTTGTGAGTCCATTGAACACCATATCTTTGCCACCGAGCAAATATTTGCTATCACCTTAAATATGGCACACTTCACTGAGCGCAATGACATTTTATCTCTTTATATTAAATGGACAAGGGTTATTTAATACTCAATATTTCTATATTGTCACATACAGAACATGTGTAATATTCCAAATTGCTTTCTGCCTGCTGAAAGAACATAAGAATCAGGAGTCAGCCATCCGGCCTCTTGAGCCTACTCTATCATTCAATGTGATCATGGCTGATCTGATGATAGGCTCATCTCCACATCTCCACCTACTTGCCTTTTTCCCCATATCCCTCAATTCCCCTTCTAGGTAGAAATCTATCCAACCTTCTCTTAAATATATTTACTGAGTTCATCTCCATTGGTTCAATGGTCAGTGAATTCCACAGTTCACCACCCTCTGGGAAAAGCAGTTCCTCCTCAAATCTATCCTAAATTTACTACCATGAATCTTGAGGCTATGTCCCCTTGTTCTGCTCTCCTCCACCAATGAAAACAACTTACCTTCCACAATCTTATCTTTGCCTTTCATACTTTTATATAGGATCCTCTCTCATTCTTCTAAATTCCAGTGTCTATAGTCACAGACGACACAACCTTCATCCCAGGAATTAACCTGGTGATCCTCCACTGCACTTTCTCCAAAGCCAATACTTCCTTCCTGAAGTAAGGAGACCAGAACAGTACACAGTTCTCCAGATGCAGTTTCACCAGTGCTTTGTATAGTTGCAGCATAGCCTCCCTGCTCTTAAATTCAATCCCTCCAGCAATGAAGGCCGACATTCCAATTGCCTTGTTGATAAGTCTGCTGTATCTGCAAACCAACCTTTTTCAATTCATGTACAAGTTCTCCCAGGTCCTTCTGCACGTCAGCATGCTGCAATCACTGCCATTCAAATAATAATCTGATCTTCCATTTTTCCTTCCAAAGTGGATAACCTCACATCTACCAACAATGTACTCCATCTGCCAGACCTCTCTGTATCCTCTGCATAATTTGCTTTCCCATTCCATTTAGTGTCAACAGCAAACTTAGATACACTACACACTGCCCCCCATTCCAAATTGTTTATTTATGCTATGAACATTTGAAGGCCCACTCACCACTGTGGCACTCTGCTCACCATCAGTTGCTAACCAGAAAAATATCCCTGAACCCCAACTCTCTGCTTTCTATTAGTTAACCAATCCTCTATCCATCCATCCCCAATTCCATGCATCCCTATTTTCTGTCAGTCTTTTATGCGGCACCTTATCGAATGCCTTCTGAAGATCCAGGTAAATAATGTCCATCTGCTCCCCTCTATCTACTGTGCTCATTATATCCTTAAAAAATTCCAAGACTTGCCTTTGGTGAATCCATACTGCCTCTGCCTGATGGATCCATTCCACTCACTATTTCTTCTTAATTATAGCTTCAAGCATTTTCCCAACTACAGATTTTAAACTAACTGGCTTATATTTCCCTGCATCCTTTTTTGAATATTGGCGTGACATTCACCATCTTCCAATCCACCGGGACCTTCCTAGAGTCCAGAAAATTTTGGTAAATGATCACCAAAGCCTCAACTATAACCTGTAGACAAAGGCAGACAAAGAGTCACCATTAGTGTCGCCCAGAGCCCCTTACAGTAAGAGAGAAACTAAAGTAAAAGGAAGTCCCTTCAGAGTCACTGAATGTCTGTGGATTCCCCTCCAATGCTCCCACAGCCTCTGCAGCCACACTGTTCAATCCATCAGCACCCGAACTCCAGATCCAAACCTCAGCACAATCAAGAAGCCAGCTGTAAGTGTAGGGGACTTTTTGGTTAAGTGGGGCAGAGGGGTTGATTTTCCCAAAATTTTACACGTGGCCTGTACTGTACCTGGGGAGGTGGGGAAGGGGGGGGGGGGAAACGAGGACCAGGGAGTTAGGGGGGGACCACAGGGACAGGGAAAAGCAGAGACTGGGGAGGTGGGAAGGAACACACTGGGCTCCAGCGACCCAGCAACGAGCCAATGTGGCTAGGGCCGAGCGAGGGTATTTGCACCATCCCCCCCACCCCCCTCCCTCAGGGAACTGCACCCTTCCCCCCCCCCCGCCCCACTCACTGGATAGCACCTCCCCCGCATAAAAATTTAAAGCCTTACCTGATTGCTGTGTGTTGGTTGGGGCGCTCCGCGAACATGTACCACACTTGAGCTGAACTTGTGGCCTGCGTCCTAGGTGGATGCCTAGTTTACCTAATGGTAGCACTGGCCCTGGTCACAACCAGGAAAGTCAGTCACCCTGGGGAATGTCAAATATATCTGGTGATAGTCTGGAGTGTGTCAAGGACAATGGTAGATTTCAATGACACCCTGGAGAATGTCAGATGCTTTCTCTGTCCAATTTTTTTTTCTTCTTCTTCTTGCTTTGCCTGAATTTTCTCCACTGTTTTTCCCCAATTTGCAAGGGCAGTTTCCCCCATGGCCCCCAGCTCGTACGCATATGAAGCCAGCACTCAAGGCCTTTGGGAGCCTATCTTGCCTTCAGCATCATCTCAAATCCTGGCTCCAATTCATGGTTCCCATGAGCCAGTTTCCAAACTGCCAGTTTCTCACAGCCAGTGTGGGTCCCTCAGCCGCTGGGCCTCTCGCTTGTCCATTGCTATGGTTACTGTCCTGTAGGTTTATCTCCTCTGCTTCTCCTTCTCAATGAGTGAGGTGGTGTTCTCCCCTCTTTTGGTGCACTGCCCCAGTCTGCAGCTCCCTTGGAGTCTGCAACTCCTTGTGACCACTGCCAAGTACAGGTGGTGCCATCTTGGCCACAGACCTCCGTGGTTGCAGGATTTTACTTACAAACACCATCAGCTCCTTTAACAAGTCATTTAAAACCTGTACAGAACAATTGGCATTAGGACCAGGCGGTTGAACCCTTCAGATCAGCAGTGTGTTTCCGTTCTTCCAGGATTGCGGAAGCACTGCTGTTACCGCAGCTGAGGCAGTACTGTCACTTTTTTAAAAAATACTGTTTCTTATATTTTGAATCTGTTATTTAGTGGAAAACATTTTTCAGACAAATCTCATATTTCTGATTAGTCTGTTGAATGTATTAAATTATATCTTCTTTTCTTTGGCTTGGCTTCGCGGACGAAGATTTATGGAGGGGGTAAAAAGTCCACGTCAGCTGCAGGCTCGTTTGTGGCTGACAAGTCCGATGCGGGACAGGCAGACACGATTGCAGCGGTTGCAGGGGAAAATTGGTGGGTTGGGGTTGGGTGTTGGGTTTTTCCTCCTTTGCCTTTTGTCAGTGAGGTAGGCTCTGCGGTCTTCTTCAAAGGAGGTTGCTGCCCGCCAAACTGTGAGGCTCCAAGATGCACGGTTTGAGGCGATATCAGCCCACTGGCGGTGGTCAATGTGGCAGGCACCAAGAGATTTCTTTAGGCAGTCCTTGTACCTTTTCTTTGGTGCACCTCTGTCACGGTGGCCAGTGGAGAGCTCGCCATATAACACGATCTTGGGAAGGCGATGGTCCTCCATTCTGGAGACGTGACCCATCCAGCGCAGCTGGATCTTCAGCAGCGTGGACTCGATGCTGTCGACCTCTGCCATCTCGAGTACCTCGACGCTAGGGATGTAAGCGCTCCAATGGATGTTGAGGATGGAGCGGAGACAACGCTGGTGGAAGCGTTCTAGGAGCCGTAGGTGGTGCCGGTAGAGGACCCATGATTCGGAGCCGAACAGGAGCGTGGGTATGACAACGGCTCTGTATACGCTTATCTTTGTGAGGTTTTTCAGTTGGTTGTTTTTCCAGACTCTTTTGTGTAGTCTTCCAAAGGCGCTATTTGCCTTGGCGAGTCTGTTGTCTATCTCATTGTCGATCCTTGCATCTGATGAAATGGTGCAGCCGAGATAGGTAAACTGGTTGACCGTTTTGAGTTTTGTGTGCCCGATGGAGATGTGGGGGGGCTGGTAATCATGGTGGGGAGCTGGCTGATGGAGGACCTCAGTTTTCTTCAGGCTGACTTCCAGGCCAAACATTTTGGCAGTTTCCGCAAAGCAGGACGTCAAGCGCTGAAGAGCTGGCTCTGAATGGGCAACTAAAGCGGCATCGTCTGCAAAGAGTAGTTCACGGACAAGTTTCTCTTGTGTCTTGGTGTGAGCTTGCAGGCGCCTCAGATTGAAGAGACTGCCATCCGTGCGGTACCGGATGTAAACAGCGTCTTCATTGTTGGGGTCTTTCATGGCTTGGTTCAGCATCATGATGAAGAAGATTGAAAAGAGGGTTGGTGCCAGAACACAGCCTTGCTTCACGCCATTGTTAATGGAGAAGGGTTCAGAGAGCTCATTGCTGTATCTGACCCGACCTTGTTGGTTTTCGTGCAGTTGGATAATCATGTTGAGGAACTTTGGGGGACATCCGATGCGCTCTAGTATTTGCCAAAGCCCTTTCCTGCTCACGGTGTCGAAGGCTTTGGTGAGGTCAACAAAGGTGATGTAGAGTCCTTTGTTTTGTTCTCTGCATTTTTCTTGGAGCTGTCTGAGGGCAAAGACCATGTCAGTAGTTCCTCTGTTTGCGCGAAAGCCGCACTGTGATTCTGGGAGAATATTCTCGGCGACACTAGGTATTATTCTATTTAGTAGAATCCTAGCGAAGATTTTGCCTGCAATGGAGAGCAACGTGATTCCCCTGTAGTTTGAGCAGTCTGATTTCTCGCCTTTGTTTTTGTACAGGGTGATGATGGTGGCATCACGAAGATCCTGAGGCAGTTTACCTTGGTCCCAACAAAGCTTGAAAAACTCATGCAGTTTGGCATGCAGAGTTTTGCCGCCAGCCTTCCAGACTTCTGGGGGGATTCCATCCATACCTGCTGCTTTGCCACTTTTCAGTTGTTCGATTGCCTTATATGTCTCATCCAGGGTGGGAACCTCATCCAGCTCTAGCCTTAGGGGCTGTTGAGGGAGCTGAGGCAAGGCGGAATCTTGGACTGAGCGGTTGGCACTGAAAAGAGATTGGAAGTGTTCTGACCATCGGTTGAGGATGGAGATCTTGTCGCTGAGGAGAACTTTGCCGTCTGAGCTGCGCAGCGGGCTTTGGACTTGGGGTGAGGGGCCGTACACAGCCTTTAGAGCCTCGTAGAAACCCCTGAAGTCGCCAATGTCCGCGCTGAGCTGGGTTCGTTTGGCGAGGCTAGTCCACCACTCATTTTGGATCTCCCGGAGTTTGCGCTGAAGATGGCTGCATGCGCGACGGAAGGCTTGTTTCTTCTCTGGACAGGACGGCTTTGTAAGGTGAGCCTGGTGGGCAGCTCGCTTCTTTGCCAGCAGCTCCTGGATTTCCTGGCTGTTTTCGTCAAACCAGTCCTTGTTTTTCCTGGAGGAGAAGCCCAGTACCTCTTCAGTGGATTGCAGTATGGTAGTCTTCAACTGATCCCAGAGGGTTTCAGGGGACGGGTCCGTGAGGCGGGTTGCATCGTCGAGCTTTGCTTTGAGGTTTGCCTGGAAGTTTCCTCTCGCTTCGTCTGACTGCAGGTTTCCAACATTGAACCTCTTTCTGGGGGCTTTATTGTTCCTGGGCTTTGGCTTGAAGTGAAGGTTGAGCTTGCAGCGAACCAGCCGGTGGTCAGTGTGGCATTCCACGCTAGGCATGATCCTGGTGTGGAGCACATCTCGTTTGTCACTTCTCGCACCAGGATGTAGTCCAGGAGGTGCCAGTGTTTGGATCGGGGATGCATCCAGGTGGTCTTAAGGCTGTCCCTCTGCTGAAAAAGGGTGTTTGTAATGACAAGCCGCTGTTCTGCGCAGAGCTCCAACAGGAGGCGCCCATTGTCGTTGCACTTGCCAACGCCATGCTTGCCCAGGATTCCTGGCCAGGTTTCTGAGTCTTTGCCGACACGAGCGTTGAAGTCGCCCAGGATGACAACCTTGTCGGCTGTAGGGGTGCGTTGGATGAGGTTGCGCAGGTCGGTGTAGAACTTGTCCTTTTCTGCTGGTTCCGCCTGGAGGGTTGGAGCATCGACACTGATGAGGGTGATGTGACGCTTGTTCTGAAGGGGGAGTCGCATGGACATGATTCGGTCCGAGAGGCCTGTCGGAAGGTTTTCGAGTTTGGAGGCAATGAAGCTCTTGACCATGAAGCCTACACCAGATAGGCGTCGTTCATCCGAAGGCTTGCCAGACCAGTAGAGTGTGTAGCCCGCGCCGCGTTCTTGGAGGCTGCCTACATCTGCCAGGCGGACTTCACTGAGAGCGGCTATGTCGATGTCAAGTCTGAGGAGTTCATGTGCAATGAGGGCAGACCGACGTTCAGGTCGGTGGCTGTCAGCCTTGTCTAGCATGGTTCTGATGTTCCAGCATGCTAGCTTGAGTTTGTGAGCATCTTTTGAGGGGGAAGGCGTGGAGGGAGAGGACGTGGAGGGGAAGGACGTGGAGGGGGAGGACGTGGAGGGGGAGGACGTGGAGGGGGAGGACGTGGAGGGGGAGGACGTGGACCTGTTCTCGGGCCTGCGCAAAGGAGCTTTTAGGTGGAGTGCAGTGCGCGCAGTACTGGCCCCACCCTTTACACCCATGGTTCGTGTGCCGTGGCCAAGCAAGCTGGGACGTGGCAGCGAGGTCCTTGGGTCGTAGGTTTTATATCGGAGTGGCCTTCTCCTATGCAGGTTTCTTACCCGGGCTGGAGGGGCCTGCCTCCCCTCCTAGGTCGGTCCATACTAAATTATATAAAACACAACAAACCACCACCTAAGACATTTATAGAAGGCCATTTGTTTTTGATTATGGTAGCCAGCTAGAAAATGATGATTTATTTTGGTCATGGAGTTATACAGCACAGAAACAGGCCCTTTGGCCCACCTCATTCATGCCTGCCAAGTTACTGACTTGAGCTACTCCATTTACCACACAGAACATTGTCAAATTCCTTGCAAATGTCCTCATAGATAAGATTTAACACTCTACCCTGGTCATTCCTCCTGGCTGCCTCTTCAATAAAATCAGGTAAATTTCCCATGCACAAAGCCATGGCTAAGCATAATGCTTATGCTTACCAGGTAATGCATAATGCATACACTGCTCCTCCAAATGCAGACAGATCCTATCTAAATAAAGCCACAACACTAGAGCCACCCTCCAATCTTCCAGCACCTCCTACCTGGCTAACGACAATACAAAATTGTCTATCAGGGCCCCGGCAAATTTTAAACTTCTGTTGCTCCTCCTCACTGCTAAAACTGTTGGGAGGAATTCTCCAATTGTTAGCTAATGGCACACCGGCCTTATGTTTCTCCTTCTAACAAAGGTAGGACGGGGCTCCACTTTTGTCTGATGGGATTCTCCTGCTCTGGTTAGAACCAGCCACTTCTTACCAGAAAACTTCTAGCAATTACTTTTCTTCCTACTTCTACACCCTTTTTTCTGATGTCCACCAAATGTCTCTCCTCAGTTCCGTGCATTTCTCATTTACTTGATGCTATTTGACACAGCCTTACACCCTTGCCCTCTCTCTAAATTTACCTCCACTATATTGTTCAACCAAATCTATGGAATGGGAACTTTTTCACAAGCCACCGGCTCCATATTGAGAATTAGTAAAATAGGACATTACAATGAAGATGGAAATAGAATCAACATTGACTGAGATCCAGACAAAGGAAACTCTGGAAAATCACACTGATAGGCCTGATCTACCATCGGGAAAGAGTGTAACTGTCTACCCTGTTTTTAACCCCTCTTAATCTTGTATCAACAAGAGATATTCTCCGCATCTACCATTGACATTCAGAGATATAACCAGCAGTATCCCACGGTTCACTATCAACCAGAACATCTGCACAGCCATCGTGATTGTAAAAGCAGGTCATAGACTAGGTATCCATTTGTCATCTGACTTCCACAAGGCACAAATCAGGCATGAGATTGATCATTCCTTTTTCCAGGATGAAAGCAGCTCTAACAACCCACTTCATTGGTAACCCATCCGTCAGAAAAAAACATTGGATCTCTCCAGCTATGGCATTGTGTACCAGCTGCAAAATGACCAGTTATTACTTGGCCATTATAACCCCATCTCACTGCCACATCCAAGCCCGTGCAAGCCATCCTCTGGCCCTTTAATTTTTATTCACTGCAGTTTGAAATCACTTCTGTTTTGACATACAGTAGAAGTCCAAAAATCCAGACTGCTCAGGGATTGGGTCAGTCCGGATTTTCAAATTTTCCAGATTCTAGGGCAATACTTCTAAAATTCAAATTTAAGGAAGAGTAAAGAAGAGATGAACATATAAATTTTGAAAGTTTATTTATTAGTAAATAGAGCATGCTTCATTTATCAAAACAAGCAGTTTTAAAGAAAAACAAAATCAATATGACAAAAATGTAAATATAACATGTTTTTACTCCAAAAAAAGCATGATGTTTAAAAATTAACATTTTGAAAGAAAAATATAGTGTACAATGAAAGCAGAAGTTATTTAATACAAATGAGTTATGTATTTTTAGTTTATTAATGCAACATTTTCATTTTAAATACAAAGTACAAAAGAACAAATATTTATTTGTTCATTTCTGTGATTTCTGTTGATTCTGCTCTGTGGTTGCTTGTTGCCACTGTGCATCTGTGGCACTTATGCATGCACTCACGCACACAAAAGCCCACTAAGTTTTTACAGTTTGAGAGTTTTAGAAAAGTCTGGATTCTCGGGAGGTCCAGATTTCTGGCATCCGGTCTTTTTGAGTTCTACTGTAGTGTTTTGTTTTGTGGAATATACCATATCCAGTAGCCCATTTCCAGTTATTGAGCCATCTTGAAGTCTGCGCTGAAGGTGTTCCCATGTGCTCTTGTACAGTGTTCCAGGATGTAGGCCCAGCAACAGGGAGGGAATGCTCAAACAGTTTCCCACAATTTGAGGAGAAACTGACAGATGGTGTTCTTTCTGTGCCTCTGTTGCCTTCTCCTTCTTGGGGTAGAAGTTGCAGGTGTGGGAAGAGCCATTGATGAATCTTTAGCTGTTGCTTTAGTGAACATCTGGTGGGGGGAATGCTCAAGCAGTGAGTAATTCAAGTGGCTCTCAGTTCCAAGGAAAGGGGCTGAACATTGAGCTTCTTGAGTTGACTGGCATAACATGCATGCAGATAAGAGTCTCCCCTGTTTTTCCTTGCGATTAAAAAGTATCCTCCGCGTGCCAAACATTGTCAACTCAATAAGATGTCCCTGTTTTTTTCAGACAGTATTGTAGCTTCTGTCTTTTCAGAGAATCTTTGTTCTTCCAGCCTCAGCCCCATGAGCTATGATGAAAGCTCTTTATCAAACAGCCAGGATCACATTCCACTGGCAGCCCTTCCCCTCTTGGCAACAGCGGCACCACAATATCAGGAGGCGGTGGCTACAGTGATCTTTAAAGCGAATCAGGTGTACAGTGACTTCATCAAATCACAGGAAGGGGTCACCTTCAATGGCCAAGTAAGTACCGAAAAGGAAATCTTGTCTTTCTTGAGATGGGGAAGGGACAATTCATAATATTCATCTTGCCATTGAAATTACAACTCTTGTAACATCCATTTAGCAAACCTTAGTTCAAAGGTGAATTAACATAGCTGGAGTGATTGTGTTTGTGGAATTAGTAAATGGGAATGAGATGCATTTTCCTCCCACTGTCACCGATTGCTGAGGTGTTTTTTCATATTTTGAGGCAAGAGTTTCCCATTTGAATTAGATTCTTGGTATTTTTCTGGAATAAGTTTCAGATGCACGTAATTCTGTTCAATTCATTTGCTGCCTGCCAAGATTTAAGTTGATTATCTGTGTGGTCAGGACTTTCAGAATATATTTCCAAGTCACGATGGTCGTAGAGTTACAATGCCCTCCATAATGTTTGGACAAAGACACTTTTTTCCTTTATTTTCCCCCATGCTCCAGTTTTTAAAATTTGTAATCAAATAATTCACTTGATTAAAGTGCATATTTTATTAAGTGCACATTTGCGTACATTTTCATTTGACCATATAGAAATTACAGCACTTTTTATACATAGTCCCCTCATTTCAGGGCATCATAATATTTGAGACACAGCAATGGTCTTTAGTCATTGATGCACCATCAATAACTTCAAAGACTAGAAGTTGTAGAGAAACTGATAGGCTTTTATGCACAACAGAATGGTTGACTGTCCTGGACAGAGGTGGGGGCTGTGGCACAGTTGCCTTTATTCAGGGGTCAATGGGAGGAGCCTCAGGCACAGTCGGCAAGGGTTGTGTCCTAGCACATCCAAACATATATTACAGTGGTTTACCACAGTCATGTTTAGTACTTTGTGGCACATCCTTGCATGCAATGACTGCTTGAAGTCTATGATTCCTCGACATCATCAGATGCTGAGTATCTTCTATGCCAGGCCTGTACTACAGCTACCTTCAGCTCCTGCTTGTATCAGGGGCTTGTTCCCTTTAAGTTTTCTCTTCAGCAAATGGAAGGCATGCTCAATTGAATTTAGATCAGGTGACTGACTTGGTCATTCAAGAATTTTCCAGGTTTTAGCTTTGAAAAACGTCTTTGCTGTCTTGGTGTAGGATGAAAAACCATCCAATGAATTAGGAGGCATTTGCTTAAACTTGAGCAGATAAGATGTTTCTGTGCATGTCATAATTAATTTTGATACTGCCATCAGCAGTTATATCATCATTGAAGATAAGTGCGTCAGTACCTGAGGCAGTTTGGCATATGAGGTGGTATCCTTCAGATCTTGGTCAGTTCCTTAATGCCTCCACACTTTGCTCACTCTGATACATGTTAATCTTTGTCTCATCTGCACACAAGACCTTTTTCCAGAATTCTGGAGGTTCTTTTAAACACTTCTTGGCAAACTGTAATCTGGCCATCCTGTTTCTGTGGGTAACTAGTGGTTTTCATCTTGCAGTATATCCATGAGATAGCTGAGGCATACAAGAACGGAACGGCAATTGTCATGGGGAACTTTAACTTTCATGTAGATGGGAAAATCAAGTTGGTCGATGGAGTCTGGAGGATTACTTCATAGAATGCATCCGGGATAGGCTTTTTGAGTAGCATGTTAAGGAACCAACAAGGGAGATTGCTTTTTTAGATCTAGTATTATGCAATGAGGTAGTTAACCATCTAGGAGTTAGGGACCCTCTTGGAAAGAGCGGTCATAGTATGATTGAATTTCTCATACAGATGGAGGGTGCAGCAGTTAGATCTAAAACTACTATATTATGCTTGAACAGGGGAGATGACAACAGGATGAGTGAAGAATTGGTCAGTGTTCACTGAGAGCACTGGCTAGTTGGCAGAACAGTTGAGCAACAGTGGAAAGCTTTCAAAGAGATTTTTCACAGTGCTCAACAAAAATATATTCCTGTTAAAAATAAGGGCAGTAACAGAGGGAAGAATCAGCCTTGGTTAACTAAGGAAATAAAGGAAACTATAAAATTAAAAGCTCATGTATACAAAGTAGCCAAGAGTATTGGGAAACTGAAAGATTGGGAAAACTTTTAAAGGCAACAAAGGACAACTCAACAAGAAATAAGGGAAGAAGATTATGAAGGTAAATTAGCACAAAATGTTATAAATATATAAAACAGAAGAGGGTGGCTAGAGTTAACATAGGTCCCTTGGAAGATGAGAAAGGGAAATTTATATTGAGTAATGAGGAAATGGCCAAGGCATTGAACAGATATTTTGTGTCAGTCTTCATGGTGGAAGACACGTCCAGCATGCCAGAGTGGTGATGAGGATGCAAAGGGAGGTGAGATAGTAATGAGTAAAATAATGGGACTGAAAGTGAACAAATCCCCTGCTCCTGATGGGATGAATCCCAGGGTACTGAAGGAAATGGCAGGAGTTATAGACAATGTGCTGGTAGTCATTTCCCAAAATTCACTGGATTCGGGACAGGTCCTGGCAGATTGGAAAACTGCAAATGTCACACTACTTTTAAAAAGGGATGTAGGGTGAAGACGCGTAACTATCGGCTAGTTAGCCTAATATCTGTAGTTAGGAAAATTCTTGAAGCTGTCATTAAGGATGAAATAATGATAGATTGTATACCTAAAATGGATGAGGGGGGGGGGGTGGGGGGGTGGCTTGGGAGGAGGGGGGGGTAGAAAAAGTCACTGTATATGTGTGAAAAAGAAATAGTGTATATCATGGCTAATGTGATTTATGGTGTGAAAAATAAAAAAATTTTTAAAAAAAGGATGAAATAATGAGACATTTAGAACGAAGGGGTACCATCAGGCAGACACAGCGTGGATTCAGAAAGAGCAGGTCTTGTTTGACAAACTTGTTGGAGTTCTTTGAGGATATAATGGGTGCAGTAGATAGAGGGGAACAGGTTGATGTATATTTGGATTTCCAGAAGGATTTGATAAGGTGCCGCACAAGAGACATCAATAAGATTCGGATGAATGGAGTCGGGGGAAATATATTGGCATGGATTGAGTGTTGGTTAACTAACAGAAGGCAGAGAGTCGGGGTAAATGGGTGTTTTTTTTTTGATTGGCAGCCAGTGGTGAGTGGGGTGCCATAGGGGTCGGTGCTGGGCCCGCAGCTGTTCATCATTTACATTGATGATTTGGAAGAGGGAACAGAGAGTAGTGTAGCCAAGTTTGCGGATGATACTAAATTGAGTGGTAAGAACATTGTACAGAGGATGTGGATAGGCTGCAGAAGGATATAGAGAGGTGAGTGGGCAAAGGTCTGGCAGATGGAATACAACGCTAGTAAATGTGAAGTCATCCACTTTGGTAGAAAAATGGAAGAGCAAATTATTATTTAAATGGTGAAATATTGCAACAGAAGGACGGGAGTGTTTGTGCATGAATCGCAAAAAGTTGGGTTGCAGGTACAGCAGGTTATTAAGAAGGCAAATGGAATGTTGGCCTTCATCGCTAGAGGAACTGAATTCAAGAGCAAGGAGGTCATGCTGCAACTATACAAGGTACCGGTGAGGCTGCACCTGGAGAACTGTGTGCAATTCTAGTCTCCATACTTGAGGAAGGTATACTGGCCTTGGAGGCAGTCCAGAAGATCTTCAACCTCCAGAGGTTGATCCTGGAGATGAGGGGGTTGACCTAAGGGGAGAAACTAAATCGCCTGGGATTATACTCCCTTTAATTCAGAAGAATGAGAGGAGATCTTATAGAAACATCTCAAATTATGAAAGGTTTAGATAAAATAGAGGCAGGAAAATTGTTTTCACTGGTGGGTGAGACCAGAACTAAGGGTCTCAGCCTCAAGTTTCAGGGAGTTAGATTTAAGTCAGAGATGGGGAAAACCTGTTTTTCCCAGAGAGTCGAGAATCTGTGGAATTCTCTGCCCAGGGAAGTGGTTGAGGTGACTTCATTAAACTTATTTAAAGTTCAATTAGATAGATTTTTACATAAAAAAGGAATGAAGGGATATGGGGAAAAGGCAGGTCAGTGGAGTGAGTCAATGATCAGATCAGCCATGATCTCAGTGAATGGCAGAGCTGGCTCGACGTCCAACTCCTGCTCCTATTTCTTATGTCTTTGTGTCTGACCTGCCCCATCCCTCCCCTACCACCCTGCCCCTCCCCTTGCATCCCGTTCATCCCCAACCCATACCTACGTCTCTCCCCATCTCCCTCTCCCACTGTCCTTTCCTACATTTTCATCCACCCCCCCTTCCTATTTCCTCCTCCCCAGGTGTGAGCAGGGGAGGTTTTTCCACCCAGCGTCCAGAAGGAGATGGGACTGACTCCCTGTGTGTGACGGCTGGGACCCATGAGGCAAAGGGTTAAAACTTGAATAGGCAATATTTGGCCGTGGCAGCTGCCTGGATCCCTATGACGAGGTGCCCGCCTGCTCCAGTGGCTCTTACTGCCAGCACTTGTTCTCATGGCAATCCCCAGTGAACCCTCCAACTCTGGGATTCTGCTGGTCAATGTGAATAACTTCCATGGTAGTTGTCACTGTGTGTGATGGGATCTTCGCAGAGACATCAAACTGTCTCCTGCTGAACCTGGCTCTGCGGCCGATAAATGCAGCAGGTCCAGTGTCAGCTCATTCAGTAAACATCTATTTCCAACGGTAATCCACTCGACACCCTTCCCACCCTCTTATTTCATTCACAGAACAACAATTTTTTCCCAAAAGGTTTGCTCCCTGAAACAAAAATTGGGGATTACGATCGACCATAATTTTATATTTGCTGCATTATGTAGTAAATTAGAGAAATATGAACTTTTATTGAAATTAGCATGTTTAATCACATAATGATGCTGCCACAAGCTCTCAGGCCAACTGCACAACAAATGTGAGGAGTCCAGGGTTTGTCTTAGTCACCAATTTTACAACCAAAGTAGAGCTCACAGGCTTTCTTAACAAGTGCAGTCACGCTACATTTAGCCTTAAGCGAATATTCGCCACAACTGTAACAGAATGTATTGCAGCTGTTGTGACTTTGAGGAGACATTTCCGCTGTATTGAATCTTCCTGACGACAGTAAATGCTATTGTTAAGTACACTCACTCTGCTATTGCCTGAAGAACATGTTCATCAACATGCATTCAATCTACATCAATGTAATGCTCAGCATCTGTACACGTGAGCTGCTTTTATAGCCTGTCTACATCTACCCTGACGAAGCAGGCCCAGGCCCAAGACAATATTTGCATAGAACCTGCACTGAGTCCATGCCCAGGCCTACTTGGACTGACCAAACCACCTTGCTTCTTTGAGCAATATGCTAGTAGGCTTTAAATATCACAGGAAATCACAAAAATAGGTAACATCTAAAAACAGAATGTGATAAGAAAACTTTAAGGTGATTTTTGTTTGATAAATCATGCTTATGTCTGATTTGTTCGAATGACATTAATTGCTCCTGCTCATAACAGTTCTCTACGCAACTGACACCATTTCGACGCCAGGTGTCCAAGATCTTGTTTCCTCGAATCAAAGGTATTAATCTATTTGGAGTCATGGGTCTTTTTGAGGACAGCCCTACCTTGATTTCTAGATCTTAGTTAATTTTATTCCAAATGAGGATAATTTGTTTTAGTATAGGGCTGCCTGTTTTCCCAGATAACAATATGCGTCCCATTTATAAATAAAGTCCTCTGCTGCTACCTTCTCGCTCACCATGTGCAGGTCAATATGTGCCCAGGATGGTACACCCCCCTCCCCTTCAGACTGGCCTGCTCAATAATATTTCTTGAAGTCTGGCATTTGTAATCTGTCCAGACTGTAATCCCAGGTCAATTTTTTCCATAGACCCCTGGCTACCTTTCCATTCCATAGAAATATTCTTACTCGTGAGACTAAATTTTGGAAGAATCCCTGGGGTAACGCCACGGGCAGTGTCTGGAAGAGGTACTGAAGTCTCGGCAACATATTCATTTTAATACAGCTGACCCTGCGCACTAATGTTATGGGCAGGGACATCCACCTATTTAAGTCCTCCTCAATTCTCTCAAGCAAGGGGGCATAATTTAGTTTATATAAATTATTCAAGTTATTGTTTATTGTGACTCCTAGATATTTGATCCCATTTTGTGTCCACTTTAAATAACTGTTTTCTTGACATTGACTGTAGCCCCCCCCCTAGTGAGTGGCATGATTTTGCTCTTGTTCAGATTAACCTTGTAGCCAGAGATCTCCCTATAGACTTCCAGAGTAGAGTGCAGTTTGGACAACGAGTTTGCTGGGTCTGTCAGATCTATCAGTACGTCAAACGTTACCTATATTTATAACATCAAAATTTTTTCAAGAATTAAATAAGTGTGTAAGAAAATTTATTTGGAAAGGAAAAATGACAAGAGTTGCATTAGAAAAATTAACCTGGAAATTTGAATTAGGAGGACTATAATTAGCAAATTTTAACAATTTTTATAGAGCAGCACAATTGAGATTTCTTTCTTTTTTTTCAAGAGGGAGAGAAGCCAGCATGGATTCACATAGAGATGAATAAAATAGGACAATATAAATCAGAGGATTTTATATATAAATGGAATAATAAGCTGTTTATTGGAGATAGAGATACTCTTTTGTTGAAGTATTTTTTTAAAAATATGGAGTAAAATACATTTGGAAATAGGAATAATAAATTTTCAGATACCAAGAACAATATTGAATCAGATTCAACTTATTCCTTTTATAATAAATAATTTTAAAAATATTTGGCTTAATAAAGAAATTAAGACAATGAAAGGTTGTTTTCAAGGTACATTTGAACAATTGAAAAATAAATATGGAATAGAAAACAATACAATATTTTTTATTATCAGTTAAAGGTATATTTAAGAGATAATTTGGGTCCAGATTTGATATTACCTGAACAGTCATTTGGAACAATTAATCACAGATATAACTATTGAAAAGTTTATTTCAATTATGTATACAATTTTGCAAAAATGAATGTATAAACCAGGAGTTCAGAAGTCAAGACAAAGATGGGAGAAAGATTTAAAAATAGATATTAAAGAAGAACTTGGTTAGAACTTTGTCAGGATAGTATGACAAACACAATTAATGTCCGGTACAGAATGAGACAATATAATTCTTTACATCAATTATATTTTACTCCTCAGAAATTAAGTGGATTAAATTCTAATTTTTCAGATAAATGCTTTAGATGTAATAAAGAAATAGGTACTTTTTTTACATTCTATATGGGAATGTTCAAAATTAAGACCCTTTTGGATGGAATTTGTTCTATTTTTGGAAAGATTTACAAAAGTTAAGTTTCCTCAAGATCCAATTTTTTTTTTAACTTGGAAATATTTTTAACACAGAATAAAAATTTAAATTAAATTAATATCAAAAATAATTTATTTAGCTATAAAATGTGTGGCAGTAACTTGGAAGTCAGAAGTCAGATTTGGGAATGAGTAGATGGCATACTAAAATAGGCACTTAAAAAGATTACATATAATTTATGTAATAAATTTGAAGTTTTTCAAAAGATTTGGGAACCATTTTTTCAAACTGCAGGAATTAGGTTGTAATCACCCAACCTGAATCTTCCGACTCCTAAAATTAAGAAATGTTTGATTTTACTTGATAGTTTTAATAATCTTGATTTTATTTAAATAATATGCAGATATTCTCTTCTTTCTTTCTGTTTTTTCTTTTTTCTTTGGGGATGATTTTTATTGGGGGGGGTTAAATCATTTAAATCAATATGTATTACTCTATTATTTTGAACAAGACAATCTATGTATAACGTGGAAATATGTGGAAATTTAAATAAAAATTTTAAAAAGGCTATATCAAATACATCATCGGGAAATAAGTTGATTTTATGTACTTCCTGGCCTGCTCTAAAACCGTTGATGTCTAGATCCTGGCAAATGGCTAGTATGAACAGGGCTGGAGATAGCGGGCACCCTTGTCTACTTATCTGTAAGTGGGAAAGCTGGAGAAATTTGTCCATTTTGTCACAAACTTTAGCCTTGAGTGCATGGTACAGTGCCCTTATCCAATGTATAAAAATTGGCCCTAACCCAAACTTTTCTAGCACTTTGAATAGAAAATTCCACTCCAATCTGTCAAATGCCTTTTCTGCATCCCAGACCACAGCTAGACCTCTCTCATTTCTTGTTTGTGCCAGATGCATTATACTCAACAATCTGCCAATGATATCTGCTGCCTGTCTTTTTTGCACAAAGCCCACTTGGTCTTTATCTATTAGTTTTGGCAAATGTTTCGCCAATCTATTTGGCAGGGCTTTGGCAAGTATCTTACAATCTATGTTTAGCAATGAAAGGGATCTATAGGAAGACGACATTAGCTGATCTTTGTCTTTTTTAAGTATCATCGTAATGATTAATGTCAAAAAAAGATTTCTGGAGGGTATGGGTCTCCATTGCCAGATCTACCACCTACATATAAAGAGGCATCAGTAAATCTTTAAATTCCTTATAAAACTCAGGTGGAAACCCATCCTCCCCTGTAGACTTGTTAGTCTGTAGCGAATTCAATGCTTTCCCTATCTTTTCCTCCGTAAAGGCAAAATTTAAGCCTTCCTATTTTTCTGGGTCTAAATTTGGTAACTCTAATTTAGACAGAATCCCATTGGCTTTATTGGACCCCCCCCCCCCCATTAACTCTGATTTATATAAACCCTCATAGAATTCCCTGAAGGTCTCATTAATCTCTTCTGATTGATGTATGATCTTGCTATTCCCAGTTTGTTTTGCATTGATCATCCTTGAGGCTTGTCTGTCTTCAACTGCCAAGAGAGGATTTTATGGGCTCTCTCCCCTAGTTCATAGTTTGTTTTTTTTACCACATTATGGCCTTTTCCATAATATATGTTTGTAGCGTATTTGTATTTCTGTTTTTTATTTGTTAGAACCCTATAATGGTTCTCTGAACCCGATTTTTGGAAATCCTTTTCTAGATGAGTAATTTTCTGTTCCAATTCATCCACCTCCCTCATATTTTTATCTGACCTCTCAAATACACTTTGAGAGTGTCCCATAGAAGGAATTTATCCAGAGTAGAAGTACAGTTTGCCTCTCAGAACATGTCTATCTGTGCTGTTATAAAACTACAAAACTCCGGTTTCTTTAGCATCAACGTATTACGGTGCCATCTGTAAGCTGTATCCTGCTTATCTGCCGTTTCTATTGTTAATGCCGCGGTGAATGATCTGAGAGGTCTTGCCATGTACTCAGCTTCCATGATCCTACCCTCTACATCAGTTGAAGCCAAGAAAAAGTCTATTCTAGAGTAGGAATCATGTTCGTTTGAGTAGAAGGAATAATCCCTCTCCCTATGATGTTTCCACTTCCACACGTCTATCAAGTTCAATGGTATCCCTCGTCATCTTTGTTTTTGTTATTTTCTTTGTTGACTTATCTAAGACAGGATCCAGACAAAAATTAAAATCTCCCCCATTCAGGATGTTCTCCTTCCCCTCTGCCAATCTTGGGAAAATGTCGTGTATGAACTTTTCTGTCATCAAAGTTGGGGACATACAGCAGTTACTTGTAAAGTTTAGTGGCCTTCATATCGAGATTTTTAGATTTTCAGGATTCTGAAAATATCTGACAGTGCACCATTACAAATGTTCCTGTTCTGTCTGTGGTCACATTCTGCACTCTCACCGGAACACTCTTCCCTATCAGAATTGCCACCCTCCCTTGCATTTGCGCTGAACGAGGAGGATATTACCTCACCTACCCATCCCCTTTTTAGTTTTTGGTGTTCCCGCTCCATTAAATGTATTTCTTGAAGAAAGGCCAGATCCACTCCCATTTTTTTCATGTGCGTCAAGACCCTTTTCCTCATCACCATCCCATTCAATCCTTTAATGTTAAAACTAATGTACTTTATACTCTTAGCCATTGCCCCAGAGACTCCCAGATCTGTGTTTCCTGCATACCTCCACCACCCATATCCATTGTTTGTCCAACCTTTTTCCTTCAGCCGTCCACTCCAGCCCACTGGGTCAATGACAAACCCTGGGAAAATAAAACAGAAACAAGAACCATGAACTGCAAAAGGACAAGTAAGAAAAAAAATTCATCAAAAAAAAAGAGAAAAGAAAACAAACAAAAATAACACAAAGTATTACATCAAACTTCGACCCCTTGATAATATGTATGACTTGCAATGTATTCTTATGTACAACAAAGCATTGGCATTACCCATTTGTCCTCTACACACATATATACTATATCTTACAAACCAGCAGCTGTTTTACTAATTCCCGGGCCTCTTTGGCCTTCGACAGGAACTTTCTCTCACCTCCTGGCATTACAATTTTTAGAATTGCCGGATATCTAAGGACATTTTTGTAACCTTTCTACTTGGCCATTTTTTTTATTGGCTCGAAATCTTTTCTTTGTTTTAAGAGGGCCACACTTATATCAGGGTAAATTAAGACCTTATTTCCCTCCAGCTCTATCACCCCCCTCCCCACACAATTCGCTTTTGTCCCAACATCCCCTGCACTTAGAATTTTCTCACAGTCGTGGTGACACAGGAGCTTCACCAGCATTAATCGTGGCCTTTGACTGTGGCCCATGCACGGGAAGGGGGACCAAAGGGCCCCCTCAACTTTCAATGAATCCCCCCGTTTCTCCCTTCCCAAGACCTCTGGCAACCAGCTTTGAAAAAACGCTACAGGATCCCTCCCTTCTTAACCTTCCGGCAGCCCCACAATTTTTATGGTATTCCTGTGGCCATGATTCTCCAAAGTGTCAATTCTCTGTCAGATGCGTCCCTTTCTGCCCTCCACCCGGTAACTTCCCTCTCCAATTTACTTATTCTGTCCTCATTGTCCCTAGTTCTTTCTTCCACTTCAGACATCCTTCCTGTCAGTCCAATAAGGGCATTTTTCCATCGGTCCATTTTGTTATACAATTCCCCTTTTCCTTTACTTTAAGTCTCTGGCCAGTCTCTCCTCATTCTTTCCATGGCCTTTAAAATGTCTTGTAGTGAGGGCTCTGTGCCCCTTCTCCCTCTTGCCGATGCCATCCTGCTCCCCTCCTGGATCCCGGGTTTTCCCTGCAGTTTTTTTCCCCCACACTGCCTCCAAACTCCTCATCGCTTCCAACCTTGCTGGGATCTCTGTTGGAGTCATCTATCGATGCGGAGCTGAAGTCTACCACGTCCTCCTGTGAGTCACTTCTATCGCCCATCGTGTTTCACTCCCAGACACTCTTCTCTCATTGTCGTTGAGGGGGGCGGAACACGATGCACTCCCCTCCCCAAGGCTTGGACCTCTTCGCAAATCCCTCACCCCCCTCCAAACGATCAATCAGGGACTGCATTGTCTCCTCACCAGATTGGTCTCACCCCCCTCTGCCCTCCCAAGCAAATCTTGGTGAGTTGTCCCTCCGTCGATGGGACCTCCTGGGCTTCGGGCCTGGGCTCAGTGTCGCCATCTTGGGCTTCACAAAGTAGGCTGGACTGGGTGCTGACCGTTCCTCCAACCTTGTTGGCTGCGTTTGCCTGGCTGGTGTTTTTCTTTCCCATTATTTCCAGTTAGGGATCTTTATTTGCCCATTTAAAATTATTTTTGATGTTTATTTTTTCTTTTCTGAACAGTCAATGAACGGATACTACATTTTTCTCCTGTTTGGGACCTCTAGGGGTCAATATCCTGCTATTCCCTCCTCAACACGTGACCTCGCCCTATACCTTGATTGCAGCAGTGAGAACAGTGTGGTGTGAATCCTTGATGATTCCTGCTGCTCTCCAATGGCAGCATTCCCTGTAGATGTTCTCGATGGTGGGAAAGGTTTTGCCTGTAATGTCCTGGGCTGTGTCCACTACCCTTTTCAGAGCTTTACACTCAGGGGTATTGATGTTCCCATGATGCAGTCAGTCAGCACACTTACCCCCATACATCTGTAGAAATTTGCCAGGGTTAAATTTAAATAGAGAAATATATTCATAACTTTTCATTGTAAACTCAGTGTTTTCATTTGTACTGCAGGTATGTTTGATTGGAGACTGTGTTGGGGGAATCCTGGGGTTTGATGCCCTGTGCTTCAGCAACCAGACCGCTTCTGAGAGCCAGAACAGCAGCAGGAGAGGCAGTGTCTTGAGTGTGCAGGTATCAGACGGGCAGACACCTCTCTTCATCCCCCTGGCCAATGCTCATGCTTTATCACCTGACCTTTCATTTATATTACCTAGTGAAGTGAGATCCAGCAGTTACTTGTAAAGTTTAGTGGCCTTCATATCGAGATTTTTAGATAATAGATTGGAAACTAGGTCATCAATGCCTCTGTGCTTGCTGTACCATTATTACAGCTGCATTTTCTCTCCATATTTCTATATATCCTTAACATCTATTTATGGCATTTTTGTTTTTTAAAATAATTGTGTGTTAATCTCATTATTACTAATTCAAGAAGTAGGTGCCAGAATATATGGACCATAGAATAAGGAAACAAAAATAGGCGATTCAGCCTGTCGAGTCCGTCCCGCCTTTTAATCTTGAGCTGATCCATTTTCCCACTCAGCCCCATTGTCTATAACCTTTGATGGCCTGGCTAATCAAGTAAGCCAATGTAATAAATGGAAAAAAATGGATCTTATTTGGACTTGCCTTCCTTGTACCTAAGGGATCACGTGGCGAGTCAGTCATGCTGGGACATCTCACGTTCACCTGTCCTTGCAACCACAGTGGCTGCTTCATTTGAGATCCTGCTCCATAGTGACCCCAGGATATCAGTGTTGGTAAATGCTGACTGTCTGTGATGGGTGGTTAACTTACTTGCCGCACATGAGCCCAGCGTGTTGACCCCAAAGAAATGGCAATGTCAAATGTCAAGTCATCTGTAGTTGAGGAAGTACAGTTCTTTGGGAACACCTTTTTAGGATAAACCCAGATATTTGGCTGAAGTCTAACACTGCTTCTGCCAATGTGAAGCTTCCAGCTGATGAATGAGCTACAGTATTCACTAATCGTAGTCAGGTTTTGGATGGCTTCATCTGCTGAGAGCAGTTACTGTGTTGATTATCTGTGTTCTATAATTGATTTACAGGACAATGATCTATTATCTCCTGGAATTGTTGTGAACAACAGCCCAGGTTCCAATCTTGAAGCCAGTAGGCATCTCAGCAGAAGCAACATCGATATTCCTCGAAGCAGCATGGATAATGCAAACAAGCAACTGCCACGAAAGAGAAGTGATTCTTCCACATATGAGCTTGATACAATCAAACACCATCAGGCTTTTCTTTCTAGGTAAGGAGTATCCTCACCTGCAGATGCTGTAAGCTTGAACAGAGAGTTGCTGGAGAAACACAACGGGTCAGAGAGCATCAGTTACAATTTTAACTATACCTGGGGGAGATGTGTAAGCATTCCATTGTGACAGGGGGTAGCCGAAACAGGGCTATGTTTGAATGCTGCAAAGTACCAAATTTTGTGACTTGTTCATGACAATAAATTCTGATTCTGACTGTGGTTAAGATGATGAGTTTATTGTCATACACATTGTTCAATGTACATATAGACCAAAATTCTTACTTGCTTCAGCCAAACACTGACTAATAAAGGAAAACTGTGAGAGTAAAGTAATGGAATTGAATTAAAAAAGACAATAAATACACAAGATAGATAATACATATAGTATTCCTCATGCAAGAGTAACTTGCAATCATGCAGTCCATGATTAGTATAAGAAGGGGAGGTTAAAGAAACTGTTCTTGAACCTAGAGGTGCAGGCCTTCAGGCTCCTATACCTTCTGGCCGAAGATACCAGTGAGAAGAGGTTGTGACCAGGATGAAGGGGTCTGTGATGTAGGGGTGGGATACCTATGCATGAGAGAAAGGCCACCAGGCTGGACATGAGAGTGCCAGTTTCTAAGACATTGCATAGACCTAGTGGCCAAACCTTGAGGTTGCAGACAATTGACCAGTGCTCCTGAAAGTGAACTAAAGAATGATTTCTCCACAATGGCATCATTAAAAATAATTGTCAGCTTCTTCCCCAACCGTGTGACTGGACTTGGGGTCAATGTGTGATTATTTCTCGGTGAAATGAAACTTTCCCGAGACCAGCTAGCAAACATTAAGGAAGAGGATAATTGGGGAAAGAAACCTGTTTAAATGGTCCACGAAAGGTCCAACTCACTGAATAATTTGCTGACTGAACAAATTTACTGGATTAATAAACTACAGGGGATTGGAAATTGTGTAAAACCAATAGGAAACAAATTCTACAGATATTTAATATAGGTTGTTCCAGAAACATGAGAAAAATAGATATCATTGCTGAATGCTGTTTAAGGTGGAAACTTACTTTTTATAATTTTGAATTTTACATCTTAAAATTGCTCAGTAGTTTGAGTAAATAGAAATCCTAGGAAACAACAACAAAGTGCTAGGGATTTTAGTGTGGATTTGATCTGAAGGTGACTGCTTCCCAGCTGCCTTCTGTGTAAGCACGTTTCACCCCAAATTTGGTGTTGTGCTTGATTCAAATCTTCAGGTTTCAAACAATGAAAATTCACCATCTGCCTTGTGGTTCACGATGATTTGTGAGGTTTTATCAGTTCTTTCTGCTCTCTGAGTAATCCCTATCATTGATTGACCAGCATAAGCTACAAGTTTATTCAGAGTATCCGTTGAGACCTATGTAAAACTGAGATGGAGCTGACTTACCTCACTGTTGTAGCAATCCTCCCTGTGCTTGAAAGCAGAAGATTGACCAGTTTGTTTCTCAATATTAATGTGAAGCTTGCATGAAAATTAATTGACAAGTTAATTTTAATGAGAATATATTTTTTCCTGTAGTTTGCAGTCCAGTGTATTGCGCACAGATCTAGGGTCAAGGCGATCCAGCAGTTCAACTATGCTGGAAGGAGCAAGCCCTGGAAAGTTTGAATTTGAAGTGACTGACTTTTTCCTGTTTGGTTCACCTCTGGGGCTGGTGCTAGCACTGAGGAAGACAGTTGTTCCCAACTTGGACGGTGGGTATTTTGATCAATCCACTTTCCTTAATTTATTGTTGGAAGATTGTATACTGACAGCTTGTTTTTTTAATGCTGTGCTAACTGTAAGTTTTTGTCCAAGGGGGTTTGATCAGTTCTAAAATGGGACATAGGTCACAGTAACAGGCTCTTTCAGTCCACGAGCCCATGCTGTGTCCAAATATCCCAAATGACCTACAACCCTGTTCATTTTTGGAAGGTGGGAGGAAACCAGAGTACGGAGGAAACCTGCACAAACTTGGGAAAAATGTACAAACTTCTTAAGATAGTGCCGAATTCAAACTTGGGTCACTGGTGGTGTGATAGCATTGTGGGAGTGGAAAAGGCCTCTTCAATGGGTTGAAGAGGCTTTCTGTTTGTCCTTGAGCTTGCTTAACCCAGGATTGCATATCGCTGGTGTGACTAGCTGTATGCACCATTGAGCTTGCTTGGTGTTTCTTGTTTGTGACATGGTAGAGTACAGTAGAGGATCTTCCTGTGCAGTGTTGAACAACAAAGGTCTCAGTACTTGACAAAAGGCTCTCAGCTTGGGACTGGTGCTGGAATTGAGGAAAATGTGGCCATATTGATTGCTGCTGAATGATCGTTTACAGAAAGGGCTCATTTATTGATTCTGAGGTAACCAATCTTTGTAAAGCTAAATTCATTGCAGTCTCAGGGACATAGAGTTGTACAGTGTAGAATAATCCCTTCAGCTTAATTAGCCTGCCCTTGGTCCAATTGCTCCATATCTCATCCATTGGCCTATCCAAATGTCTTTTGAATGTTGTTTGTTCCAGATACAGACCACTCTCTGAGTGAATAGTTTTCCCCTCAGGTTTCTCCTAAATCTCTCCCTTCTCATTTTAAACCTATGCCCTCTAGTTCTAGAATCATCTACCCTTGGAAATAGACTGTGATCATTTACTTTATTTATGCCCCTCATTTATAAACCACTATAGATCACCCCTCAGTCTCTTACACTCAAAGAATAAAGACCCAGCTTGTCCAACCTCTCCCTATAACTCATCCCCTCCAGTCCAGGCAACATCCTGGTGAACCTCCTCTGCACCCCTTCCACCTTATTGACATCCTTTCTTTTGCAACACACAGGACTCCAGGTGGTCTACTCTGTACAGTGGATCAAGAGGTTCCAGTGATTGAACTATCTACTCACAATGAAGACCAGTGTGCCAAATGCCTTCTTTACCTTGTCCACCTGAGTTGTCACTTTCAAGGAACTAAGCACCTGAACCCCTCGGACTCTCTATTCTGCAGCACCCTCCAGGGCCCTTCCATTCACCATGGTTTGACTTCAAGTTCAATTCCATTTGCCACTACTTGGCCCACCTTCCCAACTGATCTAGATCCTGTTGTAAACTTAGATAGCCTCCTCACTGTCCACTACACCACTAATTTTGATGTCATCCACAAATTTACTAATTATGTTGGCAACATTACGATCAGAATTGTGAATAATAATGACAAAGAGCAGTGAACCCAGTACCAACAAGAAAGAGTGCAAAAGTGGCTCTTCTATTAGGGAACTAGATAGGAAAGGTGACAGATGTATGTAATGCCATTAGTTTCAAGTTAATTATGGAGAAAGATAGGTGTGGGCCTCGGGTTAAGATTCTAAATTGGTAAAAGGCCAATTTTGAGGAAATGAGAAAGGATCTGGAGAATGTGGATTGGGACAGGTTACCTTCTGCCAAAGATGTGTTCGGTAAGTGGAAGGACTTCACAGGTGAAAGTTTGAGAATGAATGTTCCTGTAAGGATTAAAGGCAAAGTTAAAGAGGGCACAAGGAATCTTGGTTTTTCAGGGATATTGGGGGATCTGCTTATGAAGAAGAGAAAGGTAGAGCAGATACAGGCAACACAGAGCAAATGAGTACAGGTGTTTAAAATTATGACGAGGATAGATAGAGTAAATGTAGGTAGGCTTCTCCACTGAGGGTAGGTGAGATACAAATCAGAGGACATGGGTTAAGGGTGAAAGGGGAAAGGTTTAGGGGAAAAATGAGAGGGAACACACAGAGTGGTGGGAGAGTGGAACGAGCTTCCAGCTGAAGTAGACTCAATTTTAACATTTAAGAAGAATTTGGAAAGGTACATGGATGGGAGGGGCGTGGAGGGATAAGGATGGGTGCACGTCAGTGGGACTAGGCAGAAAAAAATGATTTGGCACAGACTAGAAGGGCCGAAGGGGCCTGTTTCTGTGCTGTAAAGATCTAAGATTCTACCGACCACTGCAGAACACCACTGGACACAGGCCTCCAATCAGAAAAACATTCCTCTACAACTCCTTCCACGAATCCAGTTTTGAACCCAGCAACAGAGAGTTCACTTTGGATCCCATGTGATCCAACCTTCTAGACTTACCTGCCATGTGGGACTTTGTCAAAAGCCTTAATAAAGTCCATTTATACGTCTATTACCCTGCACTCATTACCCCCCCCCCCTTAGTCATCTGTTTGAAAAAGTCATCAGATTCGTGAGGCACAATCTGACACACGGATCCATACTGACTATCTCCAATCAGTCCCAACTATTCAAATATTAGTATATCCTGTCTGTCAGAATCCCCTCCAGCAATTTTCTAACCACTGATGTTCAGCTCACTGTCCTGTAGTTGCGTGGATTGTCTTTGCTACTCATTTTAAACAATAGCATAATATGAGCCCCTTTCATTCTTTCGCCACTTCACCTGAGGTATACGACTGTGAAGAGTCTTCTCTCTGGCACATATTGGAACTGTTTTTTTAGATTTTCTCTCTTGCTCCAACCCGATCCAGTTCAAATAAGGGACTGAATATGACTGCTGGCTTGTTGACAGCCGGCTTTGTGTCCCATTGTTTTCCTTTGCTGAGAATCGCAGTCAGAATTAGTCCTCTTTGAAACATTTTGTTTACATTTTGAAAGTGATTGGTACGATTTCAAATATACACATCACATCAGATCAGAAACTATATATTGTCAAGTGATAAAACAGAAATGTAATATCACACAAAATTGCCTTTAGTCTGCCATAAGGCAGACATATATTCACCATCAGGATTACCTGGTACCCTTGACTGTCAGAAAGAGAGGCAAAAGAGAGTCCCCACAGATATGCTGACTGTCCGTGGATTTGTCTCCAGCTGCACAAGACTCAAGTTCAGTTCAACCTGAGCCCAGATCCAAACCTCTGACATGATGAGGAAGCCTTTCAGTATCTGGGGCCCTTCCAGAAGCCCTTCTCACTCTCAACACCTTCTCGAATCCCAGTTCCAATACCTGGTTCTCATGAGCCGGTCTCCTGCAGCTCGCAGCCTGGTATGTCTTTTATGACCTCAAGTTGCCGGCAGCCGGGGGGCGTGGCAAGATGGCGTAAGGATTAGACATGCCTTCCAGTCCTCTCCTGACTCTATCTTATTGTTTTGTCTAGAAATGCCCGTTAAAATTCTTTAAAAGTTTAGATAATTTCAGTGCTGTTAATTTAACATGATGGTACAATTGGTGAAAGAGAGCAAAAAAAAAATGACAACAGATCATCAAAAAACTACATTTTCCAAAAGTTCAAGTTTTGGAGCCTACCTACAGGAAAGACACCGGGACTCAGCGTGAAATGGATCCCAGGAGAGAGGTACAGTGTTCGGATGTAGAGCTCTATGTTACATCGGTAGAGCCCCCTAAAGAGGGCGCCAAACAGCCTTTAGAACAAAGAGTTACTCAAAGGCATTTGTCAACTGTAGAGGTGGCGCTGCAAACTGCATCTCTTGAGATAGAAGAATCTATACAACTTGATGTACTGGGAGAACTTAATACATTATGGACTGTATTTGGCCCCAGTCAGCGTCCTCCAGTCACTGCTGGAGAGGCGGTGGCTGGGGTTTCCACACGCAGTCATACTACAAGGAAGGCAACCAGAATGAAGGAAGGAACAGAAGATCCTTAGGTTATGCAGAAGAAGCAGGAATCTGTTGAGCCAAAATCTCTTCCAATTGAAAAGATTTTTGTGAATCTTGAATCTAAATTATCTTATACAATGCAGGAATTATCCAAGATTATGACTGAACTTGGTACTAGGTTTAATACTCTGGTGAAAATACATTCTCAACAGATGGCTGAGTTTGGAGTTTTTAAGCTTGAAGTGAGAGATAAATTTAATTCGTGTGAAGAAGATATAGACGAAATACGGGATCAAGTTTTTGATGTGACCAAAATGGTCGAAGACTTACAAACTCAAAATAAAAATTTGGTGAAAAAGATTGATTATTTGGAAAACCAATCCAGACGGAACAATATAAAGATTATTGGTTTGCCGGAAGGTATGGAGGGACCAGACCCAAGAAAATTTTTTACTGAATGGATTCCGCAGGTGCTGGGTCAAGAACATTTCCTGGAAGGTATAATACTGGAACGTGCTCACAGAGCCTTGCGTAGAAGACCTATTTCAGGTCAAAGTCCAAGACCTGTTTTGGTTCGTTGCTTGAATTATTACGACAGAGAAATAATTTTACGATTGGCTATTAGAAATGCACAACAGAGAAAATCACCCTTGATGATTCAAAATAATCGAGTTTTCTTCTATACGGATTTGAGTCAAGAAGTTATGTTCCAACGACGGGAATTCAATCCTGCTAAAGAGTTGTTGTGGAAGAAAGGTTACAAGGCAACCTTTAGATATCCAGCTGTTTTGAAGGTTTTTCAAGATGGTTACCAACCAAAGTTCTTTGATTCTCCAAAGGAAGCTATAGCATTTGCTCAAGAGCTGCCAATTACTCAGTTTCAACAGAGACATAGTCTGCCGCGATCTCTAAGGAGACAAGAGATGGAAGAAAAGAGCCATGCTCCAAGAAGGAATGGTTGTAATGGTGACTCGGCAGTTGGAGCTGATTGAAAGAAGAGTTGTCCTTTTTTTTCTAATTTTTTTTTTAAAAAAAGAGATATTAAATAATGATGATGTTAGTTTAAGATGAAGTGAGAGTTGGGGGAGAGAACTGGATAGGCACTATTTCCTGAAAGTCATCTGCTACGTGTGAGTTATCTCACACCCATTTTTTTTTGGGGAGTTACCGCATTGCGCGGTTTAGACGGGAGGGGGTATTTTTAACCTCCTACCCGCTTTTTTTCCTTTTTTTTTATATTATTAGATTAAAGAGTGAAGGGGTTTTTTTTTGTTTAAATATAAAAAAAAAGCATAAGAAAGTATTTGATTGTTTAAAAAACTAAAAATTGATGTGGTTTTTTTTGTAAAGTTTATTCAGTAGATAAGGAATATCTGAAATTTAAATGTGAATGGGATGGATAAGTTTTTTTTATATTTTTTCTTTAACTTTAAGGTGAAAGGAGTGGTAATTCTGGTGTATATTATTTTGTTATTTTAGTTATAGAATGAAGGGAATAATGGTGAAAGTTATAAATTGAATTGTATAATTCTTAATGAGGCTTAAATTTTGTTTGTGGTTTATGCTCCATTTGTTGAAAATATAGATTTCGTTGTAGATGTGTTTTTATTATTTGGATATCTGAATTTTAACGTAATGATTGGGGATATTTAAATGTGGTATTGGAGCTTTTATTGGATAATTGTTCAAGAGTAAAAGGGAAAAATGGTGGAAGAGTACTAAAATTGAATTGTACAATGCTTAATGAGGTTTGAATTTTGTTTTTAGATGGTGGTTTATGTGACTAATATGATGATAGATGTGAAGTTAGTTGATATTTGGTGAAGGTTTATCTCTATAGAGAAAGTTTTTTTCATCTTTTTTTCATGCTACAATTTTTTTTTAAGAATTGATTATTGTTTAAGAATTTTTGATAGGTAATGTTACTAACTTTACTAATTTTTTATATTAAGTTTGAGTTAAATATATGTTTCACCTTAACTCCGTTTGTTAAATATATGCATTTAAGTTTGATTTAAATATGTTTTTTAAGTCTGATATCTTAGTATTAATTACTTTTCTTTTTGTTAGTATTTTAATCGGTTATGTTTTTGTTTTTTTTTGTAAGTGGTTTTTTTTCTCACATATATTATTAACTTTATTAATTCTTCACTCTTTATTTTGGGGGGGAAGGGGGGGTTTGACTAATTTGAGTTGGTTTATTAATGTGTAATAATTATTGGGGAGGGTATAGTTTATTTAGATTACTGATACTGTATTGTAATTTTATTATTTTATTCTTAAATTTTTTTTATGTAATCCTATATGTTATTCATGTTATAAAATCTTAAATAAAGTTTAAAAAAAAAGTTGCCGGCAGCCCGCAGGCTAAGTGGGTTCCTTGCCTGCAAGTCACCAACAGCTCTCCTCCTGTGGGTGTGCCTTCAAGCCCCTGAGCCCACAGTAGTCCGTCACCTTGATCACTGCCCTTAGGTTCATCTCCTCTGCTTCTCCTTCTCAATGGGGTGGGGGGGGATGGGTGTTCTCCCTGTTACTAGTGCCCTGCACCAGTCCACTCTTCCCTGGAATCTACAATCCCTCAAGGCCACTGCTGAGCACAGGCACCGCCATCTTGGACCCAGACCCCATGATTGCAGGATTTTAAATAGAGTAAAATCCCCCTTATCTGGAATTCAAGCAACCGGCAGCCTCAAGCAACTGGCAAAAAAATTGTGGAAAATAAAGAGGTAAAAAAATCAGAGAGTTTTAAATTGGCATCCCCTAGTGGTTAATTTGCCAATCACTCAACACACAATCTCAAAGCAGTCGGCAAATTCACTTAACCAATATTTATCTATAGGTGCCGGATACCAGGGGTTTTACTACAAAACAATTTCAGCTCATTTAACAGGGTGTTTAATGGCTTCATACTACTGTGACTGGGTGGTAGGACCCCTTTCAGGGGAGCACTGTGTTTCTGCTCCCTGCTCTCCCTGAGTCCGCACCAGCAGCATTGCTGCACCTTCAGCAGTGGCACCGTTTTTTTAAGTGGGGGTGTATGTGTCTAAATAGCATATGTAAATAGTCAATGTGTAAATAATGTACGTGTGCATGTGCTTATATATAGTTTATACATGTTCTGTAGGTTCATCATTTATGAATAACAAAGATTTGTATTATTTGCATTATAATATTTAAATATATTGAATTTTCAAATAACAATCAGCATAAATTTTTATTTAAAGAAAGCAGAGGTTTCTCTTCCAGGTATTATTTTGATTATCCATTATTACCTCACTTCAGTTGTGTGTTATTTATAGCACGGTTCATGTTTACCTTAATACACTTGATCCAAACACCACCTTATTTCTGTGATTTCCGTTCCGTTTTTCACTAGTCTCCCAGTTGAGACCAGCGTGCCAGCAGGTTTACAATCTGTTCCACCCAGCCGATCCTTCATCTTCCCGCTTGGAGCCACTTCTAGAGAAGAAATTCCATCTGTTACCACCATTTAATGTTCCCCGCTACCAGAGGTTCCCACTGGGAGACGGTACCTCTTCTCTTCTCGGTATGTAATTTCAGTAGAAGTACTAAACTACTCATGGATGTAGGTTCTCCCTGCACACCAGCTCCCTGGTGTTCCAACACCTTCTCTTTTGCAGTAATTTTTTTTTTCTAAGCTATAGAATACTACAAGCATTAGCGGTAGAAGCAGTTTCAGAAATGGAGGAAGGAAAACTATCGGTAATGCGCACTGATCAAGACACCACTTTTGTTCCCTATTTTCAGTGAACAGATGCACATTTCTGAAACTAACTAACTAACTGACTGTAACTAACTGAAGCTGAAGTAAAGGAACACCCAAAAGATCCAAACCTGAGCAGCACTTACCAGATGTTATAAGGCCATGCCTGCACAAATATACATGTTCTTATAATAGTGTCCAGGGAAAATTATCTGGCTGAGTTATGTCAAGTTAAAGGCCACAGGGATCAGTGCTTGATTTTCCATCCATTTTGTTTGCATCGGCTAAGGGGCATGTTTTTATTGTTTTGTGGTTCATAAAGTTTGTCTTTGCATCAGTTTTAGACAGATAAGTTTACAAATTAAAACCACATAAAAATATGTAAAGTCTAGTCAGTGAGCTCTTTCAATAGACTGAAGGAAAAGAGGTGTAATAGAATATAAAGAAATAAGATGTCAGCAGAATTCATCAATGTTCAATGTCTGTAAGCATTTTACTGTTATGGTGTTGTCTGTGGCTAGACATCTTTCCTTTTGTTTTTCTCCATCTGCTTTAGTTGAAACAATCCAGAGCAATCCCATCCTCATCCTGGATACTGCATTTGTGACTCTCCAACGACAGGAGAGTGTAATAGAAACCAGTATTCCCGTTCCTGTCCTTAACTGGCAAGATGATTGCAGTAGGAATCCAACTGCTGCAGAGTGTGTGTAGTCTCTCCTTCTGTACTGTTGTGATTTGTGCTGTGTGGCTTGCTTCTTTGCCTAGAGATAAGATTAGTCATTAGGGATGGACTTGAAACATTTTCACTGTGGAGGAGAGGTGCATAGGGGCAATATCACACTGCAGGGGAAAATGATGATAGAGAGTAAAACAGCAGAGGTGCACAAATACACCTGCCTTCACATGAGCATGAAGGTACCCAGAGAAGGCTACTCGGCTCTCCAAGCCTGCCCCTTGGTTGATCTATGGAACTTCTTCTTCACCAGTTGTAAACTTGGTTTGTAAACTCGCCCAGTGCCATCATGGGCATTAGTCATCCCTCCATTAAGGACATCTTTAAGAGGCGGCGTCTCAAGAAAGTAGCCTCTATCATCAAGGTCCCTTACCAATCTGATCATGCTCTTTTCTCACTGCTACCACCAGGAAGGAAGTACTGGAACCTGAAGACAAATACCTAACGTTACAAAAATAGCTTCTTCCCTCCACCATCAGATTTCTAAACAGACAGTGAACCACGGACACTACATTTTTCTCTTATTTCCACTCTTTTTAAATTCTTGAATTATGGAAATGTAATTTACAGAAATTTTACTCCGGTAGTGCACAATATTTCTGCCGCAAAACAATAAATCTCTTGGCACATGAGCATGACAATAAACCTAATTCTGATTCACTTCCCCATTACCTTCGATTCCTTAATCTTTCATATATTTCTACACGGTGATCAGCCTTTCCCATCCTCAGGGGCACAGAATACCAGAGATTTACCACCCTTTGAGAGAAGAAATTTTTTTGCACCTCAGTTTTAAACAATTTGCTCCTTATTTTGTAATGTCCCCTCATTTGTGACTCTCCCACGTATGAAAACATCTCAGCATCTGCCCAGTCTCTTACATATTTCTTAGGCTCTTACATATTTGAATAAAGTCTCCTCTCATTCTTCGGCACTCCAAACCCATAAGAAACTGCATTTTTTTAGCACCTTTAACACCTGAACTGATACATGCACACCAACACAGATGCATGGATCTATGTAAGTACTTTCAGCTGCTAGAATACAGTAACATGCGGTTACATTGCTGGACTAATATCCAGAGGCCTGGACAAATCCTCAGGACTACTGGGGATTCAAACTTCCTGTGTTTAACTAACAGTAAACACATAGCTTCATGGTCAGTGTTCTTGATATTAACTAATGAAATATTCAGATTGGTTGTCGAGAGGAGTAGAGTCAATGTTTCAAACCTTCCATTAAAACTAGGACAGGTTTGTGGTGCAGGTTCTAAGAAGCATAGGAAAGAAAGAGGGGGATAGATAGAACAAAATTAAAGATGGTGGAAAGCAGGAGAGCTGAAGTGAGAAGGGTTGATAGAGTAAGGTGAATGAGTTATAACAGGACAAGAAAGTGAAGTGAAGCAGACCATTGCTGGAAGTGACTAGAGTGTTGGAAATCTGAGGCTCAAAGGCTGGAAAACTGAAACTGTGGAGTTCGACCTCTCAAGATTATGCTTGAATTTCATTTGAAATGGTTTGGAAGTTAAGGAGAGGCTCAGGTTCTCAAAGAGATTGGAAGTGGAACCAAAGTCACATTTGCAAACATAACAGTGGTGTTATGAAAAGTATCATTCACTTTACGTTTACAACCCCAGAGGGGACCTTGTTGTAAACAGTGAATGCAGTATACTAAGTTATGAGAGGAACAGTTAAATCTCTGCTTCACCAGGAAAGAGTGATTGGGATCCTGGATGTTGGGAAGGAAGGCAACATCTTTCATCTTACATTCCCGTGTTCTGTTTTTCATTTAAACTTCCAGCAACCACTATATTTTGGTTTTGTGTTATCACTTCAAAAGGAATTTGGAATGGCCAGTGAACACTGGTCTTACCAATGACACCTACAACCCATCCACACTGTCGTAGGCACATACAGAAGCACCTCAAGTGGAATCTTCTTGTATCAATGAGAAAGCCTGGCAGCCAGCATACAGATACCATATTGTTTTCAACACAGTTGAAACTCTTTCAAGTCCAGGATCATTTCTTTTGTTGTTTGCATTTGTTACAGTGTTCACTTCAAATGAGAATTTATTGTCAATTCATTTGAACTAAATTCAAGATAAGATTAAGCAGAGATTTACAAATATTGGTGCAAGTGTGTTGAGAAATTGTAACTAATTGATCCCATCTTAATTAAAACAATGAGAAACTAGAGGAACTCAACAGATCAGGCAGCATCCATGTATAACAATGATCAGTGTCTTGGTCAGGACCTTTTACTGAGACTGGAGAGGGGTGATATTAAGCACATGAAAACCATTTCTCTCTATGAATGCTGTCTGTCCCCGAGTTCCTCGAGCAGAGCATTACTTGCTCAAGGTTACAGCACCTGTAGTCTTTGCGTTTCCCATATTGGTTTAATAATGCGTGGTCTTGACCCCCAGATGGAAGGGACTCTGCTTTTGCCCCAGATTAAGAGCAGCTATACTGTTTCTAATTTAAAATAATCCCATTAAAATGTTGATTTCCCTTGACTGTGCTTTCTGATCCATTTTTGCATGCAGTTTATCTTTTTCCAGATTAATGGATGCCATTTTTTAAAAATCTATCCAGATTTTAAAGTAATGAATTTTGGTTTTACTTTGCATTTTGTGCTATGGGTATTTTTTGTTTTGGCATGAGAAATTTGGTATTGAAGTAATTCTTGATGCTTGAAATTCAGTGTCTGAAAAATAATTTTTTAAAATTTGTTTTCCTTGAACAGATAATCCAAGAACAAAGAAATGTTAACAAAATTGATTGTGGGGTTATGGCCCTTGAGGCGATTGAAGAAACTAAGCATGGTGTAATCTTGGTCCAATCAATCATTGGAGTATTATAACACTCGCTGTCAGAGTATATATCCCCAATGCAACTTCTTAATGCAATCATTACTCACTGGACTTTATCAGTGAGCATCTCAGCCCCTGGCCTTCCTGCTCAAACGTCACTGATTTCTTCGATTCTCCATCATTGAAATAGATTGAGATAATGCGCCTCTCTCTCTAACTGTTCATCAGTGCTTGATTGTGTAGAATTCTTCGAGTAAAGTGAACTCTTCCCAACATCAAGAATTAGCCAGTCCTCATACTAAAACCATTAATCTACTAATTGGTGCACTCATGCTCAAATCCAGCAAGTGATTTCAGTGTTTCCTGATTAGTTGCTCCATGCCTGAAAAGGGAATCACATAAGTAAAAAAACCTCAAATAATGACTGGTCAGAATCCTTTTCACCTTTTATATGGCTGGTCCTGAATGTTATTGTAATATTGGAAATGCATCTGTTGAGTGAAAGAACCTGAGTACAATGAACAAGATCTCATGTGTTCACTCAGTAATGATGTAGCAGAAGGTAAAAGGCCAGTGATTAGAGCAACAAGCAATCTCCCAAGCTCAAGTTTGACATTCCATCTTCAAGTTCATTTATAATCCATTTGACAAGTAATACCCAATGAAACAGCGTTCTCTGGTCCTCAGTGCAACACACTGCAGATAACATACAGACATAACACACATAAATGATGCAAATGCACAATACTGTTCTTACAAACACATATTAAAATAAAGAAATACTTCGTTAAATAAATAGTTGAGTCACAGAGGGTTTGTATGAGCAGTTCATTAGGCCAGCATTCTCACTGCCAGTGGGAAGAAGCTGTTTTTCATCCTGATGGCGCTAGCTCTGATATTCCTGTATCTCTTTCCCAAAGGGAGTGGCTTGAAGATGTGTGTGAGGATCATACTGTGTCTTTCTGTTGTCTGGTGATTTAACAATGATTTCCTTGTTTTGGCACAACAGCAGATGTTGTTCAGACTCATGTCGGTGTCTTCGTGGAAGGCTTGTCTCCTTCCTCTCCCTCAACAGCCCCGATATTCAGGGGATTCCGGAGAGCAAGTGAGGTCAGCATCGCCAGCCAAGTATCAGGATTGGCAGATAGTTACACTGCTTCAAACATAGCCAACAGTAAGTGAAAACCATTCCATTATGTGATTGCTGAGAATTCCTGTTGGGAGAGATTAAAATTCTGTAGCAATACTTTTTAATCATTTTACATTCTTAAATATTTCACAGGTTTTGCCATCCTCTGAATTGGAGGTGGATAACATTTGTTGTTCGCTCTGCTCCAGTTAAGACTGTGTTAACAAAGGAGAGAAAATCAGGATTTGGCTTCAATTTTAGAACATAAATGTGAGGGCTAGGGCAGTCATATCCTTGTCCATTCCACTATTAAATCAGATCATGACTGATCCAGTTTTTTTCTCTCCCCCTCTCTCTCTCTCTCTATGCTCCTTTACCCCTTTACATGTTTGTCAGTCTCTGCTTTCAATGGCTTTGCCTCCACAGTTTGCTAAAGATTCGCAGTCCTCAGAGGGGAGCAGGTCCTCCTTGCCTCAGCCTGAAGTGGGTGACTTAATATTTATGCACCATGCACCTAGTACTTGATAGCCCCTCTAGAAGTAGCATCTAGCATTTGTGCTCTTCATCGCCCTTGGGATCTCAAATGTTTCATTAGGATCGCCCTTCGTTCTTCCACACTTGCTAAGTGGCACAACCTTTCCTCCTTGGTCAACCCCGTCATCCCAGGAGTTAACCTTGTGAACTTTCTCAGCATTGCCATGAATGAAAGCACCTCTTTCTTGCATTAGGTGCAGATCCCTCCATGCCTTTCCTTTCTGTATAGAAGGGAGCAGGTGGATGTCCAGAAGGTATTTGCTAACATGCCTCACAAAGGAATTTTACATAAGATAAGGATGTTTGGAGCTAGGGTGATGGCTTGGATAGAGGATTGGTCACTAAATTCTGATTTATTTTTATTAGGAAACATTGAAGGTACAAATCCTAAATTAAAATTATCAATTGAAATTTGTTAAAATACCATTAGCGGTAGCAAGAAAATGTATTGCAATTACTTGGAAATCGAATCTATGTGACTATGTCAAGGTGGGATGCTGAAATTCAAAGTTGTATTACTTTAGAAAAATATCACTTATAATTTAGGTAACAAATAGTCTTATGCTTTTACAGATTTGCCATCTGTACACTCAAATGTAGTGATGTCCTTTCTGTCCCTCTAGCCCTGCAGAATTCTCTTCTGTATGGTTATGTTAGAACTGAGGAGTTGTACTGCCCGACATCTCTCTCTGCAATCCAAAAATCCTTTTTTACTTTCTTTTTCTTATTATTTTTTAAACCTATAAACTTTATTTTTCAATTTGTATATTTTTTTGGGGGGGAGGAAGGTTGGGTGGGGTGAAAACCATCATGTATATAATCAGTTTGTTCTTTTTTGATATCTGTAGTATTATAACTATAGTTACTGCATGTATGGAATATTAAATAAAATATTTTAAAAAACAGTAGAGAATCCAATTGAAGACAAAGAGTTGGGATACATGGGTGCTTCTCTGGTTGGCAATCAATGGTGTGTGGAATGCCACAGGAGTCATTGCTGGGTCCACACCATTAATGATTTGGAAGAAGGTACAGTCTAATGAAAAACACAAAAATCTGTAGACACTGTGGTTGAAGTGAAAGCATGATGCTGGAGAAACTCAAATAGCAAAGATAAAGATACATAACTGACGTTTTGGGCTTGAACCCTTCCTCAGGGTATGGTAAAATGTCGGCAGCATCTGAACAAAAAGGGAAGGGGGTGGAGCACGGACCTAAAGGCAGGAGGTATTAGGTGGAAAAGGGAGGGAGGGCATAACAACAAACAGAGGAAGAGGGATGGCTCTGTGAATAGAGAGGGAAGGGGTAGAGGGCTAAAGGAGATGGGGAAAGGAAGGGAGTGAGAATGGAGAGCAGGTTAGGAGAAGTCGATGTTAATGCCATCCGGTTGGAGAGAGTCCAGACAGAAAAATCAAGTGTTGTTCCTCTAATTTACTGGTGGTCTTGGTGGGACAATACATGCAGCCACAGACAGACATGAGTATGGGAGAGGGATGCAGAATTGAAGTGGTTGGCCACCTTGAGGTCTCTGTCACTGATGTGGACAGAGCAAAGGTGCTCAGCTAAGTGATCTCCTAGTCTGCCCAGTCTCTCTGATGTAGAGGAGGCCACAAAGGGAGCACCGGATACAGTAAATCAGTCCTGCGGACATACAAGTGAAGTGTTGCTTCACCTGAAAGGCCTGTTTGGGGCCCCGGTCCGTGGTGTGGGAGGAGGTGTGGGTGCAAGTGTAGCACCTCCTATGACCACAGGAGAAGGTGGTGCCGGGGTGGGGTGGGGAATGAATGAATGAGGGAATCATAGAGGGAGCAGTCTCTACAGAAGGCAGAGAGAGGAGGGGAGAGGGGAAGATGTGTCTGGTCGTGGAATCCTGTTGTAGGTGGTGGAAATTCCGGAGGATAATGTGTTGGATATGGAGGCTGGTGGGGTGGTAGGTGAGGATAAGGGAAATTCTATGTTTGTTGTGTCTGAGGGCAGAGGGGGCCAGGGCAGATGAGCGAAAAATGGAGGAGATGAGAGTAAGGGTTGAGTTGATGGTGGTGGATGGGAAGCCATGTTTGTGGGAGAAGGCAGATATTTCAGATGACCTGGACTAGAAGACCTCATCTTGGAAACAGATGTGGCAGAGATGGAGAAATTGAGAGAAGGGGATGGAATCATTGCAGAGGACAGGGTGGGAGGGAGTGTAGTCTAGGTAGTTGTGGGAGTTGGAGGGTTTGTAATGTATGTCGGTGAAAAGCTTGTCTCCCGAGATGGAGACAGATCAAGGAAGGGGAGAGTGTTGTCTGAAATGGACCAGGTGAGTTTGAGATCAGGGTGGAAGTTGAACACAGAGTGAATGAAGCTGACAAGCTTCCCCGATGTAGTTGTCAATAAAACAAGAGTTGAGGGATCCTGCCTGTGTAGACTTGCAGCATGGATTGCTCCTCAAAGCCCAAAAACAGGCAAGTATAGCTGGGACTCATGCAGGTACTCATGCTACCCCTTGGATTTGAAGTAAGTGGGATGAGTCAAAGGAAGTTATTAAGTGTGAGAACAAATTCTGCCAGGTAGAGGAGGGTAGTAGTGGAGGGTGTCTGGTTGGTTCTCTTATCAAGAAAGAAACAAAGTATTTTGAGACCTTCTGCATGGGGAATGGAGGTGCAAAGGGATTGAATGTCCATAGTAAAAATGAGATGGTCCATTTCAAGGAATTTGAAGTCATTGAAGAGATGGAAGGCATTTGAGATATCACGGATGAGGGTGGGGAGGGATTGGACCAGGGGAGAAAATTTAGAGTCGAGGTGACATAGAACAATACAGCACAATACAGGCTCTTCGGCCCTTGATGTTGTACCAACCCATATATTCCTTTTTTAAAAAGTACTAAACCCTCCCCACCCCATAACCCTCATTTTTCTTTCATTTATGTGCCTGTCTAAGAGTCTCTAAATGCCCCCAATGTTTCAGCTTCCATCACCATCCCCAGCAAGCCATTCCAAGCACCTATAACTCTCTGTGTAAAAAGAAAATTACCCCTGATGTCTCCCCTAAACTTCCCTCCTTTACTTTGTACAGATGTCCTCTGGTGTTTGTTATTCCTGCCATAGGAAACAGGTGCTGGCTGTCCATCTTATCTATGGCTCCCATAATCTTGTAGACCTTTATTAAGTCTCCTCTCATCATTCTACGCTCCAAAGAGAAAAGTCCCAGCTCTGCTAACCTTGCCTCATTCCCAATCCAGGCAACATCCTGGTAAATCTCCTCTCCATTGCTTCCACATCTTTCCTGTATGAAGTAACCAGAACTGAACACAATACTAAGTGTGGTCTTACCAGAGATTTGGATTTGTAGAGATGCAACATGACCTCTCTACTCCTGAACTCAATCCCCCATTAATGAATCCCAGCATCCCATTGGCCTTCTTAACTATCCTATCAACTTGTGCAATGACTTTGAGGGATGTATGGATTTGAACTCCAAGGTCCCTCTGATCATCCACACTTTTAAGTAACCGACCATTAACCCTGTACTCAGCTTCAGGTTCGACGTGGGGCAAGAGCAAGCAGAAACAATGGGTCTGCTCGGATGATTGGGTAGTGCAAGTAGGGGAAACAATGAGATTGGAGGACGTTGGAGGGAGATGACCAGAGGTGATGAGGTTTAGCCTCATATACTGTCCCATTAAGACCGCCTGTAAATTGGAGGAACAACACTTGACTTTCCGTCTGGGATCTCTCAAATGCCATTAACATAGACTTCTCTGGTTTCTGCTAGCCTACTCTCCATTCTCATCTCCTTTCCTTTAGCCCTCCACTCCTTCCCTCTCTATTCACAAAGCCATCCATCCTCCCCTGTTTGCTGCTGTGCCCTCCCTCCCTTCTCCACCTATTACCTCCTGCCTTTGTGACCGTACTCCTCCCCTGCCCCTCCTCCCCCACCATTTTGTTTGGGCGCCTGCCGATATTTTTGCATACCCAGAAAATTGACTATGTCTATGTATCTTTATCTTTGCTATATAACTCTTTGACCTGCTGAGTTTCTTGAGCATTGTGTTTTTACAGAGTCTAATGTATCAAAGTTTGAACATGGAACATTACACCACGGTACAGGCCCTTTGGCCCACAATGTTGTGCCAACCTATATGAACCTACACAACAAACTAAACCTTCCCTCCCTCACACCCATACCCCTTTAATTTTCTTGCAGCCGTAAGCCTGTCTAGGAGTCTAAATGTCCCTATTGTACCAGCCTCCACCATCACCCCTGACAATGCATACCAAGCACCCACCACTCTCTGTATAAAAAAAAACTTACCCCTGACTTCTCATCTAAACTTTTCTCCCTACTGTTGTCCCAGGAAAAAAAGATGCTGGCTATTTAACCTATCTATGCCTCTCATAACCTTTTAAACCTCTATTAAGTCACTTTTCATCCTTCTTCCCCCCAAAGAGAAAACCCCTAGCTCTGCTAACCTTGCCTTATCAGATTTGTTCTCCAATCCAGGCAACATCCTAGTAATTCTCTTTTGCATCTTCTCCAATGCTTCCATGTCCTTCCTGTAATGAACCAGTCTGAACACAATATTCCATGTATGGTCTAACCAGAGTTTTATAGAGCTGCAACATCACTTCATTGCCGTGAACTCGATCCCTAACTAAGGAAGGCCAGCATAACATAAGCCTTCTTAACTATCCTATCAATCTGCATAGCAACCTTGAGAGATCTATCGATTTGGACTCCCTCTGTTCTTCCACACTGTCAAGTATCCTGTCATTAACCATGTTCTCCACCTTCAAGTTCAACCTTCCAAAACACATCAGTTCACATGTATGCTGATCATACTTTGCTGATGACATGAATTTGAGTGGAAAGGCAAATTGTGCAGAGGATGCAGAGTCCGTAGAGAGATATGAATAGGTTAAGTGAGTGTGTAAGGGTTTGGAAGGTGGAGTAAAATGTTGGTAATATGAGAAAAGTAGATTGGAATGGTGAAAGATTGCAGCGTGCTGTTGTGTAGAGGGATTTGGGAATGCTTGTGCATGAATTGCAAAAGGTTCAATGGATAATCATGAAAGGAAATGGGAAGTTGGTCTTCATTACTAAGGGATTGAATTTAAGAAGTAGGGAGATTCTGCTGGTGAAGCCACACCTGGAACACTAGGCAGTTCTGGTCTCCTTACCTTGGAGGCAGTGCAGAGGTTCGCTGGGTTGATTCTAGAAATCTTGTGAAGAGAAGTTAAATATCTTGGAAATTAAGTATTCTAAACATACATTGGTGTTTAGAAGGATGATAGGGTGGGGGATCTTATCGATAATGAAAGGGGTAGATTAGATAAAGACAGGGAAATTGTTTCCACTGGTCGGTGAGACCAGAACAAGAGGACACAGGGGATTAGGTTTAGGGAGGAGATGAGGAGAAACTGCTTCTCCAAGAGAGTAGTAAATCTGAGGAATTCTCTGCCCAAGGAAGCAATAGAGGTTGCCTCAGAAAATGTATTTAAGACACAGATACAATTTTTGAAAAATAAGGGAATTGTGGGGAACAGGCTCCTTTTTCTTATACCTGTCCTAATGCCCATTATCTCCTCTGGCAGCTTGTTCCATAAAACCACCTCTCTCTTGTGTGAAAAAAAACTTGGATTTCATTTACATCTCTCAAGGCTACCAAGCAGGTTGATAGGATAGTTAAGAAGGCCTATGGAATGCTGGGCTTCATTAGTCGGGGGATTGAGTTCAAGAGTTGGGAAGTCATGTGGCAACTCTACAAATCTGTGGTGAGGCCACATTTAGAGAATTGTGTCCAGTTCTGGTCACCTCATTATAGGAAGGATGTGGAAGTTATGGAGAGGGTGGAAAGGAGGTTTACCAGGATGTTTCCTGGATTGGAAAACAAATTTTATGAGGCAAGGTTAGCAGAGCTAGGAATTTCTCTTTGGAGCGTAGAAGGAGGAGAGATGACTTAATAGCGGTCTACAAGATTCTGAGAGGAATAGATAAGATAGACAGCCAGCGGTGAGAGTAGCAAACCCAGAGGACATCTGTCAAAGTGAAGGGAGGAAAGTTTAGGGGTGACATCAGAGGTAAGTTTTTTTATACAGAGTTAAGGGTGCCTGGAATGCCTTGCAGGGGGTGGAGGAGGCAGAAACATTAGGGGCATTTAAGAGACTTAGTAATGAAAAAAAATAGAGGGTTATGAGGTTGGAAGGATTTCGGTTTTTTTGTAGGAATATATAGGTCGGCTGAAGGGTCTGTACTGTGCTGTAGTCTTCTAGGTTTTACTTCTCCCCTATCTCCTTAACCTGTTCCTTAGCCTGGGAAAAGAATCACTATATTCCCATATATGCCCCTCATAATTGGTCACCCCTTGGCAATTCCACTAACCCTTCTCTGAGTTTTTAAACTACAATATTCTCCATAGTAAATATACCTGTAGATAAGAAATGCTGAGTGAATCAATAATTTTACTTAGCATTGCTGTGATCTCATTCTTTATTAACAGAGATACCCCTCTTCTTTTCTCCCTATACCTCTGAAATGTCAATAGCCCCTGAATTTTCAGCTCACAGCCTTGATGAAACCAACCCTCCCATTGACCCTGTTTAGCTGCTTGACCCACTGAGTTGCTCCACAGTTTGTTTGCTGTTCAAGATTCCAGCAACTGCAGCCTCATGTACACTGTGCAGCCTTGGCCACCTTGCAATTACATCACTCACTTGGGCGACCAGTTTGAGGAGAAACGCCTGGGCGGACTGATGTGCCTGTGCGGGGTTATAGTGGTGAGCATATACTCAGACACTTGTGGTGCATCCTTCTCATATGCATTTTAAGAAATTCTGCTTCCCTAAATCCCAGAAGACCCTGTCAGTGTTTGACTGAAGTGATCTGGTTCTTCTTCACTTCCTCGTACTTTACTTGACCATGAAACAAAACATAACAGCGAGGCTGACTTTACAGAGAGAATGCCTTTGTCCAGTGGTGCCAGTGGTGTGACTGTCTGCCTGGCCCATGGAAAGCTCTTGGCTATTGTATGTACGTACGTGTTGATACCATGTAAAAGTGAACCCCCCCCCCCTATTTTTGGCCCTGGCCACTCACCCAACCAAGCTCCAAATGCCCTGACTGTGGTCTCTCACCCAGATTTGCCATAATGAGCAACTCATTTGGTGGAAGGGAAACTTAAAGAGCGCAAACACACCACACCAAGCTAATGCAAAGTTTTATTTTAAACCAAAGACATCCTTAATTGTTTGTAGAAGTAGAAGGCAATATCATTGGAGCATTTTTGTGTGTTATGTAATGTGAATTTTGTTTTCATTTCTTAGAGCAAAAATATCACTCCACTCATAATAAAAGGTTGGGTTTCTTGTTCAAACTTATCCCCTACAACAAAGCCCTTCCAAAATGCATTTACCCTCACGACTATAAACAGCCCAAACCAGTGGTGTCACAGAATCAGAACAAGCAGAGGTTGAACCAGAACGTTGCGAACTCTGCAGGGAAAGAGAGAATCTCAGAGTTGGAGCTGCACGCAGGTATCGAGTCCGAGAAACAAACTCTTCTAACATAGCCAGTAGGTACAGCCCCTCCCCTACAAAAATAAATCTCCTCCCTTAACACCTAGAAAGAAATTCCGTAACAATTGAACCCAATTGTAATCCAGTATTAACATGTCTTAGCTATTTGATGGAGCAGTGAAAATAACACACCAATCGATTTCTGTGATTAACTAATTCATCTTTTTTATTCTTACTACAATGAGGAATCATCAGTTTCACCCTCCTCGGGACTTTGGCAGCCTCTTGCTGTGATCTGCACTCTTAGGCTGAACCACTGACATTTGTCCACAGGATAAGGAAAGAACAGAGAGTACACCCTTCAACCAACAGTGTCTGTACCCACAACGATGCCAATTTCAATAATCCCATCTGACTGCCCATGGTCCGTATCCTTCCATCTCCATATGTGTCTGTCTGAACGCCTCTTTAACACTACTATTATATCTGCTTCCACTACCTCGCTGCAGCCCCTTCCAGGCACCCACCACTCTCTGTGTAAGAAAAAAAATCTTGCCTCATTAATCTCAAACTTTCTCCCTTTCACCTTAAATCTATGGCCTCTAGTATTTAACTTTTCCACCAGGAAATAAAATCAGCCACTTTTGCTCTGTGGGTACCTTGAGCTTGGGTGTAATTGTCTTTGGGTAGAATTTCTCCCTTTAACACTTTGACACAATCACATTGCAGATACATTCTATTCCAATTCAAAAGAAATAGCAACCTTGTGCTTCGAGTAATAGTTATGACCCTCCCCTAGTAATGGGAAGGTGTTGATCATGGATAGATTACAGTGGTTCATAAAGAAAATAATCCCTGTTCCTCCTCCTCAGAGGGTAGTTGGGGCTGGGCAGTATTTGCCAGTGGCATCCATATTCTGCAGATTGAGAATAAATACACATAGCTCTTCACTTTGAGAATAGGAATCAAACACAGATCACTTCATTCACCTTCACACTCATCCTGTGCTTTGGTTCAAGATCTTTTATTGTCTTGTAATAGTACAGAATATGTAATATTACACAAAATTGCCTTCTGCCCACTGTAAGGCAGTCAAAGAGTTGTCATTAGTGTTGCCCGGAACCCCTTACAGTAAGAGAGTAAGGGAAGCAAAAGGGAGTCCCTTCGGAGTCATTGAGTGTCTGGATTCACCTTCAAACAAAAGGCTGCCCTTTGTTTCAACCTCAGAAAGATTTCCTTTTGTTCCAGTTGCAGCAAAGTGGTGGGGGACTAAGAGAGTGGACTATGCTCTCTACTGCCCGGATGCTCTGACAGCTTTCCCAACTGTCGCCTTGCCCCACCTCTTTCATGCCAGTTACTGGGAGTCCACAGATGTTGTCTCATTCTTGCTACGGCAGGTAAGGAGTCATCTCTATGATATTGTGTTTTCCATGGTGTCAGGGTGAGGCAAAGCACTTTCCAGTCCACTGTGTAATGTGGGATAATAATGTACAATCTGAAATATTTATACAGATAATGAGACATGAAAATGCAAGTGTTCTGGAACTGGATGGGAAGGAAGTTTCAGAATTCAGTCCTTCAAAGCCACGAGAGAAATGGCTTCGCAAGAGGACACACGTTAAAATAAGGGTATGAACTCTTCTTTGATATCCCAGGGTATGTTACATACTGTTAGGTCTGCTTTGTTCATGAATGAGTGAGTCAAACACCAGACTGAGTCGAAATCAAGGTTCTTTGTTCTTTATTGCCGGATTGTAACACTTTCAACTAACAGTGTTAGTTGGAGAAGGCGCATTCTGCCGTTATCAGCAAGTGGTGTTTTTTATATACCTTAGGATACGTACTTAGTAAATGATCATACCATGACATTGTCCAATGAATAAACTGTTGCTATCCTTCTCTGCTAGTTTCCTCCACATCAATTTGTCATCCCCACTCTTATCTTGAGAGTACAAGGTCACAACTGCATCTTGTTACGGCCCAGCACTGGGTGACTCCTTCTACATTCCCAGCTCATGATGTTTTTACCTAACAATACTAAATGTAATATTATGTGACAATAATTTACCTTTACCTTTGCAGTCACTTCTCTGACCTGATTTCTGTACTCATCAAAACATCTAGGAAGTAATCTTCGTAATATTTTAACGATTAAAATATCTATGGGATAGGATGCAGATCACTGAGAATCAGAATATATCGTGTCACAAAATTTCTTTTGCAGCAGTATTACAGGTGCAAATATCGTGATAAATTAAATATTAAAATAAATAAATTAGTGCAAAAGAAGAGAAAAGGTGAGGTGGTGTTTGGGGTTCATTGTCCGTTCAGAAATCGGATGGCGGAGAGGAAGAAGCCGTCCTTGTGCCGCTGGTTGCTCGTCTTCAGGCTCCTGTACCTCCTTCCTGATGGCAACAGTGAGAAGAGGGCACAGCCTGGGTGGTGAGGATCCTTGATGATGGAGGCTGCCTCTTGTAGATGTCTGCGATGGAGTGAAGCCCATGATGGCGCTGTTCACAACTCTCTATAATCTCTTCCTGTCCTGAGCATTGGCACCTCCATACCAGTCAGTGATGCCACAGTCAGAATGCTCTCCATGGAACACCTGTAGAAATTTGCAAGTCTTTGGAGACAACGTGAAAAGATTCAATTTGGCTGGGTCAATTTCAATGAGGTGAGGCCGATCTGGCCTGGGTTAATTGGAATCAAAGCTTGGCAGGACAAACTGTCATTGATCAATGACAGTGCAGATGTTATCCAGGTAGGTGCCCATGAGGTAGGGCGTTTAAACCAGAACTCTGTGGATAACCAAAGTGACAGAGAGTAAACAAAAGAGAGAGGAAGAGCATAAAGTAGATCTGAGGTTGTTAATATACTGCTAAGTGTATGATGACAGAAATTTCAGAAGAAATATTAAAGGAGCAGAACTGAAGGGAGAGAATGAGAAACAATTAACAAGTGCAAAAAGGAATCCATGGACTCATGTTCAGGAAATGAGTTAGAACATACAATATCACCGCACAATATAGGTCCTTAAGCCCACAATGTTGTCGACCTATGTAAACGTGCTCCTCAACAATCTATTCCTTCCCTCCCTCACACCCATAACCCACTATTTTTCTTACATCTATGTGCCTATCTAAGAATCTTTTGAATGTCCCCATTATACCAGCCTCAGTACACTCCCAGCAAAGCATTCCATAAAGGTTCACTTGGAGGTGGTCTCGCACAAGGAGAGTCTAAGCAGAGATGGGCAAAATTTGGAAGAACAGATGTAGATCTGCAGTTAGTGTTCCCTCTGTGCTGTCAAGAACCAGGGCTCACAATTCACAACCAGAACTTGGCTATTTAGGTCTGAGGCTCTGCATTCAGTAATTTAGTTTTCTGCAATGAACTGAACAGCCTGTAAAATGAATTTCCTCTCTGCACATTAATTCACAGAATGTTACAGCAAACCATCGAGTGAATGATGTCATTGTTACTGAGGATGGCCCTCAGATACTGACGGGGAGGTTTATGTATGGTCCCCTGGACATGGTCACCCTGACAGGCGAGAAGGTGAGTCTCCCGTTCACAGTTGATGCCCCTCAGACATATGAATGGCATGTGTTTGAGCAGAGTGACGTTTACCTACAGGGTTGTTTAGAACAAAAGATGCAGGCTGAAAGTGGGAAGAAGTGGTTGAACCAACTGACAGATCTGTCCGTGGAAGGCTCTGCCTGGGGAGCCAGCGTATTCATCCACACCTGTTCTTTATTACCTGCAGCTCCATCCCCAGCCTTATAAAATTACAGGAAATGGGAGCAGGAGGAGGTTATTTGTCCCGCCAATCAGTAAGATCATGGCTGATTGCCAAATACCCACCTATTCCCCATTAACCTTCCTTCCTTTTCTCTCCTACTCTGGCAGCTCACTACCATTCATAGAGTCAGAACAGTGCTCAGGAAACTACAGCAGCCCCAGTTTGCCACAGGAATGACCTGTGGGATGCAGATTGGATAACAGAGGAGCACTGCAGCCGCAGACCCAAAGCAAGTCCAAGTTGCACCTCTGTCAGGTGATGTGGACCCACTGAATACCAGCTGAGCAAGGAATCATGCTCCTGTCCATTTGGGACAGTGACAGGCAATGCCTAATCCTCAGGGCTCAAGCCCTGACCAAGGTGCGGCTAGCTTTAGACCCATCTATACAATTGTTATCCGTGGGTGGATCTATAGGAGATGTCCTTCACGAGGATTTCTCCTCTGCCTTTCCCATAGAGGTGGGAAAGCGAATAGTGATGTCTTAAAGAGAGTCCAGCGATGCTGGAGATCTTAAAACGAGTATAAGTAGGTAAATCCATGGGGCTTGATCAAGTGTCCTGTGACCTGTGGGTGGCTTGGGAAGAAATTGCAGGAGCCCTGGCAGAGTTAGCCATGGGGGATGTGGTAGAAGACTGGAGGGAGGGGGCCAATGTCGTACCTTTATTAGAAAAGGCTGCAAGGACATGTAGTGGTGGGGAGGTACTAGAGATGATTCCGAGAGACCGGATCTATATTGCATGGTTTAATGCTTGGGGATCATGACAGTTTTTTTTTAAGACGTGACCAAGAAGATTGATGAGACTAGGGCAGTAGACGTTATTTACATAGATTTTAGCAAGCCCTTCGCAAAGAAGAAGTAGAGGCGTTGATGTGCTTTCTTCACAATGCCATTACTGTGTCAGAGCAAGGAAAGATCCTCTGAGATAATGACTCCCAAGAAGTTAAATTTGCTCTGAGAGTTGTTAGAAAGAAACCTTTTTTGAACCTAGAGGTGCTGGACTTCAGGCTTCTGTACCATTGCCCAAAGGTAGCAGTGAGAAGAGGTTGTGACCAGGGTGACGGAGGTCCTCTATGATGTCGGCTACCTTCTTGGGGCAGCACCTCACATAGATATTTAATGGATAGGAGGTTGGAACCTGCGACGGACCTGGCTGTGTTTGCAACCTTCTGCATTCCTGGACAGTTGAATTCCCAAACCAGGTTGTGATGCAACCAGCCAGTATACTTTCCACATTGCTCCTGTCAGAGTTGGATAGAGAATTCGATGACATGCCAAATCTCCTCAGACAATAAGAGGCATTGGTGTGCTTTCTTCACAGTTGCCTCAATACATTGGCACTACGATAGTTGTTCTGATATATGGGCTTCCAGGAACTTGAAAGCTCTGACTCAGCTTGGAGGCTGTTGGTGTGCTGCAGTGATTGGTGCCAGGTCCACTGTTGTTTGTCATCTATTAACAACTTGGATGATAATGTAGTTAGCAATACTATAATGGCATATTTGGGAATGTTTTTGGGAATTAAATTGGTAAAATTAGAGTAGGTTACATACATACACACACTTTAAAACAGATCTTATTTGAAATACTGAAGAATTCATATTCAGTGACTTTACAGAAATTATAAAGAATGCTATGCACATTTCACAAGTAGGTGCTAATTGAAATTATGTCATGAAATGAATGGAGTGGAGTCAGGTCGTCTGTGTTGGACATTTCTGACCTCTCTGCAAAGTGCTCACTCAGAGGTCATTGAGAGGTTTGTTTACCTAAAACAACAGATAGGAGCAGAAGACTAACTCCTATTGTTTGCTGGAGAAGGTCAGGGGTTTTGCAAGTGAGAGGGAGAAGGACATGCTGCTGGCTGTTTGAATCTCAGATAGAGAGAGAGACAGAAGGGAGTCTTTAACTGTGTGTGACACAGGAGAAGCTTGTTGGAACTGAAACAGAAGTTCCAGAGTGGCGGATGGCTGGAAGTGCTATCTGTCTGATGTTTCTCTTGGAATAAGTGGAACAGAAATGAACTCTGTGATAGCCTGAAAGGAAGAGGTTATCATCTGGAGAACCCTGATGGGGCAAGTTTCATCAGCAAGACATTGAGGTGACTAATGGTGGTACCTCAGTTGTGGAAATCCTGGAGCTACACATCTCTTTCTGCAAACCTACAAGAACCTTCGTAAGCGGTAAACATTTACCTTTTGAGCACCAAAGCCTGGTGAACTTTATACGTGTTGAATTCTGTGCACAGTATAAGAATTACCTGCAACCAGTGAACTTGGAAGAATGAGAAGTGAGATTGAACTGTGAACCAAAGAACTTTTCTTAAATTTACACACACATTACATACACGTGCGCTTAGAATTAGAAGGGGTGAAATTGGGTTAGTTAAGATAATAGTGATAAATTAAAGTTTGATTCTATTTTCATGTTTAAAGATAATTAAAAACAACTTTTGTTTAAGTAACCATTTGTTGTGTTGAATATCTGTTGCTGCTGGGTTTTGGGGTCCTTTGAGCTCGTAACAATACAATAAAATCCCTGGTATATGGCACCTACAGGATCACTGATACCAGATAGGATTTTCCAGTTGCCTGAGACACACTCTTACAATGCCTAATGAATACCCCTGCATTAAGAATGCACAGTTCAAAAGACAAAATAATTGCAAAATATCAAGTAATTTGGAAAAAAAATCAGTATTGTAGACCTTAATTATGTAAAGTTCACTTTAATCACATAATTCCAGTAACTTAAAACATTTAAATTTAAATTTTATCCTGGGTCGCTAGTGCTGTAACAGCTTTGAACTAGCCATTACACTAACCATGCCACTATCATAATTAATCTTCCCTCCCCCAAGTTTACAGATAAAGCTTTACTAATGAACTTAATACTAATAAAGATATAGACTCTCACTAGGCAGGGATAGGGAGAGTTGCCCCAGCAGGAAGCGGCATTTTCATCCTGGGCACTGCCATTTTATTCAAACACAACTTTATTGAAACTTCATTCAAACAGCTACTGTGGGCAGGGTACAACAGGGGGCGCCGCTTGCTAAATGTTTGTCCTATCTTCACTAAGGGATTATATGTTGCTTCAGAGAACATTTACTTTTACAATTTTAAATTTTTATTTAATCTTATTTATTTTTAACTTTATTCATTTATTTCCTCCCCAACCCCCCACCCAAAATATTGCCAGTAGGTTGGATAACCGGTTGCTTGAATTCTGGATACTGGGGATTTTATTATTTGCGGGTGACACCAAAATTGGTGGGTTAGTGGATAGTGCAGAAGATTATCTGAGATTACAACAGGATCTGGATGAACTGGGAAAATGGGCCAAGGAATGGGAGGTAGAATCTAACAGGGACAAGGGTGTGGGAGGTAAAACCATGGCAGGACTCCAGGTGGGCTCCAGGGGAATGTTGCAGAACAAAGAGACCGAAGGGTACGGGTACATGGTTCAACAAAAGTGGCCACGTGGGCAGACAGATTGATGAAGGAGGTGTTTGACCATTAGGTGCTTGCCTTCATTGCTCAGGACACAGAGTACAGAATGGGCTGGGATTTTCTCCCTGGAGCTTGGGATAATCCAGTGATGGTTAATCATAGAGGAGGTAGAGGTTTCTAGGATTTATGCCTTTGCCTGATCTATACAGTAAAACCCTTGGTAGCCAGAATTCAAGCAACTAGCAAAAAATAAGAATAAAATAATAGGTAAAATTACATAAGTTTAAAATTGTAAAAGTAAATGTTCTCTGAAGTAACACATAACCCTTTGGTGAAGATGGGAGCTAATATCCAGTGAGCGGATATTGGTTGGGCTTTGCTTGTAACAGCTGTTTGAATATAGTTGTGTGAAACAGCAATGGTGTCACCCAGGATGAAGAGCTGGTTGATGCCACTCGCTGTTGGGGTGACTCTCTTAAAGTAGTAAGAATTGCCCTGGTCAGAGGCTTTATCTATAAACTTGGTGGGGTTGGGGGTTAATTATCTATAATGTAATTGTTTGTCTTTTGGGTTGGCTCTGTGGAGGAGGAGGAAACTGCAGATGCAGTGACAGTGAAATGTTTTCAAAGAATATGAATGAAAATAAAGTAAAATGTTTTAAGGTTTATATATTGATGCAAGTGAATTCGTTCAGTGCAAGTACAGTATAGTATTTTTGTCTTTTAAACTGTTTATTCTTAATGCATCTGTATTAGTTAGTCATTGTAAAAGAAAGTCTCAAGCAACAGGAATTTGAAAATACACTGATCCAACATCTGCCAGTCCCCATAGGTGCTGGATACCAAGGTTTTTACTGTATCTGAATTGGAACAGAGTATATGTTGGAGGGGAATCTGGATGTGATAGTGTTCCCTGTCCTCAGTCCTTGTCTTCAGGGGTGAAACATGTGGGTTTAGGAGGTGGTGCAAGGTTAGAGCTGGTCCTGCTGTCCTGATGTCAGAGGTCTTGGCAGCGGGCATTCCATTGAATGTCTGGCTCCAGTCCAGCATTCATGAAGAGCTTCAGTCTTTGGAGAGTTGTGAATGGAATTGAACATTGTCGAATCAGCGTCCCCACCTCTGACCCACATGGAGGGAACGTCCTGGATGGAAGAGGCAGAGGAAGATAGGGCCGAGGCCACCCCTTAGTGATGTTCTGAAACTGGGACAATGAACACCCCATAATATCTCCCTCAGTCTGAGATACTCTCAAATTTCTCAGTGCTGTTCAGTTTCTCTATTTGAGGAATCTTGCTTGAGGAAGAATGCACTGGCTTTGGAGAAGGTGTAGAGGAGGTTCATCTGGTTGATTCCAGAGAGGAAAGGGTTAGCCTATGAGGAGAGATTGAGTTGTCTGGGACTGTACTCCCTGGAATTTAGAAGAATGAGAGGGGATCTTAAAGAAACGTATAAAATTATGAAAAGCTTAGATAAACTAGAGGTAGGTAAATTGTTTCCATTAGTGGGGGAGACTAGAACTAGGGGACAAAGCCTCAAGATTCAGGGTAGTGGATTTAGGATGGAGATGAGGATCTACTTTTCCCAGAATGTGGCGAGTCTATGGAAGCAGTGGAGGCGACCTCAGTAAATATTATTGAAGGCAAGGCTGGATAGATTTTTGCATAGTAGGGAAATTAAGGGATATGGGGAAAAGGCAGGTCGGTGGAGATGAACCCATCATCAGATCATCCATGATCACATTGAATGGTGGAGAAGGCTCTGTTCCAGAGCATCATCCCACGTGATCAAATGCTGCATAAATGGCAGTGGCAGTCACGTCTGCTCAGTTCTGCAATCTAGCTGTTGGGTCTAATTTAGGGCCAAGGCTGAGATGTTTTCTGAAGCCAGGAGGTCCTTGATCACATGGGTGTAATTGGTAAGAGCAGGCTCATGGGCCAGAAAGGCCTGTTACCATGCTGAATCTTGACATTAAAAAACCCCGACCGATGATGATTATGGGTGTTTTACTGGGATTCGAGGTCTTGGTTTTTTTAATTTTGTTATGTGAGTGATCATCATTTTTTCCTTTCTCTCTGCAGTCCAGTGCTGTTAAATCCTCTACTGCTGATTGTAGCCCTTGTGGCTAAAGGAGGCAGCAAGCCTTCACCCTTGGATAATCTAGTTTGTCAAAATTCAGATTAATTATTAGGGTATAGACATGACATCACATACAACCCTGAGATTCTTTTTCCTGCGGGCCAGGTGGAATTTCTACCTAATGGTAGTGCAAATAACTATTCTCAAGAAAAGCTATGTATGCAAGAGAGAGAAGAGACAGAAGCAAATATTAATAGATCTCTTCCGTGATTGTGAAATGTTTTTATTATTATCACAAAAAGAAACTTGGAATATTTGAATGAGTAACAACCACATGATATTATTCTGTTACCTTCTTTCTTCAGGTGGATATTCATATTATGATTCAGCCTCCAACAGGCGAGTGGGTGTATTTTGACACTGACATTACAAATAACAGTGGCAGAATTTCCTACGTTATTCCAGAGGGCAAAAGGCTGGGAATTGGTGTTTATCCAGTGAAAATGGTGATCAGGTGATTGTTAAAATATTGAAGCATTCAGTTGCAGGAAGACAATTTTCTTTAGATTAATTTTCCTTATATTTTTAAACAGCTGCTTTATTTTAAACTATTTTTTTAAAGATAAAATGTAGGCAGATTGCTAATATAAAATCTTAATGAAGAACATACCAAGTAATTGGGTTTTGATATGTAATGCTGTGATGATGATGTTAGGGCGTGCTCTGTCTAACCAGCAGCTGTTCTCCCAAACAGGGCGCATCAGCTGAAAGTTCCCCTTTTCTATTGGGAGCCCTTTTGAATCCATGGCTCAGTGAACCTGTAAGATCAGGGCCCCTCTCTACAGACTTGTAGACATTACCCAGGCCTGCTGTCAGAGCACTTCCGAGGGAATGCACCAATGTTGGACATTACATTATCCATCTTGATAAAGAATTAATAGTATGCTGTAGTTCTTTATCAACGCATATTGGGTGGCACAGTTTGCATAGTAGTTACCGTGCAAGCGACCTGGGTTCAAATCCTGTTCTGTCTACGTTCTCCCCGTATCTACATGGGTTTCCTCCAGGTGCTCCAGTTTCCTCCCACCCTTCAAAATGTACTGGGGTTGTAGGTCAATTGGGTGGCACAGGCTCCTGGGGCAAAAGGGACTGTTACCATGCTGTATGTCTAAATTCTCTGCTAGATTAAATGTACATGTACACTAAATATTTAAGAGTAATGCCATTTGTTTGAACATCAGGAATGAGAGAAATTACTTTATAAATAATAACTATATTTAAAAGTGACATATCCCTGTACTGGGAAATTATTTTGATTGCCCTGAATAGGATTTCCTGTGTCTTCTTTCTAGGGGAGATCATACATCTGGAGATAGCTACATAACTGTCCTGCCCAAGGGCACAGAGTGTGTGGTGTTCAGTATCGATGGATCATTCGCAGCCAGTGTTTCTATTATGGGCAGCGACCCCAAGGTCAGGGCTGGAGCAGTAGATGTTGTCAGGTAAACGTGACTATGAGAACTTGCCCTGCAGTGATGCCCACCGTCAGAGTGGAGTAGGGGTATCCAGTTCTCCTTGCAATGCAGAAAAACAGTACCTGTACAAAGGAATGAGCACAAACTACTATGGGGGCTTTAACTCTTAAAATGAAACACCAAGCTGCTGGAAGCACTCAGTAGACCAGACTGTTTCTGAGATGAAAGGACATAGAAGATAAATATACAGCTGTTAGTGGGCACCACGGTTAGTGTAGCCCACGCTGTCTCTAAGGAGTTTGTACGTTCTCCCCGTGTCTGCGTGGGTTTTCCCTGGTGCTCCAGATTCCTCCCATCCTCCAAAACGTGCCAGGGTTGTAGGTTAATTTGGGTGTAAATGGGCGATACAGGTTCAAATGGCTGTAATTGACTTCTACCGAGCTGTAAGGTGGCAGTGAGGGGATGAATAAAATGGGTTGTGTAGATTGGTCTGTGACAGGAAGCGTGCCAATTTCACGTGGCTTCTATACCGCTGACTGGGAAAGAAAAGGCCAGGTCAGATTGGGTCCCAGAGGAGGGAGAGCCCCAAGGTCCTCACTCACATACACCTACCTCTGCAATGCCAAACACATTTGATTGGATCAACAGTTACCTGTGTTGATCAGTTGCTCTCTCCAGGAGGCTGCCTTGCCCTGCTGATGAGATTTCCAGTAGTTTCTGCTTGATTTCAGATTCCCTGGTTTTGTTTTTGTTTTGCTCTCCTTGCTTGATGTATTCACCTTCTAAAAAGGTTGTAGACATTGTTGTGTTTTATCCAGGTGATGTCATTTATTGACGGGAACCTGTCCACCATAAACTGTCTGCTCAAACAGGAACTGCAGCAAGGTTGATGTAAGGTGGCAGCTTTTTTCAGCGAGGAGCATTCTCACTCTTAGTCCACAGGAACGTGGCCCACCATGGGAAATGAGCAGAGAAATGGTGGATCACTCCAGTGCAGCACCTTGACCCAGTACTTGGCACACACTCTCATTAGATGGAAGACTTAGTGGTACAACAGGGAGGGGGGGGCTGTCAAACGCAACCTGACTGACCCAGGCCCCTTGTATTATAGCTCTCCCTGGGTCTATGCTGAGCTGCACTTCACTGCGAATACTGAACTGCAACTTTTAATGGTTCAGTCAAGCCATGCTTTTGTCTGCTGCCAAACAGTGTCATCCCTTTGCTGGGAAGATGAATGTGTGGTCCCAGTCACCAATATGGTGACTCCTGGTATATCCCAGCTCCATCGCTCAGCTGCCACACTTCACTATGTAGCTCAGATGTCCCCACCACAGTCTGATGATTTTCCAGCACACATCCTCAGCTGCCACACTTCTCTCTGTGCCCCGGTTGTCCCCACTGTAGTCTGATGCTGTTCCAGCATACTAGCCCTTCTGGTGCATGAGTGCAAAGTTAAGACCGCATCACTCCACTTCCATCACTGTTCTCCTGTTGCGGCCCAAGGCTTGAGAATCCTCTCCATTGACCCCAGCATTCAGTCAGCTGTCCCACAGAACCCCATTTGATCATGCTCCTTGGGAAATTCTTTAAGAGTTCCACACCATAGGTGCTATTGATACCTCTTGGTCTTTGCATCTCCTGAATATCATTTGTCACAGGAGCTAAATCAATGATGCATCACTTTCATTAAAGCAGCTAAGCAGGGGAAACAAAATCCATTCAACAAGGGAGGGATTCTGAGAGCGCGGGGTCCATTGGCAGCAGAGTTAATCACGGATATTCTCACAGGCACTGGCAGGATCTCGGCTACTTCATCGTGTACGTGACAGGGCGTCCCGACATGCAGAAACAGAGGGTGGTAGCTTGGCTGGCTCAACATAACTTCCCCCATGGAATGGTTTCCTTCTGCGATGGACTCGTCCACGATCCCCTCAGGCATAAAGCCAACTTCCTGCGCAGCCTTGTGCATGATGTACGTATTCTTCACAGATCTGTTTTCAGCTAGATAATGACTCACATTTTGCTTGAATCGCGTTCTGCATTTCCAAATTTTTCAGGTGTCGGTGAAAGTTCATGCAGCCTACGGATCCACAAAGGATATTTCTGTGTACGCTTCCCTTGGCTTATCCCCTTCGCAAATCTACATCGTGGGACGTTCAACCAAAAAGTACCAGCATCAGTGCCAGGTACAGAGACCCAAACTGTGCATTAGGTGATGACAGACTTTAGCCAGAAGCCTGGCTGAAGATTGGTGGTCATTCAGCATATCTTGGAGGTCACGGAAATATCCTGGAGTTGCAGCAAGCTGTTCATGCCACAGCAAGCACGATTGGCCACGTGGTGGTTTGCAATGAGGGAGAGATCAAACATTCCCACAACACACAGGTCATCATCTGGGGGCTATCATAAGCTGAACGGTGCAATAATGCCTTGGTACTTTTCCCATCACCACACAATTCCCTCTGATTGTCAGCCTTCATCTTGATTCTGTCCTCAAACCCCTTGCACTAATCTACATCCTCCTGATTAAGACTGTGCTCCAACTGAGATAAGGTTTAAACTTTCTTTATTTCCAAATCCCTGCACTACTGAAGACATCTGCACAGGTAGCAGACTGAGTTCACCAGCTAATGTAAAGGATCCTCTGGCATTCCTCAAAGTACAAGGACATTGAAGCAGGAATGGGTTCTATAGGTTCCTCAAGCTTGAAGTGTTCCTTGGCAGCAGTTGGGAGAGGGTTAACTGGAGTCTCACCGTGATTGGAAGCTGTCTTCTAAGGAAAGGTTAATCAAAACACACAGAAATGCTGGAGGAACTCAGCAGGTCTTGCAGTGTCTATAGGAGGTAAAAATAGGTTTCTAATATTTCGAGCCTGAGCCCTTCTTCAAGTTATACTGAAGAACGGGAGGGGGAGGAGTCCAGACCAAGAGACAAAAGGTGTTAAATGGATATAGGAAGGAGAAAGGAAGGTGAAAGGAGAGAGGGAAAAGAAAGATAGAACTGGGAGATGGGGGAAGGGGGGGTTTAATGGAAACCAGAAAACTCCTTTTTAATGTCATCCGGTTGGAGGGTGCCCAGCTTAGGCTGTCTGCTGAGGGCTTAGAAGGGTCTCGATGGATAGCTTTGACAGGGTCTGTAAAGATGAGGCAAAATGATTTCTCTTGGTGAGGGGTCTCTGGAACACTCATCCTGAAATCCACTCGGAGGGTTACTGGAGAACGCAGAGTTGAGGTTATAGTCAGCTCAGCCATGATCTTAATAAATGGCATGGCTGACTGGGGGGAATTACATTCCTTTCTCACCATTCCTCCCATCTTCTTCGCATCTGCTCCCAGGATGAGGTCTTCCATACAAGATCATTCGAGATGACCTTTTTAAAAAAAATGTGGCTTCCCTCTACCACCATCAACTTGGCACTCACCCACATATCCTCCATTACCTGTACATCTGCTCTGGCCTCTTCCACCCCAAAGCACAAGGACAGGATTCCACTTGTCCCCACCTATCACCCCATCAATCTCCACATCCAACATCCTCCGCCTTTTCTGCCACCTACTTTGTAATCCCATCACTAGACACATATCGCCCTCTCCTCCCATCTCCGCCTTCCACAGGGACCACTACCTCCATGACTACCTCGTCCACTCCTCTTTCCTCAGCATTTGTCCCCTTGGCACCTACCCCTGTAACTGCAGGAGATGCTCCACTTGTGCTCACCTCCTCCCTCATCACCATTCAGGACCCCAAACTGTCTTTACAAGTGAAGTGACACTTCACATGAATCTGCTGCATCCGGTGTTCCTGTTGGGTCACCTCTATATCAGGGAGACTGGGAGATTGCTTCATTGAACACCTTGGCTCTGTCTGCCTGTGCATGGACTTGTACACTGCTAGACTGACACCACCCGCAAATTGGAGGAACAACACATCTTCATCCATCGACCTCCTATTTCCATTAGCCCTGCCCCTTCTATCCCTATGTTTCCATTCCTCTTTCTCTCTTACATTTTCCCTCTGTTTCCTTTCCTCCAGTTCTGCATTCACAGAGCAAACCCCCCCCACCCCCACCTCCCGATCAATTCTCACCCTTCCTGTTCTGTCCATGTCCAGTTGTCTCCTTTTTTCTGTTGGTCTGTGTGCCTCCTCCTGTCCATTCTCCCCAGCCTTTTAATTCAGGAATCTGTCTGCTTTTTACTCACACCTTGAAGAAAGGTTCTGGCCCAAAATGTCGATTATATATCTTTACCTCCTATGGATGCAGCGAGATCAGCCAGGTTCCTCCAACATTTCTGTGTGTTTACTATAATCGCAACATCTACAGTCTTTTGTGTTTCACTCTGTTAGAGTATAGGAATTGGGATGTTATGGTGAAATTGTACAAGACATGGATGAGGCTAAATTTGGAGTATTATGTACAATTTTGGTCACCAAACCACAGGAAAGAAATCAATAAAATTGAAAGAGTGCAGAGATTTTCAATATGTTTTCATGACTTGAAGTTACAGGGAAAGGTTTAACAGATTAGGACCTTATTCCCTGGGACGGAGCAGAATGAGGGGAGATTTGATAGGGGTACGGTTGGTGCACAAGGTTATGATAGGTGTAGAATGAAGTTCTGGCGATACGCTGCAGGTCTCACCATGTCCATAGGAGGGCACTGTTGCGTTCCTCCAGAACTGTCTTTTTACTACAATTTGCAGACTTGTATTTCACAGAGGTAAAGTAAATGCAAGCAGACTTTTCCATTGAGGTGAGGGGAGATAAATACAAGAGGACATGGGTTCAGGGTGAAAGGGAACATTAGGGATTTCTTCCCGCAGGGAGCTTGAAATGAGCTAACAGCTGAAATGGTGAATTTAAGAAAAAATTGGACAGGCACATGGATGGGAGGGGTATGGGAGGATATTATTTGAGTGCAGGTGAGTGGGACTTGTAGAATAATAGTTCAGCTGTTCTATGCGTAGAGTTCTATAGTTCCAAATAGGCCCTTCGGCCCACCTTGACCCATGCTGACCGAGCATATAAATTCTGATTCGGATGTCTGTCTATACTAACCCCATCTGCCTGAATTAGACCCACGTCCCATTTGGCATTCTCAGGTACCTTTTTACTATTGTAACTGCATCTAGGGTTACGTAGGTGGGCGTCTTGCATGACATTGTCATGGGCCTGGTTCCATAATGTTGAACTGTATCATTTTACCATTTTTAAAAATATTTTATTTTTGATTTTCAAAGACTCGTATAAATCCAAATAAAAAATAATGTTTTTTCCAACAATAGTGTATATCATACAGAATCTATTTTATCCCCTACCCCTCTCCCCTCCCTTTCGTACCCTAATTAAAAAAAGAAAAGATATAAATTAAACAAATACAAAGAACAAAATATCATTAAAGTCAAAAACATTTAAGGGAACTGAAGAAGAACCTAAAGAAACCTAAAATAAAAAGATAAGGTACAAAATGAGGGAAAGGGACTTTGGGCTATACGAGAAGAGAAGCAAAGGGCTTAGTTATGGAAAGGATAGGGAATAGTAAAACGAGAGTTTTGGAGCTTCTAGGGTCAATTAAAGTGGATAAGTCTCCTGGTCCTGATGGGATTTTTCCCAGGACTTTAAGGGAGGTCAGGGAACAAATAGCGGGGGCACTGACAGTAATTTTTCAAAGATCACTGGAGAAGGGGGTGGTACCACAGGATTGAAGGGTTGTAAATGTTGTTGTCCATTGTTCAAAAAAGGCAGGAGGTGTAGGCCAAGTAATTATCGGCCAGTAAGTTTGACTTTGGTGGTGGGGAAGGTTATGGAGGGTATTCTTCGAGATAATATATACGCATATCTGGATAGGCAGGGATTGATTAGGGGCACCCAGCATGGGTTTGTAAAAGGAAAGTCATGTTTGACTTGTTGAGTTTTTTGAGGAAGTGACAAAAAAGGTGGATGAAGGTAGAGTGGTGGATGTGATCTATTTGGATTTTAGTAAGGGTTTTGATAAGGTTCTGCTTGGAAGGTTAATAAGGAAGGTTCAGTCACTAGGAATTAGTAGAGAGATTGTGACATGGGTTCAGAGGTGGCTGGGAGATAGACAGCAGAGAGTCATGGTGGACAACTGTATGTCAGGTTGGACAAGCAGGGTGCCTCAGGGATCGGTGCTGGGTCCCTTGTTGTTTATCATTTATATTAATGATTTAGAGGAGGATGTGGTTAACCGGGTAAGCAAATATGTGGATGATATGAAAATAGGGGGAGTGGTGGATAGTGAGGTAGACTTTCTTGGATTACAGAAGGATTTGGTTTGTGGGCCGAAAGATGGCAGATGGAATTCAATGTAGACAAGTGTGAGGTGTTGCATTTTGGTAAAAAATAACCAGAATAGGACATATACAGTTAAGGGGAGGGCATTGAGGCACGCAGAGGAGCAAAGGGACCTGGGGGTTATGGTACAGAGTTCACTGAAGGTGGATTCCCATGTAGACAGCGTGGTTAAGAAGGCATATGGTATGCTGGCCTTCATAAATCATAGTATAGGAGTTGGGAGGTGATGCTGCAGCTGTTTAAAGCATTGTTGAGGCCAGGTTTGGAGTACTGTGTTCATTTCTGGTCTCCAAATTATAGAAAGGATATAGATAAGGTGGAGAGGGTGCAGAGAAGGTTTACAAGGATGTTGCCTGGCTTACAGCATCTGGATTACAGGGAGAGACTAAGGAGACTGCGACTTTATTCATTGGAACGTAGATGAATGAGAGGACTTGATAGAGGTATTTAAAATAATGAAAGGAATAGATAAACTTGACATAAATAGACTCTTTCCCCTGAGGGCAGGGGAGGTTGGAACAAGAGGCCATGAGTTAAGGGTAAGGGGGCAACACTTTAGGAGAAATATTAGGGGTGGCTTTTTCACTCAGTGAGTGGTGGCAGACTGGAATGAACTTCCGAATGAGATAGTTGCATCAGGGACCTTTCTGTCATTTAAGAGAAGGTTGGATGTGTACATGGAGGTGAGGGGGTTGGAGGGTTATTGGCGGAGAGCGGGAGATTTGAGTTAGAGGAGTTATTCTAGTGAACCGGTGTAGAATCGAAAGCCCGATATGGCCTGTTTCCGCTCCGTAAATGGTTATGTAAAATATAAGTGCATGTCACCTACACTTCACTGATCTCAAGCATTCCACTACTGGCACAGTGGTTTTATTCACTTTAACCTGCAGATAGGGTTGCCACATCCTAATGAATGTGCCGTATTTCTTCCTCAAATTGTACATGATTTTCTCCAAGGGAATACAACTCTGCGCTTCTTTATTCCACAGTGTAATGTTTAGTTAGAAGTCGGACTTCCACGTGATCACTGTACACTACCTTGCTAGTGACAAGGTAATCTTCACAAACAGAATTTGGTATCTGGACAGTTTAAAACTCATGTCCACAATGTTTCCCAGAAGGTACTTTTCTGGATCCTGTGGAAAATCCACCTTTGTAATTTTTTTTTTAGAATGTCCCCCCAGGTCCTCCCAGAAGGATCTCACCTGTGTAAACAGCCAGTTGAATGGATAAAGGTTCCAGTCTCCACACCACATCTGAAGCACATTTCTGAGATTTCTGATTCAGATTTATGTAGTTTTTGTGGTGTGAGGTACAGTTGACGCAGGAAATTGTATTGCACCAACCTGTACCTGGCATTAATAACTACTGTCATGCTGTCCAGACACAGACCTGACCAGCTCCACTCGTAGATTGTTGTGCCCAAGTCTGTCTCCCACCTTTCTCTCAGCCTGTACCAGTTTATTTCTTAATGTAGTTTACACATTGAAAATCATGAAATATTTCTTGAAATTTTTGCCTTTGCTTATCTGCCATTGTGCTGAATTTTGCAATTTAGGGCCAAAATTAAGGCCTGTGCAGTTGTCTTTATTGAAGCTTCACACTATGGTTTTGGATCTGCATTTGATCTCTCAAATGCATTTAAAGCTGGAAGCACTTCTGAAGCATCCTGTGGTAGCTCACATAAGGAAGCAAGCAACAGGCACACAACTATACCAGAAGGGGTCTGCAGATAAAACTGAGTATGAATCCAATCTTTTTTTGATCATTTTTTCCTAAAGGAATGCTTTGCTCTGTAATCGCTATCTCTACCTCATTGCACACAACCAGAACTAAAATATCAAAACGCAAAACAGCGGAGATGCCAGAAATCTGGAATAAAAGCGGAAATTGATGACAGGACTCTGAAATCCATTGATGTCCGGAGGGATCTGGGTTCAGGTCCACCATTCATTCATTGTAGCTATAGTATATGGCATGCTTGGCTTCACTGAGCAATTAATCGAGTATTAAAGTAGGGAGGTCACGTTGCAGCTTTATAAAAGTTTGGAATAATGTGCAATTCTGGTTGCCTCGTGGCAGGAAAGACATGGAGGCTTTGGAGAGAGTAGTTTACTGGGTGTGGCCTGGTTTAGAGGGGATGACATGGGGAGGGGTTAGATCAACTTGAGTTGCTTTCTCTGGAATGTTAGAGGCTGGAGATTTTATAAAATTATAAGAGGCATCGATAAGGTAGACAATCAGAATCTTTTCCCCACGATAAAAGTATCGTGTTTAAAGTGAGGGGGAAGAATTTTAAGGGAGATGTGTGGGGCACATATTTTAGAGTGGTGGGGTGCCTGGAACAGGCTGCCTGGGGTAGTGATGGAAGCAGATACAATAGTAATGATTAAAGCACTTGTAGAGAGTCACATGGATATGAAGGGGATGGAGGGATATCTGTCAAGGCCAAGCAGCAGAGATTTATTTTGATTTGGACAGAGCGAAGGGCCTGCTTTCCTGTGCTACACAGTTATATGTTGTATTCTCAAAAGATGACCTCCTCTTCCTTTCTCCTATCCCATCACCTCTCAGCTCTCTTCTCTTCTTCCCCTTCCTGCCTGTATCCACTTATCCTGTTATCACTTCCCCCCCCCCTCCCCATTCCTTCTTATTCATGTATCTGCCTGATATTCAGCACTCAGTGCTGAAAACATCAACTGACTTTTAGAACATTACAGCACAGTTCTGGCCATTCAACCCATGATCTTGTACTGACCTATAGAAACTATTTAACAACTTAATCCTTCCCTACCTCACACATGCATCCTTTTAAATGTCCCCATTGAAGCAGCCTCCATCACCCCCAGCAATATATGCCAAGCCCCCGCCACTCTCTATAAAAAACACCCCAATGCCTTCTCTAAACTTCCCTCCCGTCACCTTATACAGATAACCTCTGGTATTTGCTTTCCATGAATGCTGTATGACTTGCTGAGTTTCTCCAGCACATTTGTAAACTTCACTGGGACCATGGGGAATGTGAGCTGAGGGATGGAAGATAACATTTTGATCAGACAAGTACAAGGTGATGTACTTTGGAAGTTATGCTGGGGCAGGGCATGTGTCGTGATTGGTAGGGCCCTGGAGAAGGTTGCAGAAGAGGTACAGGTGCATAGTTAAAGTGATAAAGCAGTACTCAGTTTGGTGAAGATGGCATTTGGCACACTTGCCTTCATTGGCCAAGGCACTGAGTAGAAGAGCAGGGGCATTGTGTTACAGTTGTGTTGGACATTGGTGAAACCACGCAGAGCATTGTATGTAGATCTGCTCGTCAAGCTGTGGGAAGGATGGCATTCAGCTGGAGAGGGTGTAGGAATGATTCACAAGGATGTTGTCTGGGCTGGGGTGCTTCCACTAAATCAAAGGAGGCTAAGCAGTGTCCTTTAAAAATTTATACTGTCATGAAAAGCATGGATTAGGTGAATGGTCAGTCTTTTTCCCAGAGGAGGGAAATCTAAACCTAAAGGGGCTAGAATGGAAGTTTAAGGGAGATCTAGAGGTAACATTTCCACACTGACAGTGGTGGGTAAGTGCCAGACTGAGTACAGCTATGTCTCAAAGACATTTGGACAGGTAAATGGAGAAAAAAGCTTAACATGAACTAAACACAGGTAAATGGGACTAGCTCAGGTAGGTAGGTTGGTCAGCATTGGCTGAAGGGCCTATTTGTGATCTTCATACCTCTATGAAACATGATCATCAGATGTGGCCTGAACTGCTGAATTTTACCAGTGTTGAGTCTGTAAATGCTGGAAAACATCCGATATACAAAGTGCTTAGTGCATTGTTTGATTATTTTTTGCCCCAGTGTTGTTTTTCTTTGGTTATTATTTAATCTTAATACCGTTTGTGGGATCTTTCTGTACATGTTGAACACAATTTCCCTGAACTGGTAAAGTATTTCCAGCTTTACAGGAGTCAAACTTTAAAACAGAATGTTGGAAAAACTCAGCAGGTTAGCAAAGTTGAAGGTATAACACCAAAGTTTCAGGCTTGAGCCCTTCATCAAGGTGTGAACAAAATGTGGACAGGTGCCTGAACAAAATGGTGGGGGGGGGGGAATAGAGAAGGGGGTAGGGAAGGAGCGCGGTCTCACAGGCAGGAGGTAATAGATAGAAAAGGAGGGAGGGCACCTCAGGAAATGGGGAGGGGGGGGATGGTTCTGTGAATGGAGAGGGAAGGGGGTGGGAGTTAGAAGAGAGGGAGAATGGGGAAGAGAAACTGGAGAAGCCAATGTTAATGCCGTCCGGCTGGAGAGGGCCCAGACAGAAAATCAGGTGTTGCTCCTCCAATTTATGGGCAGCCTTGGTTTGATAGGACACCCTGAGGTGAACCCAAGGAGGAAGAAAGTGCTATGCAAATGCAGGTTTGCTTTGAGAAGTTCTTCCTTTTCTTACCCAGGGGTATCATTTCTGGGCCCTGGCAGTCTGATAGGTACCTGATCAGTTTAAAATCCAATCAAGTACATGTCTTGTTGATGGCTTGATGCTGTTCTAGTTTTTGACAGATGGATATGCAGCACATTTATCTCAGCTGGAGTACAACCAGCGATCCCGTCCTGCCAAGAGTAATTCCAGAATGGTACTGCGGAAGGGCAGCTTTGGTTTAACTGCCCAGCCGGACTTCCTGAGGAAAAGGACTCAGTTGCTGCGCACCATCTCCAGCCAGCAAGCAGCTCCTGCTTCCTCCAAACCCGAGCGGACACACAGCCAGTCTGAAAGTGACCGGGATCGAGACAAGGAGCGTGGTTACAGGAGCATGAGCATCACTGCAGGTTGCTGGGGTCGCACAGGCACGCCCAGACTGGAATCTGGTGTTTAACGAAGAAACTGGAAGAGTTGGCATCGGCTGCAGAGCTGAGGGGGAAAAGGGCAAATGAGGAGCGTGCTGGGATGGTGCTGGAAGAGAATGGTAACATGGTGCTACAAAATGATATTGAAGACATGAACTCCTAATTTGTGTGAACTCTGAGCCTTAACAATTCAATGTTGCAGTTATGGAACACTAGCTTAAGTCACCCTTGGTTACAGAGATGTAGTTTGATTTTTTTAGGACCTGCTTAATTCTGCATCTTTTCTATTGGGGTTTTGACAAAGGTGATTAGGAGTATCCACAAAGTCTGTTCCCAGTCAGTGGTGTTTGTACTGACCACATATTTTACAAAAAATCTTCAGGAAAGTTGCACAAATTTAGTTGTTAATTTTTATTTGATAACGGAACTCCTGGACATCCTTGTTTTTGTGTGGTGTAGATTCATTCAGACAAACCCTCTGCTGTGTAGATTTATATGCACACAAGGATTCATTTAAACCTGTTTAATGAAGGATCTGAAATTGTAGGTTGGAATCGCTGCGATGGGAAAATAAGGCAAGGTTAAAAAGAACTTGGTTTATTGGCTCCCTCATAAGTAATTTGGGAATAATGCCACAGGAATAGACAGGATCCATTTTTTGCTGAATAATAAATGGGTTACTATAAACTTAAGGTTGTATCAAATGCAATAAATAGAGATGGGCGATTTCTCTACATCTATTCAGTGAGGCAAGAATGAGGACAAATATTGGCCTTAAAGTTAAATGTTAGTACAGTACACCAACCTTAGCTACAAAACACATACACACAAGGAACCTCCTGTTGAACAAGAATGTTGAACAGGATGATACTTTGAGAAGCTGTTTTACAGCATTTGAACATAAAACATTACAGCACAGGCCCTTTGGCTCATGATATTATGCTAACCTACATAAACCTACTCAACAATCAGAGCCTTCCCTACCTCACACCATAACCCTCTAGTTTTCATTCATCCATGTGCCTGTCTGAGTCTTTTAAATGCCCCCGTTGTACCAGCCTCCACCACCACCCCTGGCAATACATTCCAAGCACCCACAACTCGCTGAGTAAAAATTATCACCTCTGAAATCTCCCCTCACCTTGTACAGATGACCTCTGGTGTTTACTACTTTCGCCCTGAGGAAAAGGTGCCTGCTATCCACCCTTATCCATGTTTCTGATAACCTTGTAGGCCTTTATTAAGTCACCTCTCATCCTTATTCATTCCAAAGAGAAAAACACTGGCCCTGCTAACCTTGTCTCATAAGACCCATTTTCCCATCCAGATAAATCTCCACTACATCCCCTTAAATAAAACTTCTGTGCCACGTTGGAACTATATTTTACTCCTTCCCCTTTTAGTAATATAATCCACTCAGAGCCTCAGTTTTATTACACAGCTGACGAGAGAAAGTATCCAGATGCCAGAGGTGTATATGTAAATCTAAAATGGTGCTTCTTTTTGTAGAGCTGGTGAGTTCCACCGCAGGTGAACAGACAGGTGGCAGATGTTATTCATTTTGAAATCATGTCAAGCCAAGTGCTTCCATTGGTACATGGAGTTGAAATGTTTTAGATTGGTGATCAATTCCAGTTTCATACCTGCAAGTGTGATTTGGGAACTGGTGAAGAAATGAATGAATGAAATGACATTCCTCACAATTGGGCAAGTTTGAGATAGAGACAGAAATTAAGCTGAATACTCACAACAAAAACGGTTCGTGTTGTAGAAGGACTGGCAATTAATACTTCCATCATTACACAGAGCACCAAGTATTTTCCTATCATCTTCAACGGATACAAGCTCCTTTAGTTTTTCAGCTTGCTTCCTCCTTTCATTGATATCCTTGCTCCATCTCCACCCCACCACCCCCAATCTTGAGGCAGCTTCTTCTGAAATCACCCTCGATACAGTAGGTGGTCAGGGAAAATTGTGTGTGGAACCTATTTCCATCATATTGTACTGCAATATTTTAATGTCTACATCCACTTCAATAGCACATGAACCTATTTACCTAAATTGGAACTGTTTCAATTTAGTTACTTTGACACCAAAATATTGGTGATGTCGGAAATAAAAACAGAAAATGTCAGGGAGAGTCAGCAGATGAGGTGATGATCGGAGAGATAGAAATTGGATGAACGTTTTAGGCAGTGGGAAGTTTGGCTGATATGCCTCTGTCCGTGGGAGTCTGTGACCTATGGAAAGATTTCTGGGACATCAGTAATTTCAGAGTTATTGGGATTGTGCTTTTTTCCCACTGAAAGACATCTGTTTATTCGATTAAAATTAAACACAAGCTGATTCAAATTAAATGATTAGCATCTCAAATCTTTGCCCTTTTAAATCTCAAAACCTAACATCCAGGAAAGTAAAAGCAAGTTTTTAGCTGCTCTGCAGAGAGAAGTTGGAAATATTCTGTAATAAATGTGTGTAGATAGTGTAAAGCAAATAATGTAAATGCAGATCTAAATAAGGGGAGATATATTTATTTGTGTAGATAAACTACAGGAGATGGAAAATCCTTCAAAGTTATTAATATTTAACATGTAAAATTTTGCTTTGAGATTATTTTATGGACCAAGGATAATTTAACAGTTTATTGCACAACCAGTTAGTAAACATGACATTGACAATCAATGCTGGGATGGATGTGATCTTTTGGTGACCCCAACTTAAAGCCCTGAGCATGACCCTTCTGAGCTTCACTGATTGGGAAATGGTGGCGGACATGTTTTCACGCTTTGGTTCACTGGAGAGGGAGAAATGTTTCAAGGAAGACCTTTCCTCCCACCCCATTCACCTGGGACTGACTTTGTCATCCCAAACCCTACAAAGCCCCTGAAACAACTTTGATTCACAACCTGCAGTGCATCTGCCTGACATGGATAGTCAGTCCTGTAATTACATGCACAGCAGACTTTCTGTAACAAGATTCTCTGAATCAATTTGAAATCATTAAATGTTGTCTCTTGCTCTTAAGTTTACCGATCATGTAGTTAATTCTGGAGGTAATTCAGTATTTGCTGGCAAACTGGAGCTAATGATACAGCATTTATCACACTGATGCTTTAGTTATTGCACAGCACAACTCAAAACATGACATGCAATCCCCAGCATTCCATGTACAGTTTACAGCTCACCAAAAGGTCACAAGGAAATCCAGCCATATCCTTCACACTGGAACACTCAGTGGTTTTGTCCATGTGGAGGTTAAGACAACTTGCTCCATTCCAGTATTACTTGCTGAATCTTTCCATCCGTTTCTGAGCAAATTGTGCAGATATATTGACAACTTTGATGTTAATTTTTTTATTCAGAAGTGTTTGTTATATTTTATTTATAGAAATGTTACATATGGACTTGTTAAATATTGCAAATGCCAAATGTGTACAATTTGCTAGACTTGTTACATGGTGCACACCTCAAGTGAATTAAATACTGTGTTAGATTTAATCTACTGCCCCTGGGTCTCCATTCCAGAGGTTTTAGTTCAGTTTGTGTCCAGAGAGGTGTTCCAAGACCCAGTCGTTTGTAACCCTCTACACTTGCACAGATCGTTCCCGCGGCCACTTGTATACCATTGTTATGCTTCAGTGTGTTTTGTGTATAATTGTATGTAACATGAATTAAACAAAAATGAAACCACATCACCAAGCAGTTCATTCTTTACTTCAGAGCCCAGAGCATGTGAAAACCACCACCACCACCTTGATGAAGATCAGTGGGTTTTCGGAGTTTAACCAGCAGCACCTTAACACTGCGCGATGTTAATTAATGTCAGGGTTAAAATAATACACTAGTCTCGTGCTAATCTCAATATGACTATTCTTTATAGCAATAAATTAGAATTTTAAAAACCTGCAGTGGTTCGAAAGTACAACTGGAAAACCCCAATACAAAAGAGAAAACCTCTGTGGGCTGAGAAATAATGTATGTTTCAGGTTGGAGACCCGTTATCAGAACACAGAAAAGCAAGCAAGTGCAAAGTGACCAATAAGGAGGAGAGCAATGGGAACAAAACATATCTTGGGTGAAATGATGCATCAGTCGATGAGCTTCACTCAGTCACAAATGCCCCTTTCTCAATCCCAATCATTGACATGCACCATCCCTTCTGTCCCCACCACTGATGTGCCCTGCCCCGTTCCCAATCCCCACCATTGATGGGTACTGCCTGTCTCAGCCTTTTCACTAACTTGTCCCAACCCTTTCTAAGTCCCCAACATTAACCCCCATCTTTCTTTCCCCCACACCAACTTGCCTTGCCCTTTCTCAGTTCGCTCCATTAACTTTCCCCATCCCTTTCTCAGTTCCCAACGCCAACTTGCCCCACTCCTTTCTCAGTCCCCATCACTAATATACCCTGCCGATTATCAGTTCTGATGGTCTACAAACTGCAACATTCACTGTTTCTCTTCCACTCTAATGAAATGGAGACAATATTTGACATTTACTGACTGCTCCATTGATTCAAACTGTGCGACCCTAATCTAATGATGGGAACAGTCTGACAGACGGGGGGAGCCCAGCCAGACAGGGGGGACACCGGTTTGATGGCAATCTTGTCAGTAGCATCTCCGTCTGACAGTGGGACCCCGGTCTCATGGTGGGAACCCAGTCTAACGGGAGGAACACAAATTTATTTCAATGTCACCCACAGCTCCAAATCAAGGGAAAACTGGCCTCTGCAGCAGCAGACCACCAAGGGCAAAAAGAAAGCCTGGGGATAGAATTTAACCTGTCAGCTGCTTCTGATCTGTCCCACCAACTATCCCCTCCTACTACAGAGTATGAAAGTTTGCTGCCCATTTGTCCTCTCTCATCTCATCCACAGCAAAGAAATCTCCAGTTTTCCTTGAATCTTGCGTGGTCAGGGGAGAAAAAAACTGGAGTCTGAGTAGCTGAATTCACCAACTGTCAAACATCCACGTTCAGTGACACACAGAAAACCAAAACTCAAGTTCATTTGCAATGCAAGTAATAACCTGGAACTACTGCACAATTTATTAAAAACTAATGAGACACCTTCCTCAGATACAACTCTGATTATCCGCATGCACTGATTGAAACCTGCAACGATCTCAAAGACTTTCACATCTTGTCGCCTTTGATCAGGCCCATTCTCACCTGGAAAGTGAATCCGTCACCTTTCGTCGCGCGCTACAAAACCAATAAGATAGAATTAGCATTGGATCCATCAGTAACTCCCTCAGTGAGTAGCTCACGTTGTACACACCCCTTCCACTAACCCATGGGCTTCCAATCCCCATGCTCATTTATTAGATTTTCTGGTTCAGTTAAATGTGCAGAGACACCATTCAACCCATTGTATTGGTGCGAGTTAAAATAAAGGTCCCAACTTCCAATACTTGGTCCTACTCAGATCTTCCTGACCTCTCCACAAACAAACTTTATCATTTAAAGTAGGATATAAAGCCTACCAGACGCAGTGACAGTGATGAGTTACTGGGCCAAGTGGAAGGCGTGAGGTTGTTCTTTAATAGGGATGTGACACAAACAGTGAAAGATTGCATTGAGCAGTGTACAGGATCTAGCTGTTTACTTGTCATTTCCAACACAGTAGAAACCGATTCCGCCCAAATTAAACTATAGCTCCCTGTACATTTTGAAGGGTGGAAGGCATCCGGAGTGCCTGGCAAAAACCCTCGCAGACACAGGGAGAAGAGAGCGGCGGACTCGAACATGGGTCGCTGGCACTGTTACATCATTGCATTACAAAATGTTAGGCAGATGCAGCAACTGGGTAGGAAGGTAGAAGAGTGAATGATGAGGGAACCTGAGGCCAATGAGGGACTGACTCAGTCCAGCACAGATCAACCAGGGCCACGTAGGGGTTGGGGCCACATTTTCTCTTGCCCCAATTTTCGCTTGATACACCACCTGCAGACGTGACATCCTCGGAACAAGGAAAGCTGCAACTTTAAATGATAAACTTCTGCAAAACCCGGTAATGCCAATTAGAGGCTTTGAACTTGTTGAGGTTTGCTGGTTGCATCTCCCAACCTTCCTATCTCCTTATCGAGTTTCACAGCAGCTCTGCCTTCCTCCTCCCTCTCACTTTCCAGTTGTACAAGGTCTCCCCACAACACACTGCACCTGGACAAATGAAGCTTAAGTATTCTTTTACCTTATTTATTTCTTTGTGTCTCTCTTGGCTAACAATTTCTTCCAGAACTTCGCCATCACCTTTAATAAGCCTGCAAATTACATCAGAAGGAAATTAGTTCGTTTTATCATTTTATTGCTTGTTTAGCTAAAATTATAAAATGAGAGGTAGCACTGCTAACACTGAGCTGCAAAGGGAAAACATTTCTCAATGTTCAGCGGCTATTTGAATCATTAAACCGCTTTCAGGTGCATTCTCTGCCAAGAATGTGCCTGCAGAAGTGGATTCAGACCTGTGGAATGGTCGTTCACGTGGCAGCGCTGGAAACGCAGCATTGTCCACCTAAAGGTGACAGCTGCAGGAGAGGCACCTCGGAGGGCACCCTGACTCCTGTCCCTTTGGGACTACGGGGCGCCGGCCGCTCCAGCCCTGACTTCCCACACCAGCAGTCCCTGCCCCATAGTCCCACGCCAGGGGACAGAGGCAGTGAGGTGGGGAGCTGTCAGGTGCTCACCAGCAGATTGTCATCAGCCCTCCCCTTAGCAGCTGCTTTCAGGCAGCTGCATTCAGGTGTCTAGGAGGACTTCAATGCTCCAACGATTATCTCTTGGAGGAGGGTTGTAAAGTGCACCCTGGAGGCGTCTCCTGCTCTTTCAGGTGCCCTCCAGACAGCCGCACAGGGGTAGAATATGCGGCTTTACATGGGGTATTCTGGCCACCTGAAAGAGCCTATAGTGTGCTCAGCAGTCTGTCCACAGCTGAAGCCTGGTACATCACAGCACCCAGAAATGCCCATCATGTTCTCAACAAGGGGAGATGTGTCCACAGGGAGCAAATACCTGAACCACTGGCTTCAGCACAGTTACCCAGTGCAACCTCTTCATTCAGATCCTGCACACATGTCAAAGTGTACTCCTGGTGTGAGACCATCCCACCCACTCAGGTACTCCTAGTATGACACCAGCCCACCCACTCAGGTACTCCTGGTATGACACCATCCCACCCACTCAGGTACTCCTGGTGTGACACCATCCCACCCACTCAGGTACTCCTGGTGTGACACCATCCCACCCACTCAGGTACTCCTGGTGTGACACCATCCCACCCACTCAGGTACTCCTGGTGTGACACCATCCCACCCACTCAGGTACTCCTGGTGTGACACCATCCCACCCACTCAGGTACTCCTGGTGTGACACCATCCCACCCACTCAGGTACTCCTGGTGTGACACCATCCCACCCACTCAAGTACTCCTGGTGTGACACCATCCCACCCACTCAGGTACTCCTGGTGTGACACCATCCCACCCACTCAGGTACTCCTGGTGTGACACCATCCCACCCACTCAGGTACTCCTGGTGTGACACCATCCCACCCACTCAGGTACTCCTGGTGTGACACCATCCCACCCACTCAGGTACTCCTAGTGTGACACCATCCCACCCACTCAGGTACTCCTGGTGTGACACCATCCCACCCACTCAGGTACTCCTAGTGTGACACCATCCCACCCACTCAGGTACTCCTGGTGTGACACCATCCCACCCACTCAGGTACTCCTGGTAGCTTCCAGCTTTCTACACCCCAGGAAGGAAAGCTCCAGCCTATCCAGCTTCTCCTGATAATTTGTATCTATCAGACTCAGTATCTTATGAATTTTTTCTGCACCCTTCCCAGGTCCATGACCTCCTTCCCAGGTCCATGACCTCCTTCCCAGGTCCATGACCTCCTTCCCAGGTCCATGACCTCCTTCCCAGGTCCATGACCTCCTTCCCAGGTCCATGACCTCCTTCCCAGGTCCATGACCTCCTTCCCAGGTCCATGACCTCCTTCCCAGGTCCATGACCTCCTTCCCAGGTCCATGACCTCCTTCCCAGGTCCATGACCTCCTTCCCAGGTCCATGACCTCCTTCCCAGGTCCATGACCTCCTTCCCAGGTCCATGACCTCCTTCCCAGGTCCATGACCTCCTTCCCAGGTCCATGACCTCCTTCCCAGGTCCATGACCTCCTTCCCAGGTCCATGACCTCCTTCCCAGGTCCATGACCTCCTTCCCAGGTCCATGACCTCCTTCCCAGGTCCATGACCTCCTTCCCAGGTCCATGACCTCCTTCCCAGGTCCATGACCTCCTTCCCAGGTCCATGACCTCCTTCCCAGGTCCATGACCTCCTTCCCAGGTCCATGACCTCCTTCCCAGGTCCATGACCTCCTTCCCAGGTCCATGACCCTCTTCCTAAAGCTGGATGACCAGAACTGTACGCAATACTGTGTGAGGTCTCAGCTATTTTGTGTACAGTTGCAACATGACATCCCTCCTCTTCTTTCTCTGTGCACTGACCAATGAAGGTAAGCATGTTAAATGCCTTCTTGTCACCCAGCCTATCTCTTTCTAAGATCTCTGTATCTGTAGGTCTCCCTCTTCCTGAACATTTCCACTTGTGCAAGTCCTGCTCTGAGTTAACCAGGCAAAGTGCCACATTTCACCCTTGTCCCGAGATAAATTCCTTCGCCCACTTTCTCCATTTACCCAGATCCTGTTGCCATCAAGTCACACAGCATAGAAAAAGGCCGCTTCAGCCCAACCTGCCCGTGCTGACTAACGCGGCACAATCTGCCCGCACTGACTAACGCAGCCCAACCTGCCTACATTTCCCTCAAACCCATCTCATCAATATATCTGTCCAAACGTTTCTAAAACATTGCAATGGTACCTGCCTCAACCTCCTCCTCCGGCAGTCTGCTCCACACACCCACCACCCTCTGTTACCCCTCAGGTTCCTCACAAATCTCTTCCCCCTCATCTTAAACCTACATCCTCTGGTTACTGATTCCTGACTCAGAAGAAAAGACTCTGCATTAACCAGATCTGTTCCTCTCAACATTTTTGTACACCTCCACCCCTCATCCTCCAAGGAACTAAGCCCCAGTCTGCTCAACCTCTCCCTCTTGCTTGGTCAGGCCCCCGAGTCTTGCCTGCGTCCTATCGTACCTCTGCACCCTCTCTAGTTTGCCAACATCTGTCCTACAGCATGGTGGCCAAAACTGAACAAATAAGGTCTTCCTCTCCTTTCAGACCATCCCCATCCCCTGTTTGCTGCTGTGCCCTCCATCCCTCACTTATCCACCTATTACCTGTGGGACCGCGGTCCTCCCTCTGCCCTTCCCCCCTCCCCAACCCTTTGTCCATGCCTTGATGAAGGACTCAAGCCCGAAATGTTGGTTATGCACTTTTATCTTTGCTATATAAAGGACCCTGTTTGACCTGCTGAGTTGCTCCAGCATCATGTGTTTTTACTGGTCCCTGCAGCACACCACTGGTCACTGACCTTCACTCCCACCGTGTCTCTGAGCAGGAAGTTGAACATGGGATGCAATCCCCTTTTGTTCAAGGTGAGCTGTTGAAACTGGGCACATGACAGAGTTGCGAGTTTTCCAGTAATTGATTGACCTGGGAGTGGGTCTGATCCAGGCAGTGTATTCACATGAGCCCAACACAGGAGTGGCCCACACTTCCATCATGTGACAGAAACAGCCAGCTATGGCTGGATGAGGATTCAATCAACCAAACCCCAGGCATCCCTATGTGGGAATAGGGTCACCTCATGGACACAGGGTGTCCCCACATGGGCACAGGGAACCCCCTCATACACAGGGCGCCCCACATGGGCTCGGGCAAAGGGCATCCCCATGTGGGCATAGGGTCACCTTGTGGGCACAGGGTGCCACCTTATGGGTACAAGGCACTCCCTCATGGACAGGGCACCCCCTTGTAAACACAGGGCATCAACATGGGCACAGGGAGATCGTGCACTCACATTACCTGCTGCACCTCCTGATGTTAGCACTTTGCCACATTTACACTGGGTTCATCCCCCCCCCCACCCCCACGGAGACCCACACAGATGATGTTACCTCTTTCTGCCAGTCTCTGGATCCACGACCCGTCGAACGACACTCTGCCTGGCTTCCCACTCCTCTTTGGTCATGGGTCGCATGGCCTGAATTCGAGCCTTCTGCTCATCTGTGACAACTGATGGATCAGAGTGGGTCACAGTCAAATGTGTGATATCACATCCATTTCACGAGCTGCATTGGACAAGGTGAAGATTCGGTCTTTTCCCAGGGTTAGAGTGCCTAAAACTAGAGGGCATCGATACAAGGTTGTGCTGGAGGTTTACAAGGTGCATCAAACTGCCAGCAGAAGTGGCAGAGGGGAAAACCCACATTTAGTGGATATTTGGACAGGTGCAAGGACTGGAAAGGTTTGAAGGGAGGTGGACTGAACATAGGGACTAGACCAGAGGTAACTTGCTTGGCATGGATGAGTAGGGCTGGAGGGCCTGTTTCTGGGCCGTATGATACTATGACTCCAGTATCAAGTGACAGCTTCTCAAACAAGGCCAGACAGCTGCTTTGCTGCAGTAATTTTCAGGCCTCTGACCTGGAGATAGGGTTACGATACCCGGGACTATTTGAAATATTTACTCGTATTTCCTTCGCATTGATGGCTCAGAGGAGCAATATTTTTAAGGTGCGACTCCTCATTCTCATCGGCAAAGTTGAGAGATTATTAGCATATAACTAGGGGGCCACAGGTTTAAGGGAAGGGAGAAGAGATTTAGAGGAGATCTGAAGGGCACCTTTACCACCAAGAGAGAGGTGAGTACCTGGAACACAGGACCCGTTAGAGTAGTAGCTGACAAACACATGAATCACCTTGGCGCACGAAAATACAGTGAAACAACAAAGTCTGCAGATACTGAGATTGTTGTAAAAACATACAGAAATGCGGAGGAACCCGTCCTGTCTCACAGCGTCCACAGGAGGTAAAGGTATATTACCAACATTTCAGGACCGAGCCCTTCTTCAAGGAAGGTATCTGAGAAAGGGGGAAGATGGGAGGGGGAGGAGCCCAGACCAACAGACAAAGGGTATCATTGGATATGATAAGAGGAGAGGTGAGAATTGATTTTTCTTGAAACAGAAGTAAAAGGGAACAGAGAGAAAGAAACACAGCTGGGGGAAAGGTGATTGGGAGAAGATATGAGGTGGGGTAGGGGAGGGGGAAGGGTGGTTTAACGGAAACTGAGGAAGTCGATGTTCATGCCATCCAGTTGGAGGGTGCCATTGGTTCCTCCAATTTGTGGGTGGTCTCAGTCTGGCGGTGGAGGAGATCATGGACAGACATGTCTGCAAGGGAACAGGATGGGAATTGAAATGGCTGGCCACTGGGAGATCCACGCTATTGTGAATACACGCTCAATGTACATGCCCAGTTTAGGAAATAGGATGAATCCGGATAGGTGCCACTGGTCAGCCTAGACTCGATGGACTAAATTGCCTGTGTCCCTCCTGAATGATGCTACGAGAAGTGATTTGATTTTGGGAGTTTGGTTGATTTACAACAGCCCTCACTCCATGGGTTAGGATCCCATTCTCCATGATCACGACACCAGGGTCGGGTTGCTTGCCTCCCCTCACCCCCCCACCACCCCACCCCCAAGAACTGTGGGGAAGTTAGACGAGGGATGAGTTGTGAGCCTAGATCTCGGTCAGGATTACCTGTGCCAGGATTACTGGACTGCTGGACCCGTTCCTCTGGTGTCCCAGCTACGTCGGGGCGCGGGTTCTTCCTGCTCCGTTCTTTCTTCTCCTTCCTCTCTCGTTTCTTCTTCCGCCTCTTCAACTTGCTCTTCCTCTTCATCTCCTTTACCTTCCGCTTCTTCGATGTGTGACTCCGCTTCTTTGACCTCCTCTCATCCCCGGCTGATGGACTGCGCTTCCTCTTGGCCCCGGTGGAGCCCTCACAGCTGCCCATGGCCGCCCCAGGGCCCCTGTCGGCCCCACTGGGACGCCGCTTGGGTGAGTGGCTACGCTCCACCTCCATCACAGGCCCAGGATCTACTAAACAAGGGCAAGGGGATCAGTCTCTGCCGTGCGGACCAGTCTGTGAGTTTGGGGGGGGGGAGTGGTCCAAGAGTGGGGATAGTCTGGGAGGTGGGGCTAGGGAGGGAGGGAACAAACTGGGGTGGTGGGGGGGGGGGGGGAAGAGGTGATCGAGAGCTGGAGCAGGGAAGGGGGAGAGATGGTCTTAGTGGAGCAGAGGGCGGAGAGTGACTTGCGGGAGGAGGGGGAAAATTACGGGTGAGGATTTGGGGTGAGGAGCATCGGGGGGGAAGGGTCCATGGGGGGGTGGAGTCTGGGGGGGACTGGAGGATCCGGGGGTAGGTGATGAGGGTCTGGGGGGGAGAAGGACGGTCCAGAAAGACCATTGAAGAGGGGGGGTGAGGAGGGTCCAGGAAGGTGTGAGGAGGGTCCAGGGTGGAGCGTTGGGGGGGTGAGGAGGGTCCGGGGTGGAGCGTTGGGGGGGGGGGTGAGGAGGGTCCGGGGTGGAGCGTTGGGGGTTGAGGAGGGTCCGGGTGGAGCGTTGGGGGGTTGAGGAGGGTTCGGGGTGGAGCGTTGGGGGGATGAGGAGGGTCATGGGTGGAGAGTTGGGGAGTCAGGAGGCTCCAGCGGGAGAGGATGGGCGTGGAGGGTCCGGGTCGGAGTGAGGAGGGTCTGGGGGAATGAGGAAGATCGGGGGTTGAGGAGGGTCCGGGAGGGAGGGTTGGGGGAAAGATAAAAGCATCACCTCAACCTCTCGGCCTCGATACGACCATTTCCGGTTCTCTGCGCTGGTGTCACCGGTATTCGTGTCCGCCCGGATATCGATTACACGGGTCTCGAGCACATGGTTCCGTGCGAGGGGCAGCGCCGGTCGGCGGCGGGGAAGGCACTGGGTCCGGCAGAGGGAACCGTGTCACCCTGGGCACCCAGTTGGGGAAACGACGCAGAAAATGTTCACAGAATGATTGCAGGGATGGAGGCTCGGCTCAGAAGTCACAACTACTTTGTCAGGAACGGGGGCGGGGGACAGGGACCGCTAGGGAAGGGGGGTGGGGGGATGGCCAAGGGTGGGGGAAGGGGAATGGCCATGGGAAGGGTGGGGGAAAGGGGAAGGGTGGGGGAAGGGTGAAGGGTGGGGGAATGCCCATGGAGTTTATCCTAGGTTGAGGAGAGGGCTAATACGAGCTGCCAGATTACCAGTGACAATTACCACATTTAAAGGAAATTCATGCAGACAGATGGGTACGAAGATGCAATTCAAATGCAGGCAGGTGGGACTAGCTAGGTCACACAACTTGTTACCCTTCCCCATTCGCTGCATCAAGTCCCAATGGATCCCTCAGCATGCACTTTGGCAGCCTAGAACGTGCCAGTCAGCAGCACTCCCTCACAGACGTCTCTGTGCTGAAAGACCAACAGGTTCCAGACACACCAAAGGGCATCGTTCACCAAGTTGATGATCTTCCAGCAGTTCAGGATGTCTGACTCTGCGTGCATCCCGGGAACAGATGAGTCCTCTGTCACGCTGCTGCTGGGGATGAAATGTATTGAAATCCCCTGCATCCTTCTCCATGCACTCTTAGCGAATCTATATTCAGCAAAGAGGTGGAGGACTGTCTCCACTCCACTGCAGTCATCTTGAGTCCAATGTGAGCTGTGGGTGATGTTCTGGGTGTACAGGAAGGATCTGACTGGGAGGGTTCTTCTCACCGCCAGCCAGGCCAATACCTGGTGCTTGTCTGTGAGCACTGGCGATGAGGCATTCCACCAGATATCCTGGATAATCTGTTCAGGGAACCACCCCACAGGGTCCATCGAGCCTCACCTCTCAGTTTCTGCAGGACATTGCAAGGTGACCACTGTTTGATGGGGGCAGGGTGTACCCACCATGGCCCTCATCCTGATGGCTACCTTCGTGTGTGGCCACATTGGGCTGTGCATGAAACCAAAGTACGAGGGGACAAAGTGCTGCTCTATGTGGAGGTTCTACTTGTCCCAGGTGTTGCGAAGGATGGGCCTGGTCCCGTTACCGTGGAACATCCCAGTCAGCTAGACTTTGCCCCACCTTCGTGGACAAACACGTTTGAGCACTATTCATTGTCATATAATAAAACAGAATGTAATATTACAAGAAATTGCCTTTAGTCTGTCCAACACCCATTACAGTCAGAGACAGAGAAGCAAGAATTCCCTCAGAGCACTGAGTGTTCTTGGATTCGCCTCCAGGGCTCCTGCAGCCACACAATCCTGGCAACCCGAGCTCTAGATCCAAACATTCACACAATGAGGCAGCCTTCAGCTCCCAGGGTCCTCCGGGAGCTCTTTTGGTCCTCTCAACCTCTCAAATCCTGGTTGCGATACCTGGTTCTCATGAGCCAGTCTTCAGCCGTCCCACAGTCTGCTGTGTGTCCTTTGACCTCCAGTCACCGATGGTTTGTGCCTGCGTGTCCGCTGTGGTCACCATCCTTGGGGCCATCTCTTCTGCTTCTTGGGGGGGGGGGGGGGGTGTTCTCCCCATTACTGGTGCCCTGCGCCGGTCCACTGCTCTCCTGAAGTCTGCAAACCCCCCCCCCCCGCCCCCACTAAGGCAAGGCCACTGCCAAACACAAGCGTCGCCATCTTGGGCCCAGATCTCTCAGTCACAGGATTTTAAATAAAACACCATTTGCTCATTTAACAGGCCATTTAAAGATAGTACGGGGTCGGCAGCAGACGAACTGGGAAGTAGGACCCCGGAGGGGAGCTCTGTGTCTACACTCTCCCCGGCTCCGCACCAGCAGCAGGGATCTCCTTCAGAAATTGCTGGAAACATCCGCAGGTGAGGTAGCCTCTGAGAAGGGAGAAACAGGTAACATTTCAGGTCTGACCCTTCAATGGAATCAGAAAATGGAGAAATCGAGCAGGTTTTATTTTGCAGAAGGGGGAAACCTGGAAGGACCTGGGATGGTCGTGACAGAGTGGAGACCAAGTTGTGCTGTCACACTTCCTGGCTGATGGAGGATAAAGGGTTGTGAGAGAGCAAGGCCTTTAGTTGCTGGAAATACCTCTCCGTTAGGCAGTGGCTGTGAAGAAAGAAGATCTGAGATCACTTAAAGGGGATGAACTTGAATCCGAACTGCTCATCTGAAATTGTTAAATGAGTTCTGGTGGCTGCAACGCACTCCAACAGAACCTGATGTGCCGATCCACAAGCTCACGTCATAGCAGTGTAGGAGGTCAAAGGCAGCGAGTGTTGAGGGAGATGGAGAATTAAAGTCCAAGGTGACTGGAAGCTCAGGCTCACCTGTGTGAACTGAGTGGAGGGATTCAGTAAACCGTTCACTGAATCAGAAGTTGTTTCTTCATGACATCGTGAGCAGCAAATCAAATTCACGAGGTTGGAAGTGGTCGTTTCATTCAGGAGGACTGCCTAGGCTTAAACAAGAACGTCTCCAGATGCTGGGGGTCACGTGCAATATACAATGTGCTGGAGAAACTCAGCACGTCACACAGCGTCCACAGGGAGTAAAAGGCAGTCAATGTTTCGGGCCTGAGCCCTTCGTTAGGAATCAGAAAAAACAGGTACAGTAAAACTCCTGGTATCCAGCACCTATGGGGATTGGTAGATGCCGGATAAGTACATTTTCCGTTTGCTTGAGACTTACAAATACACCTGAATCAAGAATAAAGTTTTAAAGACAAAAATACTATACTATGCTTACACTGAACAAACTTCACTTGCATGAATATATAAACAGTAAAGCACTTAGCTTTATTTTCAGTTCTATTCTTTGAAAACATTTCACCATTGCTGCATCTGCAGGTTCCTCCCCCTCCAAAGTTTTCCGAAACACAATCATTAATATTATAGATAATTAACCCCCCCACCTCCAGGTTTACAGATGAAACCTCCGAACGGGGTGACTCTAAGCAGAGTTAAGGGAATAATTTAAGAGAGTCACCCCAATAGTGACCAGCATCAACCAGATCTTCATCCTGGCCGACACCATTGCTGCTTCACACAACTTTATTCAAACAGCTGCTATGAGCAAAGCCCGACCAAGGCCTCTGCTGGCTGGATATCTGTTCCCATCTTCACTGAAGGTTGATGTGTTACTTCAGATAACTTTTACAATTGTAAGCTTGCATATTTTTTACCTATAATTCTTATTTATTTTTTTTAAATGTATTTTCCTTTGTTTTTGTTTTGCCAATTGCTTGAATTCTGGATACCAGGGAATTTACTGCAGGTGATTGAAGCCAGAAGGCTAACGGGTGGATGCAATGGGAGCTTCTTCCAGTGGGAAGGGCAAGTCAATGTTTCAGGTCATTTATTCTAATCAAGGGTCTTCAACCTGAAACGTTGACTCGATTTTTCTTCCCACAGATGCTGACTGACCTGCAGAGTATTTCCAGCATTTTCCTTTTATTGATCTTGACTGATGTTAGAGAGGGCTTGAAAGTAACACAACCTCCTATTTCATCGTTGTTTCCCAATTTCATGTTAAAATGTGATTGTCAGGAAGGCACAACAGCGACAGCACTTCCTGAGAAGACTGAAGCGGGCAAGGCTACCGGCCACCCCTATGTCAACCTTCTACAGGGGCTCCATTCGAGAGGGACCTGACCGGCTGCATCACTGTGGTACGAATGCTGCAGAGAAATGGATCGGAGGTCAATTTCCCCCCCCCCCCCCCCCCCCCCCACATTGATGTGATCAACCGGGATTGATGTCTGAAGAGGGCACACAAAATCATTGAGCACCCCTTCCACCCCACACACACAGCATCTTTCAGCTGCTCCCATCGGGGAAGAGATACAGGTGGATCAGAGCCAGCGCCACCAGGCTGAGGAGCAGAGAGACTGCTGAATGACCAAAGGAACTGCTCACACCAACCATCTGAGACTCTCATTTGAATAAAACCATATTCATTGATTTTTATAGATTAAAATACTTGTCCTGCACTGCATTGTTTGTCTGTATATGTTGTGTGCCTACGTATTTTGCACTGAGGATCAGATAACACTGTTTCGTCAGGTTGTACTTGTATAATCAGATGACAATAAATTTGACTTGACTTGCTGACCTCATGAAATAAACTGGTCACTCAGCAAGGTGAACAGGTCCAGAAGCTCTTCTCATGCAATCAATACTGGAATGTTTCATTGAAATAACTTTCCTCACTGGATCCTGTTCCTTCTAGTGATTTGTGACTCTAATTAAATTTTTACAACACGGTAAAAGCTGATTCTACCCATTTAAACCCATGCCGCCCAAATCAACCTCCAGCCTGTACGCTTTTGGAAGGTGGGAGCCAAGTGGAGCACCCAAGGAAAACCCACGCAGCCGGGCCCAGCACAAGTTCAGCCCCCAAACTGGTGTCAGGTACAGAGCACGCTCATCCTCCAGGAGAGACAGTATGCTGTCCATGAGAGTGGGAACCAGTTACCTAACCTCCCCAATGCTGGCAAAATGTGGAGGTGCAAAGAGTGAACAAATTTAAGTTCTTGGGAGTCACTATCTTGGAGGATCTTTCCTGGACGCAACACACCAACGGCATCGTGAAGAAAGCACGTCAGTGTCTCGACTGACTCAGGAGTTTGCAAAGGTTTGGTATGACATCAGAAACCCTGGCAAATTTCTACAGCGGTGTGGTGGAAAGTGTGCTGACTGGCTGCATCACGGTCTGGTATGGGGGACACTAATACCTCTGAGCGTAAAGCCCTGCAAAAGGTACTGGACGCAGCCCAGGACATCACAGGCAAAACCCTCCTCACCATTGACAACATCTACAGGGAACATTGCCGTCGGAGAGCAGCAGCAATCCTCAAAGACCCTCGCCACCCAGCAAACACTCTGTTTTTGCTGCTGCCCATCAGGAAAGAGGTATCAGTGCCACAAGACTCACCCCACCAGGTTCAGCAACAGCTGCTCCCCCTCCACCATCAGACTCCTCAACAACAAACTCAATCAGGCACGCATTTAAGGCCTCTGACTTGTGCACTTGATTGATTTTTTTTCTCTTTGCATTGCACAGTTTATTTACATTATCTGTTTACAATTCTTTATTTGTTTACATGTATATGTTGCGTACAGTTACTTTTTGCACTTGCCCAAAGGAAAAGGAATTTCGGGGTTGTATGTGATGTTATGTATGTACTCCAATAATTAATCTGAAAATAATATAACTGCAACCAGTTCTTGGTTCAGCAATCCATGTCAACAATGTGCCCTAACATACAGATATGCACAGACACAGGGATTTAGGATGGCAGATGTTTTAAATAGAAGATTTTCTCAAGTCCTCTGGTTAGAGTGGGCACATGTTGTACCATAGATTATCAATCAGGCGTGGAACGACATAGCCCCCCACCCCGGACAGGGTAGACTCACAGGCAGAGGAGATCAGCCCACACAGCCGGATCACTCAATTAAGGCAAAAACAGAGAAACACTGGAACTCAGCAGGTCTCACAGCATCCATGGAGGGTAAAGATATATACCAGTAACTGACAGTTTGAACCTGAGCTTTTCCTCAAGGTGTGAGCAGAAGCAGGCAAGGGACCTACAGTATATTCTCATGTATAAGTTGACCCCCTCCCCCGTGCCCCCTATTTTTGGCCATGGCCACCTTCCCATTCGTGTTCCCAATGCCCTGACTGCGGACTCAGGCCCCGGCCGCCCACCCATCTGAGCTCCTGACACCCTGACCACTCTCCCATCCGAGCTCACAACGACTTGGCTGCCCGATTATCTGAGTGCCTGACGCCGTGGCCGCGGACTTACCACCTGGGCCTGGCCATCAGAGTGCCTGACACCTTGAATGATGCAGTATCCGTGTAAGGCCCCACCCCCCCTCCCCCCACCAAATGACCCAAAAATCTCAATAGGGTATATTAAAAGGCTGGTGAAAAAGGGAAGAATGGGAAGGGTTAGTTTTTGGCTCTGTGCAGGAGGGAAAAGAGAAGTTAGAGAGCGAGACAGAGCTGGATGAAGGGAGACTTGGGGAAAGTTGCACACTGCGTGACCTGCTCAACTCCTGCAGCATTTCTGTTTTTACTACAATCACAGCATCTCCAGATCTTTGTGTTTTACTTGACTACGTTAAAGTACAGACATTCACCGATTGCTGCTGGTCCTCCAGAGGCCTGGCGGTAAATCCATCACCAAATCCAACTGCTTCCTCCAGCTGTGGCTTCCTGTCACACATCGGACACAGCTCGTTGCGGACTTGGGACGAGCGCAGCCACACGATGAGATTCCAGCGTTCCCCCGAGGAGATGGGCAGTGCCCCGTGGCAGTGCTGGCCACGGTGGAACAGGCCATGGCCCACTCGGTGTTCGACCTCCACACACTTGCCCTGACCCACCTGAACCTGAAACCACAGACCACTGATTAGTACCTAAACACATCACAGAGACCCCACCATACCCTGGCCATCTGATGTCCACAATGGGGTGGGAATAAAATTTAGTAGTCCACCACTTTGGTGAACCAGGCTCAGAATCTGCACTGCCAAGAAACAATTAAATCACTGTTGATCGTTAAAACATTCTTGTTTCAGAGGTCTTGGAATGACCACCTTCCACTACACATCAACAACTCTGTCGTGGAGAGTACCAAATTCCTTGGAACCCATTTAACTAGTGGACACTCAACATCTCCTCACTCGTCAGGAAGGTGCATCACTGACTGCACTTCCTCTGAAGACTGGAGTGGGCAAAGCTACCGGCCACCATTATGTCAACCTTCTATAGGAGCTCTATTGAGAGCGTCCTGTCCAGCTGCATCTCAGCACGGTACGATTGTGGCAGAGAAATGGATCGGATGTCAATCCACAGGACCATGAGAGTGGCAGAGAGGATCACTGGGGGTCTCCCTCCCCCCACCCTCCATTGATATGATCAACTAGGATTGTTGTCTGGAGAAGACATGCAAAGTTATCGAGGACCCCTCCCACCTGCACTCAGCATCTTCCAGCTGCTCCCATTGGGAAAGAGATACAGGAGGATCAGAGCCAGCACCACCAGGCTGAGGAACAGCTTCTTCCCACGGACAGGGAGAATGCTGAACGACCAGAGGAACGGCTCACCCTAATCTATCATATTTATGAAACTATTTATTAATTTGTGTATATGAACACTTGTCCTGCCTATGTATTTTTTGTCTGTATGTGTATTATGTCTGGTTGTGTTTCTGTGTGTTTTGTACCGAGGACCGGAGAATGCTGTTTTGTTGGGTTGTACTTGTGCAATCAGATAACAATAAATTTGATTTGACTCTTGTGGGTGAAGTGCAAGTTCCTGAGATTAGGGTGGTGTTTCTCACTGACCTGCGGCCAACACTAATCACTTTGCTGCACGTTGGCTGCTGGGTTTTCCACAGTGAATTGGAAGGACACCATGCCTACAAAAACACTTTGGGGCAGGGAGACTGAGGTGTAGCACATGAAAGCCCACCTTTCCTTCAGGCCTCCATGGCTGTGAGCAGGACATTTTGGCTTCAGGGTATGGAGATGGGGCAGCCGTGAATGAGGGCATCCAGTGTTGAAACCACTCCGCTTATGACAAAGTTTGACAGGGTACATTTTTTTCAAATCCAGTTTGGCAGAGAAACTGATTTAGCTTTTTGTGGGTGGGAATATGATTGAATCAACAGTGAGTCACGATGTGCTCCAAGTTCCTTCCGCAACCCTCACAACTGCATTGATCCAGACACAGTAAAACCCCTTTATCCAGAATTCAAGCAACCAGCAGCCTCAAGTAACTGGCAAAATTTTTTTTTAAAAATCAGGGAAAATAAATCAATAAAATAAATAAAAATGTAAATAAAAGTTTAAATGTTCTCTGAAGTAACACGTCAACCTTTGGTGAGGATGGGAGTAAACATTCAGCCAGCGGAGGGCCTTGGTCGGGCTTTTCTCATAGCAGCTGTTTGAATAAAGTTGTGTGAAGCAGCAATGGCGTCGCCCAGGATGTTGATGCCGCACGCCGTTGGGGTGACTCTCTTATCCCTGCTTCGTAAGTCTTTATTGGTATATTAGTAAGGCTTTATCTGTAAACTTGGTGGGGGTGGGGGGGTAAGTGTTAATTATCTATGTTATTGTTTGTCTTTCGGGCAGATCCGTGGAGGGGGATGTACCTGCGACGGTTAAATCTTTTCAAAGAATGTAACTGAAAATAAAGTAAAATGCTTTACGATTTATATATTAATTCAAGTGAAGTTTGTTCAGTGCAAATACAGTATAGTATTTTTATCTTTTAAACTGTTTATTCTTAATGCAGGTGTATCAGTTAGGGATTGTAAGAGCAAGTCTCAAACAACCGGAAAATGCACTTATCTAGCATCTACCAATCCCCATTGGTGCTGGCTTCTACTGTACTTGGTTTACTAGGGCTGAGTTCCTTGGCCCAATGAGTGACCGTGGCTGCATTTCAGGATTTAAAATTTTAACATTTAAACGTTTTAAAAGGCCATTCTGGCGCACAAGTAAACATTACAGAGTATTTGAACACGAGCTGGAATACTGTACATCAAGACCAGTTTCATTTCAAAACATCTTTCACAACTACTGGGCATCCAATAAAACATATCTGGTATTGGAATCCTGGCCATCAATGTGCACTTGGCAATCATCCATGGGCAGCAATGACCCAATAACATGTTGATGGTGCTGATCGAGGCATAAACAATGGCCAGGAGATGTGAGAACATTCTGCTCTTCTTCCAAAGCCACAGGGAATGTTTTCTGTCCAACTGAGGACCAGACATTTCCAATAGCCAGCTTGCCCTAAGTGTTGCACTGGGAACCAAAGGCGCACATTCAAGTCTAGTTTGCCACCTGAATCAGAGAGTCCACTCAAGATGCCAATGTCTAGGATCGTCATACTTACTGGCTCAAGGCTGTGACGCAGGAGGAGAGGGATTTGCACGGTTATTACAGCGCCAGCGACCCGGGTTCGAAAATGCCACTGTCTCCCCATGACCACGTGGGTTTCCTCTGGGTGCTCTAGTTTCCTCCCATGTTCCAGAGATGTACAGTTAGTAGGTTAACTGATCACTAGGGTGTATTTGGTAAGCCCGGGCTTGTGGGCTGGAAGTGCCTGCTACCGTCAGTGAGAACACAACAGTGAAATAGAAGACACAAGATATTTTCTGCCATACCTGCCTCATGTCTCCAAAGTAGAGGTTCCCCCCATCAAAATCTTTCCCAAGTGACACGTTCAAAGTGACTTCAGCATTGTCATAATGGAAACTGAGATCACGGTCTTGGTTGTCTGCATACTTGACCACAAATGCTTTGTGACTATCCAGACTCTGCCCTCCATAGTCCGGGTATAGGATGGATGTGATCGTTTGAAGGTAATCCTCACGCAGTGGGGTGATAAGGGTCTCATCAAACCCAAGTTCATTCAAAAGCACCTTGATGGCAGAGAGGATAAACTGTTACATCTACATGCATTCAAACAATATCAGAAAATCCAGATCTTCAAGAAAGAAAAAGAATGACTATAACAGCTAGGAAGCAGAGACACAGCGCTGCTCTTAAGGAATCAACAACCCAGTCCTCCATGCAGGCTTTAAACTGCCTACTGAAGGAGCTGATGGTGTTTGTAAGTAAAATGCTGCATCTGTGGAAGTATGTGACCAAGATAGCAGTGCCCATGTTTGACAGAGGCCATGAGAGTGGTGGGGGGGGGGGGGGGGGGGGTGTTTTAGAATCTAGGGAGCAGCAAACCAGCATAGGCACCAGAAATGGGAACACCCACCCCACTGTCTCTTGTTGAGAAGGAGAAGCAGGAGATGACCCTACAGGACAGTGACCACGGCAGCTGACAAGTGAGGGACTCAGCAGCTGAGGAACCCACACAGGCGGTGGGCTGCTGGAGACTGGCTCATAGGAACCAGGTATCAGAGCTGGGTTGCGAGAGGGGGCTGAGGGCAAGAAGGGCTCCCATAGGGCCTTATCATCGTGTCATGTTTGGATATGGAGGTTGGGTTGCCGATGAATCAAACAGCTGTAGAGGATGTGGGAATGCTCGAGGTGAATCAACAGGCACTCAGTGACTCTGAAGGGACAGCCCTTTGCTTCTCTTTCTCCTATTGTTAGAGGCACCAGGCAATGCTCATGGCTACTCTTTTCACATTGGCTAACTGGCAAATTGGTGGTTCAATGAACCAGTTCAAAACAGCATTTTTGCTGTTCACTCTGGACCAATGTAAACAGGTTCTCTGCACCCTCTCACACTCACCTTCCGGCATCCAAGAGCAAAGGGACACCTATCCTCCAGTGGTGAAGTCCTGCAACTCCCCCTGTCCCTTTCACACTGGGCTAACTAGTACCCTGATTCAAAACGAATTGGCAATGATACACCCTCCCTCGGTGGTTCATCCCTGGGGCGGTCTGAAGCCTGCATGCTGGTTTGCGAGTGTTCACACTGGCACGTTAACCGGTAGATTGGCGGTTAATTGTTGGGTTAAAGTGCTAGTTGAATGGGGCTGGCAACTCTTTGTTTGCCTTGCAGCAGACAAAAGTTAAAGTATATCATGTATGTTGCATTTTTAATGTATTATTCCGTGACGTAATACACAGTACATCCAATTTAAAATAAAAGCAAAAACTTGCAAATGCTCTAAATCTGAAATAAAAACAGAAAATGTTAAAAATACAGCAGATTATGGAATATCTGTAGAGTAAAATAAAGAAATGTTTCAGACCAGGTGGCAGTTAGCGGTCAGCGCAACTCCTTTACAGTGCCAGTGATCGGGACCAGGGTTCAAATTCCACGCTGTAAAGAGTGTCTGCGTGGGTTTTCCCCAAGGGCGCTAGTTTCCTCCCACCTTTCGAAACATACTTGGGGGGGGGGGGTGGTGTAGGTTAATTGGGTGTAATTTGGGCAGCATGAACTCGTGGGCCAAAATGACCTGTTACCATGCTGTATGTCTAAATTTAATTTTTAAAAAAATCAGAACTGGGAAACCTGGCCAAAAGGAACAAACAAGTTTCACTGAGGGAAAGTTCAATGTCTGGAACAAACAGACTGTGTGTGATGGGTTGCAGCCTAATGGCAGCTAACTGATGGCGCATAAAAAGGGAGGAGAGAGAGAGAGAGAGAGAGAGAGAGTAAACACAGCAATTGCTGCCATCGAACAGAATAGGAACTAGAAGCAGACCACTCAGCCTCAGTTCTCAACACATCAAACGTTATGGGGAGAAGGCAGGCGAGTTGGGCTGAGTGGAGAATGGATCAGCCCATGATGCTCTGGGAAAGCGGACTCGATGGGCTGGCCTACTTATACCACCAACCCCAGCAAGGAATTCCAGGCACCCACAACTCTCTGTGTAAAAAACTTCCCTCCCCATAATTTGCTTGCTATTCCTGCCCTGGGGTGACTGTCTACTTTATCTATGCCTGTCATAATCTTGATGATCTCTTTGCTCCAGAGAGCCTTGCCTCATAAGACATGTTTTCCAAAATCCAGGCAGCATCCTGGTAAATTTTCTCTGCACCCTCTACAGAGCTTCCACATCCTTCCTGTAATGAAGTGACCAGAACTGAACTAAAGTGTCGTCTCACCAGAGATTTATGGAGCTGCAACATTACCTCACGGCTCTTGGACTCAATCCCCTGACCAATGAAGGCCTTCTTAACTATCCTATCAAATCACGCAGCAGCCTTGGGAGATGGATCTGGACACCAAGGTCCCTCTGTTCTTCCTAATTACAGATGCTGCATGGTAATTAGTCATTCCAGCCACACGCCCATGCTGCCCAAATACACCCATGTATTTCGCTAACTGTCCAACCCAAAGATCTTTGGAACGGGGACCCAAATGAGGAAGACGGGGGGGGGGGGGGGGGGGGGGGACCCACAGGGAAAATGTACAGACTCTTTATAGACAGATCAGCCACTGAATGTCCAACTGCTGTTTCTATTTGTCACACATCTCTTACTTTGAAACTGTGACTCCTGACTCCAAATCCCCATCCAAGGGAACCATTCTCTCCACTTACTGCACCGGTCCAGCCCTCTATTATAAGAGGGTGTTACGATAGTTTTGGTTTCTCTAGTTTTATGTAGGGAAGTCTCACTGAGCAACAGGGTGCTCGGTGGGGAGTAATAACCAGCAGGCCCTCATACCTTACCCCATAGTTGTTCATGGTGTTGGGGCGACCCTTCGGCATCTCCGACTGCTCAAAGTTCTCAAGCTCGGCCACAAGCTGGCTGCAGAACTCCCAGGTAAACACTGGGAAGGAGTAAACCCTCTCGGCTGCAAGGAGAAGGAAGATCAAACAATGAGTCAGACAGAGGACAGAAACAGGCCCTACTCCCCATGCCCATCAGGTCCCTCCTACCCGTGCCCACAAGGGCATTCCTGCCCATCCACATTAATACCATTTGCCAACATTTGGTCTAACCTCCAACCTGCTGATACCACCGCCAATTAAACATAGAGCCTGTATCTGATTCCATCGCCTGCTCCGGCACCATCCCAGCAATCAATCGCTCTGTTCCTCAAACCCTACTTACATTGATGCCACTATCATGGAAGAAATAATGATCTATCCCTCCTATACCTCTCATAACTTTATACACAGGTCAACCCTCTGCCCAGCCCAGAGATTCACGATTTGGTTAACTGTCATTTACCCAAAAATCTTTTTCCTATTTTTGCCCTGTGAAGGTACACCAAGAGGACCTTAGTCCTGGACCACAATCAAGAGATGTTGAGGGATGGTGGATCCCACCAACCCCTCCTGCGCTCCTATATCATCCGTAGTCACACGGCCTTTGGTCGCTGGTGATCACGAGCTCCAGGATCCCCGGTTCCTAACCCCCACTTGAAAGCTGTCAGCGCACAAAGATCCTCAGGAGCACCTTCATGGACCCCAGGCCTGATACCTGCTTTGCCTGAGGTGAGGCCTTTGGAAGCCAGGTCTGGAGCATGGTCCGCAGCTACAGTCTCCTACTGCACTGGCTCCCCTGCCCTCTCAAATCCCACAGCCTTCAAAGTCTGAGTTGCTCAATGTGGGTGCCTCTGTCTTGAACACAGACCTACAAGGACATCTACGTAAAAGCTGCAGCCTATGGCATTTTAATGGCAGTTCACACCTGCACATGGCCATTGGACAGGATGGCCAGGCTCCCAGCTCTGCACCAGACATCTTGGCAATCTCGCAGTGACTGAAGCTTCCAATCCAGCCAACATCCTGCTGAACCCCTTCTGCATTCTCTCCAATAACAACCAGGGCATTCATATTGTGAGACCAGAATTACTCGCAACATTTCAAATGAAGGCTAACAATATTTTGTAAAGTTGCAAAAGAACATCTCAGATTTTATATTCTCTGCTCTGACCCCGCTGCCTTCACCACCCAAACTGCATGTGCTATCATTTGCAGGGAACTATGAACATGAACCCCAAGTTCTCTCTCTGTCCATTCATTTTCCTTCGTGCACCATCATTTGCTGCCAATGCCCTGACTTCCCCAAACACATCACCGTGGTCACCGCACCGGGAAGATATGGTTGCACTGGAGAGTGTGCAGGAGATTCACTGAGGCTTTGGCTAGATTGGATTTGAGGACCAGTTACACAGGGAAAGAGGAGATAGGCAGGGTTTACTGATTCCCTGGAACAAAAGAGGCCAAAGGTAACTGACAGAGGCATGAAAAATTGTAAGAGGCTTTGATAAGGTCAATAGCCAGGAGCTTCTTCCCAATGGTCAGAGTATCAAAAGCACGGGGTGGGGGGGGGGGGGGGGCATAGGTTTATTGTGAGCAGATTCAAGTGGAAAGTTTGTCTTATGCAGCGAGTTGTTGATATCTGGAATGTAAAAACACAGTAAATGCTGGAGGATCTCAGCGGGCATCGTGGTATCTGTAGGAGGTTAAGATATATTACTGACGTTTCGGGTCTGAGGCCCTCGTCAAGGTTAGTGTTACCCGAGGAGGTGGTGGAATCAGATATAGGCAGCCAGGAGGTATTTTGACAGACATTTAAATGAGCAAGGCAGAAAATAGGGTTCTAATGTGGGCAAATGGGATTAGAGTCATGAAATGTAATAGATCTTATAGAAACATATAAAATTATGAAAGGCAAAGATAAGATAGTAGGTAAGTTGTTTCCTTTGGTGGAGGAGACCAGAACTAGGGGACTTAGCCTCAAGATTCAGGGTGGTAGATTTCAGATGGAGATGAGGAGGAACTGGTTTTCTCAGAGGGTGGTGAATCTGTGGAATGCGCTGCCCATTGAAGCAGTGAAGGCGACCTCAGCGAATATATTTAAGGCAAGGTTGAATAAATTTTTACATAGTAGGGGAATTAAGGGATATGCATTTAAGAGACTCTTAGCCAGGCACACGGATGAGAGAAAAATAGAGGATTGAGGTAGGAAGGGTTTAGTACTTTTGGTAGGAACATCTAGGTCGGCACAACATTGAGGGCCGAAGGGCCTGTACTGTGCTGATGTTCTCTGCTCTATTACAAATTTTTCATCGAAATATTGAAAAGGCCACGAGAGGGAGGAGGTTGAGGAGACTGACGACAAACACCCAGCGGTACAAAAACAGCTTCTTTCCTTCCGCCATCAGACCTCTGAACAGACAATGAACCACACACACTACGTCACCTTTCTCTCTTTTTCCACTAATTATTTATTTTTAAATATTGCGTTTACGGAGACATCATTTATAGCAATTTTGCACCTGTAATGCTCACTACTGCCGCCACAAAACAACAAATTTCGTGACATGTTCACGACAATAAATCCAAATCTGATTTTTTTTAAAAAGCCAAGTTTGTAGGACTGGAATCTCCTTTGACAAGCAGTTCCTGGCACAATGGTTGAATGGCAGCAAGACCCATCCCAGCCACTGCAGGCAGTCCAGTGGCAGAGCCAACAGGCAGTTCGGACAGGATTGGATACCAACATCAACCTCGGAGTAAGAAAAAGTATGAGAATGTGTGGCTGAGGAGTTGGTGTGCGGTTGGGGGGGTTGTGGTTAGGTACTTGGATCACTGAGGCAGGCAGGGCATCTTATACCTAAATAAGGAAGGTGACCCATATCCTTGTGGTGAGCTTGCTTACACTGCTCGGAAAGGTTTAAGCTAGTTTGGCGGCAAAGGGAGTGTTGGGGGGGGGGGGGGGAGGTGGTGGAGAATGGGAAACTCAGTAACCATGTGGTAGGTGGGGAGCTTGACTAAAATGTGGAGGAGAAATCAAGCAAGTCCTGTGGGCAGAGGGAAGAGATGCGATGTAGGTTAGGGAGCATGGGAGGGAGAAATGGCATGGACCTCAGGCAAGTCAGATAGGTTCATAGTGTGGATCAGACATGGAATTACAATGTTACTGCAATCACCCACACGTGGTTGAGTGAAGGGCAAGAGTGGCAATTTAACATTCTGGGTTTGCAGTTAAAGATGTGGCAACATGCCAGTAGGCTGGTGTATAAGGCATTCCTTTATAGGTAGGGGATTGAATATACAAGTAGGACCACAAAACTCCAACCTCACAAACATTGGACAGACTACATTTGCTGTATTGAGTGTAATTCTGGTCACCCCACTACAGCAAGGATGTGGCTGCAGTGGAGAGGGTGCAAAGGAGACTCACGAGGATGATGCTTGGATTGGACGGCTTTGGATAACCTTTGAACACTAATGGTGATGCTGCCTTTGGTACGGACCCTCAGAGAGCGGGGAGTGGAGACCCAGCGGTCCTCCGCGGGATCCAACTGCCCAGTCTGACTCCCATCAGATCCATACAGGCTTGTTAAAGTAGCCAATGATAGTTTATTTTAATGCCCTGGGACCACGGGGCCTGGCGTCTATGATCGGCAGCAGCCATGAGGGGTTGCAATATTCCAGGAAAGCAGGACTGGCAAGGGGTACCAGAAAATGGGGAGACCACCCCATTTGAAAGGAGAAGTAGAGGAGACTACCCTGGGACAGTGACCACAGTGGCAGACCAGCAAGGGGTTCTGGGACTGAAGAACATATAGGCAAGCGGGCTGATGCTTATTCGAGGTGAGGCTCCCACTAGGGTGCAGGCTTCTGGAGACTGCGGTCGAAGGACTCACAACAGGCTGCAGACTGCTGGAGACTGGCTGAAGGGGTGTTAGGTAACGGAACTGGGACACGAGTATGTGCCGAGGGCTTCCTGATCATGTCAGAGGGGAACTCGGGTTGCCTATGACTAGAGTCTGTGTGGCTGCAGAGGCTGGAGACTAATCCACAGACACTCAGTGATTCTTGGGGGAGGGGGGCGGAGGGAACTCTCTTCAGCTTCTTGGGGGAGGGGGGGCAGAGGGAACTCTCTTCAGCTTCTCTTTCTCTGACTGTAAGGGACAGCGGGCAATTTCAGCTGACGGTGAACCCTTCTTTGTCTTACAGGTGACTAAAGGAAATTTCGGGTAATTTTAAATTTTCTGTTTAAGAACAAGAAATAGGAGCAGAAGCCAGCTCCGCCATTCTATAAGATCATGGCTGATCTGATCTGAACAATGACTCACTCCACCGACCTGCTTTTTCCCCTTTTTTATGTAAAAATCCATCTAAATGAACCTTAAATAAGTTTAATGAAGTCGCCTCAACCACTTCCCTGGGCAGAGAATTACAAATTCACGACTCTGGGAAAAACAGTTTTTCCTCATCTCCGACTTAAATCTACTCCCCTGAATCTTGAGGCTCTGACCCCTAGTTCTAGTCTCACCTACCGGTGAAAACAATTTTCCTGCCACTATCTTATCTGTCCCTTTCATAATTTGAGATGTTTCTATAAGATCTCCTCTCATTCTTCTGAATTAAAGGGAGTATAATCCCAGGCGATTTAGTCTCTCCTCATAGATCAACCCCCTCATCTCTGGGATCAATCTGGTGAAGCTCCTCTGGACTGCCTCCAAGGCCAGTATATCTTTCCTCAATATGGAGACCAAAACTGCACACAGTTCTCCAGGTGCAGCCTCAGTGGTATATTGTGTAGTTGCAGCATGGCCTCCCTGCCCTTGAATTCAGTTCCTCTGGCGATGAAGGCCAACATTCCATTTGCCTTCTTTATAAACTGCAGTACCTGCAACCCAACTTTTTGCGATTCATGCACAAACACTCCCAAGTCCTTCTGCACAACAGCATGCTGTAGTTTTTCACATTTAGATCACACATGTCAAACTCTGGCCCGCGGGCCAAATTTGCCCCGCGATATAATTATATTTGGCCCGCAAGATCATTTCAAAAATGTATTAGAGGTGGCCCGCCCTGCAGCGAGAACCGATGCTGTTTTTTGGTAATGTCACCCCCACCATCCTCCCCCTTCATTGCACATCCTTCCCCATTGTAACACGAGAAATTGTAACACGAGAAGTCTGTTCGATGTCATCAGCCGGCAAGCCAGTTGGAAGGCTCCCCGCACAACCAGTCACTTCTCCCACCTGTCGAGCGGTGCGGTGGATGGGCGAGCGCCTGTGATTTCCTGTTGGCGTGACGGGCATGGCAGGCTGCGCACGGCCCCCGGGCAGCGCGACCCCCGCGCGACTGGCACCGGACGGCCCTTCCACAGCGCGAGCGCACTTCTCCCGGTCGCCACGGCCTTCAGCGCTTGCACCCACGCGGACCCCAGGGACAGCTGGTTCGGCCCTGCACATGAAGAGAGAGATGGTGGCTGTCCGCAAAGGCTGATCGGCAGCGCGCTGGGCCTGAGTGGGTGGGTAAGCAGGGGTGGGCAGAGGGTGTAGGTGAGGAGTAATGGGCAAGGGAAGTTATGGTGGTGTGAGGGGCAGTTAGAGGGAGGGATGAGTAGAAGGAGGGGTGGATAGGGAAGAGGTAAAAGGGGAGGGGCAGGGCGAGTAGGGGAGGGGTGATTAGAGGGTGAGAGACGGGTAGAGGGAGGAACAGGTTGAGGGGAGAGGCAGTAGAGGGGCGTGTATAGGATGGGGTGGGTAGAGGTAGAGCAAGTGTAGTGAGGGGTGAGTAGAGGTTGGGTAAAGGACTGGTCAGGTAGAGGGATGGTGGGTCGAGGGTGAATAGAGGCCTAGAGCCTGAGGAGTGAGCAGGAAATGCTGAGTCCTGATGCAGGCCAAAATGGACACAGCCTGTGAATCCTGACTACATCTCCACAGGGACCAAATATGTTTCCCTCAGGTCAAGCAAAGGGTGAACTTGAGCTACCTACTCCTGACCTGTAACATTATCCTCCTAAAGTTATATCCTAAAGTTTAACATTACATATGTTGAAAGAAGAGAAAACATGCAGATGTGGTTGAAAATTTTCAATAAATATTTAGTTCGGCCCTCAACTTAGAAAAAGTTTTTAATTTGGCCCTCCGTGAATTTGAGTTTGACACCCCTGATTTAGATCATCTGCTCTTCTATTTTTCTTACCAAGGTGTATGATCTCACATTTACTAACATTGTACTCCATTTGCCAGACCTTTGCCCACTCCCATAACTTAACTATATTAGCCTCTCTACATCCTCTGCATGGCAATATTGAATTTGGGAGGAGACTGGAAACTTTGGGCTGGTTTTCCCTGAACTGAAGGAGGCTGAGAGCTGACCTTATAGGCACACATGCAATTATGAGTCTCAGAATAAATCACTGACTCTTCACTTTCTCCCTAAGCGAGGCTCTCAAGACCTGCCTGGTTGCGACTTCATTTGGTCCAACAGTCCTTCAAAATCTGCATCCTCGCTTCTGCAATAGGCGACAATTTCACGGAACTCTGGAGCCAGGAAGTTTTCCTTGGGGGGGAAAAAAACAAAGCAGCATCCTTTCTTATACTGCACCCAACCTGTAGTCGATTTAGCCAAACCTCCGATTTGGAGGAACTCAGCGGGTTGAGCAGCAGCAGTGGGGCAAAAGAATGGTCAAATTCAGGTCAAGCCCCTGCATCAAAGACTTTTATCTCATAATTCCACCCCCCACCACCCCCAACACTGACTGACCCCTGAGTTCCTCCATTTGCAGTCTCCCACAACTTTTGTTGCCACACTGTGCGCCTGGCCCCAAATATTGACAGAGCACTCATCAATGCATAGCTATTGACCACCAAGGGTAGATGCTTCGTCCCTCCCCCAGGTCACTGCGCCTAGTCGTATCTGGGTCTTGCTGCATGGGAGCATTCATCACCAAGACATCATGAAGGACCCCATCTCCCTGGTCATAACCTCTTCTCGCCACTACATTTGGGCAGAAGGTTCAGAAGTTTGAAGACCAGCACTTCCAGGTTCGAGCAGTTTTTATCCAACAGCTCTCAGGCTCTTGAAACTCCTTGTATACCAACCCTCACTACAATCTACACCAGGACCAAAAGATCTGTCTGCATTTCTGAAACCTTTTTTTTGCACTAACTGTTGCAGTTTTTCACCATTTAGATCCTTGGTGTGCATAAAAAGGAACCTATCCTGGATCAATCATCTCCTCGTTAGTCAGGAAGGCGCAGCAACGCCTTCACTTTCCAAGGATGTTGAGGAGGGCAAGATTACCGGGCCCCCAACTCGGCAATCTTTTACAGAAGCACAATTGTTATGTCTGGGTGCGGCCCCCACCTCTGTTCCCTGCCCGTAGCTCCCTGTGATTGAGCCCTGTCTGGTTCGCAAGCCAGATCTTCACACATTTTGAGTGAGTTGTCTGACACATGGCAGCCGTACCTGTAAAACGTAGACGGCAGGATTCAGCGGGTGGTAATGTGCCGAAATGATTGCCACTCTCTCCAAACTGGCCTGGCTCAGCAGCTTTCTTCTCTGAACTTCTTGATCAATCTGCAGGGGGCAGGGGAAAAGTGACGTTCATATCCCCATGATTACTGAACTGCTTCTTATCAGAATCACTCTGAGGGCTTCTTTTACAGTGTAACTACATAGCAAAATCCCACGAGGAACAAAGAAACATTTGCAAGATCACTACATGATTTTAATTCCCATTCAAAGGAAATGTAAAAATGCCCTCAAACTTCAGCCAACAACTGCTATTTAAATTATTAGTCTCTCTTTTTAAAAAAAAACAGTAAAATTCCAGGTACCGGAATTCAAGTAACTGGCAACCCAACCAACCAGCAAAAAAGTTTGAGGAAGTAAACAATTTGATTAAGAATAAATAAAAAATTCTGTAAGTTTAAAACTGTAAAAGTAAAGATTCTCCGAAGCAACATATAACCTCTTAGCAAAGATGGGAGCAAACATTCAGCCAGCTGAGTCCCTTGCCCGTGAATAAAGTTTCAATAAAGTTGTGTTCGAATAAAATGGGGGCACCCAGGATGAAGAGCTGGCCAGTACCACTCGCTGCTGGGGTGACTCTCCCTATCCCTGCCTAGAAAGAGTCGATATCTTTATTAGTATTGGGCATATTAACCATATAACCATTTACGGAGCAGAAAACAGGCCATGTTGGCCTTTCAAGTCCGCACCGGTTCACGATTTTGTGCGTCCTCTAATGGTCCCGTTCTTCTTCTTCTTAACCATGTTTTTACCTTTTCTCAAAACATTCGACCCACGAATCTATGCCCACTTTCAGAGTAAGGCTTTAGCTATAAACTTGGGGGAGGGGGTTGATTATGACAGCAGCAGGATTAGCACCGCGTTTAACACAACGCTGTTACGTACAAGGACTGCCTAAAGAAATCTCTTGGTGCCTGCCACATTGACCACCGCCAGTGGGCTGATATCACCTCAAACCGTGCATCTTGGCGCCTCACAGTTCGGCGGGCAGCAACCTCCTTTGAAGAAGACCGCAGAGCCCACCTCACTGACAAAAGGCAAAGGAGGAAAAACCCAACACCCAACCAACCAATTTTCCCATGCAATCGCTGCAACCGTGTCTGCCTGTCCCGCATCAGACTTGTCAGCCACAAACAAGCCTGCAGCTGACGTGGACATTACTCCTCCATAAATCTTCGTCCGTGAAGCCAAGCCAAAAAGAAAAGAAGTTACAGTGCCAGTGATCTGGGTTCAAATTTAAATGTTGTAAATTACAGGAATTACCTGATTAAAGGGAACTTCAAATAATTAAGGGTAACCATATAGATTTTTTTTTCAAATGACCTTACATTTCGCACCATCTTTTGTCTTTTAAACTATTCTTAATACTAGCGAATTAGCCATTGTGTGTCTCAGGCAACTGGAAAATTCACATATCTGGCATCGGCAATCCCCGTAGGTGCCGGATACTGGGGATTTTACTGCATATAGTTTCTAATTCAAGGTATACAGCTTTCGCAAGCTGAGCCAGCATCGAATTGTCCATTCCTTACTGCCCTCGAGAAGGTTCTGGAACAGCTGTCATCCACAAAGTGAGGGTTGGGAGGAGGTCGCAAAGACACCTTAGCCCAAGAGGGCAAAACTTGGCAGTTGTAGTAATCACAGAAATGTGTTGTTATCCAGTGGCAACAGAACGAGGCAGGCTACGCATCATTTAAATAGTGACAGATCAATGGTACTGATAATACCAAGGGTCCTGGGTGACCTACAATGTATCTAAATGATTTGGATTATGGTATAAATGGCTTTGTGGCTAAATTTGCAGATGGTACCAAAATACGTGATTGGGCAGGTAATGCCGAGGACACTGAAAGGCTGCAGAGAGACCTGGACAGATTAGGAGAAGGGGAAAAGAGATGGCAGATGAAATACAACATTGGAAAGTGTACGGTTGTGCACTTTGGTAGAAGAAATAGACGGGCAGACTATTATTTAGATGGGGAGAAAATGGACTTGGGAGTCCTCATGCAGGACTCAGGCAGCACCAGTGCAGTGGTTAGCGCAACGCCTTTACAGTGCCAGTGATCGGGACCGGGGTTTGAATCCCACGGTCTATGTCAGGAGTTTGTACGTTCTCCCCGTGTCTGTGTGGATTTTGTCTGTGTGGATTTTCTCTGGGGCTTCGGTTTCCTCCCACTGTTTTTAAATGTACTAGGGTTGTAGGTTAATGGGGTGTAGGTTAATTGAGTGTAAATTGGATGGCACGGACTCATGGACTGAAATGGCCTGTTACCGTGCTGTAAGTCTAAATTTAAAAAAATATAAATTTGTACCCTAAAGGTTAACCTCCAGAGTTGAGTTACTGGTTGTTGTGTGGGAAGGGAAAAGTTTGGTGGGTTCAAAGAGCAACAAGTCTGGACACAGGAAGGATATTTATTAAAACATACGCAAGGGGGATCACAACAGGGGATAACACACACCAGTACTCAGAATCACACCATGTATTATAATCGGTCACATCAGACTTAACACGACCGATACTAGCAACTGCTTGCACTCAAACAAGTCTAGTACAACCCAGTCACATCGGACTTAACACTACTGATACGAGCAACTGTGTACAGACATATAACTAACGTGTGCCCACGTTACCTGCTGTTCCTTGTCTAACGTGGGCACAGCTCCAATACTATCTACAAGACAGCTCCGATCCCTGTGTAGTGCACACTTTACCAATGACTCCTCCAGTGATGTCCACAGTTCATGGCCTGGAGTGGAGCAAAGTTTATCTGAGGACCAAAGAGCTTCTCCACATGGTGGACTTTCTCGTGCAGCAAGCTGAAGGGTCCAGCCCAAATCATCATTAGCTGATTAATGGGGGCAGAGTCCAACCTTGATTGGCATGTGATATAACCTCTGACTAGATTCCAGATGGAGAGGTCACCTGACCCTTCACTGCAGTGGTGAAGAAGGCAAATGCAATGTTGGCATTCATTTCTAGAGGACAAACATGTAAGAGCAAGGGCATAATGATGAGACTCTATGGGGCGCTGGTGAGACCTCACATGGAGTATTGTATACAGATTTGGGCACCTTATTTAAGAAAAGATGTGCTGGTGTTGGAGAGGGTTCAGAGAAGATTTACTAGAATGATACCAGGAATGAAAGGATTAGCATATGAGGAATGTTTGTCGGCTCTTGGATTGTACTCGTTGGATTACAGAAGGATGGGGGGGCAGGGGCACGGTGGCGCTGCATTTCTTCTTTTTACCATTTTCTGTTTGCACTTTAATTGCTTTCGTTGTTTAATTTTCAAAGTTTTGAGGGGAGGGAAGGAAATTGTAAGTAAGCTGACATAGTCTTAAAGTAGATATGCGGAAAAATTTATTTAGTCAGAGGGTTGTGAGTCTGTGGAACTTGTTGCCACAGGCAGCTGTGAAAGCAAGGTTGTTGGTTGTATTTAAGGCAGAGATAGACAGGTATTTGATTTGTCAGGACATCAAGGGTTAGGGGGAGAAGGCCGGGGAGTGGGGCTGAGTGGGAGGATGGATCAGCTCATGATTAGAATGGCACAGCAGACTCAATGGGCTGACTTCTCTCTATCTCGCCTCCTCCCCACTCACCCGAGTCGTGCAGCTATCTCTCCCCCCTCGCCCACCTGAGTTGCGCTGCCGTCTCTCCCCCTTTGCCCACCTGAGTTGCGCTGCCGTCTCTCCCCCCTCGCCTGCCTCAGTCGCGGTGCCCTCGCCGCGCCGCCGTCTCTCCCGCCCGAGTCGCGCCGCCGTCTCTCCCGCCCGAGTCGCGCCGCCGTCTCTCCCGCCCGAGTCGCGCCGCCGTCTCTCCCGCCCGAGTCGCGCTGCTCTCTCACCCCTCACCAACCTGAGTCACGCTGCCATCTCTATCCATCGCCCACCCAAGTTGCGCTGCCGTCTCTTCCCCAACCTGCCCCGACTGAGACGCGCTGCCGTCTCTCCCCCCGCGCCCAAGTTGTGCTGCCGTCGCTTCCCCACCTTCATCCAACCGAATCACGCTGCCGTCTCACCCCCGTGCCTGACCGAGTCACACTGCCGTCTCTTCTCCCCTCACCCACCTGAGTCGGCTGCCATCTCTCCCCTCCCACCCGAGTAGTGCTGCCATCTCTCTCCTCCTCCTCCCCTGCCTGAGTCACAGTGCCGTCTCTTTCCCTCATCCACCCCAGTCACAATGCTATCTCTCCTCCCTCGCCCTCCTAGTTGCTCTGCTGTCTCTCCCTCCCCTCCCACCCCTGTTGTACCAGCGCCAGGGGAACAGCCTCCCGTTTCCCCTGCACTGGCAGAGCGGTTTCACCTGAATGGGGGATTATGGGTAGCGATGACTGCCATTGAGCCGCTGCCAGGCCGAATCGGGGGCGCTTATAAAGTAGCGGAATGCGAGGGGATACACGGGAGCTGAGTGTGGGTCATGCTATGTCATGTTTGGCACCACACTCCATCTTTGCTGAGCAGATGTCATCTATCACAAAAAAAAAACTGGATTTTGGAGGTTGCCAGTTTTCAGAATTCTGGATAAAAGATTAGGTGCCTATATAATAAACAGTAATGAAAGTCAGTGGAAGCTGCTCAAAAAACATTTTTGAACTTCATATGACCGTAAAATTAAATTCAATGTGGTCATGACATTCAGCATCAAATGTTACTCCTACTGAACCTCCTTGGATATTTTTTAACTGCTCCATATTGATTTGCATGGAGAACAGACAATCTTTCACAGATATTTATTAGATATAATCATGTGCAGGTAATCCCCAACTTACAACCGAGTTCTGCTCTGACTCACTGGAATTATTTGAAATGGGCACATGTCAGAAATTCACTGTTACCATTTTATCATTCGTCAAATACAACGTGGTGGTCACCAAGGCCAGCTCTCGCGAAAGGTTGCCACCCCTGCCATAGGCACTATTTTCCATAGACAGGCCCTACTTTCACCCAAAAGTATAATTTTTAATATTTACAGATATTTTTTCTTTAGTTTTTAAAATTTATGGTTTTTTGGGTCGTATGTACAGATGGTCGTAAGTCGGGGAGTAACTGTAATAATAATAAAGTTATAAACATCAACTTCGGTTTCTGCTAATCCACTCCCCACACTCCCTCTCTTTACCATCCCTCTGCCTTCTTTCCTCCAGCTCTTCACCCCCTTCCCTCTCTATTTACAGATATCCACCCCCTCCCGTTTGCTGGTGTGCCCTCCCTCCTGCCTGTAGTTCCGTGCTCCTCCCCCTTGCCATCTTGTTTGGGTGCCTGTCTATATTTTCTCATATCTTGATAAAGGGCTCAAGCTCGAGATGCTGGTTATCTTTGCTGTATAAAGTCCACATTTAGCCTACTGAGTTTGTGCTTTTATTTAGAATACTACGTTCAATTCTGGGTCATCCCATCATAGGAGGAAAGTGGAAACTTTGGAAAGAGTACAGAAGTGGTCTTCCAGGATGTTGCCTGGTTTAGAGGCGATGAGTTATGGGGTGAGATCGGGCTCCCCACTCCCCCCACCACCAGCACGCCCCCTCACTGATGAATCTAAGCAGACCTAATCTCCACAGTGTGTGGGACCAATCATTGACATGCGCTGGTTCACGCGAACAAGCACCATGAGGTACAGCAAGGTCTGGGAGCAGAGCAGGCAACAGGGCAGAGGGTGCAAAGGGACAGGTGGTCAGCTTTTACCTCGGCTTGAACCTCTTTGAACTGTTCTTCTGTCTTGCATCCTTTGCTCTGTAAAATCTAGAAGGATGCAAATTTTATGTTAATAAATAAACTGCCTTATTGCAATTCCATTAAAAAGCAATGCCGAACTCCAGATGCTTGAGCATCAGGAGGAATAGCTCTCATCTCTAAATGCAAAAAAACTACATCTTCCAGAGTGGAAGTTATGTGTCTCAGACCTCTGCTCCACAGCCAGCTCCAGACTATTTCCCGGAATTAAAGAGCTTGGTGCTCAATTGGGCAGTTCTTGCTTGTTAATTTCATTCATTTCACTGTTGCAAATATTCAACTGGTCAAGCAGGGTCAATAGTCCTCTCTCCACAGAGACGACGACCTCACCTGCCCCCTCCACTCTCAAATCCCCCCACTCCTCCCTTCCACACCTCCCCTCCCTCATACCCCACCCTCCCCACCATCTCAACTCAATCCCTGTCCACCATTCCCTCTTCCCCTCCTCCCACCATTCCTCTTCCCCTCCTCCCACCTTACTCTCTCCCCTTCCCCTGCCCTTCCCTCTCTCCTCCCTCCCCACATCCCTCCTCCTCCTCCCCACATCCCCTTCCCCCTCCCTCCCCCTCCCCCCTTCCCCCCTTCCCCCCTCCTCCTCCTCCTCCCCCTCCACAGCCTCCCTGCACCCTCCCTCCCTCCTTTCCCCTTCTCCTCCCCCTGCACCCTCCCTCCCCACCCGCCTCCTTACCTGCCCGAGCTCCGGGGCCGCCACGTCCCGGTCCACATGGAGCCGGTATCGCTGCAGGAAGATGTTGCCGGTGTAGAAGCAACGGCAGGAGTAGAAGCGGGGACCAGCCACAGGTCGGCAGCTCCAGGTACAGCCTCTCTCCATGGGCTGTCTGGGCCCAAGCAAGCGTGTCCTCGCGAGAGCCGCTCCGCCGGCCGCCCGCGCCCGCCGCCAGGTTCCGCCCGCCGCCACCCGGACCTCACCTCTGCTGCTCCCCCGCTATGGCCGGCGGCAAGAGGAGCGTAGCCACCCAGACCGAGGGGGCCGGCTTTGCCGAGCGCTACCGCCATGTCCGGCGCTACCTATCCACCGGCACCTACAGCCCGGCCCTCGGGCCAAGGCAGCGCCGCAGCGTCCGGCGCTTCGCACACAAATTCGCCCTGCACTGTGAGTGGCGGACGCCTGGCGGAGGGGTCCGCAGAGGGGGATGTGGGGGGGGGGACCGCAGAGGGGGATGTGGGGGGGGGACCGCAGAGGGGGATGTGGGGGGGGACCGCAGAGGGGGATGTGGGGGGGGGGGACCGCAGAGGGGGATGTGGGGGGGGGGGGACCGCAGAGGGGGATGTGGGGGGGGGGACCGCAGAGGGGGATGTGGGGGGGGGACCGCAGAGGGGGATGTGGGGGGGGAGGGGGGACCGCAGAGGGGGATGTGGGGGGGGAGGGGGACCGCAGAGGGGGATGTGGGGGGACCGCAGAGGGGGATGTGGGGGGTCCGCGAGGGGGATGTGGGGGGGGTCCGCAGAGGGGGATGTGGGGGGGGGTCCGCAGAGGGGGATGTGGGGGGTCCGCAGAGGGGGATGTGGGGGTCCGCAGAGGGGGATGTGGGGGGGGGTCCGCAGAGGGGGATGTGGGGGGGGAGTCCGCAGAGGGGGATGTGGGGAGGGAGTCCGCAGAGGGGGATGTGGGGGGGGGACCGCAGAGGGGGATGTGGGGGGGGACTGCAGAGGGGGATGTGGGGGGGGAACCGCAGAGGGGGATGTTGGGGGGACCGCAGAGGGGGATGTGGGGGGGGACGCAGAGGGGGATGTGGGGGGGACCGCAGAGGGGGATGTGGAGGGGGGGACAGCAGAGGGGGATGTGGGGGGGGGGACTGCAGAGGTGGATGTGGGAGGGGAGGAGTGGGGGAGGAGGGGGATGTGGGGGGAGGAGGGGTGGGGGGAGGAGGAGGTGGGGGGAGGAGGGGGGTTGTGTGATGTGGGGGGGGAGAGGAGGAGATTGGAGGGAGGAGGGGGTGGGGGGAGGAGGGGGTGGGGGGAGGAGGAGGGGGTGGGGGAGGAGGAGGGGGTGGGGGGGAGGGGAGGGAGGGAGGGGTGGGGGAGGAGGGGAGGGAGGGAGGGGTGGGGAGGAGGGGGTGGGGGAGGAGGGGGTGGGGGGAGGAGGGGGTGGGGGGAGGAGGAGGGGGTGGAGGGGGTGGGGTGTTGTGGGGGGAGGAGGGGGTGGGGGGGATGTGGGGGAGGGGTGGAGGAGGGGGAGGGGGGGTTAGGGGGTGGGGGGTTGGGGAGGAGGGGGTTGGGGGAGGGGAAGGGGAGGAGGGGGGTGGGGTGGGGTGGGGAGGGGGGAGGGGTGAGGAGGGGGGTGGGGAGGGAGGTGGAGAGAGGAGTGGGTTGAGGAGTGGGTGAGTGTCGGGGAGAGAGGGGATGTAGGGGGTTTGGGGAGAGGTGTGAGGGGTGAGGGTTTGTAGGGGAGAGGGTTTGTAGGGGAGAGGGTTTGTAGGGGAGAGGGTTTGTAGGGGAGAGGGTTTGTAGGGGAGAGGGTTTGTAGGGGAGAGGGTTTGTAGGGGAGAGGGTTTGTAGGGGAGAGGTTTGTAGTGGGTTTGTAGGGGGGAGAGGGGTTTGTAGGGGAGAGGGTTTGTAGGGAGAGGGGTTTGTAGGGGAGAGGGTTTGTAGGGGAGAGGGTTTGTAGGGGAGAGGGTTTGTAGGGGAGAGGGTTTGTAGGGGAGAGGGTTTGTAGGGGAGAGGGTTTGTAGGGGAGAGGGTTTGTAGGGGAGAGGGTTTGTAGGGGAGAGGGTTTGTAGGGGAGAGGGTTTGTAGGGGAGAGGGTTTGTAGGGGAGAGGGTTTGTAGGGGAGAGGGTTTGTAGGGGAGAGGGGGTGTGGTGGGGAGGGGGGGTCGGGTGTGGGGGAGGAGGGGCTCAGAGGGGAGAGGGTGTGGGGGAGGAGTGGCTCAGAGGGGAGAGGGTTGTGGGGGGGGTACCGCAGAGGGGGATGTGGGGGTGGACCGCAGAGGGGGATGTGGGGGGGGGGACCGCAGAGGGGGTGGGGGGGGACCGCAGAGGGGGATGTGGGGGGGGGACCGCAGAGGGGGATGTAGGGGGGGGGTGCAGAGGGGGATGTGGGGGGGGGATGCAGAGGGGGATGTGGGGGGGGATGCAGAGGGGGATGCGGGGGGGGATGCAGAGGGGGATGTGGGGGGGGATGCAGAGGGGGATGTGGGGGGGGGATGCAGAGGGGGATGTGGGGGTTGGTGGGGGGTGGGGGTGAGGAGGAGGGAGTGGGGGAGGAGGGGGTGGGGGGAGGGGGGGTGGGGGGAGGGGGGGTGGGGGGAGGGGGGGTGGGGGGAGGGGGGGTGGGGGAGGAGGAGGGTGGGGGAGGAGGAGGGTGGGGGGAGGAGGGGGGTTGTGTGATGTGGGGGGGAGGAGGGGGTGGGGAGAGGAGGAGGGGGTGAGGAGAGGAGGAGGGGGTGGGGAGAGGAGGAGGGGGTGGGGAGAGGAGGAGGGGGTGGTGGGAGGAGGGGGTGGGGGGATGGGGAGGAGGGGGTGGGTGGGGGGTGGAGGGGGTGGGGGGGAGGGGGTAGGGGGGAGGATGCGGTGGAGGGGGTGGGGGGGAGGGGGTAGGGGGGAGGATGCGGTGGGGGGAGGAGGGGATGGGTGGGGGGGTGGAGGGTGGTGGGGGGGGAGGAGGGAGTGGGGGAGGAGGAGGTGGGAGGAGGAGGGGTGGGGGGAGGAGGGGGTGGGGGGATGTTGGGGAGGAGGGGGTGGGGGGGATGTTGGGGAGGGGGTGGAGGGGGGGGGTGGTGGGGGGGAGGGGGAGGGGGGGAAGGGGTGTGGGGGGGAGGGGGGTGGGGGGAGGGGGGTGGGGGGCAGGAGGGGGGTGGGTGGGGGGTGGAGGGGGTAGGGGGGAGGAGGGGGGTGGGGGGGTGGGTGGGGGGTGGAGGGGGTGGGGAGGAGGGGGTGGGGGGGCAGGAGGGGGGTGGGTGGGGGGTGGGGGGGAGGGGGTGGGGGGGAGGAGGGGGGAGGGGATGGGTGGGGGGGTGGGGGGGAGGAGGGAGTGGGGGGGGAGGAGGTGGGGGGGAGGAGGTGGGGGGGAGGAGGTGGGGGGGAGGAGGTGGGGGGGAGGAGGTGGGGGGGAGGAGGGGTGGGGGGAGGAGGAGGGTGGGGGAGGAGGGGGTGGGGGGAGGAGGAGGGGGGTGGGGGGGAGGGGAGGGAGGGAGGGAGGGGTGGGGGAGGAGGGGGTGGGGTGGATGTTGGGGAGGGGGTGGGGGAGGGGGGTGGGGGGAGGAGGGGGTGGGGAGGAGGGGGGGTGGGGGGGAAGAGGGGGGGTGGGGGGGAGGAAGGGGGTGGGGGGGAGGAGGGGGTGGGGGAGGAGGGGGTGGGGGGGAGTAGGGGAGGTGGGGTGGGGAGGGGAGGTGGAGAGAGGAGTGGGTGTGTGTCGGTGAGAGAGGGGATGTAGGGAGTTTGGGGGAGAGGTGTGAGGGGAGAGGGTTTGTAGGGGAGTGGGTTTGTAGGGGAGAGGGGGTGTGGTGGGGAGGGGTGTCAGGTGTGGGGGAGGAGGGGCTCAGAGGGGATAGGGTGTGGGGGAGGAGTGGCTCAGAGGGGAGAGGGTTGTGGGGGGGAGAGGGGGTCCGGGGTGGAAAAAGGAAGGGGGGTTGGGGAGTGGGAGAGGACAGGTGGGGCCGGGTTGAGGGAGGGGAGTAGTCGGGGTGTCGTTGGGTGTGGGGAAGAGGGGAGGTGTGGGTCTGGGTGATGGGGAGGTGTGGCGTTTGGGTGGTGGTGGTGTGAAGGTGTGGGTCTGGGATGGGGAGTGTTGGAGTTGGTGAGGGTGGGGAAGTGTGGGGCTGGGTGGAGGGCCAGAAGTTGGGGGAGATGATGTGGGGCAACCGTCCAACCTGCCTGATTAAGAGTTGCAACGAGAGCTACATCTGAAGCATCACTTTGCACCTGTAAAGGTGCATTCTCTTCCACCGCATGCAAGGTAGCCTTCACAATGTGGCTTCTGATGTAGTCAAAACCAATTTGAGCTTCAGCTCTCAGTGAGAAGGAAGGGGTTTTTAAGAGGGGATGAACCTTGTTTGTGTATTGAGGTACCTACTGGGCATAATACGAGAAGAAGCCTAGGCATCTCCTCAAAGCTTTCGTAGTCCTCGGAATTGGGAGTTCTAACAAGGGGCGCATCCTGTCGTGGTCGGAGCCAATGACGTCATTCTCCACCACATAGCCCAAGATGGCCAGATGTTTAGCCCTGAATACATGTTTACTGGTGGTGTAAATGAGGTTCCGGGCCTCAGCTGCATGGAGGAAATTCTGGAGGTTGGTGTAAAGGCCCTCCAGAGAGTGGCCACAAATGGTAATGTTGATGAGGTAGGGGAAGGTAGCTTTCAACTTAAATTCATCCACCATTCAGTCCATTTGCCTCTGGAAGATTGTGATATCAAACAGAACCCTCTGGAACTGATAGAGACTCCCGTTAGCCTCAAAAGTGATATAGGGATGGTCCTTGGAACAGATTGGCAACTGGTGGTAAGCAGCTTAAAGGTTTTTTTTTGGTAATTCTTTATTTATCGCACTATGAACCATATCAACCAATATATTTTTTGTCCCCCCATCCTTCCCTTCCCTCTTCCCCCCCCCCCTCCAAAAACAGTAAATATTGGACATATAAAATACAATCAAGCAATATCTTTATCCAAAAGGAATACAAACAAAAATGACATATCATCTACTTATTCACGTTAAATCTAATCGTGTTTATCTTCTTATCATTTTAGGTGGTGAAGGTCCTAGTCCTGCCCTTTTTACCATGTCCATATATAGTTCCCAGGTTTCCCCAATCATTATAACTTTGTCTTTTAAATTATATCTGAATTTTTTTTCCCCAATGGGATACACTTAAACTTGGTTACATATTCCATTAACTTTTATAGTCATTCTTTTCCACCTCTTCACCACCTCCATCCCTTTTTTTTCATTACTGTTTTATAAGTTTTCATTTTTAATCTCAATATATGACAACACATTTAAGACATGAAATACCCCAAACCCCCCCCCCACCCCCACCCCGGGAACACTATTTTCCTATACTTATAACAAAGCTCTCTTTTTTTCCCTTCTCTTATCTATCTTTAAATCTTTATATATACATTATCTTTACTTTATATTTTTGTATATTTTCTTGCTGGTATTCCTTCTTGTCACTCCTCCTCCTCTTTTCTCCTGTCCTGCAAATGTTCAGCAAATTCTTGGGCTTTCTTTGGGTCCGAGAACAGACTATTCCGTTCTCCAGGAATGAATACTTTGAGTACCGCTGGATGTCTTAATATAGTTATACCCTTTCTTCCATAAGATTGTTTTCGCTGTGTTGAATTCCTTCTTCTTTAAAAATTCAAAGCTTATGTCCGGGTAAAAAAAATTTATTGTCCCTTATATTCCAATGGCTGATTGTCATCTCTAACCTTCTTTCTTGCCTGCTCCAGTATGTTTTCTCTTGTCTTATATCTTAGAAATTTTACCACTATGGATCTCGGGTTTTGATGTGGTGGATGGTTCGGTACTGGCGCTCTATGGGGCCTTTCGACTTCTATTTCTTCATGTGAGTCTGTTATTCCCAGCACCTTCGGGATCCATCCTTTTATAAATTCCTTCATATCTGACCCTACTTTGCCTTCTTTCAGGACCACTATTTTTACATTGTTTCGCTTACTGTAGTTTTCCAATATGTCAATTTTTCGTGACAATAAATCTTGTCTCTTTAATTTTTTTTTCGCTCTCTTCCATCTTCCCTCTTAAATCATTTATCTCCATTTCTACATCAGCTTCTCGTTCCTCCACATTTTCTCTTTTCCCTATTTCAGTCATGACCAACTCTAAGCTTTGCATTCTGTCTTCAGCTCTTTTCATTTTTCTTTTGATTGAACTAAATTCTGATAGCCATTCTTTTAATGACCTCATTTGTTCTTCAAAAAGGTCTTATCTAAACTTTGTTCTATTTTACCTTCTTTCCTTTGAAATTCTTGGTCTTCTTCCTCCTCTTCTTCTGTGTCTGTATCTATGTCTGTGCCATCTTCTTCTCTTCTCTGTATCTTCATCCTTCTCTGGTGAGCAGTTTTTGTATCCTTGCTGGACCTCCAGCTGGTGTGTCTCCTGTTGTTTGGCCCCCCCTGCTGCAGGCCGACCCGCTGCCGGGCCCCCCGTTGCTGGTCATTTTCTTCCTGCCCTTCATTCTCTTTCTCACTATTCTTCTTTATTTCCCCCAGCCGAACGCCTCAATACTGGGCGTCTCTCAGCTGGCCGCTCCACAGCTGGCCTCTCCTCAGCTGAGTCCCCCTCCCGTCAGCGTTGACCTTTTCTTTTACATGCGTACTGCGCATGTGCAACTCTTCTTGGCTCTGAGAGCCATTTTTGAAGTTCGCCGGTTGGGAGGACACCGCTCCTCTGGGGACTCACCAACACCGGAGATCGGCCACTCCTCTCCACAGTGGCTCTCTGCTCTGACGTGCAGGTAAGGCCTTCTTCTTTCTTCTCCAGTGATTTTCCTTCTTCCCTTTTCTCTGTTATTCTTACTATTTCTCTTTTGGGTGCCATCTTCTGTCTTTTCTCTGTAACTTTATTTTTCTCTTTCTGTATTTTATGTTTATTGAGCTCTGTTTTTTCACACTTCTCTGGAGAGGGCTGTTTCCACCCGACCAGCCACTACTCCATCACGTGACTTCTCCACAGCTTAAAGGTTAATGGCCAGATAAACCTTATACTGTGCAATTTTGTTCACCGTATCTGAAATACGAGGGAGGGGGTATACGTCCAAGAGTGTAAAGCGATTAATAGTTTGGTTAAAGTCAATTGCTAACCTGGACTTTTCTTCCCCCTTTACCACAACCACATGGGCTCTCCATGGGCTGGTACTGTGCTCAATAATGTTCTCATCAAACATTCGCTGCGCCTCAGCCTTGACGAATGCCCGGTCCTCTGCTCTGCAGCACCTGCTTATGTCTGCAATCAGCGCTCAGATTTGGGAACAGAGGAGGTGGATCTATATTCAATGTGGAGAGACAACAAGTGGCATCAGTTTTGGGACCTTCCATTCCGAACCATAATAGGAGGGAGAGGACCAGAATACCCCAGGGTCACGTTTTTAAAGTGACACAAGAAAACAAGACCCAACAAAGCCGGGGCACATAAATTTTTAAATACATACATCCTGAACTGACAGAATTTTCCCCTCCTGCAAGGATAAATGAACCATACAATGTTCTTGAAGGTTTACAGACTGCGTACGGGACACTAACAAAATATGATCATTAGAAGGATACACTTTAAGATTAAGTTTTTGTACTGTCTCTTTGTCGATGAAGCTCTGAGTCGAGCCAGAATCAATTAAACACTTCAGTTTATGTCTGTTAACCACCACCTTGATGGTGGAATTGTTCAGTTGCTGGGGTATCTCCTGGTCCAACACCATTGCTGCCAGGACTCCAGTGATGCAGTCGCTCCCCCCTTGCAGATTGGCAGGCAGGGACGATGGTGGGGACCATGAGGCGCGCCAAGATGGCCGTCCTCCTTCTTATCACCGATTTTTGAAAATCGGCAAGATGCTGGAGACCACTTGGTGTAGCAATATGGCCACACCCCCTTCTTGTCTGATGAGAATGGCGCCAGTTTCAAAATGTGGCAAGATGGCCTCTGGGGTTTCCCATGTAGCTGCTCTCTCCGCGTGGCCCTGAAGGAAGGCCATGGCATGCAACACTGGCATCAGAAGGTCATGGGTTTGGGTTTTGGACCCGCCTCCGTCAGCCCGTCAGGAGTCAAGCAGGGTTTGGATTTCTCAGCGCTCCCCCTTGCCCTGCAGACCTTCACCCAGTGCCCCTTCTTATCACAACCGGAGCAGATGGAGTCTTTTACAGGACATCAAGTTCTAGGGTGCTGCTGCCAACTATAGAAGCATCTGTAAGTGCCAGAGGCCGCTGCCATCAGGGCCGATGCCAAATGCGGAGTCGCTCCAGGAACCAGATCAACATGGAGGGTGGCTTCCCAAGTTATCAGCTCTCAGTTGGGCCATCTTCAATGACTTAGCCAGCCGCATGTTGTCAGACAGCACGGCACTGCCTTGCTTTAGCAACCACTGCCTTATGTACTTGGACCACATGTCACCAACAAGAGCGTCCCAGATCTGCTCATCTTCCCACTCTCAGGCCGTGCCATTCTCATACCCGCAGATCCTCGTGAGTGCTCGTAGGATGAGGACAAAATCTTCAATGGACTCACCAGGCCGCTGGTGCCTCACAAGGATGACATTTTGGGGCCTTGTAGCAAGCCTTCAGCCTTTCAATGGCCAACTCGTAAGTTGTACAGTCCCTGACAATCGGGAATCCTTTAGGTCTGACGTGTGAGAGGAACACTGACCTCTTGAGCTTATCTGTGGAGTAGACCATTTGTGTGGCCATCAGGTACATTTGGATGCACTCCAGCCAGTTCGTGAACTCTTCTGGGGACAGAGGGTTGATTAGGAGCATCTCTGGTTTCAACAGAGCTTCCATCCTCTTCACTGAATAAAATTGTAGTGCGACTGAGAGCACTCAAGACCAGAGAGAGTACAGCACGCTTTGATTCAGTAAGAATAACACACAAGAGTCTTTGGACTGAACTGGGGTTTTGGTGGGGATCCAGGGTTTATAATCGGGATTTGCGGGGGTGGAGTCGGGGGAGGAGCCAGTCCTCAGAACATCACACTTTGAAACTGCCTAAGTGATTGTAAGCTCACTTTCTTGAAACAGATGAATTCATTAAAGACTGCATGGTGTGCGGCATCCTAGACAATAATTTGCACAAGACTCTGTTTCAAGACAGTGAGCTTATGCTCACTTAGGCAGTTTCAAAGTGTCTAGCCCACGAAACTACTACGAATAATAGCAAACAGCTAATGAGTCTTCAACCAGGTTGCGCATATTAAACCTGTGCCTCTCTGTGGTCACATTAATCTGGGGGCTACGCATGTCTCTGAACTTGTGCTTAAGGCACTCAGGGTCCTCCCTGGACCTGGCAGGTTGAATCACGTGATCCCTTTTGCGAACCTCCCATTCGATAGCCTCTGGGCTGGCCAAATTCAGCAAAATATATGCTTTTATACCTGAGCTCCTTCCCTGGGCCAGAGAAGATCCCAGTGTGTCCCTCTTCACCTTCTTTGGACCATACCAGATCCCAATGTGGCACTTCACACCTTCCCTAGAATGGACCAGATCCCAGTGTGTCCCTCTGCACCTTCCCTGGGCTGGAGCAGATCCCAGTGTTTCATTGCACCTTCTGTTGGATGGACCAGATCTCAATATGTCCCTCTGCACCTTACCTGGGCCAGACCAGATCCCAGTATGTCTATCTGCACCTTCCCTAGGATGGACCAGATCCCAGTGGCTCCCACTGCCCCATCCCTGGGTAGGGCCAGATCCTGGTGGGTCCCTCTGCCCCTTCCCCGGGCCGGACCAGACCAGATCCCGGTGGGTCCCTCTGCTCGGGAGGGGCCAGATCCTCATTCTCCAGGCGGTGGGGGGTAGAAAGGCTCAGCGGGTCGGGCAGCGACAGCGGTGGCCGAGCCCGATGGGGGGGGGGATTCGCGGTCCGAGAGATCCCCGTGGCTGCCAGGCGACTGGCGCTGCTGAAATCCAGGGGCTTGGCCTGTACATCAGTTGCCATGGTGATGTCGGACGCCTCTGACACTGCACATCCGGTCAGGTGAAATGAGCCTTGTGCTTCCGGTCCGTTGCGCTTCGGTACCCGGCTCCACCGACAGTCCCAGTCCCTCGCCATGGTTGAGGTGGGCAATAAGTTCTGCGACATCCAGCGCTACCTGTCGGATGGCTGCTTCCCCTCGACCTTTTGTCCGGCCAAGAAGAAGAACCTGAAGCGGTATGCGCAGAAGTTCCTGCTGGAAGGTGCGTGGGGCCTGGCCTCTGCGCTGTTCCATCAACCTTCCCCCCCCCCCCCCCCCTCCCTGCCCCCGACGTATGGTATCAGGCCACTTGCATCGGACAGGGCAGAGCCGGCGTGGGTTTACCGAAAGGAAAGCTCTGGCTACTCGGTTAAGGTTCCTTAACGTCCAAAGGACGTGGGAACAGAAGCAAGCCGCTGATCCAGCTTTCCTCGGCCTCGGTTCCTTCATAACCTTCGGGTCTCCTATTGTGTAGACATCTATCGGCCTAGGCCTTCCAAACAGCCGAGGGAGCAGCCCAGGCTCTCTGTCTAACAGCCCCTTAAGGGAACCTTCCTCATCTCAGTTTGCTTTATTCTGAGCCCGTGGCCTCCTGCCTTGGATTCTCCCTTGAGATGAATCCAGCACTCGGAATTTTATTACATTTCAGTAGAGTTGCCAGGTAAACAAGAAAATCGGAAGGTGCTGGGGCCAGGGAGAGTGCATGACTGGCAGAGCATCTCCAGCAGTGTTGTGGACTGCAGTAAGATTGCTAATCAGTTATAGAAACTTGGATGAGTAAAATCCCAACCTGTTCAACAGTATTCCGATAAACGTCTTCGCTACACCAGTGAATCTTCTGAGGAAAATGGGGAAACCAAAATTATTCTCAGCTCCAACAATGGTATCACTGATGTCCTGCATATTTGCAGTAAGATGTACCAACTTTCCAATATCTTTGAAAACCTGGCTAAAACCTCCAGCCTTTGATGCTATTTTTCCCTTTGTTTCCATTTAAATGTCTATTCTTTTTCAATTGTACACAATGCCATTTTCTGGTTTTGCTCATTCACCTAAGCTGTCAACAAAACACACTAGTCTGCAGACACTGGGACTGTAGTAAAAGCACAGAAGTGCTGGAGGAACTCAGCAGGTCACTTAGTGTCCATAAGAAGTAAAGATATATTGCTGACGTTTTGGACCTGAGCTCTTCTTCAAGGTATAAGAAAAAGCAAGGAGGTATCTGAATAATAGAAGTTGCAGACAAAGTATGTTAATTGGATCTGGAGAAGAGGCCAGCAGAGAGGAAAGGTAAGAATTGATTGGCGAGGGGGGGATATTTGGTTCTGTGAGGAAAGGAGACAGAGGCCAAAGGGAAGAGAGAAATGAATGAGAGGAAATGAGATGTGGAAAAATGGAGGGGGTTTAACGGAATCTGGGGAAGTTGATGTTAATGCCTAACGGTTGGAAGGTGCCCGAAAGGATATGAGGTATCACATCTATCTCTATTGTCCTCATTACTTGTCTTCTACATGTTTTATTTTGTGTCATCCTGCACATTTTCACTGATTCAATGTATATTGTATTAGTTGCAGTTCTAGCACTGATCCCCGTGTATGGTCACAGATTGCCAACTTGAAAAGAGCCCTTTAAGCCTACTTGTGGCCACCTGCCCATGCCGTATATACTTGTGTAAAAGTTTGAGTTTTAAAGATAATTTTTAAAATATTAAATTTAGTGGGTTGGCTATTATATATATGCTACTTTTGAACGCGATATGTACTGCCCTGTTTGAAGTATCGGGAATTCCGATGGGCAGGCAGCCGGCCGGGACCCGGTTGGGGCGTCGTGAGCTCCAGTGGGCAGATGGCCTGGGCCTAGGTGATAGGTCAGAGGGCCAATATAGAGGTGCCAACCTTGACACGAGTATATACAGTGTATTACCTCCAGCACCATTGACTCTTACCTTGTGACTTGTCTTAGCTAAATGCCATCTGGAAGTCTAAAAAATTCTACTGGCTCCCACTGCATTCTGTTTGGTCTTCCTAAATATTTGTCAGATTCTATTTTCCTTTTGTGATGCCATGCTGACTATTTGATAAAAGTACAAATGCAATGCCAGATAAACTCAGCAGGTGCACTGCTCTTTATGTCGCAAGAATAAAGACACATAATCAACATTTCAGGCTTGAGCTCTTCCTTGGTGTTTTACTTCTGACTGTGTGATGATCAGGATTTTTCAAATGTAGTTAATTGATTCCTGCAGTTTTTCCAGATGCGCTCCCTCCATCCCTGTTTGAATAGGGATGTCACATTGCAATGTTCCAATACTTTGATGCTTCTGCAGTCTCATGATTACAATAATGCACTCATGTGCTCATCAGTTTTAGGAACCAGGATGCAAAGCATGAAGTCTGGGGAACTTTATCAGATTCAAGATTCCTTTATTGTCTTGCATTGTATGTACTATCAATACTGTGCAATATTCTCTTCCTTGCTCTCTGCCAAGAGTAGTGGTGGAAGCAGATAGAAATACAGAAAAAAAAACAGTATTAGGCACCTATGGGGATTGGTAGATGCCGGATAGTGAATTTGCCGGTTGTTTGAGATTTGTGTGTTGCATAATTGATGTACTGACTGCAGGGTGTCGCCAATTTTAAACTTTTGTATTTTCTACCTATTTATTTTCTGCAAATTTTTTTGCCGGTTGCTTGAATTCCAGATAATGGGGATTTTAAACAATAGTAGTGTTTAAAGGGCTTCGAGACAGACACAGGGATGTGATGGAGGGACATCTATCTGGGGCAGGGATGTGATGGAGGGACATCTATCTGGGGCAGGGATGTGATGGAGGGACATCTATCTGGGGCAGGGATGTGATGGAGGGACATCTATCTGGGGCAGGGATGTGATGGAGGAACATCTATCTGGGGCAGGGATGTGATGGAGGCACATCTATCTGGGGCAGGGATGTGATGGAAGGACATCTATCTGGGGCAGGGAGTAGAATTTTAGTTTGATGTGGACATCACAGGCCTTTCCTCATTTCGTTTGTAATTTGCCTTTTTTTAAAAATGTTAAATATCTCAAGCAGAACAAACAATTCTATCATTCTGTGGTTACCACTTCCTCTGGAATCTTTTATACTGAAGTCATTCATTGAACCTGCCCCATTTCCCATTACCAGATTCATGATTTGTTTCTGGGCAGTATGTTATGAAGCCATTGTGAATGCATTACTGTCTTTTCAATCTACATATTGCCTTTATATGCCCCAGAGTAACTAGGCACTTTTAAGCTGCAGCACCTAGGTAGCCCTCCTGGGACCCAGGTATGATTACTGGAGCAAAGGTTCTTCCAGCACCTTTTAAGCTGCAGGGGGATCGACCCATTAAATCACCAACCCATATAACCATATAACCACTTACAGCACAGAACAGGCCAGTTCGGCCCTACTAGTCCATGCCGTAACAAATCCCCACCCTCCTAGTCCCACTGACCAGCACCCAGTCAATACCCCTCCAGTCCTCTCCTATCCAGGTAACTATCCAGTCTTTCCTTAAATGTAACCAATGATCCTGCCTCGACCACATCTGTCGGAAGCTCATTCCACATCCCTACCACCCTTTGCGTAAAGAAATTTCCCCTCATGTTCCCCTTATAATTTTCCCTCTTCAATCTTAAACCATGCCCTCTAGTTTGAATCTCCCCCACTCTTAATTGAAAAAGCCTATCCACGTTTACTCTGTCCCTTTTAAAATCTTAAACACCTCTATCAAGTCCCCTCTCAATCTTCTACGCTCCAGAGAAAAAAGCCCCAGTCTGCACAACCTTTCCCTGCAACTCAAACCTTGAAATCCTGTCAACATTCTCGTGAACCTTCTCTGCACTCTCTCTATTTTATTTATATCTTTCCTATAATTTGGTGTCCAAAACTGTACACAGTACTCAAAATTTGGCCTCACCAATGCCTTGTACAATTTCATCATAACCTCCCTACTCTTGAATTCAATACTCCGATTTATGAAGGCCAACATTCCAAATGCCTTCTTCACCACACCATCTACTTGAGTATCAGCCTTGTGGGTACTATTTATCACAACTCCTAAATATCTTTGTTGCTCTGCACATCTCAATAGCCTACCATTTAATGCACATGACCTATTTAGATTTGCCTTTCCAAAATGTAACACCTCACACTTATCTGTATTAAATTCCATCAGCCATTTCTCAGCCCACACCTCCAGCCTTCCTAAATCACCTTTTAATCTAAGGTAATCTTCCTCACTGTCTACAACACCACCAATCTTTGTATCATCCGCAAACTTGCTTATCCAATTCTCCACCCCTACTTCCAGATCGTTAAGATATATATAACAAACAATAGTGGACCCAGGACCGATCCCTGAGGAACTCCACTAGTCACCGGCCTCCAATTGGACAAACAATTTTCTACCACTACTCTCTGACACCTTCCATCCAACCATTGCTGAATCCATTTCACTACCTAATGCCTCCACCATTTTTCCTAACCTCCTGTGGGGAACTTTGTCAAAAACTTTACTAAAGTCTAAATAGACAACATCCACAGCTTTCCCTTCATCAACCTTTTTTGTAACCCTCTCGAAAAACTCAATGAGGTTTGTCAAGCATGATCTACCCCTGACAAAACCATGCTGATTCCTCCCTAGCAATCCCTGTACCTCCAAATAATTGTAAATACCATACCTCAACACTTTCCATCAACTTGCCCACCACAGACATCAGACTCAGAGGCCTATAATTCCCAGGTTTACATTTAGACCCTTTCTTAAACAGCGGAACCACATGCGCCACCCTCCAATCCTTTGGCACTACCCCCGTGGCCAGTGACATCCTAAATATCTCTGTTAATGGCCCCACTATCTGTCCACTAGCCTCCCTGAGTGTCATTGGGAATATTTTCTCCGGTCCCGGAGATTTATCCACCTTTATCTTTTTCAACACAGCCATCACTACCTTCTCGGTTATCCTTATATGCTTCATTACCTACCCACTATTTTTCTTTACCTCAACTGGTTCAATATTTTTTTCCCTAGTGAATACCAAGGCAAAGAAATCATTCAAAATTTCCCCCATTTCCTCTGAATTCTCACTCAGCCTACCCTCACTATCTACAAGGGGTCCAATTTTATCCCTCACTAATCTTTTACTTTTAATGTACTTATAGAAACCCTTTGGATTTATTTTTACTCTGTCTGCCAAAGCCGCTTCATGCCTTTTATTGGCATTTCTAATTTCTTTCTTAAGATTCCTTCTACACTCCTTGTAGTCCTCCTTCAAATTGTCAGCTCTCTGTTCTTTATACCTCTTGTACACCTCCCTTTTTCTCCTAACCAAATTTCCAATATTCCTTGAAAACCAAGCCTCCCTATGACTTCCAGCCTTTCCTTTGATCCTCACTGGGACATATCTACTCTGTACCCTCAAAATCTCTTTTTTGAATATCCTCCATTTTTCATTTACACCCTCAGCTGAAAATATCCTGTCCCACTCAATACTCCCCAAATCCCTTCTTATTCCTTCGAAATCTGCTCTTCTCCAATCCAGAACCTCAACTTTAGGCCCCTCCTTGCTCTTCCCTAAAACTTCCTTAAAACTAACAGAATTATGATCACTAGACCCAATTGGATCTCCAACATTAATGTCTGATACCTGACCTAGCTCATTCCCTAACAGGAGATCCAGTATTACTGTCCCGAGTCGGTTCTTCTGCTAATTGATTCAAAAAACAATCTTGAACACATTTAATGAACTCTAGCCCATCCAGCCCTCTAACTGTATGGGTATCCCAATCAATGTGAGGGAAGTTAAAATCTCCCATGATCACTACCTTATGATTCTCACACATATACGTTATCTCTCTACACATTTGTTCCTCTAGTTTTCTTGACCCATTTGGAGGTCTGTAATACACCCCTCTTAGCACCCTCATGTCTCCTTCACCCCTCAATTCCACCCAAACAGCCTCACTGGACGATCCCTCCAGACCATCTTGCTACCTCACGGCAGTAATGTCCTCCTTAACAAGCAGAGCAACTCCTCCCCTTTTTTTTACCCCCTGATCTATCATCTAAAACAAATGTATCCTGGAACGTTAAGTTGCCAATCCTGCCCCTCTTGTAGCCAGGTCTCACTAATTGCCACAATATAGTCACCCCAAATATCTGTCCATGCTCTAAGCTCATCTACCTTGTTCACTATGCTTCTTGCATTAAAATGTATGCATTTCAGAGAATGACCCTCACATACAATCTTTTTTCTACCTTCTTCCCTAATCTCCATCCTACCTTTGTTATCGTTTTTATTCTTATCTAGGTGGCTATGCTCCCTTGACACTGCTCTCACACTCTGTTCCCCACCCCCCTGCCAAACTAGTTTAAACCTTCCCCCACAGCTCTAGCAAATCTGCTTGCCAGCACATTGGTCCTCCTCCAGTTCAAGTGGAGTCCGTCCCTTTTGTACAGGTCCGACCTTCCCCAGAAGAGATCCCAATGATCCAGAAATCTTATCCCTTGCCCCCTGCACCATCTCTTTAGCCACGCATTCATCCTCCACATCCTCCTATTTCTACCCTCACTAGCGCGTGGCACCGGCAGCAATCCAGAGATTACTACCTTGGAGGTCCTGTTTTTTAACTTCCTACCTAATTCCACATAATCCTGTTTCAGGACCTTATTCCCACTTCTAGCTAAGTCATTGGTCCCCACATGGACCACGACTTCTGGCTGTTCTTCCCCTTGCAGAATGCTATGTGCTCGATCAGAGATATCCCTGACCCTGGCACCAGGGAGGCAACATACCAACCTGGATCCCCGATCTCGTCCCACAAACCTTCTATCTGTCCCTCTGACTAACGAGTCCCCAACTACAAGTATCCTGTTCTTCCCTTCTGAACCTCAGGGGCAGCCCCCGTGTCAGAGACCTGACCCCTACGACTCGTCCCTGATAGGCTGTTCCCCCCAGCAGTATCCAATGCAGAATACATATTGCTGAGGGGCACTTCCACAGGGGTACTCTGCACTGGCACTCTCCCTCCTTTCCTCACAGTCACCCAATTCCCTGACTCCTGCCTTCTAGGGGGTGACTGTCTCCCTGTATCTCCTCTCTATCACTGCTTCTGCTTCCCTTATGATCCTCAGTTCATCCAACTGCAGCTCAAGCTCCTTAACACGGTCACTCATTATATGCAATTGGATGCACCTTTTGCAGGTGTAGTCATCAGAAACAGCTGTGCTGTCTCTGATTTCCCACATCCCACAATTGGAGCACTTAACTACCCCAACTGACTCCATTTCCTCCTTTCTTAATATAAATACCCTTCCCACACAAGTAGCTACTTCTCGCCGAAGTCCCTCGAGCCAAAGACCCCACTCCTTCACTGGGCCACTCACTCACTGCACTGTTCCTCGCTGGCCGCTCCCTCCCTTTCTACTCCTTTTATTAGCCCTTACCAATTAACCCCAATTTACTCCCGGCTCCTCCTCCTCTCACCCGACGCCAGGCACCAACAATTTAGGGGGATCCCGCCCCTGCAACGATGTGGTAAGTGATGCATCATGCACTCGGGAGAACTATCGGTAAGTCTCCCCGCCCCCCCTCTTCCCCCCCCCACTGGCTGTCAGTCCCCCAGTTTCCCCCCCCCCCGATTCCTCTCCTCCCCACGGCAGCAACCCCTCTCTTTCCCCCCCCCCCCCCCCCCGATCACGGCAACCACTTCACCCAGGGGTTTCCCCTGCGAAGCCAGCATGCAATCACTGATGTCACAGGAGTAGCTGGGTCAGCCATTTTGCTGTTCAAGTCGCCAGTGGACGTGTCCTGGGTAAGTTTGACGAGGCTCCCTGACTACCTCCAAGGTAGGGCAGGGACCCAGTTGATTTAAGAGCTCGCTGACTAGGTCGTATCCTTCCAAACTGCCTTGTCAGTAGGGTGCTAACCGGGCAAATTGCCCAGTTAACCCCATTTTACACGGCAGCTTGAAAAGGCCTACAGTTCTATCCCTTCAAACCATATGGAATCTACATCCTCTGTCTCGCCCATCCTTCCTTCCATCTCCTTCCTAAAAGTCAAATCTCCCTGAATATTGGATCCCCTTCCTCAGATCTCATTCATTTATCTCTACTTGCTCTAAAGGTTTATCTCTGTCCTTTTACATTCCTGAGCCATTGGAGCTTGCCTTTTTGCCATATTTATTGGTAATCGTTTTTTGTTTTCTTTGTGTAGTGATCCTTTTCACCATTTTCCTTTGTTAATTCTGCCTTCAAGTTAATACTACAATCCTTTCAACCTTACTTGGCTCACTTAGCCAGCATCTGTAAGGAGTTTGTACATTCTCCCTGTGTCTGTGGGTTTCCTCTGGGTGCTCTGGTTTCCTTCCACCCTTCAAAACCTTCGGTATTTGGGTGGCATGAACTAGAAGGGCCTGTCACTGTGCTGAGTCCAAATTTAAATATGATCACTGATGTGTCACAGCAGTTATGTCATGGCCTCTTTTTCATTAGCAGCTCGTCTGATTTGATCCTTGTTTCTCATTCTTCCCACTGGGTGTTGAATCTCTGGGATTCTTGACTTGGGAGATTTGTAGAGGCTGCATCATTGGACATATTTAGACTTGAAGGCACAGGAGCAGAATTGAACCATTTGGGCCTTCTAGTCTGCTCCATCATTCCATCATGCCTGATTCACCATTATTTTCAACCCCATTTTTCTGCCTTCTCCCTGTAATCCTTGTTGTACTTCCTAATCAAGAACCTACCAACCTCCCTGTGGTGGCGGTAGCATTAGATTCAGAGAAAGCATTTGATAGATTGGAATGGGACTTCTTATTTGAAACACTTATTGCTTTTGGGATTCCAAATACATTTATAAATTGGATAAAGGCATTATATGATCAGCCAAAAGCAAATGTGATTACAAATAAACAAATGTAAAAACCCTTTTTGTTAGAAAGGTCTTCTAGACAAGGTTGCCCATTATCACCTTTTCTTTAATTTGCATTAGCAATAGAGCCATTAGCAGAAATAATAGAACTGATAAAGAAATTAAAAGGTTTGAAGTGGGTATTAAAAAATCATAAAATTAGTTTATTTGCAGATGATGTTATAGTATATTTAACAAGACTAGAAATATCGCTAAATAAATTGAATGAGTGATTAAAACAATATGGACTAGTATGGGGTTGTAAAGTCAACGTTGACAAAAGTGAGGTGATGCCTATTGGTAGATATGGATTATTCTCAGTGTAAAAAATTGACAAAATTTAAATGGCAAAATGATGTAATTAAATATTTGGGAATAAAAATTAATAGAAATATAAATAATTTATTTGTTAAATTATTTTCCATTATTAAAGAAGATGGAAAGATTTGCCAATAACATTAATAGGATGAGTGAATTGTATTAAAATGAATATTTTTCTGAGATTGCAATATTTATTTCAATCGTTACCCATTCATGTACCAGAATCATTCAAAGTTATTATTTGAATAAAATAATACAAGATGTCAAGAATTGGTTTGGAAAAATTAACATTGAAATTTGATCAGGGAGGACTAAGATTACCAAATATTAAGAATTATTTCAAAGCAGCTCAATTCAGATTTTTGTCCTCCTTTTATCAAAGGGGTGAAAAAGCAGCTTGGGTTCAGATTGAAATGAATAAAATTGGTGAATTTATCCCAGAGCAAATTCTGTACATATGGAATAGTGAGTTGTTCAAAGGAACTAAGGAGACATTAGTTTTAAAACATTTATTAAAAATATGGAATGGAATTCATATTGAGAGAGGAATTAAAAATGATCAATTATCAAAAATTTTGTTAAAACAAAACCAACTTCTTCCTTTTACTTTGAATAATTATTTGATAATTGAATAAAGATAAACAGAGGATAAAAGATTGTTTTTTAGGATTTTTTAAAACTTTTGACAAATTAAAAGATAAATACAATGTACATAATAATACAATTTTTGCATATTATCAATTAAAATCGTATTTTTAAAAAAAATTGGGAACAGATTTGAGACTCCCAGAACAAAGTCAATTTGAAGATATAATAACAGAAACATTTATGGTCAATAAATTTATTACTAATATGTATATAAGAAACCACAAAGAAAAAAGATTTATATAAATCAAAAATGCGGTAAGAGAAAGATTTAAATATACAAATTCAAGAGGAAATATGGTCAAAATTGTGTCAAAAAAGTGTTGATCAAATGTATCCTGGGGCATCATAGGAAGAATTTGCAGGAGCCCTGGCAGAGATATTTGCACCCATTAAGCATGGGTGAGGTGTTGGAAGACTGGAGAAGGCTAATATTGTGCCTTTATTTCTAAAAAAAGGCTGCAAGGATGAGCCGGGGAACTGCAGGCTGGTGATATTAATATCAATGGTGGGTAGATTAAAAGGTAAAGGTTCCATTATTGTCACATAATACAACATTTAGAATATAACATACATTACATTTTTTAACTTTTGCCTACCATAAGGCAGACAGAGAGTCCCCACTTTGTCCAGCACCCCTCATGGAAACTTACAGGACCTGGTGTTCCTAGACAGTCTCCCCTCCAAGTACTGATCAGCCCTGTGTCTGCTTAGCTTCTGAGATCAGACAATCCCAGGAGTATTCAGGCTATTAGTGCTGTAGTAGAGGGAATTCTGAGATAGTCAGCATGGCTCAGTGTATGGGGAAATTGTGTCTCATAAACTTGAGTGAGTTATTTTGAAGAGGTGAATGAGATGATTGATGAGGGCAGATTGGTAGGTGATGTCTGTGTGGACTTCAGCAAAGCCTTTGACCAGGTCCCACATGGTAGGTTGGTATGGAAGGTCAGATTCCATGGTAAGCTGGCCTGTTGGACACAGAATTGGTGTGGTGGTGGGAGGAGGAAGGTTTTTTAATTTAGAATACAGCATTAACAGACCCGTACCTGGGTCGTCCAATTAACCTATAAACTCCCCTCTCCCAATACAATTTGAAGGGTGAGAGGAAACCAGAGCACCTGGAGGAAACTCACACAGACATGGGGAGAGCATACAAGCTCTTTACTGACAGATTTGTACCTGGTTCACTGGCGCTGTAACAGCATTGAGCTAACTGCTTCGTTAACCATGCTGTGCCTCAGGGATCAGTGCTGGGTCCACTGTTGTTTGTCATCTATATCAATGATTTGGAACACAATGTAGTTCACATTGTTTGTAAATATTGCATTTGACACCAAGGTTGGTGGTGTAATGAGCAGTGAAGGAGGTTATCTGAGATTACAACATGATCGGATGAACCGGGAAAATGGCTAAGGCAGGGATGGCCAACTTATGGCGCATGTGCAAAAAGTGGTGCATAGAACCCCAGTGATAATTATTAAAAAAGCCTACTCATGGTAAAAGTATTAATGGTTAATACTTTTTTAACACTACAGTATCCCATATGTAGTGTATGGGATACTGTAGTGTACCTGTCAACTTTTTATTTGTAAGTTGGGATCACTGTGGGGACCAACATGGAGCTGTGGGGAGAGAATGGGGCAGTGGGGACAGACACGGGGATGTGGGGAGAGAGCGGGGCAGTCGGATTGGTTTGGTTATACAAAATATAGTTTTCCATTGCTAGTGATCACTTTTTCTAAATTGCTGTGGATTTGCTTGCGGTAACTGAATAATTATGGGAACACAGATGCGTATGCGGTTGAACATTGTTCATATGAACGTTAAGCAGTACATATCTGAACTCATACGAGAAAGAAATTGACACATGAAATGTAAAAGGTTGGCCACCCCTGTACTAAGGAGTAGCAGATGTAAGTTGACGCTGACAAGAGTGAGGTGTTGCAGTTTGATGCACAGGTACAGCACATTAACAGGCCATTTTGGCTCACAAGTCCGTGCCACTTGGGTAATTATACCCAATTAACCTACACTCAGGTACATTTTGAATGGTGGGAGGAAACAGGAGCCCGTGGGGAAAACACAGACAGACATGGGTAGAAAATACAAACGTCTTTCAGACAGTGCGGGTTTCAAACCCAGTCCAGATCGCCTGTGTGCAAAGGCGTTGCACTAACCACTACGCCAACCATTGATCCAGGGCAGGACCTGAATGGTGGGACCCTGGGGAGTGTTGTAGAACTGAGATACTTGATGGTACAGCAATACGTAGTCAAGGCAGTGAAGAAGACATTGGGCACACTTGCCTTCATTGATCAGGGCAGAGTAAAGAAGCAGGGACGTCGTGTTACAATTGTAGAAGACATTGGTGATACCACACGGAGCATTATGTGTGGTTTTCATCACTCAGCTATAGGAAAGGTATTAAGCTGGAAACGGTACAGAAAAGGTTACTGGGGCTTAAATTACAAGGAGAGGCTGGATAAGAGGACTTTTTTCCCCCTGGAGTGTCGGAGGACCCAATTGAGGTTTATAAAATCATGAGTAGCATCGATAAAATGTATGGTCATAAGATTTCTCCCCCAGAAAAAGAGAATCTGAAACTAGAGGGCATTCGTTTAAGGCGAGAGGGGAAAGGTTTAAAGGGGATTTGAGGGGCATCTTCATGGAACGAGCTGCCAGAGGAAGTGGTGACAATTGTAATGTTCAAAAGACATTTCCAATTTATTGCTAGAGTACATACATGACATCACGTACAGCCCTGAGATTCTTTTCCTACAGGTGAGGCAGAATTATTGTTAGTGCAAAAATACTCCACTCAATATACACATGTAGACAAATAAAGAAATGTAAACAAACTGCAATATAGAGGGGAAAAAAACATCAATAAAGTGCAAAAGTAAGAGGGCCTGGTTGAGTTTATTTTTGAGTCTGATGATGGAGGGGTAGCAGCTGTTCCTGAACATGGTGGTGCGAGCCTTGTGGCACCTAAACTTTCCTGATGGCAGCAGCGAGAACAGTGTATGTGCCGGGTGGTGCAGATCCTTGATGATTCCTGCTGCTCTCTGAAGGCAGCGATCCCTGTAGATGTTCTCGATGATGGGGAGGGTTTTGCCTGTGATGTTCTGTGATGTGTCCTCTACCTTTTGAGACACTTTACACTCAAGGGTATTGGTGCATGGATAGGAAAGATTCAGAGGGCCAAATGCAGCCAAGTGGGGCAAGGACAAGGTGTGCCAATGGGTGATTCCATACTTTAGAACTCTGTGACTGTTGTACAAGTGATGCAGCCCAGTTAGATAATGGTCTACATGTGGATTCTTTGCCTCACCCTGCTGGCAGGTCCTTCTACTGCTCCCTGCCTTGTGCTTGGCTGTGAGCTGTGATATTCTCAGTGGCAGTGAGTTTATTGGCTGTTTCCACTTCAACGAGAACTGTTGCCCTGGCTATGTTCATAGCGATCTGGGCAGTGGACTGGAGGTTTTACACTATGTAGAATGATGTATTTAGACAAGTCAAGTTTATTGCCATCTGATTGCACAAATACAACCCAACAAAACTGTGTTCTCCGGTCCTTGGTGCAAAACATGCAGACACACAGCCAGACATGACACATACAAACAAAACATATGCAAGACCAGTATTCATATATACAAATAAATATTGTTTAATGAATATGAAAGTCTTGGATGGTTGGTGTGAGCAGTTCCTTCAGTATTGAACGGTACTTCAGAGGAAAAAATGCTGTGTTCAGGGTGGAAGAGGTCCTTAATGATTTTGAATGCCTTCTTCAGACAACGATCCAGGTATCTCACGTCATTTGGTGGGGGGAGGGAGACTCCTGTGATCCTCTCTGCTGCTCTTATGGTCCTGTGAATTGACCTCTGATCCATTTATCTGCAGCAACCGTACCACACCGTGATGCAGCCAGCCAGGATGCTTTTGATAGAGCTCCTGAAAAAGGATGACAGGATGGTGGCCGGTAGTCTTGCCCGCTTCAGTCTTCTCAGGAAGTTCAGTCTCTGTTGTGCCTTCCTGACAAGTGAGGAGATGCGTGTCCATGTTAGGTCAATGGTTAAGTGAACTCCAAGGAACTTGTTGCTCTCCATCTCTCCACTACAGGGATATTGATGTGTAGCAGAGGGTGGTCATTCCTGGTTCTCCTGAAGTCCATGATCATTTCCTACATCTTGTCCACATTGAGTTTACTCACCAAGTCTTTGGCAAGAAGTCAGTTCCTTCATTTTGGGTAAAGTTTCTTGTAGCATAGTGCTTTGTGTATTTGTGTGACGTGTGCTGTGTTAACTCAAGGTGGCTGTTTGTACTACGTGGGGCCAAAGAAGGATGAAAAAAGGGAAGTGGTGGTTGATCAAGAGAGGCGCCGGCAAATATTCCTGGATTGTCACTTCTCTGATGTTGGTGGTCACTTGGGCCAGAAGAAAACAGCACACAGGATCCAAAGCCGATATTATTGGTTGGGCATAGTAAAGGATGTTGTAGACTGGGTAAGGAAAAACTATTCTTAATTTGCAAGTAACCAATTATTTTCAATCAGATTCATAAAATGATCCAGCAAAGGGTGAGGTAACACTGGATAACAATTTTATTTTCAAAAAATTTACTTCCTTAAAAAAAGGGGGGGAGATTATGAGAGATAACTTCAAGCTGAACTCAAAGATAATTTCAGATTTGCTGTGACACGTAGGAAGTTGGAGAAACATTAAATTAACTTTTATTGAATTTAGCATGTTTAATCACATAATGATGCTGACACATTGTGTTAGTTCAAATGACCTAAAAATGTTTTGCCGCTTATTTTTGTCCAATAGTCGGCCAGCATTAATGGATTCCCATTGCCCTGATACTGCTTTTCCATGGTCGCAATGTCCCGGTGAAACCTTTCACCGTGTTTGTCACTGCACCAAAGTCAGCAGAAAATGTTTGCACTTCATGGATTTGTCTGCTCGAAGTAGATTTAAAATATGACAGGAAATCACAAAAATAGGTTCTATCTAAAAAATGGTACATGATAGGAAAATCTTAAGGTTATTTTCATGATCAGCACCCTAAAATCCAGAAAATACATTCAAAAGTGTTCAAGGAGCAAAATCTTTGTTGTCCAGTATTATTTTCAATCAGTTAGCTTTATAAAATGATGCAGTGGAGGGTGAGGTAATTGGCACATTAAGCTTGGCTGACTGAAGGAACATCCAGTTAGTCCCACTCCCTACAAGCAAGCACACATCTTTCTCTTTTATTCTTTATCCAGTTCCAGTCTGATAGTTTTGAAAGAAATTGTCTCCACTGCAATGTGGCAATGTTTTGAGCCGTGTGCTGTGGATCGCAGTAGCTCGCTGCACGAGGTCATGTTCTTCTCTCCCTGTGGTCTTCTAATGATTTCCTCTTCTGTGTCACAGTCTCCCTATTCAATCATGAAACCCTTGTCTGGTTCATAATACCAGTGTCGAATCTCCCTGAACCTTCTCAAATTATCATGCTGTCGCAAGCTTTGTGATTTTGATACTTTTCGCTGTTTCGATATTTTTTGCTGGTGGCTTGAAAAAAGATTGTGTCATTTCCCACTTTTGCATTGGATCTCTAGATTAAAATGTGTGATACCTGCCAACATACAGACCACTACAAGAACACGTCTCGCAAATTTCAACCCATAAAAGTGACAAAACCCTGGGAAATTCTTGGCCTTGACCTCACAGGTAGGTCAGCTTTCCTGCAGTGAACTGCTTTCAAAATGTTGTTTGTATACGTCAAATCTGATGACCTTTTTGTTGCTGCAGGCCCTTTCCTTGAAAGTGTTCGTGGGAATACCTTCGTCCTGACAGTCACTGATTATTTTACCAAGTGGGTTGAAGCAATTCCAATACAAAAGAGAGATGCCTTGTCTGTCGCTGGTGGTTTGGCTGCTACCTTTTACAGGTAGGCACTTTAAAACATATAAGCCTTTCAAAAGCAAGACATTAGGAGTTTTAGCAGGTACAGGTGGTTGATCTTTCAAAGACTTGCCCAAGTTCTGAATTTCAAGCCCTAATTCTGTGGCCCACAAAAATACTTTGCATCCTTGACCAACCTCTCGTGTAGAACTTTTCATCTGCAGTTAGGACTGACCTAATCACCACAGTTAAGCATAGGAGAGAAGACAGAATTAACAAATCCATTTACAGTTACAGAATTATATGATATATTGATGTCCTTACCAAATAATAAGGCTCCAGGGGAGGATGATTTTTGGGATTGTTAGATCAAATGGAAGATCTCTGGGACTCACCCGAGTCGTTTAAAACTGCATTAATAACAGTTATTCCTAATAAAGCGAAGGACCCTTTGCTTCCATCTTTATATGGACAAATTTCATTATTGAATACTGATTATAAAATTTTGTCCAAATTAATAGTTAATCGATTAGCTAAATGTTTGCCTAAATTGATTAATATGGACCAAACAGGTTTTATTAAAAATAGATAAGCCGATAATATTGTTAGAATTTTAAGTTTGATAGAAAAGAAAAATGCTATCAGTGGCCTTAGTTTTAGATGCAGAAAAGGTGTTTTATAGATTAGAATGGGATTATTTATTTAAAGAACTGAAGTTTTTGGAATTCCGACAAATTTTATAAATTGGATAAGAGCATTATATACGTCTCCAATAGGAAAATATCAAAATCCTTTTTGTTGGAAAGGTAATCTAGACAAGGATGTCCATTATCTCCTTTTTTATTTGCATTAGCTATAGAACCTTTAGTTGAGGTGATTAGAAGTGATAATGAGATTGAGAGTTTTAAGATGCATGATATAGAGCATAAAATTAGTCTTTTTGCAGATGATGTATTATGATATTTTACAAACCCTGAAAGTTTATTACAAAAGATAAATAATCGGTTGGTGGAATATGGGTTAGTATCAGGTAACAAAGTAAACATTCATAAAAGTGAAGTGATGCCAATGATTGAGATAGATTATGTTCAAGTTAAGAAAAGGACAAAATTTAAATGGCAGACTGGTGCAATTAAATATTTAGGAATTAATGTTGATAAGAATTTAAATAATTTATTTAAATTAAATTACATACCTTTTATTGAGGAAAATTAAAGAAAATTTATTAAGATGGAAAGATTTGCCAATTTCTTTAATAGGATGGATTAATTGTGTGAAGATGAAAATCTTTCCTAGAATACAATACTTTTTTCAATCTTTACCAATTTTTGTACCAATAATGTTTTTTCAGAATTTAAATAAAAGCGTAAGATGGCACTGGAAAAATTGACATGGAAATTTGATCAAGGGGGACTTCGGTTGCCTAATTAAAAAAATTATAAAGTGACTCAACTTAGATTCTTGTCCTCTTGTTATCAGACCAACAAAAAGATTGCATGGGTGCAAATTGAAATGTAAAATAGGAGAAAGTAATTCTGAAAACATTTTGTATAAATGGCATGAGGAGTTATTACAAAGTAAATCTAATCCACCAATTTTGAAGCATATACTTAAAAGTATGGAATGGAGAACATGTAGAAAGAGGAATGAAGAATTACCAATTGGCTAAAATTATATTAAATAAAATCCTTTAATTCCTTTTACAGTTAATAATAGTTATTTTGATGTTTGGCATAATTGTGGAATTTTAAAAAAAGGATTGTTTTTGGGATCTTTTTTGACTTTTGATCAATTGAAAGATAAGTATAATATATCACATAACACTATTTTTTCTTATTATCAACTTAAATCTTTTTTTAATTAGGGAAGAATTTTAAATTGCCAAAACAAAGTCCATTTGAATATCTAATAATGGATACATTTATTGAAAGATTTATTACTAATATATATTTCAAATTACAAGAGACTACTCGGAAAAAGGATTTATTTAAATCAAAATCTCGATGGGAAAAAGATTTAAATATACAGATTCAAGACTAAGTATGGTCAAAATTATGTTATGAAAGTGTAACTAATACAATCAAATGATACAATTTAATTTTTTACATCAGTTATATTATACTCCATACAAATTGCATGTACTTCATGTGAATTGTTCTGATCAATGTTATAGATGTAATAAAGAAGTAAGATCCTTTTTGCATGCAGTTTGGCAATGTGAAAGGATAGATATGTTTTGGAAGGATATAAGTATTTTATTGGGACAAGTTTTGAAGATGCAAATTTTGAAGGATCCCAGAGTATTTTTATTGGGGGATATTTCCCAATTGAAGTTAGATATTTATCAAAAGAAGTTTTTAAGCGTAGCAATAGCATAAATAAATCTATAGCTGTAACATGGAAATCTGGTGATATTGTGGTGTTGAATAGATGGTGAACGGAATTATTAAATTGTGTACTATTAGAGAGAATATTGTATAATTTACAAAATCAACCAGAAAAGTTTGATAAGATTTGGAAACCCTACGTGGATTTTATTGCTACGACTTTACCTGCAGCGTCCACCTCGCCCCTATCCAACCTGCCCTAATTAGTTATGGTTTAAGATTGTTATGTAAATGGTAATTAATTAAAAGATGTAGGTTTATTAGACAGGCTTTTTCTTTTCTTTCTTTTTTTCCTACTTTTTTGAGGAGGGAGAGGGTGGGGAGAAAATATATAAACATTGTATTATTTTGTGTCATAATTTTATCATTTTCATGTTATGGATAAATATTGTATGTTTTTTCAAACTTTATTTAAAGATAGAAAAAGACAACATACAGTCCAATAATTGTCAAAAATTGATTTAATATATATAGAAAAACAAGGAAAATAAACTTAAAATAAAAGTAAAATTTAAAAAAAAAACCCAAACCCACCCTCCCACCCCTTCAGCCAGCTCTCTTAAGGGGAGCCAAAAATATAAATTATATATTTAAAAAATTATAAATGTTAAGAACAATTCAAAGTATATCTAAATGCACATATTCCAAATACAGAGACCATTTGCTAACAAAAAAGGAATAATTATCATGTAAATTTTGGGTAATTTTTTCCAAAACAATACAAGTTTTCAATTCATTGTACCAACGAAATATATTAATCTCTGTATTGTCTTTCCAAGTATTCGCAACATATTTACGCGCTACTAATAACACCAAATGTACAAAAGCAATTTGAATTTTATCCAAGCCTAATCCCCTCAACAAAATCAAATTACTCAACAAGAAAATCATTTGGTCTAATGGTAATGTAAAGTTATATAATTTTTCCAAAACTACTTTAATTCCTTGCCAGAATGGTTGAACTTTAACACAAGTCCAAACAGCATGTGAAAAAGTTCCAATACATGAATCACATCTAAAACATAAGTCTGAATTACTAAACCCATATTTTTTTCAGTTTATCTGGAGTCAAATATAATTGATATAAAAAATTATAATTAACCATTCCATATCTTACATTAGTCAATTTGATTACATTGTCCTGACACATATCTGCCCAATCATCTTCAGGAAAAATAAACACTAAATCACTCTCCCATTTAAGTTTAGATTTTTCCCAATCTGGTTTATCTATATTATCTTGTAACAAATTGTACATAACCGAAATATAACCCTCTAAATATAAGGCTCTAAGTTGGTAATACACAAACAAAGAATTTACAGATATATCAAATCTCTCTCTCAATTGATTAAAAAAAAAGAAATTGTCCCTCTTCAAAACAATCCTGTATTGTCTTTATACCCTTAAAATCCCAACTCTTTAAATAATTATTGAACATTGAAAAAGAAATAAGCTGATTATTGTACAATGGAGTTAAAATTGATAATTTATTTTTTGATCCCAAACCCTATTTTTTAAAAATCCAGATCTTTAACAAATGTTTCAATACTGCCATATTATATTCCTGTAACAAATTCAAGTTCCAAAGAAATATAAATTCATGTACCTCGACCTCAGAAATACACGCCATTTCCACCTTAGCCCAGCTAGGAAGTTGATCTAGATCCATCAACCTGCTAATAAACTTCAACTGGGCCGCTTCATAATAATTTTGAAAATTTGGTAACTGAAGTCCACTTAATGCATATTTCCATGTAAGTTTATACAATGCCACTCGAGCTAATTTACCTTTCCATAAAAACTCCCGCACTACCTTATTTAAATCCTGAAAAAAAAACTTTTTGAAAGTAATCAAGGTATTGACTGAAATAACTATTGAATTCGGGGGAAAATATTCATTTTAATACAATTGACCCTACCATTCAAATTTGATGGAAGATCTTTCCACTTAAATCAAATTTGCTGTAATCCGTTATAATACAGGCACATAATTTAACTGATACAATGACTGATAATTTAATTTAAACACACCTAAATATTTAATTTTATTTGTCCACCTTAATTTTGTAATAATTTTAAATTCTGAATAATCTCCTATTCCAAGTGGTAAAATTTCACTTTTATCTTAATTAACTTAATATCCTGACAGTTATACAAATTTCAACAAAAACTCTTGTAACTCCTTCAACGACCATTCCGGTTCTGTCAAATATATCAAAACATCATCTGCAAATAAATTAATCTTATATTCTTCATTCATAGCCTTTATCCCTCTAATTTCGTAATTTTATCTAATAGTCTGAGCTAATGGTTCAATAGCCAACACAAATAAGGCTGGTGACAATGGACAGCCCTGCCGAGTTGAACGAGTCAACCTAAATGGTAAAGAAATCTGATCATTTGTCACCACCCTAGCAATCGGGTTCGTATATAAAGCTTTAACCCAACCAATAAAAAAAGGGCTGAATTTAAACTTTTCAAACACCTTAAATAAAAAAAAAACCCACTCAACCCTATCAAAAGCCTTTTCTGCATCTAGTGCAACCACCTGGTTAGATGTTAACAATGAGTTAGGCTGCTTTCGGCATGCATTGACCAAAGTAATTAATCGAAGAATATTACCTGATGCATTTCTGTTCTTAATAAAACCTGTTTGATCAGCATGTATCAACTTAGGTAAGTACATAGCAAGTCTATTAGCTAATACCTTGGCTATAATTTTATAATCTACATTTAATAAAGAAATAGGTCTATATGAAGACATTTTTAATGGAACTCTATCTTTTTTTGGTATAAGTTATTAAAGCACTTGAACAAGATTCTGGCAGTTTCTGTTCTTCAGTAACTTGTTTTAACACATCTCCGAATACATTAGATAAATCATCATTAAAAAATTTATAAAATTCCACCGGAAATCTATCATCCCCTGGGGACTTTCCATTTGTTATTTCCTGTATGGCTTCCATAATTTCAAAATCTAAATGGAGATTCTAATTCCTGAATATCTTTCTCATCTAATACTGGTAATCTTAATTTAGATAAATAAGATCCAATAGAACCATTGTCCTGCTTCCCCTCAGAAGTATATAATTTTTGATAGAATGAATAAAACTGATCATTAATTTCCTGAGGCTTATAGGTAATTGTTGAATTCTTTTTAACAGCATTAATAGTCCGAGATGCCTGTTCAGCTTTCAATTGCCAAGCAAGTACCTTATGAGCTCTTTCTCCCAACTCATAATAACGTTGTTTAGATCGATTAATTAAATACTCAAACTGATAAATTTGTAAAGTATTATAGGGTAATTTCAATTTCGCTATTGCAGCTTTTTTGTCTTCGGTCACATCCTGAAAATATTTCTCTAACTCAGCAATCTGATTTTCCAACGTTAAACTTTCTGCCATATGTTGTTTCTTAACTTTTGTAGAATAACTAATAACCTGTCCCCTCAAATATGCTTTTAACACAACCCATACTACAAAATATTCTCAGTCAAAAATAAAGAGATATGCTCTTTAACAAAAGTAACAAACTCTGGTTTTTTCAATAACATTGCATTAAACCTCCATCTATACGACAAACGTACCACTTCTGAACTTTCACAAGAAAAAAGTAATACTGAGTGGTCTGATAGAACACTACTTTTGTTTTCAGCCTGCAGTGCTCTACCCTGTAGGTGTACTGATGTATAAAAAAAATCAATCTAGTAAACGAATCATGTCGTGATGAATAAAAAGAAAAATCTTTCTCTGTAGGATTAACCTTTCTCCAAATATCTACCAGATTTAAATCTTTCATCAACACTTTGATTTGTATTGCTGTCTTTGATTTCCTTATATTCTTCAGGTTTCTGTCCAATAAAGGTTCCAAAGCACAATTAAAATCTCCCCCAACTAAAATATTTTCATAAGCTTGAGTTAACAATAAAAAAAAGCTTCTGAAATAAACCGCTCATCTATATTAGGCACATCAAAATTAAGCAAAGTCCAAGATCCAGCAAAAATTTTACAATTCACCCGTAAAACTCTACCTACATTTCCCTCTGAAGATTCCAATTCAAATGATAAATTTTTATGAATCAAAGTTGCCACCCCTCTTGCCTTAGAATTAAAAGAAGAAAAAAACACATGTCCAATCCAATCTCTTTTCAATTTCAAATGTTCCTTTTCGGTCAAATGTGTTTCTTGTAAAAAGGCAATATCAATTTTCTTTTTTTTAATATAAGCCAATACCCTCTTTCGCTTAATTATATTATTTAATCCCTGAACATTAAAAGTTGCAAAATTCAAAGTAGACATTTTTACTAACTACTAATATATTTACACTATAAAATAACTCTCCCCTTTATAATTCTTCAAAAACAAAAAAAACCCACCCCACAATAAACAAATTTTTTTTTTAAACCCCAAAAAATATTTTTTACTAACCACCTAAAGGTAGTAACATCCTAAAAATCTGGGTTTGGTAAGCCAGTGGTAGATGACAATCAAAGCTTTCAGTGTAATCCATCTCCCCAGCCAGATACATATTCATTATGTAATTAAGAACAATCAAATATAGTAAATATATTCAACCCAATGATCCCAAGCCCAATGATTGTTCCGGATCTTCACTGTCAAGAAAACTTTGTGTCAGCTCTTCTTTCTTTCCATTCTTACCATTCTTTCCATACCCATTCCCGTTCCCATTTTCATTTACCCTCCTCTTAGGAGACGATGGTGAAGACTGCCCATTTCTTCGCAATTCTGGCAATAAATTAGCAAAAACCAAGGTATCATGATCATTCTCAGAAAAATGAAATTGAAAGTTTCCATAAAAAACCTTCAAAATTGCAGGATAATGAAAAGCAAACTTGCAGCCCTTTCGCCATAAGACATCTTTAGCTGAATTAAATTCCCGTCGTCTTCTAATTTCTTGATTCAAATCGTCATTAAAAAACACTTTTATTTTGAATCATCAATGGGGATTGACTCTGCCGCGCTTTCTGTACTGCCATTCGTAAAATCATTTCTCTATCTTGATATTTCAAACAACGAATCAAGACTGTCCTCAGTGTTTGTCCTAGAAGTGGTTTTTTCCTCAACACTGTATGGGCCCGATCCAGTTCCAAACCTTCAGGAAAAAGCTCTTTACCCAGTACCTCTGGGATCCTCTGCTTAAAAATTTTTATTGGATCAGAACCTTCAAAGTCCTCTGGAAGACTGACTATTTTCACATTATTTCTCCGGCTTCGATTTTCCAATGAATCAATCTTCTTCAATAAATCCCTTCTTTGAATCCCCCAATCTACAAAAGAACCTTCCACTTTTTCCATTTTTTCTTTATTGCGTTCCACCTGATTTTGACATTCAGAAAAGGCTGTTTCAATTTTTAAAAAATTGTACAATATCAACAGATTTTATACATCTGTTAATATCACTCAAGTCATTTCTTGTTTCATAGTTGACATTTCTTCACACAAAGTATTCATTTTATTTTTCTCCTCCATAAATCCTTGGGTCATTTGAGTTGACATTTGTTTTGACATATTATCCATTTGGGAAGCAATCCCTTCCAAAACGGTGAATACTGAGTCGAATCCAGATTCCATAGCCACTTTTTAAGGTCTACTTTCTTTAACTGCAGGCTCCTCCTCCTGGGAAAATTCCAATAAGGTAAGTTCCTCTTCTCCTTCAGTCACCATAGGTCCTTTGACTGTGTGGCTGCGGGTTTGGACACCCAACAGCCCACACTTTCTCCAGAGGTCACAGACCTGGGATGCTCCGCGCATGCCCGGCAGAACCGCCGGACACACAGGAGCGTCCTCCAACGCTACACTGCGCGTCCCTGGGCCACCCAGCAATGTTGCAGGCTCACGGACCCCTTTGTTGGTTGGGCCACCTGCGCGCACAGCTTCACGTGCACGTGGGTCGGCTACGACTGAACTCACCAGAGTGCCGGCGCCATCTTGCGACTGCAGGATTGGCACCGAGGTAAAACTTGAATGGACAGGAGTCCTCTGAGGCTTGGAGGCTCCCAACAACAACTCCGTGGATTCAGCTGTACAGGTAGGCCTCAGATCATCTACACTTTTATATGGTAATTTCTTCTGAAGTTGAATTTTAGATTTCTTCACATTGGTAGCCATGGTGAATCACTGTTATTCAGAAAACTGTAAATATTATTTTTAACCACTTTTACACTTTTTTAAATCGAGTATTTAGTAATCCAGCTAGGTAAAGGTGGAACACATGTCTTTCTTGTACGCCATCTTGCCACGCCCCCCCCCCCCCCCCCCCCCATACTGTATATATTTTGACGCAAATGGAAAATAAAAAATTTTTAAAAAGGATTGATATTGATATCGGATCAATAACTTGTTGAAGACCAAAAGCGCATGGCTAGGAAATGCTGACTTGTAATGGGAGATCAAGTCAAATCAGCCAATGATCTTTGAAGTTCAAATGATTTCACTAGTGTATAACAGTTTTATAAACCTGACAGTGTAGTTCAAATTTTTTATCATCCACTTGTACAAGTTCAACCCGTCGAAACAGCTTTCCCCGGTCCTTGGTGCAAAAACATATCTCGTCCAGCGGTCTCATTGCTCATGGGAAGGAGCTATTTTTCAGCCTGGTGCTTCTGGCTCTGATACTCCTGTATCTCTATCCCAACGGAGTAGCTGGAAGATGCTGCATGCGGGGTGGTAGGGCTCCTCAATTATTTTGTGAGCCATCTTCAAGCAGTCCTAATCTTTAATTTAAGTTTAGGGAACATAATCTCAGAAAATGGAATAGATACCATAAAACTCCTAGTATCCGGTACCTATGGGGATTGGCAGATGCCAGCTAAGTGAGTTTTCAGGTTGCTTGACGCTCTTACAGTACCTAACTAATACACCTGCATTAAGAATAAACAGTTTAAAAGTCAATATTATTATTCTGTACATTCTGAACAAACTTCACTTGCATCAATATATAAACCATAAAGCATTTTACTTTATTTGCAGTCACATTCTTTGAAAACATTTAACTGTCGCTGCATCTGGAGGTTCCTTCCCCTCCATGGAGCTGTCAGATAGATAAACATAGATCAATGGTTCTCCACCTTTTTCTTTACTCATATCCCACTTTAAGTAATCCCAATGCCATCGGTCCTCTGTGGTTAGTAAGGAATTGCTTAAGGTGGTATGTGAGTGGGAAGGGAAGGTTGAGATCATTGCTCTAGAACTAATTGTTACTGAAATATTTAGCTTGAGAAAAATTGTCATTGGCCCATTTTCTTTGGGGTTATGAAACTGTGCACATAATGAGTCAATGAGGGACGATTAAAACAGAAGTTTCCAAACTTTTTTTTTCTACCCACATAACACATTAAGCAATCCCTTACTAATCACAGAGCACCGATTGAATGGGGAATACTTAAAGTGGTATGTGAGTGGAAAGAAAAAGTTTGAGAACCACTGATATAGATAATTATACCCCCCCCCCCCCCCCCAAGTGTATGGATAAAGCTTCTGACCAGGGAAACTCCTACTAAGCAGGGATAAGGCGATACTTTAAGAGAGTCACCCTATCCATCTCTTTGTCCTGGGCAAAACCATTGCTCTTTCACACAACTTTATTAGAACAGCTGTTATGAGCAAAGCACGACCAAGCCTCTCCACTGGCTGGATATCTGCTCCCATTTTCACCAAAGGTCAATGTGTTACTCCAGAAAACATTTACCATTATAAACTTGCATTTTAAAAAATATTTTAAATTTGAGGTTTTTTTCCCATAAATATACATAGAACAAAACACCCCCCTCCCCCCTTTCACAGTATAAATCCACACACCGACAGGGTTCACATTTATATTGATCATCAAGAATTCTATATGGGGAAGTGACTTGCATTTATAGTATACCAGCATTTATTATTATCCTTTTTATCATTATATTTATAATTACAATTGGCCCCTATATGATCCAAATAAGACTGCATATCTTAATAAATATGTCATATTTATTCTTTAAGTTGTATGTAATTTTTTTCGTAGGTATACAACGATTTATCTCAGCAATCCATCATGCTATATGTAGAGGGGAGTTAGATTTACAAGTAATGGCAATACATTTCTTAGCCACTGTTAAGGCTATTTTAACAAATTAAATTTGGAAATTAGTTAGTTTGTTACTTACTTCAATGAAGTTGCCCAAAAGATAAAGCTCTGGGTCACCCCTGTTATTCTTGTAAATATTTCGGTAATATCCTGCCAGAAAGAACTCACCTTCGCACACAACCAGGTAGCATGCAAGAGTTTTCCTGTTTTTATCCTATGCCTAAAACTCATTTCTGATATTTCAGATTTTGATCTGTGTCACTTCTGTGGTGTGGGATATAAATGGTGTAGAAAATTATATTTCACTAATCCGTATCTTGCATTTATAATTGATGTCATGCTATCCAAACTCCAATCAGACCAACAAATTTCCATTATTGCAACACCTAGATCTGACTCCTATCCCTCTCTCAATCTCTGTAATCCTGGTTTCACACTTTCATTCTGGAGAACATAGTACATCTTGGTTATAAATTTAAGTGTATTCCCCAGCCAAATTTTTCATTCCATTTCACTAATTTTAAGTGGGGCCAAACATCTTTCTCTTCGGAACAATCTTAGCTGGAGAAAACAAGAAAGTCCCATTAGGCACTCCATATTTATTTCTTAATTGTTCAAAAGACATGAGATCCCTCCATATAACAATCATCAATATATCTTCTTCCTTTATAATAACATGAATTTAGTATTTTGTTACCCAGATTTATAGACAGCAACCCATTTTTACATAATTTGTAATGATATACCTGCTTTTTTGCCAATACACATTAATTTCTTGCCATATTCTAATCATATATATTAATATAGGGTTATCTGTCTTTTTTGTTATTAACTTAACATTCCATTTATAAATAAAGTCCTTTGTTGTTTTTTCTATTGAATTCAATCTCATTTGGATCCAAGAAGCTTTTCCAATGAAATTCTCGGCACTTTGTTATTGCATAGAAATGGCCTTATATAATTATTCAATAATTTAAAGACATTTTTAGGTAATGCGATAGCCAATGATTGAAAACAATACTATAATCTTGACATCACCTTCATTTTAATATAATTTACTCTTTCCACTAGAGTAATCAGCAGGTTTTTCCATTTCTGTAAATCTTACTCAATTTTTTTTCTAAAAGTGTAATTAAATTTATATAAATTCTGTAAGTTGTTATCTATCATTATTCCTAAATATTTGATTCTGTCTGTCTTCCATTTAAATCTGCTACCTTTTGATAATCAGAAATTTTCAATGCATCATCTCACTCTCCATATTTATTTTATTTTATAACCTGATATTCTTCCATATTTTTCTAATGTTGTTTGTAATCTTATCAAGGATTCGGCCATGTCAGGAATGTATAATAGCACATCATCAGCAAATAAAATAATTTTATGTTCTTCCTGTCCAGCTTTGAAGTCTTTAATGCCCGGATCTCTCCTTATAATCTCCGCCAGTTGTTCAGTAGCTAGGATAAAAAGTGCTGGAGACAGAGGATACCCATGTCTACATGACAAAAACTGCTGACATCTGATTGTTGGTTATAATTTTGGTTTGTGGTTTATGGTAAAGAGTTCTTATCCAGTTTATAAATTTTCTGCCCATACAAAATTTTCCCAATGGTTTAAATCAGAAAGTCCATTCTAATCAATCAAATGCTTTTTCTGCATCTAAAGAGATGGTTATACTTGGATTCAACTTTGATTTTTGCCATATAATACTATTAAATAGACTGTTTGAAGAAAGTCTTCCTTTGACAAATCTTACCTGATCAGTATGTATTAATTGTGGTAAATATTGTCCCAGACTATTAGCTAATGCCTTTGCCAATATTTTATAATTGCATTTAGGAGTGATGTAGGTCAATACGATGAAGTTTTTAATGGGTCTCTACCTTTCTTTGGTAGAACTGTAATTATAGCAGTTGAAAAAGATTCCACTGCCCAGTCCAATACGTTCATCATAAGAGGTCTCAATAAATCTTTAAATTGTTTGTAGAACTCGGAGGAAACCCACCCTCCCCCAGAGATTTATTGGCTTGTACCCAGTTTTCTCAATTTTTTTCTCTAGTGAAAGAGGTGTTTAAATCAATTTGTTCTTATCTTCTAATTTTGGAAGTACACATTTGTTAAAAATTCGTCCATCTCATTTTCATCCTCTAATAGTTCTGATTTATATAAGTTTTGTATAATATTGTCTAAAATATTTATTTCTTTTTGATTCTGTTATAATATTGTTCTGTTTTTATTGCATTTATCATTCTAGAAGACTCCTCTGTCTTCAACTGCCATAAGACTTTGTGCGACCATTCCCTAATTCATAATTTTTTTGTTTAGTTTTTAACATTTTTTCCTTCCATACGTTTGAAATGTGTTGTATTTCATTTTTTCATTCTCCAACAATCTTTATTTTTCTTGTGACCCTGTTCTCTGGTATTTTTCCAATTTCACTATATCTTTCTCTAGACGAGTTCTATAACATACTCTCTCTCTCAAGATTTTTGGTATAGGAAATAATTTGTCCTCTTGGATAAGCTTTACGTGTATCCCATATTAAAAAGCTATTATCAATAGACAAAAAATTGGTTTCACAAAATAGTTCTATTTGTTTCTTAATAAACTCTCAAAAGTCCTTTCTTTTCAACAGTGTGGCATTGAGAGGCTATCTGAATACATTTTCTTGTTTTTCCATTACTGCAATAGTTAAAGTTAATGGCAAATGATCAGATAGAAGTCTCACCAGGTATTCTGTTTTTACCACTCTACTTTTTAACTGGGCAGTCATTAAAAACAAATCAATCCTTGTATGTGAATCATGTACCCTTGAGTAGAGCAAATAGTTTCTATGGGGTTAAACAGCCTCCATATAGCAATCAAATTTAAATCCTTCAAAAATGATAGTGTTGTTTTTGCAGCTTTTGCCCATGTCAATGTTCTGGCTGATTTATTCAGTATTGGATCAAGAAAGAAATTGAAATCCCCTCCAACCAGTGTATTTTGTTTTCCCTCTGCTGTTTTTAAAAGAAAATCTTTCATAAAGGCTTCATCATCATAATTTGGTGCATAGATATTCATAAACATCCATGATTCTGCGTAAATTTTACAATGTACCATTACAAACTTCTAACTTGGTCAGTCAGTGTCCCTTCTATCATTAATGGTACATTTTTATTAATTAGAATTGTTACTCTTCTTGCTTTTGAGCCACATGAAGACTATATTACTTGTCCCACCCATCCTCTTTTAATTTAGCATGTTCCAATTTGGTAAGATGTGTTTCTTGTAGAATTTAAATTTTTTAGGTATGCCAAAACCCGTCTCCTCTTCACTGACCCGTTTATCCCATTAACATTAAGGCCAATAAATTCTTTCCATATTGATTTTTCAAACAAATATTGTTTAACACTAAAACCTTTTTGGTTGTTTAAATAATCTTTCCTCTTTAAAAAAACACAATGTCCTTGCCCTGACAGGAACGTAAACAGAAAATCCGAAAGCCCGCAATAAAAGCATACAGAATATCTCGAGAAAGAAGAACTCCTCCCTTTAGCACCATCCTCTCCAGGCACCATTCCCCCCTTAGAATTGAGTCTCTACCTTACTATTACTTTTCACAAATTTTCTCTCTTTTCTGAGCTCTCTGTGAACATTTCAATAAAGTTTACTTTTCAACAATAAATACAAGTTTTTTTTTAAAAAAAAGAACTTTTACTTGGTCCCATTGTAAACATTCTTCACAGTCGTCCTCTTTGGCAGCCTTAGCTTTTTCACAAACCCCGCAGGAAGTCTTCTACCTCGCTCTTAGCCGTGAAAAATTGTCGATTACCTTCTGCTATTTCGCTCCTCAGCGTCGTGGGCTATATCATCGAATATTTCAAGTTTCTGGAATGTAATTGTTTTTACATCGTCAAATTCCTTCCTTTGATTAATCAAAGTAAGACTAAAATCTTGAAAAAAATAGCACTTTTTTTATGGTCAATCTTGGGCAGGCCATTATTTTGCTTAGAATATTCATATGCTCCTCCCAAATTTGTCTCCCATTCCCGGTAGCTCAAAAGTCTTACCAGGACTGTCGTGGTTGCTGATCGCCACCTCCCTTGGGTCTGAGGGTCTGGTAAGCCCTTTCAATATGCAGTTTTTCTCTGAATTTGTTTTCTCCCAACACTCGTGGGATCCATGATTCAAAGAAGTTCACTGGATCTCTTCCCTCTATTCCTTCTCTCAATCCAATAATTCAGAAATTAATTCGTCTGCTAAAATTCTCCATGTGGTTGCTCTTGTCTAGCAGACCTTGTCTGTCCAACTTCCATTTCTTCACATCTTTCTCCAAAGCTTTTTGCTTATCTTGTGTTTTTACTATCTCCTTCTGCTTGGTTAATTCTTTCCATCAAGTCTTCAATGATTTCTTTAATTTCAGTCATCCTTTCAGTCAATTCAATGGCAACAAATCGGTTGCTAAGTTTTCCATCTTCTCCAGGATAATATTTAGTCCTTGTCCTGACTCTCCCATTTTGCCAGGGTCTGCAGGCCCTGAGGCCACTTTTGCACCCCTCCCTTTCGGGCTTTCGTTCAATGTTCCTGCTGAGTAGAAACTTCCTCATTTTTTTGTTCTCAGCTGCCTTGGTTTCTTTTTTCTGTTTTTAATAAAAAATTTGTTTTAACCATCTTTTTAATACCCTTCACGGAGAGCTTGATCAAAACATGTCTGTCTGGGTCTTACACATGGCCAAGCTGCCCCCCCCCCCCCGGACTTGGAAATTTTTTACCTATTATTTTATTTTAATGTTTTTTTTTAAATTTTGGTTGTTTGAGGCTGTGGGTTGCTTGAATTCCCAATACCATGGCTTTTGCTGTATTTTAACTGAGTTGAGGAGGCATTGAGAATCATTGGAATTCTCTCCCCTTGAGACTTGTGTTCACCCTGTTCAAGGTGAGACTAGTGCATTTTTTGGGTGTGGGAGAAATTGTGGAGCTTGAGGAATAGGGAGTTGAGGATATTTAACAAAGGAGGAGGCTCAAGGATCATATGATTTTGTAATTCTAACATCAATAGTTGGTTTCCATGGAGTTTGCAGAACAGCTCGCTGGGGCTTTAGAACTGGCAATGGCACAGGAGTTGTCAGTGGAATTTTTGCTCATCTGGTCGTATCATTCTCCTGGAGCAGTGTGAATGATGTCACTGGCTGCTTATTTTTAGCATTTCCTACAGTTTGCATGTTGAAGCTGTTACTGTTGTTTCAGGACTACCACGAAACCTGAATAGAAATGAATCACATTATCAATCTGACATCAGTGGGAACTATTTAATGTGGTGATAGACGTTAATTGTAACTGCGGCAGAAGGAGCCTTTCTCCATTGTTCAATGATCGTCACCCAAGTAGTGCTTACTTAGTGGAACCTTTTCTTCTGCGTCACTCAATATTTTGGCTCATGAATGTTATTTATTTGACACAGGTTTGGGGCTTCAAAAGAGATATTCGCCAATGAAAACAGAATATTTTGTGAAGAGGTAATGGGTATTTCCAGCCTCTGGAGCGGGGAGGGGGAGAGAGAGAGAGAGAGAGAGAGAGAGAGAGAGGAGAGAGAGGAGAGAGAGGAGAGAGAGGAGAGAGAGGAGAGAGAGGAGAGAGAGGAGAGAGAGGAGAGAGAGGAGAGAGAGGAGAGAGAGGAGAGAGAGGAGAGAGAGGAGAGAGAGGAGAGAGAGGAGAGAGAGGAGAGAGAGGAGAGAGAGGAGAGAGAGGAGAGAGAGGAGAGAGAGGAGAGAGAGGAGAGAGAGAGAATGAGAACGAGTGTATATGTCGTGAAGCAGCTGTCTGAATGTGTGTTTGAACGGCACAAGGACTTCCAACCCGCTCTCAATCAGTTACATCAACATTTTAGAAAGCTGTTCCTGGTAGGAAAATTTGCAATGCTTGATAAATTGATGGTGAATTTTAGTGGTGTCTTTCCCATCTTCTAGGAGCACAGCAGACCTCACCATCACTGACTTGTTTCTGAAATAGTTATTGTTGCTATTCAGAAAATGCAGCAGCCAGAGATCTCACAAAGAGAATCATAGAATCACACAGCGCAGAACAGGCTCTTCAGCCAAACTCATCCATGCAGACCAAGTTGGGATTCTGGGCTAGTCCCACTTATCATTAGACATCGGAACTGCCCATTGAGTCTGCCCTGCCAATTAATCATGAGCTGATCCATTTTCCCACTCAGCCCCACTGGCCAGCCTTCTTCCCATAACCTTTGATGCCCTAGCTAATGAAGAACCCATCAATCTCTGCCTTAAATACACCCAATGATCTGGCTTCCACAAATGCCTGTGGCAACAAATTCCACAGATTTACCACCCTGTGGCTGAAGAAATTTCTCCGCATTTGCTGGCATTTGGCCCATATACCTCTAAATGGCAGTGAATTGTGATCAGATAGTGTGATTTCATTGGCTTTGTTAGTGTGATCAAATGTTGGTTGTGTTAGCAGATTGGGTAGATGGATGTTGGATGGGATATTGTGATGGACGATGTATAATGGATGACTAACATTGATTAGGTATAAATGAGCAGAGACCGTTCAGATCCACCAAGCTTTTAAAAGTGGGGCAAGTTTATCAACCTCCCTGTTCTATGTGGAGTACATCAGAGCATTTTAATAATTTGAAGATCTCCCCAGGTACCAAATTGCCATCTTTTTATTTGTTTGCTTTCTTTCCCACCCCACCCCCTTATGAATCCCTGACGGAAGCTCAGCCCAGAACAGCTTTCATTATGTGTTCCACGGATGCTTGGGAATATTTATCATCATTATTTCTCAATTTAATTTTGTTTTTCCCAACTCTGAAAGAGTCGGAAACACAGTGCCTGATTTCTCATTAAGCAGATGTGGAGATTTCACATTTGTTGAAATAATCTGTCAACAACTTCAGTCATTGGGTTTGTGTTCTAAGCTCTCACTTATCCATCTCAGGTGAACAAAAGTTTATTTGAACGCTGGAATATTAATTACAAAGTGACTCCTGCTGAACACCCGCAGCACGCAGGCCTAGACAACAGAACCAGTGAGGTACTGAAGACAGCCATTAGAAACACAGTGAATTCCAAGCAAAAGGACTGGGATGACTGCCTGGACCCAATACTATTTGAGTTCCGGACATCAGTCAATTCGAGTACCAAGTTTACACCTTTCTTTCTGCTTTACAACAGAGAAGCACGGTTATCATCGGAGGTAGGGATGCAGCCTGCTGGCCTTACCTGATTAGTATGAGTTGTTTATTTGTAGCACTGGGATTGTTCTTTGAATGGTAAATTTCACCAAGGGTTCTGATAGAAGTTCTGAATCACCTTACTGACTACTCTTCATAGTAAGCATGTCCTGTGTAAGTTTCACTTTCTATATAATGGTTGATGCAGGGTGGTAGTTTAATGTATTGGGTTAAATTGCTGTTGGGCAGAACGAGAGGGAGAATCTGTGGCTTCAGACATTGGAAAATCAAGCCTCCACTCTGTTCCCAGTTCAACAACTAGGGTTAGCATTGTTAACATGGAATGTGGGAGAAACTCAGCAGGTCTCACAGCGTCCATAGGAGGTAAAGATATATTACCGACCTTTCGGGCCTGAGTCCTTCCTCAAAGTCCATACCTTGAGTACAGTAAAACTCCTGTTATCCGGAATTCAAGCAACCTGCAAAAACCATCGAGGAACATAACTAAAGGGGATAAATAGGAATTAATAAAAATTTAAATAAAAGTTTTAACAGTAAAAGTAAATGTTCTGTAAAGTAACACATAAACCTTTGGTGAAGATGCAGGCAAATATTCAGCCAGCGTGGACCTTGGTCGGGCTTTGCTCGGAGCAGCTGTTTGGATAAAGTTGTGCGAAACAGCAATGGCATCGCCCAGGATAAAGAGCTGGTTGAAGCTGCTCACCGTTGGGGCGACTCTCAAAGTGTCTCCTTATCCCTGCTTAGTAAGAGTTTCCCCAGTCACAGGCTTTATCTGTAAACTTTGGGGGGGGGGGGGGGGTAAGGTTAATTATCAATAATTGTCATTTGGGTGGCTCTGGAGGGAGAGAAAGCTGCAGGTGAATTAGGTTTTCAGAATGTGACTTTAAATAAAATTAAATGGTTTACGTTTATATATTGATCCAAGTGAAGTTTGTTCAGTGGAAGTACAATATAATATTTTAGTCTTTTAAACTGTTTATTCTTAGTCAGGCTTGTAAAAGTGAGTCTCAAGCTACTGGAAAACTTGCTTACCAATCCCCATAGGTGCCAGATACCAGGTGATGTAATTGGATTTCATCATCGAAGAAAAAATGTCGTCCTATTTCATAATTTTTACCTGATGGCCATTTTATAAAATTATTTAGCAAATTTTAAGCAAGAAAGAAAATTGAAAACTGCAGGCTAGTGTGATGTTTAGTTGTTGGGAAAATATTGGTATCCATCATCAAAGAATTATGGAACTTCACAGATTGGAGTCTAAATCTTTTTTTTAAATTTAGACATACAGCGCGGTAACAGGCCATTTCGGCCCACAAGCTCATGCTGCCCAATTTACACCCCATTAACCTACAATCTAGTGCATTTTGAACGGTGGGAGGAAACTGGAGCCCCTGGAGAAACTTACAAACTCGTATACAGAGAATGCTAACATGAATTAATCTGAGATCCAGTAAATTGAGGCTCCCAAAAAGTATTTGATATCGTCCCATACACAAGAAAAGGGCATTAGCACAAGTCAGTGAAATAGCTGACAGAAAAATAAAATGTTAGGATTACTGGGTTGGTTTTTAAGTTAGCTACAACTGAGTGCCACGGAGATGAGCATAGGGACCTTCACTTCCTATGGCCTGTATTCTTGATTTAGGTGAATGGACCAAACTTCCTGAAGGTACATAAAGAGGAAATCTAGTGGCTGAAAATTTGGCAGGTTGTGTAGAATAAAGGAGAGAGCATTATTTAACTGTGATGTTTTTAATTATCCAGAGAATACTGGATGTTCTTCTACAAAATTCTCTTGACTGGCTTCCAGTTTTATTCAATAATGTGGAGGGCAGATGGAAGGTGTCCTCTATTGTAGTGTAGGGGAGTGCAGGTGTGAAGATGTTTTGGTGAGGCCACACCCAGAATACTAGTTTTTCATCTCGTCCTTTAAGAAAGCAGTGAATTAGATGGATAAACTCATATGGATAAACTCTTATGAAAAAAGATTAAATAGATTAGGCCTGCATTCTCTGGAATGAAACACAAAATTTTGCAGGCTCTGTGATTGGAGTAAAAGCACAACACACTGGAGAAACTTAGCAGGTCCAGAGGTAAAGATACAAGCCCAAAACCAACATTTTGGGCTCCTATCTGGAAGAAGGCCTCAGGCCCGAAACGTCATTTATGATCTTTATTTCCTTTGGACTCCGTGAGATCAGCTGAGTTCCTCCAGTGTGTCTTTTTTTACTGCACTCTCTGGAGTTTAGAAGAATGAAAGATGATTTGGATAAGATCAGAAGAGGTTTCACAATGTACTTACTGTTTTCACTGGGTTTGGATAAACTATTGGCAAGTATTCTAAAGTGTATATAATTGTATTTCAGGGAGAGCTTGAAATTGCACATGAGTATAGATTGCCAGCTAACTGCACCATTAAGACAGAGAGCATCAGTGAGTTCAACAGTTCCATGAGTGAACGACAAAATGCAGTTAAAGAAGTGGTATGTATTGAAACTATATCAACTGTGATACACACGTTCTGACACTGGTTTGATTGGATATGAGAGCAGGAGCAGGCCATTCAACCCCTCAACTCCCCATTCAATATGATCATGTCAGAATCAGAATTTATTGTCATGGGCATGTTATAAAATTTGTTCTTTTGTGGCAGCATTACAGGTCCAAATATTGCTATAAATTACATTTTTAAAAATAAATACATTAGTGGAAAATCAATCATCAAGGATTCACACCACCCAGCACTTGTTTTGTTCTCACTGCTGCCATCTGGAAAAAGGTATTGGTGCCACAAGCCTTGCCCCACCAGGTTCAGGAACAGCTGCTGCCCCTTCACCGTCAGACTCCTCAACAACAAACTCAATCAGGACTCTTACTTTTGCAGTTTAGTGATTTTTTTTCTCCCTCTTTATTGCAGTTTGTTTACATTTCTTTATTTGTTTACATGTATACATTGAGTACAGTTTTCTTTGCACTACCAATAATTGGTCATTCTTCCTGGCCTGCAGGAAAAAGAATCTCAGGGTTGCATGTGATGTCATGTATGTACTCTGACAATAAATCTGAAAAAGAAGAGAAAGTGAGGTCGTGTCTAGTTCATTGTCCGTACAGAAATCTGATGGCAGAGGGGAAGATGCTGTTTTGGGCGTTCGCCTTCAGGCTGCTGATCTCCCCCAGGCCTCAATCTTATGCCAGTTACCCATTCATCTTAATTCTCTAATCTCTAAAAAGGTACCATCTTCCTCCTTAAATATGCCTCCCAAATATGGGTGGTAAGTTTCTGTTGGACTTGGGGAAGAACGCCTGAATTCGTGCGAACCTTGGGTTCCAGTCCGTCTTTGTCATGGACAATTGTGGAAGCTTCTTGTGCTTACTGTGAAGCCTACCAGGGTTACAAGGTCATGCACCATTTCCAAATCTGCTGAAACACACCACGTGGCTGCCGATGAGTAGTTTTGTGTTGAGAGGTAAATGAAAGATCACTGTGAACACGTTATCTTCCCCTTCTGCAGGTAATCGCTAACCTGGCTGCAGCTCACAAACGGGAGAAGAAGCACGCCAAGAGGAGAGAGGTCTGCTTCCCCTCTGGTGATCAGACATTTTCAGTAATCACCAACGCAGCCAGCAAAAAACCAAAGAAAAATCCCTTCCTTTCTTTTCAAATCGAAACGACTCTGTCATCTGAGCACGGTGTCAGCGGTGAGGGGGGAGCAGCATGAAGCTGCTTTTCAATAAGTCACTGAAGTGATGGTCCTTTGGAAGTAGACTTCCTGGGAAGGTGATCTCTGCAAGTGGATCGGAAGTAGCAAGGTTAATGGGAGCAGTGGGACTGGGAGGTAGCCCTGAGCTCAAGGCCGGAACCGGCCCCCAAGTTTCCAGCATCAAGTCACCTGACTGTGAAACATTCTCTTTCAGCTGTTCAACGTCCTTGAGTCACAGCACTGACTTTTCAGTCATTTGTGGTGAACTTGTGACAAACATACACCTTGTAAACGTGTCCTCTGCTAAAATTCATCATGTTTTTGTTGTATAAAAAGTGCAAACAGTGATATTCACTTCACACTGAAACGATCCATCACTTGTTTATAGGAGCCTGTGAGGTTGGTGCATTCTCCCCATGACTGAGTGGATTGCTTCCAGTGCTCTGGTTTCTTTCCTCATCGCACAGATGTGCCAGAGGGTGGGGGTTGTGGTCGTTGTAAATGACCTCTCATGTAGGTGGAACTGAGAGAAGCTGGAGGGAAAGTGGGTCAGCAGTATCCAGGGGTAGGAATAGTAAGTCAATCTTTTGTGTCGAGACCTTTTATTGATAAAGTCTTGATTTAAGAAGTCCTGATTGAAAACGTTGACTGACCATCTCTCTCTGAAGATACTGCCTGACCTGCTGAGTTCCTCAACTTCTCTTTGTTCACTCAAAGTTTCAGTATCTGCTCTGGGATAGATTAATGGCTAGAAGGGTGAAAGGGGGTTGAGGGCATTCCATGCACGAGAAAGAATGGTTTCAGGGCCAAAGGGAAGTGAGGAGATGAGACGGCTGATGGGAGAAGGGCTCAGCCCCGAAACGCCGGCAATACATCTTTGTCTTCTGTGAACCTGAAAGACCGGCTGAGTTTCTCCAGCATTTTGGTGCATTTTTACCACAATCACAGCATCTACAGGGTTCCATGTTTCACTCGGCTGATGAGATTGCTCTTTTGGGAGTTTGCGTAGAGGCAAGAGGCTGAGTGTCTTCTCTTTCTGTGATACATCCATGATACGTTCTGTGGAATTGGGAATTGTGCAACGTGGACATTGAGCAAACACCATATTATATACAGTACATAGTAAAATTAAATGGGATACTGTGGTGTACCTGTAAACTTTTTATTTGTAATTAGGAATCAGTGTGGGGACCGACATGGGGCTGTGGGCAGAGAGCAGGACAGTGGGATCAGTGTGGGGTTTGAAGAACAGCTGGTGGCAGAGAATGGGACAGTGGGATCAGTGTGGAAACCGACACGGGGCTGTGGGCAGAGAGGGGGACAGTGGGATCAGTGTGGGGACCGACACACGGCTGTGGGCAGAGGGATCAGTGTAGGGACCAACATGGGGCTGTGGGATCAGTGTGGAGACTGACATGGGGCTGTGGGCAGAAAGCGGGACAGTGGGATCAGTGTGGGGACTGACAGAGAGCTGTGGGCAGAGAATGAGACAGTGGGATCAGTGTGGAAACCGACATGGGGCTGTGGGCAGAGAGCAGGACAGTGGGATCAGTGTGGGGACTGACATGGGGCTGTGGGATCAGTGTGGAGACCAACATGGGGCTGTGGGATCAGTGTGGAGACCAACACGGGGCTGTGGGCAGAGAGTGGGATTAGTGTGGAGACTGACATGGGGCTGTGGGATCAGTGTGGAGAACGACACAAGGCTGTGGGTTGGTGTGGAGAACGACACAGGGCTGTGGGTAGAGAGCGGGGCTGTAGGATTGGTGTGGAGAATGACACAGGGCAGTGGAATCAGTTAGGGGACCGACATGGGACTGTGGGCAGAGAGTGGGGCCATGGGATCAGTGTTGAGACTGACATGGGACAGTGGGATCAGTATGGAGACTGACTTGGGGCTGTGGCCAGAGGACAGGGCAGTGGGATCAGTGTGGAGACTGATACAGTGCTGTGGGGAGAGCAGGAGAGTTGTACAGCATACAATTTCCTATAGCTTTCTTTTCTTTGGCTTGGCTTCGCGGACGAAGATTTATGGAGGGGGTAAATGTCCACGTCAGCTCCAGGCTCGTTTGTGGCTGACAAGTCCGATGCGGGACAGGCAGACACGGTTGCAGGGGAAAATTGGTTGGTTGGGGTTGGGTGTTGGGTTTTTCCTCCTTTGCCTTTTGTCAGTGAGGTGTGCTCTGCGGTCTTCTTCAAAGGAGGTTGCTGCCCGCTGAACTGTAAGGCTCCAAGATGCACGGTTTGAGGCGATATCAGCCCACTGGCGGTGGTCAATGTGGCAGGCACCAAGAGATTTCTTTAGGCAGTCCTTGTACCTTTTCTTTGGTGCACCTCTGTCACAGTGGCCAGTGGAGAGCTCACCATATAACACGATCTTGGGAAGGCGATGGTCCTCCATTCTGGAGACGTGACCCACCCAGCGCAGCTGGATCTTCAGCAGCGTGGACTCGATGCTGTCGACCTCTGCCATCTCGAGTACTTCGACGTTAGGGATGAAAGCGCTCCAATGAATGTTGAGGATGGAGCGGAGACAACGCTGGTGGAAGCGTTCTAGGAGCCGTAGGTGATGCCGGTAGAGGACCCATGATTCGGAGCCGAACAGGAGTGTGGGTATGACAACGGCTCTGTATACACTTATCTTTGTGAGGTTTTTCAGTTGGTTGTTTTTCCAGACTCTTTTGTGTAGTCTTCCAAAGGTGCTATTTGCCTTGGCGAGTATGTTGTCTATCTCGTTGTCGATCCTTGCATCTGATGAAATGGTGCAGCCGAGATAGGTAAACTGGTTGACCGTTTTGAGTTTTGTGTGCCCGATGGAGATGTGGGGGGGGGCTGGTAGTCATGGTGGGGAGCTGGCTGATGGAGGACCTCAGTTTTCTTCAGGCTGGCTTCCAGGCCAAACATTTTGGCAATTTCCGCAAAGCAGGACGTCAAGCGCTGAAGAGCTGGCTCTGAATGGGCAACTAAAGCGGCATCGTCTGCAAAGAGTAGTTCATGGACAAGTTTCTCTTGTGTCTTGGTGTGAGCTTGCAGGCGCCTCAGATTGAAGAGACTGCCATCCATGCGGTACCGGATGTAAACAGTGTCTTCATTGTTGAGGTCTTTCATGGCTTGGTTTAGATCATGCTGAAGAAGATTAAAAAGAGGGTTGGTGCGAGAACAGAGCCTTGCTTCATGCCATTGTTAATGGAGAAGGGTTTAGAGAGCTCATTGCTGTATCTGACCCGACCTTGTTGGTTTTCGTGCAGTTGGATAATGTTAGGTCTGCTTTGTTCATAAATGAGTGAGTCAGACACCAGACTGAGTCAAAATCAAGGTTCTTTGTTCTTTATTGCCGGATTGTAACACTTGCAACTAACAGTGTTAGTTGGAGAAGGCGCATTCTGCCGTTATCAGCAAGTGGTGTTTTTTATATACCTTAGGATACGTACTTAGTAAATTATCATACCATGACATTGTCCAATGAATAAACTGTTGCTATCCTTCTCTGCTAGTTTCCTGCACATCAATTTGTCATCCCCACTCTTATCTTGAGAGTACAAGGTCACAACTGCATCTTGTTACGGCCCAGCACTGGGTGACTCCTTCTACATTCCCAGCTCATGATGTTTTTACCTAACAATAACCATGTTGAGGAACTTTGGGGGGCATCCGATGCGCTCTAGTATTTGCCAAAGCCCTTTCCTGCTCACGGTGTCGAAGGCTTTGGTGAGGTCAACAAAGGTGATGTAGAGTCCTTTGTTTTGTTCTCTGCACTTTTCTTGGAGCTGTCTTAGGGCAAAGACCATGTCAGTAGTTCCTCTGTTTGCGCGAAAGCCGCACTGTGATTCTGGGAGAATATTCTCGGCGACACTAGGTATTATTCTATTTAGGAGAACCCTAGCGAAGATTTTGCCTGCAATGGAGAGCAGCGTGATTCCCCTGTAGTTTGAGCAGTCTGATTTCTCCCTTTTGTTTTTGTACAGGGTGATGATGGTGGCATCACGAAGGTCCTGAGGCAGTTTTCCTTGGTCCCAACAAAGCTTGAAAAACTCATGCAGTTTGACATGCAGAGTTTTGCCGCCAGCCTTCCAGACCTCTGGGGGGGATTCCATCCATACCTGCTGCTTTGCCACTTTTCAGTTGTTCGATTGCCTTATATGTCTCATCCTGGGTGAGGACCTCATCCAGTTCTAGCCTTAGGGGCAGTTGAGGGAGCTGGAGCAGGACGGAATCTTGGACTGAGCGGTTGGCACTGAAAAGAGATTGGAAGTGTTCTGACCATCGGTTGAGGATGGAGATCTTGTCGCTGAGGAGGACTTTGCCGTCTGAGCTGCGCAGCGGGCTTTGGACTTGGGGTGAGGGGCCGTACACAGCCTTTAGAGCCTCGTAGAAACCCCTGAAGTCGCCAATGTCTGCGCTGAGCTGGGTTCGCTTGGCGAGGCTAGTCCACCATTCATTTTGGATCTCCCGGAGTTTGCGCTGAAGATGGCTGCATGCGCGACGGAAGGCTTGTTTCTTCTCTGGACAGGACAGCTTTGTAAGGTGAGCCTGGTGGGCAGCTCGCTTCTTTGCCAGCAGCTCCTGGATTTCCTGGCTGTTTTCGTCAAACCAGTCCTTGTTTTTCCTGGAGGAGAAGCCCAGTGCCTCTTCAGTGGATTGCAGTATGGTAGTCTTCAGCTGATCCCAGAGGGTTTCAGGGGACGGGTCCGTGAGGCAGATTGCATCGTCGAGCTTTGCTTTGAGGTTTGCCTGTAAGTTTCCTCTCACTTCGTCTGACTGCAGATTTCTAACATTGAACCTCTTTCTGGGGGCTTTACTGTTCCTGGGCTTTGGCTTGAAGTGAAGGTTGAGCTTGCAGCGAACCAGCCGGTGGTCAGTGTGGCATTCCGCGCTGGGCATGACCCTGGTGTGGAGCACATCTCGTTTGTCACTTTCTCGTACCAGGATGTAGTCCAGGAGGTTCCAGTGTTTGGATCGGGGATTGTGATAGTACAGATCTATCACCAATGTACATAGTGTATATAGTTACTGTATCTAGACTGTGCTTACAGCGATTGGCTGAGAGCTAAGCCACACCTATTGTTTGGGCCTTAAAGGGTTGTGTCCCTAGCCAGGTCGGATCATTCCGGACTGGTCGGCCACCTGTGAAGAGCTCCGGTTTTTTGCTAATAAAAAACGGACACCCCCGGGGCCGACGCTACCGCTGCTGCCGCCGCCGCCACAGACACCCCCGGGGCCGACGCTACCGCCGCTGCAGCCGCCGCCACGGACACCTCCGGGGCCGACGCTACAGCCGCTGCTGCCGCCGCCACGGACACCCCCGGGGCCGACGCTACCGCCGCTGCTGCTGCCGCCACAGACACCCCCGGGGCCGACGCTACCGCCGCCGCAGCCACCCCCGCGGCCAACCAGGTGCTCACCCTAGCGTCCATCGCTGACGACCGCCAGGGCCCGACCACCGATCACGAGCAACTACAAACCCCACTACTTACCATTCACCCGCCACAACAGCACTTCCGGGAGGTTCTCCAACCTGCTCCTCGAGCGTTGCGTGACGTCATCCCGTTGCGTGACGTCATCCCGTTGCGTGACGTCATCGCGCAAAACTCGCCTGTCAACTGCTTCAATAACATTAAACCAGCAATGCTCTCATCCCCTCACCAGAGCAATGGAACTGATTAAAGTGCATGGACACTACACCAATTGCTTATTTGACTCTGGGTCAACTGACAGTTTTATCCAGCCAGATCTGGCCCTCCGTTGGGGACTTGACATTATCCCCACTACCCAGAGGATCTCATTAGCGACGAGGTCGCACTCGACTGGGATAAAGGGGTATTGCATCGCCACGCTGGAAGTACAGGGCGTGACGGTCACCCACTTTAAATTATTCGTCCTTCCCCAATTGTGCGCCCCAGTGTTGCTGGGATTAGACTTCCAGTGTCAGTTCCAAACGGTGTCCCTACACTTTGGGGGACCCCACGCCCCCCTCTCGGTCTGCCATCGCCATCGCCCCACTCCCGAAGCACCCGAGCAACCCGCCCCCGTGCCCCGGGGCCAATCCTGCGGCCTTTCCACACTCCGGATTGCCCCGCCAGCACTCTTCGCAAACCTCACCCCTGGCTGGAAGCCTGTGGCCACCAAAAGTCGGCAATATAGTTACGAAAACAGGCAATTCATTAGGAGTGAGGTGCGTAGATTGCTGGATGAGGGCATCATCGAACCCAGTTCAAGCCCCTGGAGAGCCCAGGTGGTGGTTGTCAAGAATGGGGAAAAACTACGGATGGTGGTCGACTACAGCCAGACCATTAACCGCTTTACACTCCTGGATGCGTACCCCCTGCCACGCATCACGGATGTGGTGAACCAGATCGCCCAGTACCGCATTTTCTCCACTATTGACCTACGTTCGGCCTACCACCAGCTCCCGATCCGCTGCGAGGACCGACCATTCACGGCCTTTGAAGCGAATGGGCGGCTATATCAATTTCTCAGGGTACCATTCGGGGTCACAAATGGTGTCGCGGTCTTCCAGCGGGAAATGGACAGGATGGTGGACCAGAACGGGCTAACCGCTACCTTCCCGTATCTGGACAATATCACCATCTGCGGCCACGACATGCAGGACCATGACGCCAACCTAGACAAATTTCTTCAAACTGCCCGTCAGCTAAACCTGACTTACAATTTGGACAAGTGTGTTTTCCGGACCACACGACTCGCTATTCTAGGTTGTGTGGTGGAAAACGGGATAGTCATGCCAGATCCTGACCGCATGCGTCCCTTAATGGACTTACCCCCCCCCACATACCCAGAAAGCTCTCAAACGCTGCCTGGGCCTTTTCTCTTATTACGCACAATGGGTTCCAAACTACGCCGACAAGGCACGTCCTCTTATCAAGACCACCTCTTTTCCCCTCTCGACCGAAGCCACAGCGGCTTTCGATCGAATCAAATCTGACATCGCTGCTGCGACGCTGCACGCGATCGATGAGTCTGTCCCGTTTCAAGTCGAGAGCGATGCATCCGACTTCGCCCTGGCAGCCACCTTGAACCAGGCCGGTCGGCCTGTAGCCTTCTTCTCCAGAACCCTCCAGGGTCCGGAGAGTAGACACTCCTCGATCGAGAAGGAGGCCCAGGCCATAGTTGAAGCGGTACGTCGTTGGAGACATTAACTCGCTGGGAGGCGCTTTACACTGTTGACTGATCAACGCGCGGTCTCCTTCATGTTCAGCAACACCCAGCGTGGTAAGATAAAAAACGACAAAATCGCCAGATGGAGAATCGAACTCTCCACCTTTAACTATGACATCCTGTACCGGCCTGGTAAGCTCAACGACCCGCCTGACGCGCTCTCCAGGGGGACGTGCGCCAGCATACAGATGGACAGACTACGGAAACTCCATGAGGCGCTCTGTCATCCAGGGGTCATTAGGTTTGCTCACTTTGTCAAGGCGCGCAACTTACCCTACACAATTGAGGAGATCCGCTCCATGACCCGAGCCTGTTCGGTGTGCGCCGAATGCAAGCCCCACTTCTTCCGTCCGGATAACTCCCACGTCATCAAAGCCACCCGCCCCTTCGAGCGTCTTAGCGTAGACTTTAAGGGACCCCTACCGTCGACCAACCGTAATACCTACATCCTTACGGCCATCGACGAATACTCCCGCTTCCCATTCGCTGTGGCCTGCCCAGACACCACTGCCACCTCAGTGATACAGGCCCTTCACAGTATTTTCACCATCTTCGGGTACCCCAATTCCATCCACAGTGATAGGGGGTCCTCATTCATGAGTTCAGAGCTGCAACAGTACCTTCTGGAGTGTGGCATTGCTTCAAGCAGGACCACGAGCTATAACCCACGCGGTAATGGCCAGGTCGAGAGGGAGAATGCCACCATATGGAGAGCGGTTACACTGGCTCTCCGGTCTAAAGGTCTCCCCACCTCTCACTGGCAGGAGGTTCTCACTAGTGCCTTACACTCCATCCGCTCCCTCCTATGTACTGCAACAAATGCCACCCCCCACGAAAGGATGTTCCTTTTCCCGAGGAAATCCGAATCGGGAACCACTGTACCGGCATGGCTCACCGTCCCTGGCCCCGTCCTTTTGCGACGCCACGTCCGGCACTCAAAGAATGACCCCTTGGTCGACCGAGTGACTCTACTCCACGCGAACCCACATTACGCATACGTGGAGTTCCCAGACGGGCGGGAGGACACTGTTTCGGTGCGGGACCTAGCTCAGGACGCGGTAGACCCAGCAAACCCCCCAACTCCTTATGCTCCAGGCCCCGTGCCGCAACAGAAGGACCAACAGCACCCCAATGACTCGGGCCACCCTGCTGACAAAACGACTGGGGAATTGAGCGACGGAGCAGTCGCACCCGATGAGCCCGCTGGTGACACCACTCCAGCGACCCCAATCCCGGCACCACGGCGGTCACGCCGGATGGTCAGACCCCCTGACCGCTACAGTCCTTGACCTACCCCTTTTCATTCTCCCTCGTTTTTGTTTTTTTTCCCCGGGTCAATTCTCCAAGAAGGGGTGAATGTGATAGTACAGATCTATCACCAATGTACATAGTGTATATAGTTACTGTATCTAGACTGTGCTTACAGCGATTGGCTGAGAGCTAAGCCACACCTATTGTTTGGGCCTTAAAGGGTTGTGTCCCTAGCCAGGTCGGATCATTCCGGACTGGTCGGCCACCTGTGAAGAGCTCCGGTCTTTTGCTAATAAAAGCCTTGGTTTGGATCAACAAGTCTTTGGTTCTTTCGACGAGCTCTACAGGGATGCATCCAGGTAGTCTTAAGGCTGTCCCTCTGCTGAAAAAGGGTGTTTGTAATGACAAGCCGCTGTTCTGCGCAGAGCTCCAACAGGAGGCGCCCATTGTCGTTGCACTTGCTGACGCCATGCTTGCCCAGGATTCCTGGCCAGGTTTCGGAGTATTTGCCGACGCGAGCGTTGAAGTTGCCAAGGATGACAACCTTGTCGGCTGTAGGGGTGCGTTGGATGAGGTTGCGCAGGTCAGTGTAGAACTTGTCCTTTTCTGCTGGTTCCGCCTGGAGGGTTGGAGCATCGACACTGATGAGGGTGATGCGACGCTTGTTTTGAAGGGGGAGTCGCATGGACATGATTCGGTCCGAGTGGCCTGTCAGAAGGTTTTCGAGTTTGGAGACAATGGAGTTCTTGACCATGAAGCCTACACCAGATAGGCGTCGTTCATCCAAAGGCTTGCCAGACCAGTAGAGTGTGTAGCCTGCGCCGCGTTCTTGGAGGCTGCCTACATCTGCCAGGCGGACTTCACTGAGAGCGGCTATGTCAATGTCAAGTCTGAGGAGTTCATGTGCAGTGAGGGCAGACCGACGTTCAGGTCGGTGGCTTTCAGCCTTGTCTAGCATGGTTCTGATGTTCTAGCATGCTAGCTTGAGTTTGTGAGCATCTTGAGGGGGTGGACGTGGAGGGGGTGGACGTGGAGGGGGTGGACGTGGAGGGGGTGGACGTGGAGGGGGTGGACGTGGAGGGGGTGGACGTGGAGGGGGTGGACGTGGAGGGGGTGGACGTGGAGGGGGTGGACGTGGAGGGGGTGGACGTGGAGGGGGTGGACGTGGAGGGGGTGGACGTGGAGGGGGTGGACGTGGAGGGGGTGGACGTGGAGGGGGTGGACGTGGAGGGGGTGGACGTGGAGGGGGTGGACGTGGAGGGGGTGGACGTGGAGGGGGTGGACGTGGAGGGGGTGGACGTGGAGGGGGTGGACGTGGAGGGGGTGGACGTGGAGGGGGTGGACGTGGAGGGGGTGGACGTGGAGGGGGTGGACGTGGAGGGGGTGGACGTGGAGGGGGTGGACGTGGAGGGGGTGGACGTGGAGGGGGTGGACGTGGAGGGGGTGGACGTGGAGGGGGAGGTCGTGGAGGGGGAGGTCGTGGAGGGGGAGGTCGTGGAGGGGGAGGACGTGGACCTGTCCTCGGGCCTGCACAAAGGAGCTTTTAGGTGGAGTGCAGTGTGCGCAGTACTGGCCCCACCCTTTACACCCATGGTTCGTGTGCCGTGGCCAAGCAAGCTGAGACGTGGCAGCGAGGTCCTTGGGTCGTAGGTTTTATATCGGAGTGGCCTTCTCCTATGCAGGTTTCTTACCCGGGCTGGAGGGGTCTGCCTCCCCTCCTAGGTCGGTCCATACTGCCCAGACCGGGGCCGCCGCTGCTCTCCCTGTGCCCTGACTGGGGCCGCCGCCTCCAACTCTCTGCCCGGGCCAGGGCCTCCGCCTGCCTCACTCGACCGAGGCCGGGGCCACCGCCTCCCCCTTGCTCCTGCCCGGATCGGGGCCACCGCCGCCTACCCTCAGCCCGGATCGGGGCCGGGGCCGCCGCTGCTCTCCCTGTGCTGGGGACATGCTCACGGTAACTGAATATTTAATGGACCATGGACATATATGTGGGCAGAGACATATGTCGGACATTGCCAGAATGGACATTAAGTGACGCATACCTGTATACAAAAGTGTGATAAATACTTCTAAAATCCTCTGCTCTTCATCCTGAACAAGCCAAAGGGTTTTTGTTCTAGCTGGGTTAAAATGGAGAGGTTGCTGAGGGCTGCAAAGTTAGAGTAGCAGTTAGTGCAATGATGTCACGGCCCCAGTGACAAGGGTTTAAATTTGGCACTCTGTAAGGAGTTTGTACCTTCGACCCGTGTTTCTGAGTTTCCTCCCATCCTTCAAATTATTATTAGACGGCATGTGTTTGAGTGGTGAAAGGGGCTATTACCATGCTCGATATCTAAATTTAAAAAAACACGAATACAGCTGCAAAAACAACTTTTTAATCACTTTGCAAAGCATAAAAACTCTTGCAGCAAGAAGCACTGTACAAGTAGCTAATCTCACCCCAAGAGAGTCTGCCTCTTGGTTTACAAATATGTATTTATACTGACAGAACCCCTAGGTGTCTACAACATTCGAACAGCCTGCTCCATGTAAGTACATATTTCTTAGAATTTTCTTGAGAATTGTTAACCAAAGTCATGTCCCTTACCCAATGGTAAAAGTTTTTTTACTACCTTGCCAAGTAAGGAGGTCTTTATCAGCTGATCATAACATTTTAAAACTTGTATTCTTAAGTGGGCCATTGATGAAGCAGTGACTGAAATCGACTAGCAGCTTCATCGTTGGCAGTAAACTACATGGAGTGTACAGATCAGCGGGGCACAGGGTGAAAATACCCCCAATGGCAGGTGACGGGGAGAGGAGTCTCACTGCATCAATTAGTATCCCTCGGGAATCCCTCTTGACCTCTTCTCCATCATCTGTATGTTGCTAACTTTTGTATTTTTCTCCTGACTCTTCAATCACGGTGTCTGCAGACTTGTGCTTTACTTCCATCTACTACTGCTGACAGCTTTACCTGGCTGACTGACACTCAGCTGGCTCATTTCTGACTCCAGTTTGTGCAGGATGTGAATATTTCCCGAAACCCAGTCTTGGGCAAACCAAAGCCGCTGATGATTCTGCTCCTTTGCCTGGCTGTGCTCAGAGGTTAAGTCCATTCTACCACCTTGAGCACTGTAACATTGCCACAGTTACCTCCAGTCTCGGCATGGGTTCACCATGGGGACTGGATGGGTGTCACAGTGAGAGGGTCATGGAGTGAGGGGATCATGATGTGAGGGAGAGGGTCGTGGGGACCAGGAGGAAGTCAAGGTTTGAGGGAAAGGATCAGGGGACCGGGAGGGGTTCACTCAGATGGTGACAGGACTGGGATGGGTGTTGGATTCACTGACTGAGCAAGCCTACCTAGTGGTCTTGATCCCCAACTCTTCTGGCTGAAACTGGGGGTGAGGAGAGAATCCTATGGAAATGTCCTGACGCACAGGGGATGGTGAACCACTGAAACTGATAAGAAATGGGTAGTAGAATTCAACTGGGAAAGGGAAATCAACAATTAAAAATCAGAGTGACCGCGAAGTGTTGCCTGCACGGGGAGAGCAGGCCATGCCCTTCCCTGAAGGAGCTGAATAGCAGCAGGTACTGTGCCTGCCTTTCACACACAGGTCTGTCTGTCCTGCAGTTAAGGTTTTGTAACTGTTGAAGCAAGATTGTAATCTAGAAGTTGAGGCTTTCCTGGTAATTAAGCTATGTTATTTGGAGAATTAAAAACAATGTACATTTATCTGGACTGCTCAGGTTGGTGGTAGAGTTTGTGGACCAGACACACAGCAGGAAGACAGTAATGCCCTGTTGAGGGGTGGAGTTTGCCAAATTTACTGAGAAATATCCTGAGCGCTGTGACTACACTGGAACTCTAACCACGGCCGAGCATGTCTGAAGCAGTGGATGTATTTAATATATTAATTGTGTTGTATTCTTTTGTTTATTAATTCCATTCTATATTTTAGCAAAATTAATAGATTAAAATAAATATAAAATAGAACAATCTTGTCTCATCGGATCACTGGAGGAGCTGGCTGTATAGTAATCTTGAACACTTGGCTCTAATGTTTTGATTTATATCTAGCCCTGAAGAATGAGTTCTGTGAGTGGGTGGTTTCACTGGTGTCTGGAGATAAAAAATGCTGTGGCCTTCTCCCAAATAATTGGGGTGCTGTTAAACCTGACAATTTGGGCAGATGTCTCTTTCATCAATCACCAATGTTCATGATGTGGAGACCTGATGAACTGTGGCTGGTGAGGGTATGGCTCTGTCACCACAGAACTGGTCCACACATGATTGCACAGCATCTGACAAGCAGCGGTGGGTGAGCAGATAGTACCGCCGTGGCTGCCGCATTGCACCATCGTAGCAGGATGTGTGAATTCCACAGATGACACCGATCAGGACTGAACTGAGTCTATGGTGGCAGTATGACTGAGGGAGGCACCAGAAGTAAAGCAGGAAATTACAGGCTGGTGAACCTGACATCAGTGGTGGGTAAATTATTGGAGGTGTTCTGAGAGATGGGGTATACAAGTACAGCCAAGGGCTGATCAAGGATAGTCAGCATGGCTTTTGTGTATGGTAGTTTGTGTTTAGCAAATCTTATATAGGCACTCTCCAATGTACAAACATAATTTAGGACCAAAGGATTGCTCATATCTCAGATTGGACATACATCAGAATTTTGCCCGCACGTGTGGAGTACCAAAGTCTTAAAGCAAACTTTTTGATCTAATGTTATATTTGACAAAATATTCGTACTTGGTTAGTCTGCGTCCCAGAGTCCATAGGCTGGGCGTGGCCATCTTGAATCCAAGTCTTTGATTGGCGCATGCATGGTGGGTTTGCATATTAGAGTTCGGTTGATGTAATCATGAGAGTTAAGTGCCCTGACGATATTGAATTTGCACCCTTAGAGCCAAAGATTTGCACATGCGCTCAGAAATCAAGTACAGAAGCATTAATGTTAATGAGAGAGTTGAAGCAAGTAAGATTGAATATTTAAAAAATGAAGAAATATTGAATAAAATGTGCGAAATATGGTTGAAGATTATTGAACTCACACCATTCTGTGAAAAGGGATGGAATGCAAAGAATGTAGATGAGAGCTTGAAAACAGACAATACTAGCTAGTGGGCCTCTTATCAGGAGCCCCAAGGATGCAAGGATCTGGTTCAGGCTGGTACAGTGACCTAAGGTATATAGCTAGTACTGTGCTTGCTTAATAGAGACATGAATATTAATTTAGACACCCTTAAGGAGGGAATGAACTAATTAACATGCAATGTATGAAGAGGGAGGAACTGAGTGATACCTGTATTGATGGAAGGGAAATGAAGAATGTAATGTATTGGGATTCTGATTGGAAGAAGGTAAATGAAGGTGGGGTGATGTTGAGCGTGGGACTGTACAAAAGAGTGATGATTCTGAACCTCCGGTGTGTCTCCAAACCAGGGACACACAACTGCAGACTCGAAATAAAGCTGAACCTGTTCTCCAAGATTTTGTCTCCAGAGTAGTGATTGTGAACACTTTATATTTCACAAAATGCAAAAAAGATTTGAAGCTATGGAAGAAAATGTTAAAAATGTTGAATTTGGTGTGGAAATGGTTCAGGACAGAATGGATAAAATGGGGGATTCAACTGATGCACCTGGTGCTGTGAATAAACAATTTTGTGAGAAAGTAGATCTGTTAGAGAATTTTAGTAGAAGAAACTATCAAAATCATTGGTCTTAAAGAAGGGGACATTAACTTTGGAGCCCTGAAATTCTTGGACAAAATGAATTTGAAGGTATTGAAATAGAAATAGTGCACAGGGCACTATGACCATTGCCAGAACAAAACCCACGGTCTATACTAATAACTTATTCACTATCAGATCAGAGAGAAAATATTAGAATTAGCAGCAAAACAAGCTAAAGAGAGAGTGCAATGGAATATCATGGAAATAAGATGTTCTTTTATCTGGATATGTTTTGAACTGTTGAAGAAAAGAAATTAATCTGGTAAAGAATACCTTGTGGACGGGAGGCCACGTGATGATGGGAGGAGAGTAGTGGCGAAATCTCAGCTCCAGAGAAGAAAGAAAAAAATGCAAGAAAAACAGTCAAAAAATCCAAGACATGCTCCAGGCAGCACAGGAAGAGAAAAAGCATGGGGAAAAAAGATAAAAGACCCCCACAGAATCAGAATGGTTCCAGTGTCACGGGATGTCGGGGAGCAGCAACCTCGTGGTATGGAGGTCGGTGGGGCCTACTTGAGGCCGCCGCGGTAAGAGATCGTGGGCTGCTCACCTCGAGAGGAGAGGAAAACCAGGGAGAAACGCAGGCAACAAAAAGCCTGTGAAGAGTCCAAAAGGACATCATGAAGATGGGAGAAGGTTGGAAGCAGAAGCAATGGTGTGGTGAGCAGAGGCAAGGCCGATAAAAGTGCAGGTAACCTTAGGCTAGCGGCAGCTGGCGGGAGCAAATGTGCAGGCAGCATTAAAGACTAGAAGACTGTGAACTAAGGACCACACTGGAGGATCATGGGAAGATTTCAGGGTATAAGGTAAATTTAGATAAAAGTGAGAATGCCTTTGTTGAATAGGGATTATGGGCAACACTGATCAGGAAACCAGTTCAAATTGCCACAAGAAGGCATTAAGTATTTAAGGATTAAAGTAGATAAAGATTTACATAACTTGTATAAACTTAACTATATCCCTTTGCTCCAGACCTGGTCAGGTGGAGGACTGTGCCCATAATGTTGATGGGCAGGGTCAACTGTGTCAGAATGAAGGTGATGCTAAGGCTCCAATATCTTTTTCAGTCGATGCCTACTTCAATAAAGCACTCAACACATAGGTCAGAAAGTTTCTATAAATGGGACATCAAATTACTCTCAAATAAAATGGATACCGCCATTCTAGAGCATGTACTTCAGATATGGAAAAGAACAAAACAATGTATTGGATGGAAGATGGGGATATCCCCCAAAACATCCTTGACCCAGAATAAGTTAATACCCTTCACTCTGGGTAATAAAATCCTGGACACCTGGTGCCAGAAAGAAATCAGGTATATCAAGCATTGTTATGAAAGGGGGCAGCTAATGGCATTTGAATAGTTAAAAAACAAATGATTTGTCTTACAAAACATTGGGACTAGCTATAGCACTACCTAAATGTGGTGACATGGAGATTCTAATTCAAAAGGGGAATATGTGTAAATGTATTTCTAAGATATACTACACATTCCAAAATGAGGGCCCAAAGCCAGGTTGACATAGGTCGAGAGAGATGGGAGTTGGACTTGGGTACAACAATCAATGAAGAGTGGTGGTAAGACCTGTGTCTGAACAGTGTAGCAGGGGTCATGAACACCAGTTATAGGTTGATGCAGTTGTAGTTGCACTACCAAACAGCGAGTGAAAGAACCACACTGAGTTGAACCAACTGACTTTAGTAGAACTTTTGTATATGCTTAAATCCCTTGGAACCCCATGATGCTTCTGACTCCCAGGATTTTTCTGACATCAGCCACCAGGCTCTGGGCTTCCCCCGCACCCGGAGCTCTCTGTCAGATCTGCCACAGATTTGCCCGCAACTCTATGAGCCGGTTCGCCTGATGCATGGGTGAGCATTACCCCTCCCCCAGAACCAGCGCTAAGAGGTGTGGAGTCCACGGCCATCACATCTTTAGTCTGTTTGCATGGTCAAACTCTGGGGACAGGGAACACACTGAGTAAATGGAGGCCACGACATTTTTCCTGGAGATCTGTTTGACAATGGTGGTATACTCTGAGATGTATGACAGGTGATGTTGCTGCTGTGCCGACCATGGATCTGACACTGGCAAATGCAAAGGTGAGGGGTTTGTGGTCCATGAAGACAGTGAACTCCCACCCCTCCAAGAAATTCCAAAAATGCCGGAGGGCGAGGTAGAGGACTAGCAGCTCCATGACAAAGGTGCAGTATTTCAGCTCCCAAGGGTGCAGGTGCCGGCTGAAGAATGCAAGCAGTTTCAACTGACCCTCGATTAGTTGTTCCAGCAAGCCACCAACTGCTGAATTGGAAATGTCAACCATGAGGCTGTGGGCACATCCACCTGAAGATGTACCAGGAGGTGGCATCTGCAAGGGCATCCTTGGCCTGCTCAAAAGCCGCTGCTTACTCTGTGTCCCAGGTGATTTTTTTGGCTTTGCCCGACATCAGACTTAACAGGATGCATGCTTCAGGCTGCTGACAGTAGGAATCAGTGGTAAAAGTTGATGCTGGCCATGAACTCTTGTAGGCGCTTTACTGTACTGGGCTGCCAAACTGGCATATGGGCTCAACTTTCATTGGCATGGGAACTGCTCAATGCTGGTGCCCAAGGAAATCAGAGGCCGACAGCCCGAACTGGCACTTTGTGGAGTTGATGGCCAAACGGAGTAACGAGGGCTATTTTGGGGACATCACTTGGATGGATGGGAATCTGGAGATACCCATGGACCAGGTCGACATTAGAGAAGATGCATGCCCCAAGCAAATTGCCTGTAAAGTCTAGAATGTGGGGCATGGGTAGTGGTGGTGGCGTCATTGAACCTTCTGTAGTTGCTGCATGGCCTCCATCTTCCAGCCGACTTGGGCACCATGTGCAGTAGAGAGGCCCACAGGCTGTCTGAGTGCCAGATGATCCCCATCTCCTCCATTTTCCTGAACTCCTCCTTGGCAAGGTGGAGTTTGTTGAGCGGGAGCCTGCGTGCCTGGGCGTGCAGGGGTGAACCTTGAGTGGGAATATGGAGCTGTACATCATGCTTAGGGGCGTCTGTGGAGAACTGCGGCATAATAATGGATGGGAAGTCCACCAGTACTCCGGAAATAGTCACAGAGTCCAGTAACTTGGCTTCGCCGAGCAAGAAGGTCTTGGCATTCACTAGACACCATCCCTTGAGGTCCACTAGGAGGCAGTGCATCCAGAGGAAATCTACACCCAATAAAGGCTGTGACACTGCTGTCAGTGTAAATAACCAGATGAAACAGCTGGACCCAAACTGTAGTGGGTTGATTTGTGTGCTGTATGTGAAAATACTGCTATTGTTGGCAGCAGTGAGCACCAGTCACTGAAAATCTATTAATAAACTGTAACTGTGCTGCTTTATAATAATTCTGAAAATTAGGTAACTGCAGACCTCCTAACTCATAATGCCATGTTAATTTATGAATAGACACTTGACAGTTTTCCTTTCCATAAAAATAATCTAACTACTTTATTTCCATAAAGTTTTGACAATAAGAACGGTATTGACCAAAATAAATATTGTACCTGAGGATATACATTCATCTTTATACAATTAACCCTTCCAATTAAAATTAATGGTTAATCTTTCCATCTATTTAATCGGTCTTAATTTTATTCAACTACAGTATATAATTTAAATTATATAAATCTTGATATTCTGTATTTACAATTACCCCTAAATATTCAACTTTAGTAGTCCATCTAAATTTAGTTAATTGCTTACAATCCGTATAATCAACATCAGCTATTGGTAAAATCTCACTTTTTTCCAAATTAACTTTATAACCCAATAACTTACCATAATGATTCAACAAATCTTGTAATGACATTAAATAACTTTTTGAATTTGTTAAATAGATCAAAACATCATCAGCAAACAAACTAATTTTATATTCATTTCCTTTTACAGTAATCCCTTTAATATTCAAATCCTGATGTACAGTTTGCCATAAAGGTTCTATCACCAAAGCAAATAGTGCCAGGGAAAGAGGATGACCCTGTCTTGTTGAATGATATAAATTTTAAAATTCTGAAGTGCTGTTGGTCCAGCATATAAAGCTTTAACCCAATTTATAAATGGGCCAAAATTAAATCTTTTAAATATTCTAAACAGAAATTCCCACTCAACCCGATCAAACGCTTTTTCTGCATCTAAAGAAATTACAATTGGTTGATTCAACTGATGTTTTGCTACATTTATTAATGAAATTAATTTAACTATATTATCTGCTGAATATCTTCCTTTAACAAATCCTATTTGATAAATATGAACCAACTTAGGTAAATAATTAGCCAATCTATTAGCTAAAACTTTAGCTACAATTTTATAATCCACATTCAATAAAGATATTGGTCTATACGAAGCCACTTTCAAAGGATCTTTATCTTTCTTTGGTATAACTGTAATTAAAGCCCTTGAGAAAGATTCTGGAAATACATTCAATTACTTTACTTGTTTTAATACGTCCTTATATATTGGAAATAATAAACAATTGAATTCCTTATAAAACTCCATTGTAAATCCATTCTCTCCAGGGGACTTCCCATTGGGCATCGATTACAAAGTTTCCCTCAACTCTAAATCAGTGAAATCAGCCTCTAAACTTTTAATATCTAACTCATTTAAAATTGGCAAATTCAATCCTGATAAAAAAAGAATCAGTTTGTTCTTCCCCTTTACTACCTTCTGATATATATAAATTTCAATAAAATTAAAAATTCTTCATTTATCTCATTCCGTTTATAAGTAATTCCACCATTCTTCCTATTCGCATTAATTGTCCTTGAAACTTGTTTAGTTTTAAGTTGCCATGACAAAACCTTATGTGCTCTTTCCCTTAATTCATAATAATGTTGGTTAGAACATAACATTTTCTCATATTTATATGTTTGTAAATTATTATAATATAATTTCAATTTAGATAATGATAATTGTAATTTATCATCTTCAGTAGCCTTCTTCTGCAATTTCTTCACCAGACTTTCAATTTCCTTTTCCAAAATTAAACTCTCTGACAAATACTATTTCTTAATCTTGGCAGTATAACTAATAATTTGACCTCTCAAATAAGTTTTTAACGCATCCCATAAAACAAATTTATTTTGCATTGAATCTTCATTCATCTGCAAATAAAACCTTATTTGATCTCTTAAGAATTTAACAAATTCCCGCCTCCTTAACAACATCTTATTAAACATCCAACGATAAGTCACTTCAGTTGTTTCAGCACCTAAACATTTAACCAACAGTAACAAATGATCTGACAATAATCTACTTTTATACTTTGCATAATTAAATCTCCCCTGTAACTGCAGAAACTAAAAATAAATCTATTCTAGAAAAAGAATTATATCGAAAAGAATAGAAAGAAAAATCTTTTTCAGATGGGTTTAATTTCCTCCATATTTCCACAAAATTCAATTCCTTTACCACTTCCGACAGTCTTTTTACCATTTTCGATCTTTTTACATCTTTGGGAGATTTGTACAACAAAGGATCCAAACAACAATTAAAATCTCCCCCCACCAAGACATTTTCATTTGCTTGAGTCAAATTTAAAAATACATCAGATATAAAAACTTCATCGCTTCATTTGGAGCATATACATTCATAATGTCCAAGATTCTGAATAAATCTTACAGTTAACAACTAAAACTCTCCCAGCATTGGCAGAAAAAGAATCCAAACTAAATGAAACTTTATTTATTAATATTGCTACACCTCTAGATTTAGAATTATATGAAGCAATCACATGACCAACCCAATCTCTTTTTAATTTCAAATGTTCTTTTTCTGTCGAGTTCCTTGTAAAAATTCTATATCTATTTTTAATATAATCCAAAACTCACTTCCTTTTTATCAGATGATTTAAACCCTTAACATTAAAAGTTGCAAAAGTTAAAGTATTCATTAGATCCTACTAAATGGCTCCCAAACTTACAATTAGCACCAAAAGAAAAAAAAACCCTTATAACCCTAAAAAAAAACCTCCCCACCAACTACTCCCCTAAAAAAAACAGATGAGTAGTATCTCCCCCTATTAACCGGGTGTGGTTAATACCAACAGTGGCAGATGACTTCAGACTTGGCTGGGTTCCCATCTTCTCCCCAACCGGACTGAGAAATCAGGAACTTCTTCAGGTATTAGATGTTTCAAGAATTTCCTCTTGCAAAATCATCAGTTGATCAGCTTGGAAATTTTTCTCAGCTTGACCATTTCCAGATTTGTTCAACATTACCAACGGCTTGGTAGAAAAATCCTGTATCAACTTTGAACCTGGTAAAGAGTTAGCAAAAGTTAATCCAGCTTGAGGATTTTCAAAAAACTGAGTTTGATATTGCCCATAAAATATTTTAAAAATTGCTGGAAATCTATAAATAGACCTGTAACCTTTCTTCCATAAAATCATTTTTGCTGGATTAAATTATTTCCATCTCATAACTGCCACTTGACTCAAATCTGCATAGAAAAAAACCTTATTGTTCTGTACTGTTAATGGACCCTATATATGAGCATGTAAAATAGCTGCATGCAAAATCATTTCTTGGTCTTGATATCTCAAACATCTCTCCAAAACTGGACGTGGTGGCTGTCCCAGCAATGGCTTTTTTTCTTAATCTCCAATTCAAGTCTTTCTGGTCAATACTCAGGACCAAAAGTTTCAATAATCCAATCCTTAAAAAAACTTTAAAGGATTTGTCCCCTCAAAACCTTCTAGTAACCCTACTATTTTTATATTATTCCTTCAACTTTTATTTTCCAATGCATCCATCATTTGCATAAAATTCTTCTCAATCTGCCATCCTGCCACTGCACCTTTAACTTGATCCATTCTGTTCTTTCTGTTGCTGTCAAACATTAATATCCACCTTCATCGTAGCCATCTCAGTGGACATAGCGGTAACTTTAAGTCTTATATCTGAAAGTTGCTGATCAAAATACTGAAAGCTAGTAGTCATATAATCCAATATACTATCATTTTGTTTAGTAATTGTTTCCAACATTAACGTCATATCAGAGGCAGGTGTAGGATTCATTGTACTAGTTGATCTATATGGAGAAGGTAACTTTAAAGGAGTAGGAGTACCTTCAATCTTGGCTGCTGCTCTTAAAAGTTGAGTATCTTCTTCCTCTAAATACTGTAGTTCTTCCAACTCTTCTTGCAGAAATTCAACCTCCCTAGCCTGGCCACAGGCTTGCGATCCACTCCACATCAATCTGAACTCTTCAGCCCGATGCTGAGCGATCACCCCCACAGCTCCAGCTCTCTCTAGAGATTCGCGCATGCACACCACCGCCCTTGTCCCGACTGCGCTGGTAGGAAGTGCCCAACACGTCACTCACCAGCTGCATTAGAGACACAGCTGTTGGTGACGGTTCGCTTTCTCCAGCCAACCTGCACTCATCTCCGCCGCCTGGCACGCTCAGAGCAGCTTCATTGCACGCGTCGTTGCCACTTCACCTTGTGTCGGAGCAAGTAAAAAAGATGTCGCCAATGCCTTCATCTTTACCGAAGACAATCGTTGAGGTCTAGGATCCATCTGTAATTGAGGTCGAGGCTCCAGAACTTCGGTAGGTCCAATTTCTTCCGATTCTTCCAAAGGTTTAAAATGTAATTTTTTTGATTCTTGAACTCTTCCTTTCTTCACCACTTTTCTTCTCATACACAAAGAATATTTTCATATAGTTTTCAAGTATCTTCTAGAAGTTTAAATTTGGGGTTTGAACTTTTCAGTTGGAGATAGATGGATTCCCATGTCTTCACCCTATGCCATCTTGCCACGCCCCCATTTCACTCTCTTTTAAAAAGACAATTAGGGATGTGTCATGGCTGATTTTTATACTATTTAACATCAGGGATAACAGGTTTAAGTGTGACAAAGTGCTACTGAAATGAATAATTCATATGCTGGCCACACTATTTGCTTTAGCAACAATATGAAGGCCATCTCTAGATTAGTGATGGCTAAAATATGTCAAATAGTACAAAGTTTGTTTTATTTCCATAATGAGTATATTCTCAGGACATCATTGGTGGGAGAAAAATTGATTTTAGTAGTCTACTTTCTTTAATTACAAATTGCTCTTGCAACTTCTTTGGATGAACTAAATAGTCCATCAGAAAAAAAGTAAATTTCAAATGTTACTGCAATGGTATGGATGCTTTAAGGAATGAGGACAGAAATTTAATCTTGTTTTCACAATGTGTCTCTTCAGGGCAATTTACAGGGCAATTGCAGCAGTTTTTATTTGTGTCCATTATACAAAAGGATGTCAGCTTCTTTGATTCCAATCAGACAGGTCAGTGAATTCATTACAAAATCCAGCATCGCAGACTGAATGCAAGTTTTGCTATGTACTGGACTGACTTTTGTAATGCCAATGGTGAACTGCTTTATTAGTACACGATTTCTTTAGTTGTGTTTCTTTTGAAACTTTTAAATGAGAATTTTGCTGAAAAAACATCAGGAGTTCAAAGGATGAGTAAAGAAAGGAGCAGTAAAACGGACTTCTAAACAACAAACTCAATCAGAGACTCATTTAAGGACTCTTATTTTGCACATTATTTGAATACAATAAAAATCCCCGGTATCCAGCACTTATGGGGATTGGTAGTTGTGAATTTGCCGGTTGTTTGAGATTGCATACGTGATTGGCGAATTGTTCACTAAGGCGCCAGTTTTAAACTTTCATATTTTTTACCTATTTATTTTCCGCAATTTTTTTTGTTAGTTGTTTGGGGTTGCCAGTTGCTTGAATTCCGGATAACAGGAAATGTTACTATTTATTCTCTGTATAATGCAGTTTGTTTGCACTTCCTTTTTGTTTACATTTCTCTCTTTTGCATTCAAATATTTTCTTGTAGTTTTTTTTTGCACTACCATTGAGTAGAAAGTCTACCTGGCCCATAGGGTTGTATGTGATATCATGTACGTACTTGGACATGAAATCTGAACTTTCAACTTTGAGACATGACGAGAAATCATTCCCTTCCCACTGAGAATTTCCCCGCCCGTTTCCCACAGCCTTTACTCTGGGTCTGAATTGTGACTTCTGATTGAGCATTTGTTGGATCTTCCAAACCCATGGTGCCTGCTGAAAGACCATCTCTGTATCTCCATACAAAGCATACCTCATCCCTAGATGTCCTTAAATCTTAATAATCCTTACATTTATTTCCTAACAATGTTATGCAGTTTTCTTCACAATGTGGATGCAGAATCCCATAGACAAGTTAGCAGCCTATCTCCACATTAACTAGGTCAAGTTTATTGTCATCTGATTGTACAAGTACAACCCAAGGAAAATGCATTCTCTGGCCCTCAATGCAAAACATGTAGGCACACAACCAGATGTAATACACATACAGACAAGCAATACATATGCAGGACAAGAATTTCATCCATACAAATAAATAAATGGCTAGACATTGTTTTGTGAATATGAGAGTTTTGGATGGTGAGGGTGAGCCGTTCAGCATTCTCACTGACCATGGAAAGAAGCTATTCCTCAGCCTGGTGGTGCTGGCTCTGATACTCCTATCTCTTCCCTGACAGGAACAGCTGAAGGACGCTATGTGCAGACTGGAAGGAATCCTCAATGATTTTCCACACCCTCTTCAGACAATGCTCCTGGTAGATCATGTCGATAGGGGGCGAGTCTCCCGTGATCCTCCCTGCCACTTATGGTCCTTTGAATTGACCTCTGATCCATCTCTCTGCACCAACCGTACCACACTATGATGCAGACCTTTAGGATGCTCTGGATAGACTCCTGTAGAAGGTTGACATAATGGTGTCTGGTAGCCTTGCCTGCTTCAGTCACTCAGGAAATGCAATCACTGATGCATTTTCCTGACAAGTGAGGTGATGTGGTGTGTCCACGATAGGTCACTAGTTAAGTGAACTCCAAGGAACTTGATTATCTCTACTCTCTCCATGATAAGAGTTGTTGATATGTAGAGGAGCGTGGTCATTCCTTGTCCTCCTGAAGTCCACGATCATCGTTTTGTTCATGTTGAGACTCAGCTTGTTACTCTTGCACCATTTCACAAGATTTTCCACCTCTTCTCTGCAGTGTTGATGTTGATGAGGCCAACGACTGTTGTGTCATCTATAAACTTGTTGGCATTGTTGGAGTGGGCTGAGAACACAGCCCTGAAGTCCACCAGTAATTTTATTTATTTCAGATTTATTGTCAGAGTACATACATGATATCACATACAGCCCTGAGATTCCAGTGCTCAGAGTGATGATGTGATGTCAGTGCTAAGGATGGCCAGTAGAGAACAGTAACCTCATCAGTGACATCCAAATTCCAACAAATGGTAATTTTTTTTTAATTCACTAGCCATTTTAAGTTAGGTAGAAAGATATTTTGGAACATTTATGGATGGATAAATGTCAGGGTTCAATGGGGTCTATCCCAGATTACTATGGAAATCAGAGGAGACCACCACTCGAGCACTGATGGTGATTTGTGAATTTTTTTTGTTAGCCACAGATGAGATATCAGAGAATAACTAATGTGCCTATTTAAGAAAGGCAACAAGTCAGGCATAGCTGGAACCTATGGCTCCACCTTTGATTCTGAAGGAAATGAAAGACCTTGAAACAAGTTACTTTGAGAGTCTCAGATGGTTTGTGTGAGTAGTTCCTTTGGTTGTTCAGAATTTTCACTGCCCATGGGAAGAAGCTGCTCCTCAGTCTGTATCGCTTTCCCGACAGGAGCAGCTGAAAGGTGCTTTGTGTGGGGTGAAAGGAGTCCTCAATTATTTTGCCCACCTTCTTCACACAACAATCAATGATCCCATTAGATCATGTTGATGGTGGTAAGAAAGGAAAGGGTTAACAGCTAGTGATAGTGTAGCTATGTTTTGCAGCATTCTAGTAAGGCAGGCATGGCAATTCAAAAGGACCAGTTAGCATGACGACCAACTGTAGGAATTTACTCTGAACCAATCAAACGAGCAGGTCTGATAAGAGGCTGTCAATCATTTGTAGCAATGGAATTTGTACTTAGTAGGAATTGCATTGGGTAAGAATGTATTGTGTGAACTTTTGATTGGACAAAATGTAACTCTGCCCATGTGTGAGCAAGACAAAGGAAAGCTGTGAAGCACGAGGTCGGTCTCTGCCAACTTTCACAGAGAGAGCATTTCTGTGAGAGTCTGTGCAGATAACTCAAATCTGCAGAATAAAGGAAATCTGATCAAGATGAAAGGTTCGGTAATGTCATTTCGTACTGTCCACTGAAAGAACCGGAATCCACAGTTGGGGAGGGAGGGAGGAAGAGGGAGACTCCAATGATCCTCACTGTGATGAAGCCGGTCAGTATGTTCTCGAAAGAGCTCCTGTAAAGGTTGACATGTTGGTGGCTGGTAGCTTTGCCGGCTTCATTCTTCTCAGGAAGTGCAGTCCCAGTTGTGCCTTCCTGACAAGTTATGAGGAGATGAGTGTCCATGATAGGTCACTAGTTAAGTGAATGCCAAGGAACTTGGTGCTCTCCACTCCAGAGTTGTTGATGTGTAGTGGAGGGTGGATGTTCCTGGTCCTCCTGAGCACCACCCCATATTCTGCCTGGGCAGTCTACAGCCAAATGGTATGAACAGAGAATTTTCTAATTTCAGGTAACAAGTTCCCTCTCCTTTCTTTGGTACCACTTCTGTTTCTCCCTTTTTGTCTTCCTTCTCAACCCTTCCACCCATCCCCCTCCACCATATCTCTCCACTGGATTCTTCCATACTCTCCACCCCACCCCCATTTCACACAGTTCCATCTGGTCACTCTTCAAAGCACCTGCTAATCGCCCACTCCACCCTGTATGATGCTTCTTCCTTAAGTCATCAAGTTTATTGTCATCTGATTGTACAAGTACAACCCCAATGAAACAGTGTTCTCAGGTCCTCAGTGCAAAACACACAAATACACAACCAGATGTAGCACACGTACAGACAAACAATACATAGGCAGGGCAAATATTCATATCTATATAAATAAATAGCAGTCTATGAATATAAGAGTCTCAGATAGTTAGTGTGAGCAGTTCCTTTGGTCGTTCACCTGACCAATTGGCTTTTCTTGCCTCTCTCCCTTTACCTGGCATCAAGTTTCATCTCTACCTGGTTCACCAATCCCACAGAGTCCCAGTGCCTTCCCTTCTATCCTGTCCTCTTGACACAAGCTTCTCTTCTCCATATCTCTAGTCTCAATAAAAAGTTTCAGCCAGAAATAGCAATCATTATTTTTCTCCCACTGATGCTGAGTTTCTCCAGCAAATTTTGTTTAGCTTCAGAGTCCAGCATCTGCACTCTCCTGCCTCTCCAATTGCTGGCAGCTGTCAAGTTTCCTGGCCTTTCCTTTTTATAAAATAGAGGTTAACATTAGCTGCCCTCCAGTCACCCAGCACTTTACCCGAGGCCAAAGATGATGTAAGCATCTCTGAAAGGACCTCTGAGCAGGCTCTGGGGATTTATCCATCTTAATACACCCAACACCTCTTCCCTGCTACTTCATGCGTGGCCATGACATTGGATCCGTGACCTTCTACACAGTGAAGAGAAATATTCATTTAAAATCTGGCAGATCCTGTCCTCACCAATTTTCTCCTCCACTAATTGTCACTATGGTATTCACCCCCACCCCTCACCCCAAAACCCCCACCACCCTCAAAATAGTTAATATAAAAGATATAAATGTAGAAAGAGAAGAAAGAAATTTTTCAGGATTTCCCAGAGAGATGTTGTCTAACATGCATATAAAAAATTTTTAAATACAACTCACAGAAGAATTTCACGGTCTCGAGGCATAGAAAGGACATTATTACAAATTTAAGCCTAATATTTGGGTGTACAGGTGCCAAATTTGCAAAACAGCATATTTATTTCTCAAGCTTTATGTAATTTTTTTTCCCCAAAGGAATACAACTTTGAATTTCCACATGCTATTTTGGTTTCCAAGTAACTGCAATACATTTCCTTGCCATTGTCAACACTACTTTAACAAATTTAAATTGATATATTGATAATTTTAATTTAGGCCTTGTTCCTTCAATAGTTCCCAATAAAAATAAATCCGGATTTTGCAGAAAAGCAACTCCTGTAACTTGTTCCCAAAAATTTCGTAAATCTACCTGAAAAGCTCTTACATTAGGACAAGACCAAGGTGAATGCAAAAAAGTTCCTACATCTTCATCACACCTAAAACATTGATCCAATAAATCTGATTTCAATCTGTTCAATTTCTGTGGTGTAAGATATAACATGTAAAAATTTATACTAAACTCATCTATATCTTACATTGATAGCATTAGTCATACAATCCCTACATAAATCTGCCAATATTTTCTCATCAATTGCAATATTATATTCAGATCTATTTCCCACCTTTGTCTAGATTTATGAACATCTTGTTTAAAAGTTTCTACTGTTATGGACCATGGACTGACCTTTTGGACTGTGGACTGTCACTTTTAAAGAATTGGATTTCTAATGAAGAATTGTGAAACTCAAGGGCTGGTTTGCCAAGGTCAAGCTGGGCAGATAAAGAATAAGAGAGAGAGTCAAAGTGCCCCGGGCTGATTGAAGGCAGTGGCTGAGAGTTCAGTAGAGGAGCCATAAAGATACTAGAGATCTCACTGTGTTGGGAACGGTTTTCTTGCGGGCGGAATTAAGAGTGTGACAAAGAAAGGTCACTTGTTTGTCTGCTGCAAAGAAGGACATTGTGGAGAAGCTGTGTTAAAGGCATAGGCTTCCTAATCGAGGTGGTTAAACCAAACCAACCTTGAAGAACCAGGAAAAGTCCACGGTGAAGAAACCTGTAAAGGATTTGTAAGTTTATTGCCAAGCAACATCAGTCATCTATCTCTCTCCCATGTTCGTATGGAGTTATTTTGTATTCATTAGAGGAACTGAATTGGGACATTGAACTTGGAGAGTGAATTCTATGGACTGTGTTTTTGGACTGACTTACTTGACTGGACTGACCTACTTGACTGGACTGATTTTTTGGTCCTTGTGTTTTTCACTTTGGGCACAAACTAAAAAGATCTGTGCTTTTTTTTCGACCTGCATACTTTTTATAATATCTGTATCATTGTTAATAGTGGCATTTAATGGGGGTAATTTGGATAAGAATTTGTCGTGTTAATAGTAATTAATAAAATTGACCCTCTTTTGTATTGCGTCCTCTATTGTTGCTGGTTTGGTGTCGTAACAAAGAGAGGACTCTCCGGAAACCGAATAAAATTAGTGAGCTTAGAGGATGATTCATTGGAGTCTAAGTCAAAGCTCCAGCTGGATGATGAGTGAAATTCCAATCTTGGTTAAAAAAAAAACTAAGTGTGTGTGAAATCAACAAGAAACCAGCAGAAATGGAGATAGAGTCTTGGTATCACCCTCTCTTGAGAATTTGAAAAAGGCTAAAAAAAACACCAAGTTGGTGACAATTGCCCCCAAATTGCTTCAGTAGTCCCACGAATGAAAAAAGTGGAAATTGGGAGGAAGATTGCAAAATATTAGTCAGAAAAAGGAAAGTTTGGCACAAAGCTATTAGAGCATTTTCCCAAGAGTAAATTTTCTGTGGAAATACAGCTAGAATTGAAGAGATTAAAAAATGGAACAGAGGAGATTAGAATTAGAGGCAGCTGAGAGACAGAAGAAATTAGAAATGGCACAATAGGAAATGGAACTGAAGGCAGAGGAACAAAATCGGCAACATGAGCTAGGAATGGAAGGAGAGTCCCGAGATCAAATTCCTGGTCAAAGTGAAGGATTTATGATCAGTAGAGAAGTTAGGTTAGTTCCTCCATTTGAGGAAATGGAGATAGATAAATATTTTCTTAATTTTGAGGAAGTGGCTATAAATTTAAAGTGATCACCAAACCAGTGGTTTATTATGTTACAAAGTGTAATTAAAGGGAAAGCTCAACAAGCTTATTCGGCCCTTACCACTGAGCAAGCCTATTAATTATGAAAATGAAAGAAGCCGTACTCCAGGCACATGAATTACAAGTAGTTCCAGAAGCTTACAGACAAAAGTTCAGAAACTTAAAAAAAAATCAACCACCCAATCTTATGTAGATTTTGCTTTTGTGTGTGTTTTGACTGGTGGTGCTTATCTCAGACTGTGAAAAATGATTATTATCGATTCAGAGAATCGATAATAATTGAAGAGATTAAAAGAGATGTTCCAGATGATATTAAAACATACTTGGATGAGAAGGAGGCAGAAACTTGGCAGGAAACCACTAAGTTAGCTGACAACTATACTTTAACAAATTAGCCTAAGTGGACGTCAGGCAAAAATTTTCAAAGGTTCACTGTGAGGTGGAGAGGAAATTTGGAAGTAATAACAAGGGTCACAACTCTACTTGTAATAAAGAGTATACCATAGAAGTAAACTTTTTAACAATTCCTCTTCTATTAAGGAGTTTAGTTTCAATATTTTTCAGTTTTCTTGTAAAGTATTCTTTCGTGATTTGGTTTTGTCTATATCCCAGAACTTATTTATTTAATTAAATTTAAATTCCCTAAATGCCATCTTAGGATTTAATCGTCAAACCAGCCACTGAGATAGTTGGCCCATCAACTTAACAATCACACAACAGTGTGGGAGCTGCATGTTATTCAGTCTTTCTGCTCTTTCGGTTAGTCAATTTCAATTCAGTTAAAGTTTCTCACCAGTACTGATTTAACTTGTTGACTTTGATGCAATTTCTGAAAGTTAGACTAATTTATATTTAGGTGAAAATGTAATTCACTGGTGTTGACACAATCTGGTTATTGTTATAAGGGAGATTACATCTCTTCTGACATCAGATGCAACAGTTATCAATGACGAGATCTCAGAAAATGCTGTCGTATTTTTTCAACTCATTATAAAAGCTCTTGGGATAATTCTCCTCGTGACTATTGTATCCTGGAAGCTCTCCATAATTGTGATCATATAATTTTCAATATTGTTAATATTTTCAAAACCTTGGAGCAATTATTAAGTTATGTTCAAAAACAGATACTCTTCATCACAAAATAAATTAATTTCATCTTGTTATATCTACACTATTCATGTGTCAATTCTTGACTACCTATTCAATATTTATCTAAGATTACCACCAAATTCAGTAAAACCCCTCGTATCTGGCACCTATGGGGATTGATAGATGCCAGATAAGTACATTTTCTGGTTGCTTGAGATTTACTCTGACAATGCCTAACCAATACACCTGCATTAAGAATTAACAGTGTAAATGGCAAAAATACTATACTGTACTTAAAACTTCATTCAAACTTCATTTGAATGAATACATAAATTTAAAGTATTTTACTTTATTTTCAGTTTCATTGTTTGAAAACATTTAACTGTCGCTGCATCTGCAGGTTCCTCCACCTACAGTGAGCTGCCAGAAAGATAGATTATTAATTCCCGCCCCCCCCCCCCCCGCCCCACTCAAGTTTACAGATAAAGCCTCTGACTGGGGCAACTCTTACTAAGCAGGGATAAGGAGACACTTTTCGAGAGTCACCCCAACAGCAAGTGGCATCAACCAGTTCTTTATCCTGGGCAATTTCACTCAATTTTATTCAAACAGCTGCTACAAGAAAAGCACGACCATGGCTCTCTGCTGGCTGAATGTTTGCTTCCATCTTTATCAAAGGTTTGTTACTTCAGAGAACATTTACTTTTACAAGTTGCTTGAATTCCAGATACAAGGGGTTTTACTGTAAATTAATTTCATCTCATTGTTATAGCTACAATTCTTGAATAAATTTAAATTTAGACATAGAGCATGGTAACAGGCCATTTCAGCCCATGAATTCACACCATCCAATTTACACCCAATTAATCTACACCCCGGGTATGTTTCGAACAGTGGGAGGAATCCAATGCTCCCAGAGAAAATAAATGCAGACACGGGGAGAACATACAAACTCAAGACAGCGCCAGATTTGAAACCTGGTTCCAATCGCTAGCGCTGTAAAGGCGATGCACTAACCACTACACCATCCGTGCCACCTCGACAGCTATTCAACATTTAGTTAAGATTACAACCTAATAATCCCTCTATCACAAACACCTCCTTTTGTCTCTCTCAGCCTTGGTGTCTTCATTTAAGCCTCCTGCTTTCAGAATCAGGTTATTGTCATGAACATGTGTCACAATTTTTTTTTAAATCAAAAATTTTATTGCACATCGGAGAGAGTAGTGCATCTTAAAATTCTTAACTTTTGAAATTAACATTCCACCAGCATTGTCTCCGCTCCATCCTCAACATTCATTGGAGCGCTTTCATCCCTAACGTCGAAGTACTCGAGATGGCAGAGGTCGACAGCATAGAGTCCACGCTGCTGAAGATCCAGCTGCGCTGGGTGGGTCACGTCTCCAGAATGGAGGACCATCGCCTTCCCAAGATCGTGTTATATGGCGAGCTCTCCACTGGCCACCGTGACAGAGGTGCACCAAAGAAAAGGTACAAGGACTGCCTAAAGAAATCTCTTGGTGCCTGCCACATTGACCACCGCCAGTGGGCTGATATCGCCTCAAACCGTGCATCTTGGCGCCTCACAGTTTGGCGGGCAGCAACCTCCTTTGAAGAAGACCGCAGAGCCCACCTCACTGACAAAAGGCAAAGGAGGAAAAACCCAACACCCAACCCCAACCAACCAATTTTCCCCTGCAACCGTGTCTGCCTGTCCCGCATCGGACTTGTCAGCCACAAACGAGCCTGCAGCTGACGTGGACATTTACCCCCTCCATAAATCTTCGTCTGCGAAGCCAAGCCAAAGGTAACTGCTAATATCTAATAAATAATGAATAATGGATAAAAGTACAAACTTTCAAAATAAACCTGTTCATTTTGTGAAATTATGTACAAAGTATTTACTTGACATTTTCAGTTGTCCTCTTCTAATAACTGAACGTAACTGGAGGTGAAAGGGGGATTGAAGCATCCGGTAACATGCGTGCAGATGCTGAGAGGATTGTGGGGGTAGGAATCTGAATAGGGTTGTCCATTGGGGTGGGTGGATGGTGGTGGAAGGAGGCTGGAAAGGTATAGGGTGAGGGAGATGGTAGGAAGGAGGAGAATTGAATTGGGCAGGCATATCTGTTTAGCAGTTTGCAACACCCAAGGTATTCTGGCTCCCCCAGGGTATTCTGGCTCCCCCAGGGTATTCTGGCTCTCCCAGGGTATTCTGGCTCCCCCAGGGTATTCTGGCTCCCCCAGGGTATTCTGGCTCCGTTTTTGTGTCATTGTTGTCACTCTCAATCTGTGCAGTGAACTGAAATTCACTACAATGGGTTGTGCAGATGGCTGGCTCCCCCCCCCCACCCCATCTACACATATATAACACAGATTTACCACCTAAATCCAAAGCCCTACTGAAGACGCTTGTAAGACCCTACCCTTTGTTATAAGCTAATAAAAATACCGTGTGTTCTCCCTCCAGTCATGAGAGCTTTAATTTGCACTACAATATGCTCCCATTTACTCACTGAGTAGATTTTGTGTCTCCATTGATCAGATAACCTTGTGTAGAGATTAATCCCATGGACTCTTTTCCTCGCTTTCCCTGAAGTTCAACGAGCTTCTTTTGTCTTCATCTCAGTTCTGACAAAGGGACTTTGACCTGAAACATTAGGCTCTTTTATACCGCAAAGCTGCGGTATTCCTGTAGACACAGCTCATTTTAGGAAGCCGGCTTGCATGTTCACACAGTGCAGAAAAAAAGCCGCATTCATGAGTTGTTTTTATACAGCAAGCTGGCTTCTCAAAGCAAAAGAGGATGGATGTGTTTCCAAGCAGAATAGGCCCCCAAAGTGACATTGTGTTGAGAAATAATCAGATTTGGTGAGTCTGAACACAAAAGTTTGCAATTACACATAGGTTTTATTAACACACAAAGATTGTAGAACATGGGAAAATGTTAACTGGAATTTTTAAAAACTCACAATTTATAAAAGAGCGTGGGAAAATGTTATGGGAATAAAGCACATACACGCACAGTTTATAAATGGTTGACTATTTCTGTTGATTTTAGTAATTTTTATAGACATTCAAACCTAAAAAAATACAATTGTTGTGGTTGCCAAGATTAAGGCGACTGAATGGTTTTGCATTATGGCAACTGTAACAAGCTGCCAACAAATGCATGCCAGCATATTAAGTGTCTATAAATTTTCCATTGTTGATATGATAGGTAATCAAATTGTAATCTGAACTAATGCACAATATACTTTTCCTGCCAACTTCAAATGGCAGTTACAAGGGCAGGCTAAGGCTGCCCCTTGAGCAGACATGGGAGCAGTAATTGTGTATTGTTTAATATTTTCTTTCTCTTTTTTAAACTGTGTGCGGTGTTTTATTCCAGTTAACATTTTCCCAAACTCTTCAACAAATTGTTGTTGATAAAACCTACGCGTGATTGTACACCTGTCCCGATCCACTGAATATGATTCACACAGGTGGTCCCAACATTTGCACACTCATGTCCTCTTCTATACTCCCTATTGACCTTGAACCTTTTCTGGACCCAACATTGTGATGTCATCTTCCCTTGTTGTTTTGACCCAACAACATGGGTCAGCCATTCTAGATAAGTCCTGAACACTAACTCCACCACTGACACTACCTGTCAAAGACAGGTCAGTTTGGACCCCACAATCCGCCTTTGATTTTATTATTTTTTTTTTTAAAACACAGAGCTTGAAAGGTAAATAACACCCAGCTTTCAAGTTCTGGGTAAAGGGGCTATTAACTCTGGTTCTCTTCCCACAGATGCAAGGTATTTAGAATTTTCAGCATTTTGTTTTTCTAGATTTCCATCATCTGATTTATTTTGTATTTTTTTTGAGACGGGGAAGTAAAGCACTGCCTCTTGTATGTAAAACTTAATTACTGTGACAAATTTCCATAACAAATGTGGGCATGGACAAGTGAGGTAAGGTAAGGGGGGAGGTGAGGGTGTTGTGAGTGAGGAAACCGGTTTGGTCGGTCTCAAAGGCCAGGATTCTGGACACAGCTTTGATGGCGAAGGATTTTTTTTTAAAAAACAGAAGACAAATGTGGGAAATGGTAACCGATGTAGCGCACAAAACACAGTTTATGGCAGAAGTGGGAAAGTAATAGTCGACAATTAATAATGAGTGTGGGGAAAATAGTGTGGGAACAAAATACAAAGACAAACACATACAAGGAACTGGTACATACAATAATCAAGGAAAAATAACTAGAATGCCCCACCACCCCTTGACTCAGTGCAGGCACGGCTCTATGCTACAAGGGACAGTAATTAAAAGCTCTCAGTCCTTGTAACAGTGCACATCTTACCAACAGTTTCTCCAGCATCCTTCCACATTTCTAGGCCTGGAGTGAGGCAGGGTAGTGCCACGCTGGCAAAATCAGAGAGAAAGAACACATGGCAGCTTTATAGTGTTAGAGGGTGCAGCCCAGGTCATTAGCAGAACTTTAATCCAATTACAACAGACAATAGCCCAAGGCCAAGTACAGGCAGGCTGGAGAGTCCAGTGCAGGTAATTTAAATGATACCAACAGCAAGATATGCATCAATAGATGGGGTGGAACCAAGCCTTGATTGGCAGCTGGTTCATCCTCCAACTAGGTAAGGGGCAGCGCTGTGACATGATGGCCACAACCCTTCCCAATACAGGGGACAAGGAGGTAAAAAGGGGCTGAGGGAGGCAAGGGGGTAAAGGGGGGGACCAGTGGGGGAAAGGGTTAAAAGGGAGGGGCGGGGGGAAGGGGATGAGGGATAAAGGCTGGAGCTGCATGGGAGTATCGAACACCATCTCCTTTCTCAGACAAACAGGAACACTGCAGAAAGTCAACGAGACGGACACATCCATGAACCCAAGTGTTCTGTTGAGGACCAATCTGTACCTTCCCGCGTATCAGGGCGCCATTTTCCGTGCCGCTACCTCCGCGCATGCGTCACGCCTCCAGTACGAATCCGTCCAATCACACGTGGTGTCCCGCAGCTGTGCCGCCCCCCCCCCCCCACCCGGACCGCGCCCCCCCCACCCGGACCGCGCCCCCCCCACCCGGACCGCGCCCCCCCCACCCGGACCGCGCCCCCCCCCCCCACCCGGACCGCGCCCCCCCCCCACCCGGACCGCGCCCCCCCCCCACCCGGACCGCGCCTTCAAACCGCTCCACTCGTGCACCAGATAACAGTCGGTCGGGCGTCCATGAGGGCACGGCGGTTCCGTGGAAAACTTCATATGGGGTGTGTAGACGCGGGCGAGAGGGCTCTTCCAACACGACGCCCTGTGACGAGGCTTTCTCTTAACCCAAACCCAGGACAAGGGGAGAGGGCCCTCCCCGAGGCCCGGGGACGAGGACGCTCCCCTCCCACACCCCGAACCCTAGTGGCGTTGGCTCTCTCTTTTCCCCTCCCCCTTCCCTCCTGTGGCTGGAGGGCGAGGGATGTTCCTTCCCCTGCCCCTCCACCCCATACCCCTTGGCGTGGGCTTTCTTCCCCCACTATTTCCTCTATTCTTGCCCCCCCCCTCCCCAAGGCCCTGGGGGGAGAGGTCCCCCAACTCCGATGTCCGGGACCAAGAGCTCCAACCCTCTTCTCTCTTCCCCTCCCGCCGCCATCACCACCATGAAGCCTGATTGCGATGGTTCTCCTTCCCACCACAACCCCATCTTGAGGTCCAGGCCCCAAGTCTCCCCTTCTCTACCCCCACCGGCATGGGTCGAGGTCTCTCACCCACCCACCCCGAAGTCCACGGGTTACGGCTCTCCCTCCCACCCCGAGGCTGAGGAGTGAGGGCTCGACCACTCTCCCCCTCCTGAGGCTGAGGAGTGAGGGCTCGACCACCCTCCCCTCCCGAGGCTGAGGGGTGAGGGCTCGACCTCCCTCCCCCTCCCGAGGCTGAGGGGTGAGGGCTCGACCTCCCGAGGCTGAGGGGTGAGGGCTCGACCTCCCGAGGCTGAGGGGTGAGGGCTCGACCTCCCAAGGCTGAGGGGTGAGGGCTCGACCTCCCGAGGCTGAGGGGTGAGGGCTCGACCTCCCGAGGCTGAGGGGTGAGGGCTCGACCTCCCTCCCCCTCCCGAGGCTGAGGGGTGAGGGCTCGACCTCCCGAGGCTGAGGGGTGAGGGCTCGACCTCCCGAGGCTGAGGGGTGAGGGCTCGACCTCCCGAGGCTGAGGGGTGAGGGCTCGACCTCCCGAGGCTGAGGGGTGAGGGCTCGACCTCCCGAGGCTGAGGGGTGAGGGCTCGACCTCCCGAGGCTGAGGGGTGAGGGCTCGACCTCCCGAGGCTGAGGGGTGAGGGCTCGACCTCCCGAGGCTGAGGGGTGAGGGCTCGACCTCCCGAGGCTGAGGGGTGAGGGCTCGACCTCCCTCCCCCTCCCGAGGCTGAGGGGTGAGGGCTCGACCTCCCTCCCCCTCCCGAGGCTGAGGGGTGAGGGCTCGACCTCCCGAGGCTGAGGGGTGAGGGCTCGACCTCCCGAGGCTGAGGGGTGAGGGCTCGACCTCCCGAGGCTGAGGGGTGAGGGCTCGACCTCCCGAGGCTGAGGGGTGAGGGCTCGACCTCCCGAGGCTGAGGGGTGAGGGCTCGACCTCCCGAGGCTGAGGGGTGAGGGCTCGACCTCCCGAGGCTGAGGGGTGAGGGCTCGACCTCCCGAGGCTGAGGGGTGAGGGCTCGACCTCCCGAGGCTGAGGGGTGAGGGCTCGACCTCCCGAGGCTGAGGGGTGAGGGCTCGACCTCCCGAGGCTGAGGGGTGAGGGCTCGACCTCCCGAGGCTGAGGGGTGAGGGCTCGACCTCCCGAGGCTGAGGGGTGAGGGCTCGACCTCCCGAGGCTGAGGGGTGAGGGCTCGACCTCCCGAGGCTGAGGGGTGAGGGCTCGACCTCCCGAGGCTGAGGGGTGAGGGCTCGACCTCCCGAGGCTGAGGGGCGAGGGCTCCATTCCTCTCCCCCCCGAGGCTGAGGGGCGAGGGCTCCATTCCTCTCCCCCCCGAGGCTGAGGGGCGAGGGCTCCATTCCTCTCCCCCCCGAGGCTGAGGGGCGAGGGCTCCATTCCTCTCCCCCCCGAGGCTGAGGGGCGAGGGCTCCATTCCTCTCCCCCCCGAGGCTGAGGGGCGAGGGCTCCATTCCTCTCCCCCCCGAGGCTGAGGGGCGAGGGCTCCATTCCTCTCCCCCCCGAGGCTGAGGGGCGAGGGCTCCATTCCTCTCCCCCCCGAGGCTGAGGGGCGAGGGCTCCATTCCTCTCCCCCCCGAGGCTGAGGGGCGAGGGCTCCATTCCTCTCCCCCCCGAGGCTGAGGGGCGAGGGCTCCATTCCTCTCCCCCCCGAGGCTGAGGGGCGAGGGCTCCATTCCTCTCCCCCCCGAGGCTGAGGGGCGAGGGCTCCATTCCTCTCCCCCCCGAGGCTCAGTGGCTCCATTCCTCTCCCCCCCCGAGGCTCAGTGGCTCCATTCCTCTCCCCCCCGAGGCTCAGTGGCTCCATTCCTCTCCCCCCCGAGGCTCAGTGGCTCCATTCCTCTCCCCCCCGAGGCTCAGTGGCTCCATTCCTCTCCCCCCCGAGGCTCAGTGGCTCCATTCCTCTCCCCCCCGAGGCTCAGTGGCTCCATTCCTCTCCCCCCCGAGGCTCAGTGGCTCCATTCCTCTCCCCCCCCGAGGCTCAGTGGCTCCATTCCTCTCCCCCCCCGAGGCTCAGTGGCTCCATTCCTCTCCCCCCCCGAGGCTCAGTGGCTCCATTCCTCTCCCCCCCCGAGGCTCAGTGGCTCCATTCCTCTCCCCCCCCGAGGCTCAGTGGCTCCATTCCTCTCCCCCCCCGAGGCTCAGTGGCTCCATTCCTCTCCCCCCCCGAGGCTCAGTGGCTCCATTCCTCTCCCCCCCCGAGGCTCAGTGGCTCCATTCCTCTCCCCCCCCGAGGCTCAGTGGCTCCATTCCTCTCCCCCCCGAGGCTCAGTGGCTCCATTCCTCTCCCCCCCGAGGCTCAGTGGCTCCATTCCTCTCCCCCCACCCCAGAGGCCTTCAGGCAAGGGCTCCCCCTCAGCCTAACTCCACTTTGAGGCCTGGGGCAAAGGCTACTCCTCAGCTTAACCCCACCCCAAAAGCCCCGGTTGTGTGGAGTCTCTCTTTCATCCCCCCCTCCCCGAGAGGGCAAGGGCTCTCTCCCTCTCCTCACCTCGAGGTCCTGGAGCAAGTTTTTCCTCTTTCTCGTCACCCAGACTCTTGCTTGTATCATCACCTTTTGTTGGTTATGTTTTTTTTCCTCTGTAGCTTGAATTCTGAGTCTTTCTGATATATCCTGCTTTTGATTTTTCCTTGATGAAGGGCTCAGGCCTGAAACATCAGCAATACTGTATGTCATTGTCTCCTATGGATGCTGAATGCTAGCTGTGCTCCTCCAATATTTTGGTGTGTTTATGACGAACATTAGGAGGCATAGTTTTAAGATGCTTGGGATGTAGTGCAGGGGGATGAAAGGGGTAGATTCTTCACAGAGTGGTGGGTGCATGAAAAGTGCTTCTGCCAATGCTGCTGGTAGAAGGTATAACAGGATAATTTAAGAGAGATGATTAGAACTGAGGATAATTCAGTCAGCAAATTCTAGGTAGTTGTTGGAATTATTAGGTTAGCATGACACTGAGCCGAAGGGTCTGCTGTAGCTTTCTGAGTTCTATGTGCAATATTCATTTTGCATCACTATTTACTAGATAGATATTCTATATTCTAAGACCTGTTGATCGGGGTGATTTGGGTGCTTAAGTGTATGGTGTGCTGGTTTTATTCAGGAAATTGGTTTCAAGAGCCATAAGGTAATGATGAGGCTCTAAAACCTTGGTTAGTCTGTATGTATTTTGTTCAGTTTGGTTGACTCTTTATAGGAAGGAAATGGAAGCTTTAAAGGAATGCAGAGGAGATTTGCCAAGATATTGCCTGGATTAGAGAATATTTTGAGGAAAGATTGAACAAGCTAGGTCTCTTCAGAGTGATGGATAATGAATGGATTCTTGATAGAGATATAAGAAATAGAAAGGCAATGGATAGAGAGGGCAGCCAGCAACTTTTTCCCACGGCAGCAGTGATCATTACCAGAGGGTAATCTGTTCAAGGTGAATGGAGGAAAGTTTTGGGTAGACATCAGAGGAAGGGTTTATACACAGTTGTGTGTGCCTGGAATGTACTGCTGGAGATGATGATAATATAAAATGTGTCATCAGACAGAATTATTTAAATTGGTATAAACATGGTGGGGTGAAGGACCTATGCTAATGCTGTGACTGTTCTGCGTAATATATAATGCTTAATATTTAAGAAATTAATATGTGTTTTCCAACAATTGCTAATCCTTAATGAACAAAATCCCCATCCTGAAAAATGGCCTGGCCATTGCTATTAAGCCTACTTTGTGATCACAGAAGTCTTCTAATGTTACAAAAAAAGAACAGCAAGCCGGAGGGCTGGTGGCACTCAATTAAGCAAAGGAGGACCAAGACAATGTTGCGCAAAATGGAATGAGTAGCATCTTGAATAATATCAAACTCGCTGTAAAAACTTCTATATTTTTTAAATAAAAATTTACGCAAGTTTAATGTGGCTCATTTGCAGACATACGAAGGTAAAATTGTTCTGAGGAGTAAACAGATGAGAAAGAAATTGCACACTTTTGCATATTATTGGAAAAAGGACAGAAAAGCCTGCAGAAATGGAGAACAGCATTAGATTAAATATTTGTATCTATTGCAACAGGTGGGCTTTATTTTGAAGTGAAAGATTGCAACATGCTGTTGTGCAAAGGGACTTGGAAGTGTCTTGTGCATGAATATCAAAAAGTTGGCTTGCAGATGCAACAGGTAATCAAAAAGATAAATAGAATGTTCATCATTGTGTTTAAGAGGAAGGAGATTTTGCTGCAACTGCAGTAAAAATGTTGGAGAAACTCTGAGTTCCTCCGATAATTTTGTTTTTACTGCAATCACAGCATCTGCAGACTTCCGTGTTTCATTCCCTCTGCTGCAACTACAGGGTATTGGTGAGGCTGCACTTGGTGTTCTGCATGTAGTTGTGCTTTCCTTTCTTAAGAAAATATGTACTTTGGAGACAGTGCTGAGGAGATTCATCAGGTTGAACCTGGAGATGAAGGGGTTAACCTTTGAGAAGAGATTGAGGTTCCTTGGACTATACTTGCTGGAATTCAGCAGAATGAGAGGGTATCTAATAGAAACAATGAAAGGGTTAGATAAGATAGAGGCAGGAAAGTTGTTTCCACTAGTAGGTGAGAGTAGAAGTAGGGGACGTAGCCTCAAGGTTCGGAGTAGTAGATGAGAATTTGCTTTTCCCAGAGTCATGAGTCTGTGAAATTCTCTGCCTAAGGAACCAGTAAAGACTGTATCATTAGAAGATTTTTGCATGGTTGGAGAATGAAGAGTGAAAGAGAAAGGACAGCTGGATGAAGCTGAGTCCATGGCCAGATCAACCATGATCTTGTTGAATAATGGAGTAGGTTCGCCAGGCAACTGGCTGATTCCTGTTCATATTTCTTATGTTCTTGCATTCTTATTTAAACAACTGAAATGCTGAAAAATGTCTATTGTGAAACCTTTTGTTTCTATAATCTTTTAATCTAAACTTGAGGTTGTCACTATGTTGTATTGTAGGAAGTACAACAGGTTGTATCTTCATGGGAAGCATCCTTTGGTAAAGTTTTGTCTTGGTTTGTAATTTCAGAAACTGATCAGACTCTAGTACTGGCATTCCTGCGACTCAGACATAAGGTTTCAGCTGGGCAATGTCTGTTTAACATACTTTTTTTTTCCTTCCCCAGATAATTGGAAGAAGTTCAAATATTTAGATAAAAATAATTTTTAAAAAATGATTGGAAGAGCCCGTTCTCGTGCTCGTGGCAGGGCACGTGTCCCTGAAGTAACTTCGCAACCTCTTGGTCCAAGGCTGGTGAGTCATAATGCTGGTTACAATTATTTTTTAACAGTAAACTGGTTTGCAGCTAAGGCAATGCAGTGTTAATAAATATGATCAGCTCTTGTTATCTGTTACTATTTGAAAATGAAAATATTTTGAAGTACTAATATAAGAATAGAAAAGCATATATTTATTGTACTGACCACTTAACATCCAGAGTTTTCTTTTTCAATTTGTGATTTAATGCAATTTTAAAATTCAAATTAACATAACTATTGACTTTTCTAATTAGAGTTTTGTGTGTATATTTTTGGATGATTTTATTTAGCAATTCCATAGCTTTGTGGATTATTGCATTTTTTGAGTTTGTTACTTTTTAAATTTGAGGTTCTACCTCTGCCATTCTCAGATTTTAATTTCAAGACTCCCACAATATTTGAATGAAAGCAATTTTTCCTTAACTTGTTACTTTTTCTACCAATCAACTAGTTATTGATTCAGCACAGGAAAATTAATCATTCCTGTTTGGGCACTCCAAGACAGAGGACCTGTAATGTTTTGTGCTCAGTAATGTTTCTTAAGCTAACTACCATTTTCAATTGCCTTAACTTCTCAGAGTAGTTTAGTTTTCAAAACAACTTCAAAGTTCAGTTGTTCAGATAAGGAAGGAAATAGAGCTTATTCATACACTACGATCCTGAAAATGGTCACTAGTTAACGATGTTTTTGTAAAACGTTTTTCCGAGTTATTGGGCGTTCACCACATCTTCCACTGTGAAGACTGACACAAAATAGTCAATATTAATTCCCCTTTTTGTCTTCTAAGGCACCTATATTCACTTTAACCATCCTTTTATGCTTTATATTTTCAGGCAAACATTTACTATGTTTTATATTCTGTTCTAGGTTTACTTTCATAATCTATCTTTTTATTGTTTGCCTAGTGGTTCTTTGTTGCTTTTTAAAGTTTTCCTATTCTAGTTTCATACCTCTCTTGGAAACTTTGTATGCATTTAATTTGATACTATTGTGTTTCCCCATGCAACAGGGGTGAACTGGCTCATGAAATCGTGGGCAAGTCTGTGGCAGATCAGATTGTGAGTGCTCCGGATGCGGGCAAGCCCACAGCCTGGTGGCTGACATAATTTCTACCCCACGGGTTGCAAGGACAGCTGGTAGAGCGTGTGAGTTTTAAATCAGTAAAGCAGTTGGTTCAACTCACCTTCAACTCTGTGATTTTTCACTCGCTGTGTGGCTAGCTCGACTATATTGGTCACCCCAATGGTCCAAATGGCATTTGGACCCAGTGATGACCGGCCCAAGCACGCAGAATGCAGTTTCACTGGAACTGCCAACTTTCTGGACCTTGCAGCCAATGGCCTGCTTTAAACTGGCCAAAGCCCAATTCCAGGTAAGGCAAATCATCTTGGATGCTACGAAGTACTACTCTGGTTGGTTCACTTGACCAGGAAACAGCAGGCTGAATCATTGACTTCCTACATCAGTCACTGCTTGTGAACAGGTATGAAATAATCAAGGCACTCCAGATCCATTCTTTTGGCCTCTCCTGCCGTGAGCATGCAGTGCGGTTGCTCCACATGGACTGCTTAGGCAACTGCACGCCAACAGCCTTGATGAACGAGATGCTGGCACTAGGAGACAACTATAAGCTATGCTTATTGTTTGAACAAGTTTTTCTCGAGCAGATGCCAGAAGATATCCTCCTCATCAGCACTAATGATGATTTTAGTCTGACCCACGCAAAGTAGCGACCCACACAGATATCCTGTAGCACATCAAGCAGCATGGCAGGGCCTCCATTGACCAAGTTGCTGCATCATACGCTAAGGTCCGGACCTTACCCACACCACTGAAGAAGCTAGTGATGCCCGCAGCAGGGAGTGACCACAGTTCAGACTGTAGGTGTTTTTGCCACCAAAATTGGGATTCAGAAGCCCATTATTGCCCCCCCCCAACCCTGTTCTTTTCTGGGAAATGCTGGGCTGGCTGTTGCTTATCGTTATGGCAGCTGGCCACTGTGATAACCTCCTTATGAGACTGATACTCTGGGTGAAATTTCCTCGTAGACACGGGTGGAGGTTAGTGTCTTGTCCCCACTCAAGCCATGACACCCATGCTAGGAAGTTAGGACTGGTCCTCACCGTTGTCAACAACAGCAGTATTCGCACATACAGCACATGAACCATCCCATTACAGTTCAGCTCCAGCTGTTTCACCTGGTCATTTATGCTGGCAGCAGTGTCACAGCCTTTATTGGATGCAGATTTCCTCCAGGTGCACTAGTGGATCTCAAGGGATGGCGCCTAGTGAATGCCAAGACCTTCTCGCTCGGCGAAGCCAAGTTACTGGCCCCATACCTAGACTCTGTGACTTTGTCAGGCAATGATTTTGCCAGAATACGTGTTCCCAACCATTATTATGTCGCAGTTCTTCATAGGTGCCCAAAGCATCACATTCCCACTCAAGCTCAAGGACCATTGCTACACAGCTGGGCACGCAGGCTCCTGCCCAACAAACTCCACCTAGCTAAGGAGGCGTTCAGGAAAATGGAGGAGATGGGGATCATCTGACTCTTAGACAGCCTGTGGGCCTCTCCACTGCACATGATGCCCTCGGCTGGAGAATGGAGGCCATCCAGCAATGACAGAGGTTCATCAACACCACCACAACCGACTGCTACCCAGTACCCCATATTCAGGACTTTACGGCCAATTTGCATAGGCCATACATCTTCTCCAAGGTCGACCAGGTCTGCAGGTATCTAGCATCTCATGGAGTCTGCGGGGCATGGCTTGGATTTTGTCTTCATATTTGGATGATATCCTGATCACTGACCGTTCACACCAAGAGCATATGACGCACCTGCATCAACTCTGCCGCCACTTGAGTAAATACAACCTGTCCATCAACCCCACAAAGTGCCTGTTCGGGCTGTCGGCCATTGATTTCCTTGAAAGCTGAAATAGAGCACTTTCAACAGGAAGCTGCTAGCCCTCTACCTCTCCCTCTGGCACTTCCGGTATCTCTTGGAGGGGTGGGAGTTCACGGTCTTCACAGACCACAAACCCCTTGCCTTGGCATTCCCCAAAGTGTTAGATCCATGGTCGGCAACACCACCTGTCATACATCTCGGAGTATACCACCACTGTCAACACACATCTCCGGGCAAAACAGCGTCATGGTCAATGCATTGTCTTGCACTTCCATCCACTCAGTGTGTACCTTGTCCCCACGGTTGGACTACATGATGCTCACCGAGGCATAGCAGCTGGACGAAGAAATGCTGGTCTACCACACTGCGGTCTTGTGGCTGCTACATGAGGACATTCCCATCGGCCCAACACGCAGCAAGCTCCTCTGTGACATGTCAACTGGCCAATCTCAGCTCATCGTTCCAGCTGCTTGGAGGCATCACATTTTCGATGCATTACATGGTTTGGCCCATCTGTCCATCCTACTGATGGCAAACAGATTTGCTTGGCATAGCCTACGCAAGCAGCTCTGGCACTGGGCCAGGACATGCGTATACTGCTAGAACTCCAAAGTACAAAGGCATGTGAAGACCCCCTTCAACCCTTCCAGCTGACACAGGAGGTTTAAGCATGTCCACGTGGACATTGTTGGTCTACTGCCAGCCTTTCGGGGACAAAGTTCCTGTTAACCATGGTCAACTGGTTCATCAGGTGACCAGAAGCCGTACCACTCACTGACACGACAATGGAGTCCTGTGCCAGAGCCCTCATTGTAAGCTGGGTTGCATTTTTGGCCTGTCTGCCAACATCACCTTGGACAGAGTCACAATTCATTCCCAACTTGTGGTTGGCACTGGCACAGCTACTTGGGACCCAGCTGCACTGCAGCACAGCCTACCATCTGCAGTTCAATGGCCTGGTAGAACGTATCCACCAGCAACTGAAGTCATCCCTGATGGCATGCCTCCGAGGCCCAGATTGGGTGGATAAGCTCCCATGGGTGCTTTTGGCATCCACATGGCTCCAAAAGATTTAGGCACGTCTTAGGGCGCTCCACTGACACTTTCTGGCACAGAGGAGATACCCATGGCAGTGCTCACAAGGCTCTGAGAGAAGGTAGAACACTAGCTCCTGTCCCAACCTCATGCCATGGGCCGACACCTTTCTTTGTCTTCAAGGACCTCCGGGACTGCGATTATGTCTTAATCCGTGGGGGCATGCACTGGACTCTATTGCAGCGACGGTTCAAGGGCCAGTACAAGGTGGTGTGTCGGAATGGAACCACGTGTGTCCTCGACGTGAACGAGTGTGGAGAACTTCAGCATTGACAGCCTCAAGCCATGCACCTTAACCTGGAACACCCAGTGACTGTGCCACCACCTCGCTGTTGAGATTGACCACCCATATGGATTAAAGAGGTGTTGGCTGTGGACTCCACACCTCATGCTGGTTCCAGGGTGGGGAGGAGAGGAGGTGTCATGTGGCAGCTTGACCATACAACAGGCGAATCGGCTCATGGAGTCGCGGGCAAGTCTGCAGCAGATCTGGCTGTGAGAGCTCTGGATGTGGGGCAAGCCCACAGACTGGCAGCTAATGTCATTTCTGCCCCACAGGTCACAGAGATTGCTGGGAGAGGGTTCATAAGGCATGGATTTTGAATCAGTAAAGCAGCTGGTTCAACTCGCCTTTGATTCTATGTGGCTTTTTGCTCGTTGGGCAACTACAATGCCTTCCTTTATTTCCTTAGTTATCCAAGGCTGGCTTTCCTTATCCTCGTTGAGCTTTAAGTGGAACAGTCAAAGTTCAGATTTATTGTCAAGAGTATATGCATGAAACAGTGCTCTGATACTGATGAAGATTGTGGAGGAGAGGTTCTTGCCAATCATCACTGATACTGTTTTTGAGGTGAGGAAATCCAGGATCCAATTACACAGTGAGGTATTGAAGTCCAGGTCTTGGAGTTTGCTGATCAATTTTGAGGGGATGATGATGTTGAATGTTGAACTGCAGTCGATAAAGAGCATCCAGATGTATTCATCTTTACTGTTCAGATTTTCCACAGCTTTGTTTAGAGTCAGTGAGATAGCATCTGCTGTAGATCTGTTGCTCTGGTAGGCAAATTGGAAAGGATCTATGTCGCTGTTCAAGACAGGAGATGTTGCTGCTTCAACATCAGTTTCTCTAAACATTTCATGACTGTGGATGTGAGTGCAATTGGTCAGTAGTCATTTGGGCAGGTTATGCACTCTTGGGCACTGGTACGACTGAGGCCTGTTTGAAGCAGGTGAGTACATGCCCTGCCAGAGTGAGATGTTGAAGATATCTGTGAATGCATTGGCAAGTTGGTCAGCACAAGTTTTCAGTACTCTTCTGGGCACTCCTTCCACACCAGATGCTTTGTTTGGATTCACTCTCCTGAAGGCAGTCCACACGTTATTAGGACCATAGAACATTACAGGACTGAAACAGACCCTTTGGCCCATCTAGTCTATGCTGATCCATTTTTCTGCCTAGTGTCACTGACCTACACCCAGTCTATAGCCTTTCATATCTCTTAAATCTATGTACCCATCTAAATTCTTCTTGAATATTAAAGTTGAGCTTGCGTTCACTGCCTCAGCTGTCAGCTTGTTCCACACTCCCACCACACTTTGTGTGAAGAAGTTCTCCCTTATCTTCCCCTAAACCTTTCTCCTTTCACCCTTATCCCATGTTCTCTGGTTTGTATCTCACCTATCCTCAGTGGAAAAAACCTACCTACATTTACTCTGTCTATACTCCTCATAATTTTAAATATCAAATCTCCCCTCGTCCTTCTATGCTCCAGGGAATAAAGTTTATCTTTTGCTTGTAACTAAGTTCTTGAAGTCCAGGCAACATCCTGGTAAATCATTTTGCCCTCTTTCAATCTTGTATCTTTTCTATAGTTAGGTGACAAACTGTACACATTACTCCAAATTTGGCCTCACTAATGTCACAACAGCCCAACTCCTATACTCAATATTTTGATTTATGAAGGCCAATGTGCCAAGAGCTCTGTTTACAACCCTATTCACTTGTGACAACACTTTCAGGAAATTATGAATCTGTATTCCCATATCCCTCTGTTGTATCACATTCTTCAGCGCCCTACCATTTACCGAGTATGTCCTTTTTTGGTTTGTCCTTTTAAAATGTAACACATCACTCTTGTCTGCATTGAATTCCATCTGCCATTTTTCAGTCCATTTTTTCAGCTGGTCCAGATCTCTCTGCGAGCTTTATAAACCTTCCTTGCTATACACAAAGCCTCCAATCTTAGTGTCATCTGCAAACATGCTGATCCAATTTAGCACATTATCATTCAGATCATTGATATAGGTGGCAAACAACAATGGTCCCAGCCCCAATCCCTTAGGCTCACCACTAGTATGTTTCCAAGACCTTGCTGCTTGTTTTCTTTACTTCCCTAGACTTTTCATGAGTATGCAAAAACCCATTTAAGATCACCCCCTCATCTCTTTTGCCTTCATATTTAGCCAACCACTCTGATCTTCAAGGGGATCAATTTGTCCCTTATATCCTTTTGCTCATAATATACCTGTAGAAACCCTTCGGATTTTACTTCACAGTGTCTGCCAAAGCAATCTCATGTCTTTTTAGCATTCTTGATTTCTTGCAATTTTTGGATTCCTCAAGTACCTCATTTGTTCCATGTTGCTTTTTCCTTCTGAACCAGATCCCCACTATCTCTCGAAAACCAAGTTTCCATCTGCCTGTTAACTTTGTGTTTAATCCTGACAGAAATGTACAAGGTCATCCCCTGATAATGATGATAGAGGATCATCAGGGGAGCGCAGTGATTCTTCCTTGTTCTGGTAGTCAAACCCAGCTTAGAAGGCATTAAGTTTATCTGGGAGTGAAGCTTTGCAATCTCCTAGTGGACCGGATTTGGTTTTGTAGCAGGTTTTGTCATTTAGGCTAATCTACAGTATATCTAGTATCCTTTGTTGTTTCCATTTTCCACTTAGCTTGGGAGATGGCTTTTCATAAGTTTTTGGGTCAACACTGAAAAATCTCTTTGAAAGTTCTCCACTGTTACTTAACTATTTCAATACATTAAAATACTTAGTATTCAAATTCAAGCAACTGGTAAAAGAATCAAGGAAAATAAATAAAAATGAAAATAAATAAGAATAAAATAATAGGTAAAAATAAGCAAGTTTAAAAGTGCACAAGTTCTTTGAAGGTTAACATAAACCTTTGGTGAAGGCGGGAGCAAATATCCAGCCAGCAGAGTGCCTTGGTCGTGTTTTGCTCATAGCAGCTGTTTGAATAAAGTTGTGTGAAACAGTAATGGTGTCACCCAGGATGAAGAGATGGTTGATGCCTCTCGCTATTGGCGTGACTCTGTTAAAGTGGATAAGCTAGGATAAGAGTCGTCCCTATTAGAGGTTTTACCTGTAAACTTGGAATTGGGGGGGTTGTAAATTATCTATAATGTTGTTTGTGTTTTGGGCGGCTTCATGGAGGGAACCTGCAGATGCAGTGATGGTTAAATACTTTCAAAGAATGTGACTGAAATAAAGTGGGTCTTCGAGGCTTTGGCTCATGAGGATTCGGCGAGCAGAGGCTGAGGATGAGCATATCTAAATTGAGGTAAGACAGTCACATTTAGTTTAATATATATCTTTTTATATTTACACTGGTAAAGTACAGGGAGAAGGAGGAAGGATGAGTGTGAGGGCAGTTTTCTGCTCCCTTTGTCTTGTGGGAAGTTGTGGAGTCTTCTGACCTCCTGGATGTCCATGTCTAAGTGTACTGAGCTGCAGCGTCTAAGGGACAGAGTCAGGGGCCTTGAGCTGCAGCTCGATCACCTTGCTTTGGTCAGGGAGAGCGAGGTTGTCATAGATAGGAGTTATACCTGGTCCACGGGAGGATGGGCAGTGGGTTACTGTTAGAGGATGAAAGAGAAAGGTCGGACTCCAGAGAGCGCATCTGAGCCCGAAATCCTCAGAAATGGGTATTCCTCCTTGAGTACTGAGGAAGGGGATAGTTATGCTAAGGTGTAGGGTTAGCCTCTGTAGCCCAGAAAGGAAGTAATAGGAAGAATAGGGTGATAGTTATAGGGGACTCGTTGGTGAGGCAGACAGTCAGAGGATTTTGTGGATGAGATAAAGAAAACCAGATGGTGGTTTGCTTCCCTGATGCCAGGGTCTGGGATGTAGCTACACAAATCCAGAACATCCTAAAGGGGGAAAGGAAAGAGCCTGAGGTTGTGGTTCACGTCAGTACCAATGACATTGGTAGGAAGGAAGAAGTGGTCCTGCAAAATGAATACAAAGAGTTAGGCAGAGAGCTCAGAAGGAGGACCACTAAGGGTGTAATCTCTGGATTACTTCCTGTGACACACGATGGGGTAAAAATAGTCAGTTGGAGACTGAATGTGTGGCTGAAGGGGTGGAGTAAAAGATAGGGTTTTAAGTTCTTGGACCACTGGGACCGTTTCTGGGGGAGATGGGACCTATACAGTAAGGATGGGTTGCACCTAAATCCCAGAGGTACCAGTCTCCTGGCAGGGGTGTTTGCTAGGGCTTTAAACTAGTAAGGTTGGGGACAAGGATTCACGTCAGGGAGGATAACAAGAACAGAGTCTTTAGGCAAAGGAAAAAGGGTCTTTCACACAATCTGGAGGTTAACAGCAGCAGGTAATAAATAGTGGCCGTAGTAACAATTGTAGAGAGGGTGAGAGGCAGAAAGTTAAATGTGGAAGATCTCTGAGATGCATTTATTTCAATATAAGGGGTGTGGTAAACAAGGTGGATGAACTAATGGTGTGGATTGACACATGGCGTTATGATGTAATAGCAATTTGTGAGACATGGTTGAAGGAAGGTTGTGACTGGCAGCTAAATATTCCAGGATTTTGCTGCTTTAGATGTGATAGAATTGGTGGGGTACGAGAGGGAGGTGTGGCGTTGCTTGTCAGGGACGATATTACAGCGATGCTGAGGCAAGATAGACTGGAGGACTCATCGTGAGAGTGTGGTGTGCTGTTAGACAGAATCAGACACACACAAGGTAAAGACTGTACAACAGGCATTGATCCACAAAGACTTCCACAGAGCTAGGCTGGTTGTGGCTGCAGCAACTCTGAGTGAGGCCTTGGGAGGCCGGCGCAGGCTTGTATCCCGGAGGGTGATTGACAGCAGACAGGGTGGGGCTTGATCCATTCCCCCCTGCAGTAGGCTGGTGGTGTACCACCACATTCACCCCCTTCTTTAAAATTGTCCCGGGGTGGGGGGGTGGCAGTAACAAGGAATCGCACCCACTATGTACATACAATATTTACAGGTTGAGATGATTCGGCGGCCTCTGGGGTCTCTGTGACTGTTGTAAGACTGGCTCCTAGTCAGGGGGAAAATGGGGGAGCTGGCGGCAGGGGTGTGTGTGTGGATGATGTGGTGCCATGTGGAGTGGTGGCCAGGGGGCCAGGGTCGACGTATGCAGGTCTTATTGGATGGGTGGGGGTCGGTTTTGTCTCCTAAGGCTGAAGCAGACCCCTGGTGGTCAAGGAGGCCCTGCGTGCCCCATAGCTGACTGGGGACGTGGATGTATGGCCAGTCAGCGTTGGTAGAGCGGCCTGGTCATCGCCCGTGTTGACCACTTCGATGTCATGTGGTGTGCGGCAGCCAATGGCACCCGGAGGCGTGGGGAGCGTCGGTAGGGTGGCCTGGTCGTGTTGACCACGTCATTCTCAACATTTTCGGGGGCCCCCCATGTCGGCCGCTGTCTGGCCCAAGATGGCGGCAGCATGAGGGGGCCTGCTGCGTGGCTGGCCTCCTTCCCCAGCCATGTCCGTTGCACCGGGAGAAGTGACATCGTTCCGTCAGTGGGCAGCAGTGACATCATTGTAGTTCTTGGTGTGTGGCAAGGGCAGGGGCTGGTGTAGGTGCTCAGGGCACATGCTGCGGCAGTCACCGGTGGGGAAGGATGTTGCACCGTCGAAGTCAGGGAAGGTGGAAGTTGTCATGGGGACAATTGCGCTGGCAGGCACGCGCATGTGGAGGGGGGTCCGCGGGGGAGGTAATAGAGGGCTGCTGAGCTGCTGGCAGGTTTTGAGAGGCACACTTTTGCAAAGTGTTCTTTCTTGCCACATCGGGAACAATACTGGTTCATAGCTGGGCAGCTTTGGCGCAATCATCTATCTGACCCACACCAGGACCCACAGTACTTGCATGGGCGCCTGCCACAGTGATGTTCTCCCCAGCTCGGTTTTGGACCACTTCCACAGTCTTGGTCAGGGCGTAGATATTGTCTTCCAGCAGCTTCTGCCGGATGGCCCTCAAGCGTAGCCCTCGGACGAAGGCCTCTCGACCTCCTGCACCTATCCCGGGTTCAGCCAGACACGGTCGGGCCAACTCTCGCAAGTATCCCAATAAGACTCCTCCATCTCCCCGGGTTGCTGGGCTCGAGTGTTGAGGAGGTACCTTGCACAGACCACATTCATGGGGGGGTTTTACAAGTTCTCGAGAGTGTCCATTGCACTCTTGTACATGGAGCAGCCTTTGGTTGCCTGGAAGGCGTGGGGACCCAGCTTTGACCGGAGTAGGACCAACCTCTTCCGATCTGAGTCCAGAATGCCGCTTTCGTGTGCCTCGATGCCTCGACCGTGTCCTGCCAGATCTCAAAGTGTGTCTGGGCTTCCGGGTGGCATGGGTCAACTTCGAGGCTCTCTGCGCACAGGAGTTTTTCCATGGCAGCTGTGGGAAAATTTTGTGGATTAAATTGTGGTGCGCTGTTGGACAGAATCAGACACACACAAGGTAAAGACTGTACAACAGGCTTTAATCCACAAAGACCTCCACAGAGCCAGGCTGGCTGTAGCTGCAGTAACTCTGAGTGAGGCCTCAGGAGGTTGGCGCAGCCTTGTATCCCGGAGGGTGATTGACACCCGACCGGGTGGGACTTGATCCATTCAGGCCGACTGATTGACAGCTGGCCAGGTGTTGTCCTGTCCCCTTAAACTCCTGCAGGTACAAAGGTTGCCTCCTGTAGTAGGCCGGTGGTGTACCACCACAGCGAGCTCTGTGGGTTGAACTAAAAAATAAGAAAAGTGAGGCTACAAATATAGGGGGGTATATTATAGGCCGCCAAAAGAGGATCGGGAACTGGAAGAGCAAATGTGCAGGGAAATAGCTGAGATATGTAGTAGAAATAGGGTTGTGATAGTTGGGGATTTCAATTTTCCTGACATTGATTGGGAAACACTGTGAGAGGACAGGATGGATTAGTCTTTTTACAGTAGTATGTTGAAGTGTCAACTAGAGGGGAGGCAGTGTTAGATCTATTGTTAGGAAAAGAAATAGGGCAGGTGACGGAAGTGTGTGTTGGTGGGAACTTTGGATCCAGTGATCATGGGTCCATTAGCTTCAACTTAAATATGGAAAGGGATAGGTCAGGTCTGAGGTTGAAGGTCTTTGAATGGGGGAAGGCCAGATTTGAAGAAATGAGAAGGGATTTGCAGAAAATTATATGGGCTGATTTTTTTTTTTCTGGAAAGGATGTAGAGGAGATTTGGAGGGTATTTAAAGAAGAGATATTGAGAGTACAGGATCTTTACGTTCCAGTCAGATCGAAAGGCAAGGCCAAAAGTTCAAGAGAACTGTGGTTTTCTGGAAAAATAAGTTGGTTCGGGATAAGAGGGGGGCATTTACTAAATTTAAGAAGCAAAAAATGGATAAGATATATGATTGTTACATAGATTGCAGAAAAAAAAACCTGAAGAAGGAAATTAGAAAGGCAGAAAGAAGGTATGAGGTGTCAATAGCTGATAAGGTAAAAGTAAATCCTAAGGGTTTTTACAGATATGTGAATACTAAAAGGAGGGTTAAAGATAGAATAGGACTGCTGGAAAATGAGAGCGGTAAACTGTGCGAGGAATCATATCAGATGGGAGAGATATTAAACTTTTTTTTCTCAAGCAAATGGCTTAGTTATGGAAAAGACAGGGATTAGTAAAGAGAGGGTTTTGGATCTTCTAGGGTCAGTAAAAGTGGATAAGTCTCCTGATCCTGATGGGATTTTCCCCAGGACGTTAATAGAGGTCAGGGAGCAAATAGCTGAGGCACTGTCAGTGATTTTTCAACTATCACTGGAGGAGGGTGTGGTGCCGCGGGATTGGAGGATTGCTAATGTAGTTCCATTGTTTAAAAGAGACAAGGTGTCGGCCAAGTAATTATAGGCCTGTAAGCTTGACTTTGGTGGTAGGGAAAGTTATGGAGGGTATTCTTGCAGATGGTGTGTATAAATATCTAGATAAGTAGGGATTGGTCAGGAGCACCCAGCATGGGTTTATAAAGGGGAAGTCATGTTTGATGAACCTTGTTGAGTTTTTTGAAGAAGTGACCAGAAAGGTAGGGCAGTTGATGTAGTCTATCTGGATTTGAGCAAAGCTTTTGATAAGGTTCCACATGAAAGGTTAGTAAGGAAGGTTCAATCACTAGGGATTAATAGAGAAATAGTAAAATTGGTTCAGAGGTGGCTGGAGGAGAGACAGCAGAGGGTCATGGTGGACAACTGTCAGGATGGAAGCCTGTGACGAGCGGAGTACCTCAAGGATTGGTCCTTGGTCCCCTGTTGTTCGTAATTTGGTTTGTCTGGAAAATTGGGCTGAAAGATGGCAGATGGAATGTAATGTAGAGAAGTGTGAGGTGCTTCATTTCAGAAAAAATAATCAAAATAGGACATGTGTAGTAAAGGGGAGGACATTGGGAAATGCACAAGAACAAAGAGATCTTGGAGTTATGGTGCAGCATTCCTTGAAGGTGGATTCCCTTGTTGACAAGGTGGTTAAGAAGGCATTTGCTATGCTAGCCTTCATAAATCATAGCATAGAGTATAGGAGCTGGGAAGTGATGCTGTGACTGTTTAAAGCATTGGTGAGGCCAGGTTTGGAGTATTGTGTTCAGTCTGGTCTCCAAATCATAGGAAGGATATTGATAAGATGGAGAGCGTGCAGAGAAGATTTATACAAGAATGTTGCCTGGTTTAAAATACCTAGAGTACAGAGAAAGATTGAAGAGATTAGGACTTTATTCATTGAATGTAGACGGTTGAGATGGGATTTGATAGAGGTGTTTAAAATTATGAAGGGAATAGATAGACTAGATGTAAGTAGACTCTTCCCCCTGAGAGCAGGGAGGTTGAAACAAGAGGACACAAGATGAGGGTAAGGGGGCAAAATTTTAGGAGAAACATTAAAAGATGCTTCTTCACTCAGAGAGTGGTGGCTGAATGGAATAATCTTCCAGAGGAAATAGTTGAGGCAGTCAATTCTTTCATTTAAGAGGAGGCTGGATATATACATGGATAAGAGGGGGTTAGAGGGTTATGGGTGGAGAATAGGTGGGGGGAGCTAGCAGAGTTGTTTGAGTGAACCGGTGTGGACTTGTAGGGCTGAGATGGCCTTTTTCCATTTCCATAAACTGTTATATGGTTATATAAAATGCTTTAAGGTTTGTGTATTCATGCAAGTGAAGTTTGTTCAGTGTAAGTACAGTATAGTATTTTTGTCTTTTAAACTGTTTATTCTTAATGCATGTATATTGTTTAGACATTGTAAGAGTAAGTCTCAGGCAACCAGAAAATATACTCTTCGGGCATCTACCTATTCCCATAGGTGCCGGATACAAAGGGTTTTACTCCTCGCTCAAACTGTTGTAGTCTCCCTTGTTTAGACACAAGACATTGGTTTTAGATCTTGCTATTTCACCTTTCATCTAAATGAGAAATTCAGTCATACTTCAATCGCACTTTCTGAGAGGACTTTTACTATGAAATCATTTTGCGTGTCTTATTACACACAACGAGATTGAAAGTAGCGTGTTCTTTCTACCCTTACAACATAGGCAGCTTCTCTGGTACCTCCCACAATTCCTGTCAGCACAGAGGAGCCTGAATTACTTGGACGTGGTCGTTCTCGACAGCAAGGCCCCCCTAGCATCATAGGGCGTAAAGATGGTAAGACTTTTGTTTTCCTAGAAATAAAACATTACAACTTTTGTGAAAATGTCGTAAACTTCCAAGGGCTCACTTTACTTTTGTATGGACGGAAAAATGGGTGCTAGGAGGCCAGTGCTCAAACTTCTGTCGGCAAGCTCAATAATTTCAGAGGTGAGAATCTTGCTGTAAAGTTTAGGGTTTGTCTAAACAACAGTCTTTGGGCATTATTAGCATTTTTCAGTCTTTCAGCCTTATCTGCAGCTTCAGCCATGTTTCTTTAATTTGCATTCTCTGATAATAACACAAGTTTTAGTTTTCTAAAGACTTCAGAACTTGTAGTGAAAATCCCAGTTTCTATGTTAACTCATCTCATTTGTCTGAGTAAGGTTTGTATTCTTTTATGCTTTGCCTAAATACAAAGGAATGCTTGTCTAAATGTCTCTTAAACAGTGATATTTTCTTGAGAGAAATTGTTCCACTCTATCTATCTACTGTGGCATCTTACAGTTTATTCTTGATCCTTGAAACTGTGGTAGATGGTGATGTGGTATCTGCTGGATTTAAAGAGTTGTCTCTAGTGGAAAGAGGTGGACGTCGACGAGATATTCACGATCTTGGAATCAACACGAGAAAGGCCATAGAACATGTCAAGGAATCCAAAACAGGTAAATGCCTCTGTGAAGCCTTCCAGGGCTTTGTTTAAAGTTATTTGTATTGGTGTTCAGAATTCAGCAGGATGCCATTTATATTATGGGGTTTTTTTTGCCAAATGATTCCAAATGTCCACTGAAAAAATGAGGTGTCTGTTATAAATCATATCCAAAAGAATCTTGAATGCTTTGATAGATCTTCTGGCATATTATTTCTACTTCATCTAAATTTCTAATTTTACCCCTATTTTCTTAATTGACTTTATTCCAAATCTTGTTCTTAAATGACCTTTTACAAATAGCCACTGGTACAAGATTCAGCACAATCTGTAGATTTTGGTTCAACTTTTGTAGTAAGTATACATAAAAAGATAACTAACTTAAGCTTGGTGTACACCTACATCAAACTAATTATCGACCACAGTTCCACTTTTAATACAGTAGTACCAAACTAAGCACCAAGTTATGAGACCTTACTCTCAGCATCCTTCTGCAGTTGGACTTTCTATCCTGCAGGCCACAGTCAGTGAGGATTGGTGACAGCACCTCCAGATCATCCTCACCTCCAAGGCCTCACAAGGATGAATACCCAGTTCTCTACTATACTCCCTGTACGCCCATAACTGCATAGCCAAAAACCGCCCCAATCTCCCCTATAAATTTGTAGTTGATACCTCTGTCGTGTTTAAGATCTTTAACAATGACAAAATGGAGTACAGAAGAAAGATGGTGAGACGTGTGACTTGGTGCCTGGACAAGAGCCTCTCCTTCAATGTCAGCAAGACTTAAGGAGCTGGTTGTAGTCAACCAGAGGAGGGGTGAAACTCACACCCCCAGACCACATCAACAATGCTGAAGTGGAGAAGGGAGGCAGCTTTAACTTTCTGGGGGTAAACATATCCGGAGACTTGTCCTGGTCCATCCACAATGATGCAATGACCAAGAAAGCACCTCTACTCCCTCAGAAGCCTGTCAATGTCAATAGGATCTTTTTAATAATTTCTACATTGTTAATAGCTTATCAGGGTGTCTCACAGCATGATACAATGCCAAAGGCTATAAGGAACTACAGAAGAGGATCTTTCCTGGAATCAACATATCAATGGTATCATGAAGAAAGCATGATCGTGCTGCTGCTTCATCGGGAGTTTGCAGAGATTTGGTATGACACCAGAAACCCTGGCAAATTTCTACAGAGGTGTGGTGGAAAGTGTGCTGACAGTCTACAGCATTGGACTGGTGTGGGAACACAAATACCCCGAGAGTAAAGCCCTGCAAAAGGTAGTGGACACAGCCCAGGACGCCACAGGCAAAACCCTCCCCATCATTGAGAACATCAACAGGGAACTCTGCCGTCATAGAGCAGCAGCAATCATCAAAGACCCACACCACCCAGTACATGCTCTGTTCTTTGCTGCTGCCATCAGGAAAGAGGTATAATTGCCACCAGGTTCAGCTTCTACCCCTCCACCATCAGACTTCTCAATGACAAACCCAATCAGAGACTCATTTAAGGACTCTTATTTGTGTTCTTTATTTTTTGTTCTCTCTGTATTGCCCAGTCAGTTTGATTACATTTATTATCTCTTTACAGTTCTTTGATTTATTTACATGTTCACACTGTTTACAGTTTAATTTTTGTACTACCAATTAGTGGTAATTCTGCCATGCCTGCAGAAATCTTAGGGTTGTATGTGATGTCATGTATGTACTCTGACAATAAATCTGAAGGTTTTGATGATTCTGTCATCACACACACATCCCTCCCCTCCATTGATTCTAGCTACTTTTGAAGATGTCGAAAAGTTGTCATATGCTGTCGAATACTGTCTAAAATGTCTGCAGGTGCACTGTGGAAAATATACAGACGGGTTGCATCATAGCCTGGTTTGCGAATCCAACTGCTCAGGAATTCCGAAGGTAATAAACATAGCCAGATTCATCACAAGTTTCAACCTCCCATCCATTGAATGCATCTGTGTGAGGCGCTACCTTAAGAAAGCAGCCAACATCATAAAGGACCCCCATCACCCTGGTCACAATCTCGTTTCTCTGCTACCTTCAGGTAAAGGGTACAGTAGCCTGAAGACCAGCTTATCTAGATTCAAGAACAGTTTCTTTCCAACATCTATCAGGCTTTTTAACCTCCCCTTGTTACACTAATCAGGGACTGCTAGCCATACTACAAAGGACTGCACTATTGCTAAGTCACATTTTTTGCGCTAGAATACTGAATGTTATCTATTTTTTTGTATTTATGTTTTTAATTCAATTAAGTACATAATTATATTTTAAAAATAGTTTTTGCATAGAAACTGTTGAAAATTTTGGTGCTTGCATGCATTTTATGACAATTATCTTTATAACTACTGCTACATTGGAGAAGCAGACAACAAATTAAATAACTCATCCCACTCTCTTCACTTCCCCCTCCCATCCAGAAGAAGATTTACAAGTTTAAGATTGCTCACCAACAGATTTGAGGACAATTTATTTCCCACTGTTATCAGACTCCTGATTAACACCAACATAGCAAAAATTATGTAACCAAACTTTTGGGCTCAAGTCCTTCATCAAAAATGAGCAGGGTGGTGTGGTGGCATATGTGGGAGATGTGAAAGAACACCTCTTGACAACTGCTAAAAACCCGATCTTAAAAGTTTAGTAAACAAAGAATTTAAAAAAAGTACTATCAACAGCAATAATGAGAAAGACAAAGGCACAGACTGCAAAAAAAGACTCAGAAGCAACTATCAAGCACAGAAGAACTTGGGCCTACCTTCGAGATGGAGCCTGGGGACTCGACTCCTCTTCACCTGCGTCCACAGCGACAATCACCAGTGAAGGTACAGTTGACTCCAGAACCAACTCCCTGGGGTGCTGGGGAAGATGGGACCGGAGCCCGAAGAAGTCTTCCTCCCAATTATGAGGAGCAACTGTGCATGTGTGAAACTTAGCACACGTGCGTTACACAAGTTCAACTTGTCCTGTGGGGGAAGGGGGGGGGCCAATCCCTCATGGCCCAGTGATGCGGGACTGTTGAGAGAGAGCAAGGACCCGTGGACAGGTGGAAATGTCATCTGTTTCAACAAAGAGGAATGAGGAGACAACACTGGTGGAGTTGAGGAGGAAGACATTTATCCAGGCACAGAAGAAGAAACTAATATATAAGGGTAGTGTGGCAGTATTTAGATATGTCTTTGTGAGATAAATTGGGAAAGGTTTGTTAGAGTAAGTCATATACAAACACTTTAAAACAGATCTTATTTAAAATACTGGAGCTCTGCTAATGCTAGACATATCAGCTCCACAGCTTTTGCAAGAGCTTTGGAGAGTGCCCAAGAGACTTCACTAATGGATTGTTGTTTACAAAAGGCAACAGATGAAAGATCTTGTTGGAGTTGCAGATTGTTTGGAGTTGTTCTAAGAGGGTCATGTGGTTTTGCAAGCAGAGAGAGTCACAGGCTTTCTCAGAGAGAAACACAGCATTTCTACAGTATTACAACCAGTAACAGCAGCTGGGACTGGAACTGGACAAGCTGGCAAACTTGTGGAAAGCCCCATTTTGGAAGACCGGTTTATAAGTGCTTTGAGGAGAGAATTGGCTGTCTAATGTTTCACATGGAAAAAGAAAAAACTTAAAGGAACTCTGTGGTGACCTGAAAGAAAGAGGTTATCATCTGGAGAACCCTGAAGGGGGTAAGTTTCAGCAGCAAGACACTGGAGTGGCTGATTAAAAAAGGAATCAGTTGTGGATGTCCTGGAACAACAAATCTCTCTGAAAACTGACAAAAACCTTCATGAGCAGTAACCATTTACCTTTCAAGCTCCAAAGCCTGGTGAACTTTATGTGTTAAATTCTGTGCACAGTATAAGAATTGCCTGCAACCCGTGAACTTGGAGGAATGAGAAGTGAGATTGGATTGTGAAACAAAGAACTTTTCTGAACTTAAACATTACATACATGTGCGCTTAGAATTAGAAGGGGGTTAAGTAAGTCAATAGTAATAAGATTGAGCGACTTCATCTCCAACATCGAAGTACTCGAGATGGCAGAGGCCGACAGCATCGAATCCATGCTGCTGAAGATCCAACTGCGCTGGGTAGGTCACATCTCTAGAATGGAGGACCATTGCCTTCCCAAGATCGTGTTATATGGTGAGCTCTCCACTGGCCACCGTGACAGAGGTGCACCAAAGAAAAGGTACAAGGACTGCCAAAAGAAATCTCTTGGTGCCTGCCACATTGACCACCGCCAGTGGGCTGATATTGTCTCAAACTGTGCATCTTGGCACCTCACAGTTCGGCGGGCAGCAACCTTTGAAGAAGACCGCAGAGCCCACCTCACTGACAAAAGACAAAGGAGGAAAAACCCAACACCCAACCCCAACCAACCAATTTTCCCTTGCAACCGCTGCAACCGTGTCTGCCTGTCCTGCATCGGACTTGTCAGCCACAAACGAGCCTGCAGCTGACATGGACATTACCCCTCCATAAATCTTCGTCCGCGAAGCCAAGCCAAAGAAGAAAAGAAGTAATAAGTTAAAGTTTGATTCTATTTTCGCGTTTAAAGATAATTAAAAGCAACTTTTGTTTAAGTCTTCTTTGGCTTGGCTTCGCGGACGAAGATTTATGGAGGGGGTAAAAAGTCCACGTCAGCTGCAGGCTCGTTTGTGGCTGACCAGTCCGATGCGGGACAGGCAGACACGATTGCAGCGGTTGCAAGGGAAAATTGGTTGGTTGGGGTTGGGTGTTGGGTTTTTCCTCCTTTGCCTTTTGTCAGTGAGGTGGGCTCTGCAGTCTTCTTCAAAGGAGGCTGCTGCCCGCCAAACTGTGAGGCGCCAAGATTCACGGTTTGAGGCGTTATCAGCCCACTGGCGGTGGTCAATGTGGCAGGCACCAAGAGATTTCTTTAGGCAGTCCTTGTACCTTTTCTTTGGTGCACCTCTGTCACGGTGGCCAGTGGAGAGCTCGCCATATAATACGATCTTGGGAAGGCGATGGTCCTCCATTCTGGAGACGTGACCCATCCAGCGCAGCTGGATCTTCAGCAGCGTGGACTCGATGCTGTCGACCTCTGCCATCTCGAGTACCTCGACGTTAGGGGTGTGAGCGCTCCAATGGATGTTGAGGATGGAGCGGAGACAACGCTGGTGGAAGCGTTCTAGGAGCCGTAGGTGGTGCCGGTAGAGGACCCATGATTCGGAGCCGAACAGGAGTGTGGGTATGACAACGGCTCTGTATACGCTTATCTTTGTGAGGTTTTTCAGTTGGTTGTTTTTCCAGACTCTTTTGTGTAGTCTTCCAAAGGCGCTATTTGCCTTGGCGAGTCTGTTGTCTATCTCATTGTCGATCCTTGCATCTGATGAAATGGTGCAGCCGAGATAGGTAAACTGGTTGACCGTTTTGAGTTTTGTGTGCCCGATGGAGATGTGGGGGGGCTGGTAGTCATGGTGGGGAGCTGGCTGATGGAGGACCTCAGTTTTCTTCAGGCTGACTTCCAGGCCAAACATTTTGGCAGTTTCCGCAAAGCAGGACGTCAAGCGCTGAAGAGCTGGCTCTGAATGGGCAACTAAAGCGGCATCATCTGTTACTTGGTGAATATCTATTGCTGCTGGGTTTTTGGGTCCTCTCGGCTCGTAACAGTAGGCCTCTACCTAAGTATACTCAAGGGAAATCTAAAACTGGTACTTCTGCAGATCCAGCTACTCAATTTGATATTCTGTCTAAGCAAATTGAAACTATGTCAAATCTGGTGAATCAAGGTTTTTTTAAATATATGAAAGATCAATTTACTGGCATGAAGGAAGAAATGTCAACCATTAGGACTGATATGGCAAAATGTGTGAAGCTGGTGAATAAAGTGCAAGATTAAAATTAAGAAGATTGAAGAGGAATTTCATGATTGCCAAGGTGATGTATGGCAATGTAAAGAAAGGATGGGAAAGATGTAGAAATGATTTATTAAAGAAGATTAATGTGTTGGAGAATCAGTCGAAGAAATAATGTTAAGATTGTTGGGTTGTTGGAAGATTTTGAAGATGCAGATCCAGTGCAGTTTTTCCAGAAATGGATCCCTGATGTCTTGGGAAAGGAGTATTTTCCAAATGTTTAAAATTGGATAGTGCTCATAGAGTGATTAGCAAAAAGCCTCTTCCTGGACAACTATTTTAATTAGATGTTTGCATTATAAAGATATAGAAATGATTGCGTATAGCAGTTCAAAATGCAAGAAAACATCAGGGTCCTTTGATGGTTAAGAATAGTAGTCTTCTATGCAGATTTGAGTCAAGCTATTATTAAACACAGCAGAGTTTAATTCTGCCAAAGTTGTGGAAGTAAGGATATAAATTTGCTTTTGGATATCCAGCTAGTCTTAAAGTTTTTCATGGAGACCTTCAACCCCAGTTTTTTTTTAATGATGAAGTCAAAACTCTTGCATTTGCCAATTCTTTGTCTGATAATAAACAGAAGTCAAGAATATCTTTTTCCAGCAATTGAAGCTAGCTCAATGCCATGAATTGAGCTGAAATTGATGTTAATGATGATCAAGTCAATAGAGATTTGGAAAAAGCTTACCCTACTTGAAATGTTTTATTTATTGTTGTTTTCTTTTTTGATTGCTCTGTTCATGGGAGGTGGTTTTGTTTGCTTCTCCTTCCGAAGTCGTTGGCTACTTTGGTGTCAGTCAATTCCTGTACAGTAGAGGGAGGTAATACTGTGTTACAGTATTTTTCTTTTTTGAGGGATTTTTTTCTTTTATTTGGGTCTGTATTTTTCGTTCTATTGAGGAGATGAATTATTTGATGCAGATTAACTGTGGTTTGGAGTCCCACTGCATCAGGCATGGAGGTGTATTTATGGTATAAATTGTCTAATTTAAATTTTGCAACTTTTTAATGTTAATGGGCTCAATAATTCAATTAAGAGAAAGAGTAGTGGCTTGTATTTTAAAAGTTGAAAGTTGAAACAGGTATACGATCCTTTATCTGGAACCCTTAGGGGACAATGTGTCTAAATTTTGGATTTTTACAGATTTTGGAAAGCCCACCTGAATTGTGCTGCTGTATCCACCTGGTCTCCCCCGACCGCCGGTCCCTCGACTACCCTGCCGTCTCCCCCAGCCGCCCATTCCTTGGCTGCCTCACCCGACCACCAGTCCCCACTTGCCGGATTTTAGATGTCCGAATAAAGGATCATGTACCTGTATTGATTATTTGCACATTTGACCAAAAAGAGGATTGGAAATTAAAAAGAAATTGGGTTGGTCAGGTTATAGCTTCTTTTAATTCTAAAGCAAGAGTTGTAGCTATTTTGATAAGAAATTGTCATTTAAGTTGGAATCAGTAAATGAATCAGTAAAATCAGTAAATGGTTGGTAGCGTTTTTGGTTGTAAATTGAAAAATTTATTCAGAATCTTGGACACTTCTGAATATCTATGCCCCTAATGTAGACAATGGGAAATTTATACAAGATTCTTTCCTTAATTTGACACAGATATATGAAAAAGTTATGATTGGAGGTGATTTTAATTGTTGTTTGGATCCATTATTGGATAAACCCCCGAAAATAATGACTAGGACTAAAATGGCTAAACAGCTATTAATGAAAGAAATTAATTTGGTTGATAATATGGAGATTTGTGGCAGCGCACATCCTCATGGCGAACTGGCCCCGCTTGTATTGCCACGTGGTGGGGCAGCCACGGGAAAATGGCGTCGTCAGAGGTTTCTCTCTGACTCCATCATCCCTTCCAGTGCGCACCCTGGGCAGCGATTATGATGTCATAATGCACCAGATGACTGAGCTCATGCTGCCCTTAAAGGGGCGTGCTGAATTTGAATAAAAACTCGTTAATGACCCTCAACGTGGTGGCTGTGTTTCTTCCAATGCTCACATCACCACAGAAGATTAAATCCTAAGGAGAAAGACTTTTCATTTAATCATTTTGATGTGATTCTTATTCTAGAATAGATTTATTTTTAATATTGGCACAATAACAAGGTCGTGTAATATCTGCTGAACATAAAAGTAGAATATTTTCAGTTCATTCTATTTTATTAATAACATGTACAGGCTACTTACTACTTATTGATGGAGATTTAATTATTGTTTAAAAAATGTTGAGTTTTGCAATTTTATAAGAGATCAAATACAGCAGTTTTTGAAAATACAGATTCAGTCAATAATAAGTTTGCATTATGGGACGCTTTGAAATTTAAGAGGACAAATTATTAGTTTTACATCTAAAATTAAGAAATGGCATTCTTAAGTTAATAAATTGGAAAAGGAGATGGAAACTTTAGAAAGACACAGCAGAATTCAACGGAGACTAAAAAAAGATATACTTGATTAATAAGAAACTACAGTATAATTCATTACAAACTTGTAAATTTGATAAATTGTCTCAGAGAACTAAACAAAGATATTATGAATTATGGGAAAGGGCCCACAAGGTTTTAGCTTGGCAATTAAAGACGGAACAGGAAAGGATTCAAAGATTACATATAAACCTCAAGAGATAAATTATGCATTTAGCAAATTTTATGCAAAATTATATACTTCTGAATTAGAAAAAGATGGTCTTTTATCTGACCTTCAGTTACCTTTTCTAAGTAACCAAGAAATCAATATATTGGAGACTCCTTTTACTTGTGGGGAGATTATAGAAGCACTCCAATCAAGGCCTAATGGGAAGTCTCCAGGTGAAGATGGATTTACATCTGAATTTTATTAAAAAAATTCAAGATTTATTAATACCTTTATTAATGGAAGTATTGGAACAAGCGATAGAGGTTCATTCTTTGCCAGATTCTTTTTCAGGCAATTATTATAGTTCTCTCTCTTTGGCTTGGCTTCGCGGACGAAGATTTATGGAAGGGGTAAAAGTCCACGTCAGCTGTAGGCTCGTTTGTGGCTGACAAGTCCGATGCAGGACAGGCAGACACGGTTGCAGCGGCTGCAGGGGAAAATTGGTTGGTTGGGGTTGGGTGTTGGGTTTTTCCTCCTTTGCCTTTTGTCAGTGAGGTGGGCTCTGCGGTCTTCAAAGGAGGTTGCTGCCCGCCAAACTGTGAGGCGCCAAGATGCACGGTTTGAGGCGATATCAGCCCACTGGTGGTGGTCAATGTGGCAGGCACCAAGAGATTTCTTTAGGCAGTCCTTGTACCTTTTCTTTGGTGCACCTCTGTCACGGTGGCCAGTGGAGAGCTCGCCATATAACACGATCTTGGGAAGGCGATGGTCCTCCATTCTGGAGACGTGACCCACCCAGCGCAGCTGGATCTTCAGCAGCGTGGACTCAATGCTGTCGACCTCTGCCATCTCGAGTATTTCGACGTTAGGGATGAAAGCGCTCCAATGGATGTTGAGGATGGAGCGGAGACAACGCTGGTGGAAGCGTTCTAGGAGCTGTAGGTGATGCCGGTAGAGGACCCATGATTCGGAGCCGAACAGGAGTGTGGGTATGACAACGGCTCTGTATGCACTTATCTTTGTGAGGTTTTTCAGTTGGTTGTTTTTCCAGACTCTTTTGTGTAGTCTTCCAAAGGTGCTATTTGCCTTGGCGAGTATGTTGTCTATCTCATTGTTGATCCTTGCATCTGATGAAATGGTGCAGCCGAGATAGGTAAACTGGTTGACCGTTTTGTGTGCCCGATGGAGATGTGGGGGGGCTGGTAGTCATGGTGGGGAGCTGGCTGATGGAGGACCTCAGTTTTCTTCAGGCTGACTTCCAGGCCAAACATTTTGGCAGTTTCCGCAAAGCAGGACGTCAAGCGCTGAAGAGCTGGCTCTGAATGGGCAACTAAAGCGGCATCGTCTGCAAAGAGTAGTTCACGGACAAGTTTCTCTTGTGTCTTGGTGTGAGCTTGCAGGCGCCTCAGATTGAAGAGACTGCCATCCGTGCGGTACCGGATGTAAACAGCGTCTTCATTGTTGGGGTCTTTCATGGCTTGGTTCAGCATCATGATGAAGAAGATTGAAAAGAGGGTTGGTGCGAGAACACAGCCTTGCTTCACGCCATTGTTAATGGAGAAGGGTTCAGAGAGCTCATTGCTGTATCTGACCCGACCTTGTTGGTTTTCGTGCAGTTGGATAATCATGTTGAGGAACTTTGGGGGACATCCGATGCACTCTAGTATTTGCCAAAGCCTTTCCTGCTCACGGTGTCGAAGGCTTTGGTGAGGTCAACAAAGGTGATGTAGAGTCCTTTGTTTTGTTCTCTGCACTTTTCTTGGAGCTGTCTGAGGGCAAAGATCATGTCAGTAGTTCCTCTGTTTGCACGAAAGCTGCACTGTGATTCTGGGAGAATATTCTCGGCGACACTAGGTATTATTCTATTTAGTAGAATCCTAGCGAAGATTTTGCCTGCAATGGAGAGCAGCGTGATTCCCCTGTAGTTGGATTATTATAGTTATTCTTAAGTAAAATGGCGATTTCTTGAAGACTGGATCTTATAGACCTATTTCTTTGTTAAATGTTGATTTATAGAATTGTAATGAAGTTTCTAGCAAATAGATTGGCAAAATATTTACCAGCTTTGATTCATTTAGACCAAGCTGGATTTATTAAAAATTGCTATTCTGCAGATAATATTGCAAAATTTATTACTTTGATTCATATATCTTGGGAGGAATCCAACCTACTAATGATCTTGCCTTTAGATGTTTAAAAAGGCATTCGATAGAATAAAATTGAGTTTTTTTTATTTAAAGTATTGGAAAAATTTAAGTTTGGACCAATATTTATAGGTTGGTTTAAGGCAGGGGTTCCCAACCTTTTTGTTCCTCTGTACCCCTTGGGCATTTTTATAGGTTCCCGTGTATCCCAAAAAATTAAGGATTTTTTAAAAAAAAAACACGACATTGTGCAATCTGACTGCAGATTACAACACCATGTATTGCACAGTAGTGGTTATTCTCTCAGACCCAATGTACCCCCTGAAAAGAGCAAATGTACCACTGGGGGTAGATGTACCCCAGGTTGGGAACCCCTGGTTTAAGGGTTTGTATAAAAATCCTACTGCTAGAGTAGTGACGAATGGACAGACATCTTTGCGATTTATATTGGAAAGATCTACTAGACAACGCTGTCCTTTGTCATCAGCACCTTTGGCTCAATTGATGAGGCAAGATAGCAATTTTAAGGGTATTAATGTGAAATCTGAGTTTAAAGTTATTAGCAGGTGTTTTGATATACTTAACAGAACCTCAAAATTTCTTAAAATGGTTACATGATGGGTTGGAACAGTATGGAGAAATATCTGGTAATAAAATTAATTGGGAAAATAAGTGAAATTATGCCATTGATTGAAGTGGACTATACTTATAAAAATTGTTCAATTTAAATGGTTGGATCAAATTAATTTAGGTATTAAAGTAGATAAAAATTTTAATAATTTGTATGAATTAAATTATTTTCCTTTACTTCAGAAAATTAAAAATGACTTGAATCGATAGAAAGATTTACCAATAACATTAATAGGCAGAGTTAATTGCATTAAGATAAATATTTCTCCTAGAATATAGTCTCTTTTTCAATCTATCACTTGTAAAGTTCCTCAAATTCTTTAAAGATTTGAATTCTATAGTAAGGAAGTTTTAATGGAAAGATAAAATGGTAAGGGTATCTTTACAAAATTAACATGGAAATATGAATTGAGGTTTACAGCTTCTGAATTTTCAAAATTATTATAAAGCAGCACAATTAAAATTTATTAGTTGAATGTTTGATTTGGAAAAATCATTGGTTTGAGCAAATATTGAATTAAATCAAATTAGTGAGAAGAATATGGATCAGTTTATTTATAAATGGAATTCCAAGTTAAAACATAATTTGCCTACTTTGATACATTTAATGGAATTATGGAATATGATAGATGAAATAATAGGAACACAAGGGAAAATTTCAAGTAGGACACCTTTATATATTCCTTTTACGTTTAATAATCAGTTTTTGAAATTTTGGGATCAAAAGGGGATTAAACTTGTACAAGATTGTTATTTCTTTTTAAAGAATGAAAGAAAAATATGAAATATCATCAAATACCCTTTTCTGTTATTATCAAGTTAGAGCTTTATTATTCAATAGTCTTGGCAGCCTTAGTATTTCCAAAATTATTTTCATTTGAAATTTTACCTACAGAAGGTGGGAAGAAAAGATTTGTTTCTGAAATGTATTCATTATTACAGAATGAAATGCCTAAATTAGATTTACAAAAATCTAGATTAAAGTAGGAAAAAGATTTAGGGATAGCAATCGATCAAGAAGATTGGAGGAACTTGCATAAAGATAGTATGACTAAAATTGTTAATGTGAGATATAGATTAATACATTATAATTTTATACATCAATTATATTTAACTCCAGAAAAATTAGAGATATAGTTTCTTCATATTTATGTTTTAGATGTCAAAAGGAAGTAGGCTCTTTTTTACATTCTACTTGGCTATGTGATATGGTAAAAACCTTTTTGGGTGTGACTTAAAGAACTTATAAAAGGTATTTTTAAAGTTAAATTTCCATTGGATCCATCAGTATTTTTGTTAGGTAATTTAAAAATGTTGAGTTTGGAATTGAGATTAACTAGGTTTCAAATTACGTTTTTGAGACTAGCATTAGCTGTAGCGAGAAAATGTTTAGCGATTACTTGGAAAAATGAGACTGGTTTGGATTTACACAGATGGTATATGGAATTGAGATCTTGTATTCCATTGGGGGAAAAAAAACATAATTTACATGATTTTTTAATTTGAAAATTTGGAGCCCTTATTTAGATTATATGGGTTTAAAATTTTGAATTCTCTGGCTGTTACTTTAATCCATGGAAATTAATTATGTTATTGTGGTTTGTATCTCTTTATTTTTCTTTTCCTCTTTTGGGGTTAGTTGGTTAGGAGAGGTTTGGGGGATAGTGTGGGGGGGGGAAGGGTTGGAATGGGGGACGGTGGGAAGGAGGGGGGTATTGTGTTTATGTGTGTGTGTATACTTGATCATATGTATTATTTGCTTTTTTTATTGTATGTATCAAGGTTTTAATATTTTAAATTCAATATTCAAACAAGAAATGAGAAAAATATAGATAGGCACCAGAAATGTTGATGAAGGGATCAAACCTGAAATGTTTGTTCTGTATCTTTGCTACTTAAAGGACACTGTTTGACCTGCTGAGTTTCTCCAGCATTGTGCTTTTACTTCAGAGTCTGCAGACTCCTACTATTAGCAAAAATTATGTTGCCGTTACTCCATGCCAGCTGATCTCTTTGTAAATCTGTTCTTTTTTTACTGCATCTTGTACTGTGTGTGAGATGTTTCCTGGTCTGTTCATGAACAACCTCAATCACTGCATTTTGATACCTTTTGACATAAATGAAATTCTGGGGTGGTGGAGGAGTGTAATGGCGTAGGAGAAGGAGGTGAAATTACAACTCTCCTGGGGCTTAAAATATTAAGACCAGATGAAAAAATGATTTGAAATTTAAAATGTATTGAAATCTTCCAGGGTCTATCTAGAAGCCGTTGGACATGGAAGCTAGAGGAAAGAAAGCAGTAAGAGAGAAGAAATTCATAAGTAAAGATGCTATTAAAAAAAAAGTAAGAACAGCCTTCCTTGCAGTTGGAGCCGGAGCCTGAGCCTCAAGTTCCGAAGCTCCCGTGACTGACTCGCACAAGTCAGTTACGCTTATTTCCAGGCAAAACCAGTGCCACCTCCCAAGGACACTGGAGAAGATGGTGCCATATTGATCCAGATCTCCCTCAAGAATACACTAACCTTGCATGCATGTGCAAAGGTTTTATTTTTCACACATGCCTGTAGAGGAAGATTTTGCATTGGAATGGTCATTCCATAGCACCATCCCCAGCAGTTCTAGTGAAGGAACTGCATGCAGATATACCAGACATGCCAGAACTGTCAGGAGTACCTGCAGTTTTGACAGCTGATCAAGAGAAGAATTAGATCAAGAAGATGGAGAAGAAATACCAGGGGTGTCGAGTTTTGGGGGGGGGGAGAACAAATATGAAAGATTTTTACTTGCTAATATCAAGTTATAAGGGCTGATTTTAGTGATATGATTGTATGTGCTAGCTGGCCCTCCCTCTGGGTGTCCTTCTACCTTGGCTCCTCCCTTAGTCCTACCCATGTGACCCCAGGCCATATAGGTCAAGTCCCCTCTCTTTCCCACTCATTCCTAGCCTTGGACCCGGGCCAGCAGTCTAGTACATTAAAGCCTATCGTTCCCCTCAGTCTTTGTCTGAGTCATTATTGGGGCTACTGATAGCACCCAACAATTTATTGTACTAGATTTTGGAGATCTCCGGTAATGGAGAAATTGCTCAACCAGAACGGCTAGAAGTTGACACCCAAGTCCAAGGTGCTTCTGTGCTCTTCGGACGGTGGATGAACTGCTTCATCAACTTCCTCGACGTTGCTGCTGAGGTGATCGACTCCAACAAGAAGTTGAAAATCCTTCAGGCATGAGTCGGCCAGAGGGCCTTCCTGACCATCCAAGGCAGTACGACCTACAACGAGGCGATGGCTGAGCTATGGACGGTGTACAAGCCTAAAGTGAATGGTGTATACTCCCGTTACCTGCTGGCATCCAGAAAACAACGGCCTGGTGAGTCCACTGAAGACTTCGTTTGGTCCCTGGTCACACTGGGAAAAGACTGGGGAAACCCATGGCTACTATATCCCTAACCCAGTGCATGGAAGAACTGATTCGAGACACCTGCTTGTCAGGTCTGAGGTCGGATTATATCCGGCAATGACTCCTCGAGGAGGACCTGCTCCCACTCAAAAAGGCTATCGATTTAATCAGAACCTTAGACTCGGCCCAGCGCCACGTGGTGTCAATCACAGGCAGAAGCGAGCCATCTCCATATGTTCCACCACGAGAGCCTTCGGCCTGGGACTCTGTATCGGGCGCTACCAACCCAACCACAGCTACAATCATGCTGATGGCATCGTCGAGATGCAACTTCTGTGGGCAGTCCAAGCATTTGCAACGCTTCTGCACCGTGGTGGGGTTGCTACATATTTGGGCTGCGGGAAGAGGGGCTGTTACCAGAAAGTCTGCAGGTCCTGATGGTTTCAAAGGCTGCAAGGGACCAACAGACCAGTATCCAGGGGTATTATGTAGTGTCGCTGACGGTAGTGGGGGGGGGGGGGGGGGAGGGGGGGAGTGTTATAACAATTTTGTATTGTTTATTATGCCTCACCTTTGCGCACCAATCCTCCTTGGCCTCGACTTTCAGAGTCAGTTCAGGAGCGTGACGATGGTGTTTGGGGGGGGCCCCCAACCACTGCTGCCCATCCACAGCCTCTAGTCCCCGGCACTGCCTTGTGGTCCCAGCACGCAGCCATTGGCTCCATCCTGCAAGCTCAGTACCCAGTCTCCGGCACCGTCCTGCAACCTCACCACGCTACGTCACTGTTCGCGAACCTCACCCTGGATTCTCCACCAAGAGTAGGTGCTATAGTTCAGAGGACATGCAGTTCATCTGGGCTGAGGTTCAACTACTTCTGGTGGAGGGGTACATAGCCCCTTGCACCAGCCCCTAGAGGGTGCAGGTCCTCGTGGTCAGAGGTGCGGGCAAGCCTCAAATGGTAATTGATTATAGTCAGACCATCAACCACTTCACCCAGTTGGACGTATACCTGCTACGCCAGATAATCTATTTGGTCAATAAAGTCGCTAAGTACAGAATTCTTTCGACCATTGACCTCAAGTCGGCCTACCACCAACTCCCCCACTTCCTGCGGGTGCCTTTTGGGGTTACTAACAGTGTTTCTGCCTTTCAGAGAGTGATGGACTGGATGGTAGAGGAACACAGGCTGACGGCGACGTTCCCCTAGCTCAACAATGTCACCATCTGCGGCCATGACCAGCAGGGCCACGATGCGAACCTCACAAATTTCTTGTGTACAGCCAAGTCCCTCAACTTGACGTACAACAAGGACAAATGCATGTTCAACACTGAGCACCTGGCCCTTCTTGGATGCATTGTGGAATATGGTGTCATTGCCCCCAACCCAGACCGCATGCGACCCCTCGTGGAGCTCCGTCCCAAACACCCTGAAGGCGCTTAAGAGGTGCCTGGGGCTGTTTTCATATTATGCTCAGTGAGTGCTCAGCTACACCGATAAGGCCCACCCAGTAATTTGTACGACCATTATCGGCAGAGGCCCAGGCTGCTTTTGAACAAATTAGAGGAGACCTCGCTAAGGCCACGATGCATGCCGAGGATGAATCCGTCCCCTTTCAGGTGGAGAGCGATGCCTCCGATGTCACACTGGCTGCTATGTTAAACCAGGCAGGCAGGCCGGAAGCAATTTTTTTCCCACACCCTGCACGGTCCCGATCTCCTGCACTCCTCTATTGAGAAGGAGGCTCAAACTATCATTGAGGCAGTGCGCCACTGGCGGCACTACCTGGCCAGTAAAAGATGTGCCCTGTTGACTGACCAGAGGGCAGTGGTCTTCATGCTTAGTGCCAAACAATGGGTTAAAATCAAGAACGACAAGATTCTGAGTTGGAAGATTGAATTGTCCACCTACAGTAATGATATCTTGTACTGGCTGGGTAAGCTCAATGACCCCCCCCCCCCCCCCCTCCAGATGCCCTATCCCAAAGGACGTGTGCAACCGCGCATCTCTACAGTCTCCAGATCCTACATGACCACCTATGTCACCCCGGAGTCATGAAGTATCATTTCGTCAAAACAGGAAACCTCCCATACTGCATAGAGGATGTCCAGTCCACAACCAGACGCTGCCAAGTTTAAGCCCCAGTTCTACCGGCCAGAAAAGGCACACCTCATCAAGGCCACTGCCCTTTCGGACGACTCCATGTCGATTTCAAGGGACTCCTCCCAACCACAAATAGGAACGCCTACCTCCTGATGGTGATGGACAAATTCTCCAGATTCCCCTTTGCAATCCCCTGCCCATATATGACCTCAGCTACAGTCATCAAGGACTGAGCAGTATCTTCACTCTGTTCGGGTACCCCGACTACATCCATAGTGACCGGGGGCCTTCGTTCATGAGTGAGGAGCTGCGACAGTACTTTTTGGCCAGAGGTATAGCCACCAGCAGGACCACAGCTATAACCCCAGAGGTAATGGCCAGGTGGAAAGGGAGAACGGCACCGTCTGGAAGGCGAAGCTCCTAGTCCTCAGATCTAAAGATTTGCCAGTATCCTGCTGGCAGGACACCTTGCCTGAAACCCTCCTCGCTATCCGGATTTTTTTCCTTTTCCGAGGAGATCAGCGAATGGTTCCTCCATCCCTCCCTGGCTGACCACCTCAGGGACGGTTCTATTTCAGAAGCATGTCAGGGGCAATAAGATGGACCCACTGGTTGAAGCAGTGCACCTCATTACATGCAAACCCTCAATACGCATTTGTGAGGTACCCGGATGGACGAGGACACTGTCCCAATATGAGACCTGGCAAGCGCTGGAGACTCTGAGACTGCCTTGCCGGCTACTGACCACCCCACGGACCCTATTGTGCTGCATCTGAGCATGACCCTGGAGCCTGAGCTGCCGGCCTTGTAGCCGGATGTCCAGGCACCTACCTCCCCCTATACAGCAGCAGAGGACACCCCCAGCACTCCAGGAGTCCACTGCTGCCACCCCGTTTCAGACAGTCCCTGCAGTGGACTCTCCCCTGTGGCTCTCCTCTCTGGAGGAGCACCGTATGGAAACGCCGACCCTATAGCGGTCTGGCCGACAGAGGAGGCCGCCTGTGCGGCTTAACCTCTAGCTGATGGGAGCACCTGCTTTTTCCCGTCCCTGATTTGATGTGATTGTACTGTTGCTGTTGTGTTACTATGATTGTTGTATCACCCCCAGTTGTTGGTTGATTTCTGGTGGGTTCCATTTTTTAAAGGGGGGTGAATGTAGTGATATGATTATATTTGCTGGCTGGCCCTCCCTCCAGGTGTCGTCCTACCTTGGCTTCTCCCTTAGTCCTACCCATGTGACCCTTGGCCATAAAGGTCGAGTCCCCTTTCCTTCCCGCTCATTCCTAGCCTTGGACCCGGGCCAGCAATCTCTAGTACAGTAAAGCCTATCGTTCCCCTCAGTCTTTGTTCAAGTCATTATTGGGGCTACTGATAGTGCCCAAAGCTGATATTAGAGATGTTAGATCTGACATGAAGGAAGTTAAAATTGAAATGTTGAGGTGTGCTTCAGAAGTGAAGGAAGTTAAAGCAACAGTTCAGAGTTGATTTGCATCTACAGAGAGTTGAGCAGCAGCCACTTCTACTTCTTGCTGTTCTCCAGCGGAGTGTGGAAAGGTTGTTTGTAATCAATTTTTATGTGCAATGTTTTCCTCTAAGTAGGATAGTTTTCTAATGTTCAGATTGCCTGCTTGCTATTGACAATGATGTGGGATTTTACTTGCCTGTTAGACTTTTATCAACTTAAAGATCTGATACACACAACAGGATAAAAAAGGGTAATGTGTATCCCTTCCCTCACCAGAAATATATATTTTTCTCCATTTAGTAAGTTCTGCTTTTGTAATGCATTCAAGGAAATGTTAATATTTGTTCGATTCCAAATTGGAATAAAAATATTATGTATATACTTAAATAGAATAAATCTAGCATTAATCTTTCATTTTTCAAATCTGTTTTTCATCCACTCTTTGTTCTTTCAATCCATGTCCAATGACAAGAATGGTGTGCATTTTTCTGCTCTTTAATCCAGATACAAACGTCCATTCAACAGAAGGTTTAGAAATAAATTATGCATAGTGCGAGGATTTTTCAGTGAATGAAAGAAATATAGAAAATGTATTTCGAGTGATACGATGCAGGATATTATAGAGAACACATTTTTGGACTTGTGGAGAAATTGGCTTCTAGATGGCCCTTAATAGCAAAACCTCTGTGTAACCATAGGACCACCTGTACAAGATTTTATATGGACTCCTTCAGATTACACGTGCTTCAAATAAGCACTCGTGCTAATTGTGATTCTGTTGAAATCAAAGATTTGCGTTTTGCTGTGTCTTTTGTCTGCAAGGTGTTTCAAAGATCTCCAGTTAATCAATTGTTCTAAACCTGGTCATTATAGATAATGTAGAATTATTACTATTATTTATTTTTTTTTTTGCAGGTGTTTCTGGAAGTGTAATACGTCTGATAACAAACTATATTCAGCTGAGCTCTCGTCCCCAGTGGGCTTTATATCAGTATCATGTGCATTATAATCCTCCGATGGAATCAAGGCGTCTGCGTACTGCATTGTTGTTTATGCATGAGAAAGTTCTTGGCAGAACTCGTGTATTTGATGGTACTCTATTATTCCTTCCAAAAAAATTGGAAAATAAAGTAAGTTTGGAAAAATTATGTGGTTGAAAACATCTGTTTTGAAGGCAAAATTATTAATGTAGGATGTTTTTGGGTTAGAATGAAAAGGGAACCTCAAGGTTATTATTACAAAGGCTTTTGAGTGCACCTTTGGGTTGATGTGGGGCTTAATTTAGAATAGACTGAACATTTTAACAGCTAGCTTTATAATTACTCTGAATGAATTCTGAGAACCTTGTGATGAAAGTGGCTGTTGAAACATTGTCCTTGTGCTAGCTGTTTGCATTTCACCAGCCTTTAAAACATTGGCCTGTTCTTTGCTTTACTGTTCATTCTTCCACAATGACTCTGCAGTTCATGTTACTAAATTGAACTAATCCCATCTGCCTGCATGTGATCCATAGCCCTCCATTCCCTGTATGTTCTGTCTAAGTGCCACTAAAAATATAACTATTATATGTGCTCCATTACTTCCTCTTGCAAAGCATTGTAGGCATCTACCTCTCCTTTTTGTTCATTTAAAAAAAGTAGCCTCAAATATCCTTTCCCCCCCCCCACCCCTCACCTGACAGCTGTGTCCTCCAGTATTTAAAGTGCACCCTGGGAAAAAGGTGCTGTCTGTCATTGCTTCTTAATTTTACATCTGTCTATCAAGTTGCTCCACGGCCTTCAAAACTTCAGGGGTGGGGGGAGAAATAAAGTAATCCATTGTGACCTCCCTGTTTTTACATCTTTCCATAATCTGCCTGCATATTTATTTTTCCATCTCCTGTTCATTGGGTGACCTACAATACAACCCATCACAGTGATGGCATTATTTCTGAGCTTGACCTATACTGGCTCAGTGGATGATCCCTCCAGTATGTTCTCAGAGTGCAATATTATCCTTGTATAATAATATATCTCCCTACCTCTTTCACATTCCTCTTATGCCTGAAGCACCCTGGAATAATGAACTGCCAGTCATAGTAATACAGCACAGTTCAGGCCCTTCACCCCATTTTGTGCATGGTGACCAAGTTAGCACTTTGAGCTAGTCTCATTTATTTGCATTTGGTCCATATCCTTCTAAGTCCTTCCTCATCATATCTGTTAAAGTTGTAATTGTAGCGGTTTCTATGGCAGCTTGTTCTAGATATGGACCACCCTCTGAGTCCTGCTCCCCTCCCAGCCAAATCTCTAATGGTCACATCACAATTCCATTCGCTAATCCACAGAAACATTTCAATGCGAATGCAATTTGAGATTCCAGGAGGTGATAGATGTAATTAATGAGTTGACTAATTGTGGTGATACACCACTAGCCTACTGCAGGGAGCGATCTCTGTACCTGCAGGAAGACCACTGGAGGACTGACTACACCTGGCCGGGTGTAATCAGCTGACCTGAATAGACCCTCAGGGGACTAACTCTACCCGGACGGCTGTCAATCCCTGACCGGGATATAGTCCTGAGCCAGTCACTCGGGATCCACCATCACAGCCAATATTGTAGCAGAGACATTTAGCCAAATAAAGCCTGTTGTAAAGCCTTCAAATTTGTGTCTGCTTACTGCTGCTGCAGTGCATCACATTTTATTTGGCTAAAATTTAAACCTGCCATGGAAAAGTTCCTGACCGTCGGGAGCCTGGAAATGGACCCTCGGCACATGAAAGCCCAGGCACGCGTCGAGATCTGGAAGCATGCAGTTGAGGCAGTCATCCAGGCCCACTCTGACGTGGTCAATATGAACCAGAAGAAACTCATGGTGCTCCGCACTAAGTTGGGCCCTCGTGCCTTCCAAGCTCTCAAGGTTTGCACCGAGTACCCAGAAGCGATGGCCACCCTGGAGGCCATGTACAAGCCCCCGACAAATGTGGTATATGTCAGATTCCTGCTAAGTGTCCAAGCCCAGCAGCCAGGTGAGACATCTGAAGCCTACCTGGGGGTCCTGCATGAGGTCTCCTGTCCGTGTCTGGCAGAGCCCAAGGTGAACAAAGGGGAAGTGGAGTGATTGATCAGGGATGCCAGTGTTAGAGGTCTGCGCTCGAGATCCGCCTGGCAGAAGCTGCTGGAAGACAACATCTCACTTGCCTGAATTGAGGTAGTCAGCTCCTTGGAGGCTGCTGCCCTCCATGCAGAAGCCTTCAACTTCTGACTCCCCCAAGCCTCCGTGTTGCCCGCCCAGATGGCTGCTGTGACTCAGGGACCGCTGGTGGAAGAGAGCATCGCTGCTGCAGGCACGCAGCACCCCTGTGGGACCTGGTGTGGGTCAGGCCAACGATCTCGCAAAAACTGCCTGGCCAGGAACCTGTTTGCTTGCGATGTGGCAAGAAAAGCCATTATGAGAAAGTGTGTCTCTCTAGGCCTGCCGGCAGCTCAGCAGCCCTCCAGGATCACATCGCTTCTCTTCCCCCCCCCCCCCCCCTCACCGACACCACTATGTGCAAGGACCAGGTGATGCTACTTCCATCCTCCTTGCCAGCCCCACTTCCAGCCCCACCCTTGACAGGCACTGCAGCCGTGTGCTTACCACGTCGCCGCCATACCTGCCAAAGCCTCGCCTGCCAGGATCGATGATGATGTCACTTCTGCCAAAGCCAAAAACGCCAAAGCCAAAAACGCCACTTCCAACCCTGATGATGCCAGTACTGTGTAGTCAGCACGACTGGCGGGCAAGCCATACTGCCACCACGTGCTCCACCAGGGTGCCACCACCTTGTGCCAACTGAAACTGCTGCCATCTTGGGGCGATCGGGCCTACTCAGTACCTCACCACATCCTCCACCCAGTACAGGAGCACATGGTCAACATGGGTGCCAACCGGACAGCCCACTCAATGCACCCCATGCATGTGGAAGACGACACCACCGGCCACCACTCGCCTCAACCGTTGGGGAGCAGCAACTCTGACCCTGAGATGGTCCTATCAGCCACTACACTCAGGCGCTCGATGATGGACGTCGCTATCAATGGTCAGGTAACGAAATGCCTATTTCACCGGTAGCACCGAGAGCTTTATACACCCTAATGTGGCCGGACCCTAAGACAAAATCTACCCCACAAACTTTGCCATAGCATTCACAGCCCAGGACTGCTCCATAACAGCCCTTGGGCACTGCTCCATCGATCTGACTGTGGGAAGGGAGACATACAATGGGTTCAGGCTCCTGGTCATGCCCATACTCTGTCCCCCAGTCCTCTTAGGGCTAAACTTCAAGAGCATCACCTTAGCTTTTCCGTGGGCCCCTCCCCGTTTACACTCCACAGCGTGCTGTTCAACCAGCCCCAGCTCATCTGCAGCCTCTCCACGCTGCACATCACCCCTCCCACCCTCTTCAACTACCTCACACCAGACTGCAAACCAATAGCAGCCAGGAGCAGGTGCTATTGCACAGCTGATCGAGACTTCATCAGAGTGGAGGTAAAGTGGCTTCTGGCAGAGGGTGTCATAGAACCCAGCTCCAGTCCCTGAAGAGCCCAGGTCCTGGTGGTCAAAGGGGCCAGCACACCAAGGATGGTTGTAGACTACAGCCAGACTGTTACACCCAGCTGGTCACCTGCCCCTTACCCAGGATAGCTGACATGGTCAATGAGATAGCCTGCTACAGGGTCTTCATGATCGACCTGAAGTCGGCCTACCACCAGCTCCTGATCCACACACGGGACAAGCCCTATACTGCCTTTGAGACAGATGGGCGCCTCTACCAGTTCTGCTGAGTTCTTGTTTGGGGGAACTAATGGGGTCTCTGTTTTCCAGCGCAAAATGGACCGCCTGGTAGACTAGCACAATCTGAGAGCAACCTTCCCATATTTGACCAATGTCACCATCTGCGGCCAATACCAGTAGGACCACGATGCCAACCTGGAGAGATTTCTCCGATGGTCGAAGAGCTGAACCTCACTCACAACCAAGAGAAGTGTGTGTTCAGCACCACCCACCTCGCCATCCTGGGGTACATTGTGAAGCACGGTGTCATTGACCCCAATCTGGAGCGCGTGCACCCATTAATGGAACTCCCTCTCCCACACACGCTCAAGGCCCTCCGCAGGTGTCTTGGGCTCTTCTCCTATTACTCTGTGGTTCCCCTGCTTCTCGGACAAGGACTTCTCACTGGCCTAAGCCACCACCTTTCCCCTCTCACCCAAGGCGCAGGCAGCCTTTACAAGCATCAGGCAGGACATCACAGATGCCACAATGCATGACGTAGGCGAGAACTCTCCATTCTAGATGGAGTGCGATGCCTCCGATGTGGCCCTTGCTGCGATCCTCAACCAGAAGTGGCGACTTCTTGTTGAGAACCCTCCACGGTTCCAAGCTCAGGCACTCCGCCAATGAAAAGGAGGCCCAACTGATCGTTGAAGTGGTCCACCACTGGCGCCACTACCTGGCAGGCAAGTGGTTCACCTTACTCACCGACTAGCATGCAGTGACATTCATGTTCAGCATCACCCATAAAGGCAAGATCAAAAACGACAAGATCTTGCACTGGAAAGTCGAGCTGGCAACTTTCAGCTACGACATCCAGTATCGACTGGGGAAGTTCAACAACTCCCCGACGCCCTATCCCAGATCTACGTGTTGGCCGAGGCCGACCAGCTGCAGGCACTCCACGAATCTCTCTGCCACCCGGACGTGGCATGCCTGTACCATTTCATAAGTACTGAACCTCCCATATACTGTCAGAAAGTCCAGACCATGACTGAGGCATGCCAGGTCTGTGGGGAATGCAAGCCCTGTTTCTTACGTCCACCCCAGGCCCATGTCATAATGGCCCTTCAAACACCTCAGCATTGACTTTAAGGGCCCCCTGCCTTCAACAAACAGAAACTTCTACTTACTCTCAGAGATAGACAAGTACTCCCGTTTTTACTTTGCCATCCCTTGCCCAGACACCTCCACAGCCACCATCATGAGGGCACTGACACAGATCTTCACTTTGTCGGCTACCCAGTGTTCATCCACAGCGACCAAGGGTCCAGTTTCATGAGTGAGGAGCTGTGCCAGTACTTGGTAGCGTGGGACATCACAACTAGTCGCACGACTAGTTATAACCTGAGGGGCAATGGGCAGGTGGAGCGCAAAAACGGAGTGATCTGGAAGGCAGTCCTCCTGTCCCTCAGGTCCAAAGGCTGGTCCATGGACTACTGGCAAGACATTCTCCCTGAGGTGCTCCATGCCATCAGGTCGCTCCTGTGCATGGCAACAAACGAGACCCCTCACGAATGCCTGTTTTCATTCCCCAGGAACTCAGCGACTAGAATGTCCCTCCCAGCATGGCTCACATCTCCGGAACTGGTGCTCCTGTGTAAAAATGCACAGGCCCACAAGGCTGACCCCATGGTCGAGCCTGTGTTCCTCCTTCACACCAATCACAACTATGCCTACATCAGGTACCCTAGTGGCCGGGAGGACACTGTCTCAACCAGGGATCTGGCTCCAACAGGGACACCAACACCAGCACAGCCTCCACCACGCCGACCCAACGCATCCTTCCTACCTCGGGCATCCGTGACTCGGGGGTCAACCTATCTCCCGCGCCCCTCCAGCGCCTTCCCCTCTTGCCGATCCAGGCCGACCCGACCACTCCACACTATTTCACACCAACCGCTCTGGCGCCCATCCTAACCATCTCAACTGGCCCTCAGGCACCCAGCACACCCTCGCCAACTTTTGACCAGGAGGTAACCTTGCAACAGTCACAGAGACACTGACAGACACCGGACCATCTAATCTGTAATATGTAAGCACCGCCTGGGACTATTACACAACCACACCCCCAGGACAATTTTGAAGAAGGGGGTCAATGTGGTGATACACCTCTAGCCTACTGCAGGGAGCGATCTCTGTACCTGCAGAAAGACCACCGGAGGACAGACTACACCTGGTCGGCTGTCAATCAGCCGACCTGAATAAACCCTAGGGGGCTAATTCCACCCGGCTGGCTGTCAATTACCTGACCAGGATAGAGTCCTGTGCTAGCCTCTCCCGAGCCAGTCACTCGGGAGCCACCATCACAGCCACTATTGTAGCAGAGACTTTTAGCCAAATAAAGCCTGTTGTACAGTCTTAAAGTTTGTGTCTGCTTACTGCTGCTGCAGTGGATCACAATAATAATGAAATTGCACTGTCAAAAAGTTCAAGGCAGAGAGGACTTCATCCGAATTTAACTGAAGTCCATATGAGGGGCAGGAAATGTACACCAAATCAGCTGGAAAAATTCTATTGCAAAAATAAAATTGAATGAATAAGTATACCATACAAGCATCGCTTAAGATGATCTCTGTTTCTGGCAGTAGTAGTATGATTTTTATCATTGTATGCAGTCAGCCCATCACCTGTTGGAGATTAGGCAGGAAACTTTTTTCAGTCAGCTCTTGAACTTGTGAATGCCCATCAATAGTGGTAGTAATTGAAGTCTGTTGAGAATATTTGAGTCTTAATGCAACAATTTTTAAAATAATATTTGAGACTTTCTTTTCACCTTGAGGTCACAGAATTACTCAGCCAGACTCGTGATGGCCAAAATGTGCAAGTAACAGTTACCTTGACCAATGAATTGCCTCCTACCTCTCCAACATGCCTTCAGTTTTACAACATTGTGTTCAGGAGGTAAGTGGTGATAAATGTTTATTCATCTTTTTCATTTAGCATCCTTTAAGGATGATGCAGATAGATTAGGTAGTCCCAATTGTCGACTTGATGCAGGTTTGACTGGTGTAATGGCTATTTGTATTGCAGAGCTTTGAGATTGTATTAGCCAATTAATAATTACACTAAACTTGTTAGCATCTTTCCTATTGGAAATAAAATCTGATTTACAAATTTGCAGCTTCAAAACCATTTGCTGACCAAGATGCTATGGAAAAACCTATTTTTAAAGTGTTGTGTTATTGTGTGTGTTTACTTTGTTCAAAGATATGGAGGATGTAGTAGCATGGTGACTTGAGGATTGGATCACTTGATGTACTTGTCTGTATCCCATAAAATAACTGAAGACTTTGAATTCAACTGAATGAATAAATATGGATTTAAATGCTACTGACTTTAAAAAAAGGAACTGTTAAAAAGCCTCTGGTTTACTAACATCCTTCAGGGAAGAAAATCTCCTGCTTTTGCTAAGTATGCCCTATAGATGACTCCAGATTCACCAATGTGGTTGACTCTTAAATACCTCTTCAGTTCAGAGACCACTATAGCTGGATAACAAATAGCAGTCTTTCTAGAGATGTCTGTCCTATGAACAAAGTTCCTATGTGTATGGTTTCTCAATGTGGGCCATACTTGTTAAGAGTCCCTTGTAAGTTTGAGACGGAGAGGGCTTCAGCATTATTCAAAACAAGTTCCATTTGAATTATCGAGAACGATAGAACTTTACAACACAGTAAACAGGCCCTTTGGCCCTTCTAGACTGTGGCAAACTATTATTCTGCCTAATTCCACTGACACATTGATTCCATACCATCCCCATCCATGTATCTGTCCAAATTTTTCTAAAATGTTAAAATTTATCCCACATTTGCCACTTCAACTGGCAGCTCTTTCCATACTCCTACCACTTTTTTTAAAAAATTTTTTTATTTTTCACACCATAAATCACATTAACCATGATACACACTTTTTCCTTTTCACACATACACAGTGCCATTTTCTCCCCCCCCCCCTCCTCCCATCCCACCCTCCCTACCTCCCCCCTCCCGTCCATTTAAGGTACAAAATCTAGGATACATTAAACCAGTCAGACAATGTTGTCATTCAATAAAAATACACCAGAAATTCCACTGAGTCCATTCTTTTCATTTCCTTTTCCTTCCGTTAACTTGGGTAGTGATTGTCCCCGGTAGGTTTTCGCTATTGTGTTTCATGTAAGGCTCCCATATTTGTTCGAATATTTCAATATTATTTCTTAAACTATATGTTATTTTTTCTAATGGAATACATTTATTCATTTCTATATACCATTGTTGTATTTTCAAATTATCTTCCAATTTCTAGGTTGACATAATACATTTTTTTGCTACGGCTAGAGCTATCTTAACAAATCTTTTTTGTGCATCCTCCAAATCAATTCCAAATTCTTTGTTTTTTATGTTACTTAGGAGGAAGATCTCTGGATTCTTTGGTATATTGTTTTCTGTTATTTTATTTAATATCTGATTTAGATCTTCCCAAAATTTTTCTACTTTCTCATGTCCAGATTGCATGAATTGTTGTTCCCATTTCTTTTTTACATCGAAAACATCTATCAGATACTGTTGGGTCCCATTTATTTAACTTTTGAGGTGTAATGTATAGCCTGTGTATCCAGTTATATTGTATCATACGTAACCTCGTATTTATCGTATTTCTCATCGTTCCAGAGCATAACTTCTCCCATGTTTCCTTTTTTATCTTTATATTTAAATCTTGTTCCCATTTTTGTTTAGTTTTACCATTTGTTTCCTCATTCTCCTTTTCTTGCAGTTTAATATACATATTTGTTATAAATCTTTTGATTATCATTGTATCTGTAATCACATATTCAAAGTTACTTCCCTCTGACAAACTCAAACTGCTTCCTAATTTATCCTTCAAGTAGGATCTCAATTGGTAATATGCCAGCACTGTATCTTGAGTTATATTGTATTTATCTTTCATTTGTTCAAAGGATAAGAATCTATTTCCTGAAAAACAATTTTCTATTCTTTTAATCCCTTTTTTCTCCCATTCTCTAAAGGAAAGGTTATCTATTGTAAAAGGGAGTAACTTGTTTTGCGTCAATATTAGTTTTGGTAATTGATAATTTGTTTTATTTCTTTCTACATGAATCTTCTTCCAAATATTGAGTAGATGATGTAATACTGGAGAACTTCTATGTTGTACCAATTTTTCATCCCTTTTATATAATATGTGTTGAGGTATCTTTTCCCCTATTTTATCTAATTCTAATCTAGTCCAATCTGGCTTTTCCCTTGTTTGATAAAAATCTGATAGGTATCTTAATTGTGCGGCGCTATAATAATTTTTAAAGTTTGGCAGTTGTAAGCCTCCTTGTTTATACCATTCTGTTAATTTATCTAGTGCTATCCTCGGTTTCCCCCCTTTCTATAAAAATTTCCTTATTATTTTCTTTAACTCCTTGAAGAATTTCTCTGTCAGTTGTATTGGCAATGCCTGAAATAGGTTTAATATCCTTGGAAAAATGTTCATTTTAATACAGTTTATCCTTCCTATTAGTGTTAGTGGTAAATCTTTCCAATGCTCTAAATCGTCCTGTAATTTTTTCATTAGTGGATAATAATTGAGTTTATATAGTTGGCCGAGATTTTTGTTTATTTGTACACCTAGGTATCTTATTGCTTGCATTTGCCATCTAAATGGGGATTCCTTCTTAAATTTTGAGAAATCCGCATTATTCATAGGCATTGCTTCACTTTTATTTACGTTAATCTTGTAACCCGACACTTCTCTATATTCCTTCAATTTCTTATATAATTCTTTTATTGATAGTTCTGGTTCTGTTAAGTATACTATAACATCATCCGCAAATAAACTGATTTTATATTCCTTGTCTTTTATTTTTATCCCTTTTATATTATTTTCTGTTCTTATCAATTCTGCTAGTGGTTCTATAGCTAACGCAAACAATAAAGGTGATAGTGGGCATCCCTGCCGTGTTGACCTGCTTAAGTTAAATTGCTTTGATACATGTCCATTTACTGTCACTTTCGCTAACAGTCCCTTATATAATGCTTTAATCCAATTAATATACTTCTCCGGTAAACTGAATTTTTGCAATACTTTGAACAAATAATTCCATTCTACTCTGTCAAAGGCCTTCTCTGCATCTAAAGCAACTGCTACTGTTGGTTCTTTATTCCCTTCTACTGCATGAATTAAGTTAATAAATTTACAAATATTGTCTGTTGTGCGTCTTTTTTTGATAAATCCAGTTTGGTCTAGATTTACCATTTTCGGTACATACTCTGCTAATCTGTTTGCTAATAGTTTAGCTATTATCTTATAATCTGTGTTAAGTAAAGATATTGGTCTATATGACGCTGGTGTGAGTGGATCTTTCCCTTGCTTTAGTATTACTGTAATTATTGCTGTTTTACATGAATCTGGTAAGCTTTGTGTTTTATCAATCTGGTTGATTACTTCCAGGAGGGGTGGAATTAATGTCTTTAAATGTTTTATAGAATTCTATTGGGAATCCATCCTCTCCTGGTGTCTTATTATTTGGTAATTTTTTTATTATCTCTTGTATTTCTACTATTCCAAATGGCTCTGTTAATTTATTTTGTTCCTCTATTTGTAGTTTTGGTAGTTCAATTTTAGTTAGAAATTCATCTATTTTCCCTTCTTTCCCTTTGTTTTCAGTTCGGTATAATTGTTCATAGAATTCTCTAAAGTTTTCCTTAATTTCTTTTGGATTATATGTAATTTGTTTGTCTTTTTTCCTTGATGCCAATACCATTTTCTTAGCTTGTTCTGTCTTAAGCTGCCATGCTAGGATTTTGTCCATTTTTTCACCTAGTTCATAATATTTCTGTTTTGTCTTCATTATATTCTTCTCCAGCTTATATGTTTGTAGTGTTTCATATTTTATTTTTTTATCTGCCAATTCTCTTCTTTTAGTTGTATCTTCCTTCATTGCTAATTCTTTTTCTATATTTACTATTTCCCTTTCCAACTGCTCTGTTTCCTGATTATAGTCCTTTTTCATCTTGGTTACATAACTTATTATTTGCCCTCTAATGAATGCTTTCATTGCATCCCATAGTATAAACTTATCTTTCACTGATTTCGTATTTATTTGAAAATACATTTTAATTTGTCTTTCAATAAATTCTCTAAAATCCTGCCTTTTAAGTAACATGGGGTTTAATCTCCATCTATACATTCTTGGAGGGATGTCCTCTAACTTTACTGTCAATATTAAGGGTGAATGGTCCAATAGTATTCTAGCTTTATATTCTGTTTTTCTTACTCTATCTTGCATACGAGCTGATAACAAAAATAGGTCTATTCTTGAATATGTTTTATGTCTAGCCGAGTAATATGAATATTCCTTTTCCTTTGGGTGTTGTTTCCTCCATATATCCAAAAGTTGCATTTCTTCCATCGACTTAATTATAAATTTGGTTACTTTGTTTTTTCTGTTAATTTTTTTCCCAGTTTTGTCCATATTTGAATCCAAATTCAGGTTGAAATCCCCTCCTATTAATATGTTCCCTTGCGTATCTGCTATCTTCAAAAAGATATCTTGCATAAACTTTTGATCTTCTTCGTTAGGTGAATATACATTGAGTAGATTCCAAAACTCCGAATATATCTGACATTTTATCATTACATATCTCCCTGCTGGATCTATTATTTCCTCTTCTATTTTAAATGGCACATTTTTACTAATTAATATAGCTACTCCTCTTGCTTTTGAATTATACGATGCTGCTGTTACGTGTCCTACCCAATCTCTCTTTAATTTCTTGTGCTCCAATTCAGTTAAATGTGTTTCTTGCACAAATGCTATATCAATTTTTTCTTTTTTCAGTAAATTTAGCAGTTTCTTCCTTTTAATTTGGTTATGTATTCCATTAATATTTAAAATCATATAGTTCAACGTAGCCATTTTATACTTTGTTTATCTTCCCTTTCCGTTTCTCCATCATTACCTTTCCTTCTTATCCATTTCTGTTTTCTTGTTTTGAAACCTTTATAAGACAACATTCCTAAAACATCAAACATTTTCCTTATTCTCCTATTTAAAACTTCTTTAGCCCCAATCTCCCCTTCCCCTCCTGAGTTGTCCTTTATCCCTTGTCGGACAACCACATCTCCCCTCTCCATTTGGATTTGCGAATTCACTCGCAAGTGTCAGCTGATTTTGCAGTGACCGTAACTCCTCCCCATCCAGCCCCCCCAGAAAAGATTTCACTTTTCATATGTAACAAAGGTCACTCTTTTAATTCCCTCCTTATTCCCTCTATTCCATTTCCTTCCCTTATTAATTCTTGTCTATACTCTCTATATTTTCCTCTAAATACAGATACATTCATGTATGCACACTATACATATACACACATATACCTCTTTACCCACATACATATAAATCGTGGTCATTTTTACTCTTATTACATGTCTTCATCTCTCTGTTTGTTTTGTAGTTGTTCTGCAAATTTCCTTGCTTCCTCTGGATCCGAGAATAGTTTTTTTCCATAAGATCGTTTTCGCTGTATTGAACACCTTCCTCTTCTTCAGGAGTTCAAAACTTATGTGTATTTTTAGTTCGCAGTCTTTTGTACTCTCGTTACATGTCTTCATCTCTCAGTCTATTTTGTAATTGTTCTGCAAATTTTCGTGCTTCCTCTGGATCCGAGAATAGTCTGTTTTGCTGTCTTGGAATAAATATTTTCAATACCGCTGGATGCTTTAGTATAAATTTATACCCTTCCATAAAATCGCCTTTGCTGTATTGAACTCCTTTCTCTTCTTCAGGAGTTCAAAACTTATATCTGGATAAATGAAGATTTTTCGCCCTTTGTACTCCAGTGGCTTGTTGTTCTCTCTTACTTTTTCCATTGTTTTCTCCAGTACCTTTTCTCTTGTAGTATATCTTAGGAATTTTACTAAAATAGATCTTGGCTTTTGTTGTGGCTGTGGTTTAAAGGCCAATGCTCTATGTGCCCTTTCTATTTCCATTTCTTGCTGTAGTTCTGGACATCCTAGGATCCTAGGGATCCAATCTTTTTTATAAACTCTCTCATATTCTTGCCTTCTTCATCTTCCTTAAGGCTCACTATCTTTGTTATTTCTTCTGTTATAATTTTCCATTATATCTATTTTCTGAGCTAACAGTTCTTGTGTCTCTATAACTTTTTTATTAGATTCCTCTGATTTCTTTTTTAAGTCCTCTACCTCCATTTCTACTGCTGCTTCTCGTTCTTCCACCTTGTCCATTCTTTTTCCCATTTCTGATAAGGTCATATCTATTTTATTCATTTTCTCTTCTGTATTGTTTATTCTTCTTCTTAAATCATTAAATTCTTGCGCTTGCCATTCTTTAAATGACTCCATGTATTCTTTAATAAGAGAAAGTATATCCTTTGTCTTGCCTTTCCCTTCTTCTATTTCACTGTACTCTTCCTCTTCGTCGTCTTCTTCCTCTGGGTTGGCCATCTGTTGTTTCTTTGTTGTCCTTTTCTCTTCTTTCTTGTTTTCGTTGTCTTCTATGTTCTCCTCTTGCTGCAGCTGTTCTGCAGCTGTCATTGCCGGCTGTGGAGATCGACTCCCCAGCTGGTCACCCCTCCCGTCGGTGTGTTTTTTTGCATGCGCATCGCGCATGTGCAACTCCTCGCGCATGCACGGTTGCGCACTTTTACTCGGGAGCGGGTTTCTCTCTCCACCGCGGGCCTCTTCGAACAGGTAAGGCCTTCTCCTTCTTCTTCCGTTGTCTTCTCTTCCTCTCTTCTTACCGTTGGTTTCGATTTTTCTTTTTTCGTCGCCATCTTCTTTCCACCTTTATACTCACTTTACTTTAATTTTTATTTTTGTGCCTTTGTGTTTTCCTTTGTTTTTTCTGGAGAGGGCTGGAGTTCACCGTCCGGCCACTACTCCATCACGTGACTCCTCCATACTCCTACCACTCTGAAGAAATTCTACAGAACCATAGAAAGGTACAGCACAGAAAGTTTCTTCAGCCTTTCTAGTCTGAGTAGAGCTATTTTTCTGCCTAGTCACACTGACCTGCACCCAGTCCATAGCCCTCCATACCACTCCATTCATGTACCTGTCCAAATTCTTCTTAAATGTTAAATTCCCCCGAATGTAACCTGTAAACTTCTCTCCTTTCACCATGAACCCACATCCTCTGGTTTGTATCTCACCTGACCTCGGTGGAAAAAACTTAGTTGCATTTACTCTACCTGTCATGATTTTAAGTTAAATCTCCTCTCATTCTTCTATACTCCAGGGAATAAAGTCCAAACCCATTTAACTTTTCCATGCAACTCCCTTCCTCAAGTCATGCAACATCCTAATAAATCTTCTTGTACTCTTTCAATCTTAATGATAATGTATCTTTCCAGTAGTTACATGACCAAAACTACGCACAATGCTCCAAGTTTGGCCTCACCAATGTATTGTACAACTTTACCATGACATCCCAATTCCTGAACATGATACGATTTATGAAGGCCAAATGTGCCAAAAACTCTTTGATCTTGTCTACTTATGCTGCCACTTTCAGGGAATTGTGTATCTGAATTCCCAGATATCTGTTCTACCACACTTCTCAGAGCTCTACCATTTACCATGCATGTCCTACCTTGGTTTGTTCTTCCAAACTTGTCTGCATTAAATGCCATCTGTTTTGCAGTCTATTTTTCTAGCTGGTCCAGATCCTTCTGCAACCTTAAAAAAAACGTTCCTCACTGTCCACCTCTCTTTGTCATCTGCATTCATCCACTACCACACTCTGGCTTTTCCCATAAAACCAATGTTTTTTGAAAATTTTATTTATTAGTATCTTACATACATTTCAAATTAACTTGCAATATCATTACACAATAAATATTAAATAATTTTCAATTTTCCCCCACTCCTACAGATAGAAAAAAGAAAGAAAACACATACATAATTATGAATGTAATTATGTTTATAATACCATAATATATTTCTTGATGTAAATACCATATTTTCGAGTGGAGAGTTGGAATAAAAGGTCTGGATTCATCTATATCCATAATCTCATTTTTGGCTCCCACATTTAACAAAATTTGTCATAATCATCTCTCATGTAAGTATTTTGTTTTCTAATGGGAGTCAATGTTTTATTTCATTAAACTATTCTATCTTTACATTACTATCCATTTTCCACATTTTAGCTACACACTTTCTCACTACTGCTGTTGCTAAACTCAAAAAGACTCTTTATATTTGCCTAGCCCCAACTTAATATCATATTACCCAATAACCTTTACTTTTAATATCTTCTCTAGCACAACACAATTCTTTCCAAAAATCTTAGCCTTTCCATAATGAATGCAAAACATTACCAACCTTTTTAATATCTAAAACATTGAATAGGTTAAATTTATACAACAGTGTATAATACATTTGATGTAAAAAAAATTGTATTGAACCATTTGATTAATTAGTGTATTAGTTACACTGTCTCCACCTAATTTTATCCATATTTCTTCTTGAATTAGTATATTTAAGTCTTGATCCCATTTCAATTTAGTTTTATACAGATCTTTTTACTTTGTTTCTTGTAATTTATTTTACATAGTGGATATAAACCTTTGAATAATAAAAGTATCTGTTATAACATATTCAAATTATGCTCTGGAAGTCTCGATTCTTCCTATTTTCTTCAAATATGATCTTAATTGATAATATGTAAATATTATATATTGCGATTGTGGTGCCTACTGCAGGGGGCAACCTCTGTACCTGCAGAAGAGTATGGGGGAACAGGACAACACATGGCTGGCTGTCAATCAGCCGACTTGAATGGATCAAGCCCCACCCGGTTGGGTGTCAATCACTCTCCGGGATATAAGCCTGAGCCAGCCCTCTGAAGACTCATTCAGAGTTTACAGCAACACAGCCAGCCCTGCTCTGTGGATGTCTTTGCCGATTAAAGCCTGTTGTACAATCTCTTCGGTTTTGTGTGTTTGCTTCTGTCTAATAGCGCACCACAGCGATATCCCATATTTCTCCTTTAATTGATCAAATATCATGAAAATTGAACCTCTAAAACAATCTCGAATTCTCTGTATACCTTTTTCATACCAAGTGTCAAATAAAGAATTATTCATTGTAAATGAAAGAAGCTTATTTTGTCTTAAAGTCAAATGAGTCAACTGATAATTTCTTGCACCTCTTTCTAGATGTATCCCATTCTATATTCGAAACAAGTATTTTAAAATTGGTATTTTTCTACCTTTTATTAAAAAAAAAACTCCATAGTTCCATTTATACAATATTTGCTCTGGACTTATTCAACTCAATATATGCCCACGTTACTTTTCCCCTCTTTGATACCAAAAAGACAAAAATCCCAATTGAAAATGATCCTACTGCAAAGAAGTGAGTGAATAATATCTAATAAACACTATGCATAATGTCAGTCCCACTTATATTAGTAAAATTGAGATGGTTTGAATGTAGTTTGATGGATGTTAAGACACATACTGCAGATGCTAGAATATGGAGCAAAATACAAAATTTTGAGGGTCTAGTGGCACCTGTGTGAGAACTCACTGTTTTGGATTGAGACCCTACATTATGTTGGATATGAAGACTGGTGTCGCTCATTCAGCAGCTTACAGCACTATACATTCATTTCTTCACTAGGTTGCTCTTAGGCAGAAGACTTTTTCCAATCAGCTATTATAACTTTTACAAATAATTTATTATAGTTACATTTCCAAAAACCCATTGAATTCTCAAAAGTGTTTTTTTCCCCTTTCAGACTTTTAAAGATTATGTCCTTGCAGCAAATTGGCCGGCATTACTACAATCCTAAGGATCCTGTAATGATTCCACAGCACAGGTATGTGTAACAGCAGTGTCAAATGTTAACGTCTCAATCTTCCTTGACTTTGCATTTGGAAATCGTACGAAATTGTGTAGTCTTGAGATGGATCAGTTATAGTTGTAGTGGGTAATTCAGTCATTTTAATTTACTGTACTTGTTCCTACTTGTGTTCATTATATTGGTAGCTAGTCAATTTTAGCACTATTTCTCTTCCACCAACTGCCCTCCTCAACCAATCATTGAAGTAACTACCTGGGTGGGAGCAAATAATTTCAGTACAAAGTTGTGAGTGTTTTCTACAAATTGGCAGTTGTCCAGATGTCAGAATTTGAATATGGATTCAAAAATTGGCTGTATTTATCCATGGAGCCTAAATTTAAAGAAATCAAAGCATTATAGAAACATTTTTAATGAAAGATTCAAACTGCACTTATTTTACTCCTTTCTCCAATAGAATCATGGTTTGGCCAGGTTATATCACTTCGATTCTTCAGTATGAGAACCATGTCATGCTTTGTGCGGATGTCAGTCACAAGATTCTGCGCAGTGAAACTGTATATGACATTGTGTATCAGCTATATGCACAATTTGGTGAACATCGGTTTCAGGAGGCATGCTCCAAGGAACTGGTTGGATTAATAGTTCTAACCAGGTATGGTGCACGTTGTATAGTGTGAATCATTTAACTGAATTTCAATAATCTAGAATGAGTGGAGATAGAGCTAAGCAAACATGGTGCAAAAGGAATATTCATATTTAGAGCTCATTGGTCTGAACAAGGGGATTATTTTGATTTGCTCCTATATATTTCCAGGGAAAAGGATTAATGCTCCTGCATTCAAAGGATCTCAGAATGAATGCCATTTTGCCATTGGCCAACTTAACTGCCTGCTTTACATGCATGTTTGCTATCAGTGACGTATGTAAGGTTCCTTTTTATATCAGTGTTTCCCATCACAATTTAGATAATATTTATTTTCCTATCCAACAGGATAATTTCACATATATTTACATTATATTGCATCTGCCACATATTTTCCCATAGAAAACAGAGCAGAACAGCACAGGAATGTTCTTTGCCCCCCACCCCCCCCCCCCAAGTCTGTGGTAACCATGTCAATCTAAACTAATGCCATTTACCTATGCATGGTCTGTGTCCTATGTCCTCTGCCTGTTCAGTTCTTGGTAAATGCATCTTAAATGTTGCAACTGCCTCTTCTGTCACCTCCCTGGCAGTGCATCCTGGACACCTATCACTCTTTTATTGAAACAAAATACTGCTTTCCATATTTCTGTTGAACTTTCCTGTCTCTCCTTAAATCTGTTTTCTAGAATTTGATATTTCTACCCTGGGGAAATTGACGATGCCCTATCTATGCCTTTCATAATTGTACCTACTTCTACCAAGTTATCCCTCAGCCTTTGCTGCAGAGAAAGCGATCTGTTTGTCCATCCTCTCCTTGTCCACACCATGGTGAAGCTCTTGCATCACTCCAACACTGCTACATTTTTAAAAAAAGAAAATACATACAGCACAATAACAGGCCCTTCCAGCCCACGAGTCTGTGCCGCTCAAATGCCCCAATTAACCGATAGCCCCTGTGAATTTTGAAATGTGGAAGAAAACTAGAGGCCCTGGAAGAAATCCACAGACATGGGGCGAATGTCAAACTCCTTAGATAGCGCCGGATTTGAACTCAAGTTGTTGGTGCTGTAATAGCATTGCACTAATTGTGCCGCCTTTGATTGCCCTTGTCCTAACCTGCATCCTTCCCTCTGTATGGTAACCAGAACTGCACACCTCACTCCCAAATGAGGTCTAACTCAAGTTTTGTGCAAGTTTGCAGATGACACCACTGTAAGGGTTAAAATGTAGGTCATTTTTGCCAGTTCTAGCAAGTGGAAATTTCTAGCTGCTACAGAAATTTGTTGACATTCCTTTGAATGTGTCTATAGTTACAGTCAAGGTTAAAAGCTGTTTTTTCGACTATCCTAGGAAAACTGTAGTTTAGTTTTTAATTGGATTTTGTGGTGTCGAATCAAGAAGATAGAGTTAGGACAGACAATTTCTTTTACCATGTACTTTTGAATGTATTAATATCTTATTGTCAGTTTATTAATTTGTTTTAAAGCATAGTTTACTGTTAGAGTAAAAATAGTGGAAAACTCAATGCTATTGAAGCAGACTAATTAATTAACGAGTCAAACCAACCTACTACATGTTCTCAAAAGGGAAATGGTCGTAATAACCACTATAGTAGGCAGAATCTCAAACAATGATGAGACTAAGTACAAGAAGGAAATGGAGAGCCTGGTGGTATGGTGTCACGATGACAACCTCTCTGTGACAATAAAACAAAGGAGCAAGTCATAGACTTCAGGAGGCACGGTGGAGCACACGGCCTTATCTGTATCAATGGTGTTGATGGTTGTGGGGTTTAAGTTCTTAGATATTAATATCACCTACAATCTGTCCTGGTCCGCCTACAATCTGTCCTGGTCCGCCTACAATCTGTCCTGGTCCGCCTACAATCTGTCCTGGTCCGCCTACAATCTGTCCTGGTCCGCCTACAATCTGTCCTGGTCCGCCTACAATCTGTCCTGGTCCGCCTACAATCTGTCCTGGTCCGCCTACAATCTGTCCTGGTCCGCCTACAATCTGTCCTGGTCCGCCTACAATCTGTCCTGGTCCGCCTACAATCTGTCCTGGTCCGCCTACAATCTGTCCTGGTCCGCCTACAATCTGTCCTGGTCCGCCTACAATCTGTCCTGGTCCGCCTACAATCTGTCCTGGTCCGCCTACAATCTGTCCTGGTCCGCCTACAATCTGTCCTGGTCCGCCTGTTTTCATGCTACAGTTAAGAAAGCAAACAGATGCCTCTACTTACTCAGAGGCTGAAGAAAATTCACCATGTCTCCATTGCCTCTTAACAATATGTAATAGATACACAAAACTTGGGCAGGATATTCTTCAACTTGAGCAATGAACTTAATGAATATGAAGGCACTCTGAAGAACTTTGATGTTAGAATGTCAAGATTGAAGGAATTTTGAAACTAGACTACAGGAGGTCTGAAATTTTAAATTTATTTGGTATTTTCTATTTGGGATAAAGGAAAAGTGCAGAAACAGGTCATGAATACAAATGGCTGCTGGACAAAGGGATAGTTTTAGATCTTGCAATTCTATGCTTTCCAAGATTTTCTATTTTTAATTTCCCATTAATTTTGGTGATTTCTAGGTACAATAACAAGACTTACCGAATTGATGACATTGATTGGGTTCAGAATCCCCAAAGCACATTTAAAAAGGCAGATGGTACTCACATCAGCTATGTTGAATACTACAAGAAGGTAATCTGTATATTTTCATTGATCCTTTTAGTTTATCAAACATTCACTGAACAAAAATAAGTTGATATGGTACAAGAAAATATGAGCTATTTGCATTTTTACAGCAATACAGTTTAGACATCATTGATGTGAATCAACCAGTACTTATTAGTCAGCCCAAAAGACGAGGGCCTGGCGCTACGAGTATGGGACCCATTTGCCTCATTCCTGAGCTATGCTATCTTACAGGTAATTTGAATTTAAAATGGTGTCTTAATTGAAGCAGCATGTAATCATGGATAGTGCAAATTTAAAAACTTTTAAATGGCTATTACTTGATGTATGTTCTGTCTCACTGCATGTTGATCATGGTAGAAGAACTTGATTGTACTGATTTATAGTCACATGATGTTGCTGTTACTCGGTAAAACTTTAATCTGTCCACAAGCTCCAACTTAAATTGTTTTGTTAGCTACTCAAATAACTTGTAATAAATTGATGTTGTGCAACATGCAGCATATTTGTAAGAGAATTATCATATTTTTACTTCTACTTGAAGTGCTTATCCACCCCTGCCCCACCCCCAAATGAGCATCCCTGTTTGGGCATTTGATTTCTGCCCTGTATTTCTAAAAAGTTGAGTGATGGATCCTGATAACTATCTGAATACTACCAAAAACCTCCACCCTACATCCAAACTTTAGGCTAAACTTCATTGTGGGGCATGACTGGAACATGTGATAATGTGGAACCATTACTTGATCATGTCTTATCTGCAAAAGCAAGCTACATTAAACCAGATTGACTACTGATGCCCTCCTAGCAAGTTGATGGAATTGTTGGCTTCTCACCAACTTTGTTCAGGTTTTGTTAGAAGCATTTGCACCAGACTTCATTATAGTCAAGTCCGGTTTATTATCCTCTGATTGCACAAGTACAGCCCGATGAAACTGTGTTCTCAGGTCCTCTGTGCAAAACATGCAGACATACAACTAGACCTACCATACAAGACAAATATTCATATATACAAATAATAATTGTCTCAAATGGTTAGTGTGAGTAGGCATTTTCACTGCCTGTGGGGAAGAAGTTGGTTCTCAACCTGGTGGTACTGGCTCTGATACTCCTGTATCTCTTTTCCAATGGGACCAGTTGAAAGATGCTGTGTGCAGAATGGAAGGGGTTCTCAAAGATTTTGCATTCCCTCCTCTGACAACGATCTCAGTAGACTATGTCGATGGGGGAGGGAGAATCCAGTGATCCACTCTGCTGCTCTTATGGTCCTGTGGATTGACCTCCAGTCCATTTCTCTGTAGCAACTGTATCACACCATGATGCAGCTGACCAGGATGCTGTCGATAGAGCTGCTGTCGATAGAGCTGCTGTCGATAGAGCTGCTGTCGATAGAGCTGCTGTCGATAGAGCTGCTGTCGATAGAGCTGCTGTCGATAGAGCTGCTGTCGATAGAGCTGCTGTCGATAGAGCTGCTGTCGATAGAGCTGCTGTCGATAGAGCTGCTGTCGATAGAGCTGCTGTCGATAGAGCTGCTGTCGATAGAGCTGCTGTCGATAGAGCTGCTGTCGATAGAGCTGCTGTCGATAGAGCTGCTGTCGATAGAGCTGCTGTCGATAGAGCTGCTGTCGATAGAGCTGCTGTCGATAGAGCTGCTGTCGATAGAGCTGCTGTCGATAGAGCTGCTGTCGATAGAGCTGCTGTCGATAGAGCTGCTGTCGATAGAGCTGCTGTCGATAGAGCTGCTGTCGATAGAGCTGCTGTCGATAGAGCTGCTGTCGATAGAGCTGCTGTCGATAGAGCTGCTGTCGATAGAGCTGCTGTCGATAGAGCTGCTGTCGATAGAGCTGCTGTCGATAGAGCTGCTGTCGATAGAGCTGCTGTCGATAGAGCTGCTGTCGATAGAGCTGCTGTCGATAGAGCTGCTGTCGATAGAGCTGCTGTCGATAGAGCTGCTGTCGATAGAGCTGCTGTCGATAGAGCTGCTGTCGATAGAGCTGCTGTCGATAGAGCTGCTGTCGATAGAGCTGCTGTCGATAGAGCTGCTGTCGATAGAGCTGCTGTCGATAGAGCTGCTGTCGATAGAGCTGCTGTCGATAGAGCTGCTGTCGATAGAGCTGCTGTCGATAGAGCTGCTGTCGATAGAGCTGCTGTCGATAGAGCTGCTGTCGATAGAGCTGCTGTCGATAGAGCTGCTGTCGATAGAGCTGCTGTCGATAGAGCTGCTGTCGATGGTTGACATGATAGTAGCCATCAGTCTTGAAAGCAGCTTTCTATGATCACTTCCCAAAACCACAAACTCCTATCATCTCAAAGGGAATAAGTGCAGCACATTTATGGGGTTGCTGTCATATGTTGGTCCTTCTCCATTCTGGCTTGGAAGTGCATCACTGTTATTGTAATTCAGTCAAAACATGGAACTGACCCAACACATTTGGAGTAGTTTCACCTGAGGTTTCCATCTTAGAAGACAGGGTAGTGACAGAAGGCTGTTGGCCTGACTGGGAGTTTGTGATGTTCCGCAGGGATCAGTGTTAGGATCTCTTCTTTATTATTTGAAGAAAGTGACCTGGGTGGAAAAAAATAGGTGGGTGGGATTGTAAGTTTGCAGACAACACCAAGGTTAATGGAGTTGCACAAAAAGTTTGTCGATGCAGTGATTGTAGTTTAATACACAGAAGTCCTGGAGAAACTCAGCAGGATACGCAGCATTCTTTATGCCAAAGATGCCTAGCCAATGAGCTCTTTGTCAAGGTGTGAGCAAAAAACAGGCAGGTGCCTGAATAAAACGGTAAGGGAGGGATAGAGGGAGGAGCCAGGCCCACAGGCAAAAGGTCATAGGTGGGTATGGGTGGGAGGGCAGGTGGAAAAAAAAAACCAGGAAACAGAGCTACGAATGGAGAGGAAAGGAGGTGGGAGGGGTCTAATGGAAACCAGACAAGTCCATGTTAAACCCATCTGGTTGGAGTTGATGCCCATTCAGAATATTAGGGTGTGGTTCCTTCAGTTTGTAGGTGGGCTCAGTTTTGTAGTGCATGAGGTCATGGACAGATGTGGGAGTGGGGCATAGAATTGACTTGGTCGGCCACTGGGAGGTCCCTTCCATTGAGCAAAGATGCTCAACAAAACAATATTCCTGTCTGCGTCCAGTCTCTGTGTAGAGGAAGCCACAATGGGAGCACCAGATGCAGTAGATGAACCCTCCAGGTCACAAGAGAAGCAAAACTAGACGAATTTGTGGACTATGTAGAGGGTTATCAAAGAATACAGCAGGATGGAGATCAGTCACAGAAATGAGCAGAGACATGGCAGATCCAATCAAGTAAAGTGTGGCACTTTGTGGGGGGGGGGGGTCAAATGTAAAGCCAACGTGTACATTTAATGGCAGGGCTCTTAACAGGATTGTTGAATAGAGGGAACCTGGGGCTCTGGTTTCATAGCTCCTTGAAAGTAGCCTCACAAGTAGATGTGCGGGGAAAGATGTATGGCATGCTTATAAAGAAGTTGTGTTACTATGACTGGAATTTGGTAGGCATATTTGCTCCCTCACCTGGAATTGAATCACTTTTTGGATGAAATTTAAAAACAATAGGTTTGTTTTCAATGAAATATGTACAGAACATCTTTGCTATCTGTTCCCTTCTCAACGAAGATAAAATTGGAGAATGTTTCAGCAATTTTTGTGGGGGAAAAAATTTATGAAGAAAGGATTGAAGTGTCTGTTCAGTGAGATTTAGAAGCTTAATTGTAATCTTAACCATAATCAAGGATGCTAACAGTGGTTCTTGACACATTTTTCATATTAGACAAAACTAATACAGGTACACAATCCTTTATCTGGAACCCTTGGGGACAGTGTGTTCCGAATTTCGGATTTTTCCGGATTTTGGAAAGCCAGATTTAAGCCCTCCCGAATTGTGCTGCCGTATCCACCCCACCCCCTTCCAATTGTGCTGCCGGTCTCCCGCCCCCTCCCGCGCTGCCAGTCTCCCGCCTCCCCGCCGGATTTTAGATGTCCGGATAAAGGATTGCGTACCTGTATTTTAAAAGACAAAAATTGTACTAAAAGTCTTATTGTAGTTTTCAATGGGTTTATTTTGTGACATAATCCTATTTTCTGTATCAGCTTGTTTGTCTTTGTTTAAATATGAGTACTTGTAGAAGTAAATTTCAGAGTTGGATAGCAGTAGAGACTGCTGCCTGCTCAACCTATCACGTGAAATAAAGTCAGTGAAACTATTCTTGGTCTGCAATCAGTCAATTTTCGTCAATTGCATAATTTTGACTTTTTGGAATTCTTTGGACATGCTGCCACAAACCCAAGGCTCTTTTATAATTTTTTTAAAGACTGAGTTTACAATGTTTTTGAACTTGGAAAGAACAGAAGTTTTGATTCTTTTCTCTTATTGTTGACCAAGCTGAAGAACTTGTTTAATTCTAGGTATGACAGATAACATGCGATCAGATTTCAACATTATGAGAGACCTATCTGCACATACAAGGTTAAATCCAGAACAGAGAGAGCAGCAGTTGTGGCGTTTCATGGACCACATGCAGAAGTATGTTCTTGAAAGAAGTGAAAGTTTCAGACATATTGAAGTTTCTAGTTTTTGTGGTAAATAATTAAAGAACTTGAAAAGAAAAATTAAGTTAATTTTGTTGTTTTAATTGTTTTCTGTGCTTCACTCTCATTTGTTCTGGTGGATGAGCATTCTTTAGTTCTGAAAACGTTTCTGTAGATTTTAATTTTTTAAAACTTTTAGTGATACAGCACGATAACGTGCTGCTCAAATACACCCATCAGACCAATTGACCTACTAATCTCATGTGTCTTTGGAATGTTGTAGCAATTTTTCCATGTTTCCCTCCTGGTTCAGGCCATTGTTGGGGATGAAATAGAAAAGTCTCTCATTATGATTGCACTAGAAGAATAAGGTGGTGTAAATTCTTAATTTAAGCTGAAATCTAACTTCTGGATGCTTTTGGTTGTCTTAATTTCTGAATGAAGCAAATGCAGAAAATAAGGTTATGAAATGAAAATTGCTGCAATAAGATTTTAATTGTCTTTTCATATTTTTTAATAAAAGGGATGATAATGTACAGAAAGAACTGTCAGATTGGGGTTTCCAGTTCGATTCTAAATTACATTCGCTCTCTGGTCGAGTTGTACCTTCAGAGAAGATTCAGCAAGGTGGAAAAATGGTAATGTACAAAAGTACAATTGGGTATCAACTCCTTTGACCATTTGAAATCTCTTTTGCTGGAAGACATTTCAAAACTAGTTATTAATGGCTATAAGCAACATTAAAAATCAAATGCAAACACAAGAAGGAATCTCTCATCATTCAAATAATTGAGAGTCTACCTTGGTGCTTATTTGAGTCCACTTTGAAACACCTTCACGAGTATTGGTCTCAGTGGTTGATACCTTCAGCGGGCTGAAAAGCATGTGACATCAGTGGCAAGGACCCATTTCCAGCTAGTCTAGCAATGTGCAATTTTAGCCTAGAGCAAAGCTCTAGTTAGCAGATGATAGAAAAACTAATACTGAAGTATGGTGACTCTGCCAGCTGCTTCCAGCATATCTCCCCCTTTCATGCTGTACTCCAATCCCTCCACTCAAACACTTTTAAGATTACTAACTCTGCTTTCTTAAAATATGGTGCCTTTCCTCCTTACTAATTGACCTTTCTCTGTAACTGCACTTTGTCAAAATTTGTACAGTGTATGAGATATCTAACTGGCCTTCATGCAAAACAACTCCAATCACAACGTCTTGGAATATGTGACAATAAACTTGAATTTGAATATCATGTTGGCAGTAAGTCTTCTTGATGGAATGGTTTGTAGGCAGGAACAAGTTAGGTGTGCAGAGAGGTTATATTAGCATTAATGTAAGATTGGAACTAGAAGATGCTATGTTCTTCAAACCATTTCTTCGTTTTGGTCAGGGCATGGCTCATCTCAAGTTCCATTTTCTGTTTTGATCCTATATCTTGGAGCCCTTACAAAAAACAGTCATTTGGTGCCAGTTAACCACATCATTGCCTCTGATTTCTTTTTAAAACTTTCTTCATCGTAGTCATTGCCTTGATCAGAGAAATTGAATTCTTGGCAAGTTGCGATGGGGGAGGCCATTAACCCCATTGTATCCCTGTTGGTGGTAAACTAACCAGCCAATACTGTCTTCCATTGTAATTGGTCTTCAAGTTGACATCCAGGTACATTTTAAGTTAGATGAGATTTTCTGCCTCCACCAACAGAGAGCTCCAGATTGTTATCCAAATGAAAATATTTTCCCACTTTCCCCTCTAATCTTATCAAATACTCCACATCTAAGCCTTTATCTTTTTGACTCATGTTAAAGAAAATTTGGCTCTCCTTGTTGATGCTATTTCTGTCCTCAGACTTCACACCCTTTCAACTAACTAAATGTCACCTCTGTCCAAAACATGCATCCCCACCCCATCCATTCAATCCTCAACTTCAATCTTCTAATTTACCCAACTCCTTTTGCATCTCCTTAACCTTTCCTGTGTTCCACCTATCACTCCACCCATCCTGTGGTGTGATATCTAGAATATGGTCTAATTAGTATAATATTCTAACACCTCCTCCATTCTTGTATTCAGTGCCTGTGCTAATAAATGTTTTCTGCAGGTTTCTAATCAAATTTCCAGCTGTTTAAGGCTTTGTGAATATAAATTCTAGGATCCCATTATTCCTCCATCACATTTACTCTTCCATTTATTGTCTATTTACAGTTAGTTATGTTTCCTCAAATGCAAAACCTGTTTCAAGTTTTTTTTGTATCTAAATGAAGATTTGGCCCTTGAAGATTATCACAAGCAATCATTTAGTAGATGAGAGGCAAGGCTTTGTGTCCTTGAATAAAACAGGTGCTTCTCTCTCCCTGCTGATGCTTAAATGTACTGCTGCTTCAAACCTGTTTTTCACTGTATACCTTGTTTGCCCACAGCTGTGTATGTGTCAACATTTCAGAACCAGACAGTCATTGCATCCACATCCATTTTGCCAATGATTTTACAGGATCCCACTTGCCCACTCAAACCCTCTACCTTTGATGTGCCTGGGAGTCATTTCACCCCACCCCCTCCACCCATCGTCCTCCTCCAACTCCCAGTCTCGATTTTAAACAAAACACTTTGTGGGAAGATAATTGCTCAAGAAGTTGGGGTTGCCATGTTTTTGGTAAGGTAAAGTTGGTGCACTTTCTCTATTAAAATAAAGTTATACTAATACCATGAAATTAAAGAGGGCCCATGTACAAGAAGAGAAATATCCATTTGTATACAAATTTTTTTTTGGACAATGTTTGCATCATTTGACATTTGCAAACATGTCCTTTCTGCTTTTCTATGGGTGCATTTCTTCGTTTACAGATCACTTCTCTAAATACTGATTAAAGTAAAATATATGCTAGATATGTGGGTATTTGCTGTTGAATTGTCATTCGTATTAATTTCATCAGTCTCATTGCATTTCAGTTTGACTATAATCCCCAAGTAGCAGAATGGTCTAGAGAAACCAGAGGGTCTAACCTGATTAATCCTATTCCACTGGAAAATTGGATAATGGTTTTCACTCGAAGAAATGCTGAAGTGGCCAAGAGTCTCTTCCAAACTTTAGGAAAAGTGGTGAAGGCAATGGGCATTAGGATGGAGAAGCCATTAATGTAAGTTAAACAGAAAATTCTGCAGGCTCTTTGATTGTAGTGCCATATATAAATGTGCTTGAGAAACTCACACAGCATCTGTGGAATAAACAACATTTTGGACTTGAGCCCTTCACTCCTATAGATAATACGTGACCTGCTGAATTTCTGCAGCACTTTTGTGTATTGTGTGCCATTAATATAGAGCCCAACTCTGATTACCCAAAATTCTCAGTTATCTGAAATTTTTTTGGATCCAAACTGACAAGGGACCTCATGCCCCGGGTGCCAGCAGCAGCAGACCCCGGGGCCCGGGTGCCAGCAGCAGCAGACCCCGGGGCCCGGGTGCCAGCAGCAGCAGACCCCGGGGCCCGGGTTCCAGCAGCAGCAGACCCCGGGGCCCGGGTGCCAGCAGCAGCAGACCCCGGGGCCCGGGTGCCAGCAGCAGCAGACCCCGGGGCCCGGGTGCCAGCAGCAGCAGACCCCGGGGCCCGGGTGCCAGCAGCAGCAGACCCCGGGGCCCGGGTGCCAGCAGCAGCAGACCCCGGGGCCCGGGTGCCAGCAGCAGCAGACCCCGGGGGGTGGCGGCGGCGGGGCAGTGTCGGTGATGGTCAGCATTATTTTTGGTGAGAATTTAAATTTTATTTTAATGCTTAAAAAGTCTTCCTTTGTTTGTTGTTGTATAAACTGTTACAAGTGATTTGCTGTTGCTACTGGGCTGTTTTTTTTTTAAAAAAGACCAGTTCTCTTTAAAAAAAATTATCCAAATTGGCACCAATCCCTACCATTTCAGATAATTGGAGTTGTAGTGTATTCAACCATACTGTATTTAGATTCTGCTTTTGTAAATATATCTTAAATTTTCTTAAGTAATGCACATAACAAACCACAAATATTACTACAAAACTTACTATTGGATTAGGAAGGATAATGAGAACTTGGTTAGGTATCTTGTACATTTGAACAGAAAACCAATGTCAGTGTTAGACTCCTTTGATCCTTTTCCCTTGACATGGGATTTATAAACCACTGAACAATTTCTCAGCTGATCAAGCAGTCTAGTCTGTACTCACATCCTTCAAGCTCTCCATAAAAGCAAGCCTATGATAAATAGCACAATCCGTGCAAGGCAGATAATTTTACCATTGACATCCAATATGCAAAGTTTGTCTCATGACTTGAAGGCTGTTCTTGCTGTTGAGTTCGTGTCTGTTTTGAATAGATAGGTTGTGTATTGAGGGAAATGTAGCCTTACCTGATGTCAAACCCAAAAACTGTTTTAGAAATTTGAAATAATATCACAATGCCAGAAATATTTGAAGAGGTATTTTCTGAGGAGAGGAAAAAATAGCTAATACTTCAAGGCTCTGACTTTTGAAGTGCCATTCACCTTAACCCCCACCTCCCCCCTCTACTCTCCACAGATGCTGTCTGTCGTGCTAAGTATTTCTTGTAGTTCCTGTTATTAGTCATGTTGTTTTGGTTTGTTTGGATAAGCATTACAGTCTTCATGGAACACTAAAAGTCCAAACATTCAGATGCCAGAAATCCAAACCATCTGAGAGTCCAGACTCAAACATTTTCATTTTAATGATTATTTGTGAGTGTGCAAGTGCCACAGATGCACAGTGGCAACAAGTGACCATGTTTAATACAGGTAATCTTATCACAAAGAAATTCATTGTAGAGTGTATTTTTCCTTAACAAATGTTAATTTTAAAACATAATTTCAAGGACTTATTTGGTAGAAAAAAATTGTCTACATTTTTGTCGTGTTGACTTTATTTTTCTTTAAAATTGCTTGTTTTGATAAATGAAGCATGCTGCATTTGCTCATGGATAAGCTATGAAAATTTATCTGTACATCTCTTTATTCCTTCTTAAGTTTTAATTTTAAAAGTTCTGCCCGAGAATCTGAAAAACCAAAAATTCAGACTGACCCGATCCCCGAGCAGTCCTGATTTTAGTTATTTTACTGTAACTAGTTTGTGCAGCTTTTTTGATGTGCTGTGTTTACAACATATAATTCAATAAATCTAGTCATTATATTGCCAAATGAAAGTAGATTTGCATTGCAGTTCTAAAATATACTTTCATCTTACAGGATTGAGGTGGAAGATCGCAGCGAGGCATTTTTAAAGGCACTTCAGTCTAATGTTAAGCAGTCTACAAGAATTGTAAGAGACCATGTTAATGATGATTTTAGTATCTTAATTTCAGAGATCTTAAAAGCAAGGCTGACAATGCAGTCCCCTCTAGCACAAGGTTGTTGTCTATCAAAGTATGGTGACAACCGAGTGAACTAATCCCCACCCCCACTACAGAATGTGCCATTCTCTGTCAATGGCACAAACCATGTATCATATCAATCTGCCAATTTTGGGTGGCCTACTGCAGTAGCTTGGGGGATTTCCTTGAAGAGTCGTGGAAGGATCACAGGTTGGGTGACTGAGGGGTGAAGCTGGGGGGGGGGGTGGCATGGCGTGAAATATGTTGTCATGTCCGTGTTTATGGTCCAAGTATGTCTGGGTGCTGGATTATTGGTGAAGATGCCACTTATGTGTGCTCCAAGTCTGCACCAGAGCCTGGTTCTCTTGGATCTCTTTGCCACTGTTTCATATTTTTGCTCTGTAATTTGGTAGCTGGGTAAGCAATGACAATCCTGTGTTTTAAATAATTTGTGTGCAGGTGACATCCATGGCTCAGTTCTAGACTTCTGAAGGAAACAGTTACAATGACCTCCAAAGACTCTATTTTTTGTTAAGGTTTGAGATGTTCTGAAGTCACACGTGGTCATGGATTTGTGTCATAAGGTCCTAAAGCATGGAAATGGGCCATGTAGCATGATCAATAATCATGAGCAAGCTTGAAGCAAATGATTAAAGGCTTCAATAACTTGAAACATCAGGCATGTCTTTACATGCATCTGGCCCTGATCCAAGGCTGGTATGGAGGAAGGATACTAGGGCTTCAACCTTTATTGCGAATCTTACGGGGAGGAGTTACAGGGTCGGAAGCAGGCCAGTCTGTATAGTGTAGAGAGGTCACCTTCTGCACTATTGTACTCCAGCAAGGCCCACAGACCCAGCTTGTCCATGCCAATCAACATGCCCTCCTGCTTTAATTCCACTTGCCCACATTAGGTCCATACCCCTCCAATTTCCTCCCCCCATCTATGAAGTTGACCAAGTGTTGTTTAAAGGAAGCTAATGTAGCTGACTGATGAAGGCAAGTGACCCAAATGCTCTCTTTGCTACGTTCTACCTGTGCTGCCATTATTAAAGAGTACCCCATTGGTCCCTCTGCTCCATAATACTGTGCAGGCCACTGCTGTTAACAGAGCAAATCCTGCTCTGGTTTGATTTGCCCAAGTGCAACATCTTGCAACTCAACTGCATCTGCTATTCCATAGCCAAGTTCCTCTTCTGATTTGGATCCCATTGCAAACTTGGGTACCCTTCACTGTCCACTGTAGTATATATATTCTCATGTCATCTGCAAACTTGCCTTGCCACAAACATGCTTGTTTAAATCACGTATGTAAATTTAAAAAAGGATCCTAGCTCAGACCCAATTTGAAAATCTCTCTATACCAATCTTATTTCTATCATCTAAGTTAGTTTTTTTTTAAAATCTCGTTGGCTCACTGGCCTCCTATCCTTTGTGTCCTAACCTTACATACCAACCTACCATGTGGGACCATATCAAATGCTTTACTAAATTCCATATAAATAATACCAACAGCCTTATTTTCTCCTAATTTACCCCATGCCATTCAAATGTTGATTCTATCAGAATCCACTACAGCAGTTTCCCTACTACTGACGTCAGACTAACAAGTCTGCAGTTACCTGAAGTATCTTTGTAGTCATTTTTAAACTATTCTTGCCACATTTGCCATTTTCTAGTCCACCAGAACTCCTGTCCTCAGCGATGAGTCAACAATGTCTGCTAAAGCTCTAACAATTTTCTTCCTGCCTCCCACAATCTTCTGGGATGCACCTGGCCTGGACCTAGAGATTTATCCACCTTGATGCAATCTAAGACTGCTAATACCTCTTCACTAATGATGCAGACATGCTGTAGGTTATTTTTAGTTATATCCCTTCCCACTCACTCTTGCTTGTATTGTTTCACAGTAAACATATTCACAAAACTTTAAAATTTTCCCCTTTTCCAGCTCTATGCTCCTCTTGATCCTTGAGGTGATATATTTCTTCCCTTGTGTCATACTTGTTCTTAATGCACACAGTCTTTTTGGATTCTTCCTCATGCTGTCTGCCAAAGCCTACTCAAAACCGCTATGTTACTCCCATGCAGCAGGCGTCACCTGCAGGGTACATGCCATACGTTTTACAACACTGTACTCATGTGTTCCTTTGGCACGATGCAGTTTGCAAACCAATTCAGCCCATTTATGATGGACCTTTTCAGGTCTTACGATGCAACCCAGAGACTTTGTGATTGGTAGGAATGGGAAAGCTGACACTTTGACAGGTTTAAGCTGGCGTATATTGGCGGTCCATGTTCTGCATTGGAGTCGGAGCTCAGTTACATCCTTGCCAGTTGGACCATGCGTCGCCTACCTTCCACTATGAGGTTTGGCCAAACTGTCAGCCTTATGACCATTACGTAGCAGGACAGTTCCAATCAGTTGTCTACTTGCATGGCTCGGAGGCTGGGGGTGGGGGGGGGGGTGCTGTTGCAGTCATGTACTTGCCTTTGTTGGGAGCAATGCTGATCATCACTGATCACGTAACCAATGTGATGTGCAAAAGTAATGGACAGTTTTAAGCATCAGTATATGGTTGATGAATCTCAGATGCAGGAGGAGAGTGAGAGCTTCAAGATCACCTGTGTGGCAGTGAGCCAACTAGAAAGTCAGGAGGGTTAGGTTGAGTGGTGTTTAGGAGTTGAAGAATGCAATGTTGTGAATAAAGAAAGTCAACTTCATGATGTCCTGAAAGAAATAAGTGATTGTATTCTATTTCCTTAATCCTTATTTCCCTCATCACCATGCTCCTGTATCCCTTGTGATTCCCTCAAAGCTCTCTGTCCCTAAATATTGTCGATGTAAACAAACACAAAATCGTAGTTGGTGGGACCAGTGGAACCTGAAATGATAGATGAGACCATGATCCCACTGCTGATTGACAGATGAACATGGTACTTCAGCAAGCCTTGATTGAAGGGTGGACCTAGGATTAACACAAGCCCATATTGACAAATGTGTCAAATGGTGTACCAGTGGTTGGGATGGGTCTCCTGAACCAAGGCTTCAGCCTAATGGTAAATCTGCAGTTCATAAACCACTGGAATGTCTGAGCTGCATTCCATAGACTGAATGGCATTTGCAGAAACTCAAAACAAATCGAAAGGGGTAATTACTGTTATCTTTGTGACATCCGAAGGCTCAACTGGAATTTGATAGTAAGCATGTACTAGGTCTATTTTCACAAATACATATTTGCCATGGAGGTTAGCTGAATAGTCTTGTAAACTGGGGGATGTTGTATTGGTCAGGCACAGTAGAATTGTTCAGGGCACGATAATCACCACAAGGTCAACAATCCGCAGAAGAATTTTTTTTTGAACCATATTGTAACAGTGAAGCCCAGCAGCTGTCAGATCTGCAGAATTTGCCCAATTTTGCATGTGGTTGATTTCAGATTTCTCAATTTTAAGACAGTCTGGGGTAATCTACGAGCCTGCGCTACCACCGGAGGACCCCAGGTCTATATGTTGGGGTTTAACATCTCTATGATGATGCGATGGGGTCATTAGGTGAGGGAAACACTTGAGTAAGCCTTGGAAAGGGCAGGAATCAGGTTGAAAGCTCGTCAGGCAGCTGACAACATTGGAGGGATAACAATTTTTTTTTAAAAAACTTAATTGTTAACAGGCCATTTCGGCCCACAAGTCCATGCCACCCAATTTGCATCCAATTAACCTACACCCCCCCCCCCCCCCCCAGTACATTATGAAGGGTGAGAGGAAACCGGAAACCCTAGGGAAAACACTCACAGACACGGAGAAAGTACAAATTCCTTACAGATGGCATGGGATTCGAACCCCTGTTCTGATCACTGGTCCTGTAAATGCATTGCATTAACCACTGCGCCAACTGTGCTGCCCTTGCATACGAGAGTTCTGGTCCATGACAGCTAACTTTTTTTTTCTCCAAATCCACCAACAAAGAAAAATGCAACAAGAAATCAAATCCCAAAATGGAATTTGCCATGTTTGCAACCGTGAAAATCCGCCAAAAAATGTTTATTGCGACCGAAATCCAATGTAATGACCTTTGGCCATATATTTAAATGAGAATCATTTGCAGCTGAAAGAACACATGACATATTGAGGTGTCTGTGTTCCTCTGCGGTTGGAGGAACCATATAACAATTACAGCACAGAAACAGGTCAGTTTGGCCCTTCTAGTCCATGCCGAACACCAGCTCCCACATAGTCCCATTGACTCACACACACCATAACTTTCCACACCTCTCTTGTTCATATACCCCTATCCAACTTTGCCTTCCATATTAAAATTGAGCCTGCATCTACCACTTTGGTCAGAAACTCATTCCATATTCCCAACTCCTTTTGAGTGAAGAAATTCCCTCTTGTGTTTCCTTTAAGATTTTCCTCCTTCAATCTCAATCCATGTCCTCTTATTTGAATCTACCCCAGTCTCAATGGAAAAAGCCTGTCCACATTTACTCTATCTGTCCCCCTCATAATTTTAAATGCATCTATCAAATTACCCCTCAATCTTCTATGCTTCAGGAAATAAAGTCCAACCTGTTTAACTTTTCCCTATAATTCATACCCTGAATCCCTGGCAACATTCCTGTAAATCTCTATTCTGTTTGTATCCTTCCTGTAATTTGGCGACCAAATTTGCGCACACTATTCCAAATTTGGCCTCATCAATGCCTTATACAACTTCAACATGACATCCCAACTCCTGTACTCAATACTCTGATTTATGAAGGCCAACAACATACCAACTGTTTTCACCACCCAATCTTCATGTGACTCCACTTTCAGGGAATTGTGTACCAGAATTCCTAAATCCCTTTGTTCTACTGCACTCCTCAATTGTCTACCATTTACCATGTATGACCTTTGCTGATTAGTCCTACCAAAATGTACCACCTCACACTTCTCAGTATTAAACTCCATCTGCCATCTTTCAGCCCACTCTTCTAGCTGTCCTATATCCCACTGCAAACTTTGATAACTTTCTTTGCTGCCCACAACACCACCAAACTTCGTATCATCTGCATACTAACTAATCCAATTTAACATCCAATCATCCAGATCATTAACATATAGGACAGACAACAATGTACCCAGTACTGATCCCTGAGGCACTTCACTAGTCACTGGCCTCCAATGTGACAAACAATTTTTCACCACTACTCTGGCATCTCCCATCCAACCATTGTTGAATCCATTTCACTACGTCAACATTAATACCTAATGCCTGAAGCTTCTTAACTAACCTTGTTAACTAACTATTCCTTGTTAAAGGCCTTAATAATGTCCTTATAAACAACATCCACAGCCTCCCCCTTGTCAACTCCTCAAAAAATTCTGATTTGTTAAACATTATCTACCATGCACAAAACCATGTTGACCTATCCTAATCAAACTCAGCCTTTCCAAATGTATATACCTTCTCTAAGAACACTCTCCATTCATTTACCACCGGTGTCAGACTCTCAGACCTAGGTTTACTTTTTTTAAACAGTGGAACAACATGAGCTAACCCTCCAATCCAACAGCATCACCCCAATGGCCAGCGACATTTTTTAAAATTGTCAGAGCCCCCCACTATTTGTACACTAACCTCCCTCAGGTTCCTAAGTAATATCTTGTCAGGACCCAGAGATTTGTCCACCTTTATTCTCTTTAAAATAGCCAGTACTTTCTCCTCATTAATCTGTATATCTTCCATGGCCTCATTACTAATTTTTCTTACTTCACCCAACTCAGTATTTCTTTCCTTAGTGAATACAGAAGAAAAAAAAATCATTTAAAATTTCCCCCATCTCTTCTGACTTTCCCCCTCTATCCTCAAGGGGCCCAATTTTATCCTTCACTTTTTTTGCGTTTAAGAATTTATTGGATTTATTTTTACCTCGCCTGCCAAAGCAGCCTCATATCTCCTTTTAGCCTTTTTAATGTCTTAAGATTTTTGGCACTCCATGTATTCCTCAAGTACCTCATCTATTCCCTGTTGTCTAGACCTGTTGTACACATCCCACATCCTCCGAACCTCATTCCTAATATCCTTTCAAAGCCAAGGCTCCCTATAATTCCTAACCTTTCCTTTAATCCTCACAGGGACATACCGACTCCGTACTCTCAAAATTTCCCCTTTGAATATCCTCCATTTATCTGTTGCATCCTTCCCAGAAAATAAATGATCCCAATCCACACCCTCTAAATCCTTTGTCATCTCTTCGAAATTAGTCTTGTTCCAATCAAGAATCTCAACCTTGGGCCCAGCCTATCCTTCATAATTAACCTAAAATTAATAGTTTTATTACTAGACCCAATGTGTTCCCCAACACAACCTCTGTCACTTGACCTATCTCATTCCCTCATAGAAGGTCTAATACTGGCCCCTCTCTAGTCAGTTCCTCATGTATTGATTTAGAAAACTTTCCTGAACACATTGGACAAACTCCAACCCATCCAGCCCTTTTACAGTATGGGTGGAAAGTTAAAATCTTCTCCAATCATCACCTTATGTTTTACTACTCACATATGCTATCTCCATACAAATTTTCTCCTCTAATTCCCTCTGTCCATTTGGGGGTCTATAATACATCCCCATTAGTATTTTCATGCCTTTCCCATTCCTCAATTCCACCCAAATAGCCTCACTTGGATGAGCCCTCCGATCTACTCTCCCATAACACCGCTATAATGTTTTCTCTAACAAGCAGTGTGACTCCTCCACTTTTTATGCCCCCTGTTCTATCACGCTTAAAGCAACGAAATCCTAGAATATTTAGCTGCCAATCATGGCCCTCCTGCAACCAAGTTTCCTGCTGGCTACAATATCATATTGTTAATCCATGCTCTAAACTCATCCACCTTTCTTACAATGTTCCTTGCTTTGAAATAGATAGAATTGAGAGAATGTCCCCCACATAATCTCCTTTGATTACTATCTACTATTACCAGCCTTTCCCCACACCCCCCCCCCCCCCACCCCATATTAACTTTAACATTCTGGTTCCTTTCTCCATTCAAATCTAGGTGTTCTTCTACCCTAATTTCACTCTCACCTCCCTGCCAAACTAGTTTATACCCTCCCCAACATAGAAAACCTGCCTGCCTGGATATTGGTCACCCTCCAGTTCAAGTGCAGCCCGTCCCTTTTGTACAGGTCAGACCTTCCTCAAATCTCAATGATCCACAAATGTGAACCCCTCCATCAACTCTTTACCCAAGCATTCATCCGCCACATATTCCTATCCTGTCTAGCATGTGGCATAGGCAGCAATCCTGAGATTACTCCCCTTGAGGTCCTGTTTTTTTAACTTTCCTAATTCCATATATTCTTTCTTCAGGACCTCATCCCCACTTCTGTGTCATTGGTCCCCAAGTGGACCACAACATCTGGCTATTCGCCCTCCCCCCTGATTGCCCCAGAATCGACAAGAATTTGAACACCTGAGAGGCGGTCTTTGAGGAAAAGACAGTGGCTGTCGTGCTCACGGGCAGCTGTTGCCTCTACTGCTGGGCCTGGTCATTTCCTGGCTGCTATTTTTTGAAGTCACAATTTGTCAGGACCAGGCAGCAGCACCAAATCTTTGATGCTTCCAAGAAATAATGCCGTCTGTCATCTCCACCACATCCTCGGCCACCATGATTCTAATCAGGTTAACGGAAGGAATCCATTGCGTGCCCAAAGCCTGGACCTGCATAGTTAGTGCTGCCATTTGTTATCTTCAATTAATGTGATGCCGATGCTATCTTTGATTGAGAAGGTGCTGGCGCTTCACATGGCGCAGTACCCAATTGTTCCATTTCCATTTATTTCTGCTTACTAGAGGTAGTAGCCAATCCTTCAATGCAGAGATCATTGACATAACAAGGTCAGCATGATCTGTCAACTGATGAAGGGTGGACATTTGAAAGACACACACTAAATGCTCTTGAATAAGTCGAGGTAAACATCGAAGGAACTTCTGTTTACAAAATCACCTTTGACAGGGTCTGTTCCAGCTAGCTTGCACCACTTGGCTATCACCTTGGCTGTTATCAGCTTGTAATTGGACTATGTGTCTCTCTCGGTGGCTTCTGTAAGGGGTTTATCCTCATCACTATCCATTTTAAATTAGAAGATACTGTGAACTCATGGGGTTACCACTTATAATGACACTGACATACCACAGCTTACAAACGAATAAAGAATATATTCACTGGTTTCTTTTAGCACACCATGAAATCAACTTTTTATTCACTACTAGACAACATTGCATTCTTCAACTCCCCAACACCACCCAGCCAAACCCTTCTGACCTTCTAATTGGCACACCACTGCATGGGTGGTCCTGACTCGCTCGCTCTCCTCTTCCTGCATCTGAGATCCATCACCAGTTTACTGCTGATGCTTAAAACACCCACACCCACGCATATGTGCTGTTTCTTTGCGTCACTTCTGTTAGTCATCAGTGGGAACCAGCAGTTTCCAACAAAGGTAAGTACATGATCATGACACGGCCCACTTTTTGGTCCTAATTTCTACCCACACTGCCTCACATAATATATATTTGACAAAATCTTCTCTGAACAATACTGTGATATCTTCTTTGGCTACTATTATAATACCCCCACCTTTTTTCCCACTGTTCCTATTGCACCTGTAGCTACAGTATCAGGAAAGTTGAGCTACCAATTTAGATCCTCTAACATGTCTCTGGTATGACAACAACATCCCATTCTGTACCTATTCAGGCCCTAAGCTTGTATGCTTTTCCTGTCAGGTTTCTTGCATTAAAATAAATCAAATTGTCTGCCCTCCACTCTCTCTGCATAAATCTCAACCTCACCACAGACAAGGGTGGTGCTATTATGGTCTGGTGCACTGACCTCTACCTTGCCAAGGCCAGGCATCAGCTATTAGACTTCTCTATAGGATCCCACTATCAAGCCACCGTCTAACGTACCATCTCTCACCTCATCACTTCTGAATTTTGAATCAGAACCACATTGTTTCCCCTCCTTGCACTGCCCAGTCTTTCTTCCTACCCAAGAGAGGGTGGCATGTTTAGCATAGCAGTTAGCATAATGCTGTACCACCGCCAGCAATTGGGTCAGGGGTTCGACTCCTGCACTGTCTGTAAGGAGTTTGTATGTTCTCCTCGTGTCTGGGTTTTCTCTGGGTGCTCAAATTTCCTCCCATCATTCAAAACATACTAGGGATTGTAGGTCAATTAAATGTAATTTGGCTTGTGGGCCAAAATGGCCTGTTACTGTGCTGTATGTCTAAATATTAATACACAAACCCAATTATCCATGTAGACTCAAGTTTTCCACATGTTCCTGCCCCACTGAACTAGTATAATCTTCTCAACTGCATTTCACCCCTTCCCCAGTCCAGTCCCTCCCACCTACATCCATGATACCTCACATACCCTCCATCTCTTAAATAACTTCCATTTCCTTGAACTTGACTGCCTCATTTTCACTATGAACATCCAATTTCTCTACATCTCTTATCTCCCATTCAGACGGTTTCAAAGACCTTTGTTTTTTTTTGTTTGTTTTTTTTTCACACCAAAATCACATTATTATTTCTTAACAATAGACTAAACCAGTCCTTCTCCATCACCACCCTCCTCAGCCTGGCAGAACATGTTCTCACCCTCAATATCTTAGACTCATTGTACATTCTCCAGGTCAAAAGAGTAGTCATGAGTACCTGCATGAGTTCCAGCTATGCTTGCCTTTTTGTTGGTTTTGTGGAGCAATCCATTCTACAAGCCTACACAGGCAAGGCCCCTTAACTCTTCCTTATTGCATCAATGACTGCATTGGTGCTATCTCATGGACCCTCGATGAGCTCGTCACCTTTATTCGCTTTTGCTGGTAACTTTTATTTTGACCTCAAATTCGCTTGGTGCATCTCCAGTGACACTCTCCCAGTGATCTATCTCCATCTCAATTTCTACATGTTTTCTGCAAATCTACCAATTCTCACAATTACCTCAACTACGCTTCTTCAAACCCAGACCTCTAAGGATTCTATTCCTTTCTCTAAATTCCTCTCTTTGTTGCATGTTCTACTAAGATGAGGACTTCAATTCCAGATCACTTGAGAAGCCTGCTTCTCAGACCACACCTTCCATGATCGCCTCATCTACATCCCTTCCTACTAATCACCCTCTTGGCACCTTCCCATGTAATTGCAGGAAGTGCTTCCCTTGTGCCCACACTGAGCGCTGCTGTGCGAATAATTCTGATGCTAAATCCACAGACTGAATAACAGGCTTTTATTAGCTTAAACTTGTACACACCAGTCTCAGTATCTTTACTGGCTCCACATGTCTGACTATCTCAGAGGCCAGCTCGAGTCTATACGGGCTGGTGATTGACAGCTGGCAGGTGGAGCCAGACTCCCAGGTTGCCTACCTGCAGGTACAGTGGTTGCCCCCTGTAGTAGGCTAGTAGGAGTACAGCCAGTGTGGTTGGATCACCAAATTCACCCCCTTCTTAAAATGGGTCCTGTTTTGGAAGGTGGGAGGTGTTCTCGGTACCTAGTAATATCTACAAGTTCAGACAGTGCCTTTGGGATCGTTGCAGGACAGACTCCTGGTCAGTGTTCAGTAGGGGCAGCACCATCTGAGGGTTTGCTGGGTCTGGGGTGGTTGACGGTGCGGGCGAGGTGGTGTCTTGGCAGGGTGGGGATGTAGAGTGGGTCCGCTGGGAGTGGGCCCGCTGGGAGCGGGGCCCACGAGAGGCAGAGAGAAGGTGTTGGTTCCTGGGGGATCCTGGATGGCCTAGGGGTGCCTGGTGAGAGGGCTGGTCCCAGCTCCCCCGCTGGTCCCAGCTCCCCCGCTGGTCCCAGCTCCCCCGCTGGTCCCAGCTCCCCCGCTGGTCCCAGCTCCCCCGCTGGTGCCAGCTCCCCCGCTGGTGCCAGCTCCCCCGCTGGTGCCAGCTCCCCCGCTGGTGCCAGCTCCCCCGCTGGTGCCAGCTCCCCCGCTGGTGCCAGCTCCCCCGCTGGTGCCAGCTCCCCTGGTTGAGATGGTGTCCTCATGCTCATTGGGGTACCTGACATGGGAATAATTTGGGTTGAATGGAGGTGGTGTACCTGCTCAACTATGGGGTCGGATTAGTGGGTCCTCGTGTTTACAGAGGAGTGCTGGTCCTGGACACATCAACCATGCTGGCAGGGTGACGCAAGTTGCCGATTTCCTAGGAAAGGAGAAAAGGTGTTTGTGAGGGTTCTGATTGGAGTGACTATATGGCATGACATGGTGTGCCTCAAGGAGGGCCTCTTGTCATTAGTTGATAGACAAGCCTTTTGACCTCACTCATGAAGCTGGGCCCTCGGTCATTGCTAATGAATGCTGGATATCCGAACATGATGAAGATCTGCTCCAACGCTTTGATAAGAGAGATGTCAGAGCAAGGGATGGTGAAGCGAAATTGGGAGTATTTGTCTATGACCAAGAGGAAATGGATGTTCTTATTTGTGGACAGCTGTGGTCCTTGAAGTCAAAGCTGAGTGGCGGGCAGAAGAAGTGCGCTTTGCACTTCTCACAGATCTTGCAGGACTCAGTCATGGTCTGGACTTCTTGGATGGTGAAGGGGAGGTTCTGGGACTTAATGAAGTGGTACAGGCATGTGATGCCCAAGTGGCAAAGGATGGTATGCAGCACCTGAAGCTGTTCAGACTGCACACTGGCTCAGGTCTGGGATAGAGTATCATGGGAATCCTTGAGCTTCCCTAGCCTATACTGGATGTCATAGCTGAATGTGGCCAGCTTGACTTTCCAGCACAAGATCTTATTGTTTTTGGTCTTGCCTCTGTGGGTGGTGCTGAACATGAATGCCACTGCGCATTGGTCGATGAACCTTCTATCAGCCAGGTAGTGGCACCAGTGGCGGACTGCTTCCACGATCGCCTGGGCCTTCTTTTTGATGGTGGAATGCCCAAGCTCAGAACCATGGAGGGTCCTGGAGAAGAAGGCCACAGGTCGCACCCCCTTGATTGATAGTGGCAGCAAGGGCAACGTCGGAGGCATTGCACTCCACCTGGAATGCATCATGGCATTGACGATGTCCTGTCTGATGTGGGCGAAGGCCACCTGCGTCTCAGCAGGAAGGGGGAAAGTGGTGGCTTGTGCCAGTGGGCAGAGCTTGTTTGAGAAGCGGGAGACCCACTGGGAGTAGTAAGAGGAGAGCCCTAGGCAACTGCAGAGGCCCTTGAGAGTGTGGGGGAGGGGCAGTTCTATTAGGGACGCATGCGTTCAGGGTTGGGACCAGTGACACCATGTTCCACAATGCTCCCCAAGATGCACACTGTTGTGAGGTTCAATGCCTCTGCCGTTTGGAGAAATCTCTCCAGGTTGGCATTGTGGTCCTGCTGGTCGTGGCTGCAGATGGTGACATTTTCCAAGTATGGGAAGGTCACTCTTAGATTGTGCCAGTCTACCATATGGTTCAACTCCCACTGGAAAACAGAAACTCCATTAGTTACCCCAAACGGGACCATGTGGAACTGGTAGAGAAACCCGTCCGCCTCAAAGGCGGTATAAGGTTTATCATGGGCATGGATGGGGGAGCTGATGGTAGGCTGACTTCAGGTCATTCGTGGTGAAGACCCTGTAGAGGGCTATCTCATTGACTGTGTCGTCGATGCGGGGCAGTGGGTGGGCTCCAGCTGGGTGTACCGATTAATGGTCTGACTCTAGTCGATATCCATCCTTGGTTTGCTGCTCCCTTTTATGACAAGGACCTTAAGCTCTCCAAGGGCTGGTGCTGGGCTCTCTAACTAAGTCCGCCAGAAGCTGTCTCACCTTGGCCTTGATAAAGGTCCTGTCGGCCGCTCAGTAGCACCTGTTCTTAGCAGCTATAGGCTTACAGTCTGGCATCAGGTAGTTGAAGAGTGATGGAGGTGGCTCCCATAGGGTGGAGAGCCTGCGTATGGACTGGGGGTGGTTGCTGGACTTTGTGTTGTGGATGGTGAGTAGGGGGAGTGGGCCACTGAAAGCAAGGGTGAGGCTGTGGAGGTGACATTGGAAGTCTAGTCCCAGAATAACTGGGGCACAGAGCTTGGGCATGACCAGGAGCCTGAACCCTTGATATGTTTCCCCTCTAAACTGTCAAGTTCACTGAGCAGCATCCTAGTGCCGTGATGGAGTGGTCCTGGGCGTGAAGGTGATAGCAAAGTTCGCTGGGTATACTTTAAGTTTCAGCATATGGACTACATTCAGTTTCACAAAGCTCTCAGTACTACCACTATCAAACAGGCATTTTTATTACCTTCCTGTTGACAGCGATGTCCATCATCGAGCACCAGAATCCATGTGGAATGCCCTCCGTTAGCGTGGTGGACGCTAGGACTGCCTTGGGGTCCGAGTCGCTGCTTTCTGACAGTTGTGGCGAGTAGCAGCCAGTGGGTGTCTTTAAGAGTGTGGGAAGCAGCAAGTATGTAGTTTTGCACACGCATGTGTTGACCACATCATCTGGTCGGTGAGTTGGGGAGGTTGGGGGTCAGCTAGCCCATGAAGGCAGCGCCCAGGAGATGCACATAGTGCTGGAAGTGATGTCAGAGGTGACGGAAGTTGAATGATGAAAGATGGCAGCACCCAAGGTGAGCACGTGACAGCGATGTGGTTGGATGGCTGGGCTGAAGGTGATGTCGTCAGTGCAGGCAGAGTAATAGCGCTGCATGGCATCCACACGTGGGGCTTCTAAAGAGTCAGAAAGGGGTCCCGGTTGGTCACAAAGGGCTGCAATGCTCCTGGTGGGTTCAGAGAGGCACATTTTAGTGAAGTGGCCTTGCCACATCAGGAGCAATGAGAGTTCTTTGCAGGGCTGTTCTTTTGGGAGCGCCTGTCCGATCAACACTGGGACCCGCAGTGCTGCAGTGGTGATCATCCCTTCTACATGGGGCTCCTCAGCAACTGCTGTCGGCGGTGGCAGCCAAGCCGGAGGTTGGGGGAGGCAAGCATCAAAGGCTGCTATATGGTGAGCTGCAGCTTCTAGGAAGCAGACCACCTCTATGATCTTGGTAAAGGAGGCATTATTTCTCTCCAGTAGTCTCTTTCAAGTCGTCCTTGACCACAATCCTCACACGCAGGTATCTTAGACAAGTCACTCCACCTCCCCAATAGTCGATTGTGCACTGGCATGCTAGGTTTTGTAGTGCCCCCAGGTAAGCATCTGCTCTCTTACCTGGCTGCTGTACCCTGATTCTGAGCAGGTACCGGGCATAGAGATGTTTGTTGGAGGCTGGTACATGCCTTCCAGGATGACCATCACTGGTTCAAAATCCATGCAGTCTCAGATATCCTTGAAAGCGTGCAGCCCCAGCTGGTGCGTGGTACCATGAGTTTCTTCTGGTTAATGTTGATGACCTCAGTCTGTGTGTGGATGATTGCCTTAATTGCATGCTTCTAGATCCTGAAGTATGCTGAAGTGTCTGGGTGTTGAGGGTCAATATCCAGCCTCTCGATGGTGAGAAACTTCATGATCCTTTTAATTTTAAGCTAATTAAATTGTGAGCACACTGCTGTGTGGATAATTCTGATCCAAAGTCCACAGACTGTACAAACAGGCTTTAATTAGCTTAAACTTGTACACACCAGTCTCAGTATCTTTGCTGGCTCTTGACTGTCTCCAAAGGGGCTGGCTCAAGTCTTTATATGAACTGGTGATTGGCAGGGGGGGCCAGCATCCCAGGTTGCCTACCTGCAGTGCTGCCAGTGTAGTGGTTGTATCACCACACACACCTCTTCCCTCACCAGCATTTGGGGCCCCAAATAGTCCTTCAAAGTGAAGCAACACTTCACTTTGAATCTGCAGGAATCATCTGCATCCAGTGCTCCCACTTCTCTGCCTCAGAGAGACTGGATGCAGACTGGGAGATCACTTTGCTGAGCACCTTTGCTCTGTCTGCATCAGTGACCGCGACCTCCCAGTGACCAACCATTTCAATTCTGTGCCCCCTTTCTGTGCTGTAAATTGGAGGAGCAACACCTAATATTCCCTCTGGGCACTCTCCAACCGGATGGAACGAACATCGACTTCTTCGTTTTCTGCTAAACCATTCTCTGTTCTCCCTCCTTCCTTATCCCTTTGTCTCCTTTCCTCCAGCCCTCCACTCCTTGCTGGTTCATTCACAGAACTATCCCCCCTCCTTCTGTTTCTCTTATTCCCACTCTCCCTTAACCACATGACATCTTGCTTGTATTCCTCCCCCTGCACCCCCTCCTCATTTTATTCTGTTGCTTGCCTACATTTTGCTCATACCTTGCTGAAGTCTGAAACATTGGTTATGTATCTCTATCTTTGTGATTATAAAGTACTCTGACCTGCTGAGTTTTTCCAGCATTGTGTTTTTACTGCAATCACTGTGTGCAGACTTTTGTGTTTCACTCTTACTTTCTTTGTCCTCCACCATCTTACTCTGCTTCCAAGCACTTTCTTTGCTTTCCATGCTATCCTTAACCTTCTTAGTCCCTCAATCTGTCTTGGATCCCAACCCTCTGCCAGAATAGTTGAAAGGCACCTGTATGAATCTAGCAAATTTCCCCGCCAGAATATTGGTCCCCTTCTAATCAGGTGGAACCATTCTCTTGCACAGGGAACTTCTGCCCCAGGAGAGATCCCATTTGTTTATAAATCTGAAATGCTTCCTCCTGCACCAACAGGTCAGCCATGTGTTGACGCTCTGTATCTTCTCTTGCTCTCACTGGCACATGGCATTGGTAATAATCCAGAGATTACCACCTGTATTTGTTTTGCAGGACTTAATCTCATCTGCTCTGCCATTCCATCATGAGCTGATCCACTCTCCCACTCAGTCCCACTCCCCTGCTTTCCCCCCCTCCAATAACCTTTGATACTCTGAATATTCAGGTACCTGTCAATCTATGTCCAAGAATCATCAAACATTCTTCATGCTAACCTCTTAATTCCAGGAATCATTCTTGTGAATATTTTCTGAACCCTCTCCAATACCAGCACGTTCTTTCTTAAATAAGAGCCCAAAACTGTACCCTGTACTCCATATGAAGCCTCAACATCATATCCCAACTCTTGTATTCTATTCCTCATTGGCCTTCTTCACCACTGACAACTGCATGTTAACCTTTTGGTTATTCAATGTGAGGTTACCCAAGTCCCTTTGCACGTCTGAATTTTGAACTTTCTCCCCATCCAATTAATAGTCTGCCCTTTTATTCTTCTACCAAAGTGCATGACCATACACTTTCCAACATTGTATTTTGTTTGTCAATTCTTTGCCCATTCTCCTATCTTCAGTCTCTCTGCAGCCTCTCCATTTCCTCATCACTACTTGCACCTCCACCTATCTTTGTATCATCTGTGTACTTAACCACAAAGCCATTTATTCTGCAATCCAAATAATTAACCTACAATGTAAAAAGAATTGGTCCCTACATCGGCCCCTGCGGAACACCACTAATAACTGGTAGCCAATCAGAATAGGATCCATTTATTCCCAATCTGCTTGCTGTCAACCAGCCAATGCTTTTCCCATGCTAGTATCTTTCTTGTAATTCCATGGGCTCACATCTTGTTAAGAAGCCTCATGTTGTCAAATGCTTTTGAAAGTCCAAATATACAACATCCACAGCATCTCCTTTGCCTAGCCTATTTTTGGTTTCCTCAAAAAGTTACAGAAGGATTGTTAGGCAAGTTTTCCTCTTTTGAAAACCATGTTGACTTTGATCTGTTTTGTCATGCACCTCCAGGAATTCCATAACCTCATTCTTGACAACTGACTCTCAGCCAGCAATATGAGGTTATTCTTTCTGCTGCCTCTCTATTTTTAAAATAGCAGAATGACCTTTGCAATTTACCAGACCCCCAGAATGATCACAAAATCTTTTGATTCTTGGAAGATCATTTCTGATCTCTCCACAATCTCTAAAGCTACTTCTTTCAGAACCAAAGAGCGTATTCCATCTGGTCTGGGAGACATATCTGCCCTTAGACCTTTTAGCTTGCCAAACACCTCTCTGGTTATTGTGACTGTACTCACCTCTCTTCCCTGACAACTTTGAAAGTCAGATATACTCCTAGTGACTTTGACAGTGAAGACTCATGTAAAATGCTCATTCAATTCCTCTGCCAGGTTGTCTCCCATTAGAATTTTTTCAGTGGCATTTTCGATCAGTCCTATAATCTAGTCTCTTTTACAGCTTCCTTCCTAACTCCCAATATTCCCTCTTTAGGACCTTATCCCTACTCCTATCTATGGTATGTCATGGCGCAATTGGACTATAACATCTGGCTGCTCACCCTCCCATTTGAGAATGTTGTGGACTCTATCTGAGATGTTGTTGACCCTGGCACCAGGGAGGCAACATACCATCTGTTCACAGAGCTTCCTATCTGTTCCCCAACTATCGAATCCCCAATCACTATCCTCTTCTTCCCCCTTCCCTTCTGAGCCAAAGGACCAGACTCTATGCCATAGATTTACCATTATGAATTGTCCCTGGTAGATTGTCCTCGCTTTAACAATATCCAAAACATATTTATTATTATGGGGAACAGGCACAGGGATGATCTGCACTGACCTGACCTACATCCTTGGTACCAATATGTGTCACATCTTCAGGCTGCTCTCAATTTTAAGAATGCTGTGGACTTGATCTGATATGTCCTTGAAACCATGCACCATGGAGGAAACATCTCATTTAGGAGTCTCAGTCTTGGTCACAGAATCTCCTATCAGTTGCCTAGCACTTCACTCCATTGAGTTGCCTATCCTTTTCTTCCCGTTCTTTTCTGCATCAGACTCAGGGCCAATGACTACTTCAATTTCCTCCTGGTAGCTCATTTCTTTCCCACAACCCCCACCCCACCCCCAAACAGCATCCAAAACATTAGCCAAATCCAAGATGTTAAGGGAAAATGGTATTAGAGCCGGATCCACAAGGCTGAGGTACAGCTTCTTTGCACAGATAGTAAGTCTGCTGAATAATTGCTGAACCATTAAAACAGCTCCCTGTGAATGTACTATGTCTACAAGATGTGTATGTAGGTTCTATATATTATGTATGGTTTGTCCATATGTATGTTTGCACTGCTTTTTGCACTGGGGAACACTATTTTGTAAGGTTGTACCTCTTTAATCAGGTGACCGTGGGACCTGGCTATTGCTGGACCATAGAAAATGCCAGAAAGCAGAAATTGACCCCTATGTAAACATATCAAAGATAGAACAAATCTTAAAACAGTGGGGCGGCACAGTTAGCATAATGGTTAGCACAATGCCCTTGCAGTACCAGCAAGTTGGTCTGGGGTTTGAGTCCCCTACTGTCTGTAAGGAGTTTGTATTAACGGCGGCAGATTCAAAATGTGGTGGACCACAGAGCACCACAAAATAGAAGTTCATCCTGTACTGTTACAATCGGTGATAAGTAAACTTGAACAATTTAAAATAAAGATGTTCATGAGAATCTATGAAGAACTTCACTATCAACGAGCATTTCTGGCAGTAAATTGGGGGGGGGGGGGTGGGGGTTTGAGGCATGACAAATATAAAACTTCATAATGTTTAAATCCACTTTCTGCATCTCAACAGGTGGTTTGTGTCCTTCCATCTAACCGCAAAGACAAGTACGATACAATCAAGAAATATTTGTGTGTTGAATGCCCTACACCAAGTCAATGTGTTGTTGCCCGCACTCTGAGCAAGCCTCAGTCGTTGATGGCTATTTCCACAAAAATTGCTTTACAGATGAATTGTAAAATGGGTGGTGAACTGTGGAGTGTTGAGATACCTGTAAGTATTTTCCAAGAATGAAAATGAACCAGGTTTATGAGCAGGGATCTGTCACAATCATTCACTCCGTGCCTCACTCAAAGTCCTGGTAAAATTAGCCTCTCTTGCTGCGGTAACTATCATGCCTACTGAAAAATGGATTAGCTCATGATTAAATGGCGGGGAAGGCTTGATAGGTTGAATAGCTATTTCAACTCCTGTGTCTTGTGGTCTCTGGTACCTACCTGGGTAGCTGTTCTCTGGTGGTGCAGATCTTCAAGTTGCATTGCAAATCAAGATGTTTTCAATAGTTCTGAAGATGTATTGGTTCTGTATTGAACTGGCACAAGTATGAGCCCACAGGGTTGGTGGGAGGGAACTCAAATCCAAACATAATAAATTGTGAAATTATTTTCAATTTGATTGGAGCCAGGAGTTTAAGAATTACATTGATTCATCCATAGAGAGCCATATACTTATGTCAAGATCACAGTGGCATCCAATTTGTCCCTAGCAATCCACTAGATTTGTACTTTTAAATAGCTTTTAAACTTGCGGGCGCTGAAAGACTGAATCATTGCAGTTAATAAAATTTCAATATGAAGATGGTTTTCTATTTTGCTTTTTGGTTAGTGTGGTTGAAGAATTTTCTTTTTAGAAGCTCACTATTTGGGAGGTAATTGTCCAAATTACCATGATGTTCCTCCATTATTTGTGTGGAAAGCTTTGAGAGGCATGCTGGGAATACTGGAGGAAGTGTTGTCTGCCAGCTGCATCCCAAATACTTAGCTTTTCATTGAAGATTGAAATACTGTACTTTTAAAATCACTATCCGCAAAATATTCAGGATTTGATAGTTTTTCAAATATGCCCTTTAATCAAAAATTGCTGATGGAATGCTAACACCTCTACTTGCTTAGAAGGTTGAAGAACTTTGACATGTCTCTCACCAATTTTCCCTTGATTAACCATCGGGATTCGTCACAACTTGATCAGAACCAGTTCTGCTAAGATAGCAAGAAATTGCAGGGATTTGCGAATGCAGCCCAGACAACCATGTAAACCAACCTATCCTCCCTTGATGCTGTCTACAATTCCCGCTGCCTACAAAATGCAGCCAACATATTAAAAGACATTATTCCATCTAAGTTTTTCTTCCCTCCCCCCCCCAAAGGTCAGGCTAAAGATGCCAGATTCAAGGGCATTTTCCCTGCTGTTATCATACTATTGAATGGATCTCTCACTGGTGAAATGATGTTGCGTTTGCACTATTTTAATGGAACTTTTTCTTTGTGACTGTACCTTTGTTTAATTTTGCACTATCTGTTGTGCTCAAGGATAGATTGAACTGCCTGTTTTACACAGGTGTTTTCACTGTATCTCAGTACATATAACAATAAACAATTTAATTTCAAAAATGTTGAACATGCCAAGTTTTGACCAAGTTCAACAGGGAATGACCACATTTTTACTCCAGTTACTAACATTTGCACATGTAGGTGATTCTCCAACCAGATGGTATTATCGTTGATTTTTCCTGTTTCCATTGGGGACCCTCCATCTCCTGTCTCCCTCTCTTTCCCCACCCTTCTGTCTCTCTTCTTCCAGCTCTCCATCCCATTCCCTCTCCATTCACAGAGCCTTCATTAACATCACTTATAAACTTTCTTCTCTTCTGTCCTCTCACCCATATCCACCTCTTGTCTGTGGGCCTGTGCTCCTTCACCCTGCCCCCACCTTTTTATTCAGGCACCTGTCTGCTTTTTGGTCATATCTTGATGAAAGGCTCAGGCCCAAAACATTGGCTATGTATCTATCTTTGATATATAAAACAACACTGCGTGACCTGCTGAGTTTCTCCAGCTTTTTTGCACATGGAGGGATGTTTTTGGTGGATTTTGTTGCTCTTGTTATGAGTACAGAGGACCCCAAAAACCAGCAGCAATAGAAATTCAACAAGAGAAATGGTTACTTAAACAAAAGTTGCTTTTGAGGGAGTCACGTGATGGAGTAGTGGCTGATAGGGTAAAACCAGCGCTCTCCAGAAAAGAAAAAAAGTTAAGAAAAGACAAAGTTCAATAAATATAAAATATAAGAAATAAAAGATAAAGTTGCAGAGAAGAGAAAGAAGCTGGCACCTAAGAAGGAAAAAGTAAAAATAACAGGGAAAAAAAAGACGCCGGAAAAGAAAGAAGGCCTTACCTGCATGAAGGAACAGGGAGTCGTGGTGGCGAAGAGTGCCTGATCTCCGAGGTTGGTGTCGGTCCTGCAGAGTCGCGACTCCCCGACCGGTGGACTGCAAAAATGGCTCTCTGAGCCAAACAAAAGTGCATGTGCAAGGAACCGCGCATGAGCAGTGCTCAATCTAAGGTAAAGGAAAACACTGATGGGAGGGATGCTCAACCGAGGAGCGGGCAATCACGGCACGACCAGCTGAGGGACGCACGACACCAGGGCTCTCAGCTGGAAGATGAGGAGAGGGAGTGAACTACCAGGTGAGAAAGAAAGTTGATGGGGTGAACAGTAAGAGGAGCAGTAGCAGGAGGCTCGACAGATGAGCAGCTCAGAAGGAGAGGACCAACAGAGGCCAAGCAAGAAGAGGACTGACAAAGTGAGACAAGCAACTCATTAGAAAAATCAGAAGAGAGACAGATACAAAGAGAAGAAGACACAAACACAGGTACAGATACAGAAGAAGAGGAAGACCAAGATCTTCACAGAGAAATAGAAGGTAAAACAGGTAGACAGAATATAGATAAAGCTTTTTTTTGAAGAACAAATGAGAGCATTAAAAGAATGGTGTCATTTGAATTTAGTGCAATTAAAAGAAAAATGAAAAGAACAGAAGATAAAATTCAAAGATTAGAACTAGTCATGACAGAAATTGGGAAAAGAGTAGAAAATGTGGAAGAACAAGAAACGGCTGTAAAAATGGAAGTAAACGACCTAAGAGGAAAATTGGAAGAAAGTGATTTAAAAAATTAGAGACACAAGAGTTGTTAGCTCAGAAAATTGATATTTTGGAAAATTATAGTAGGTGAAACAACATAAAAACAGTGGGCCGAAAGGAAGATGAGGAAGGCACAGATATGAAGGAATTTATAAAAGAACGGATCCGAAGGTCCTGGGAACAACAGAAGGGCACACAAAACACTAGCTCCAAAACCACAGATACATAAAAAAATCAAGATCCATTTTAGTAAAATTTTTGACATATACAACAAGAGAAAATATACTGGAGCAGGCAAGGAATAAAATTAGAGAAGACAATAAACTATTGGAATACAAGGGTCAAAAAATATTTTTTTACCCAGACATAAGTTTTGAACTCTTAAAGAAGAGAAAGGAGTTTAATACAGCAAAATCGATCCTATGGAAAAAAAGTTTATAAATTCATGTTAAGACATCCAGCTGTGTTTAAAATATTTATCCCGGGGGAGCAAAACAGACTGTTCTCGGATCCGGAGGAAGCACAAGAATTTGCAGAACGCTTGCAGGACAGAAGGAGAGATGAAGAGATATAATAAGAATGAAGAACGGTGATAAAGTGTATATATGTAAAGATGTCAAAACAATGTATATGTAAAGAACTAAAGAAGGAAGGAAGTAAGGGGGGAAAGGGAGAACTTTGTTACATGTGTGTATATATAAAAAAAAGTGTTTTCTGGGCTGGGGGGTAGAGAATAACTGTCACTGCCAAATCAGTTGAGACTTGCGAGCTGGATCGCAATCCAAATGGAAAGGGGAGTTGTGGTTGCCCGGCAAGGGATAAGGGGCAATTCAGAAGGGGGGGATATTTGGGGTTAAGATAATATTGGACGTGGGAGTTGTTGGAGTATTTTATGTTTTAAATGTGCTGTCATACATTGAGTTTAAAAAGGGAAAACTGAGAAATGAAAATGGGTGGTGAGGAAGCAGAAATGAGGTGCAAACAGGATATGAGATGGCCACGTTGAACTATAATACTATAAACATTAATGGAATACATAACCAAATTAAAAGGAAGAAGCTATTAAATTTACTGAAAAAAGAAAAAAATAGATATAGCAGTTGTGCAGGAAATGTATCTAACTGAAGTGGAACATAAAGAGAAACTGGGTAGGACACATAGCAACAGCATCATATAATTCAAAATCTAGAGGTGTAGCTATATTAATTAATAAAAATGTACCAATCAAAATAGAGGAGGAAATAATAGATCCAGCAGGGAGGTATGTAATGATAAAGTGTCAGATATTTTCAGAATTTGGGAATTTGCTCAATATATATGCACCTAATGAAGAGGATCAAAAGTTTATGCAAGATATCTTTTTGAAGATTGTAGATACACAGGGGAATATGTTGATAGGAGGGGATTTTAACCTTAATTTGGATCCAATGTTGGATAAAACTCGACAAAAGACTAGTAAAAAGAATAAAGTGGCCAAATTTATGGTTAAATCAATGCAGGAAATGAAACTTACGAATATATGGAGGAGGCAGCACCCAAGAGAGAAGGAATACTCATATTATTCAAGTAGGCATAAAACATACTCAAGGATTGATATGTTTTTGTTGTCGGCCCATATTCAAGGGTGAGTTAGGAAAACTGAATATAAAGCTAGACTACTATCTGATCATTCACCCTTGTTATTAGCAATAGAACTGGAGGACATCCCACCAAGAACATGTAGATGGAGGTTAAACTCCATGCTACTTAAAAGGCAGGAATTTAGAGAGTTTATTGAACGCCAAATTAAAACATATTTTGAAATAAATATGGAATCAGTGAAAGACAAATTTATATTATAGGACACAATGAAAGCCTTCATTAGAGGGCAGATAATAAGTTATGTAACTAAGATGAAAAAGGACTACAATCGGGAAATGGAGCAGTTGGAAAGGGAGATAGTAAGTACAGAAAAGGAACTACTAAAAAGGGATGATATAACAAAAAGGAGAGAATTGGTGGAGAAAAAAATTAAATACGAAACATTACAAGCGTATAAGGTGGAGAAGAACATAATGAAAACAAAGCAAAAGTATTACGAACTAGGAGAAAAAACACAAAATATTAGCCTGGCAACTTAAAACAGAACAAGCTAAAAGAACTGTATTGGCATCAAGGAAAAAGGACAAACAAATTACATATAACCCAATAGAGATTAATGAGAACTTTAAGGAATTTTATGAACAATTATACCAAACTGAGAATGAGGGGAAAGAAGAGTTTTTAACTAAAATTGAACTGCTGAAATTGCAAGAAGAGGAACAAAAAAAACTGATAAAACCATTTGAAATAGAGGAAGAACAGGATATATTTAAAAAAGCTGCCAAACAATAAAACACCAGGAGAGGATGGATTCCCAATAGAATTCTATAAAGCATTTAAAGAGTTATTAATTCCTCCTCTCCTGGAAGTAATGAATCAGATAGAAGAAACACAAAACTTGCCAGATTCATGTAAGACAGCAATAATTACAGTAATACCAAAGACAGGGGAAGGATCCACTAACACCAACATCATATAGGCCAATATCTCTTCTTAATTCAGATTATAAGATAATAGCATAATTATTAGCATACAGATTGGCTGTTTTGTACCAAAAATAGTAAAACAAGATCAAACTGGATTTATTTAAAAAAGACAAACAGCAGATAATGTCTGTAAACTTAATAATCTAATTCATGCAGTTCAAGGAAATAAGAAGCCAACAGTGGCTGTTGCTTTAGACGCAGAAAAAGCCTTTGACAGAGTAGAATGGAATTATTTGTTTAAAGTATTACAGAGGTTCAATCTACCAGAAAAATATATTAATTGGATTAAAGCATTATATAATGAACCATTTGCGAAGGTAACAGTAAATTGATATGTATCGAACCAATTTAAATTATAGGTCAACTAGACAGGGATGTCCATTATCCCCCTCATTGTTTGCTTTAGCTGTAGAACCATTGGCAGAACTGATGAGAACAGAAAATAAAATAAAAGGGATAAAAATAAAGGAGGAGTATAAAATTAGTTTATTTGCAGATTACATCATAGTATACTTAATAAAACCAGAAATATCAATAAAAGAATTACATAAGAAATTGAAGGAGTATGGAGAAATATCGGGGTACAAGATCAATGCAAATAAAAGTGAAGTGATGCCAATGAGTAACGCGAATTATACAGAATTTAAAAAAGAATCGCCATTAAATGGCAATCACAAGCAATCCGATACTTAGGTATTAGGTTAGATAATAATTTAAGCCACCTGTGCAAACTAAATTATCAGCCACTAATAAAGAAATTGCAGGAAGACTTAGAACATTGGAAAGAATTACCGCTAACGTTGATAAGGAAGGTAAATTTAATTAAAATGAATGTCTTCCCAAGGATACAATACTTATTTCAATCGTTGCCATTTCCCTTAACAGAGAAATTCTTTAATGAACTAAAAAAGAGAATAATAAGAAAATTCTTGTGGAAAGGGGGGAAACTGAGGATAGCATTAGATAAATTAACAGAGAGGCACAACCAAGGAGGTTTGCAGTTGCCAAACTTTTAAAATTATTATAGAGCAGCACAATTAAGGTGTTAACAGATTTTTACCAGACAAGGGAAAAACCAAACTGGACTAAGATAGAACTAGATAAAATAGGGAAGAAGGTACCGGAATATTTACTTTATAAGTGGTGCAATATAAAAGCTCACCAATATTGCATCATTTACTTAATATATGGAAGAAGATCCATTTAGAAAGGAAAAAAATGAATTACCAAATACCAAAATTGTTATTTACACAAAACCCACTTTTACAATAGATAACCTTTCCTTTAGAGAATGGGAGAGAAAAGGAATCAAAAGAATAGAAAATTGTGTTTTGTGAAATAATTTATTAACATTTGAACAGTTGAAGTACAAATATGGAATAATTCGTGGTACAATGTTTGCATATCATCAACTGAAAGCTTATTTAAAGGATAAATTGGGAAACAGACTGAGATTACCGGAAGGAAGCAGCTTTGAATATGTGATTACAGACATGATGATAATTAAAAGATTTATAATGAACATGTACATTAAGCTGCAAGATAAGGAAAATAATGAAATAAGCTATAAACCTAAACAAAAATGGGAAAAGGATTTAAACATAAAGATTAAAAATGAGACATGGGAAAAGTTATGTTCTGCAACTATGAAGAATATAATAAACACAAGGTTACGCATGATACAGTATAATTGGTTACACAGGTTATATATCACACCCCAAAAGTTAAAAAAAAATGGGATGCAACATTATCAGATAGATATTTTCACTGTAAGAAGGAAATGGGAACAACAGTACATGCAATTTGGGCATGTAAGAAAGTGAAAATGTTTTGGGAAGATCTAAATCAGATATTAAATAAAATCTCAAAAAATAACATATCAAAAAATCCAGAGAACTTTCTTCTAAGTAATATAAGTAAGGAATTAGGCCTCAAATTGGATAAAGTGCAAAAAAGATTTATTATGATAGCCTTAGCAGTAGCAAAAAAATGTATAATGTCAACTTGGAAAATGGAAGAGAGCCTGAGAATACAGCAATGGTACATGGAAATGAATAAATGTATTCCATTGGAAAAACTAACATATAATTTAAAAAATAGTCACATTATTTGAACAAATTTGGGAACCATACATGGACCATAACAGAGAGGGCTCGCCTCAGAACTCCACCCCCTAAAATGATAAGAAGACAGAACAACTTGATCCAGTGTGTAAAAGTAGATGACACATTTTTCTTGTTCATTTTTCATTGTGTGATGACATTGTTTAATGGTTTTATTGTATATGTTGAATATTTATTGGTTTTAGAGGGGGTGTGAAGAGGGAGGGAGGGTAGGGGGGGGTAAAAAAAAGGGAGAAAATGCCAGTGTCTATTTAATGAGAAACGTTTGTGTATATTTTGGTTGATACGGTTCACAGTGTGAAAAATTTAAAAAAAATAAACCTAAAAAAAAAACCAAAAGTTGCTTTTAATTATCTTTAAACATGAAAACAGGATCAAGCTTTAACTTATTACCATTAACTGACCTAAACTAGCCTCCTTCCAATTCTAAGTGCACGTGTATGTGCGTGTTCAGAAAAGTTATTTGATTCACAGTCCAATCTCACTTCTCATTCCTCCAAGTTCACCGATATCAGCCAATTCTTATACTGTGCACATAAATTAACTTTTATGAATTTCACCAGGCTTTGGTGTTTGAATGGTTTGGTGCCCTAATGGTTACTGCTCAGGAAGGTTCTTGTCAGTTTGCAGAGAGATTTGTTGCTCGTTGGACACCCACAACTGATCCCTTTTAATCAGCCACGTCAATATCTTGCTGAAAAAACTTGCCCCATTAGGGTTTTCCAGATGATAATCTATTTCAGGTCACCACAGAGTTCCATTTGTTTCTCTTATTTCAAATGAAACATTATGCAACCAGTCCTCTCCTTTTGTATGGACCACATGGACTTTGTCTAGGCTGAACTAAGAACTCACAACCCAGCTTCAAAATGGGGGTTTTCCACAATCTTGCCAGCTTGCTGCTGCTTCTGAAGTGTAGAACTGAATTCTCTCTCTCTCTCTCTCTCTTCCCCCCCCCCCCCCCCCCTTAGAAGATCCAACTGCAGTCAGACAGACTGCGGCTCCAAACCTAATCTTCCAAGTTCATCTGTTGCTTTCCAAAACAAAAATCCATTAGTCCACAGCATGTCCAATTGATGCCGACTTGTGAAGTCTCTATGGGCATTCTTCAAAGTTTCTGCAAAGGAATCTGGAGCCTGGACTGTCTGGCTTGAGCAGAGCTCTAGCATTTTAAATGAAATCTGATTTGAAGTGTTTGTATGTTAACTACACTTTTTTTTATAAAAACCTGCCACAATTTATCTCCTATAAAACATTTCTATATACAATACCAAATATAACCTGATGTGTCACACTCTGTTGCCCTTTAGTGATTGTGAAGAAATAATGGCATTATGATGACTAGTTCTACATGCTGATTTAAGAAGGTGGCTATTAGTGAATGGGCCATTTATATTGTATCTCTTAACATGCTGAATATTTTACAGCTGAAGCAGCTGATGGTGATTGGTATCGACTGTTACCATGATAATGTTGCTGGAAGAAAGTCCATTGTAGGATTTGTTGCCAGTCTTAATCAAACAATAACCAGGTAAGCTCCAGTTGAACTTATCTTTTGAAAAACAAATTCTAATTGGATATGCTACTTGTCTGAACTATAGAACACTGCAGCTCAGAAACAGGCCCTTCTAGTTTGTGTCAAATTATTATTCTACCTAGTCCCATATTCTTCTGTACCTCTCCCATCTATTTACCAGTACAAATTTTTCTTAAATGTCAGAATTAAGCCCACATTTACCACTTCAGCTGGCAGCTCGTTCCATGCTCCCTCCATTCTCTGTGTGAAGAAATTCCACTGAGGATTCCCCTAAATTTCTCCCTTTTCACCCATATTCTCTAGTTTCCACTGAACTGAAATTTTCACAGTTCTGCCCTGGGTTGTTTGGTTGAAATCAAATTAAATGTTTACTTTTTCAGAAGCTTGTCAAGTGGCAATATTGGCTTTTGGAAAGAGGCCAACTTGTTTGTGAAGAGGGATAATGAGAACTCTTCATCTTCATGAATTCAACTTAATGAACAAAGACAACTGTTTCAAAATCTTCTTCTTCACTATTTATTTGGCACTTTGAACAACCCATCCTAAAAACCTATCAGTTCTAATGTAGAGTCTTCAAACTAAAATGTTAACAGTTTCTCCATAGAAGCTGCCTGGTCTAAATGTTTGCAGATTTTAATTTTTTTCACCCTGAAACATAACTTTAGGTAGAGCTGAGAGCCAACCTGGAATAGTTGATGGAGCTTACAGAATTGTAACAGAACTGAACTCTGCTCTCATTTACCAAAATTCTCTGGACTGGACAGGTCCTGGTGGATTGGAAGACAGTGAATGTCACGCCACCTTTCAAAAAAGGATGTAAGCAGAAGGCAGGGTACTATAGGCCAGTCATTTACACCTGTAGTTGGGGAAAAGGCTTGTTATTTACACAAAAGGCTTGAAGAAAAAACAGCAGGACATCTGGAGCGAAATGGATCCATCAGCAGATGAAGCATGGGTTCGGCAAAGGCAGATCCCTGTTTGATAAACTTGTTGGAGTTCTTTGAGGATATAATGAGTGTAGTAGATAGAGGGGATCAGATGGATGTTGTTTACTTGGATTTCCACAAGGGGTTTGATATGGATTTGCATAAAAGAGAAGGATGCATGGAGTTGGGGTGATGTATTCGCATGGACAGAGGATTGGTTAATCAATAGAAACCAGAGAGTTGAGATTCAGGAGATTTTTGGTTGGCAATCTTCTGATTGCCACAGGGGCTCGGTACTGGGTCCACAATGGTTCACAATATACATTAATGATCTGGAAGAGGGGACAGATGTAGTGAATCTAAGTTTGTTGATGATAATAAATTGAATGAAAATCAAATTGAGCAGAGGATGCAAAGAATCTGCAGAGAGATATAGATTAAGTGAGTGGGCAAGGGTCTGTCAGATGTTGGTAAATGTGAGGTTATCCACTTCGGAAGGAAAAATGGAAGATCAGATTATTATTTAATGGCAAGCAATTGCAGCATTTTCCGTGCAGAAGAACTCAGGAAAGCCTGTGCATGAATCGCAAAAAGGTTGGTTTGCAGGTGCAGCAGGCTATCAAGAAGGCAAATGGAATGTTGGCCATCATTGCTGGAGGGATTGAATGTAGGAGCAGGGAAGTTACGGTGTAACCACAAGATATTGGGGGAACCACATCTGGAGTACTGGTTCTGGTTTCCTTACTTGAAAGATGTACTGGCTGTGAAGACAGTGCAGAGGAGGTTCACCAGGTTGATTCCAGAGATGAAGGGGTTAGCCTATGAGGAGGGATTGAGTCATCTGGGACTGTACTCACTGGAATTTAGAAGAAAGAGAGGGTCTCTTTTAGAAACGTATAATTATGAAAGGCATCCTTAAGATACAGGTAGGTACGTTGTTTTCAATGGTGGGCAAGACTAGAATAAGGAGACATTGTCTTGTGATTCAGGGAAAAAGATTTAGGTTGGAGATTAGGAGGAACTGCTTTTCCAAGGTGATGAATCTATGATTTAAACAATGGAGGCAACCTCAAGTAAAAAAATTTTAAGACCAGGTTGGATAGATTTTTATATTGTTGGGGAATTAAAGGATGTGGGGAAAAGGTAGGTCAGTAGAGATGAGCCTATCATTAGATCAACTATGATCACATTGAATGGCAGAGCTGGCTCGATGGGCCAGATGGCCATCTCCTCCTCCTATTTCTTATGTTCTTATAAAAGTAGCTTCTCACACTTGGTCAAAAGTCTTGACAAGCTCTACACATAAATACTGCTCTTAGATTTGGTTTTTAATGTTGAGATTGTAGCCAGTGGTTTAATTTGGAATATTTCCAGGTGTAGTAGTGAAACACAACTGTATATGCAGCAATATTGAGCCACAAAAAGCTGCTGGAGGAACAGCAGGTCAGGCAGCATCCGTGGGGGGTGGGGGGGGGGGGAATGTCCAGGCAATGCTTAGACTCTGCACCCTTTATTGAAGCTAAAATGGGAAGGGTCACATCAGCAACAATATCAAGGGGTGGAAGAAGCTGGGTAAGGGTTCAGAGATAGGGTATTGTAGAGGTGGAGAGATAGAGGAAGAAATCACAGGGCTGGGGGGTGGAGAGGGGTTAGAGAAGCAAGAGTGAGTAGTTAAAGAAGAGATGGAAGCAATGGATGAAACAAAGGACCCACATATATAGAAACCATAGAAAAATGACAGCACAGAAAACAGGTCACTCAGCCCTTCTAGTCTGTACCAAAACGTCATTCCTCTAGTTCCACTGTCCTGCACCCATTGCATAACCCTCCAAAATTTTCCCATCCATATATCTATCCAATTTATATGTATAAGAATGAAGGGAAGTTCAATCTTAAACCCAGAGAGCATCAGTGCTCAGCATAATAACTTTGGAGATTCTGATGTGATGTCTGGGAGTTTTGGTGAGTGTGAGGAGTGGGCCTGGGATTATAAATTGGGAGGGTTAAAATTACCAGATTTTTTAAAAAATGATTTAGCTGCACAAATTCATTTTGTTGCTGCTTTTTTTAATGAAGTGCTTTCTTCCGGGCTATAATTTGGCTGGCATATGGTAGGAGAGGAGATGGCAGAAGAATTTATTTATAAATGGAATTTTAAATTAATTAAAAGGAAAACATATAACCCATTATTGAAATATGTAATTTATATATGGGATAAAATTAAAACAATTTGTGGGATTAAAAGAGGGATTATCCTCAGATGCCTCTATCTCAAAACAGTTTAATACCCATGACTTTGGGTATTAGAATCTTGGTTACCTGGTACCAACATGATCAGGTGCATTGAAGATTGTTATGATTAACAGAGGCAACTTAATTTACCTAACAACATATTCTTCTGCTATCTCCTACTGCTCTCCTTTTTGAGGGATAATGTGCTCAGACATGGAAATTCTTTTTTTTTAAACTTTATTTAAGATTTTTATAACATGAATAAAATAGAAAGTTACAGTAAAAAGATTAAACATAAGATAATAAAAATTACAATACTATATCGGCAGACTAAATAAACTAAACCCCCCCCCCCTCCAAATTAGTACACAACATTAATAACCCAGCTTAAAGTTAGTCCAACCCCCCCAAAATAAAGAGTAAAAGAGTGAAGAGTTAATAAAATGAACAATAATTATATATAAAAAAAACCCCTTACACAAAAAAAGATAAAACATAACAAGTAAAGTTACTAACATCAAAAAAAGAAAAAAATTATCAATACTAAAATATCAAACTTAAATGCATATATTTAGCAAACGGACTCCACTTCAACCCATAAAAAGACATCCTATCCTGAATTGAAAAAGATATCCTTTCCATAGTCAAACAGAACTTCATCTCCAAATACCACCTATTTAAAGTTAATATATTTCTATCTTTCCAAGTAAGAGCTATACATTTCTTGGCCACAGCTAAAGCTAAATAGATAAAAGAAATCTAATAATCTTGTAGGTCCAAATCAATAAAAATATACCAGAATCTAATACAAGACAAATATTATATAAACTATTAAATATAGATTGAATACCCTTCCAAAACTATTGCAATCGATCACAAAACCAAACAGTATGCAAAAAAGTATTAGCCATCTGGTCACAACGAAAACAGCAATCCGACTTACTAAGACCAAACTTTTTTAATTTCTCCGGTGTTAAATATAACTGATGTATAAAATTGTAATTAATCATTGCTAATCTAGCATTAACCAATTTGAAAGGGGAATGCAACCAAATTTATCTCGTATATATGCTCTGATTCAAGATCAAAGCGCAAAATCTGGACCTCATAGATCAAAAAAGAGATGGGAATCGGATTTGTGCATTGTAATCGCCACAATGCTGGACTGATCTATGTGTAGATAGTATGTCTAACTTAATTCTATGAATTGACTGATTCATTATTATTTTCTGCACCAATTATATCTCATACATAAAAATAAACCAGAATTTTCTGATTGGTGTCTCGGTACCTTTTTACATTCCACCTGGTTGTGCATGAAATTAAGACCCTATTGGATAGAATTGGTGAAATGTTGACAAAAATTGTTGGGGGGGTGGGGGGGGGAACTCCCCTCGAGACCCAGAATTGTTTCTTCTGGGGAATTTGGCAGTTATATAAAAAAGATTTAATAAATCTAAATTTATTAAAATTGCATTGTCAATAGCCGGGAAATATATATTTTCAGGTAAGGATGTAAATGAAAAATGGAGGATATTCAAAAAAGAAATTTTGAGGGTACAGAGTAGATATGTCCCAGTGAGGATCAAAGGAAAGGCTGGAAGTCATAGGGAGGCTTGGTTTTCGAGGAATATTGAAAATTTGGTTAGGAGAAAAAGGGAGGTGTACAAGAGGTATAAAGAGCAGGGAGCTGAGAGTTTGAAGGAGGACTACAAGGAGTGTAGAAGGAATCTTAAGAAAGAAATGAGAAAGGCCAAAAAAAGGCACGAAGAGGCTTTGGCAGACAGAGTAAAATTAAATCCCAAGGGTTTCTATAGGTACATTAAAAGTAAAAGATTAGTGAGGGATAAAATTGGACCCCTTGTAGATAGCAAGGGTAGGCTGAGTGAGAAGTTAGAGGAAATGGGGGAAATTTTGAATGATTTCTTTGCCTTGGTATTCACTAGGGAAAAAAATATTGAACCAGTTGAAGTAAAGAAAAATAGTGGGGAGGTCATGAAGCATACAAGGATAACCAAGGAGGTAGTGATGGCTGTGTTGAAAAAGATAAAGGTGGATAAATCTCCGGGACCGGACAAAATATTCCCAAGGACACTCAGGGAGGCTTGTGGACAGATAGTGGGGCCATTAACAGAGATATTTAGGATGTCACTGGCCACGGGGGTAGTGCCAAAGGATTGGAGGGTGGCGCATGTGGTTCCGTTGTTTAAGAAAGGGTCCAAATGTAAACCTGGGAATTATAGGCCCATGAGTCTGACGTCTGTGGTGGGTAAGTTGATGGTATTTACAAATATTTGGAGGTACAGGGATTGATAGGGAGTAATCAGCATGGTTTTGTCAGGGGTAGATCATGCTTGACAAACCTGATTGAGTTTTTCAAGGGGGTTACAAAAAAGGTTGATGAAGGGAAAGCTGTGGATGTTGTCTATTTAGACTTTAGTAAAGCTTTTGACAAAGTTCCCCACAGGAGGTTAGGAAAAAAGGTGGAGGCATTAGGTATAAATAAGGAGGTAGTGAAATGGATTCAGCAATGGTTGGATGGGAGGTGTCAGAGAGTAGTGGTAGAAAATTGTTTGTCCAATTGGAGGCCGGTGACTAGTGGAGTTCCTCAGGGATCGGTCCTTGGTCCACTATTGTTTGTTATATATATTAACGATCTGGAAGTAGGGGTGGAGAATTGGATAAGCAAGTTTGCAGATGATAGAAAGATTGGTGGTGTTGTGGACAGTGAGGAAGATTACCGTAGATTAAAAGGTGATTTAGGAAGGCTGGAGGTGTGGGCTGAGAAATGGCTGATGGAATTTAATACAGATAAGTGTGAGGTGTTACATTTTGGAAAGGCAAATCTAAATAGGTCATATACATTGAATGGTAGGCTATTGAGATGTGCAGAGCAACAAAGATATTTAGGAGTTGTGGTAAATAGTACCCTCAAGGCTGATACTCAGGTAGATGGTGTGGTGAAGAAGGCATTTGGAATGCTGGCCTTCATAAATCGGAGTATTGAATTCAAGAGTAGGGAGGTTATGATGAAATTGTACACGGCATTGGTGAGGCCAAATTTGGAGTACTGTGTACAGTTTTGGTCACCAAATTATAGGAAAGATATAAACAAAATAGAGAGAGTGCAGAGAAGGTTAACGAGAATGTTGACAGGATTTCAAGGTTTGAGTTACAGGGAAAGGTTGTGCAGACTAGGGCTTTTTTCTCTGGAGCGTAGAAGATTGAGAGGGGACTTGATAAAGGTGTTTAAGATTTTAAAAGGGACAGACAGAGTAAACGTGGATAGGCTTTTTCAATTAAGAGTGGGGGAGATTCAAACTAGAGGGCATGGTTTAAGATTGAAGGGGGAGAATTATAAAGGGAACATGAGGGGAAATTTCTTTACGCAAAGGGTGGTGGGGATGTGGAATGAGCTTCCGACAGACGTGGTCAAGGCGGGATCATTGGTTACATTTAAGGATAGACTGGATAGTTACATGGATAGGAGGGGACTAGAGGGGTATGGACCGGGTGCTGGTCAGTGGGACTAGGAGGATGGGGATTTGCTACGGCATGTACTAGTAGATTCGAACTGGCCTGTCTGTGATGTGAGTGGTTTATATGGGTGGTTTATATAGAGGTAACTTTACATTGATCGTTGGAACATGGAATTGGAAAGTTGTATTTCCTCTTGAGTCTTAAGAATAGATACAGTTATGTTCGTTGAAATTTTACAACCTTATATAGATATAAATGCCCAGATTGTATAATTTGATATTTGTCAATTAGTATACTCCTTATTAGAAATGTAATACTTTTAAAATGATGTGACTCTGAGATGTCAAACCTTACTCCTGTTGCTTTTTCTTTTTATCTCCTTCTATTCCCTGCTGTCTGCCTCCTTTTCTTTCGAATCTGGGGAGGGACACTGGGAGAACAGGGACTCTTTTTCCTTATTTATTTTTCAATCCTTGTGAATATTTTTCTGATTTTATATTCAATGTATTATTGTTATTAATTGAATCCTATGTTCTGTATTTTCTTAAATCAAAAACAAATTTAAAGAAGTGTGAGCAGTGGGTTTAAAATTGGATGATAAGTGGTAGCCCAAGAACACAAGGGGTAGAGGACCAGACTGATAACATTTCAAATTGAATTTCTAATTAACTGAGCTTTGTTATTAGGTGGTTTTCCCGGTGTATCCTTCAAGATCGTGGACAAGAACTTGTCGATGGATTGAAAGTTTGCTTGCAAGGTAGGGATTTGCATGTTGCTTGCACAACTTTTGACCAGGTAAGAATGCAAGAGTGCCATATCAGCCACTCAGATGTAATTAATTATCTGGTGTGTTAATAATCTGAATGAAGACCATCAGAATATGTACAGCAAATCATCTCCTTGAAGCCAAGTATTGATACAACTACGCTAGAATATTATGTACAGATCTCCAATATATAAGGAAGAATAAATATTTTAAAGGGAATACGCTGAAGCTTTACCAAATTGATCTCTGGCCTAGTGGGTTTATACAAGGAGATAGCAAACAGACCAGGCCCATGTTCTCTGGATTTAAATGGTTACAGTACGCAAGTATATAAAATTCAAAGAGGGCTTGGCAAGACTAAATGTAGGGCTGATACGTCCTCTCACAGTTGTGTCTAATCCAGAATCCCTTTTAAAATGAGGGGGCAATCATTTGAGGTAGTTGTCAAGAAAGTGCTTCACCATTCTGATGTTATAACTGAGTACTGTCAAAATCAAGAGAGACTTTTAGATGTTAAGGGAGCTGAAGAGCTAGATGAATGCAGAGCTGGCACTGAGGTAAGAGTGACACAATCTTATTGAATGAGCACAGATTAGGGGTACAACGAATTGAAAAATACCATTTTACACTGAGGTCATTCTGAACTTACGGAGATGAGTTGTTGAGAAATACTGTCGGTAAAATTGTAGAGATGACCAGAACCCGCAGATCTAGATTCAGAGAAGGGGTAGAAGATTGCAAGAACTCAAGGAAGAATTTGTCACCCAGGTTGTTGGAATCTGAAACCCACCTTCCTGAGAGGGAGGGGGAAGACAGAGACTCAATATCCAAGTATCTAGACCAGGGGGTGGCCAAACATTTTTGGTAGTGGGTCATATACATGAGGAGTCATGGCCCCCCCATATTAAGCACGGCAGTTTCAACCAGACATACTGCAAGGAAAGTGGTGATTTTAGATCAGAAAACCTCTGTGCTAATGAAAATGTACTTCCTATTAAAATAACTATACGACACCATTGAACAGTTTAACTATTGACATTACAGTCAATATGGGCTCACATATTACAGTATGAATTTTTGTATCTGCTGCTTGTAAATTTAAATGAATAAAATAAAACTCATTAAAAATTCTCATTCAAAAAGCAGTGCAAAATAAAAAGCTGGGTGCAAAATAAGAACAGGAAAAAAGATGAAAGGGACAAGACCCTCTCCAACATTCTTCCACAACCCTCAGTGAATACAGTTCATGGCTCAGTGTTGACCTTGAGATGCAACGTGTAAATCTGTCGATAGACTATTAAAGTTAACAGATTCCTTGCCAATCAAACAAACACACTTCCCCTTGACTTCTTTGGGAAAAAATATTAATTTTCCCCACTGTGTGTGACATTTTCGGCACTCTTGCTATTTTCTGTCTTTATAGTTCCACCATATTTAATCAACTGAGGTAAACGTTTTCATTGATGAGTAAAATTTCAACGGTTGGTTTAGTAGTTATTCAAAATGGTAGCGACATTGAAATTAAGATGTGCAATGTACATACAATACAATTTATTTTAGAGACTGTCCTAACAAGCCACATTTTATTTTTAAAATTCACCTTGGGCCACTTCAAAATGGGAAACAGGATGCATTTAGCTTGGGGGCCGTAGTTTGGCCACCTCTGCTCTAGATGGATATTTGCATTTCCAAAGCATTGCAATCTATGGAACTTAATGTTGGCAAATGTGTCCTGAGTGACTTTTAATCTCAGCATTGTGTATTTCACTGAGTTTCTAATGTTTGAGCTTCACTAGGTGAAGGATTGGATGTGTTCCCTTTCAGTAAGTTCAATAATGTTGCTGAAGTGAATCCTGTTCTTGTTTTCTCAGCTGCTTTAAAGTCATGGCATGCATACAACAAGTGTCTACCTTCTCGCATCATGGTGTTCCGTGATGGAGTTGGTGATGGGCAGCTCAACACGGTGGTAAATTATGAGGTTCCACAATTGCTGGATTGTTTGAAATACGTGACTGACTACAAGTAAGTTGTACAAAAAATTCTCAAACACTTGGACAATGAGTATTTTCATTTTTTATTAATAAACTGAGCATATTTTTCACCTTCAGTCCAAAGCTTTCAGTGATTGTTGTGAAGAAGCGCATCAATGCCAGATTCTTTACCCAAGTTGGTGGAAGATTACAGAACCCACCACCTGGTACTGTCATCGACACAGACGTTACAAGACCAGAATGGTAAAGTATCAGCGGTTCATACAAAACTTTGGATGTTCTAAAGGATTTTTGCTGATAAAAATCAGACTTTCACATTCCCTTTCAGGTATGATTTCTATATAGTTAGCCAGTCAGTGAGGGTTGGCACTGTGACACCGACGCACTATAATGTGGTGTTTGACAACAGTAATTTGAAACCAGATTACATGCAACGTCTGACCTACAAATTGTGCCACATGTATTACAACTGGCCGGTAAGTGAAATCTCCACAACAAATTCTTGAATAGTCAGGCTTAAATCAATGTTTTTCAAGTGGCTCTTAGAGCCATCAAATATTGTGGCACAGCAAACAGACCCTTTGGCCTTTTTAGTCTTTACCAAACTATGATTCTGCCTAGTCCTACTGACCTGCACCTAGTCCATTGCCCTCCAAACCCCTCCAATCTACATACTTGTCCTAAATGTGAAAATTAAGCCAATTCAATTAAACCACTTCAGTGAACAGCTCATTGCACACTCCCACTACTTTCTGTGTGAAAACGTTCCCCTAAACTTTTCCCCTTGCACCCTTAACTCTGGTTTGTTTCTCACCTAACCTCAGAGGAAAAAGTCTACTTGCATTTACTCTATTTTGTATACCTCTATCAAATCTCTCCTCATTCTTCTACACTCCAGGGTTGTCTTTGTCATTATAGTAAAACCCCTCATATCCAGAATAAAAGCAACCAGTAGCCTCAAGCAGCTAGCAAAAAAATCGTAGAAAATAATTTTTAAAAAAATGTGTTTAAACTTGGCGTTCCTTGCGATTAGTTTGCCAATCGCGCAACTGGCAAATTCACTTGTCAATTCACTTGCCATAGTTTTTTCTGTATTATTGAATCTATTTTTCTGTATTTGCACAGTCAGTTTGTTTACATTTCTCTGAGTGCATATCTTTTGAGTCGTTTTTTGCACTACTGATAAGTGAAAATTCCACCTGGCGTAAAGGAAAAAGAATCTCCAGGTTGTATGTGATGTCATTCATGTATATGCTCTGACAATAAATCTGAACTTTGTTGTACTCGTATGTAGAGTACTCTGCACAGTTTGACCTCATTTCAGAAGCAGAAGGTTCATTGGATTAATTCTTCAGGTGAATGAATTGATCTGTTGAAATGTTTTGAATTCTGGGGGAGCTTAACTATAATAATAGATAGTTGTCATATCAGTAGTGAAATATAATAGTAGATACCTGTATAAAGAGAGATTCTTTTATGATGGTGGTGGTAAAAAACCCAGAACAAGGTAGATTCAGAGCAATGGGTTGACTGTTCAAGTTGGAGATGAGAAAACTGGGTTGAACAGCACAGAAAATTACTCATTTAGCCCAAATTCATGCCCATCCACATTCATCACAATTACCTGGAGTAGTTCTGTATCCTTTTAGGCAGAAACTTGAATAGGCAAGGCATAAATATCTTTTACACGTAGTCATTGTATAGTATTTGATTCTACCACAACCTCCAGCAGTGAGTTCCAGATATCCATCCCAAGAAGGAAGAATATCATTTCAAGTCATTCCGTTTATTTAGCCGTTCATACCATAAACCTTGGAATGCACAGTGAAAACGAGATGCCATTTCTTTGGACCATGGAGATGGTTATTTACATGGATAAATGAACCTTATAAACAATTTTTATAAATAAAACATTAGATATCTGTGTCCCTGAGTTCAGAAGCCTCACATCTTGGGGGGAAAAGCTGTCTTATAATCCGGTCGTGAGGGCCTGAACGCTTTAGTACCTCTTCCTGGATGGTAGGAGGGAGAAGAAATTGCAGGAGGGGTGTGTGGAGTCTTTCACAATGTTTATGGCTTTCTGCAAACAACAGCCATTATAAATGTCCATCATGGCAGGCAAAGAGACCCCAATAATCCCCTCAGCAGTCTTTACTATCTGCTGCAGGGACTTGCGTTCTGAAATGGTACAGACAGTGATGCAGTTACGTACGATGCTCTCAATGCATCCTCTGTGTAATCTAGTGAGGATGGAAGCTGGACTTACTTCAGCCTCCACAGGAATAAAGGTATTTTTAGGCCTCCTTGGCAATGGATCTGGTGTTGGGGACCAGGAGAGATCTCTACCAAGTGCACGCCAAAAATCTGGTGTTCTTGACTTCCTCAATGGTGGAGCCATTGATGATCAGTGGAGAGTGGTCCCCCTGGGCTCTCTGAAGTACCATCTCCTTTGTCTTGGTTCAAAGTGTTCAGGTGTAGGTTGTTGTCTCTGCACTAGTCCGTTAGTGATTTCACCGTTCTGTAAGCTGACTCATCATTCTTACTAATGAACGGTCGTGTTGTCAGCAAACGTGATGATGTGATTAGAACTGTATCTCACTGCACAGTGGCGGGTCAGCAGGGTAAAGAGCAGTGGGCTGAGCACACAGCCCTGGGGTGGTCCCATGCTCAGTGAGATGGTGTTGGACATGCTGTTTCCAATCTAGACTGACTGAGGTCTCCAGTGAGGAAATTGAGGATCAAATTACAGAGAAAGATGTTTAGGCCCAACAGGTTCAAATTCCTAATCAGTTGCTGTGGAATGATTGTGTTGAATGCCAAGTTGAAGTCTATGAACAACATTTGAACATATGAGTCTTTATTTTGCAGATGGATGAGGGCTAGGTGGAGTGTGGTGGCAATGGCATCAGCTGTAGATCAGTTGAGACTGTACGCAAACTGAAGGGGGTCCAGTAAGGGGGGCAGTTGAGCCTTGATGTAATCCATGACTAACCTCTTGAAGCTCTTCATGACGGTGGACATGAGTGCGAAGGGTCAGTAGTAATTGAGACAGGACACTGAGGGCTTCTTCTGCACAAGGATAATAGTGGCCACCTTGAAGTACATTGGTAAGACAGCAATGCTCTGGGAGATATTGAAGATGTCTGAGGACATCAGCTTGTTGGTCTGCACATCCTCTGCACACCTTGCCAGTGATATCTGGTCCTGCAGCCTTAGGAGGGTTGACCTTGAGCAGCATCCATCTCAATGCCTGCTCATATGGAGGAGGCTTGGACCTCCGTGTCATTTTTTGCCTCGAGGAGCACATAGTGTCTGGGAGGGAGGCATCTCCAACACAAGAAAAGAAAGATGAACATTTGGGAATTTTGGTGCATGCAGAATAGGAATGGAAAAAATAGAATGAAACCTATTTTAAAAAGCAAAATTTTACCAGTGACAGTAAATGGAAAATCAACACAAACTGAGATGTCAAAGTCCAAATAAACTGATTTACCTTGGTTTGCTTAGTTGGAGAGACATTCTTCTTCAAATGAACTATTTTTTAATTTCTTTAAAAAAGTATTTAAAAATTGATATGTTCAATCTTTGCATGTGCCTAATTTTTCTGAATTATTTTGTAGGGTGTGATCCGTGTGCCTGCTCCCTGCCTGTATGCGCACAAACTTGCATTCTTAGTGGGGCAGAGTATTCATCGAGAACCCAGTCTGGCATTGGCTGACCGACTTTATTACTTATGATTGTAAATTTGTACGGATTTGTATTTCACCTGCTGCATTATTGATTTATTTGGCAGCCATTAGCAACCACAGAAATTAAGTGCTTCTTGTGAATTGTTCCCAAATTCAGTGCACAGTGCTATGAATCTGTTCCTTTTGAGTTACTTTTTTTTTAAAAAGCTATAATGACTCTCCATCCAACAGTGTGGATTTGTACTGTAAAAGGAGCAAATTTATTTTTGTTACTAACCCATATTGGTCTGAAAATTGACAGCAATAAGAATGGATTGTTGCTACTTCTAATTCATACATAAGACGTGGGTGTTAGGTCCAAAATAATGGCCCCTGAATTAAGAATGTTAAGAGTAAACTGCATTTCCACAGTGTTTGGTTTTGTTAGCGGCATTGGCGCATTGCTTTATATAAGTGTGCTCAATTTATAAATGGAGAATCCATTTACGTGGGATTTTTTTTAAAACCACTGTTATCTAAACTTTAAAAATTTGTTCATTCTTACCTTTTTAGATTTGGGTAGACTTCCAATATTTTGTTATTGTTGTGAATTCCACAGACATTCATTCTTCTGATTTCTCACCATAGCTTTTACATAAAATATGATACAACAAATTAGGGCAATAGTTTGTAGGGTTTCTAAGTGTGCTGTGCCATTAACTAAAATCAATAGCTAATCCTTTACTTCAGTTTACTTCTCCACTGACTCCTGTATCCTGTCTCCACTGTCAGTCCCTATCTGAATCTTGAGTAGTTTATTGAAGTTCATTCTGGAGTTTTCAGTGCATATAGACTAATACTGCTTTCTTCATTCTCGCAAGGCAATCTTCTCATTCCAGTTAGTCTATGTGGCACCACCTTCAGCCAAGTACAGTAAAATCCTTGTTATCTGGAATTCAAGCAACTGGCAAAAAAAAAGCATGGAAAATAAATGGTTAGAACATTGGGAAGTTTAAAATTGGTGCTCTCCAACATTCAGTTCGCCAATCCAACCAACATGTAATCTCAAGCAACCAGGAAATTCACTTACCAGCATCTACCAATAGGTGCTGGATACCAAGGGTTTTACTCTACATCTTTGGCTCAATCTGGAAGAACACGAGGCTCACTGTGTTGGCTCTGTACAATTGCAGCAAGAGTTTCCTGCATTTTATAGCCCCCGCAGTGAAGGATATAATTATACCAAATTTTTTTAAAAACTTGCTGGAAATCTGAAATAATGGTGGGCAGTTTTATTTCCCATTGCCTATTCTGATAAAATTAAAGGGACCTGTGCCCCATCAATGGCATGGTTGCACTGTGTGTTTAGAGTTGGGCAGTATTTCGTACTGTACCTAGTAGAGCTTCTCCAATCAGTTGGGCAGCATTGTTCAGGTTTTACATCATTTCTGGGAAAATCTGAACGAGTGGCATTACTCACCCCCTTACTTCCAGTCACAGTCCCACACTCGTTATTTTCTCCTTGGAAGTGAGGAATATATACCTCATGACTTACCTGGTTGGGGAGGGGGGGGGTATTGGTGGCTTTCCCATAATCCAGGTAAGCTTATGGATGAGCAAGGATCCCTGTTGCCCCACTCCTTGATGTGACGCATTGAGTCCCAGTGGATCCCCTTAGTCAAATAAATGTGTTTGTAGGATGATAGAGTTGGAAGCCAATGTCAAGTTTGTGTCAACAAATGCACTTGGGTTATTTTCCTGTTTTAATGCATTTTGTTCAAGAGGTGCTTTATTGCAGCTATTCTCATTTGTTTATTTCTCATCTCCATTTGGCCATGGCCCTGCTCAAAGTTTAAGGGCCCATCCCTGTGAAGTCGTCAAGTTTAGTTGGCTTCTTCTACCGACTACATCCAAAATATTTTATGGTTTCAGTCTTTGGCCCACATTAAATGTGCTGTGGACCCCATTGAGAATGGCTGCTTTATTGGTTAAATTACATCATTGTAAATCATAGCTTTTTCTGTGTAAATATGTTCAAATCATTTTGGAGCAGTGGTATTTTAACTGCTGGATATTGCTTTGTTTTGGTTTAATTAAACTGTAATTTGTTAAAGTATTTTTTTTGCAAATATTCCCATTTAAATAACTCTCAATATTGGTTTCTTATGAGTCAAAATTTATAGGCATTTTAGAGAATTTCTCTAGTTCTGGTAATATGGTTATGTGGGAGGAACAAACAGAAATTGCTGCAAATATTTGTATCTGATTAGTATTTTGTTAACTTTGCAAGGTTCAAGAATAGTTCAATCTGAATACAGTACATTTCCCCATATCCAAAAAGTGTGGGACTGGACGTTTTTCGCCATTATTTGGTTAACTGGATACAAAATAAAATAATGGCATTAGGCAGCCTCAATAGCATCAGCAGAATACTTGTATCGGCAGTTAAACAACAATAAAAAACAACGAAAGGCTTTTCAAGGATGAAATAATTAATTCTTACCATAATTTCCTTTCACTGACATCAACAGTGCTATCTGCAGACTTCTTTGGCATTGTAAAAACACACAAGAGCTCTGGAGTTAAAATGGCGCTAACAGCGTGTCAGAGCCCCACGAGCACATCGGGTGAAAAATATTTTAACTTGTTACGTAACGTCACCATGCAAAAAATGTTCAGATAATTGAACTTTTAAGTTAACCGAATTTCAGATAGAAATGTACTGTATTGCACTTTTATTTCTGAAATTAAGAGCTTCAGATCTTCGAGAGCAGTGATAATTTTTGAGTTTCCTTTAGGAACATAGTTGTGTATGGCTATTGAGAAATTATTGGGTTGCAAGGATCTGCAGATTCCATTCAGCTGGTAACTGTGGGTTCAATAACCTAACTGAACTGTATATCACTCAGGAATTAAAATAGAACCCATCTTTCTAACATCCCCAAAATAATTACGGGATCTAGCTGATATGTTTAGGTGCCAGTCATTAGCCTGGTTGTTTTGTGTATAACATTGGATTCTGTGACAAAAATAAGATTGCTTTCCGTGGATGCTGTCTAACCTGCTGAGTCCCTCCAGCACTTTGTGAATGGTACCAGCTGCTCCAAATGTTCTTATTAGAATGGTTCTTCTCACTACTAATTCAGGCTGGATTGTGCGTTCTACTGCCAAAAATAATGGCAAATCTCTAATAGAATTAGATTAAAATAGACTTTAAAATAAAGATTAGCTTATTAAGCGTGTAAGCTTGTTTTGTATGTTCAATGTACCAATGCAAATGGTGGATGTAACTGCATTACAGACAAGCCCCATGTTATGATGGGGAGTGGGAATTGGTACCAGCTGTTATCTGCGCATGTGTCAAGAAATAAGTTGTGATTTTTTTTTACACTAATCCCATGAGAAAAAAGTTTATTTCATCATGTACCTTTTGGCTGGTGATTTTTCAATATTAAAAAATGGTGGTGCTACTGAAGTACCCTGATCCAGGTACTTCATGTAGCAATAACAATAGCGCTGGTGTGGACTTGGCAAGAGCTGGGAGCATTCCCCTGCCAGGCCCAACCGCCCAATCCTATTTCAAACAGCCTGGTTTATTTTAAAATCTTGCGACCACTTTGTTTGGGCTCAAGATGGCAGCACCTCTAATCAACAGTGGGCTCAAGGGGTACAGCGTGAATAAAAGCTCTCATGACTGGAGGGAGAACAAATGATTTTATTAGCTTATAACTGAGGGTAGGGTCGCACACACAGTGGTCTCCAGAAGGGTTCTGGGTTTAGGGTTTTGGAGGATGGAGCTGGGAGGCAGGGCCAGCCATCAGCACAACACACTACCAGTGAATCCCAGTTCACTGCATTCACCCCTTCCTGTAGAATTTAGGGTCTATGAATGAAAACAGAGAACATGGGTTCAGAGAAGAAAAAAAGTCAAAATATAGTTATTCACAGATTTAAACTGTCCAGGGATCTGGTGATCATGGTGGAGTGCCTTAGTACCAAAGGGCCTTGGACTCTGGGTCTCCTGGTTCCCTTGTGAGGAAGAAGAGGCAGGCTGGGTATCCGGCTCAACAGTGGAGGGGGGGGGTGCACTTTCCTCCTGAACCGGATCCCCTGAGGCCCTGACTGGGGGTGCCAAGAATGAGCTCTGTGGCTCACAGGGCACTTGAAGCAATGGATCCTCTATTTTGGTGGGTGCCAGGTCCCTGATGGAGACTGTCCTCCCTGCCATCTGGGTACTTCACGTAGGTGTATGTGGGATTGGCGTGAAGCAGGTTCACTCTCTCCACCAGGGGGTTAGACTTCTCACATGCTTCCTGGAGAAGTAGTGGACCCAGGTAGGGGGTGTAGTTCCTGACGCCGACTTTCTTTTGAAAGTGAATAGGAGCTTGTGAGGAGTAGTGTTGATCGCAGTACATAGTAGCGACTGGATGGAATGGAGCTCCATAGGGAGGACTTACTGCCAGCGTGAGTCTGGAAGGCCTTTTGATTTCAGGGACAGTTTGACAGCCTTACAGACTATGGCGTTCTCCCTTTTGACCTGCCCATTCCCCCAGGGGTTGTAGCTAGTAGTCCTGCTGGATATGATGCCCCTCGACAGCAGGTACTGACATGGCTTGTCACTCATAAAGGCTGAGCCTCGATTGCTATGAATATAGCTGGGATACCCAAATGGCAAAAATGGAATCTTGGGCCTTCATGACTGATGAAGTGGACGTCTCTGGACATGGAATGGCAAACGGGAAGTGGGAATACCCGTCAATGACAGGAAGAAGATATTTCGGTTTGTGGAGAGGAGAGGTCCCTTAAAATTGACACTGAGCCATTTGTAGGGCTTGGATGACTTGATCAGGTCCATCTTTGTGGGGCAGTAGAAGTCCGGCTTGCACTCTGCACAGACCTGGTCATTTCCCTGATGTCTTCCATGGAGTTGGGCAGATTGTGCACCTTGATAAAATGAGCCATGCAGGTGACTCCCTGGATGGCAGAGCTCATTATGCCGGTGTGTGCAGAGGCAGCTTCCTCTGGACAAAGCATCTGAAGGGTCATTAACCAATGTCATAATTGTAGGTGAAGAGCTCGATCCTCCACCAAACAATCTTGTAATTCTTGATTTTGCCCCACTTGACATTATTAAACATGAATGTGACCAAGCACTGGTCAGTGAGGAGTGTAAATTTCCTACCAGCCAGGTAGTCTCCAGTGCCTCATAGTTTCTACAATAGCTTGAGCCTCCTTTTCCACTGATGGGTACCGGAGCTCATGGCCTTGTAATGTCTGAGGGGGAAAAAATGCAAACAGCCTGCCCGACTGGTTGAGGGTAGCAGCCAGGGCTACGTCCAAAATGCCACTTTCCACTTAGAAAGGTACATTATCGTCCACCGTGTGCATGGAGGCTTTCGCAATGTGGTTCTGGAGGTAGTTAAAAGCCATTTGGACTTCAGCTGAGGGGGATATTAGTGGCTTTTAAGAGAGGGCGAACCATCATCAGTGTATTGAGGGATCCACTGGGTGTAATATAAGAAAAATCCCAGATATCTCCTCAAAGCCTGGGAACAGGGAGCTCATAGGTGGGTCCTATGGGGATCTGGGCCAATGATGCCATTCTTCACCACGTAGCCAAAGATATCCAAATGTTTAGTCCTGAACATGTACTTGTCAGAGTTATAAGTGAGGTTCAGGGCTTTTGCCGTGTGGAGAAAACTCTGGAGGTTGGCGGCATGGTCTTCCCAGGTAAGGCCACAGATGGTGACATTATCGAGGTAGGGGATGGTAGCCTCCAACCCATACTCTTCCACCATTTTATCCATCTGTTTCTGGAAGATAGAAACCCCATTAGTGATACTGAAAGGGACCCTCCAGAACTGATAGAGACAACCGTTAGTCTCAAATGCCATATATGGATGGTCCTCAGAACAGACTGGCAGTTGGTGATAAGCAGCTTTCAGATCGATGGTCAAATAGACCCAATACTGTGCAATATCATTCACCTGTTCTGAAATTCAAGGGAGGGCGTATGTGTACCGATTAATAGTTTGTCTATGGTCAATTACTAGCCTGAACTTGTTTTCCCCTTTTAACACCACCACTTGCGCTCTCCACAGGCTGGTGTGAGGTTCAATGAAATCTCAGTCTGCTGCACTGTACCTCCTGCTCTTGCTAGCACTAGATTTGCAGTCTGAGGACAGATTTGGGATGAGGAGTGGGGGTGGGGAGGGTCGATATTCAGTGTGGAGAAGCTGCATGTGGTTTCTGATTTTAAGGGCCCTCCCTTCCAAACTGTTACGGGGGAGGGGACCAGAATTCTCCAATGTCATGCTTTTAAGGTGACACAGGAAGTCCAGACTCAACAACACCGGAGCACACAATTCATCAAGTACATACAGACGAAATTTACAGAATTCTCCCTTCAAACGACAGGTGTACTATACAATGTTGTTGAATACGCATAGAATTTGAATGAGATGCAAGGAATATCCGATAATTGGAAGGATACATCTTTAGGTTGTGCTAATGCAAAATCCATGAGTCTATGAAGCTTTCAGTGTTGATTAGGCATTTAGTGGAATGCCCGTTTACCTTCACAATCACTATAGAGTTGCTGAGCTGGTGAGGTCTGTCCTGGTCTAGAACCATTGAGTCCAGCACCCCGGAGACTCCATACTTCTCACTCAAGTAGCCCACACCATCCTGGGTTTCCCTGCGTGGGTAAGATGGCCACCCTCTCCGACGATAATGGCACTGAGTTAGAATTTGAGTCACGGCAAGATGACCACTGAGCCTTTTTGCGCCATTTCCTCACTGCCACTCTCCATTGGCATGTAGTGCAGGAAGTGGGTTCGGGTGAATTTGGGGCAGACAACTTGGGCAAGAATCGGATCTGGGAGGGTTGCAGGCCATGGACTTCCCTGGGCTTACCTTCGAGTGACAAACTCGCCCAATGTCCTTTCTTGCCACAGCCAGAACGCACCAAGTCTTTTGCCAGGCGGTGAGATTAAGGATGCTGGCTCTTGCCACAGAAAAAACACTCCCTAGCACAGGAAGTGGCAGCTGTTAGTGCTGGGGGAGCGGGAATAGCCAGTCCTTGAAAGGGCTCACCTGGATGGGTGAGCTCTCATTCCCTTTTGTTTCTATCCTCGAAATGAGTGCGGACCTCTTGAGTTCATTGGTGTGGAAGACATCTCTGGTCACGTTCAGGTAGGCCTGGAAGCCGTCTAGCTAGTACGTGAACTTCTCAGCCACGTCTATCAGCAGCGTACCTGGCTTGAGTAGCGCTTCCATCATTTAGGGAATAAGCTAATAAAATTGTAGCGTGAATAAAAGCTCTCACAACTGGAGGGAGAACAAAAGCTTTTATTAGCTTATAACTCTGGGCAGGGTCTCACAGTGGTCTTCAGAAGGGCTCAGGGTTTAGGTGGGAAACCGGGATGATATGTGAGCCGGGCATCAGCACAACACAGTTACCAGTAAATCCCAGTTCGCTACAAGGGTATGCGGACTCTGAAGAATGATGCAGGGCACCTGAAAATCGGAAGACCAGCCCCTGTATGAGAAGAAGCAGAGGAGATGACCTTTTCCAGTAACCATGGGGGCTGGCTGTCCACCATATCTATTCCTCTCATAATTTTGTAGACCTCTATCAAGTCTCCTTTCAACCTTCTATGCTCCAAAGAGAGGTCCCAGCTCTGCTAACCATGCCCCATTGCTTGTTACCCAATCCAGGCAGCATCCTGGTGCATCTCCTCTGCACCCTCTCCATGGCTTCCACATCCTTCCTATAATGAGGTGACCAGAAATGAACACCAGAGATGTGTAGAGTTGCAACATGACCTCTCCTGAATTCAATCACCTATTCATGAATCTCCATCTCCCACTTGCTTTAACTATCCTATCAACCTGTGTGGTGACCTTAAGGGATGTAGTAATTTGGTATCAAGGTCCCTCCGTTCATCCACACTTTTAAGTAACCGACCATGAACTCTGTACTCCGCTTTCTGGTTAGTTCTTCCAAAATCCATCACCTCACACTTGTTTGGACTGAACTCCATCTGTTGTAACCTACAACAACCAACTCCATCCACAACCTCCATATCACCTGTAAACTTACCGACCTGACCCTCTCCTACTTTGTCTAGGTTATTTATAAAAATCCCAAAGGGCAGAGGTTCCAGAACAGATCCCACTAGTCACTGACCTCCAGGCTGATGTGTCCCATCTACTACTACTCTGCTTTCTGCAGGTAAGCCAATTCTGAATCCACACAGCCAGATACCATAGATCCTAAGCATCACGACTTTCTGAATGAGTCTACCATATGAGATCTTGTCAAATGCCTTGCTAAAATCTATATACATTACACCTAACACCCTACCTTCAGAAATTTCTTTTGTAACTTCCTCAAAACACTCACTAAGGCTTGTGAGGTTCTCACAAAGCTGGGGTGACTGTCCCTGAGGATATATCTCTCTACATGCTCATAAATCCTGTCCCTAAGAATCCTCTCCAATAGTTCTTTAACCGCACCCCCCCCCCTCCCCACCGATGTACAACTTGCTGGTCTATAATTCCCAGGATTCTCCCTATTACCTTTTTTTTTAAACGGGATGGGAGGGGTTGGGGGGAATACATGTGTCAATCTCCAATTCTCTGGTATTTCCCTTGTGGCCAGGGAGGTGGCAAAAATGATTGCAAGAGCACCAGCAATCTCTTCCCTCTCTTCCTCTAGTAACCTGAATTTAATCTCGTCTGGTCCCAGGGACACATTTATTGAATATTTTTAGGAAGATCCTGCACTTCTTCCTCCTCCAACACATAAGCTTGTTCTTTTACCAACGGTTTTCAATCTTTTTCTTTCCACTCACATCCCACCTTAAGCATTCCCTGTGCCATTGGTGCTATGTGATTAGTAAGGGATTGCTTAAGTGGGATGTGAGTGGGAAGGGAAGTTGAGAATCATTGGTCTAGACCCAAATGTTACTGAAATATTTTTCTTGAGAAAAGTTGTCATTGGCCCATTTCCTTTGGAGTTATGAAACCGTGCACATAATGAGTCAATGAGGTACAGTGATCTTAAGTATTTCTTTCCACCCCCATACCACCTCACAGAGGACCTATAGCATAGGGATTACTTAAGGTGGGAAGAAAAAATTTGAAAACCACTGTTCTATATTGGCCTCACATTGACCAAGGTTCCCTTCTCTGGTGAACGCTGAAGCAAAGTTTTCATTTAGGATCTCCCCAACCTCCTCTGCCTTCAGGGATGTTGCCTCCTTTATCTTTAAGCAGCCCTACCTTCACTCTAGTCGTCCACAAATACACAGAACACTTTTTCCTTAATCCTACCTGCCAAGGCCTTCTCGTGCCCTCTTCTAACTCTCCTAAATCCTTTAAGTTCCTGCAAAAACAAACTTTTAATCACTTTGCAAAGCATGAGCCCTCTTACAGCAAGACACACTTCCATGAGCGGCCTTTGTGATTTACAATACAGTTTTGCCTTTTTTATAGTTTCTAATCTCTAATCTGGAGCATTCGGATAGACTGCTCCATATAAGTGCACTTTCTTTAAAATTCTCTCACGATCCATTAGTTAATCTACTTATCAGCTCCCAACCTAATAACAAGAAAGGAATGCAGCCCAAAAATGCCCTCCCTTTCCCTTCCAGTCAACATTTTAAAACTTACATTGTTATTATATTCTAAAAATCTACTTTCCCATTCCTTTCTTTTCTCATTTATGACAACCTATATCTAAATGCCAATGATCAGGTGAAAAATAAACTTGCATAAGTAGCACAGAAGAAGAACTGATATAACCATATAACAACTACAGCACAGAAACAGGCAGTTCGACCCTTCTAGTCACTGCCGAACACCACCTCCCACGTAGTCCCATTGACCCACACCCATCCCATAACTTTCCATGTCTCTCGCATCCACATACCCATCCAACCTTAATGTCAATATTAAAATCGAGCCCGCATCTACCACCTTGGCCGTAAACTTCACCTATTCCACTCCCCAGCACCAATTAGGAGGCACACAAATGAATGAGTTAAGTTTAACACAAAATGTATTAACCAAACTAACAATAATAGAATTAACGCAATAAACTTAACACCTGAACACCAGCTTTAATGGCAACTCTATATCAACAACAGACTATTGTGGGGGAAAAAAAACCCAGACCATTACAATCCAGGCTGAAATACCCCAAAATCATCAAAAAACAAAACCCCCCACGACAGTAATGTCAAGTCTGTCAGGGACAGACTGCCTTGGGGTTCGAATGGGGCTACCACCACCCTTCACTTCCTTTATCCAGGGATTTACACAATGACCTCCTGGTCACTATACAAGGTTCACATCTCCGAAGCCTACTGTAGAGCTCACAAGTCCCCTTCTCATTCTAGAATTTATTTATTTTTAATATCGGCACAATTACAAGCTAGGATCGCTCAGGCTGATTTCAAACCAGTCTTTACTATTAATTAATTATTATTAATTTCTTGTCTTATTCCTGAAATGGTTCAGACAGCTTATCATTGGAGATTTAACATGATGTTATTAAAACAACCAGAGTTTATTGAATATATTAAGATATTTTTACAAATAAATGAAAAATCAGTACAAAGTAAATTTACTTTGTGGGATGTTTTAAAGGCTTACTTAAGAGGGCAGATTATTAGTTATTCTATTAAAGTTAAAAGTCAATATACTACAGAAAATCTTAATTTGGAAAAGGAGATTGACACTTTAGAAAAGAAGTTACAACGAAACTCAACTGAAGATTGAAAAAAAGCTCAATTAATGAAATTGTAATTGTGAAATAATACTTTACAAACATATAAGTATGAGAAGTTAATAGAGAGGTTAAAGCAATGTTATTATGAGTTGGGGAATGCGCACATAAGGTATTAGCTTGGCAATTGAAGACAGAGCAGGTATCTAGGACAATAAATGCGATAAGGAAAAAAATCAGTAGTTACATATAAACCTCGAGAAATCAATTAAGAGTTTTATCTTTTTTATCAAGAATTATACACTTCTGGAGGGGTTTGAGATGATAATCAGATTGAGTCTTTTCTGACTAATTTCGATTTAATATCTTTAAAGGAAAAAGAAGTACAGGAGTTAGTTTTTTTTAAAACTGATTTGGAGGTTAAGGAAGTTTTACAAACTATGCCCAGTGGGAAATCTCCAGGAGAGGATGGGTTTACTTTAGAGTTTTATAAAGAATTTTATGATGTATTATTACCAGTATTTATGGGGGTATTAAAGCAAGCTACAGAAATGGGTGAATTCCCGGAGTCTTTTTCAAAAGCATTGATTTCTGTCATTCCTAAGAAGGATGGAGATCCTTTGAAAGTGGCTTCATATAGAGCAATTTCTTTACTGAATATTGATTATAAAATTGTAGCTAAGATGTTATCTAATATTGCAAAGTTTTAACAACATACATGCTGATAAAGCAGGTTCTATTAAAAATCGCTATTCAGCAGATAATATTGTTAAATTAATTACATTAATTAATGCATCAAAGAAACAACCCAACCAACCAATGATAGTAGCACTAGATAATTGGGTAGAGTGGATTTTTTTTATTTAAAGTATTGGAAAGATTTAAATTTGGACCACTCTTTACTGGTTGTGTGAAGGCTTTATATAAAAATCCATCAGCTAGGGTGATAACTAATGGATAAATTTGACTAGGTCAATGAGGCAAGGTGTCCATTGTCACTGGCTTTATTTGCTTTGGTCATTGAGCCTCTGGCCCAAGCTATTTGACAGGATAATATTATTCAGGGAATTAAAATTGGCAATGAGGAATATAAGATTAATTTGTTAATTTATTTAACACATCCTAAAGAATCTTTGGAAAGGCTCCAATTTTGTTTGGAACAGTATGGAGAAATATTAGGATATAAGGTTAATTGGGATAAAAGTGAAATATTATCAATTTCAAATGAGGATTATTTAGATTATAAACAGATTGCACAGTTTTGATGGATTAAGAAAATTAAATATTTAGAAGTAATAGTTGATGTTTAAAATCAAAATTTATATAAATTGAATTATGTATCTTTATTAAATAAAATTAAATCCAATTTGGAAAAAATGGAAAGATTTACCATTAACTTTAATAGGATGAGTAAATTGTGTTAAAATGAATATTTTTCCACATATTCAAAATCTTTTTTAGACTATTCTTTGGGTACTTCCAAAAGTTTTCTTTCAAGATTTAAATGCGGCAGTGCAATTATTTTTGTGGACAGGTAAATTAGCTGGAGTGTCTTTACAAAAATTGACGTGGAAGTACGCATAACGTGAACTTCAAATACCACATTTTCAGAATTATTATGAAACTGCCCAATTAAAGTTTATTAATAGAATGTTTGACATAGATCACCCTCCAATTTGGACTAAAGTTGAGTTCACACAAATTGCTGAATTTTCAACTAATTAATTTATTTATGTGGAACCCTTCTCTTTTACAAAATTATAATGTGCCAGTATTGAGGCATTTGATGAAGATTTGGTTTGATGGAAATCAGATTATAGGTACTAAAGGAAAATTTTCAGCTTAGATGCCATTGTTTCAAAACAAGTTAATTCCTTTTTCAATAAATAATTATAATTTGAAAAATTGGGACTTTAAGGGTATTAAATTAGTGGAAGATTGTTTTGAAGCAGGTCAGTTCTTTTCCTTTGCTTGACTTCAGGAAAAATTTGGAATATTATCTAATTCCTTGTTTGCATATTATCAAGTGTGAGCTATGTTATTGGATAATTTTGGTCGTGAATTGAGTTTACCTAATAAATCTAATTTTTAATTTTAATTGAGAGTGGTTCAAGAAAAGGATTTATTTCTGAAATGTATGCTTTATTACAAGAAAAAATTAAATTAGATTTATATAAAATGAAAAATAAATTGGAAGAGGATTTATCTATACTGTTAAATTCAGAAGAATGTATGACTATGTGTGAAGAGAGTGTAACTAAATTAATTAAAGTGAGATATAGTTTAGTAAATTATAATTTTGTTTATATCAGTTATATTTGACTCCTGAGAAATTAAAAAGATATGGTTTTAGTTCATCAGATTTGTGTTTTTGTTGTAAAAAGCAAGTAGGTACTTTTTTACATTCAGTATGGTTATCTGACAAAGTTAAGCCTTTTTGGCAGAGAATTATGGAGTTTTTGGATGGTTTATTTAAACTTAAATAGACTTTTGATCCATCAGTTTTTTTATTGGGGTATTTTACAATCTTAACAAATGGTTTAAAACTTGAAAAATTTCAATTGGCATTTATTCGGTTAGCCTTGGCAGTAGCTTGGGAATGTATTTCAGTTACTTGGAAGAATGATGTGGAATTGAATATTCAAAGATGGTATTCTGAATTAAGATCTTGTATTCATTTAGAAAAAATAACATATAATTTGCATAATAATTATTCTTTTTTATTAAAATGTGGACTCCTTATTTGAAATGTATGGGGTTAGATATAGATTAAAAGTAGGTTTTTTTGGATTTTTTATAAGGATGTAATACACTTTACAGCAGTACATATTTTTTGTATATTTTTGGCTCCTTAGGGGTATATTTGTGTGTGTGTGTATAAGGGGATTATGGAAGGGAACGGGGGTTGGGAGGGGGAGGAGGTTAAAATGTATCAGTAGTATTTTAGTGTATTTTTTGTATGTATTATTAAAAAATAAATTTTTCAAAAAAGGAAGGGGACAGGAGAGGCATTGGTCAATCCCGTACACTCCATCGACTAATTTCTCTCAAAACTAGCATGCTGGGGATTTTAAACTGTCCAGCGCTGTCTCCATCTCTCCCCATTGGTAGGGAGGTTAGCAGCTGCAGGCTCGCTCTCCTGCGAGCCCACGGACTCCTAGGACGTGGTTCATGTGTTTTAACAGCTGTCAAAATTTCCTAGTGGTAGCTTAGCACTACTACACCTGCCAGATACCCAGCAGTAAATTCAGTCTGGTCCTCAGTCAAAAAACAATATAGTCAGGGTCCATAACACACCCAACTCAATATTCTTAGTGAATACGGAAGAAAAAAAATTAAATTGCCCTCATCTCTTCTGACTCCTCCCATAACCTACCCCTCTATCCTCAAGGGGCCCAATTTTATCCCTTACGTTTTTTTGTGTTTAAGAATTTATTGGATTTGTTTTTACCTTGCCTGCCAAAGCAGCCTCATATCTCCTTTTAGCCTTTCTAATTTCTTTCTTAAGATTTTTGAAAGTCTTGTATTCCTCAAGTACCTCATCTATTCCCTGTTGTCTAGACCTGTTGTACACATCCCACATCCTCCGAACCACATTCCTAATATCCTTTCAAAGTCAAGGCTCCCTATAATTCCTAACCTTTCCTTTAATCCTCACAGGGACATTCCGACTCTGTACTCTCAAAATTTCCCCTTTGAATATCCTCCATTTATCTGTTGCATCCTTCCCAGAAAATAAATGATCCCAATCCACACCCTCTAAATCCTTTGTCATCTCTTCAAAATTAGTCTTGTTCCAATCAAGAATCTCAACCTTGGGCCTAAAATTAATAGTTTTATTACTAGACCCAATGTGTTCCCCAACACAACCTCTGTCACTTGACCTATCTCATTCCCTCATAGAAGGTCTAATACTGGCCCCTCTCTAGTCAGTTCCTCGTGTATTGATTTAGAAAACTTTCCTGAAAACATTGGACAAACTCCAACCCATCCAGCCCTTTTACAGTATGGGTGGAAAGTTAAAATCTTCTCCAATCATCACCTTATGTTTTACTACTCACATATGCTATCTCCATACAAATTTTCTCCTCTAATTCCCTCTGTCCATTTGGGGGTCTATAATACATCCCCATTAGTATTTTCATGCCTTTCCCATTCCTCAATTCCACCCAAATAGCCTCACTTGGATGAGCCCTCCGATCTACCCTCCCATAACACCGCTATAATGTTTTCTCTAACAAGCAGTGTGACTCCTCCACTTTTTATGCCCCCTGTTCTATCACGCTTAAAGCAATGAAATCCTGGAATATTTAGCTGCCAATCATGGCCCTCCTGCAACCAAGTTTCCTGCTGGCTACAATATCATATTGTTAATCCATGCTCTAAACTCATCCACCTTTCTTACAATGATCCTTGCTTTGAAATAGATAGAGTTGAGAGAATGTCCCGCACATAAACTCCTTTGATTACTATCTACCATTACCAACCTTTCCCCACCACCCCCCCCCCCCCCCCCACCATTAACTTTAACATTCTGGTTCCTCTCTCCCTTCAAATCTAGGTGTTCTTCTACCCTAATCTCACTCTCATTCAGATTCCCTCCCCCCTGCCAAACTAATTTAAACCTTCCCCAATAGATCCAGAAAACCTGTCTTCCAGGATATTGGTCCCCCTCCATTCAAATGCAGCCCGTCCTTTTTGTACAGGTCAGACCTTCCCCATATGAGATCCAAATGATCCATAAATCTGAACCTCTGCTCCAACTCTTTAGCCACGCATTCATCTGCCACATCTTCCTGTTCCTACCCTCTCTGGTGTGCGGCACAGGCAACGATCCCAAGATTACCCGTCTTGAGGTCCTTCTTTTTAACTTCTTCCCTAGCCCCCTATATTCTTCCTTCAGGACCTCACCCCCACTTCTATGTATGTCATTGTTCCCCAAGTGGACCTCGATATCTGGCTGCCCCCCTTCCCTCTCCAGAATGTTGTGTAGTCGATCGGAGATATCCCTGACCCTGGCACCTGGGAGTGACATATGACCTGGGACCCCTGATCTCACCCAGCAAACCTCCTATCTGCTTTCCTAACCAATGAGTCCGCAATGACAAGAGCTCTCCTCTTTCTCACCCTTCCCTCCTGAGCCGAGGGGCCAGCCTCTGTGCCAGAGACCTGACCAACCCAACTTGTCCCAAGTAGGTCGTCCCCTCAACAGTATCTAAATCAGTATTATTGAGGGGAACAGCCACAGGGGTACTCTACACTGTCTGTCTCCCCCCCCCCCAACCCCCTGCCCTTCCCATTCCTCACTGTCACGCAATTAGCTGACTCCTGTCTGTTTGGGGTGACTGTCTCCCTGTTACTCCACCCTATGATTGCCTCTGCCTCCCTCATGATCCAGCTGCAACTCCAGTTCCCTAACTCGGTCTCCCAGGGGCTGCATCTGGATGCACCTCTTGCATCAGGAACCTTTGTGGGCTGTCCCTGACCTCCCACATCCTGTAGTCATAGCACTGGACTACCCCAACCTTACCTCACTGGGAGCCCTCCCTTAGCCTCTGCTTGCCGAAGCCTCTCGAGCCAAAGGCTGAACTCCCCACTCCTTCACTGGGCCACTCACTCACTGGCCACTCATCCAACTACCCCTCTATTTAATTGTCCTTGCCAATTACCTCAAGAACCCCACTGATTTTTCCTGCTCTCCTCGCTGGCGCTACGCACTTGTGCAGTCAGCCCCTCTTTATTTTCAGGAGTAAAAAAAAATTCCCTTCATTAGATTAATTTTGTCTCCAAACAACAGCCTTCCACTCAGTTCAAATCAGAAATTAAACTGATAGAATGATAAATCCCTTTTCAAGTCATTGCAACTAATTTATGCCAAACCTTTGCCAGATCGAATTACTATAATTCTTCACGTCAGCTCCAATTTTCTTTAAATTACGGACGTTGTTTTATGTGGTCCACCAAGCTGGTAATATTCTCAGAGTTCTGTGGGGATCTGTGGTCAACACTCTTGGTGTATAATAGTACACATACCCCCTCACCCAAGGTCAGCAAGCAGAAAGTCCGATGCCGTCCGATTTTGAATGCCCACTGGTCCCACAGGAACCATTCCATTTCAATGCTTCCTCTGTGGTCTGGAGTCTGTTAGCCACGTCACCGGCCAGCTGTTCCAAAGCTGAGTTCTTTCGATGCTTTACCAGAACCATAGAAGGGGAGGCAGGCGGAGGCCCCGATCCGGGCAGAGAGTGGGAGGCGGCGGCCCCAGTCCAGGCACAGGGTGAGCTGCGGCGGCCTCGGCCCCGGTCCGGGCAGTATGGACCGACCTAGGAGGGGAGGCAGGCCCCTCCAGCCCGGGTAAGAAACCTGCTTAGGAGAAGGTCACTCCAATATAAAACCTACGACCCAAGGACCTCGCTGCCACGTCCCAGCTTGCTCGGCCACGGCACACGAACCATGGGTGTAAAGGGTGGGGCCAGTACTGCGCGCACTGCACTCCACCTAAAAGCTCCTTTGCGCAGGCCCGAGGACAGGTCCACGTCCTCCCCCTCCACGTCCTCCCCCTCCACGTCCTCCCCCTCCACGTCCTCCCCCTCAAAAGATGCTCACAAACTCAAGCTAGCATGCTGGAACATCAGAACCATGCTAGACAAGGCTGACAGCCACCGACCTGAACGTCGGTCTGCCCTCATTGCACATGAACTCCTCAGACTTGACATCGACATAGCCGCTCTCAGTGAAGTCCGCCTGGCAGATGTAGGCAGCCTCCAAGAACGCGGCACGGGCTACACACTCTACTGGTCTGGCAAGCCTTCGGATGAACGACGCCTATCTGGTGTAGGCTTCATGGTCAAGAGCTTAATTGCCTCCAAACTCGAAAACCTTCCGACAGGCCTCTCGGACCGAATCATGTCCATGCGACTCCCCCTTCAAAACAAGCGTCGCATCACCCTCATCAGTGTCTATGCTCCAACCCTCCAGGCGGAACCAGCAGAAAAGGACAAGTTCTACACCGACCTGCGCAACCTCATCCAACGCACCCCTACAGGTTGTCATCCTGGGCGACTTCAATGCTCGTGTCGGCAAAGACTCAGAAACCTGGCCAGGAATCCTGGGCAAGCATGGCGTCGGCAAGTGCAACGACAATGGGCGCCTCCTGTTGGAGCTCTGCGCAGAACAGCGGCTTGTAATTACAAACACCCTTTTTCAGCAGAGGGACAGCCTGAAGACTACCTGGATGCAGCCCCGATCCAAACACTGGCACCTCCTGGACTACATCCTGGTGCGAGAAAGTGACAAACGAGATGTGCTCCTCACCAGGGTCATGCCTAGCGCGGAATGCCACACTGACCACCGGCTGGTTCGCTGCAAGCTCAACCTTCACTTCAAGCCAAAGCCCAGGAACAGTAAAGCCCCCAGAAAGAGGTTCAATGTTGGAAACCTGCAGTCAGATGAAGCGAGAGGAAACTTCCAGGCAAACATCAAAGCAAAGCTCGACGATGCAACCCGCCTCACGGACCCGTCCCCTGAAACCCTCTGGGATCAGTTGAAGACTACCATACTGCAATCCACTGAAGAGGTACTGGGCTTCTCCTCCAGGAAAAACAAGGACTGGTTTGACGAAAACAGCCAGGAAGTCCAGGAGCTGCTGGCAGAGAAGCGAGCTGCCCACCAGGCTCACCTTACAAAGCTGTCCTGTCCAGAGAAGAAACAAGCCTTCCGTCGCGCATGCAGCCATCTTCAGCGCAAACTCCGGGAGATCCAAAATGAGTGGTGGACTAGCCTCGCCAAACGAACCTAGCTCAGCGCGGACATTGGCGACTTCAGGGGTTTCTACGAGGCTCTAAAGGCTGTGTATGGCCCCTCACCCCAAGTCCAAAGCCCGCTGCGCAGCTCAGATGGCAAAGTCCTCCTCAGCGACAAGATCTACATCCTCAACCGATGGTCAGAACACTTCCAATCTCTTTTCAGTGCCAACTGCTCAGTCCAAGATTCCGCCCTGCTCCAGCTCCCTCAACAGCCCCTAAGGCTAGAGCTGGATGAGGTCCTCACCCTGGATGAGACATATAAGGCAATCGAACAACTGAAAAGTGGCAAAGCAGCAGGTATGGATGGAATCCCCCCAGAGGTCTGGAAGGCTGGCGGCAAAACTCTGCATGCCAAACTGCATGAGTTTTTCAAGCTTTGTTAGGACCAAGAAAAACTGCCTCAGGATCTTCGTGATGCCACCATCATCACCCTGTACAAAAACAAAGGCGAGAAATCAGACTGCTCAAACTACAGGGGAATCACGCTGCTCTCCATTGCAGGCAAAATCTTCGCTAGGATTCTCCTAAATAGAATAATACCTAGTGTCGCCGAGAATATTCTCCCAGAATCACAGTGCGGCTTTCGCGCAAACAGAGGAACTACTGACATGGTCTTTGCCCTCAGACAGCTCCAAGAAAAGTGCAGAGAACAAAACAAAGGACTCTACATCACCTTTGTTGACCTCACCAAAGCCTTCGACACCGTGAGCAGGAAAGGGCTTTGGCAAATACTAGAGCGCATCGGATGTCCCCCAAAGTTCCTCAACATGATTATCCAACTGCACGAAAACCAACAAGGTCGGGTCAGATACAGCAATGAGCTCTCTGAACCCTTCTCTAACAATGGCGTGAAGCAAGGCTGTGTTCTCGCACCAACCCTCTTTTCAATCTTCTTCAGCATGATGCTGAACCAAGCCATGAAAGACCCCAACAATGAAGACGCTGTTTACATCCGGTACCGCACGGATGGCAGTCTCTTCAATCTGAGGCGCCTGCAAGCTCACACCAAGACACAAGAGAAACTTGTCCGTGAACTACTCTTTGCAGACGATGCCGCTTTAGTTGCCCATTCAGAGCCAGCTCTTCTGCGCTTGACGTCCTGCTTTGCGGAAACTGCCAAAATGTTTGGCCTGGAAGTCAGCCTGAAGAAAACTGAGGTCCTCCATCAGCCAGCTCCCCACCATGACCACCAGCCCCCCCACATCTCCATCGGGCACACAAAACTCAAAACGGTCAACCAGTTTACCTATCTCGGCTGCACCATTTCATCAGATGCAAGGATCGACAATGAGATAGACAACAGACTCGCCAAGGCAAATAGCGCCTTTGGAAGACTACACAAAAGAGTCTGGAAAAACAACCAACTGAAAAACCTCACAAAGATAAGCGTATACAGAGCCGTTGTCATACCCACACTCCTGTTCGGCTCCGAATCATGGGTCCTCTACCGGCATCACCTACGGCTCCTAGAACGCTTCCACCAGCGTTGTCTCCGCTCCATCCTCAACATCCATTGGAGCGCTTTCATCCCTAACGTCGAAGTACTCGAGATGGCAGAGGTCGACAGCATCGAGTCCACGCTGCTGAAGATCCAGCTGCGCTGGGTGGGTCACGTCTCCAGAATGGAGGACCATCGCCTTCCCAAGATCGTGTTATATGGCGAGCTCTCCACTGGCCACCGTGACAGAGGTGCACCAAAGAAAAGGTACAAGGACTGCCTAAAGAAATCTCTTGGTGCCTGCCACATTGACCACTGCCAGTGGGCTTATATCGCCTCAAACCGTGCATCTTGGCGCCTCACAGTTTGGCGGGCAGCAACCTCCTTTGAAGAAGACCGCAGAGCCCACCTCACTGACAAAAGGCAAAGGAGGAAAAACCCAACACCCAACCCCAACCAACCAATTTTCCCCTGCAGCCGCTCCAACCGTGCCTGCCTGTCCCGCATCAGACTTGTCAGCCACAAACGAGCCTGCAGCTGACGTGGACTTTTACCCCCTCCATAAATCTTCGTCCGCGAAGCCAAGCCAAAGACAAGAAAAGACATGAATGTATCCGTATTTAGAGGAAAATGTATAGAGTATAGACAAGAATTAATAAGGGAGGGAAATGGAATAGAGGGAATAAGGAGGGAATTAAAAGAGTGACCTTTGTTACATATGAAAATTGAAATCTTTTCTGGGGGGACTGGGTGGGCAAGAGTTACGGTCACTTAAAATTCAGCTGACATTTGCAAGTGAATTCGCAAATCCAAATGGAGAGGGGAGATGTGGTTGTCCGACAAGGGATAAAGGGCAACTCAGGAGGGGGAGGGGAGAATGGGGTTAAAGAAGTTTTAAATAGGAGAATAAGGAAAATGTTTGATGTTTTAGAAATGTTGTCTTATAAAGTGTTCAAAACAAGAAAGCAGAAATGGATAAGAAGGAAAGGTGATGATGGAGAAACGGAAAGGGAAGATAAACAAAGTATAAAATGGTTACGCTGAACTATATGACTTTAAATATTAACGGAATACATAACCAAATTAAAAGGAAGAAACTGTTAAATTTACTGAAAAAAGAAAAAATTGATATAGCATTTGTGCAAGAAACATATTTAACTGAATTGGAGCACAAGAAATTAAAGAGAGATTGGGTAGGACACGTAACAGCAGCGTCGTATAATTCAAAAGCAAGAGGAGTAGCTATATTAATTAGTAAAAATGTGCCAATTAAAATAGAAGAGGAAATAATAGATCCAGCAGGGAGATATGTAATGATAAAATGTCAGATACATTCGGAGTTTTGGAATCTACTCAATGTATATTCACCTAACGAAGAAGATCAAAAGTTTATGCAAGATATTTTTTTGAAGATAGCAGATATGCAAGGGAACATATTAATAGGAGGGGATTTCAACCTGAATTTGGATTCAAATATGGACAAAACTGGGAAAAAAATTAACAGAAAGAACAAAGTAACCAAATTTATAATTAAATCGATGGAAGAAATGCAACTTTTGGATATATGGAGGAAACAACACCCAAATGAAAAGGAATATTCATATTACTCGGCTAGACATAAAACATACTCAAGAATAGACCTATTTTTGTTATCAGCTCATATGCAAGATAGAGTAAGAAAAACAGAATATAATATTATCAGACCATTCACCCTTAATATTGACAATAAAGTTAGAGGACATCCCTCCAAGAATGTATAGATGGAGATTGAACTCCATGCTACTCAAAAGGCAGGATTTTAGAGAATTCATTGAAAGACAAATTAAAATGTATTTTGAAATAAATACGTAATCATTGAAAGATAAGTTTATACTATGGGATGCAATGAAAGCGTTCATTAGAGGGCAAATAATAAGTTATGTAACCAAGATGAAAAAGGACTATAATCAGGAAACAGAGCAGTTGGAAAGGGAAATAGTAAATATAGAAAAAGAATTAGCAATGAAGGAAGATACAACTAAAAGAAGAGAATTGGCAGATAAAAAAATAAAATATGAAACACTACAAACATATAAGGTGGAGAAGAACATAATGAAGACAAAACAGAAATATTATGAACTAGGTGAAAAAACGCACAAAATTCTAGCGTGGCAGCTTAAGACAGAACAAGTTAAGAAAATGGTATTGGCATCAAGGAAAAAAGACAAACAAATCACATATAATCCAAAGGAGATCAAGGAAAACTTCATAGAATTCTATGAACAATTATACCAAACTGAAAACGATGGGAAAGAAGGGAAAATAGATGAATTTCTAACAAAAATTGAACTACCAAAATTACAAATAGAGGAACAAAATAAATTAAAAGAACCATTTGAAATAGTAGAAATACAAGAGATAATAAAAAAATTACCAAATAATAAAACACCAGGAGAGGATGGATTCCCAATAGAATTCTATAAAACATTTAAAGATTTATTAATTCCTCCCCTCCTGGAAGTAATCAACCAGATTGACAAAACACAAAGCTTACCAGATTCATGTAAAACAGCAATAATTACAGTAATACTAAAGCAAGGGAAAGATCCACTCGCACCAGTGTCATATAGACCAATATCATTACTTAACACAGATTACAAGATAATAGCTAAATTATTAGCAAACAAATTAGCAGAGTATGTATCGAAAATGGTAAATCTAGACCAAACTGGATTTATTAAAAAAAGACGCACAACAGACAATATTTGTAAATTTATTAACTTAATTCATGCAGTAGAGGGGAGTAAAGTGCCAACAGTAGCAGTTGCTTTAGACACAGAGAAGGCCTTTGACAGAGTAGAATGGAATTATTTATTCAAAGTATTGCAAAAATTCAGTTTACCAGAGAAGTATATTAATTGGATTAAAGCATTATATAAAGGGCCATTGGCGAAAGTGACAGTAAATGGATATATATCAAAACAATTTAACTTAAGCAGGTCAACACGGAAGGGATGCCCACTATCACCCTTATTGTTCGCGTTAGCTATAGAACCACTAGCAGAATTGATAAGAACAGAAAATAATATAAAAGGGATAAAAATAAAAGACAAGGAATATAAAATCAGTTTATTTGCGGATGATGTTATAGTATACTTAACAGAACCAGAACTATCAATAAAAGAATTATATAAGAAATTGAAGGAATATGGAGAAGTGTCGGGTTACAAGATTAACATAAATAAAAGTGAAGCAATGCCAATGAATAATGCGGATTTCTCAAAATTTAAGAAGGAATCACCATTCAGATGGCAAATGCAAGCAATAAGATACCTAGGTATACAAATAAATAAAAATCTCGGCCAACTATATAACTCAATTATTATCCACTAATGAAAAAATTACAGGACGATTTAGAGCATTGGAAAGATTTACCATTAACACTAATAGGAAGGATAAACTGTATTAAAATGAACATTTTCCCAAGGATATTATACCTATTTCAGGCATTGCCAATACACTTGACAGAGAAATTCTTCAAGGAGTTAAAGAAAATAATAAGGAAATTTTTATGGAAAGGGGGGAAACCGAGGATAGCACTAGATAAATTAACAGAATGGTATAAACAAGGAGGCTTACAACTGCCAAACTTAAAAAATTATTATCAAGCTGCACAATTAAGATACCTATCAGATTTTTATCAAACAAGGGAAAAGCCAGATTGGACTAGATTAGAATTAGATAAAATAGGGGAAAAGATACCTGAACACATATTATATAAATGGGATGAAAAATTGGTACAACATAGAAGTTCTCCAGTATTACATCATCTACTCAATATTTGGAAAAAGATTCATGTAGAAAGGAATAAAACAAATTATCAATTACCAAAACTAATATTGACGCAAAATAAGTTACTCCCTTTTACAATCGATAACCTTTCCTTTAGAGAATGGGGAAAAAAAGGGATCAAAAGAATAGAAAATTGTTTTTCAGGAAATAGATTATTATCCTTTGAACAAATGAAAGATAAATACAATATAACTCAAGATACAGTGCTGGCATATTACCAATTGAGATCCTACTTGAAGGACAAATTAGGAAGCAGTCTGAGTTTACCAGAGGGAAGTAACTTTGAATACGTGATTACAGATAAAATGATAATCAAAAGATTTATAACAAATATGTATATTAAACTGCAAGAAAAGGAGAATGAGGAAACAAATGGTAAAACTAAACAAAAATGGGAACAAGATTTAAATATAAAGATAAAAAAGGAAACATGGGAGAAGTTATGTTCTGGAACGATGAGAAATACAATAAATATGAGGTTACGTATGATACAATATAACTGGATACACAGGCTATACATTACACCTCAAAAGTTAAATAAATGGGACCCAACAGTATCTGATAGATGTTTTCGATGTAAAAAAGAAATGGGAACAACAATTCATGCAATCTGGACATGTGAGAAAGTAGAAAAATTTTGGGAAGATCTAAACCAAATATTAAATAAAATTACAGAAAACAATATACCAAAGAATCCAGAGATCTTCCTCCTAAGTAACATAAAAAACAAAGAATTTGGAATTGATTTGGATGGTGCACAAAAAAGATTTGTTAAAATAGTTCTAGCCGTAGCAAAAAAATGTATTATGTCAACCTGGAAATTGGAAGATAATTTGAAAATACAACAATGGTATGTAGAAATGAATAAATGTATTCCATTAGAAAAAATAACATATAGTTTAAGAAATAATATTGAAATATTTGAACAAATATGGGAGCCTTACATGAAACACAATAGAGAAAACTTACCGGGGACATTCACTACCTAAATTAACGAAAGGAGGAGGAAATGGAAAGAATTGACTCAGTGGAATTTCTTGTTTATTTTTATTGAATGACAACATTGTTTGACTGGTTTAATGTATCCTAGATTTTGTACTTCAAATGGATGGGGGGGAGGTAGGAGGGTGGGATTGGAGGAGGGAGGGGGGGGGAAAAATGGCACTGTATATATTTGAAAAGGAATGGTTAATGTGGTTTATGGTGTGAAAAATAAAAAAATAAAAAAATAAAATATAGTTGTAATGATTGCTGTCGTAAAAGATTCTGGGGGTCTCTGATTCTCTATTGCCTGATCTATCACCTCCATATAAAGAGGTATCAACAGATCTTTGAATCCCTTATAGAACTCAGGTGGAAACCCATCATCCCCTGGAGACTGGTTGGTTTGCAGCGAATTCAATGTGCTCACTATTTCTTCATCCATGAAGGGGCAGTCTAAACCTTCCAACCTTTCTGGATCCAACTCTATCTTAGACAGGTACTCACCAATTTTATCCAACCTCCCTTCCAATTCTGATTTATATAAACTTTCATAGAATTTCTGGAAGGTGTCATTAATTTCCTTTGGTTTGTAAGAGATCCTGCCATCCCCCCCTTTGATTTGCATTGATCATTCTTGAGGCTTGTTCTGTTTTCAACAGCCATGCCAGGACTTTATGGGCTCTTTCCCCCAATTCATAGGATTTTTGCTTAGTCTGCAATATGGCCTTTTCGATGTTATATGTTTGAAGCATGTTATACTTCATCTTGTTTGCTGAAACTCTATACTGATCTTCTGTGCCCGATTTTTTAAAGTTCTTTTCTAGATGAGCAATTTCTTGTCCCTCTCTTTCTTTATTGTTTTAGTATATCCAATTATTTGACTCCTCAAATATGCCTTGAAGGTATCCCACAAAAGGAATTTATCTAGAGTGGAGGTACAGTTGGCCTTAAAACAGCTCTACCTGTGTTCTTATGAAACTACAAAACTCTGGTTTCTTTAACAGTTGCATTAAGACACCATCTGTATACTGTCTCCTGCTTATCTGGCATCTCAGTCTTAACTACTAGAGATGAATGATCTGAGAGAAGTCTCCCCATGTACTCAGCTTCCATTATCCTACCCTCTGGCCTGAGGCCAGTAAAAAAATCTATTCTTGAGTAGACTCTTCCTCGGATGCTTCTGCCTCCACACATCTATTAAATTCAACTCCTTCATACCACCAATTTTTGATATTCTTTTTGTTGGCATTCAAAATAGGGTCCAGACAAATGTTAAAATCTCCCCCAATTAGAATATTTTCTTTTCCTTCTGCCAATCTCAGGAAAATATCATACATAAATTTTTTATCATCTATATTGGGTGTATATAGATTCATTAGGGTCCATGACTTTGAGCATATTTGATAGTGCACCTTCATAAATCTACCTGTTTTATCCATCGTCACATTCTGAACTCTCACTGGAACACTTTCCCCCCAATCAGAATTTCCACCCCCCTTGCTTTCAAACTGAACAAGGAGACCAATACCTAGTCCTCAAATCCTCTTTTTAACTTTAGGTGCTTTAATTCTGTTAAATGAGTTTCTTGAAGGCCAGATCCACTCCCATTTTCTTAATATGTTCCAAGACTCTCTTTCTATTAATTGGACTGTTCAGACCATTCAAGTTTGCAAATTTTATAGTTTTAGCCATTGCCTCAGGGGTTATCATAGCAATAGTTCTTTTGTATCTCTACTCCCCTGAGTCCCCTCCTCATTCAGCCCTTTGACATCAGTCATCCGCCCCTGACCACCCGAGCCATCCCAAGACAAAAACTAAAATAAGTAACCAAAAGAAGATAAAAAAAGGAAAACACACACGCGAACTGAAGCAACACAGTTAATCCCAAATGATTTTGCCAATGTGGTCCTCACCCCACATTGCACCCCCCTCCCTCCCTCGGTGACTACATCCTTTAAATCATCACCAACCCCCCCCCCCCTACTATGGCAGGTTTTGTGCCTCGCACCCATCTTCTCCTCCATCCACTTCCCATGGATTCCCAGGTGAACTATACTTAACGTTTCACTTTCATTTGCTATAGACACAATATTTACATATTTTTATACCAGAATACTTTACAATGCATGCTATAGTATACATCATTATGGGTTAGTCCCCATCTTGACTTTAGTACTGCTTTTAACCCCCTAGCAAGAGTAAATCTTCTGCAAATTGCTGTGCCCTCTCTGGATCAGTAATAAATTTCCTTCCACACCCCCCCCCACCCCCCCACCCATGATTATACCACACAGCCGTATCCCTTGTACTTTGTGCTTTATCAGCCTTTTGGTTGGCTCAAGCAACTTCCTGGCCTTCAAAAGGACTGCACTAATGTCCAAGTAAAAGAAAACCTTGTTCCCCCTCTATTACCATAGGACACCCTCTCTTTTTCACACCGTCTGCTGCTGCCCCCAATATTTTTTCCCTGTCCTAGTTTCACCAGGACAGAAAGTGGTTTCTGCCCGGATCCCAGATTTGGGAGGAGGGATCTATGTGGCCTCTCTATTTCTACCCTTTCCCCTAAGGTGTCTTTACCCAGGACCTTAGGGATCCAGCTCTGAAAAAGCTCTCAGGGTTCTGTCCTTCAGTCCCCTCTTTTAGCCCTACTATTTTAATGTTATTTCTCCTGCTATAATTTTTGAGGGCATCTAACCTCCCCCCCTGTACAGTCCCTATCCTTCATCGATGTGTCTAGTTTATCTTTGCTTGCCCCCATTCTTTCTTCTACCTCTGACATCCTTCTCATCAGCCCTGAGAGGGCACCCCTGCACTTTATCTAATTTCCCCCCCCCCCCCCACCATGTCCTGAGCTCTTTTGTCCATTGCCTGGAAGAGTCTGTCCTCCATGAGGCCCATGCCTCCATCACATCTCGCAGGGAGGGCTCCACAGAGCCTTCCTCCATCACTGTCTGGGTCCTCCTCTCAGCTTCTAGACCCGTCGCTCCTACTGCTGGCACTCGCCGCTCCTTCTGACCCAGTGCTGGACCCGCCGCTGGAGCTCTTTCCCGCACCTGACCTGATGCCACCTGTTCCTTCACAGCCCGTAGCTTGGCTCAATTTGGTGCGGGACCTGCCGCTGGAACCAAGCTATGCCATGTCGTTCACTCCGATGTTGGAGCTGGTGCTGGTTCCTTCCGGCTTCTTAGATTTTCGGCCCGCCTTGTTCTCCGCACTCCCTGGCCTCTCCGCCCCGCGACTGCTGCACCTGCCAGCTTCACTGTGGGCATCGCACGAGGATGCCTGACCTGGCATTCTCATTGCAGGGGCAGGGGTCCCAAGCTTCTCCCTCTCCCCAAGAGATCCTGTAGGGCTTTCAGCCGCTACTTGCCGGTTTATGGCACTCTCTTCTTCCGGGTCCCGTCTCTCCTGCAGGGTGGGCTGCTTGGCTGGATCATCAACTCCTTCAGTGGGCCTTGATGCGGGCCCGCCATTTTCCCCACTACGAGGCACCTCGAAGCGGGTCTCCTGTTTCAAGGCCGATTTCTTTGCATTTTTACTTGTGAGTTTGCTTTTTTTTTTGTCATTATTTTATCCTAGACATCTTCCTACATCCCTTGCTAGTGTTCAAAAGAAGCTTTTCTCTCAGTTTATTCTCTCACAATCCTGGGAGCTCTGGGATCTCCCTGCATCACGTGACCTCTCCCCAAGACCGTGACCTTGTCAATGCCCCTCATGACTATATAAACCTCTATAAGGTGTTCCCCTCCCCACCCCTCCCTCCCCCTTAGGCTTTTGGGAGTTCCAGTCTCCCCATTATTCAAGCCTGGCCCCTCCAAGTCCCAGGGACATTTTCATAAATCTTTGCTGCACCCTTTTCAGGTGAATAATATCTTTCCTGGATCTGGGTGAAGGGAACTGCACAATATTCAGCATAGTCTCACCAATGTCTGATACAGCAGCAACATGCTCTTCCTGTTCCTGTGTCAATACTTGGAGTTCACTTTAACTAGTGACCTATCATGGGTACACAACATTTCCTCATTTGTCAGGAAGGCGCAACAGTGACTGCACTTCCTGAGAAGATCGAAGCGGGCAAGGCTACCAGCTACCATCACATCAGCTCTAGCGAGAGCGTCCCTGGCCGGCTGCATCACAGTGAGCTACGGCTGCTGCAGAGAAATGGATCAGAGGTCAATCCACAGGACCATAACAAGATCATAAAATATAAGAACAGAAGTAGACCAATCGGCCCATCGGGTCTGCTCTGCCGATTAATCATGAGTTGATCAATATCAAGATTCATATGAAAAAAATAAAAAGGGGCCCTTAATTTTCCCAAGATTAAACATTACAACTGAGGACCCTGACATCATGGATAACAAATGATCTGGAAGCAGGTTGGGTGAGCACAGAACCAAATTCATGCCCCGGTATTTCTCTGGGAGGGTGACCATTCCTCAGGCAAGCAAATTGGAAGAAATTAAAAATAGATAATGAATGGATTAAATTCACAAGGAAAACTTGATTGGCTATTAGAAAACAACTCGACCTTTTTGTATCCAGAGAATTAAAAATAGCAGCTGTCCCAGAAATCCTCCCTGGAAAAGTAGATAACAACGACTTTAGAAAATGGGTGGATAAAGGGCCAACTCTTGGGGATCAGCTTTTTTTGTGGGGAAACTTTGACATCATATGAACATCTTCTGAAAGAATTTGGTTTGTCAGGGATGGATTTTTTTTAGATTCATTCAAGTGCGGTACCACTTACCAATGCATGCTGATTGGGAGCAGATATGCAAAGAACCATCTCCACGAGAAAAGATTTTCATGCTGACAATGGAGGGAGTGATAAAGAAGAACCTGTCAGCTCACTTATGCAGATGGATTCAAGATAACTTAACAGGAAACACTGTAGCAATAAAATAGAAACGGTGATTAGAGATGAAATGTGGGAAAAGTCATGCCTTGATGGTCACAAGTGGCCCTACCTGGAGGGCGTTTGAATGGAAAATTAAAATGAGAGTATGGAAGACTCCGCGGGTTCTGGTGAGATGCAGTTGCCCCTCAAAATTATGCTGGAGAGAATGCGGGAGGATTGGTGATCATGCCCATAATTTTTGGGACTGTCCCAAACTATAAGAATATTGGAGAGATATTCAGGTGCAAAGATAGACCTAGCTTTGGAGCCAGCATATTTTATATTGGGAGTGACTCCAGAGGATAGGGGTACCAAAAACCAGGCACGTTTACTTGGGAATGTTGCTGTTGATCACAAAGAAGACGATGACAGTATTGTGGAAAAATGTAAAACCACCAACTGTCCAATAACGGAGGGAAAGATTGAAAAGTGTATATTTGATGGAAAGTATAACAGCCAAATTCCAAATCAGGACTGATGATTTCAACATCAAATGGCCACCGGTAATACTAGTTACTGAGATTGATGAATGGTGTAACCTCCCTGTAATCTCAGTGATAGGGAGTTCGACCAGTGCACTCTACGTGTTATTGGCGTATATATACATACGCTGCTGAAGATCCAGCTGCGCTGGGTGGGTCACGTCTCCAGAATGGAAGACCATCGCCTTCCCAAGATCATGTTATATGGCGAGCTCTCCACTGGCCACCATGACAGAGGTGCACCAAAGAAAAGGTACAAGGACTGCCTAAAGAAATCTCTTGGTGCCTGCCACATTGACCACCGCCAGTGGGCTGATATCGCCTCAAACCGTACATCTTGGCGCCTCACAGTTCGGCGGGCAGCAACCTCTTTTGAAGAAGACTGCAGAGCCCACCTCACTGACAAAAGGCAAAGGAGGAAAAACCCAACACCCAACCCCAACCAAGCAATTTTCCCCTGCAACCGTGTCTGCCTGTCCCACATCGGACTTGTCAGCCACAAACGAGCCTGCAGCTGACGTGGACATTTACCCCCTCCGTAAATCTTCGTCCGCGAAGCCAAGCCAAGATACAGATGAGATTGTGATGGTATACAAATGCCTATGTAGTGCTGATACAGTGATAAATTCAGGAAGATTTACTCTGACCCTCTCCTATTTAAGCTTGAAAGTGTCACAATGGGCATGTGAAGAAGTGTATGGTTAAATGTATAGGTGACTGCATATTGACCTTTAGGGAGTCCTGTACAAGGTCTCCCAAGTCCCTTTGCACCTCTGAATTTTGAATTTTCTCCCCATCTAAATAATAGTCTGCCCGTCTAATTCTTCTACTGAAGTACATGACCGTCCACTTCCCAACATGGTCTTTCATCTGCCACCTCTTTGCCCACTCTCCTCATCTGTCCCAGTCTTTCTGGAACCTCTCTGTGTCCTCAGCACCACTCACCCCACCACCTATTTTGGTGGCATCCGTAAATTTAGGCACGAAGCCATTTATTCCATTATCCAAATCATTTAGATACATCGCATAAAGAAGTGGCCCCAAAATAAAAATGGAGATAATGGATGCCCCTGTCTAAATGATCTTTCTAATAAATAAAAGATGTAGATATTTGCCTGTTTGTAACCACTTTGGCTTTAGGTCGATTATACATAGCTCTTATCCAATTTATAAAACCATTTGGAATTCCAAAGACACTTAACACATTTTAAAAGTCCCATTCTAACCTATCAAATGCTTTTTCTGCATCTAGTGCAATGGCTACTGCTGGTATCTTCTCTTTCCACGCTACATGTAGCTTGGTGAAAGTGATGGAGTTAATTGGTCAAGGGGCCAATAAAAGGAGTGAAAGGGGAGGGAGCGGCCAGTGAGGAGTGGGGCAGTGAAGGAGTGGAGACTTGGGACTTTGGCTTGAGGGATTTCGGTAAGAAGGAGCTCCCTGTGTGGTAAGGTGTCGTTTTTGGTTAGTCTTTTAGTATTATTTGTTTATTTTCTTTCAAATAACCTATATACATTGAGAAAGGAGGTAATGGAGTCAGCTGGGGTAGTCAAATGCTCCAATTGTGGGATGTGGGAAGTCAGAGACAGCACAGCTGTTCCTGACGACTACACCTGCAAAAGGTGCATCCAATTGCAACTCATGAGCGATCGTGTTAGGGAGCTTGAGCTGCAGTTGGATGAACTGAGGATCATAAGGGAAGCAGAGGCAGTGATAGAGAGGAGTTACAGGGAGACAGTCATCCCTAGAAGGCAGGAGTCAGGGAATTGGGTGACTGTAAGGAAAGGAGGGAGAGTGCCAGTGCAGAGTACCCCTGTGGAAGTGCCCCTCAGCATTGGATACTGCTGGGGGAACAGCCTATCAATTGGGGATGAGTCATGGGGGTCAGGTCTCTGGCACAGGGGCTGCCCCTGAGGCTCAGAAGGGAAGGAGGGATAAGAACAGGGTAATTGTGGTTGGGGACTCACTTGTCAGAGACAGATAGGAGGTTTGTTGGATGAGATCGGGGATCCAGGTTGGTCTATTGCCTCCCTGGTGCTAGGGTCAGGGATGTCTCTGATCGAGTTCACAGAATTCTGCAAGGGGAAGGTGAGCAGCCAGAAGTTGTGGTCCATGTGGGGACCAATGACTTAGTTAGAAGTGGGGATCAAGTCCTAGAACAGGAATACATAGAATTAGGCAGGAAGTTAAAAAACAGGACCTCTAAGGTAGTAATCTCTGGATTGCTGCCCATGCCACACGCTAGAGAGGATAGTAATAGGAGGATGTGGAGGATGAATGTGGAGCTGGTGCAGGGGACAGGGGATAAGATTTTTGGATCATTGGGATCTCTTCTGGGGTAAGTCGGACCTGTACAAAAAGGACAGACTCCACTTGAACTGGAGGGGCACCAATATCCTGGCAAGCAGATTTGCAAGAGCTGTGGGGGTGGTTTTAAACTAGTTTGGCAGGGGGGTGGGGAACGGAATTTGATGTGATGGAACAGGGGGTAAAAAAGGGGGAGGAGTTGCTCTGCTTGTTAAGGAGGACATTACTGCCGTGAGGTGGCAGGATGGTTTGGAGGGATCGTCCAGTGAGGCTGTTTGGGTGGAATTGAGGGGTGGAGGAGGCATGAGGGTACTAATAGGAGTATATTACAGACCACCAAATGGGCCAAGAAAATTGGAAGAACAAATTTGTAAGGAGATAGCATATATGTGTAATAAACATAAGGTAGTGATCATGGGAGATTTTAACTTCCCTCACATTGATTGGGATACCTATACAGTAAGAGGGCTGGATGGGCTAGAGTTTGTCAAATGTGTGCAATATAGTTTTCTTTATCAATATGAAGAGGAACCGACTCGGGACGGTGTAATACTGGATCTCCTGTTAGGGAACGAGATTGATCAGGTGTCTGAGGTTAATGTTGGAGAACAAATTGGGTCTAGTGATCACAACTCTTTTTTTTTTAACTTTATTTAAGATTTTATAACATGAATAACATATAGGATTACATTTTAAAAAATTAAGAATAAAATAATAAAATTACAATACAGTATCAGTAATCTAAACAAACTATACCCTCCCCAATAATTATTACACATTAATAACCCAACTCAAATTAGTCCAACCCCCCCTTTCCCCCCAAAATAAAGAGTGAAGAATTAATAAAGTTAATAATATATGTGAGAAAAAAACCCACTTACAAAAAAAAAACAAAAACATAACCAATTAAAATACCAACAAAAAGAAAAGTAATTAATACTAAGATATCAGACTTAAAAAACATATTTAAATCAAACTTAAATGCATATATTTAACAAACGGAGTTAAGATGAAACATATATTTAACTCAAACTTAATATAAAAAATTAGTAAAGTTAATAACATTATCTATCAAAAATTCTTAAACAATAATCAATTCTTAAAAAAAAATTGTAGCATGAAAAAAAATGAAAAAAAAACTTTCTCTATAGAGATAAACCTTCACCAAATATCAACTAACTTCACATCTATCATCATATTAGTCACATAAACCTTGAATATGTGATTACAGATACAATGTTAATCAAAAGATTTATAACAAATATGTATATTAAACTGCAAGAAAAGGAGAATGAGGAAACAAATGGTAAAACTAAACAAAAATGGGAACAAGATTTAAATATAAAGATAAAAAAGGAAACATGGGAGAAATTATGTTCTGGAACGATGAGAAATACAATAAATACGAGGCTACGTATGATACAATATAATTGGTTACACAGACTATACATTACACCGCAAAAGTTAAATAAATGGGACCCAACAGTATCTGATAGATGTTTTCGATGTAAAAAAGAAATGGGAACAACAATTCATGCAATCTGGACATGTGAGAGAGTAGAAAAATTTTGGGATGATCTCAGTCAGATATTAAATAAAATAACAGAAAACAATATACCAAAGAATCCAGAGATCTTTCTCCTAAGTAACATAACAAACAAAGAATTTGGAATTGATTTGGAGGATGCACAAAAAAGATTTGTTAAGATAGCCCTAGCCGTAGCAAAAAAATGTATTATGTCAACCTGGAAATTGGAAGATAATTTGAAAATACAACAATGGTATATAGAAATGAATAAATGTATTCCATTAGAAAAAATAACATATAGTTTAAGAAATAATATTGAAATATTCGAACAAGTATGGGAGCCTTAGATTAAATACAATAGCGAAAACCTACCGGGGACAAACATTACCTAAGTTGATGGAAGGAGAAGGAAAGAAAAGAATGGACTCAGTAGAATTTCTGGTGTATTTTTGTTGAATGACAACATTGTCTGACTGGCTTAATGCAACCTAGATTGTATACCTAAAATGGATGAGGGGGGGGTGGGGGGGTGGCTTGGGAGGAGGGAGGGGGGGGAGAAAAAGTCACTGTATATGTGTGAAAAAGAAAAAGTGTATATCATGGCTAATGTGATTTATGGTGTGAAAAATTTAAAAAAAAATTAGTCACATAAACCACCATCTTAAAACAAAATTTAAACCTCATTAAGCATTGTACAATTCAATTTTAGTACTCTTCCACCATTTTTCCCTTTTACTCTTGAATAGTTATCCAATAAAAGCTCCAATACCACATTTAAATATCCCCAATCATTACGTTAAAATTCAGATATCCAAATAATAAAAACACATCTACAACGAAATCTATATTTTCAACAAATGGAGCATAAACCACAAACAAAATTCAAGCCTCATTAAGAATTGTACAATTCAATTTATAACTTTCACCAATATTCCCTTCGTTCTATAACTAAAATAGCAAAATAATATACACCAGAATTACCACTCCTTTCACCTTAAAGTTAAAGAAAAAATATTAAAAAAACTTATCCATCCCATTCACATTTAAATTTCAGATATTCCTTATCTACTGAATAAACTTTACAAAAAAAACCACATCAATTTTTAGTTTTTTAAACAATCAAATACTTTCTTATGCTTTTTTTTATATTTAAACAAAAAAAAACCCTTCACTCTTTAATCTAATAATACAAAAAAAAGGAAAAAAAATGGGTAGGAGGTTAAAAATACCCCCTCCCGTCTAAACCGTGCAATGCGGTAACTCCCAAAATAAAATGGGTGTGAGATAACTCACACGTAGCAGATAACTTTCAGGAAATAGTGCCTATCCAGTTCTCTCCCCCAACTCTCACTTCATCTTAAACTAACATCATCATTATATAATATCCCTTTTTTTTAAAAAAAAACATTAGAAAAAAAAAGGACAACTCTTCTTTTAATCAGCTCCAACTGCCGAGTCACCATTACAACCATTCCTTCTTGGAGCACAGCTCTTTTCTTCCATCTCTTGTCTCCTTAGAGATCACGGTGGACTATGTCTCTGTTGAAACTGAGTAATTGGCAGCTCTTGAGCAAATGCTATAGCTTCCTTTGGAGAATCAAAGAACTTTGGTTGGTAACCATCTTGAAAAACCTTCAAAACAGCTGGATATCTAAAGGTTGCCTTGTAACCTTTCTTCCACAACAACTCTTTAGCAGGATTGAATTCCCGTCGTTGGAACATAACTTCTTGACTCAAATCCGCATAGAAGAAAACTCGATTATTTTGAATCATCAAGGGTGATTTTCTCTGTTGTGCATTTCTAATAGCCACTTGTAAAATTATTTCTCTGTTATAATAATTCAAGCAACAAACCAAAACAGGTCTTGGACTTTGACCTGAAATAGGTCTTCTACGCAAGGCTCTGTGAGCACGTTCCAGTATTATACCTTCCAGGAAATGTTCTTGACCCAGCACCTGCGGAATCCATTCAGTAAAAAATTTTCTTGGGTCTGGTCCCTCCATACCTTCCGGCAAATCAATAATCTTTATATTGTTCCGTCTGGATTGGTTTTCCAAATAATCAATCTTTTTCACCATTAGTTTTAGGGTAGTTTTAGGGAAGAGCAAAGAAGGGCCTAAAGTTGAGGTTCTGGATTGGAGAAAAGCAAATTTCGAAGGAATGAGAATGGCTTTGGGGAGTATTGAGTGAGACATGATTTTTTCAGGAAAGGATGTAAATGAAAAATGGAGAATATTCAAAGAAGAAATTTTGAGAGTACAGAGTAGATATGTCCCAGTGAGGATCAAAGGAAAGGTTGGAAGTCATAGGGAGCCTTGGTTTTCGAGGAATATTAGAAATTTGGTTAGGAGAAAGAGGGAGGTGTACAAGAGGTATAAACACAGCAGGGTGATGAGAAATTGAAAGAGGACTACAAGGAGTGTAGAAAAAATCTTAAGAAAGAAATTAGAAAGGCCAAAAAGAGGCTTTGGCAGACAGAGTAAGAATAAATCCAAAGGGTTTCTATAGGTACATTAAAAGTTAAAGATTAGTGAGGGATAAAATTGGACCCCTTGTAGATAGGGAGGGTAGGCTATGTGAAATTTTAAATGATTTCTTTTCCTTGGTATTCACTAGGGAAAAAAATATTGTACCAGTTGAAGTAAAGAAAAATAGTGGGGAGGTCATGAATCATATAAGGATAACTGAGGAGGTAGTGTGGGCAGTGTTAAAAAAGATAAAGGTGGACAAATCTCCGGGTCCGGACAATGTGTTCCCAAGGACACTCAGGGAGACTAGTGTACAGACAGTGGGGCCATTAACATAGATATTTAGGATGTCACTGGTCACGGGGGTAGTGCCAGAGGATTGGAGGGTGGCTCATGTTGTTCTGCTGTTTAAGAAAAGGTCCAAATGTAAGCCTGGAAATTATAGACCTGTGAGTCTGACATCTGTGGTGGGTAAGTTGATGGAAAGTGTTCTGAGGGAAGGCATTTACAAATATTTGGAAGAACAGGGATTTGATAGGTAGTAGTCAGCATGGTTTTGTCAGGGGTAGGTCATGCTTAACAAACCTTATAGAGTTTTTCGAGGGGGTTACAAAAAAGATTGATGAAGGGAAGGCTGTGGATGTTGTCTATTTAGACTTTAGTAAAGCTTTTGACAAAGTTCCCCACAGGAGGTTAGGAAAAAGGTGGAGGCATTAGGTTTAAATAAGGAGGTAGTGAAATGGATTCAGCAATGGTTGGATGGGAGGTGTTAGAGAGTAGTGGTAGAAAATTGTTTGTCAAATTGGAGGCCAGTGACTAGTGGAGTTCCTCAGGGATCGGTCCTGCCTGGGTCCACTATTGTTTGTTATATATATTAGCAATCTGGAAGAAGGGGTGGTGAATTGGATAAGTAAGTTTGCAGATGATACAAAGATTGGTGGTATTGTGGAAAATGAGGAAGATATTACCGTAGCTTAAAAAGAGATATAGGAAAGCTAGAGGAGTGGGCTGAGAAATGGTAGACAATTGAGGAGTGCAGAGCAACAAAGGGATTTAGGAGTTATGGTAAATAGTACCCTCAAAGTTGATACTCAGGTTGATAGAGTGGTGAAGAAGGCATTTGGAATGTTGGCCTTCATAAATCGGAGTATTGAATTCAAGAGTTGGGATGTTATGATGAAATTGTACAAAGCATTGGTGAGACCAAGTTTGGAATACTGTGTGCAGTTTTGGTCACCGAATTATAGGAAGGATATAAACAAAATAGAGAGAGTGCAGAGAAGGTTCACGAGAATGTTGACAGGATGTCAGGGTTTGAGTTACAGAGAAAGGTTGAGCAGCCTGGGGCTTTTTTCTCTTGAGCGTAGAAGATTGAGGGGGGATTTGATGGAGGTGTTCAAGATTTTAAAAGGACAGAGAGAGTCAATGTGGATAGGCTTTTTCAATTAAGAGTGGGGGATATTCAAACCAGAGGCCATGGTTTGAGATTGCAGGGGGGAAATTATAAGGGGAACATGAGGGGAAATTTCTACACGCAAAGGGTGGTTGGAATGTGGAATAAGCTTCCGGCAGAGATGGTTGAAGCAAGGACATTATTTACATTTAAGGAAAAACTGGATAATTACATGGAGGGGAGAGGATTGGAGGGGTATGGACCAGGTGGTGGTCAGTGGGACTAGGAGGGTGGGGATTTGTTACGGCATGGACTAGTAGGGCCAAACTGGCCTGTTCTGTGCTGTATATGGTTATATGAATATGTCTTGTGTCTAAAAGAATAAAAATAGACCCTGTCACTTGGATGAATTTTGCTCGAATTATTGACAAGTCTCATCTCTTCATTAAATCTGTTAAAATCTTATCTTCTTTATTTTTTGTAATTGCTCCATCTGATCTATCTAGTTTCTGATCAAAATTAAAAGTAAAATCATCTACTATTATTTTTCCCTTTGCACCTGATAATTGTAGAAATATATCTTGCATGAATTTCCCATCATCCACATTTGGTGCATATACATTCATTAATGTCCAATATTCTGAATAAATTTGACAAATAATCATTTCATATCTCCCCACTTTATCCAATATTTTAAATTTTTATGTATTAATTTTTTTATTTGCTTTAGCTACAGAAGGTGATAAGAAAGGATAATGAGGTTAAAGGTTTTCAGGTAGGTGATAAAGAACATAAAATTAGTTTATATGTGGATGATGTTATACTATATGTAACAATCATTGAAGAAAATAACTGTAGGGTTAGCAGAATATGGTCAGGTTTCAGGTGATAAAGTAAATGTGGATAAGAGCGAAATAATGCCTATGGATGACCGAAATTGCATACAAATTAAACAAAAGAGAAGTGCCCCCACACTGGCCCCTGTGGAACATCACTGGTAACAGGCAACCAACCGGAACAGGGTCCCTTTATTCCCCCTCTCTATTTCCTGCCTATTAATGTGAGTGTCCTTCCTGTAATTCCATAAGCTCTCATCTTGTTAATCAGCCTTGTATGCGGCACCTTGTCGAAGGCATTTTGAAAGTCCAAGTACACATCCACTGCTTCTCCAGTTTGTTGCCTCCTTTCATAATTCATCTTTTCCTAATCACCTTCTTAGTTGCCTTCTCCAAATTTTTAAGTTTCCCACTCCTCCATCTTCTCCTTCCTTGTCCCCTCTCTCTTTTGCTTTTATTTTGGCTTTAACTTCCCTCGTCAGCCACAACCATCTCTTTTTTCCATTCCCAAGTTTCTTTCTTTTCAGTATGTGCCCGCTCTTTTGTCATTTCTCACAGAAACTCCAGCCACTGCTGTCCTCCCCGTTAGTGACGTTTCCATTCGACTTTGGCCAGCTCCTCTCTTATGCAACTGTAATTTCCTTTACTCCAGTGAAGTGTCCACACATCGGACTCTAGCCTCTCCTTTTCAAATTTCACAGGCAACCCAATTGTACTGTGATCTCTGCCTCCTATGGGCCCCTTTATCTAATCACCTCTGGTTCATTCCACAGCACCTGATCCAGAGCAGCTGATCCCCTGGTGGGCTCATCAACAAAAAGCTTCCCAGATGCTCTCCCCTGAGGTTTTGAACTGACCTGACTTTCTCAATCTACTTTCATGTTAAAATCCTCCATGGTTATCGAAACCCTGTCCATCTGACGTGCCTGATCTATTTTGTTGTCCACTTCCTGGCTGCTGTTTGGAGCCCTGTGTATAACTGGCGTTAGGGTCCTTTACCATTCCTTAATTCAACCCATAAGGACTCTACCTCTGATTCTATGTCACTTCTTCCAATTATTTGATATTGTTGTTTACCAGCAGAGTCCACGCCACCCCTTCTACTTCCTTGCCTGTCCTTCCAAAGCACCGTGTATCCTTGGATGTTCAACTCCTATCCTTGAGCCACAGCTCAGTAATGGCCACAGAATTGTACCCTCCAATCTATAAGTGAACTGCATGTTCATCCACCTTGTTTCTCATGCTGCATGGTAAAGGATCACTGGAGTCTCCCACCCACCACGTCGACGTGATCTACTGGGAATGAGGTCTGAAGAGGGTGGGCAAAATCATTGAGGACCCCCTCCCACCCTGCACACAGTATCCTTCAGCTGCTCCCGTCAGGAGGATCAGAGACAGAACCACCAGGCTGAGGAACAGCTTCTTCCCACGGGCAGTGAGAATGCTGAATGACCAAAGGAACTGATCACACTAACTGTCTGAAACTCTTCTATGTACAAACCAATATTTACTTATTTATCTTTGCATATGAATACTTGTCCTGCATGTGAATGTTAGTTATGTCTGGTTGTGTGTCTGCATGTTTTGCACTGAAGACTGGAGAACACTGTTGGGTTGTACTTGTGCAATCAGATGACAATAAACTTGACTTGACCTGACTTAACTTAGTTAATGTGGAGATAAGCTGCCAACTTTATGTTTATGCAAGTAGGCTCTTTCCACTGTGGTTAGTTGAGATAAAAAACTAGAGGACATGGTTTAAGAGGGAAAGTTTATGGGATTCTGCATCTCTATTGTGAAGAAATCCCCATAATATTGTTGGGAAATAAATATCAGGATTTAAGAATATCATGATTTAAGAATATAATGTCCATCTTGGGATTGGGGGTGAGATGCAGAGGTGGTATCTCCCTATGCATTTGCTGCCCTTGAGGAAAGGAAACAGGGGGATGCAGACTGTGGGGGGTGGAAACTGGAGAAGCCATCTGGTTGGAGGGTGTGCAGTCGCAAGATGAGGGGTTGTTCCTCTAATTTGCAGGTGGTCTCAGTCTCATAGAGCGTGAGACCATGGACGCACACCTGCAAGGGAATGGGACCTATACAACTACCTTAATGGGTTAAGATCTCTGGCATTTTTAATAGGAATTCTCCAAAACCTCACCATTTAGTTCCCTGAGGTCTCTCATCTCTCAGAAACTCTTGTTAAGGCCTGCATATAGATGACCTTGTTAATCTTTAAGGGAGAAAAACATGAAAGTCTGCACACACTGTGATTGTAACAAAAATGCAGGAACGCTGGAGGACTTTATGTCATTTAAGAGAAGGTTGGATGTGCTGTGAGACCTGCTGAGTTCCTCCAGCATTTATAAGCTTTAAGGGACCCTATTATTCTATAAATTGGGTGGCACAGTTGGTGTAGTGAGTTAACACAATATGTTCGAAGCCCGCGCTGTCTGTAAGGAGTTTTTATGCTCTCCCTGTGTCTGCGTGGGGTTTCCCCAGGGGACTCTGGTTTCCTCCCACTGCTCAAAACGTACTGGGGTTGTAGGTTAAATGGGTGTATTTTGGACGCATGGACCTGTGGGCTGAAATGGCCTGTTACTGTGCTGCATGTCTAAATTTAAATATAAATTTAAACCCTGGGCCTCCACAACTGGATGTAATTGGGCAGCTTGTGGTGGGATGGGGGGGGGGTTGGTGGGGTGCAGCAGGTTAATTGGGTGACACGGGCTCGATGGCTGAAATGGCCCGTCATCGTGCTGTAGGCCTAAATTTAAAATGAGCTCGTACTTGGCCGTGCCTTCCCCTTTAATGCAGCTTCCCAGCGAGGTGCTTCTGTAATTCACTTAGATCTTGGAGTCACTGAGTCACATGGGGGTACAGGACCTTCAGCCCAACATCAATTCTGGCCAAGGTGGCATTCTGGGAACATCCCATTTGCCTGCATTGACTCAGGTTTGTTAGAAACAGAATTTACCTTTAAAGAAATAGCTCGAGACAAAAATTGAGAACAAAGAACATTTATTTTGCAACAATGCAAAGTTGGGTGCTTCCCCTTACCCTGGGAATACACACATACACTGGGGCTCACCCAACTTTTATACAGTTGATTTCAGTATAGGAATACCCTCCCCCTTACATACTTCTGCCCCCTGGATGGGTTTGGCATAGGCAATCCTTCCTGCCTACATGCAGTTTCAGTACACTTGGAGGACCAGGGGGTATCCTGTTGGTGTCCCTTCATATTATTGTCCTTATTCACACCTTCCTGATTCTCGGGGCTACAGTCTCTTGGTATGCAGAGTTGACTCATCCTGTCTAGGGTTGGCTAATTTAATATGTATAAATCTGTGTAAGGTTAGCTAATTAGATATGTAGGACTTGGTACTTCTAACTAGGGCTAGGAGACCCTTATCTGATCCAGACTACCTCAACTTCCTACATTCTATTGTACCTTACCATTCCTTATCTTAGTCTTATGGTGGCTCTTGTCACAAAGAAGATTCTTATGTTAATCGTGCTGACTCTGCTTTCCTGCATCCTAATCCCCAAGCTCATCCTGTTTGTACTGGTTACAGCCATTAACTGATGAATTTTAGTTTCTTCCATGTTCATAATTTTAGATTAATTTTCCCATCTCTCACAGGTTGAACTGAAGCTCATTCACTAAATGAATCTTTCACTTCCGGAGGTGTCTGTAAGGAGTTTGTAAATTCTCCCCCGGTTTCTTCCAGGTGCTCTAGTTTCCTCTCACCTTCCAAAATCGTATGGGGTTAATAGGTTGATTGGGTGGCAGGGCCAGAAGTGCCTGTTACTGTGAGAGATGAGTAAACTTGACATAAAAATATGAAAGATGGGGAAACTAGTACAGACACATGGAGTGATGGATTAAACCAGTATGAACAGGCTAAGCATGGAAATTAGGATGCAGGAAGCAGAGTCAGCCTATGTAAGATAAGAACCTTCTAGTCCTTTCGACAGGATCAGTGAGCCCACGGTGGTATGAATAAGATAAGGAGAGGTAAGGAATAATAGAATGTAGGAAGTTGAGATAGTCTGGATGAGATAAGGGTCTCCTAGCCCTAGACAGAAGTACCAAGTTCTACATATATAATTAGTAAGCCTTACACAGATTTATCAAGTTATGCATATTTAATTAGTAAACCCTAGACAGGATTAGCGAACTCTGCATATGAAGGGACTGTAGCTCTGAGAGGTGGAAAGGTGTGAATGGGGACAAGGGCAAGGTTGTGAATAAGGACAATGGGGATAATGACATGATAAAACACCGACAGGATACCCCCTGGTCCTCCAAGTCCACTGAAACTGCACGTAGGCAGGAAGGATTGCCTATGCCAAACCCATCCAGGGGGCAGAAGAATGTAAGGGGGAGGGTATTCTGATACTGAAATTCACTGTATAAAAGTTGGGTGAGCCCCAGTGTATGTGTGTATTCCCAGGGTAAGGGGAAGCACCCAACTTTGCATTGTTATAATAAATGTTCTTTGTTCTCAATTTTTGTCTTGAGCAATTTCTGTTAAGGTATTTCTATTTCTAGTGTGTACTATGCTGTATGTCTAAATTTAAATTTAAAAATTCTTCGTCATGGGGTGCTCAGCTGGAAGCATCTGAATGTTTATGGCTGCAGCGGGACACAAGAACAAGCAGAATCTCTGCTTTAGTGTTCACCTCTCAACGGGGAGGTTAGTTTTAATAAACCATCCGTATTCGTTCAGTTCCAAACATAGCTTCATGAAAGAAAAGCCAATCATTTTAGTTGGCTGTTTTTTTTTAAAAAAACACACCAGATCTTGAGCAAGGGATTGCTGGAGAAACTCAGCAGGTCAGACAGTGTCTGAAGGTAGAAATGGTCAGTCAACACTCTGGCTCAGAATCTTTTATCAAGTCTTAATAAAAAGTTCAGACATGGTAGTGGGGGTTAGGGTTTTCGTAGCACCTTAACAGAGGTCTGGAAGGCTGGCGGCAAAACTCTGCATGCCAAACTGCATGAGTTTTTCAAGCTTTGTTGGGACCAAGGAAAACTGCCTCAGGATCTTCGTGATGCCACCATCATCACCCTATACAAAAACAAAGGCGAGAAATCAGACTGCTCAAACTACAGGGGAATCACGTTGCTCTCCATTGCAGGCAAAATCTTCGCTAGGATTCTACTAAATAGAATAATACCTAGTGTCGCCGAGAATATTCTCCCAGAATCACAGTGCGGCTTTCGCGCAAACAGAGGAACTACTGACATGGTCTTTGCCTTCAGACAGCTCCAAGAAAAGTGCAGAGAACAAAACAAAGGACTCTACATCACCTTTGTTGACCTCACCAAAGCCTTCGACACCGTGAGCAGGAAAGGGCTTTGGCAAATACTAGAGCGCATCGGATGTCCCCCAAAGTTCCTCAACATGATTATCCAACTGCACGAAAACCAACAAGGTCGGGTCAGATACAGCAATGAGCTCTCTGAACCCTTCTCCATTAACAATGGCGTGAAGCAAGGCTGTGTTCTCGCACCAACCCTCTTTTCAATCTTCTTCAGCATGATGCTGAACCAAGCCATGAAAGACCCCAACAATGAAGACGCTGTTTACATCCGGTACCGCACGGATGGCAGTCTCTTCAATCTGAGGCGCCTGCAAGCTCACACCAAGACACAAGAGAAACTTGTCCGTGAACTACTCTTTGCAGACGATGCCGCTTTAGTTGCCCATTCAGAGCCAGCTCTTCAGCGCTTGACGTCCTGCTTTGCGGAAACTGCCAAAATGTTTGGCCTGGAAGTCAGCCTGAAGAAAACTGAGGTCCTCCATCAGCCAGCTCCCCACCATGACTACCAGCCCCCCCACATCTCCATCGGGCACACAAAACTCAAAACGGTCAACCAGTTTACCTAGCTCGGCTGCACCATTTCATCAGATGCAAGGATCGACAATGAGATAGACAACATACTCGCCAAGGCAAATAGCGCCTTTGGAAGACTACACAAAAGAGTCTGGAAAAACAACCAACTGAAAAACCTCATAAAGATAAGCTTATACAGAGCCATTGTCATACCCACACTCCTGTTCGGCTCCGAATCATGGGTCCTCTACCGGCATCACCTACAGCTCCTAGAACGCTTCCACCAGCGTTGTCTCCGCTCCATCCTCAACATCCATTGGAGCGCTTTCATCCCTAACGTCGAAGTACTCGAGATGGCAGAGGTCGACAGCATCGAGTCCACGCTGCTGAAGATCCAGCTGCGCTGGGTGGGTCACGTCTCCAGAATGGAGGACCATCGCCTTCCCAAGATCGTGTTATATGGTGAGCTCTCCACTGGCCACCGTGACAGAGGTGCACCAAAGAAAAGGTACAAGGACTGCCTAAAGAAATCTCTTGGTGCCTGCCACATTGACCACCGCCAGTGGGCTGATATCGCCTCAAACCGTGCATCTTGGCGCCTCACAGTTTGGCGGGCAGCAACCTCCTTTGAAGAAGACCGCAGAGCCCACCTCACTGACGAAAGGCAAAGGAGGAAAAACCCAACACCCAACCCCAACCAACCAATTTTCCCCTGCAGCCGCTGCAACCGTGTCTGCCTGTCCCGCATCGGACTTGTCAGCCACAAACGAGCCTGCAGCTGACGTGGACTTTTACCCCCTCCATAAATCTTCGTCCGCGAAGCCAAGCCAAAGAAGAACAGCCCCAGCCACCTGATTTTGAATCCCATGTTGTCTGTAGGGGGTTTGTACGTGTCTCCCTGTGTCTGTGTGGGTTTTTCCCTGGGGGGGGCTCCAGTTTCCTCCCACCGTTCAAAATGTACTGGGGGTTGTAGGTTATATGGGTGTAAATTGAGCAGCACGGGCTTATGGGCTGAAAAGGCCTGTCACTGTGCTGTATGTCTAAATTCAGTCAAAAACATTAACTGACCATTTCTACCCATGGGTGCTGTCTGACCTGTTTCACATCATCATCCCCTCAGTACTGGTTAACAAGCAGCTCACTTGGCGTAGTGGTTAGTGCAACGCTGTGACAGTCCCAGTGACTGGGACCAGGGTTCAAATCCCGTGCTGTCTATAAGCTTTCTCTGTGTCTGTGTGGCTTTTCCCCGGGGGCTCTTATTTCCTCCCACCATTCAAAAATGTACCGGGGTTATAGATTAATTGGGTGTAACAGGCTCGTAGGGCCAAATGGTTTGTTACCGTGCTGTAAGTCTAAATTTAAATTTAAATCGGGAGCCTCTGCACCCATCTCTGCCTCTGGGTCTTTGACTTCCTCATCGGAACACCAAGTCTGTACGAATTGGAAACAAACGTCTCCTCCCCACTGATCATTCACACAGGTGCACCTCAAGGATGCATACTTAGACAGGAGAATCGCAGACGGCAACGAGGAAGCGAACAGGAGGGAGATCGATCAGTGAGTTGAGTGGTGCCACACCAACAGCCTTGCGCTCAACACCAGCAAAACTAAGGAACTAACCGTGGAAGAAAAGCTTGTCAGCAGCTATACTTCGTAAGGAATTTGAGGAGATTTTGTTGGTTCCCAAAGACTCTTGCAAGTGTCTATAGGTTGTACCGTGGAGAGCGTTCTGACTGATTGCATCGTTGCCTGATGTGGAGGACAGGAAAAGGTTACAGAGAGCTGTGAACTCAGCCAGCGCCAGCACGGGCTTCACTCCATTAAGAACATCGACACGAGGCGGTCTCAAGAAGGCAGCCTCTATCCTCCAGGACCCCCACCACCCAGGCCATGCCCTCTTCACTCTGCCACCATCGGGCAGGAGGCTGAAGATGAGCACCCAGCGGGCAAAAGGACGGCTTCTTCCCCTCCGCCATCAGATTCCTGAACAGACAATGAACCCTGGACACCACCTCACCTTTTCTCTTCGTTTGCACTAATTTATTTTTTTATAAATGTAATTTATAGCGATATTTGCACCTGTGACGCTGCTGCCAAACAACGAATGTTGCGACTTGTTCACGACAATGAAGTCAGATTCTGATATTGTAATCGAATGATTTTAGATGCTCTCCACCAGATGAATGGAGGGTTGATGAGTGAAGATAGCTTTATTGTGAATGGAATCCATCGGGTCGTCTTGTACTTTTCCAGTGAACCTACCATTGTCTGTGTGGAGATGGAAAATGAGCACAGGACTTCCGTTAAGGATTAAATATCTCCCACCGCACTCTGATGCAGGCTGTGTAATATTTTATTTGCGCCAGGAATAAGAAAGCAAACCCTTGCGAAGATGGCGCAGGAGAATGCAGCTCGAGAATCGGCGTGGAAGAAGGCCAGGGTGCAAGGGTTGTCATGGGGTAAGATCAGAGAACCTTAGAACATTACAGCACAGAAACAGGCCCTTCAGCCCTTCTAGTCTGTGCCGAAGTATTATTCTGCCTTGTCTCACTGACCTGCACCTGGACCATCTCCTTCCATGCCCCTCCCATCCATGTTCCAGTCTTACATGTTAAGATCGAGCCCGCATTCACCACCTCAGCTGGCAGCCCATTCCACAATCCCACCACTCTCTGAGCAAAGAAGCTCCCTCAAGTGTTCTTTCCCCTTTCCCTCTTAAACCATGCCCTCTAGTTTTTTATCTCAACTAACCACAGTGGAAAGAGCCTACTTGCATTTACTCTGTCCATACCCCTCATAATTTTGTAAACCTCTATCAAATCTCCCCTCATTCTTCTACACACCAGTGAATAAAGACCTCCTCTGTTCAACCTGTCCCAGTAACTCAGTTCCTGAAGTCCCAGCAACATCATAGCAAATCTTTGCAGTCTTTCAATTTTATTGTTAGGTGATCAAACTGCACATAATATTCCAAATTTAGCCTCACCAATGTCTTATACAACTGTATCATAACATCCCAACTCCTGTACTCAATACTTTGATTTATAAAGGCCAATATGCCAAGAGGTCTCTTTACGACCCTATCCATCTGTGACGCCACTTTCAGGGAATTATGTATCTGTATTCTCAGATCCCTCTGTTCTATCGCATTTCTCAGTGCCCGACCATTCACCGTGCATGTCCTTTCTTGGTTTATCCTTTCAAAATGCAACTCCTCACACTTGTCTGCATTAAATTCCATCTGCCATTTTCAGCCCATTTTCCCAGCTGGTCCAGATCCCTCTGCAAGCTTCGAAACCCTTCCTCGCTGTCCACAACGCCTCCACTCTTAGTGTCATCTATAAACTTGCTGATCCAATTCACCACATTATCATCCAGATCAATGATATAGATGACCAACAGCAATGGTCCCAGCACCGATCCCTGAGACAACTCACCACTAGTCACAGGCCTCCAGTCTCAGAAGCAATCATCCACTACCACTCTCTGGCTTCTCCTGTCCAGCCAATGTCGAATTTTGTTCACTACTTCACCATGAATACCGAGAGCCTGAACCTTTCTGACTAACATCCCATGTGGGACCTTGTCACAGGCCTCACTGAAGTCCATGTAGACAACCTCCACAGCCTTTCCTTTGTCAACTTTCCTGGTAACCTCCTCGAAAAACTCTAAAGATTGATTAAACACAACCTACCATGCACAAAGCCATGTTGACTATCCCTAATCAATTTCTGGCTATTCAAATAATTGTGTATCCAATCTCTGAGAACACCTTCCAATAATTTACCTACTACTGACATCAGGCTCATCCATCTATAATATTCGAGAACATTTTTAGGCTTTTTAAACAAAGGAACAACACGAGCTACCCTCTAATCCTCTGGCACCTGACCCGTGGTTAAGCACATGTTAAATATATCTGCCAGGGCCCCTGCAATATCTACAGTAGTCTTCCTCAAGGCCTGATGGAATATCTTGTCAGGCACTGGGGATTTATCCATCCTGATTTGCCTTAAGACAGCAAGCACCTCCTCCTCTTTAATCTGTATCAGTTCCCTGATCTCACTGCTTGTTTTCCCTACTTCCCATGGCTCCATGCCAGTTTCCAGAGTAAACAATGATGTAAAAAAACCCATTTAAAATCTCCCCCATCTCTTCTGGCTCTGTACATTACACTGATCACTCTGATCTTCGAGAGGACCAATTTTATCTCCCTATCGTTTTGCTCTTAATTTACCTAGAGAAGCCTTTAGGATTTTCCTTCACTTTGTCTGCCAAAGCACCCTCATGTCTTCTTTTAACCCTCTGATTTCTTTCTTAAGTTTCTATTGTTAATGTTTTATACTCCGCAAGAACCTCATTTGTTCTGTGTTGCTCTACATCTCTCTTCTTCATAAGCAGATCTCCCAATATCCCTGAAAAACCAAGATTCCTTGTGCTCTCTTTAACTTTGCCTTTAATCCTTACAGGAACATTCATTCTCAAACTTTCACCTTTGAAGTCCTTCCACTTACCGAACACATCTTTGAAAGAAGACAACCTGTCCCAATTCACATTCTCCAGATGCTTTCTCATTTCCTCAAAATTGGCCTTTTACCAATTTAGAATCTTAACCTGAGGCCCACACCTATCCTTCTCCATAATTAACTTGAAACAAATGGCATTATGATCGCCGGACCCAAGTCATTCCCCAACACATACATCTGTCACCTTTCCTGTCTAGTTCCCTAAGAGCCACTTTTGCACTCTTTCTTGTTGGTACCTCAATGTGTTAATTTAGAAAACTTTCCTGAACACATTTGACAAACTCTAACAAATCCAGCCAATATAAAGTCATCTACTATCACAATTTTATGTTTCCTGCAGCTGTCTACTGTCCCTCTGCAGATTTACTCCTCCAATTCTCATTGCCTATTTGGCAGTCTATAGAACAACCCCATGAGTGTGGTCATACCTTTCCCATTCCACAGCTCCACCCACATAGCCTCATTAGGCGAGCCCTCTGGTCTGTCCTGCCTGAGCACAGCCATGATATTTTCCCTGATGAGCAATCCCACTCCCCCCCTTGCATCCCTCCCGCTCTATTACATTCGAACCACTGGACCCCATGCCAGTCGTGCCCCTCCTGCACCAAGTTTCACTAATAGACACAATATCATAATTCCATGTGCTAATCCTCACTCTAAGCTTGCCTGTCTTTCCTACAATACGCCTTGCATTGAAAAAAAAATGTGTTCCGTTAATAGTTGAACCATGGTTGTATTATTGAAAGGCCCATTTCAACTATTAATTCTTCTTCGTTAAGTGTCCATTGAAGACAGGCTGCTCAATCCCACTTGTCCTTCATGGTGAGACCAGCTGGTGAGCACTTTTCCACGTTAAGCAGTGAGTTGCAACATTTGAACTTGATGCCTGTGACAGATGGCAACGCGTATCAGTCCACAGGTCGTGGAATATGGAGATTGTGCCGTTTAACTGCACTCGTTGCTTTTGCACCTGGGCCGAGAGGGTTTGAGAATTTAGGCAACCTTGGTGGGTGAGGTGAAGGTGCTGAACATTTCCACATGCAGATGGAATACTGCTCCACATTGGATAAGTCAACTTTCCTGGACATTCGCAGCTTCTCAGAACAATCCTGTCCCGCTCCAGAGTTGTGTCTTGGAGTGGTGAAAGACTTTGGGAACCAGAGGCGTCTTGCTGTTTATCCATCTCAGGCCAGTGGTAGAACTTCAGCATGTTTGTAGATGATCATTCAGTTCTGCTGTCTGGTGGACATCGGTGCTGGTGAAGCCACTGAACATGGGGCATGGTGCGTGCACTCTTTATAGCCCAACAAGCCTAAAGTTTGTCTAGATTTTCCTGTATTTGCTCATAAATTGCTGAATTTATTGTTAGAAGTGTCTAGAGTAAATCCCTGTGCACATCTCCTTCAGTTCTATCTCTCTCTTCCCTTTGCCCTCTGTTTCCTTTCATGGAGTCAAAATCACTCCTCACCTCTCTTCTTATCACATCCAACTAACACCTTTTGGCTGTCGGTCTGGACTCCTCCCCCCTCCCATTCTTCCCCCTTTCTCTCCCAGTTTTTATTCTGACATCTCCTTGTTCTTGTACCTTGAGGAAGGGTTCAGGCCTGAAATGTCGATGATATATCTTTACCTCCTGCCAGACTGGCTGAGTCCCTCCTTCATTTCTGTTTATTTTTACTACAATCACAGTGTCTAGACTTTTGCACTTCACTTGGGTCATTAGCCCAGCTGCTGAAATGTTCGGCCTCTTTACCCAAGCTTTTCCCAGACCCATCTCCAGCTGTCAGAGAGTTTCCTGACAGTGGCTAGAGGGGTTGACCTGAGGGTTACCCAACCAGTGAAGCAGACATCTGGTGGTGGTTTGACCTGGCCCAGTCTGAGTGCGATGACTAAGATGGGAAGCATCGCTTGGGAGGAGACTGGAGAAGTTGGGGGGGGGGTGGGGTGAGGGAGAGAGAAGATGGTAGTGAGTGGGAGGGGTGGTAGCTGATAAGTGGGAGGAAAAGGCAGGGGGAACCAGATCCGCCTGGTAATTGGGGGAAGGGAGGAGGCACAGGAAGCCGAACAGGGGCAGAAGACCCTGGGTGCACTGGTGGAAGTGGAGACAGGACAATTCAACGTTCATGCTAGTGGGAGGCAGCCTATACAACAGAAGGAGTTGTTTCCTCTCTGTGCCAGTGGAGAAGGTCCAGATCAGACAGCTCAGTGTGGGATGGGAAACGGCGCACAACTGGAAACCTCTGGGAGAAATTCTGAATCTGAGCAGATTTTGTTTTGCCCTGATCCATCCGTGGGCCATGAGTGGGTTCAAAGACAGCAGGTGGCCAAGGTTTTGGCTCAGGAAGTTAGCTGCAAGCCAGGAAGGGTTGGTGCTGGGCACACCAACTCTGAGCTGGGGTCCCTGGGTTCAAGCCTCATTGGGCAATGAGAATGGGCAGAGAGCAGAGAGTGGGCAGAGGGAGGGCATAGGAAGGGCAGTGGACAGAGGGTGGACAGAGTCAGGGCACTGGGCAGACAGAGGGAGGGCAGTGGGCAGAGGGTGAACAGGGAGGGCAGGGTAGAGGGAGGGTAGAGGGAGGGCAGTGCGTAGAGGGGAGGGCAGTGGGAAGAGGGAGGGTAGAGGATAGAGAGAGGGTAGAGGGAGGGCAGAGGGTAGAGGGAGGGCAGAGGGTAGAGGGAGGGCAGAGGGTGGGAAGAGGGAGGGTAGAGGGAGCACAGTGGAGGGTGGTGAGTAGAGGGAGAGCAGTGGGAAGAGGGAGGGTAGAGTGAGGGTGGTGGCTAGAGAGAGGGTAGAGTGAGGGTGGTGGGTAGAGGGAGGGTAGTGGGCAGAGGGAAGGTACTGGGTAGAGGAGGGTAGAAGGTAGAGGTAGTGGGTAGAGGGAGGACAGGGGGTAGGAGGACAGAGGGTAGACGGCAGGCAATGAAGAGAGGCAGGTCGGAGGGCAACATGGATGGGCAGAGTGAGCGGTAGATGAGAAAAGAGTGGGCAAAGGTTAGGCAGCGGGCAGGTTGGGCAGAGGGTAGGAAGAGGTTAGAAGGTGGGCAGGAGTGGGTAGAGGGTGAGCAATGAGATTCAGCAGAGTTAGGCAGAGGGCAGGGAATGGGGGTGGGGGTTGTTGCACAACTGATCCCTTTACTGTTCTCAGTTTGCTAAATGAAAAACTGGCTGCTGCCCTTTGGCTGTACTTCAGGTAAACAGGGTCGACTCTGATATGAGTTAAAAGGTGTAATATATAGAATCATAGATCTTTACAGCACAGAAACAGGCTCCTTCGGCCCTTCTAGTCTGTGCCAAATCATTTTTTTCTGTCTAGTCCCACTGACATGCACCCAGTCCTTATCCCTCCACGCCCCTCCCATCCATGTACCTTTCCAAATTCTTCTTAAATGTTAAAATTGAGCCTACTTCAGCTGGAAGCTCGTCCCACTCTCCCACCACTCTGTGTGTTCCCTCTCATGTTTTCCCTAAACCTTTCCCCTTTCACCTTTAACCCATGTCCTCTGATTTGTATCTCACCTACCCTCAGTGGAGAAAGCCTACCTACATTTACTCTATCTATCCCCCTCATAATTTTAAACACCTGTATCAAATCTCCCTTCATTCTTCTACACTCCAGGGAATTCAGTCCTTACTTGTTTAACCTTTCCCTGTAACTCAGTTCCTGAAGTCTGGGCAACATCCCAGTAAATCTCTGCATTCCCTATAAATGATGCTTCACCGATTTCTCTGAAAATCTCATCGCTCACCTGGCTCCGCATGGATGGCCATCAGCTCTGCCTCAGACATACTGCCGCCAGCCTTGTGATCTCTGAGCAAACCTGTACACAAACGTTGATAAGAGGAGAACCATGCTCCTGGGTAACTGGCGTCCAGCACCAGTCCTCGCACAGGGCACAGGGCGGAATGCAATGCGGTGGGACTTTTATGGCTGAGGTTGGCAGAGACAGCTCCAAGCCTTGCAACATGCCACTGACGATTTCTTTGTCAACTTTCCACATTCTTGTTTAAGCTTTCATATGCAAAGTCCAAACACTGATCTGGGGATTGTTGAGGCTTTAACTGCCCGTACATATTACCGAGGTTAATGGTGTGAGGTGAGGTTTCAACTCGACAAGGATGTTTTGTGCCAGCTTCGGCTGTGCACATCCAATGGAAAACCGTTTGACCTCTTGCTTTAGTCCAGTTCTTTGATACCAGACTTGCTCCGTGTGACCATTTTTGATGCTTAGCCAAATCACTCTGGATCCGTTGTGTCAAGAAGATCAGATGCAGCATGGGGGCAATGGAGCTGTGGCAGGGCTAAGTCACTGACTGACACCTGTTTTGCTGCTATGCTGCCTGTATCATTTTTAGACAATTCCATAGCACCAGAAAGACCAATCAGCCCAGCTCTTTGGAAAAGTGTCCAAATCCGTCCCATTCCCTGCTCTTTCCCCAGGGTCCTCCATGTGTGTTCCTGTCACAGGTTTTTGGGACAGTTACTCCACAGGAGATGCCGTCTCCTGAGCGGGGAACAAAGCTGGTCGAGAGTTGGTGTGGTTCACATTGTGCAGTGAGGTGCCCCGTGACCCGCAGGTGGAGATTCTTGGAACGTGTGTCCCTCTCTTCAAAGTACAGACTTTTTTCCGTTGATCCCTTCACCACGGTTTGGGTGTATATGCGCCAGGCTTCGAGAAGAGTGGACGATGGAGGAGCAGGGGCCTTCCAGCCTTGGCACCAACTTGAAAGTTTGGATGAGTGTTTCTTTCCACTTCTGAGGTGACGTTCACCAAGGAACGGCGTTCTGCAGCTGTCACACAACTCCTCGCGTCCGGACAGGCGAGAGAGCGTGACGTGCAGCGAGAGTGCAGAGGACATCTCGAGTTGATTGGCTATTGCTTCTCTTTCTCTGAGTTGGAAACGATAGGAAGTTGCGGCAAAAAAATATTCAGATTTTAAAAGGCTTTTCTTTTTTTTAAGTAAAGAAACAGCTCCTCCAGCAGCATGGGAAGATCCTCACTGTCAACAAAAGTTCACTGAGAGGAAACACAAGGATGTCGTGCCTTCAGATCTAGTCAGGGAACATTGCCCAGTCAGTCAGCAGTTTGAAGAGTTCATCCTTGTGAACGTGCACGACGCCTATCAGATTGTCCCATCCACCTGAAGTGATAGAAAACTCAGCGTTAGTGATATTCTGAACCTCTCACAAAAAAAAATGACTGATTTCAAAATGTCAATTAAATTTCCTTTTTTGAATTATGGGAGATGAGGGATTTAATACAAAACGGCCATAAACTAGGTCCTAACTTTCCAGTGGAAAATTTAATTCATGATTCACTCGCAGATTTTTTAAAAAAAATCATTTAGAGAGAAGAAAATTTGTGAATCTGACTTTAGTTCTTCATCGGCAGGGGACTAGTTAACCATTAAGCAGCTAGAGTGTTAAATTTAGACCTATAACACGGTAACAGGCCCTTTCGGCCCACAAGCCCATGCCTCCCAAATATCCCAGTTAACCTACAGCACAAGGGTGGGAGGAAAGCCGCGCAGACACGGGGAGATTGTACAAACTCCTGACGGACAGCTCCAGATCCCAGTGAGAATTAAAATTTGGGCGTCAGGGTGTCAGATTCTGGTCAGCCCTCCCCCCACCCCATATACTTTACATCTACTTCCACCTTCCTGGTGCATTCTGCTTATTGAGCTGCCATTTGGTGCCCTGCACTAAGGGTCAAACTTTCACCCCTTCATGGCCAGGATCACCAACCGCCCATTCATAACGTTCCTCCTTCCTGATGCTGCAACCACACACTCTCATCAATCCTCTGCTCCTCATTTTTCACTGCATGAACTGATTAGATGACTATAGACGGGAGTGTTCATGTGAGATCCTGTTCTATAGTGAGATGAGCTGCTGTACTTAACAGGATCAGTACAACAGAGAACATAGGCTTGCTTTGGGATTGAAACGAAGGTACGGAGCTAGCCGCAGTAAGATGGGCTGAAGGAACTTGATAAGCATTATTGGTGTTACCCCGCACACAAAAAAAATGGTCTTGTGGAAAAGATAATAGGCTTCACTTTGCACATTATGAAATTGCGTGGCCAGAGATGAGCAATGTGTATAACATGTACAAAACAGAGGTAGATATTCTACAAAAAATCAAATAATTTATTTGTAAAAACTTTATACAATGAATAAATTTACACATGCATCTGTAACCACAAATGTATCGACGGCTGACCTGCTCTCCAGTAAAGGGTAGTAATGTAAATACAGAAGTAATTGACAATGCTTTACGCTGATTGTTATTGGTCACAGAGTCTAGAAAGGAAGGTGGCATTTCATCAGGAGGTCATATTACAAAAAAAAGGCAATCTGTAAATAATGTATAGAAACAGTAAAAAGAATTTACAAAGTACAAAAAGAGAAACGTCAGTTCAATGCTATTATACTAAAGTAAGACTGTACGAAATCGGAATCATTGGCTGCTTAATGCTCATTTCCACAGCTGGTAGTGTGTGGGAGACCATTCGTATCAGGTATGGAAGTACATTACCCAGCCAACCAATGGTCTTTTGTTTTAGAAAAGCTTCGATGCACTTAAGAGCCCATCAGCTGTTCAGTGTGGAGGGACAGGTGTGGAATAAAAATCTCTGGACGTAGCCAAGGACACAGTCAAGGTACATTTTATTTCGTACAAGTCTTTTCACCTGCTGCTTTTTTTTTTTTCGCACAGTTTGCATGCCATTATTTGTCAAGAACATATACCAAGTTTAACCAGTTTCTGACACAAGAACTGATATAAAAGATACATTTCGAAGGGAGAGCATGCACTTGATGAACCTGGCGTGAAATGGACAGTAATGGAGAATGCCGGGCTGAATGCCACTAAGACCATGAACGCTTGCCGTGAAATGTACAAGCAAAGCCGGATATTGGGGCACGGGCCACGCTGGACACTGACTCAGGGGCAACACGGACTTCACAGGTTCCAACTGATGGCTTTTGGTGAGAGAAGCTCTGATGAATACAAACACCACAGACAACATGTACCTGCTCCAGCACTGGGTGATGTGAAAAAGAAAGGGCTGCTGTTCATCTCTAAGGCAACACTGTAAAGGGTGATTGTAATGCCAGGGAATGACGAATGTGGCACTGCATGGTTAATCAGAACACACAAGAATCACATCACTCCACCAAGCTTCCTCAGAAGTTTCTTTCCTTTTGATAATAGTCCCTTTTTCTTTTTTGAAGCCATATCTCTGGTGCACACTGGGCTGCCTGTCCCATCTACTAGAGCAGATCCATGGTGGGCATGGGCCGTTGGAGACGTGGCCCTCCTTTGCGTGCTTTCACCAGGGACCTAGTGTGCATCATACGATTCGATTAGTTTTACTTTAAGTGTAGGAGGGGGGTTGCTTTGAAGGAGAAATGAAAACTAGAAGCAGCACATCAATTCTAAAATGCACAAAGGCTATCTTGTGACTTAGTCAGTGCACTCAAGGATTAGACACCTGAAGATACCATAGATCAGGCTCGTCCAATGCACCTGACAGCTCAAGCTGGACAAATCTACTCATTTCAGCCTCACAAACAGGCGTGAAGTCCTGAAAGAAAAAACTGTTCCCCCAAAGTCTTGAGATCGACTCTCACCAAACCAATCTACTGTGTAGCCCAGCCATTCTCAACCTTTTTCGACTTGGCTATGCCCCCACTCCTCCCACCACCCCCCAACCCTCTGCTCTAAAAGTCCATCTGCTATAAAGGTTCCCCTGCCCTGTGAAGCAGTCAAGCCTTGGTTTCTTCCATACTTCAATCCTACTGATAACACGGGAAAGAAAGATTTACGTCATGAGAGGTGAAAAGGAGGCTTTGACGTAAATGTATCGTGACCCACCCCCCCCGCTGAGAATGGCTGGTTTCAACCACGAGACAGTTGGTGGAAAGAGTCTCATGCAAATAAAACTGAGAAGAAGTGGTTTAATGTGCGGAGCGAGGGGATAATTTGGTTCAAGGTCACTTTTGGGGAAGTGCGTTTTTCTTTCACAGTCATTTGAGAGCAGCTCTTGAGAGTAGCTGCCATGGAGGACAGAAGCTCCTGCTATAGGTATCTTCAGTTGTTCACTTACGTGGAAGTTACAACGTGTTTATTAGGATGTGAAATGAACACTCTTCTTCTGTTCCAGGTCATGAGCAAAGGGGGGAAAAAAAACACAGAAAAGTTTGCAACGATGATACTGAAATGAGAAAAGCACAGCGCCAACAAATGTCTCCTCGCAATGAATCGTTCAGCTGAGCCTGGGTGATGATCTGCCATGTTCGTAAACACTGTGAAGATGGGGTCCAAAGCACCCCACTGCAAACTGGAGGATGTCACGCCATCATTATTTGTTTGTTAACTGACCCCTGCTTTTCGGATCAAGTAAGAAATGAACTTTCAAAATAGGATGCTTTTTCGTTTTTCAAAGGGCCAAGTCTCTCTCGCACGGAGAGAGCTTCAATCCTCTGGTGCCCCCTCAAATGTAACATTGCAGAGAGATCCTGCAAACCCAGCATAAGTGCCCCTACTCGGCTGGAAGGCTACCACCCAGCATCTTATATTCCCTTCCCCACTATTTGCTCATCCCCCGTCTATCACAGCACCTTGGTACCTGGGATGATCTGGCCTCAACCAGTCCCTGGGAGAAAATTTGATCTCTCCTCTCTTTAAAGAAGCTTCCCCGAAGAGCAAGCCCAGATCAGTCAGTGATTGTGACGCATCGATGATCTCTAGGCTAGTCACCGATACAAGTCAGGAAACGTGCAGCCATCCCTTCATTGCTTTATCCTCTTCCATCTGGTCCACATCCATCTTGGACCTCCCGCTTCTAGCCTCATCTCTCTTTTAGACACACCACAGGGTAACAGGCCTCTCTGGCCCATGAGCCCGTGCGGCCCGATTACACCCGATTAACCTACAGCCCCCCCCCCCCCCCCCAGTGTATTTTGAAGAATGGGAGGAAACCAGAACACCCAGAGGAAGCCTACACAAACACAGGGAGAACGTAGAAACTCCTTTGAGACAGCACAGGATTCGAACCCAGGTTGCTGGTGCTGGAATATACTTTATGCTAACCTTCTCCGGTTTAATGACGGGTTATTCAGAGTGTTCCTGAACCAAGGGCATTTATAAGCTAAATGTAACTGCTGTGCTTTCACTTCCCTGCCCTGGAGATAAAGGTTTGAGTTGGTTGGAGACTTTGCTTTGGGTTCCTACTTCTAGTGCCTGGTACCTCAGTTCCCAATCTGCCCAAAATTCTCTCCAGCAATCTACAACAATGAAATGTTCCCAAGTTCATTTCCTGTTATTAGAGCAAAGAACATTGCAGCACAGGACAGGCCCTTCAGCCCACGGCTGTGCTGACCTATACAAACCTACTCAACATGCTAAACCTTCCCAACCTCACACCCAGAATCCCCTACTTTTCTTGCATCCATGTGCCTGTCTAAGAGTCTTTTAAATGTCCCTATTGCACCAGCCTCCACCCCCACCCCCGGCAATGTATTCCCAGCACCCACCGGGAAAGAACTTACTGTATCCCTGATGTCTCCCCTAAACTTCCCCCCCTCCCCTCATGTTATACAGACGTCCTCTGGTATTTGCTAATGTCACCTCAGGAAAAAAGGGCTGGTTGTCACTTTATCCAGGCCTCTCAGAATCTTAGAGACCTCTAATAAGTCACCGCTCATCATTCTTTTGCTCCAGAGAGAAAAGTCCGAACTCTGCTAACCCTGCCTCATAAGACGTATTTCCCAATCCAGGCGACATCCTGGTCAATCTCCTCTGCACCCTCTCTATAACTTCCACATCCTTCCTGTAATGAGGCGACCAGAACCGAACACCAGAGATTTGTAAAGTTGCAGCATGACCTCTCGACTCTTGAACTCAATCTCCCAACTAATGAAGCCCAGCATTCCCTCGACCTCCTTAACTATCCCATCAACCTGCATTGTAGCCTTGGGAGATGTATGGATTTGGACTCCACACTTTTAAATATCCTGTACTCTGCTTTTAAGTTCGACCTTCCAACATCCATCACTTCACACTTATCCAGATTGAACTCCTTCTGCCATTTCTCAGCCCATCTCTGCATCCTGCCTACAACCTGTGATAACCAGAGAGGACCCTCCACACTATCCACAATGCCTCCAATCTTTGTGTCATCTGCAAAATGACTGACTCATCCTTCCACTTCTTCCTCCAGGTAAATGAAATGACCCTGTCTGAAGGCAAAAGGACAGGATGATTTGGGATTTATTTAGCTTTACATTTTGAACATTCAGTCCTGGAATAATTTTAAATGACTTTAAATCATCAAATGCATTCCACGTGGTTGTGATGGGTAATCCCTGCATGACACTCTTAGACAGGCACATAGATGAACAAAATTAGAGGGTTATGAAGTAGGAAGGGCTTCATCTTTTTTAATATAGGATTGTGTAAGTCGACACAACATTGAGGACTGAAGAGTGTGTACTGTGCTGTATAAATAATCATATAACGATTACAGCACAGAAACAGGTCAGTTCGGACCTTCATTCCGAACACCGCCTCCCACCTAGTCCCATTGACCCGCATTCAACCCATAACTTTCCATACCTCTCCTGTCCATACACCCCTATCCAACTTTGCCTTCAATATTAAAATCAAGCCCGCATCTACCACTTTGGCCAGAAACTCATTCCATTCCCACCACCCTCTGAGTGAAGAAATTCCCCCTCATGTTTGCCCTAAACTTTTCCTCCTTCAATCTCAATCCATGTTAGAATCACCCCCACTCTCAATGGAAAATTCCTGTCCACATTTACTTTATCCGTTCCCCATCAATTTTAAGTACCTCTAACAAATTACCCCTCAATCTCCTTCGCTCCACGGAATAAAAGTCCAGCCTGTTTAATCTGTCCCTGTAACTCAAACCCTGAAACCCAGGCAACATTCTTGTAAATCTCCTCTACTTTTGTTTACATCCTTCCTGTAATTCAGTGACCAGAACTGCACACAATATTCCAAATTTGGCCTCATACAACTTATACAACTTCAACATGACATCCCAACTCCTGTACTCAATACTCTGATTTATGAAGGCCAACAACATATCAAATGTTTTCTTCACCACCCTATCTTCATGTGACTCCACTTTCAGGGAATTGTGTACCAGAATTCCTAAATTCCTTTGTTCTACTGCACTCCTAAGTGGTCTACCATTTATTGTGTATGACATTTGCTGATTAGTCCTACCAAAATGTACCACCTCACACTTCTCAGTATTAAACTCCATCTGCCATCTTTCAGCCCACTCTTTTAGCTGTCCTATATCCCACTGCGAACTTTGATAACTTTCTTCGCTGCCCACAACACCACCAAACTTCGTATCATCTGCATACTTATTAATCTAATTTAACATCCAATCATCCAGATCATTAATATATAGGACAAATGACAATGGACCCAGTACTGATCCCTGAGGACCTCCACTAGTCACTGGCCTCCAATTTGACAAACAATTTCAACCACTACTCTCTGGCATCTCCCATCCAACCATTGTTGAATCCATTTCACTACGTCAACATTAATACCTAATGCCTGAAACTTCTTAACTAACCTCTTATGTGGAGCCTTATTAAAGGTCTCAATAAAGTCCTTATAATCAACATCCACAGCCTCCCCCTTGTCAACTCCTCGAAAAATTCTGATTTGTTAAACATTATCTACCATGCACAAAACCATGTTGACCTATCCTAATCAAACCCAGTCTTTCCAAATGTATATACCTTCTCTAAGAACACTCTCCATTCATTTACCACCGGTGTCAGACTCTCAGACCTAGGTTTACTTTTTTTAAACAGTGGAACAACATGAGCTAACCCTCCAATCCAACGGCATCACCCCAATGGTCAGTGACATTTTTTAAAAATTGTCAGAGCCCCCACTATTTGTACACTAACCTCCCTCAGGTTCCTAAGTAAAATCTTGTCAGGACCCAAAGATTTGTCCACCTTTATTCTCTTTAAAATTGCCAGTACTTCCTCCTTATTAATCTGTATATCTTCCATGGCCTCATTACTAATTTTCCTTACTTCACCCAACTCAGTATTCCTTTCCTTCGTGAATATGGAAGAAAAAATCATTTAAAATTTCCTCATCTCTTCTGACTTCTCACATAACCTACCCCTCTATCCTCAAGGGGCCCAATTTTATCCCTCACTTTTTTTTGCGTTTAAGAATTTATTGGATTTGTTTTTACCTCGCCTGCCAAAGCAGCCTCATATCTCCTTTTAGCCTTTTTAATGTCTTTCTTAAGATTTTTGGCACTCCATGTATTCCTCAAGTACCTCATCTATTCCCTGTTGTCTAGACCTGTTGTACACATCCCACATCCTCCGAACCTCATTCCTAATATCCTTTCAAAGCCAAGCCTCCCTATAATTCCTAACCTTTCCTTTAATCCTCACAGGGACATACTGACTCTGTACTCTCAAAATTTCCCCTTTGAATATCCTCCATTTATCCATTACATCCTTCCCAGAAAATAAATGATCCCAATCCACACCCTCTAAATCCTTTTGCATCTCTTCGAAATTAGTCTTGTTCCAATCAAGAATCTCAACCTTGGGCCCAGCCTATCCTTCATAATTAACCTAAGATTAATAGTTTTATTACTAGACCCAATGTGTTCCCCAACACAACCTCTGACACTTGACCTATCTCGTTCCCTCATAGGAGATCCAGTACTGGTCCCTCTCTAGTCGGTTCTTCTATGTAACATTGAGGTTAAAGAGAGCAAGCTTAAAGGACAAGCCTATCAGGGAGCAGACTTAGATCCAATTCCTGCACTCAGAACTTGGGTTTATGAAGGCCAATGAGCCACAGCATTCCTTCCAACCCGATCAACCTGTGACACCAATATTCCACTCTCTGGGTAAAAAAAAACCTCAGATCATCTTTCAGAGTTCTTCCTCAAAACTCTGTTTTCTTGCTTCTGATGACACACTGGGGAAATGATTCTAAGTTCCTAGTCTAGAACTCTACACTCAAATCAGCCTGCTTCACTCTTGCAGCACAGTCCTCCAATCCAGTCAACATCTGGTGAATCTCCTCCACACTCTCTCCAGTGTGAACATATGCTTGCCACAACCAGCAATGGTTGGCAGAGTCCCGCCCCATGGTCAAGGTATCAAAACTGGGAGGGCACAGGATTCAGGTGAGAGGAGTGAGACTCAAAGGGGATCATCAACATAGAAAGTGGTTGATATCTGGTGGAGTCAGACAGGCACTTGAATATACAAGGATGGAAGGACATGTCTTGGGGGAGAATGGGCAGTCAAAAACGTCATCGGGCATAAGATGAGCCGAAGGGCCTGTTTCTGTACTTTTCAAGTCCACAGATCTGCCAAAATGGTGATTGTGCTGGAAGTGGAGCGAAGTTGGAAGATCAGCCGTGACCCACGCAGACTCCCTGACACATGCGGACTCTCTGACCCATGCGGACACCCTGACCCAAGCGGACACCCTGTCCCATGCCGACATCCTGACCAACGCGGATACCCTGACCCTTGCAGTCTCCCTGACCTATGTGGACACCTTGACCCATGTGACACCCTGACCCACGCAGACACCCTGACCCATGCTGAATCCCTGATCCATGTCGACTCCCTGACCCATGTGCACACCCTGACCTATGTGGACAGCCATAACCCATGTGGACACCCCAACGTGAAAGCTGTGACCAATGCAGACACCCAGACCCACACAGACAAACTTGACCCACGTGAACAGCCACGGTCAACGCCAACAGCCCTGACCCACGTGGACACACTTACACACATGAATACCATGACCCACGTGGACATCCTGATGAATGTGAACAGATGTGACCAACATGGACACCCTGACCCACGCAGATGCCATGACCAACGTGGACACCCTGACCCACGCGGACACCCTGACCAACATGGACAGATGTGACCATCGTGGACTCTGTGAGCCACGTGACCACCCTGACCCATGTCACACACTGACCCTCGCGGACACCATGACCTACGTGGTCACCCTGACCCACATGGACAGACCTGACCCACGCGGACTCCCTGACCTAGCGGATACCCTGACCCAAGCAGACACACCCTGACCCAAGCAGACATACTGACCTACACGGACACCCCTGACCCACACAGACTCTCTGACCCACGAGGACTCCTTGACCAACGTGGACACCCTGACCCACGTGGACACCCTGACCCATGCAGACACACCCTGACCCATGCAGACACACCCTGACTCACGCGGACACCTTGATCCTCCCAGACACCTTGATCCTCACGGACACACTGACCCACGTGAACAAACCCTGACCCACACGGACACCATGACTCATGTGGATACCCTGATCCATGCGTATTTCCTTCCCATGCGAATACCCTAACCCACATGGACCATCCTGAACCATGCGGACTCCCTGACCCACGCGGATACCCTGACCAATGCTGTCAACCTCACCCACGCGGACTCCCTAACCCACGCAGACAGACCAGACCTGATCTGCGTGGACTCCCTGACCTACGTGGACACTGTGACCCACATGGACAGTCCTGACTCACATGGACAGTCACATGGACAGACCCAATCCCTGCCAGCTGTCAGCAGATGAGCAGCCCCAGCCCCACTGCCTCCCTGTCATCTTGTCTGTATGCTGACAGCACTGGCCTCAGTTCTGTTCACACCCCACAATGATGTCTGGGAGTGGTCCTTCTGCCAGCTCCCAATTTCTTTACCCCTACCCGCTCCTCCTCCTACCTTTGTATCATATGCAAACTTGGCCACAACGCCACTCTTTCTGTAATCTAAATAATTGATATATAAGATAATCCTGGAATCACTGAGATACCGGCAGCCAACCAGAACATGATCCCTGTACTCTGACTCTCTGCTTCCTGCCAATCAGCCAAGATTTGAAGATAGCAGGCTGTTAACACAGAGCAATGGTTGTCCAACCTGACAAGAGGTGTTCTGAGGTGGCAGACCCTGCAATATCCCACCTGCAGTGAGGGGTGTTCTCTCTCCACTGAAGGCAGCCCATGCAATAGGGGGATGGCCTAGCCTGAGAGCAGCAGGAGAACTGAGAAGCAACTGAATTTTCAGGCCTCTGTTAAAGGGCAGGCTTGTTGTCTGATGCAAATAGGAGAGAAAATGTGCTAAGCACAGCAAAAGAACAATTGCAGATTTGTACAGAGTCTCAGAGGAAGACAGGAACGTGTCCAAACACCACCCTCAGCCACTCATTCGGAGCTTGGTCAAAGCAGAGGGTTGCAACGTGTAACGACAGAAGAGAAGGGAAGATACAGGGGTGCTGAGAGTGGGAAACTCCCTGACTGCTTTCTCCGTTCACAGGCGATGCTACCTGCTGGATCTTTCTTGCCCCCAGGCCACAGCTCTCCATCCCCCTCCCATTCATGAACCTATCGTAAACGTTGCAATTGAACTCCCATTCGCCTCCTTCACCGGCAGCTCGTTCCACACTCTCACCGCCTTCCTAGTGAAGGGTTCCCCCTAATGCTCCCCTTAAGGGGGGTGGGGAGTTCTTTCTTTTTCATTCTTTTCTTTTTCTTATATATGCCTCATGTATTTGAAATGGACTATAAAATGTGTGAATCTTTTGTGGTTTCAAATTTAGAATTTTTTTAAAAAACAGTAGCCTTATGAACAGCACCTTGTCGAAGGCCTTCTGAAGAATCAGATACACAACACCCACTGCATCTCCTTCAGCCAGCCTGCTTGAAAGACAATACGCCAAAAGCTTTCTCTACGACCCCATCGACTGTCAAGGAATTATGTTTCCCCCACATCCCTCTGCTCCACCGCACTCTGCAGTTCCCTTCTGCTCAATGTGTCTGCCCTGCCCTGGATTGTCCTGCCAAAGGGCCGCACTAGAATTGGCTCAAGTTAATTAGGTTGCTGAGCGGTAGAGGGATGTGAGGGAAATGGGATGTTGTTGAAAGTGCGTAGACAAGAGTGCAGGGAACACGCACGTTCCTGTTAGAGGCAAGAAATGGATTGTGGATCAACTGAATTTTTGAATCCTGAAAGGAGTGAAAATGCGAGCAAGCACAGAGCAAATCGATGGCAACTCCTTGTCCAAAGTTGGAGACTTCAACAAGATTTGAAATGAAATCCCATCAACACTTTAACAATCAAAAAACATAGTACAGACTTCTTATAATCCATAAACCATGGAACCTAGGGAATATTTCAAATAAAAAAATGATGGCTGAGCTCCAGGTAAACTTTGAGCAGCAGTTGACAAGATCCTGCTCCCTAAAGGCAGAGCTTCCTTCATTAGTTTCCCTCTCTCCCCTTCCTATAGAGCTTCACCTCTCAACCACCCTGGCTTAGTTCACAGTTCAAGCACAGGGGCTGAATGGAAGGACTTGCACCTCCCACTGGTCACAGACAACGCCAGTCCGCAGGGAAGCGAAGAGATCATGGCCTGAAGCCGTGGCGAGGGTGGGGGGGGGGGGCGAGGGGAGACAGGTTCCCTTGGCTTGGACAGTCGACAAAATGGGAAAACAGCAGGGTACTGGCAGTTCCCTAGCCGGGACAGAGGTGCTGCAGGAAGAGGGGGTGGCCATAAATGAGGAAAGCACTGAGGGAAGACCACCTGTGCAAGGATCAATGGGATCAATGCTCCAGAAGGACTAGACAGTGATCTGACCACCGCAAAAGACTGGTGACCTTGACAGATGGTGATGGACAACAATGGCAACACAGAGATGACAGACATTAAACAATGAAAAGGGGTGCAAAGATGGACAGGGAACATTGGAGAGGGAACGTTGGAGAGGCAATGTTGGAGAGGGAATGTTGGAGTGGGAATGTTAGAGAGGAAATGTTGGAGTAGGAATGTTGGAGAGGGAATGTTGAGAAGGGAATGTTGGGGAGGAAAGGTTGGAGAGGGGATGTTGGAGAGGGAATGTTGGGGAGGGAACTTTGGAGGTGGAATGTTGGAGAGAGAATGATGGAGAGGGTATGTTCTGGTGGGAATGTTGGAGAGGGAATGATGGATGGGGAATGTTGGAGTGGGAATGTTAGAGAGGGAATGTTGGAGAAGGAATGTTGTGGTGGGAATGTTGGATAGGGTATGTTGGAGAGGGAATCTTGGAGTGGGAATGTGGAGAGTGAATGTTGGAGAGGAAATGTGGTAGAGGGGATTGATGGAGAGAGAATGTTGTGGTGTGAATGTTGGAGAGGTAATCTTGGAATGGGAATGTTGTAGAAGGAATGTTGAGGTGGGAATGTAAAAATGGGAATTATGGAGAGGGAATGTTGGGGAGGGGATTTTGGAGAGAATGTTGGAAAGGGAATTATGGAGAGGGAATGTTGGAGAGCGACTGATGGAGAGAGAATGTTGTGGTTGGAATGTTGGAGAGGGAATGTTGGAGTGGGAATATTGTGGTGGGAATGTTGAAGCAGGAAGGTTGGAGTGGGAAGGTTGGAGAGGGAATTTTGAAGAGGTAATGTTGGAGACAGAATGATGGAGAGTGAATGTTGGAGTGGGAATGTTAGGGAGGCAATGTTGGAGAGGAAATGTTTGGAGTGGGGATGTTGGAAAGAGAATGATGGAGAGGGAATGGTGTCATGGGTATGTTGGATAGTGAATGTTGGAAAGGAAATGTTGGAGAGGGAATGATAGAGAGAGAATGTTGGGGTGGGAATGTTGGAGAGGGAGTGTTGGGGAGTGAATGTTGGAGAAGGAACTGGAGAGGGAATGTTGGAGAGGGAATGTTGGGAGTGAGAATCTTGGAGTGGGAATATTGGAGTGCGAATGTTGGAGTGGGAATGTTGGAGTGGGAATGTTGGGGTGGAAATGTTGGAGAGGGAATGTTGGGGTGGAAATGTTGGAGAGGGAACGTTGAGGTGGGAATGATGGAGAGAGAATGTTGGAGAGAATGTTGGAAAGGGAATGTTAGAGTGGGAATGTTGAAGTGGGAATGATGGAGAGGGAATGTTGGGGAGGGAATGTTGGACTGGGAAGATGTGGAGGGAATGTTGTGGAGGGAATATTGGAGAGGGATTTTGGAGAGAGAATGCTGGAGAGGGAATGTTGGGGTGTTAATGTTGGCATGGGGATGGAGTGACATTTTTGTAGTGGGTATGTTTTGATGGGGTTGGATTTGGAATTCCAGGCGACTAATTCCCTGCCAGTAAAGCCATACATTGCGGATACTTGCCCGTTTGCTTTTGCCCTGCGATGGTCCCTCATGGGGGTATCTGGATGGGACGTCCGACAGGTAGACTTCCACATCATCAGGCACTTCCTCCAGGAAGTTGGAGGGAACCAAGCCCTTATGGCCATTGATCTCCCCCTGAAAGGACATGATATAAATTATATAGCATCAGGATAAAGCCATTCTGCCCAGGTGCTCAATTCTAGCCCTGAAACTGCTCACCAAAATAGACACACTGGCCTTTTGCCCTACATCCCTTCTATCCCTCCTTATCCCCTCGATGATGTCCCCTACCTTTCAGTTACTGCTCTTTCATTTGCTGCTCTCCCCATCACCTAATCTCCTCCTGCCTCTCCTCCCATACCTATGAACCTAATTCCCTCCCCCACATCCCTGCCCCTCCCCCACATTCTTGCCCTTTTCCTCCTTCCTTCCCCATGTCCCTCCCCCTCTCCATTCCTTTCTTCCTCCCCCATCCATGTCACAACTCCTTCCCTATCCTTGTCCCATCCCTTCTCCCCTCCTCCACTTTCAAACCCCTCCCCCATCCCTGCCCAAATCAATCCTCCACTCCCCCACAGACCTGCTCCTTCACCATCCCCACCCTCCCTATCATCAGAGAAAGAACTCCCCCTCACCACCGAAGGATCTCCCCATCACCAGTGAATGATCTCCTCAACATCAGTGAAGGATCTGACCAATGCCAGTAAACAATCCAGACAGATCCCCCTGTGTACACACCTACCTTCACATGGATACCCCTGGGTACACATGTACCATCACATGGATCCACCTATATATACACATAACTACACACGAATCCCCTTCTGTACATACGGTCCTCCATCCATTCCCCCTGTGTACACATGTACCTCCACACGAATCCCCTTGTGTATATACACTCCTTCACACGAATCCTCCTGGGTACACATGTTTATTCACACACATCTCCCTGAGAACACCCACTCCTTCACATGGATCCCCCTGGGTACACATGTTTCTCCACACAGATCCCCTGTGTACACCCACTCCATCACAAGGATACTGCTGGGTACATACTCTCCTCCAAACCAATCCCACTGGGTACACATATACCTCCACATGGTTCCCCCGTGTACACACACCCCTCCATATGGATCCCCATAGGTACACATGTACCTCCACACAGATTCCCGTGTGTACACATGCTCCTCCAAATGGATCCCCTGGGTAAACATGTACCTCCACACAGATTCCCCCTGTGTATACATGCTCCTCCCCTCAGATCCCCATGGATAAACAGTACCTCCACATGGATCCCTATATGCACACGCGCACCGCCAGAGGATCCCATGTGTGCACACGCACCTCCACACAGATCTCCATGTACAAGTACCTCCACAGGGATGCCCCTGTGTACACATACTTCCAAATGATCCTCCTGTATGTACACAGGGGGATCTGTGTGGAGATACATGTGTACCCAGGATAATTCGTATGGAGGAGCTAAGTACACAAGGGGATTCGTGTGTACATGCGTACCTCTCCACAGATGCCCGTGTACACACCTCCACACCCATATCTGTGAGCTCCTTTCACTCCTGTATTTTTGCCACTGGTTCCAACTCTTTCACCACCACTGCAGCCTTTCCTTATTGTATAATCCCAGATCAAGATGAACGTACGTAATAGAATCCATCTTCATCCAGTTCTCCCCAGACGCTGATGATGTCTCCAGCACAGAACGTTAACTCCGCCTGCAACACAGAATGAAGGCCTGATGCCATGGAACGGATGCTTCTATGAGTTAATGGCAGGGCTGGGCACCAGTAGTAAGTGTGGGGACAGGTGACCTGGTATTGGGGGTGGGGGGAACTGGGTCTGGGATGGGGAATTTCCCAGACCCCAGGACTGGCAGTGAAGGGGCTAGGGTTGAGCGGGACGGCATCCTGCATGACCTGTGGCCCACCCCTGGATATCTGTGAGCGGTGAAACTGCAGCATACATGGGCTAAGACATGATGGAACCTCCTGCCATGGCCCTCCAGAGCTGTGATTGCCCCTCTCGTTTCTGCTTGTGGACAGAGGCCTCCTATCTCCCACCCCTCCTCCCCCACTCCAGGTCTGCATAGGGCCATCATCCTTGGAACCCTCCACTTTGGTGGGCTAGGACGAATCGGAGGGCAGAACAGGCCGGGGAGAGGCCCCCACTCTCCCACCCCCAACTCCCTCACCTCTACGTCAACGTTGGGTGAGCTCTCGCGTGGGTCGTAGTCGTACAGAGCCACCATCCTCCGGCTCGGCACAGGCAGTGTGCGGGATGTCCTCCGATTCCGCTCTGGAGGGAAGGAAAGGCCGGAGTCAAAGGTCGGCTGGAATCACCTCAGCCCCACCATCATATCCACACTCCTGGACGAGCCTTCGTCTGAAGCAGCAAGGATGCAGACTGAAGCAATCAGGGGCGGGGGGGTGGGAGGAGGAGAGAGGGCAAGAAGATGGAGGGGAGGGGGATGAGAGGAGGAAAGGGAGGGGGATGAAGAGAGAGGGAGTGGTACAAGGGGGATGAGAGGAGGGAATGATTTGAGGAGGGGAATGTTGCGAGGTTGGGGAAGGGATGAGGAGGGAGGGACAAGGAGGGAGGAGAGTGGAGGAAAGGGCAGGAAGAGGGGAGGGGTTGAGGGTAGGGAGGGTCTGATTTCCTTGGTCATGGTGTTAGCAGAACCACGCTCCGACACTCCAGAAATTGGAAATTCACACAGGAATCACCGCTCGCACTGATCAAGGGGCTTTGACCTGAGAGTTTCACTCTTCCTCTGTCCCTCCCCTTTTTTTTCCTCTCCCTTATCTCCCCTCCATCTCCCAATTTCCCCCTCTCCATCCACCTACCTTTCTCTCTCCCCATCTTTCTCCCCTCCCTCTCCTTCTTGCCTTCCCACCCTTCTGTCCAGCCATCTCTTTTTTATCTCCCTTCTGACCCCTCTCTCCCCCACTCTCTTTTCCCTCTAACCCCCTCCCTCCTCTCTTTCTACTCCCCTCTCTCTCCCTCCCTCCCCACTCTCCACCCCTCCCTATCTGAGCTCCTCTCCCCCCCTCTAGCTCCTTTCACTCTCTCTCCCCTTCCCTCTCTCCCTCCATTCTGCCCAGACACTACCTGGCCTGCTGGATGACTTCGTCCTGCCCTGTGCTCTGACTGACCACAGGCCAGCTGCCTGCACCGTTGTGCGACAGGAGCTAGCCACTGGTGGGGGCCAACTTCCCCAGAGTTCTAGTCTCTTCATTGACACTAACTTCTCGAGCACTAACCCTGGCCATGGGTGTGCCACCCCAATGATGCCCATGAGAAGGGCATGTATCTGTCATGCCCACACATCCCAGGGGGTTCCCATCTCACGGAGCTGACCAGGTTCTGCACACACCGTGCACAGAGGCAACACAGACGCCAGGGAACGGAAGCTCTGGGTGACTGCTCCCTCCCTGCGGGCCGCCGGGACTGGCTAGGTGGGGTTCTGCCACAGCTTTCAGCGGGATGGGACACCCCAGTGGGCTGGCTCTCCTCCCATTAGCTTGTCTCATTCTGCAGAAACCAATCAGTGGCTCAGTGTGGGTTCAGGTCAGAGGTCAGAGAGACCGGGGTCAGGGTCAGGTAGTGCAGATCAATCCCCCGAGCCAGGGCAGAGAGGAGCAGTTCACCATTGTTAGTGGGAAACACCAGAAGTGCCAGGGACACAGGGAAGGTTGGATCAAAGGCTGAGGGGGTGATCACACCCACTCACACTCACTCAGACATGCTCACACACTCACACATGTTCACTCACGTACACACTCACACATGTTCACTCACTCACACACTCACACATGCTCACTCATATACACACACATTTACACACTCACAAACTCAGGAACTTTACACACACACACTTATGCACATACTCACATGCACACACATACATACACATTCACTCAATCACACATACTCACTCACACATTTATTCAATCACACATGCTAACTTGCGCTCTCCCTTGCACACACTCGTGCACACAAACTCACTCCAACACACAGACAGTAAGCACACACACTCACACTCAGACTCAGACATGCATACATCCCCAGACACACACACATCACACACTTCGGCACATGTACACAGACAGACTCAAACAGTCAAATGTACAGAACACACACACATTTGTGTGCACGACATAATCACATGTACACAAATATACACAAACCCACCACGTAAACACACGTGCAAACACATGCACATTTGCAAGCAGATACAGACTTGCATGCCACATTTCCAGACACCATCTCTAACATACCTGTGCTGATGGACACAGGCATGCAGCCAGTAGCAAAAGTCATCAAAGGTACACCCCAATTTCCACCCCCCCCCAGCCAAACGTGCACCTCGACCCACTAGCTCTCGAATGCTCTTTCTGACACGTAGTAACTCTCACACCTCCCATTCATCACACCCGCAGCCTTGCACGCACACACCTTCTCTCAGCCCTTCCGACACACACGTTATTTAAGGTGAGTAAACCAACGGAATGAGAAGCACAATGCATTTCATTGGCCCAAAGCAAGTCAGCACACTCAGACGATGGACAGCACGTTGATGACAACAAGTTAGGTTAGACAGACCTCGCTTGGTCTTTCGGGACCTGCGGTTTACAGAGCCCGCACTCTCTTTGCAACGCTCAGGTGTGGCTTCAGCAGGGGAGGCAGAAACAAAAGAAGAAGAGAAAACATGAGTCTATCCGAGGGTTCTTCCGACACCGGAGGGTGTCTCTGAGCTGCGGCAAGCCGCAGGAGTGGGGAGCTGTGGAGATAGCTGGGGAGCTGGGCAGGATGGGGAGGGGACTGTCGTTTCCCCCCCCCATGACTGAGATTGATGGGTCGACTTTTGGGGGGCTTCTGAACCTCGCAGAGGTTTGGCCTGTGACTCCCCCAAAACCCCCTCCACCCCAAAACCCCCATTTAATGAATGGAAGACATGACCTTGTTCCGCGGCCCTCTCTGCCCCAGTGAGTGCCCACCAACCCCAGTGACCAACCCGTCCTCTAGCATCACACACTCATCTCCATCGGTTCCAAAAATCGCAGACCCTGCCTGACTGAAGCTGTTACCTGTTGCACCAACAACCAGAAGCATTCCCTTTGCTGCAAACCAACACACACACAACCGCTGTACATCAGGAGATTGCAAAAGAGTGCATTCTGGGCGCAGCAGTGAGGGCCTTGCCCAATAACCAACCGGTAACACCAATCGTCTCCACACGAGTGTTGAGAGGCAGAAACCCTTGCTTCACCAGCTGCTCCACCATCTCCTCGCTGTCCGCCTGGATTTCCGACACCATGTTACATGGGATGAGACCAACTCTGCAGCCTGTCTCTCCGTGGTAGAACCCATCAGCGTCTTTGGTCCCATGCACCTGAAAGATGACCTCAGGTTAACCCCAGCTGGCCCCGTCCTACAGAGACTGTGTGCAGCCCAAAGCCCCAGCACCCCATGAGTGCCGTTGAACCCCACAGCGTGATCCCAGGAAACGAGGAGTCAGGTATCCAGCTGAGGGCTGGTTTGGCGACAGGTGCTGACTCTGAGGGGACGATGCCCTCATTTAATCCTGTTTCTGCCCCCTTCGATCGGAACCCAAGCCTGACACCTGCTCCCACCCTTCCCGTGAAACCCCGTCCCCCGGAGAAGTCAGTCTTCTGTGTGAACTGAGTTTGAAGCCCTTGCCACACCGTGACCAGTTCTGCACCAGACCTTTGGGCCCTCACCAGTCACCCCGGGGTCCAACCTCCACCCAGGTGTGTAAGTGTGTGAAAGGTTGCCTGTAGCTCCCACACTTGTTTCATCTAGCTGCAGCTCCTGACAAACCAAGTTAAGGAATTGGAGCTGGAGTTGGATGAACTCCAGATCACTTGGGAGGCTGAGGGGGTGATAGACAGGAGTTACAGGTACACTATTACATGTAGGAGGCAGGAGTTGGGTAGATGGATGACAGTCAGGAGAGGGAAAGGGAACAGGCAGGCAGTACAGGGCACCCCTGTGATACTTCCTTCAATAACATGAATACTGCTGGAGGGGGGCTGGGGGAATGACACGAGCCAAGGTGATCAGCTCTCTGGCACGGAGTCTGGTCCTGTGGCTAAGAAGGGAAGGGAGGAAAAGAGACGAGCTGTGATGGGGGATTCCATAGTTAGGGGGACGGATATGAGGTTCAGAGGAAGAGATCGAGTATCTGGATGGTAGGTTCCCTCCCTGGTGCCAAGGCTGGGATATCTCAGATTGAGTTCACGGCATTCTCAGGAGGGAGGGTGAGCAGCCGGATGTCCTGGTCCATGGAGGGACCAATGATGTGGGTAGGAAGGGAGAGGAGGCCCTACAAGGAGAGTTGGGCGCAAGGTTGAAGGACAGGATGTCCAGGGTTGTGATCTCGAGATTGTTGCCCGTGCCACATGCCAGTGAGGTTAGAAATAGGAGGATGCTGCAGCTTAACACGTGGCTAAAGGCATGCTGCAGGAGGGAGGGTTTCAGGTTTCTGGATCGCTGGGCTCTTCCAGGGAGGGTGGGACCTGTTCTGACAGGATGGTTTGCATCTGAACTGGAGGGAGACTAATATCCTTGAGGGAAGGTTTGCTCGTGTTGCTCCGGTGGGTTTAAACGAGATTTGCAGGGGGTGGGAACCAGAGTGCCATAGCAGATAGAGGAGGGAAACAATGATGTGAAAATTACATGCACTGTTAGAAGTCAACAGATTGTACGTGGTGGAAATGTTCTAAGGTGCATCTATTTCAATGCAGGGAGTATGGTAGGGAAGGCAGACGAGCTTAGAGCATGGATCGGTATGTGGAATTATGACATGTGGCAATTAGTAAAACAGTTGGAGGACTGGCAGCTCAATGTTCTGGGCTTCTGTTGCTTTAGATGCGATAGAACGGGGAGATGAAAGGGAGAGGACTGGCATTGCTCGTCGAGAAAAGATCAAAGCTGTGCTCAGGCAGGACAGACTCGAGAGCTCATCTACTGAAGCTGTATGAGTGTTGCTGAGGAACGGGAAAGATGCGGACTTGTATTATAGACCACCCAATAGTCAGTAAGAATTGGAGGAGCAAATTTGTAGAGAGATAGCGGACGGCTGGAGGAACGTAAAGTTGTGATAGTAGGGGATTTTAATTTTCCACATATTGACTGGGATTCCCAGACTGTAAAAGGGCTGGATGACTTGGAGTTTGTGTTCAGGAAAGTTTTCTAAATCAATATACAGAGGTACCAACTAGAGAGAGTGGAATATTGGATCTCCTTTTAGAGAAAGAGACAGGACAGGTGACAGAAGTACGAGTAGGGGAATGATTTGGGTCCGGTGATCATAATGCCATTAGTTTCAAGTTAATTATGGTGACAGATGGGTTGAGCCTCGGGCTGAGATTCTAAATTGGAGAAAAGCTAATTTTGAAGAAATAAGAAAGGGTCTAGAACAGTGATTCTCAACCTTTTTCTTTCCAACACATCCCACTTTAAGTGTTCTCTCTGTCATCGGTGCTCTGTAATTAGTAAGGGATTGCTTAAGGTGGGATGTGGGTGGGAAGGGAAGGATGAGAATCACTGCTCTAGACCCAATTGCTATTGAAATATTTTGCTGGAGAAAAATTGTCATTGGCCCATTTCCTTTGGAGTTATGAAACCGAGCACATAATGAGTCAATGAGGGACTATTAAAACAGTGGTTTTCAACCTTTTTCTTTCCACCCACATCCCACCTTAAGCAATCCCATACTAACCACAGAGCATCTATGGCATAGGGAATACTTAAAGTGGTATGTGAGTAGAAAAGAAAAATGTTGAGAACCACTGATCTCGAATGCGTGGATTGGAATAAGTTGTTTTGGATAAGGATGTGAGAGGTAAGTGGAGGACCTCCAAAGGTGAAAGTTTGAAAGTGCAAAGTTTGTATGTTCCTGTCATGGTTAAAGGCAAAGTTAGCAGGCATAGGGAACCTTGGTTTTCCATGGATATTGGGGATCTGGTTCGGAAAAGAGAGAGAGGGGTATAGCAGGTATAGGCAACACTGAACAAATGAGGTACTTGAGGAGTAAACAAAAATGCAAGGAAAACCCCAAGGATGAAATCAGGAAGGCTAAAAGAAGACACAAGGTTGCTTTGGCGGACAATGTGAAAGACTCATTGGAAGGTGTTCTAAGCGATTGGATATACAAGTATTGAATAGCCATGGACTGATTAGGGATAATCAACATGGCTTTGTTTGTGGTAGGTGCTGTTTAACTCGTATTATGGAGTTTTTCAAGGCTGTGGATGGACTTTAGTAAGGCCTTTGACAAAGTCCCACATGGGAGGTTAGTCAGAAAGGATCAGACACTAAGTATCCATGGTGAAGTAGTGAACTGGATTCGACATTGGCTGGTTGGGAGAAGGCAGAGAGTAGTGGTGGATGATTGCTTCTCAGACTGGAGGCCTGTGACCAGTGGTGTGCCTCAGGGATCGGTGCTGGGACTAGTGTTGATTGTCATCTATATCAATGAACTGTGTAGCGGCAGCCGGGGGCAGGGCTTCATGTTCGAATTGTCCTCGTAATGCCAGTCGACCACGAGTCCCGGGGGCCCGAGCTGAGATGGCGCTGGACCCCTTCCACCTCGGTGACGAAGCCCGCAGACGGAGAAAGGCATCGGGAGTGTTATGACATCACTTCCGGTTTTGGAACGGCCAGACCGGATGTGACTTAAAAAGTGGTCTAAAGAGAGATTAAAAACAATTCTTTGCAGATCGCAACCTGAGTCAGTGCTTTCTTAAAAGCTGTGACTTAAAAGGCTTCACAATCTGGATGATAATGTGGTAAATTGGGTCAGCAAGTTTGCAGATGACACTAAAATTGGGGGTGCTGCGGATAGCGAAGATGGTTTTCAAAGCTTGCAGAGGGATCTGGACCAGCTGGAAAAATGGGCTGAAAGATGGCAAGTAAAGTTTAATGCTGATAAATGTGAGGTGTTGTGCTTGCTTTGGCAGCACATGTACTAAAATTGGGACGATACAGGGAAGATTAGTATGACCCCTGCACAAGGATGACACGCAAATCCATGAAGTGTTCCATATTTTTTTTTAAAGTGTGAGGTGTGGCAGTTTGGTAGGACAAACCAAGATAGGACACACTCGGTGAATGGTAGGGCACTGAGGAATGCGGAAGAACAGAGGGATCTGGGAAAACAGATACAGAATTCCCTGAACATGGTGTTCACGGGCAGAAACGTTGTAAAGAGAGCTTTTGGCATCTTGGAGTTGGGATGTTATGTTAAAGTTGTATAAGACATTGGTGAGGCCAGATTTGGAGTATTGTGTGCAGCTTTGGACACCTAACTACAGAAAAGGTATCAATAAGATAGAAAGAGTGCAGATATGATTTACTAAGATGTTTCCCGGACTTCAGGAACTAAGTTACAGGGAAAGGTTAAACAGGTTAGGACTTTATTCCCTAGAAAGTAGAAGAATGAGGGGAGATTTGATTGAGGTATTTAAAAGTATGAGGGGGATAGACAGAGTAAATGTAGATGGGTTTTTTTCCACTGAGGGTAGGGTAGATACAAACCAGAGGACATGGGTTAATGGTGAAAGGGGAAAAGTTTAGAGGGAACAAGAGGGGGAATTCCTGTGTGGAACGAACTGCCAGATGAAGAATCTGGACAGGTACATGGATGGGAGAGGTATGAAGGGCAATCGATGGGGTGCAAGTCAGTGGGACTAGGCCAGAAAATGGTGCGGCCAAGGGCTGAAGGGGCCTAAGCTGCAATGTTTTATGTAACCGCCACCCCTACTCCTCCAGCCTCTGCTCCCCTCCAGCTCACTGTACACCCTAGCATTCAGAAATCTTTACATACCTGCTTCATCACACCTCCCTCCATCCTTTCCCAATCCCTTCCCCAACCCCTCCTCCGATCCTCCCTCCACCTTCCATGACCCTCCCACTCTCCCCTTCCCCTACTCTCCCTCCCCTTCCCCGACCCTCCCTCATCCCTTCCCCGATCTTCCCTCCCTCTTCAACCACCTCCCCCTACCTTCCCTCTCCCTACCCCGATCCTCCCTCCCCATTCCCTGACCCTCCTTCCACCTTCACTGATCCTCCCTCCCCTCTTCCCTGCACCCACCCTCTACCCACCTCAATGCACCCTCTCACCACCTAGAAAACTCAGACACCTCGAAGACTTAGGATCTGTGTGGGAGCAGGACCCAGGGACTGAGTGGGACCAGGACCCAGGGGCTGTGTGGGACCAGGACCCAGGAGCTGTGTGGGACCAGGACCCAGGCGCTGTGTGGGACCAGGACTGTGCGGGACCAGGACTGTGTGGGACAGGAAGCAGGTGGTGTGAGATGCACTGAGGTGGGACAGGGGCTGTTTCATGGGCCGATGCACCTTGGGGGCTGGGTACTGTGTCCATAGCAGGTCAACATCCCGTCAGACCACAATGTCAGGGACAATGGTGCAGGGCTCACTGCAGGGACACCCTGCTGCCTTTCCTTCTGGCTGCCATAAATGGCACTGGGTCCAACTGCCACTCTGCAATGAATCATCGGTCAGGCTTTTCTGTCATATTGGAGTCCTGAATTTTGAAGTCCAATGTGCAGGAAGGATTATGAGACATGGTCAACTGCGCACTAATGCACCTATGGAAGAGTATGGGATAACACTGGCACAGGGGTGACACTGTACTGGATGGCATTGGTACAGGGGTGGCACTGGCACGGGGTGACATTGGTACAGGATGGCATTGGTGCAGGGGTGGGGGTGGCACTGACACAGGGTGATACTGGTACAGGGAAGAACGTACATGGTGACACTGGCACAGATGTGGGACTGGTACAGGGTGGCATTGGTACCTAGGATGACACAGGTACAGGTGGCACTGGTGCAGGGATGGCACTGGTTCAGGGCAACATTGGTACATGATGTCACTGGTACAGTGGTGACACTGGTACAGGGGTGGAACCGGTAGTGGTGACACTGGTGAAGGGTGGCACTGGAACAGGTGGTACACTGAGGCACAGCACCTCGTTGACCAACTGCTCTCTACTGTACCCGCTCCTGAGACTAGACCCATTTCCCCAACTGTCTGTGTGTTGAGCCAGCTGGGGCAAGCATCCCCTGGCCCTCCCTTCAGTCCCACCCTTACCTGGATGATCTGTCCCTCGGTGAAGGGCAACTCCTCTGCTGCATCGGGGTTCGGTGACATTGAGAATGGATCATAGTCAAAGAGAGCCACAAAGATCCTGGTCGGCTGGTCTTCAGGGCTCAGCTTGGGCTTGGGGTCTTTGTACTGCTCTGGGGACAGGCGTTCTCTCCCGTGGTGACTGTCTGCAAAATCGCCGAGTATGCAGTGAGCCTGACAGAACGGTTCACACACCACATGGGGTACGCAAAAGTCAGGGTGCACGAACTACACAGGGAGTATGCAAAATGAAGGGGCTACACACAAGGAACAATGTTTGCACAACGCAGTGTACATAAAATGCAGAGTGTATGCACAAGCACCATGTACACAAAACACAGGCTGCACATGCACACACAACACAGGGAGTAGACACAGGCTGAACATACAAAATACCTCAACTAACACCCTCATCTCCCCTCAACCTCCCCACCCTTCCTCCCCTCACTCCCACCCTCACTACCCCTCATCCTTTCCTCCCCTCACCTCCCACTCCCGTCACCCTCACCCACCCCTACATCCCCTCACACACCCTCCTCCCCACAGCGCCTTCCCACCACCCCCCACACCCACTACCTTCACTTGCCACCCCACCCTAACTCCCCTCACCCCACCTATCTCCCCCATGCCTCCACCCACTGCTCCCCTCACCCACCCCAACCACCACCTTCTCTCACAGTATGCTTCATTGTCCCCACCTACCCACAACAGTCCCCCATACCATGTCCCTTCAGCAAGGCCAACACCTCCCCCACCTTCCTCGAACAAACCACAAGCCATACAGTGGAGCGGACCCACCATATCTGTGCTCGGGCCCTGAGGTACGTTGATGTGGCCACCTCCTTCGTCCTGGGACGTGACGATAATAAGTTTCCTCTCGTGAAGGGGATATGGGTCCTTCAATCCCGGAGAGCGACCGTCCTCCCTCACTATTACTGTCGACTGTAATCTCTGCAGAAGCAAATCAAGGGCGAATCTCATAGAGTTAGAATGTCCCACACAGCCCTGTACACCATCCCATCTCTGACTGTCCCACACAGCCCTGTACACAGCCACCTGACTGTCCCACACTGCACCAGTACACTACCCCATCTCTGACTGTCCTACATAGCCGCGTACACCACCCATCACTGACTGTCCCACACTGCCCTGTAAACAACAACCACCTCTGACTGTTTGGCATTGTCATGTACATGACCCCCATCTCTGATGGTCCCACACTGCCCTGTATCCCACCTCATCTCTGATTGTCCCACACTGCGCCTGTACACCACCCCACCTCTGATTTTACCACACTGCGCCTGTAGACCACAACCATCTCTGACTGTCCCACACTGTCCTGCACACCACCCCATCTCTGACTGTCCCACACTGCCTTGTACACCACAACCATCTTTGACTGTCCCACACTCCCCTGTACCCCACCCCATATCTGACTGTCTCACACTGCCCCGAACACCACCTCATCTGACTGACCCACACTCCCCTGTACATCACCCCATCTCTGATTGTCCCACACCGCACCTGTACACCACCCCATCTCTGACTGTCTAACACAGTCCTGTACACTGCCCTATCTATGACTGTCCCACACTGACCTGTACAGCACAAACATCTCTGACTGTCCCACAGTGCCCTGTACTCCACCCCATCTCTGACTGTCTCACACAGCCCCGTACACCACCCCACCTCTGTCCCACACTACACTTGTACACCACCACATCTCTGACTGTCCCACACATCCCTGTACACCACCACTTCTCTGATTGTCCCACACTGTTCCTGTACACCACCCTATCTCTGACTGTCTCACACAGTCCTGTACACCACTCCAACTGTCCCACACTGTTCCTGTACACCACCCCATCTTTGACTGTCCCACACATCCCTGTACACCACCCCATCTCTGACTGTCCCATACTGCACTGTACACCACAACCATCACTGACTGTCCCACTCTGTGCCTGTACACCATCCCATCTGACTGTCCCACACTGCCCTGTACACCACAACCATATCTGACTGTTCCGCACTGTCCTGTACATCACCCCATCTGATTGTCCCTCATTGCCCTGTACACCATGTCATCTGATTTCCCCACATTGCCCTGTACACCCCCCATCTCTGACTGTCCCACACTGCCCTGTACACCATCCCATCACTGACTGTCCCACACAACCCTGTACACCATCCCATCTCTGACTGTCCCACACTGTGCCTGTACACCACAACCATCTCTGACTGTTCCACACTGTCCTGTACACCACTCAATCTCTGACTGACCCACACAGTCCTGTACACCACCCCATCGCTGACTGACCCACACAGTCCTGTACACCACCCCATCTCTGACTGTCTCACACTGCCCTGTACACCACCCCATCTCTGACTGTCCCACACTGCGCCTGGACATCACTCCATCTCTGATTGTCCCACACTGCACCTGTACATCACCGCACATCTGACTGTCCCACACTGCGTCTGTACACCACTCAATTTCTGACTGTTCCACACTGCCTTGTGCACAACCATCTCTGACAGACCCACACTGCCCTGTACACCACAACCACCTCTGACTGTACCACACTGCGCCTGTACACCACCCCATCACTGACTGTCCCACACAGCCCTGTACCCAACCTAATATCTGACTGTCTCACACTGCCCTATACCCCACCCCATCTCTGACTGTCCCTCACTGCCCTGTACACCACCCCATCTCTGATTGTCCCAGACTGTGCCTGTACACCACCTCATCTCTGATTGTCCCACACTGCGTCTGTACACCACCCCTCAGATTGTCCCACACTGTGCCTGTACACCACCCCATCCCTGACTGTCCCATGCAGCCCTGTACCCCACCCCATCTCTGATTGTCCCACACTGCGCCTGGACACCACCCCATCTCTGATTGTCCCACATTATCCTGTACACCACCCATTACTGACTGTCCCACTCTGCGCCTGTACACCACCCCATTTCTCATTGTCCCACACTTCACCTGTACACCACCGCATCTCTGACTGTCCCACATTGCCCTGTAAACAACAATGATCTCTGACTGTTCTGCACTGTGCCTTTACACTTCCACACCTCTGACTGTCCCACACTGCACCTGTACATCACCCCACCTCTGACTGTCCCACACTGCCCTGTACACCACCCCTCCTCTGACTGTCCCACACTGCCCTGTGCCTCCCCATCTCTGATTTTTCCACACTGCGCCTGTACACCAGAACCATCTCTGACTGTCCCACACTACACCTATACATGAGCAGACCGACTGTCCACACACAGGCAAACTGACTGGGCAGAGATGGGGGGGGTAACTGAAGACTGGAAGAAGGGCAGGGAAAAGGACTGATCAGGGAGCTGCCACCAGTGAGTTTGGCAGGATGCTGCTTGTGTTGTAGCTCCAATGTAACAGAGACTGTTACACCACCCCTGTGTCAGGACATGGGAGGAGTGGGGTGGAGGGTTGGGACAGGCAGTGTGCTCCAGCAATAGATAGCAAGCACTTAGTGCCAACCTCCCTACCCCTCTAATGGTGGTGTTGGGGTGGGTGAGAGGCACATGAGAACGCTGTTGGTCAAATCAAGGGAACGGGCGAACACAAGCAACTGGCACACACTCAATGGGCTGAATGGCCTCTTCCTGACTCACCGATGGAGGGCACTGTCATTGGCCGCACCCTGTGTCCAGAGCTACCGTGTGAGGCCCTTCGGCCCGTGTGATTCGTCCTGTCCGACATTCGGCCATGTCCCACGGTGGAGCCTAACATCTGGAGAGAGAAAGGCAGACAGAAAAGGGGGGGGGGTGGGGTAGTTGGTGGCACCTGGAACTCTGTCCTATTGCAAAGAGTAAAAGAAAATTCTACTTGGGAGAACTCTAGTCTACAGGGAGAGCAGTGCAGGGATGCGCAGAAATTAATCCTGTGAGCAGACGAGCTGCAGAAAGCATATGATAAGATTCACAGATAGCAGTCTCACAGATGAAGCAAGGCAGAGCGGGCGTGCGCCAGGAGACAGGCTGCAGACAACAGGAATAAAAAGCAGTAGAAGAGTGCGGAGCGTTAATGGTGATGGGCAAGCAGATGGAGGGTTTGGTCCACACACCAGCAGTCTCTCCTTCTCCCTGTGGACACAGACAGTGACTGCATTTGGAACACTAGTGTTACTTGTTTGGATTTGAGTTGTCCTTCTGAGCTGCTTTGGCCCTGGGACCATCTCCCATGTTTCTCGCGGCTTCCAGTTGCTGGCTCTGCGCCCCGGGCCGTGCTGGGAGGCAGCGTCTGACACGGCCGTGGCCCTTCCTCCTGAGGCCTCCTCGCCGAATGCGTCCTCTTCCACGCTGACCTGCCTCTGCAGAGAGGCTCGGCGCCGGATATGGGCTCCGTGCCCAGCTTTGTCCGGCCCCCAGCAGCCCGAGGACAGGGGCTCCGGCACACCAGGCTCAGGCCTGGGGAGGCTCCCCGCCCGCCGGCTGCCAGCTGCATCCTCCTGCGGGCTGTCGGCCGCACTGGAAGCGGAGCCCGCTCTGCCTCTGCGCGTTGGTGCATCGGCCGAGCACGTGGGGCACCCGCATGGGGTAGGCCTCTGCCACCTCTCCGGCCCGGAGTGGGTAACTTCTGCGTTGCTGGCCCAGGACCGGGCAGTGGGTCCCTGCGCCAGCCAGGCTTCTTCGCACTGCTCTGGGATACTGCAGAGTCTGTTCAGTGGCGAGGCCTCCGGGCGCTCCCTCACAGGTCCTCCAACATTACTGCTCTGACAGGAGATCTACAAGTGGTGGTGAAACGAGAACAGAGGAGGCGGAAAGCAGTGAACCAGGAAGAGAACATAAAGACAGATTAGTTTCTGAGCTAGTGGGGGGAGGGGAGAGCGTGGTCCCCTCCCGACAGGAGGAGGCAGGCTGTTAATAGGCCATCTGTAAAAGTAAGGTCAGGACAAAGATGTTATTAAAACAGACGGTGGCTGGAAGCTGGACACAGACAAGGCCTGACCACACCCCCCCCCCCAACCACCCCCCTGCTCTGCGAATGAGGCAGGCAACCAAAGGGTGAACACAAAGCAAGCAACAGGCGACACACAGGAGCAGTGGTGTGATCCAGGGTCGCAGGACTCACCCCAGCCTGGTCAAAGACCCCGAGGAATGGGCATCACCAGGCCCAGGACTCACCCCGGCCCGGTCACAGAACCGGGAATAGGTATCACTAAGCCCAGGACTTAACCTGGCCTGGTCACAGATCTTGGGGAATGAGATCACCAAGACCTAGGACCCAATCGGATTGGTCATGGACCCTTGGGAATGAGCAACACCAGGCCCAGGACTCACCCTGCCCTGGTCACGGACCCCGGGGAACGGGAGAGTTTGCTACCAGAGTGTTCGGTGCTTGGGCGTTGGATGGACAGTACTGGCGAGGGTCCAGCCTCTGCACCACTCCCCCATGCCAGCCCATCCCCTCCTCCCACCACACCCCACCTCCTCCGCGGCCTGGACTCTGGTTGCTCTTCGCTCTGTGTCCCTCTCCGTGGACCCTGCCTGACCTGCTGAGTGTTTCTGGATGTTTCTGCGTTTGTTTCAGTTCCAGAGGGAAGCTCAGATTGCCCCAGGGATGAGTGGGGCTCTGGCCCACCACAGACCCGGTAAGCCTGGCAGCAGGCTGGCCTTACCTTCAGGGCTGTGTGCGCAGTTGTGCTGTGCTTTCGCCGGCCCCCCTCCTCCAGCTGCATCTCCGAGTACAGCTCCTCCTCATCCTCCTCCAGTATGTCGGACAGGTCCGAGCCTCGACTGCTCTCTGATAGCTCATTGTCCCCATGGCCACTGTGCTGAAGACACAAAGGAGCCAAGCGTCACTCAACAACCACCTGCGTTTGTATACCCCCTTCAGTACCTCGGGCTGCCTTGCGAGGCCAGGAGACCCAAAAAGAGGGGCTGAAAGTTCAGGTGTGGATTCCAGAGTCTAACCCCACCCCCACTGATGTTATAACACCATACGATTTCGGAGCAGGAAAAGGCCTTTCTGCCCCTCAAGTCCACTCCGCCATTCCAACATAAGCTGATCCATTCTCCCACTCAGCCCCACTCCCTGCCTTTAAATTAAATTTTGAAAATTTAAATGTAGACAAACAGCACGGTAACAGGCCTTTCTGGCCCATGGGCCCGTGCCGGCCAATTTACATCCAATTGGCCTGTAACTCCCGTACGTTTCTGAAGGGTGGGAGGAAACCAGAGCACCTGGAGGAAACACACACAGGCACAGGGAGAATGTACAAACACATTACAGACAGCGCCAGTTTGAACCCCGGTCGCTGGCACTGTGTCAGCATCATGCCAATTGCTATGGTAACCATGCCTCCTTCTCCTCATAACCTTTGATACCCTGATACCTGCCAGCCTCTGCCTCAAATACACCCAACGACCTGGCCTCCAGAGCTTGCCCAGTGGCAGGAAATTCCAGATTTCACCACTTCCTGGCCAAAGAAATTTAAACGGGCACCCTTCAATCCAATCTGCAAATATCGATTCCCCTCCCTCCCCTGAGCTGTGGCCTTGCCAGTCTTCCATCTCATCCTCACCCTCTCTCCAGAGCCTTGCATCTGCTGGCTGACCCGTCCAGCAACAGAAGAAACTGGAGGAGTTGGCCATTCAGCCTGTCGAGCCTGCTCCACTATTCAATGAGATCATGGCTGATCTGATGATCGACTGATCTCCACCTACCTGCCTTTCCCCATATCCCTTAATTCCCCTACTACGTAGAAATCTATCCAACCTTGTCTTAAATATGTTCACTGAGGTACCCTCCATTGTTTCAATGGGCAGCGAATTCCACAGATTCACCAGCCTCTTGGAAAAGCAGTTCCTCTTCACCTCCGTCCTAAATCCACTGCCCTGCATTTTTTTTTTTTTTAAATTTTTTATTTTTCACACCATAAATCACAATAGCCATGATATACACTTTTTCTTTTCCACACATTTACAGTGACTTTTTCTCCCTCCCCCCTCCCTCCTCCCAAGCCACCCCCCCACCCCCCCCCTCTCATCCATTTTAGGTATACAATCTAGGTTGCATTAATTCAGTTAGACAATGTTGTCATTCACCAAAAATACACCAGAAATTCTACTGAGTCCATTCTTTTCTTTTCTTCTCCTTCCATCAACTTAGGTAATGTTTGTTCCCGGTAGGTTTTCGCTATTGTATTTAATGTAAGGCTCCCATACTTGTTCGAATATTTCAATATTATTTCTTAAACTATATGTTATTTTTTCTAATGGAATACATTTATTCATTTCTATATACCATTGTTGTATTTTCAAATTATCTTCCAATTTCCAGGTTGACATAATACATTTTTTTGCTACGGCTAGGGCTATCTTGACAAATCTTTTTTGTGCATCTTCCAAGTCAATTCCAAATTCTTTATTTTTTATGTTACTTAGGAGAAAGATCTCTGGATTCTTTGGTATATTGTTTTCTGTTATTTTATTTAATATCTGATTGAGATCATCCCAAAATTTTTCTACTCTCTCACATGTCCAGATTGCATGAATTGTTGTTCCCCTTTCTTTTTTACATCGAAAACATCTATCAGATACTGTTGGGTCCCATTTATTTAACTTTTGCGGTGTAATGTATAGTCTGTGTAACCAATTATATTGTATCATACGCAGCCTCGTATTTATTGTATTTCTCATCGTTCCAGAGCATAACTTCTCCCATGTTTCCTTTTTTATCTTTATATTTAAATCTTGTTCCCATTTTTGTTTAGTTTTACCATTTGTTTCCTCATTCTCCTTTTCTTGCAGTTTAATATACATATTTTTTTTAAATCTTTTGATTAACATTGTATCTGTAATCACATATTCAAGGTTACTTCCCTCTGGTAAACTCAAGTTGCTTCCTAATTTATCTTTCAAGTAGGATCTCAGTTGGTAATATGCCAGCGCTGTATCTCCAGTTATATTGTACTTATCTCTCATTTGTTCAAAGGATAAGAATCTACTTCCTGGAAAACAATTTTCTATTCTTTTAATCCCTTTTTTTTCCCATTTTCTAAAGGCAAGGTTGTCTATTGTAAAAGGGAGTAGCTTATTTTGCGTCAATATTAGTTTTGGTATTTGGTAATTTATTTTATTTCTTTCTACATGAATCTTCTTCCATATATTGAGGAGATGGTGTAATACTGGAGAAGTTCTATGTTGTACCAATTTTTCGTCCCATTTATATAATATGTGTTCAGGTATCTTTTCCCCTATTTTATCTAATTCTAGTCTCGTCCAGTCTGGTTTTTCCCTTGTTTGATAAAAATCTGATAGGTACCTTAATTGTGCGGCTCTATAATAATTTTTGAAGTTTGGCAATTGTAAGCCTCCTTGTTTATACCATTCTGTTAATTTATCTAGTGCTATCCTCGGTTTCCCCCCTCTCCATAAAAATCTCCTTATTGTTTTCTTTAACTCTTTGAAGAATTTTTCTGTCAGTTGTATTGGCAATGCCTGAAATAAGTATAGTATCCTTGGAAAAATGTTCATTTTAATACAGTTTATCCTTCCTATCAGTGTTAGTGGTAGCTCTTTCCAATGCTCTAAATCGTCCTGTAATTTTTTCATTAGTGGATTGTAATTGAGTTTATATAATTGGCCTAGATTTTTGTTTATTTGCAATCCTAGGTATCTTATTGCCTGCGTTTGCCATCTGAATGGGGATTCCTCCTTAAATTTTGAGAAATCCGCGTTATTCATAGGCATTGCTTCACTTTTATTTACGTTTATCTTGTATCCCGAAACTTCTCCATATTCCTTCAATTTCTTATATAGTTCTTTTATTGATAGTTCTGGTTCTATTAAGTACACTATCACATCATCCGCAAACAGACTGATTTTATATTCCCTGTCTTTTATTTTTATTCCTTTTATATTATTATCTCTTCTTATCGATTCTGCTAGTGGTTCTATAGCTAGCGCAAACAATAATGGTGATAGTGGGCATCCCTGCCGCGTTGACCTGCTTAAGTTAAATTGCTTTGATACATGTCCATTTACTGTCACTTTCGCTAACGGTCCCTTATATAATGCTTTAATCCAATTAATATACTTCTCCGGTAAACTGAATTTTTGCAATACTTTGAACAAGTAATTCCATTCTACTCTGTCGAAGGCCTTCTCTGCGTCTAAAGCAACTGCTACTGCCGGTGCTTTATTTCCTTCTACTGCATGAATTAAGTTAATAAATTTACAAATATTGTCTGTTGTGCGTCTTTTTTTGATAAATCCAGTTTGGTCTAAATTTACCATTTTCGGTACCTGTTCTGCTAATCTGTTCGCTAATAGTTTAGCTATTATCTTATAATCTGTGTTTAGCAGAGATATTGGTCTATATGACGCTGGTGAGAGTGGATCTTTCCCTTGTTTTAGTATCACTGTAATTATTGCTGTTTTACATGAATCTGGTAAGTTTTGTGTCTCATCAATCTGGTTGATTACATCCAGGAGGGGCGGTATTATTAGGTCTTTAAATGTTTTGTAGAATTCTATTGGGAGTCCATCCTCTCCTGGTGTCTTATTATTTGGTAAATTTTTTATTATCTCTTGTATTTCTACTGTTCCAAATGGTTCTGTTAATTTATTTTGTTCCTCTATTTGTAGTTTTGGTAGTTCAATTTTAGTCAAAAATTCATCTATTTTCCCTTCTTTCCCTTCGTTTTCGGTTCGGTATAATTGTTCATAGAATTCTCTGAAGTTTTCCTTAATTTCTTTTGGATTATATGTAATTTGTTTGTCTTTTTTCCTTGTTGCCAATACCATTTTCTTAGTTTGCTCTGTCTTAAGCTGCCATGCTAAGATTTTGTGTGTTTTTTCACCTAGTTCATAATATTTCTGTTTTGTCTTCATTATATTCTTCTCCACCTTATATGTTTGTAATGTTTCATATTTTATTTTTTTATCCGCCAATTCTCTTCTTTTGGTTGTATCTTCCTTTATTGCTAATTTTTTTTCTATGTTTATTATTTCCCTTTCCAACTGCTCTGTTTCCTGATTATAGTCCTTCTTCATCTTGGTTGCATAACTTATTATTTGCCCTCTAATGAATGCTTTCATTGCGTCCCATAGTATAAACTTATCTTCCACTGATTCCGTATTTACTTCAAAGTACATTTTTAATTGTTTTTCAATAAATTCTCTAAAATCCTGTCTTTTAAGTAGCATGGGGTTTAATCTCCATCTATACATTCTTGGAGGGATGTCCTCTAGCTCTATTGCCAATAACAGGGGTGAGTGGTCCGATAATAGTCTAGCTTTATATTCCGTTTTCCTAACTCTCCCTTGAATGTGGGCTGATAACAGGAATAGGTCTATCCTTGAGTATGTTTTATGTCTAGTCGAGTAGTATGAGTATTCCTTTTCTTTTGGGTTTTGTTTCCTCCATATGTCCACAAGTTTCATTTCTTGCATTGATTTAATTATAAATTTGGTTACTTTGTTCTTCCTGTTAATTTTTTTCCCCGTTTTATCCATATTTGGATCCAAATTCAGATTGAAATCCCCTCCTATTAGTATGTTCCCTTGCGTATTAGCTACCTTCAAAAAGATATCTTGCATAAACTTTTGATCTTCTTCGTTAGGTGAATATATATTAAGTAGATTCCAAAGCTCCGAATATATCTGACATTTTATCATAACATATCTCCCTGCTGGATCTATTATTTCCTCTTCTATTTTAAATGGCACATTTTTGCTAATTAATATAGCCACTCCTCTTGCTTTTGAATTATACGATGCTGCTGTTACATGTCCTACCCAATCTCTCTTTAATTTCTTGTGCTCCAATTCAGTTAAGTGTGTTTCTTGGACAAATGCTATATCTATTTTTTCCTTTTTCAGTAAATTTAGTAGTTCCTTTTAATTTGGTTATGTATTCCATTAATATTTAGAGTCATATAGTTCAGCGTAGCCATTTTATATTTTGTTTATCTTCTCTTTCCGTTTTTCCATCATTACCTTTCCTCCTTTTCCATTTCTGTTTTCTTATTTTCAACTCTTTACCAGACAACATTCCTACAACATCCAACATTTTCCTTATTCTCCTATTTCTATCTTCTTTATCCCCAATCTCCCCTTCCCCTCCTGAGTTGCCCTTTATCCCTTGTCGGACAACCACATCTCCCCTCTCCATTTGGATTTGCGAATCCACTCGCAAGCGTCACCTGATTTTGCAGTGACCGCTCTTTTCCCCCACCCAGCCCCCCCCAGAAAAGATTTCGCTTTTTATATGTCACAAAGGTCACTCTTTTAATTCCCTCCTTATTCTCTCTATTCCATTACCTTCTCTTATTAATTCTTGTCTATACTCTCTATGTTTTCCTCTAATTACAGATACTTTCACATATGCCCATTGTCTCTATTCACTCTTATACCTCTTTACCCGCATACATATCAATCGTGATAATTTTTGCTCTCATTACCCGTCTTCATCCCTCAGTCTATTTTTGTAATTGTTCTGCAAATTTTCGTGCTTCTTCTGGATCCGAGAATAGTCTGTTTTGTTGTCCTGGAATAAATATTTTCAATACCGCAGGATGCTTCAGTGTAAATTTATATCCTTTCTTCCATAAAATCGCTTTTGCTGTATTGAACTCTTTTCTCTTCTTTAGGAGTTCAAAGCTTATATCTGGATAAATGAAGATTTTTTGCCCTTTATACTCCAGTGGTTTGTTGCCCTCTCTTACTTTTTCCATTGTCTTCTCCAGTACCTTTTCTCTTGTAGTATATCTTAGGAATTTTACTACAATAGATCTTGGTTTTTGTTGTGGTTGTGGTTTAGGGGCCAATGCTCTATGTGCCCTTTCTATTTCCATTTCTTGCTGTAGTTCTGGACATCCTAGGATCCTAGGGATCCAATCTTTTATAAACTCCCTCATATTCTTGCCTTCTTCATCTTCCTTAAGGCCCACTATCTTTATGTTATTTCTTCTGTTATAATTTTCCATTATATCTATTTTTTGGGCTAGTAATTCTTGTGTCTCTTTAGTTTTTTTATTAGATTCCTCCAATTTCTTTTTTAAGTCTTCTACCTCCATTTCTGCTGCTATTGCCCGTTCTTCCATCTTGTCCATTTTTTTCCCCATTTCTGTTAAGGTCACATCCATTTTATTTATTTTCTTTTCTGTGTTGTTTATTCTTCTTCTTAAATCATTGAATTCCTGTGTTTGCCATTCTTTAAATGACTCCATGTATCCTCTAACAAGAGCAAGTATATCCTTTACCTTGCCTTTCCCTTTATCTATTTCACTGTATTCTTCCTCTTCTTCTTCCTCTGGGTTGACCATCTGTTGTTTCTTTGCTGCCCTTTCCTCCTCTTCTTTCTTGTTTCCATTGTCTTCTGTGGTCTCTTCTTGCTGCAGGTGTTCTGCAGCTGTCGTTGCCGGCTGTGGAGATCGACTCCCCAGCTGGTCCCCCCTCCCGTCGGTGTGTTTTTTTGCATGCGCGGTTGCGCACTTTTACTCGGCTCTGTGAGCCATTGTTGTAGTTCTTTTTCTACCGACCTGAGGTAGTGGGGCCCTCTCTCCACAGCGGGCCTCTTCGGACAGGTAAGGCCTTCACCTTTTTCCTCCGTTGTCTTCTCTTCCTCTCTTCTTTCCGTTGATTTTGATTTTTCTCCTTTTGTCTCCATCTTCTTTCCACCTTTATACTCACTTTTCTTTAACTTGTATTTCTGTGCCTTTGTATTTTCTCTTGTTTTTCCCGACTTTTCTGGAGAGGGCTGGAGTTCACCGTCCGGCCACTACTCCATCACGTGACTCCTCCCACTGCCCTGCATCTTGAGGCTACAACCCCTAGTTCTGGTTTCTCCTTTTCCATCTCCTTGTCCAATTGTGAACATTCTGGGAACTTCCAGACTGTCTGAGCCTGAAACTACTGGGGCATTTCTTTTAAAATTTCAATTTATTTCTTTATACACACAGCACGGTTACAGGCCCTTTCCGCCCATGAGCCCGTAGTGCCCAATTTACACCTAATTGACCTACAACCCCACCCCCCCCACCCGCCCGGTACAATTTTGAATGGTGGGAGGAAACCAAAGCCCCCGGGGAAGACCCCCGCAGATACGGAGCGAACGTACAAACTCCTTACAGACAGCGCGGGATTCGAACCCCGGGCCCGATCGCTGGCTGCGCTGTCAAGGCTTTGCGCTGACTGCTACACCAGCCATTTCCACCGAGTACTGAACAAGATCCAGACACAACGCACCCCTTTACATCCCCTTGGCCACTTCAAAATTGGCCACCACACTGGATCATCGACTGAACCCATTGCCACTGAGCCGCTCGTTCTAGAACATTAGTGATGGGGAGGGGGGGAGATGGGTTCTCTCTCTAGCAGGCCGGATCAACCCTGCACATGACGGGCCAAATCGTCATAGCGAACAGCCATCGCGGCAGGGCACAGGGTCTTTCCCCCAACCCCCCCCCCCCACCGCACGGAAGTTCCAGGCTGCAGGAACACGATGCCAATGGAATGGTCAGGCCTCACAACAGCATTATGACATCACTCCTGTGAGCCTGTTTTCACCCCCCCCAACCCCTTAAAAGGAAGGTTAGAATAAACAGCAGGTACTGGTTTACTTGCTGGGTGTGGACACCATTTTTTTCAGCAGCTCTGCCTTTAGCAGGGCCACATCTCTGTTCAGAAAAGGGCCTCCATTGGGAAGCCCCTAACTCCTCACCTGCCCCTTGAGTGATTCCAGCAGCTTATACTTTTATTTGCAGGTCCAGGACATTCAGCTCCACGTTGATGGGAGAGGAGATCCAGGGTGGTGCGGGAATCTCACCTGTCTCCCCAGCTCGGAGTGCCTGAGGAAGTCATCGACCGAGCCACCGGGCCTCTTGCTGCTTTGCGTGTCGTAACTTGCCTCCTCTTCATCAGAGATCTCCTGCTGGAACGTGCTGGCCCGCTCAGCCTGGGAACAATGGGTAGAGTAGTCACGCCCGCAGGCACTGATGCACCCAGACTCCACACATTGGCAATAAGGTGAGCTGATGGCGGTGGGTGGGGGGGTGGGGAGGGGGAGAGAGACCAAAGGATTGAGGCCACCTGCACAGAGTGGGGTCAGTTCGCGGGATGGCTCGGGGAGCATCACTGCTGATAGCATGGGCGGGGGATGGGGCTGTCAGGAGGGGGTTTCCTCGGGTGACCAGGCTCCATGTGATGGACGATATCGGCGGGGGAGGCTGGAGAGGTCAGAGGTGTCTGAGGGGAAGGGCCCTTGGCTGAGATGGATGACAGGCTGAAGTGACCCCACATGGTGGGTAGTTTCCTCTGGGGGGTGGTCGGGAGTGTCACCCTCAGCTCCAACCAAGCTCCACAGCACCATCGTCATCGAGAATGGAGAAGGGGGGGGGGGGGGGTTTGTCACAGGTTCATTGGAACATTCCTCTGGAAACTTATCCTGAGGCCCGGCCTCTCAGTCTGGGGTATGAGGGTCAAGGGGATGAAGGGAGAGGGGTCAAGGGATGGAGAGGAAGACAAGGGAATTGGGGAGAGAAGTCAGGGGGACAGGGAGAGAGGTTAGGGGGACAGGGAGAGATAGGTCGAGGGATGGGGTCAGGGGACGGGGAGAGAGGTTGGGGGAATGAGAAGAGAGAGGTCAATGGACAGGGGTCAGGGGATGGGGAGAGAGAAGCTAAGGGACGGGGGGGTGGGGTCAGGAGACGGGGAGAGAGATCACCCTGACTCTGGCCTCTGCACTAATGTCAGGGACCGGTTCCGATGGAGACGGGACCACCAGTTGATGTGTTGCCTCCCCCCACCCTATGCCAGGCTGAATGAGAGGCACAATACCTTAGTTCTCTCTGTGACCTTCTGGGCTGCTTCTCGTGCCATTGCCTTGGCCACCGTGCTGGGGATAGGAGCTCCCTGGGGCTGTGGCAGGATTCTCTGTGGCGACGGTGACCTCCCGGTGCCACCTCTGTGGCTGTAGCTGGCTGCTGTCGGCCCCAAGGTCGGTCCGTGATGGGGTGATGGTGGGGCTTGCCCCCACGGCCCCTCCCTCTGCAGCAAAGGGCTGGCTGGTTGGTCAGGGAGGCTGGTTGATGGCCTGGTCCGAGCAGGGGTCCAGGGCTGGCAGCTGGGAAGGCCCAGCAGTTCGGTGGGGATCGGTGCAGCGCACGAGTCCTCGGACTCGCCCTGCGCCGACACCGTCCGCACGATGATCTCACGCGTTTCCAGGTTCTGGATGCGCAGATAATCCACCGTGACACTCTCCGCTGTCGGCAACTTCACCTCTGCCACCTGCAGCACACAGAGACGTGAGGGGGGTGGGGGTAGGGGTGAGGTCAAGAGAAAGGGGAGAGGTCAGGGGGGATGGGGGAGGTCAGGGGACAGGGAGGGAAGTCAGGAGAGAGGTCAGGAGGGAGGGGGATAGGTCAGGGGGATAGAATTGAGGAGGAAGGGGGTCAGGGGATGGGGAGAAACGTTTGGTGGATGGGGGTCAGGGGATGGGATGAGAGGTCAGGGGACGGGGTGAGAGGTCAGGGGACGGGGTGAGAGGTAAGAGGATGGAGTCAGGGAAGAGGACAGGGGGTCAGAGGGATGGGGTGAGGAGGGTTCAGTAGGATGGGGAGTCAGAAGGATGGGGGGTCAGGGAGAGGGGTCAGGGGTCAGGGGATGGGGGTCAAGGGACGGGAGTCAGGAATAGGGAGGAGCCAATAGGGAGATGGAGATCAGGGGGATGAGGAGAGAGGTCAGAGGGATGTGTGTCAGGGGGACAGGGGTCAGGGGTCGGGGACAGGGAGAGAGGTCAGAGGGACGGGGCTTGACTGTCCCCTTCCCGCCCCTACCCCCTTCTCTCTGTCCCTTCCCCCTCCCTAACCCTCCCCTGTGCCCTCCCTCCTCTCCATCACCTCCCCGCCCCCTCCCCAAGCCTCACCCTCTGGCCCTTGGCGCACACACTGTAGCCCGTCACGCGGGCCCCGTTCGATGTGCCCATGGAGGTGAGCACTGGGACCTTCCAGCTGATGCGCAGGGTCCCCGGAGCAGATCCTACCTGCACACTGACGTCCTCAGGGGGGGCAGGAGGGCCTGGAGGGGGTGGAAAGAACAAGGCACGGTCACTCTACACACCACCTATCCTGATCTCTGCCCCTGTCCCCATGTCCAAGTATAGCCCCCTGCAGCAGGGTCTTCCCACCTCCATCTTGGAGAGATCACCCCACACCCACCGTAGGGTCACTCCAAACTCACCCTGGGGTCTCTCCATCCCCACCCCCACCCTGGAGAGAGCTCAGACCATTGGCCAGTATATGGGTTCCCCTCCACCACTCCCCACCTCCAACCCCTAAGACATGGGTTTCCCACTCCCCCCCACCCTCTACCCCACGGATCTCCCATTCCCCCCACCCACAGCTCTACCTCGACCCCTACCCCACAGCTATCCCACTCCCCCCATCCATGGCTCTCCCTCACACCCCCACCCCACAGAAATAACACTCTCCCCACCCACAGCTCTCCCTTGCCCCCCCCACCCCATGGTTCTCCCACTACCCCCACCCATGGCTATCCCAATCCCCCCACCCACCAACGGCTCTCTCTCACCCCTACCCCATGGATCTCCCTCACGCCCCCATCCCCTGACCCTCCCTGAGGTGGGACAATGACTCGGACCTGTGGGCAGGGTGCAGAATTCAACGGTGGCCTCCCGCCTCTCGCGCTGCTCCAGGGGCAGCTGCCAGGGCACCTGGTGTGGCCGCGCCAGCACCCTCACTGTGCACGTGGTGCAGGGCCTCAGGTTGTAGAAAGTGTACTTATAGCCGGTGGACTTCACCACATCGTACTCCTGCTCGTTCAGGAAGACCACGTGGTCGTAGTTGCTGTTGCTGGGCTGCCAGGAAATCTCGGCCGTCATCTGCGCGATGCTCTCCACCTTCAAGTGCGTTGGGGCCACGCATACGTCCTTGCCCACCTGCAGAGTGCACCGCAGCTCGTCTGAACTGCCCCGCTCTGTCAGGCTCTGCACGCATATGCGATAGGTGAAGTCAGCCAGGCTGAGCTTCTCGATCAGGGCCTTGGTTCTCCCCCCAGCCGGCACGTTGACCCGCACCTCCTTGTCCACCAGCACGTTGTAGCTGAGCACAGCCCCTCGGCCGGGGGGCACGGACGCTGGCTCCCAGCCCACGATCACCGACCGGCCCAGCTGCTTGATCAGACTGATCCTCCTGGGGTAAGGCACCACGTCCTCGCCGACCTCGTCGATGTTCACATCCAGCGCTCCCGTACTGCTGGGCACCGTGGCCTGTGGCTGGCCAGGCAGCAGCCCGCCGGGTCGGGGATCTGGCAACAGCTCGAGGCCCCGCAGGTGGGCGTCAAAGATGTCGGTGTCGGAGTTCAGGAGGAGGTTGCGGCACATCTCCAAGTCTGCGGGTTGGGCCAGAGAGTCATCATCCTGAAGCAGGGCCACGAAGTTGGAGGGGACAAGGCCACGGCGACCATCCATCAGCTCACCTGTGGTGGGGGGGGAGGGGAACAGCCATCAGAGCTCCCCACCTTGGGGAGTGGGGAATCGTGCGGCGTGGGCAACAGCCGTCAGTGCCCCCTCATCTGTGGAAGGCAATACTCAGCAGACCACACAACATCCAAAATGGTAACCAACATCTGAGGGGCTGGGGTGACCATAAACCCCAACCCCGCAACCCCTTAACAGATCCCTCTGACCCTTACCCCCATGACCTCAACCTCCCCAAATGTGACACCCTGACCATTATACCACTGACCCCGACCCTGGGACCCCTTGACCCAGATCCCCCGACCCAGAGCACCTTGACTGAGAACCCCTGACCCTGAACGAGACCCCTGACTCCAACCCCTGACCCCCCGACCCAGAACCCCTGATGTAGATCCCCCCAATCTGGCCCTTCCTGACCCCCCTTGACCCTGACCACCCCCGACCCAAACCACCCTGACCCAGACACCCTGAACCTGACCACCTAATCCCTCAACCCCAACCCAGACCCACCAACTCAGACCCCCTGATTCCCCTGACCCAGACCCCCTTGTCCCAGACACCCCAACCCACTGATCCAGTCATCCCTACCCCCTGACTCTGAACCCGACCCCGATTCCCATACCCCCAACGCCCTGACCAAGACCCCTCTGACGCTCTGACCCAGACCACCCTGATTCCCAGACCCCCTTGACCCAGACATCCCCAGCACCCCCTTGACCCTGACCCCCCCGACCCAGAAACCCCCAACCGAAATCCCTTCTGAAATCCCAACCCAGGTGTCCCTCCCAAGAAGGGGTGGGCTTCATGCCTCCACTGCCAGATGCCAGAAGCGTGATTGGACGTGTCGCCAACCTTGGTAGAAACCATCTTCGTCCATGTTCCCGTAAACGTAGAGGTACTTTCCCGCCCTGAGTGGGAGCTCTGCCTCCGGGTGTTCGTTTGGTCCTGTGTATGGGTTGTAACTACATTCCCAGAAAGAAAAACAGACGTCAATTTGTGTCAAATCAAGTCGCTGCTCTCCTCCTCCTGTACTGGATTATGTTATGGCCATGTAATAAATCCGAAAGTGTGATATTACACAAAATTTCATTTCGTCTAGTGTAAGACAAATATTTGCTATTAGCGGAAATTGCCCGGGTGGTCTCTTATAATCAGAGAAAGAGAGGCAAAAGAGAATCCCTCCAGAATCACCGAGTGTCCGTGGATTCGCCCTCAGCACTTCCGCAGCCTTCAGTCCAAACCATCCTCAACCCGAGCTCCAGATGCCCACCTTGGGCACAATCAGGAAGCCCTCTGGACATTCTTGCATCCCGGTTCCGATACCTGGTACCCCTTCAGCTAGACTCCAGCCTGCTGTCAGTCCCTTGACCGCAGCCACCATCAGACTGCTGCCTGTGTGTCCGTGGCCCCATTGGTCCGCTGCCATGGTCATCATCCCGTGGATCATCTCCTCTGCTTCTCCTTCTCAAACAAGGTGTGCTCTCCCCATTCTCTGGATCCCTGCACCAGTCCTCCACCTCCTCGGAGCCTCCGCAGCAGTATATAGGCACTGCCATCTTGGGCCCAGATCCCACGGCCCAGAATTAAAAAAACCGCTGTCAGCTTCTTTTACAGGCCGTTTAAAGCCTGCACTGAGCCAAGGGCAGTTGGACTGGGCGGTTGGACCCCACGGGGGAGTACTGCTCTTACTACAGCTCTGGAAGTGCCGCCATTTGGGATAAGGTTGATCAATCCCAGCCGTTGTACAGAGACCTGGACACGAGGTATGAGGGGAGGGGAGTGGAGTGTCCTGCAGCCCTGCTTCCTCCACATACCACTCCCCAACCCTGTCTGCACCCCTTTCACGTTTGTTCAACCCATCAGATCAATGCTGGCTCAGAGCGATCCTCTCTGTCACAGGCCCTTCACTGACCTGCACCAATGACCCACACTGGGGGTGACCAAAGAACATACTACTGACTGACCAGCAGCAGTGGGACAGAGAGGAACACCGTCACCTGTCGAATGAGGACACTTACCCCATACACATCACATACTCACACACCTCCTACACACGCCCACCACACTCACACATCAAGCACCCCACACCTCGCACACACACCACACACACCCACATAATCACCACACCCCTATACACACACCCACCACACACATAAAACACCCCACACTTAAACACACACAGACACATACACACACACCACATACACACCCCTACACACAAACCCACCACACACATCGAACACCCCACACTTACACAAACACACACCCACCACATACTCACACCTACACACAAACCCACCACACACATCGAACACCCCACACTTACACAAACACACACCCACCACACACATTGAACACCCCACACTTACACAAACACACACCCACCACATACTCACACCTACACACAAACCCACCACACACATCGAACACCCCACACTTACACAAACACACACCCACTACATACTAACACACCCCTACACATACACCCACCACATACATCAAACACCCCACACTTACACACAGACACAAACACACAGACATATACACACATCCACCACTCACATCAAACACCCCACGCTTACACATTTCACACATACTCTACACTCACACACTCCACAAAAACACCCCTACACATACACATCCCACATACATCAAACTCCCCACTCTAACACACACACTCCACATTCACCTACCACATACACAACACCCCACACAAACACATACTCACACACACCTACACACACACCTCACACACATCAAACACCCGACACATACACACACATACCCACGCACCACACACACCACACCACACACACATCAAACATCCCACATTTACACACACAGCACTTTCACACATACACCACACACACACATACACCACACATTCGCAACAAACATCCCACACTTACATACACACTCCACACTCACACCCCTATACACACACCACACTTACACATCAAACACCCCACACTTACACACACACTCTACACTCACACAGAAACCCCTATACACACCACACTCACTGATCAAACATCCCACACTCACCACACACACACATTCACACACACTCACTCGCTCACAGGTCAAACACCCCACACTTACACACACACTCACAGGTCAAACACCCCACACTTATATACACACACACACACACACTTGCTCACAGGTCAAACATCCCACACTTACACACACACTCACTGGTCAAACATCCCACACTTACACACACACACACACACACACACACACACACACACACACACACACACACACACACGCTCTCACAGGTCAAACACCCAACACTTACACACACACACACACACCTACACACACCTCATACACATCAAACTCCCGACACTTACACATACATACCCGCACACCACACACACGCACACCACACACACATCAAACATCCCACACTTACACACACACAACACTCTCACACATACACGACACACACACATTCGCATCAAACATTCCACACTTACATACACACTCCACACTCACACCCCTATACACACACATCACACTTACACACACTCAACATTCACACACACACCATATTCACACACCACACTCTCACATCAAAAACCCCACACTTACACACACTCCACACTCAGACACAAACCCCTATACACACTACACTCACAGATCAAACATCTCACACTCACCACACACACACACACACACACACACACACACACACACACACTCACAGGTCAACACCCTGCATTTACACACACACTCACTAGTCAAACACCCCACACTTACACACACACTCACTCACAGGTCAAACACCCCACACTTACACACACACACTCACTCACAGGTCAAACATCCCACACTTACACACACACACACTCACTTACAGGTCAAACATCCCACACTTACACACACCACACAAACTCACACACACACCACACTCACAGATCAAACACCCCACTTATACACACCACACTCACACACACCACTCTCTCACACACAACCACACACACGCACGACACTCACACACGCACCACACGCACAGACATCAAACACCCCACACTTACACACAGATTCCACTCACACACACACCACAAACACACCCCTACATATACACATCCCACACACACATCAAACACCCCACTCTTACACACACACTCCACACAAACACACCACACTCTCACATACCACACTATCTCACACACACGACACACATACACACCACACATACACATCAAACACCCCACACTTAAACACACACTCCACACTCACACATCAAACACCCCACATTTGCACACATACTACACACTCACCCCACTCACACACACACTTACACATCAAACACTGCCCCCCCCCACACACACACACACACACACACACACACACACCCCACACTTACACACACACACTCACAGATCAAACACCTCACACTTAAGGGCCTATCTCATTGGCGGAGACGTCGTCGCGACTGATCAGTCACGCCAACTCGGACAAATCGGGAGACCAAACAATGTCTTGCGCTCTCACCAAGGCAACGCCAGTGCGACGTCTGAGACGTTTCCAGACAAGGTGACAACCAATTCACCCAGAAGTTGCGAGAACGTTTTCTCAGTTGCGGCGACGTCTCTAGCAGTCACCGACAGGTTGCCATGGGTCTCCGCAAGGTTGCGGAGGTATCGCTGTGACTTCTCCCTATCTATATATACCTAGATCTACAACTAGATCTATCATTCGCTTTTCACACATCAGACAGTCAAGAACTCTCACCATGGACATCTGCAATGAGGCTGTTATGCTGTTGGAGCAGGATCCCTACCTGGAGGATGAGCAGAAGAAGGCTTTGGCCCTCGTGCTGATAGCTCTGGCTGCGGACAAGGCAAAGGCCAGGGATAGGGATAGGGCCAGAAAGGGTGTCAGGAAGGCAAAGTCAGTGTGGGTACCTGAGTGGCTCCTACAACGGCAACACCATGGCTGGTAAGAGAAGCTGATGAAACAACTGGAAGAAGGGGATGTGAGGTCCTTCAAGAATTTTCTGAGGTGGATCCAGAGATGTTCAGGAAGCTGGTGGCTCACCTTACTCTCAGGATCCAGAAGCAAGACACTAACTTCAGGAAGGCCCTGCCCCCTGGTTTGAAGGATGCCATCACTCTGAGGTTCCTTGCTACAGGAAACTCCTACAAGAGCCTGTCCTATGGCTTCCGTGTGGCTCCAAACACCATTGTCAGTATTGTCCCAGAGATGTGCCAAGCCATCTATGATGAGTATCATGAGGAGGCCATCAAGTGTCCATCTACACCAGAGGAGTGAAAGCAAGTGGCCAAGGGTTTTTCTGAGAAGTGGAACTTCCATCACGTCTGTGGTGCACTGGATGGGAAGCATGTCAGAATTCTTGTTCCTCCAGGGTCAGGCACGGTCTATTACAACTACAAAGGCTACTTTTTCATCATCATGCTGGCGTTGGTAGATGCCACCTATAAGTTCATGTACCTCAATGTGGGGACTAAGAGATGGTTGAAAAGGTGGTCCTTACTGCCTGAACACTCCACAACATGATGACAGACATCAGACTCTCAGCTGACAGAGAGGACGCACACACCCATGAATTTGCCCCTGGAGAGTGGAGACAGCATACTAACAGTTGGAGTGGATGCAAGGAGGAAGTAACATGCCGTCTGTTGCCAAGAACTAGAGAGAATACCTGACCCAGTACTACTCTGAGATTGGAGCTGTCCCCTGGCAAGACAAGATGGTGGGCAGTACAAGGAGCAGCAGCAGCAGGAACAAGAACCAGATGATGAAGAGATTGACCAGGATGTACCTGTGACTTGGACCAGGAGTGAAGGCGTCTCGATGATGGCAGCACGCACTCAGTCACGTGGTCTCTAAGTCAAGCAGCGTCACGGAGACGTCGCCGCATCATCATCGCAACGTCTCTTCAGTCTCCTTGGTGTCCAGCAGGTCTCGGAGACGTCTCCGAGACCTGCTGGAGACTGGAAAAAAATCTCCAAAAAAATTGAACATGTTTGAATTTCCCGCGACTCCCCTGAGACCCGACTAGTCTCCAGGAGACGTCGCGGAGACGTCACTACAACCAGCGGAGACTCGAGTCGCCACCAGGTCGCCACCTAGTCTCCAGGCCAATGAGATAGGCCCTTTACACACACACATCAACACTTACACACACCCCTATACATACTCCACACACACAAACACCCATCACACCCCACTCTTACACACACACACACACACACACACCACACTCACACATCACATCCCACTCTTACACACACTCCACACACTCACACGCCCCTATACACACACACCCTTAAACATACACTCACACCCATCAGACCCCACACTTACACACACTCCACACACACTTACACACACACCCATCACTCACACCACACTTAACACACATCACACTCACACACCAAACACCCATAAACTTACATAAACATAAACACACACACACCATACACCACACACACACCACACATACACACATTCACACAGCCACACAAAATCACTCACACATGCACGCTTGCAATCACTCACAGTCACACTCCCTTACACACATGCACACCCTCACACACATTCACTCTCACCAACACACATTCTCATACACACTCACATACGCACACTCTCACACACACACTCATGCACACACAAATGCACATACAGTCACTCACAGGCACACTTACACATACACCCTCACATACATGCACACACCACACAAACTCACAAATACACACTCACAATCACTTACCCATAATCACACTCTCCTTAGACACATGCACACACTCACTCACATGCACACACACACATACACACACACACCATATATACACAGTCTCTCTCTCACACACACACACACACACACACACACACACCACATATACACACAAGTCTCTCTCTCACACACACACACACACACATAGACACACACAGCCCACATATACTCACAAATCACACTCATTCAGTCACATATTGTGGTGATACACCACTACCCTACAGCAGGGGGCGACCTGTGTACCTGCAGGAAGAGCACTGAAGGACAAAGCAATACCTGGCTGGCTGTCAATCAGCCGATCTGAATGGACCAAGCCCCACCCGGTCGGCTGTCAATCACCCTCTGGGATATAAGCTACATTCGGCCCCTTAGGTCAGTCTCAGAGCCAGTACAGCTACTCTTCACAACCAGCTCTGTGGGTTTGTGTGGAATAAAGTCTGTTGAACAGCCTTTATGTATTGTGTCTGTTTTTCTGCTCAATAGCGCATCACACACATACATGCACACACCCAGATATTCACACACACTCGCACATACTCAGTCTCACGCACACACATTCAGTCTCACACACGAACAAACTCAGCCATTGAAGTGAGCAGTTTACCTGTAACGTGCGACACACAGGCGGACCCTCCCGGTGTATTTCATCTTGGGGTTGCCACTGTCGATTTCGACATTCATCTGCTGCAATCGAACAGATTGGAGGCAGAGTCAGTTCCTGCTGACCAAGTCTGGAACTCTCCTTCCATCCATGATTCCAAAATAGACCTTTAATTTTTTTGAGTGCAGAATGGGGTGTGTGTGTGTGTGTGTGTGTGTGTGTGTGTGTGTGTGTGTGTGTGTGTGTGTGTGTGTGTGTGTGTGTGTGTGTGTGTGTGTGTGTGTGTGTGTGTGTGTGTGTGTGTGTGTGTGTGCGTGCGTGCGTGTTAGAATACTGCACCAAGCTGTGCTTGGGGAATTACGAAATCTGACAGCCAGACAAGGTCATTCTGGTCATCGTGCTTGTACTAGCAATGACTGAGTCATATAGCAGAAAACAACTAGTCCCTATGTGGCATTCTGGACTAATCCCATTAGCCTGCCCTTGGTCCAATTGCTCTATATCTCATCCATTGGCCTATCCAAATATCTTTTGAATGTTGTTATTAATCCAGCTTTTCAGCTTCCTCTGGTAGTTTGTTCCAGGTACAGACCACTCTCTGAGTGAATAGTTTTCCTCTCAGGTTTCTCCTAAATCTCTCGCCACTCATTTTAAACCTGTGCCCTCTAGTTCTAGAATCATCTACCCTTGGAAATAGACTGTGATCATTTACTTTATTTATGCCCCTCATTTATAAACCACTATAGATCACCCCTCAGTCTCTTACACTCAAAGAATAAAGACCCAGCTTGTCCAACCTCTCCCTATAACTCATCCCCTCCAGTCCAGGCAACATCCTGGTGAACCTCCTCTGCACCCCTTCCACCTTATTGACATCCTTTCTTTTGCAACACACAGGACTCCAGGTGGTCTAATCTGTACAGTGGATCAAGAGGTCCCAGTGATTGAACTATCTACCCACAATGAAGACCAGTGTGCCAAATGCCTTCTACCTGAGTTGTCACTTTCAAAGAACTAAGCACCTGAACCCCTCGGACACTCTATTCTGCAGCACCCTCCAGGGCCCCACCATTCACCATGCAAGTCCTGCCTTGGTTTGACTTCCCAAAATGCAACACCTCACCCTGGTCCAAGTTCAATTCCATTTGCATTTCCCACCTTCCCAACTGATCTAGATCCTGTTGTAAACTTAGATAGGCTCCTCACTGTCCACTATACCACTAACCATGATTCATCAGTGCGAGTCTGCTCTGAAATTTTTTTTTTTAATCAACTTTATCACTCCGACCACCATTGTTTCCATTTCTTCTTGGAATTCGGTTCCCATCTTGCGTCTCCACTCTCCTTGGAGACTGTGCTGGACTACGTCTTTCCTGAAATTGCGTAATTGGCAATAATTGAGCAAAGTCCATAGCTTCCTTAGGATTATCAAAAAATTTTGGTTGATAGCCATCTTGAAAAATCTTCAATACTGCAGGGTATCTAAATGTTGCTTTATATCCTTTTTTCCACAACACTTCTTTCACAGGATTAAATTCACGTCATTGAGACATAACTTCTTGACTCAAATCCAGATTTAAAAAAACACGATTGTTCAATGGAGATCTTCTTTGTTGTGCATTTCTTATAGCCACACGCAAAATTGTCTCTCTATCATAATAATTTAAGCAAGGAACCAAAACAGGTCTTGGATTTTGTCCTGGAAAAGGCTTTCTTCTCAAAGCTCTATGGGCACGTTCCAATATTAAGCCTTCCGGAAACTTATCTTGTCCTAACATTTGTGGAATCCATTCAGTGAAGAATTTTCTTGGATTTGATCCTTCCATATCTTCTGGCAAACCAACAATTTTTATATTATTCCGTCTAGATTGATTCTCCAAATAATCAACCTTTTTCGCTAAATTTTTATTCTGAATTTGTAAAGTTTCAATTGTTTTATTTACATCTTGTATTTGATCTCGTACCTCGACTATGCCTTGGTCACAAACATCAAGTCTTTCGCTCGTTTCAAGCTTAAAAGCTCCATAATCAACCATCTGTTGAATATTAATGTCCACCAAAGTATTAAGCTTTGTATTAACTTTAACTAAAGCCTTACCTATTTCTTTTATTGTAGAGGATAACTTAGATTCAAGATTCTTAATAAGCATATCTACTGGAATAGATTCAGGCACAGTAGGATCCTGCTGTTTCTGTGTAGCCAAAGGGTCTTCTATTCCTTCCCTTGCTTTAACTGCTTTTCTTACAGTATGACTGCGTGTGGAAACCCCTGCCACAACCTCCTCAGCAGTATCTGGAGGCTGATGGCCAGGGTTATCCTTAACCCGTATTATATCAAATGCCTTCATTACATCGATGTCTGTTAAAGTCTTCATTACTGGTGGTGCATTTCGCAGCGCCACCGCTACATCAATCGGTAAGCGTCTTTTCAGAGTCGGGTCTTCAGCTGGCAGCGTCCCAGCTGTTCTAGCTGTCAAAGATTCACTGACAGCACTCACAGCGGGCGTTGATTCACGAGCACGTGCCTGGCTAGCCCTTTGTTCCAAGGGCTGCCGGGCACCATCTTTAAAGAGCCCTGCCGATAAAGAGCGGAGCTTCGTTGCCGAATCTTGTACCTCTCTTCCTGGATCCATTCCACGCTGAGGCCTGGCTTCTTGTATACAAGTAGGCTCAGATAACCTCGGGAAATGCAGTTTCTTAACGATCTGTTGCTGTTTTTTTTTAACTTCTTTTCAGCAGTTGTACCATTAGAAACTGATTCAACACCTCAAACTATTTCTAAACTTCTAAAAAGTTTTAACCGGCACTTATAGACAAAACAATAACAAAGAGTCAGGAGAGGACTGGAAGGCACTTACGCCATCTTGCCACGCCCCCCTCATCAGTCTGCTCTGACTGTCCAATCTGTTGTGCTTCATTGGAGATGCAGCACCCATGTCATGCATGGAGTTGATGGACTGAATGGCCTGTTTCTGTGATGTGATGACATAAGACCAGAAATAGGCCATTCAGCCCATCGAGTCTGCCCCACCATTCAATCATGAGCTGATGCATTTCCACACTGCCCGGCCTTCTCCTTCTAATCAAGGTCCTATCAATCTCTGCCTTAAATATACCCAATGACCCCCTTCAACCTGAGGACCCCCCTCCCACCATGGGAAACAACCTTTCTGTATCTACTCTGTCCGCACCTTTCAACATTCAAAATGTTTCAATGAGATTCTTCCCCCCCCCACCCATTCTAAATTCCAACGAGGACAGGTCAAGAGCCGTCAAACCCTCCTCATGTGACAACCCTTTCATCCCCAAGATCATCCCTGTGAACCTCCTCTGGACCCTCTCCAACGTCAGCACATCCTTTCTTAAATGAGGAGCCCAAAACTGCTCAAAGTGCTCCAAGTGGGGACTCACCAGTGCCCCATAAAGCCTCAGTCAGAATTATTATTCAGGAATCTGCTGGCAGCAGAGAAGAAGCTGTCCCTGTGCCGCTAAGTGCTCGTCTTCAGGCTCTGGTAACCATTTCCCCAATGGTAGCATCTCTTCCCAACATCACACCCCTGCTCTTACATTCTATTCCTCTCGAAACGAATCCCAGCGTTGTATTTGCATTCTTCACCACCAACTCAACCTGCACGTTCCCCTTCAGGGTGTCCTGCATGAAGCCCCTTTGCATCAATTTCGCTCCCCCCCCTCCCCACCATCCATTTAGAAAATGGATGGGACAGGAGAGCATGGGATTTGCCCACTGGTGCCGTGAGAGGGGGAAGGTTTAGTGGCCATGACATTGGCTGGAACTGGAGCAGAGCTGGGACCCAGAATGGGCGGAGGTTGCAGGAGGAGGGAGATGAGGTGGGATTGGCAGCACTACACACAGTGCATCTGTTCACCATGATTGTACATGGGGTGCAACTGGCCAAAGGACCGTTCCGTATCCCTGCCTGACCTGTAGAGGACCTCCACAGTGTGCATTCAACTGTCTCTGGGGTGCCAGGGTTGAGCTGGGGGGTGGGGGGGAGTGGGATGTGGGGGAGAATGGTCTTCTGGTGTTGGTCAGTCACTGCATTAATTGCCCAGAACTGTTCTGAGCTGCCATTGCCTGCAGATGTAGCCAGAGTATCCTTAGAGGCTCTGATCCGATCACCTCCACTCACACCACCCCAGCCCCTCCCCACCGCACTGAACCCTCCCACACTGACTAAACGCTCCCGCACTAACCCCCCCGCACTGATCCTAACCCCAACTCCACCAGCATAGAGCCCACCCACCCCTGAACAGAGCACAACTCCACCACACAGAGCCCACCCCCTCAGTATGCAGCCCAACCCCCCCAACACAGAGCCCGCACCCACTGCATGAAGCCCAACCCCCCCAACACAGAGCACAGAGCCCACCCCCCCCCACTGCATGAAGCTCCCCCCCTCACCTATATAAAGGCCGCACCCCACACCCCCCCTCCCCGCATGGGACCCACCCACTTACACAGCCCACCTCTAGATGCCCCCTTCCACAACATCCATGTGGGCAGAGGCGTGTGGAAAGTGCCAAGGGACACTGGAGACCACAGGGTGCCTGAGTTGGAGCAGGATCCCGATACACAACAGGTGGGAGTCGGGGGCCCTACGAACCATCGTGCGGAAAAGACTGGCGCACAGTGCCTGCCCTCATCCCTCCCTGTGACTGTGGCGCGGCAGACCCACTAACCTCAGGCAGCTGGTCCTGGCCTGGGCTGCTGGGGTGAAGAGGAGGGGTGACAGAGAGAGGGTCCGGCTTCACCCCAGACATTGGGAGTGCTCTAATCTCCTCGCACATCACTGGGTGTTCAGCAGGAGGCCCTTGGCTACCTAAAGGGAGAGTGGAAAAAGGTTGGTTCCTCCAGCAAGCGTGCCCAGAGGGTAACCCTGCCTGCAGGTGCTCACCCCCAGTCTACCTCCCCGCATCCACCAATCCAGCATGTCTGCCTCTCGTGTCACATAAGATGGGAAATAACCACTTTCAAGCCAGGGAGATCCCTCTGGCAGACCGATGGGGCCTGCTCATGGAGATGCAAGGTCTGAGAGCCAGGCTCCTGCCTCTCTCCCACATCCCCTCCCTGAGCTGGGAAATCCTTCCATGTTCGGGGACTCCACTGAGGCCGGCCAGCCAACATTGGATCTGTAATCCTCCCCCATCCTCCCCCTCTGATCCACATCCCTCACCCAAACACCCTCCAAGCTAGGAACTCCCCACCAAAACCTCGCACAATAGACCTCACTCCAGCGCACTGCACAGGATTCCCATTGTTTCATGCACCCCTCCTAAGTTGGGAACCATGCAAGACCCCATGTTGGATGGCCTGTAAAGGACCCCAGGGCATTGTCAAAGTGATGAATCAACCAGGTACAAGAGCAGGGAATCCCAGAGCCATTTCAGACAACCCCAACACCACTCCTTGAGCTGGGAACCCAGTGCTCCCCGGTCAGTCTCAGCACAAGGCCAAGAAGGTCGAAGCTGTCCAGTGCCTCCACATTGACCACCAACATCCCAGTGAGACGGAACACTGCCGTCCCTGTCTCGGTGAGTCTGATCACCCTCGTCCTGATGAGACTGACCACCCTCCCGTCCCGGTGAGTCCGATAACCCCTGTCCCAGTGAGACTGATCACCCCCGTCCCGGTGAGAATGACCACCCTTGACCCACTGAAGTGGATCATCCCTGTCTCGGCGAGACGGATCACCCCCGCCCCGGTGAGACTGATTATCCCCCGTCCCGGTGAGACTGATCTCACCCATCCCGGTGAGACTGATCATCCCCCATCCTGGTGAGTCTGATCACCCCCATCCCAGTGAGACTGATCATCCCCGTCCCGGTGAGTCTGATTACCCCCATCCCGGTGAAACTGATCTCACCTGTCCCAGTGAGACTGATCACCCCCCGTCCTGATGGGACTGACCACCCCCGTCCCGGTGAGACTGATCACCCCTGTCCCGGTGAAACTGATCACCCCTGTCCCGGTTAGACTGATCACCAGTGCAGGCCCTTACCTCTAGGGAGGGAGCTGACTGCCCCATTTTTCAGCTGAATGGGGTTTTTACTGACGGATGAGTCCGTGTTCAGTAGGAGGGTGTCAGTGGGGCCCAGCCGCAACCTCCGCAGCTCCCCAGACAGGAGGTCGAACTGTTGGCTCTGCGCCTGACATTGCTGTTCCAGCTCACGCACTTTGGCCTGCAGGAAGATACAGGCAATCCTCAGTCATGTACACAGCCCTCTTTTTTTGAACATACAAACTGTATTTAAAACAACAACATGACAAGCCACAAAACCTCAGGCAGAGCTACAACTAACACCCACCATTAATGTGGCCAAACACCACGAGAAGGAGGAATTACAACCACCTCGCTGTTACACAGCAACTCTCATCAAATTAAAACACTGTCCAACCTAGATTGTATACCTAAAATGGATGAGGGGGGGGTGGGGGGGTGGCTTGGGAGGAGGGAGGGGGGGGGAGAAAAAGTCACTGTATATGTGTGAAAAAGAAATAGTGTATATCATGGCTAATGTGATTTATGGTGTGAAAAATAAAAAATTTAAAAAAATAAAAATAAAAAAATAAAAATTAAAACACTGTCGACCATACCCGCCATCCCCTGGGTGGGGGGGGGGGGAGGGCGACCATTTCTGGAGTTCGCCTACCGACCCCCTCAGGTACCCCGTGCTCTTGCAGGCAGGCAGCAGTCGCCCCACACCCTCGACCGCCCACCGACCGACTGAATGTCCAGCTTGGCCAAATCTGAGAGCAACCCCACTAGGAGATCCTCCGAGCGCCCGCCCGCCCCCCCACCGACGATGCAGATTAGGAGCATAGTGGGGGGGGGGGGGGGGGGGGGGGGGCTGAAGTGCAGCCAGAACTTCAGGTGGTCAAAAAGGGGCTGTAACCTCACACACTTCAAGTGCATTTGGTACACATCTCCCTGGTCCTCAGAAGGAACAGGCGGCTGGGGTGTCGGTGGACCGACTCAGGATGCGGTTACATGGCACCACTCGGCACAACACTCTCCACCTCAGTCCCTAATGGGGAGGATTCCTGCATACAGAGACCACCGCTGGGGGAGCCCCTCACCACTGGGCAGTGAAACGGACCACCAGAGCGTGCCCGGAACAACTGACGAGGCTCAGCACAGCTGGGACTGCTCCACCCCCCTGGACCCCTGCCATCCAACCGACACCCAAGGCTGCAGGACGGGGACCATCCTGTCCAGCAGACTTTGCACCCTGGACCTGCATCAGGTCCAGGTAAAATGCAGGCAGCTTCACCATAGCAGCACGACTGATTTTCCCCACCGGGAGCCACGTGCCTTCCTGTGGGAAGCGTCCCCGGCAAAGGAGGTAGGTGGCCAGTACGTACCACCGCAAAAGGTGCCAGGTGAGCACGTCTCTCTGCAGGGGGCTGAGATGGAGGGTTGCCAGCTGGGTTCGGACACACACCAGCACCTGACCGTCTGCCCTTTTCATAGAGTCTTTTGTCACTGGACCTGTCAGATGAGGAGGTTTCCTGTGGGAGATCTGCCAGAGGTTGGTCCACAGGCACTTGAACGGTTGGATGCTCCCAACATATCGGTTGAACTGTCCCTGGCCCTGCACCAGCTCCAGAGCGGCGTCCCCTGGCTTGGGCACCCTGACGGTACCAGCCTTTTTGGGATGTCCTGGGGGAGGACTGTGCACGTATCCTGGGTGAGAGCCTGGCCACTGGAATGCCCCTCTTGTGATGGAGAAGGGAGACCTCCACTGGTTGAAGAACTGGCAGCCGGTCTATCCCCTGTGCATAGACTCCAAGATCTTCCTCTAGGCATTGGCCAACCGTCAGGGCTCTGCACTGGGGACTTTATTTAACATTCACACCATGCTTGCATGGTAACGATGAGATAGTGTTTCTCCAGGACCACGGAGCAGATTTACATAAATATAAGTTAGAGTAGAAGTTACACATTAAAATATTAAGACTTATACAGTAAAAATTCAGTGTGCATCTGTTCCGGGAGTTCAGGAGCCAGATGGCTTGGAGGAAAGAACTGTTTCCCACTCTGGACATGAGTCCCCAAGGACTACGGTACCTCCTACCAGTCGGCAGAACAGTTTATGTGAGGGGTGTGTGGGCTCCTTCACAATGTTCATTGCCCCTCACCTCCATTGAGTGTTGTCGATGTCCTTCATGGTAGGAAGGGAGCCCCCAGTGATCTTTTCCGCTGCCTTCACTCTCCTCTACAGGGTCTTGCGGTCCAAGGAGGTGCAGCTTCCAAACCAGGCAGCGATGCAGTTACACACGATCCCCTCAATACATCCCCTGTAGAATGTAGTGAGGGTGGAGGGTGGGAGATGGACTTAACTCAGCCTTCGCAGGTAGTAGGGGCTCCGCTGGGCTTTCTTGGCTGCAGAGCTGGTGTTAAGGGACCAGGTGAGATTCTCCATCAAGTGCACTCCAAGGAACTTGATACAACCTCAACAGAGGAGCCGTCAGTGGTTGGGGGATTGTGATTCCCCCCAGGCCCTCCTGAAGTCGACAACCACCTCTTTTGATTTAATGCGATCTCTCCCTGGATCAGAAAACATTTGACAGGGTGGGCCCACAGGTACTCAGTGGGTACTCTGCAGGCTTTCGGGTTCAGACCTCACTTTGCAGCCTGGATTCGGCTCCTGTGCTCTGCCACAGAGTACCTCTTCAAAGTGAACGGATCCTTGACTGCCCCCGTTCTTTTCCACAGGGGAGCAAGTCAGCGATGCCCCAGGTCTGGCCAGTTGTGCACCATCTGCGTGGAGCCTTTCCTGAGTTGTATTCGTCGGTGGTTGATGGGGATGGTCCTACATGAGATGGACACGGAGGTTGTCCTCTCGGCCTACACTGATGGTTCCGACCAGCAGGTCTTCTCTGCAAAGTGGAGGAAAGGCTCTAGGAGATGCAAATGGCAGCCCTGGCTAACTAAGGAAATCAAGTGCATTATCAAGTCCAAAGGGAGTAATTATAAGATAGCGAAGCGGAGTGGGAAATGAGAGGATTGGGAAACCTTCAAAGAACATCAGAGGGTAACTAAGAAAGCCATAAGAGACAGGAAAATGAAGTACGAGAGGAAATTAGCAGATAATATTGCGGAGGATAGCAAAAGCTTTTTTAAGTATGTGAAGAGGAAGAAATTGGTTCGGTCTAAAATTGGCCCTTTGAAAATGGGCAAGGGTGAAATTATTACCGGAAACAAGGAGATGGCAGAGGAATTTAACAAATACTTTGCAACTGTCTTCACCAAGGAGGATATAGGTTATAGTCAGTTAGGGGGTAGTGGTCATGCGGTACCAAGAGACTTGGGGAACTTTACTGGGGAGGTAGGGGATCTAATGGATATCCGGATCCAGAAGCAGGAGGTTATGAGTAAATTGTTGGGACTGAGGGCTGATAAATCCCCAGGGCCTAATGGGCTGCATCCTAGGGTGCTTAAAGAGGTGGCTATGGAAATTGTGGAGGCACTGGTCGACATTTTCCAAAGTTCCATAGATTCCGGGGAGGTCCCTGAGGATTGGAGAGTGGCTGATGTGGTGCCGCTTTTTAAGAAAGGAGGGAGGGAGAAAACGAGAAATTATAGACCGGTTAGCCTGACATCAGTGGTGGGGAAGATATTGGAGTCCATCATAAAAGGAGAAATAGCAGAACACTTAGTCAGTAATAATAGTATAAGGGCTAGTCAGCATGGATTCCTTAAGGGTAAGTCATGCTTGACTAACCTTCTGGAATTTTTTGAGGATGTGACAAAGAGGGTGGACTCGGGAGAGCCAGTGGATGTGGTGTATTTGGACTTCCAGAAGGCCTTTGATAAGGTCCCGCACGGGAGTCTAGTGGGCAAGATCAGGGAGCATGGTATTGGAGGTAAGGTGCTGACATAGATAGGAAATTGGTTAAGAGATAGGAAACAAAGGGTTGGAGTAAATGGGTCTTTTTCAGAATGGCAGGATGTGACGAGTGGAGTGCCTCAGGGATCGGTGTTGGGTCCTCAGTTGTTTGTAATTTATGTTAATGATTTGGATGAGGGGATTATAAATAACATGAGCAAATTTGCAGATGACACTAAACTGGGTGGTGGTGTGGGGTGTGAGGAGGATGTAAGGAAAATGCAGAGGGACTTGGACAGGCTGGAGGAGTGGGCGGCTAAATGGAAGATGAATTTCAATGTGAACAAATGTGAGGTTATTCATTTTGGGGGAAGTAATAGGAAAGCTGAGTATTATTTAAATGGAGACAAGCTAGGGAGTGGGGAAGTGCAAATGGATCTGGGTGTACTTGTTCACCGGTCACTGAAGGCTAGCATGCAGGTTCAGAAAGCTGTGAAGAAGGCAAATGGAATGTTGGCTTTCATAAAGAGGGGATTGGAGTATAGGAACAGAGACGCCCTTCTGCAGTTATACAGGGCCCTGGTGAGACCCCACCTGGAGTATTGCGTCCAGTTCTGGTCTCCAAACTTGAGGAAGGACATACTAGCTATAGAGGGTGTGCAGCGCAGATTTACAAGGTTAGTTCCAGGGATGGCAGGGTTGTCATATGCAGCAAGGCTAGAAAAACTGGACTTGTATCCGATGGAGTTTAGAAGGATGAGGGGGGACATGATTGAGGTATACAAAATCATTAGGGGGATAGACAAGGTGAAGTCTGATTACTTGTTCCCAATGATGGGGGAGACGAGGACTAGAGGGCATAGTTTAAGAATACAGGATAGGCCCTTTAGGACAGAGATGAGAAAGCATTTTTTTACCCAGAGAAGTGTGAATCTGTGGAATGCTCTGCCACAGAGGGTGGTAGAGGCGGATTCGCTGACTATGTTCAAAAGAGAGTTAGATAAGACTCTTATGGGTAACGGAGTTAAGGGTTATGGGGATAAGGCTGGAAAGGGGTACTGATGGTAATGATCAGCCATGATCTAAAATGGCGGTGCTGGCCCGACGGGCCAAATGGCCTACTCCAGCTCCTATTGTAAAAAAAAAAGATCAACCGTCCTCAATGTTCTGGACTTTTGGTGGGTCAGTGATGGGTGGGCTCCCTGCTGGAGGAGATTAAACCATTGGCGTGGAGCACCACCTGGGAGTCCCACCGGGGAGACCCTGACTGGCAAACTGGCAGAACGTGGAGCTCGGCCGGGATACTGGTCAGGCCTCCTTGGGGTCCTTTCCTCCCGAGGCAGGGCGTTGGTCATTAAGCAGCTGGTTGCCTCCACGTTATGGTACCGGTTGGTCACCTCAGTCCCACCTGCTGCCTTTGCCATGAGGATCCAGAGGAAGGTGGTGGACTTCTTCTGGGCCAATGGGAAACACTGGGTCTCTGCGGCGGTCCTGAGTCTACTGATTGGAAGGGGGTTGACAGTCACTGGTGTGCATGTGTGTACATAGATAGTGCTCTCCGCCTTAGGACCCTGCAGATTCCTGTACAGTGAGGACCTCCCAGGCAGCTCGTGCAGGCCGCGTACTTTCTCTGATGGCGCTGCTGCCTTCGTGGGGGTACGTGGTTGCCTCCGGCTGGGACCCCGCCCCACCAGAGGGGAAGGGTGTCCTGGCCGTGAAAACAACCCGTCCCAGCCCTGCTTCATCATGAGAGGGGATTGACCAGGGTAATTCCGTTGGGCTCACCTCCGCTCAGCAGGGAAGCTGTCTCTCGTTGACACCCACTGTGCCATTCTGAGGGGCAGGGAGAAAGTTCCTCTACGGTTACTGCTCCATACCTTCCACTTCCTTGCTCTGGTTCATTGCCCAGACACGCCCTGACGCTCGGGGTTACTGTCTGCCAATCAAGGGGGTGGCCAGTGGCAGTGGTTCTCTGCAGGGATCTGGCCTTTGTACATCAGGGACCTGGGGTGGAGGGTACTACCTCATGTGGTACCCTGTAACAAGTTCTAAGTAAAGGGGGTACTAGTCATGAGGGGGGAAGGGTCCTAGTCATGAGGGGGAGGTGCAGACGTAGCCTGCAGTGGGAACAGTGTCCAGCTGCCCCTGTCACACACCCTTCACTTGGAGGATGGATGCACCCACGCTCATCCTGCAGCCACTGCTTGCTGCCAGCCCATCTACAGACAGACGGGTGAGAGTTGCAAGTCGCATTGGACCTTCTTGTGGTCTGGCACAGACGAAAAGAGCTGAAGGGCCTGTTTTCTGTACTGTTAATGTTCTCTGGTTCTACATGTTCCTCAGCCCAGGACCTGGAATTCCCGGTTGATCAGGAAACTGCACTGCTCCCTGGGCCTTTGTGGGCAACTTGGAAAGAGGAATCTGCTTGTGCAGGGGCCGGCCTCCCACACAGCAAAGAAAGGGCAGTGAGCCCACATAACCCACTAAAACGGGGTATAGTAAAATCCCCATTATCCGGAATTCAAGCCACCGGCAGCTTCAAGCAACCAGCAAAAATATCGTGGAAAATAAATAGGTAAAAAAATACAAACGTTTAAAATTGGTGCCCATCCCTCAGTTCTCTAATCCACGCAACAACCAGAAAATACACTTATTTGGCATCTACCAAACCCCATAGGTGCCAGACACTGGGGGTTTTACTGTACAGGTAGTCCTCAACTTACGATGGGGTTACGTTTTAGCACTCCCACCGAAGGTTGAAAACATCGTGTTGAAAAAAGGCAGTGTGATCAGTTTGGGGACCAATACACGACTGTGGGGAGAGAGCAGGGTAGTGGGATCAGTTGGGGACTGACACAGGACTGTGGGGAGACACTTATCATCATATCCTAGCCTAGCCAAAATTCGAAGTACAATAGGGATTCTACCATCGTAACTTTGAAAAATCACGTCGGACCACCATAAGTCAGGAATTATCTGTACCTGCATGCCCTCCAGTGCATTCTGGATGAGATGCCAAGCATGAAGGAAACATTGGAACATGTTTATGCACCTATCCACATGAAGCAGGTATGGTTCCCATACAGAGAAACCCTCCCTCCCCCAACCCCACCCCACCTCCAAGGCTCCCTCTGCACTCTATCAGCCATAAAGCTAGCTGCTTCTCAGCACCAATTCATGGTGTGAGAGGCCATTCAGCCCATCCACTGGGATGGTCCTATCCTAATCGCAGCCCATTGGTACTCCGTGTCCCTCTCGGCCAGGGATTAAAGCTGCTTGCCTTGAGAGGTTCTGGGCAGTGGGAGCTCCACTCTGCGGGAACAGGGCTCCACATTTCCACCCACTGGCTTCGGGGTCTGAGCCGTGTCCGTGAAGGTCTCTCCAGTGCTGCGGGAGGGAGTTTTCGGAACATAGACCCAGTGCTGGTGAAGGACCAGTGATGGCTCCTGTCCTTGGAGTTGGGGCTGCAATTTAGGGGAAATCCGTGCGGTGCATTGTGGAGATGGTGCACATGCGAACCGGCAGAGGGAGTGAGGGAGTGTTTGGGTTGCTACATGGGGAGAAGGCGGAGTGGTCTTTTGGACCATGTGTGAGGCACACCCGTCCAGGCAGGAGGAGAGTGTCCCCTCCCCCTCTGTGCGGTGGAAAGGCTCGGATGAGTCTCTCACTTGCTTTGTAGCCAACACCCTGCCCCTCCTGTGGCTGGACCATTCAGTCAGTGGTGACCTTGGAGTGTCAAAGGTCAGATGGGTGTCTGGAATGCCATCTCCCAGATTCTGCTCACTGGAAGCATATTCCTTCTTCAGTGCTGCCACCAGCAAGCCCCCCCCCCCCCACTCCCCTGAAGACCTTCATCCGGACGAAGAGTGCCAGAGTCCCCTGAGTTAATTGGACCATCAGACTCAAATTAGGAACGATATGACAGACAAAATCCTGACCATAAGACAGTGAAGAAGAATTAAGCCATTCAGCCCATTCCATCATGACTGGTTTACTATCCTTTTCAACCCCATTCTCCTCCCTTCCCCCTGTATCCCTCGATTCCCTTCCTGATCCAGAACGTATCCACCTCCGCCTTAAATATCCCCACTGACTTGGTCTCCACAGCCGCCCGTGGCAATAATTTCCACAGATATACCGCCCTCTGGGTGAGGAAATCCTCCACATATCTGCTCAACAGGATGTTTTAGTATTCTGAGGCTGTGCCCTCTGGTCCCAGACTCCCCCACCAGAGGAAACATCCTCTCCACTCTATCCAGGCCTTTCAGATCCACCTCATTCTTCTAAACTCCAATTCCAGAGTCTTCAAACGCTCCTCTTACAAAAACTCTTTCGATCCAGGAATCACCTTTGAGAACCTTCTCTGGACCCTCTCCAATGCCAACACATCCTTCCTTGGACATGAAGTCCAATCCTCCAAATGCAGTCTGACCAATGTTTTAGGAGGCCACAACGTCACATCCCTGTTTTTATATTCTATCCCTCTCGAAATGAGCACCATCTTCCATTTGCCTTCCTTACCACCGACTCTACATGCAAATTGATCTTTAGGGAGCCTTGCATGAGAATTCCCAAGACCCTTTGCTCCTCTCATTTCTGAACTCTTTAGAAAATAGCCTGGGCCTTTATTCCTTCCAGCAAAGTGCATGATCACACATTTCTCCACACTGTTCTTCATCTGCCATTTCCTTGTCCAAACTCCTAACCCGTCTGTCCTTCTGCAGACTCAGTACTTCCCCAACACCACCTGCCCCTCCTCCGTTCTGTGTATCAGCCGCAAACTCAGCCACAAAGCTGTTGAATCCATCATCTACAATCATAAATCCTGTGGAACACTGCTGGCCCCTGGCAGACCCAGCACCGAGCTGACTGGGACACCACTGGTCCCCGGCAGTCCCAGCACCAAACCATCTGGAACACCACTGGTCCCTGGCAGACCCAGCACCAAGCTGTCTGGAACACCACTGGTCCCCGGCAGTCCCAGCACTGAGTCATCTGGAACACCACTGGTCCCCGGCAGTCCCAGCACTGAGCTGTCTTGAACACTACTGGTTCCCGGCAGTCCCAGCACCGAGCCGTCTGGAACTCCACTGGTCCCCGGCAGTTCCAGCATCGAGCCCTGTGGAACCCCACTGGTCTCTTGCAGTCCCAGCACCGATCCCCCTGGAACACCACTGGTCCCTGGCAGTCCCAGCACCGAGCTCTCTGGAACACCACTGGTCCCCGGCAGTCCCAACACTGTGCTGTCTGGAACACCACTGGTCCACAGCAGCCCCAGCACTGAGCTGTCTGGAACACCACTGGTCCCCGGCAGTCCCAGCACCGAGCCGTCTAGAACTCCACTGGTCCCTGGCAGTCCCAGCACCAAGCCCTGTGGAACCCCACTGGTCCCCGGCAGACTCAGCACTGAGCCCTGTGGAATCCCACTGGTCCCTGGCAGTCCCAGCACTGAGCTGCCTGGAACTCCACTAGTCCCTGGCAGTTCCAGCACCAAGCCCCGTTGAACACTGGTGGTCACAGGCAGTCCCAGCACCGAGCCCTGTGGAACACCATTGGTCCCCAGCAGACAATAATGGTCCCTTTTTATCTCCGTCTTTGCCTCCTGTCTGTCAGCCAATCTTCTCTGTAGTATCTTCCTGAGTGGGCTCTCATCTTGCTCAGCTGCCTCATGTGTGGCACTTTGTCAAAGGCCTTTTGCAAATTCAGATAAACCCACTCTCTTTTATCTATCCTTATTATTATTCCCTCACTGAATTCCAACAGGTTTGTGAGGCAAGGTCTCCCCTTCAGGAAACCGTGCTGACTTTGACCTATTTTACCATGTGTCTGCAAGTTCCCCGAAACCTCGTCCTTGAGAACAGATTCTAACATCCTGCCAACCACTGAAGTCAGGCATACCAGCCTCTAATTTCCTCTCTTTTGCTTCCCTCCTCTCTTAAACAGCGGTGTGACATTTTAAAAAAGGGCGCGAGGGGCAAAGGGTTAAGCAGAGTTGATCTGTGGGATTGAGTAACTGAGATTGTTGGCCAGGGCAAATAAAGGGAGTGGCTCAGTGAAGGAGTGGGTCTCTGAGGCTTTGGTGAGTGGAGGCTAAGGAGGGGCTCCTTACACTACCAAGGAGTAGTTCTTGTTCTTGTTGGAGTTGTCTCAGGGAAACAGGTGAGAATTCTAGTTAAAGGGCAAGTTCTGTTTGTTGAGTAATTTCAGACAGTGGTATACCTCTAGGGTTAGTGTCGTGCTTGGAGTGCCAGATGAGGAGACCCTGCGAGACTACCAGGTTCCCAAAGGGCTACATTTGTGCCAGGTGCATTGAGATGTGGCTCCTTGAGGGATCTTGAGCTGTCGTTAAGGATCTTGAGCTGTTGTTTGAGAGCCTTTGGTTAATTAGAGAATTAGGGGATCATAGGTACATGCCATAGATAGTGGAGAGCACCTCTGCAACAGTCCCCCTATTGGTCAATTTAGATACTGTTGGAGAGGTGGACCTGACAGGAAGGCCATGGCAAATGGGACCCTGGCACTGTGCCCGGTGCTGTGGTCGAGAGAAAGGAGAAATGCAGTGGTTGTAGGTGTGGGAGAACAGACAAGTGATTCTGTGAGATGATGTGTGATGCCTCACTGGTGCTGGGGTCCGGGATGCCTTCGATCAGGTCCAGAGCATTCTGAGGGGAGAGGGCGAGCAGCCGGAGATGGTAGATGTAGACAGAATAAGAGAGGAGGTCGTGAAGGAAGATTACAGGGTGTTGGGAAGAAAGTTGCGAACCAGGAACTCCAGGGTGGTGATCTCAGGACTTGCTGCCTGTGCCACATGCTATTGAAGGCAAGAATAGCAAAATTAGGCAGATGAGTACATGGCTAAGAGGCTGGTGCAGGGGACAGGGTTTCAAATTCTTGGATCATTGGGATTTATTTAGGGGATGTATGACCTCTGCACCTGAACTTGAAGGGTCCCAATATCCTGGCAGGGATGTTTAATATAGCTATCAGGGAAGGTTTAAACTAAGTTGGCAGGGGGAGGTGAAGAGGAAAACAGAAAAAAAGTCAAAGATACTGTGCAACAAAGATGGCAAAAAAACAAGATAATTTGCTGTACAATGGAAATATAGAAAAATTGGTAACAGATACTGATCTAAGGGTACAGTACATAGAGCATTAGGAATAAAGTAAATGACCTTGTTGACCGAGACATGGCTTAATGATGGATGTGATTGGGAGCAGAATGTCCCAGAGTACAAACATGGGCAGGTAGATAGAGGGAGGGGGTGGTGTGGCCCTGATGGTAAGCAATGATATTAAATCACTAGAAAGAAGAGACATAGGGACAGAAATAGTAGAATCCTTATGGCTTGAGTTAAGAAATGGCAAGGGTAAAAGGACCCTATTGGCAGTTATATACAGGACCCAAACAGCAGCCGGGAAGTGGACAATGAGTTACAGCTGGAGATTTTTAAAAAACACATCAGAAGGAGAATGTCAAAATAATTATGGGGGATTTTAACATGAAAGGGGATTGGGAAGGTACTGGATCTCAAGAGAGAGTTTGTAGAATGCTCACAGGATGGCTTTTTGGAGCAACTCGTCGATCAGCCCACCAGGGGATTGACGGTTTTAGACGGGATGATGTGTAATGAACCTGAGGTGATTAAAAGTAATGGAACTTTTGGGAAGTAGTGATCGCAGCACGATGGAGTTCAGTTTCAAATTTGAAAAGGAAAAGGTGATGTCAGGAGTGTCAATATTTCAGTGAAACAAAGAGAATCACAGTGGTGTGAGAGAGGAACTGGCCCAAGTTGGCTGGAAAAGTAAGCTAGATGGAGGGATGGCAGAACAGAATTGGATGATATTTCTACAAGAAATAAATAAAGCCCAGGATAGATCTATTCCTAGAAAAAGGAAAATAATTAATGTAAAAATGGCACAAAGATGGGTAAAAAGAGAGGTCAAGGCTAAAATAAAAGCAAAAGGGAGGGCAGACAAGGAAGCAAAAATTAGTGGGAAAACAGGACTGGGAAACTTTAAAACTTGCAGAAAGAAACAAAGAAAGTCATTAGGAAGGAAAAGATGAATTATGAAAGAAAGTTGGCAAATAACATACAAAAGTATTCTGAGTTTTTTAAATGTATAAAGAGTAAAAGAGAGGTGGGTAGATATAAGACCAATTGAAAATGATGCTGGAGAAATTATAATGAGTGTAGCAGCAGCCAGGGGGCGGGGCTTCACACACAAATCGTCCCCATAAAGGCAGCCAACCATATATCGCGGGGTCTGCACTAAGATGGTGCTGGACTCCCCCACCTCTGGGACTAAACCTGCGAACTGAGAAACGCATCTGGGGCGTCATGATGTCACTTCTAGTTTCCGGATGGCCGAACTGGAAGTGACATAAAAGTTGGCTAGAAAGGGAATAAAACCGTTTTCCTGCTCATCTTAACCTGAGTCAGGCATTTTCCTTTGTAGCTCTGCTGCCAGTGGCACCACAACGGGTAACAAAGAGATGGGAGAGGAACTAATTGAATATTTTGCATCAGTCTTCACTGAGGAAGACAATAGCAATATACCTGATAGTCAGAGGTCTCAGGGAATAGAATTAAGTACTGAGAGAGATGGTGCTCAGTAAACTGAATGGACTGAAGGTAGATAAGTCTCCTGGACCAGATGAGGTGCACCTATGGGTTCTGAAGGAGGTGGCTTTGGAGATTGTGGAGGCATTGGAAATGATTTTCTAGAAATCAATAGACTCTGGCATGGTTCCGGAGGAAATGTAATTCTGCTGTTGAAGAAAGGAGGGAGGCAGGTAAAAAGAAATTATAGGCTGTCAATAGTTGGAAAATTATTGACATTGATCCTCAAGGTCAAGGTTATGAAATATCTTGAGGTGCCTGACGTGATAGGTCCAAGCCAGCATGGCTTCATGAAGGGAAGATCCTGCCTGACAAACCGATTGGAATTTTTTGAGGAAATCTCAAATAGGATGGACAAGGGTTTGGATTTGGATTTTCAAAAGACCTTTGATAAAGAGGCTGCTTAATAAGACGAGAGCCCAAGGAATTACAGGAAAGATATTAGATTGGGTAGGTCATTGGCTGATGCAGAAAGCAAAGGATGAGAATAAAAGGATCCTGATCTGGTTGGTTGCCAGTGGTGTTCTGCAGGGGTCGCTTCTTTTTACAATGTATATTGATGATTTTAATTATGGAGTGAATGGTTTTGTGGCCAAGTTTGCAGATGACACCAAGATAGATGGTAGAGGAGGAAGTATTGAAGAAACTGAAAAGTTGCAGAGAGACTTGGACAGCTTAGGAGAGTGAGAAAAGAAATGGCAGATGAGATACAATGTTGAGAAATGTATGGTTTGGAAGAGGAAATAAACAGGCAGGTTATTACTTGGATGGGGAGAAAATTCAAAATTTGGAAGTGCAAAAGGGCTTGGGGGGGGGTCCTCGTGCAGGATAACCTTAAGGTTAACCACCAGGTTGGATTGGCAGTAAAGAATCCGAATGTTATGTTAACATTCATTTCAAGAGGAATAGTGTAGAAGAGTAAAGAGGTATTGATGAGGCTCTATGGGGCATTGGCAAGACCTCATTTGAAGAACTGTGTGCAGTTTTGGGCCTAGAAAGGATGTAATAATGTTGGAGAGAGAACAGAGAAGATTTACCAGGATGATTCCAGGAATGCAAGAGCTAACGTATGAGGAATGCTTAGTGGCTCTTGGACTGTATTTATTGGAATGTAGAAGAATGAGAGGGGATCTCACAGAAACATTTCAAATACTGAAAGGATTGGACAGAGTAGATGTGAATTGGATGTTTCCCTTGATGGGTGAATCCAGGACAAGAGGGCACAGTCTTAGAATTAAAACGGATGAGGAGAAATTTCTTCATCCAGGGGGTCGTGGATTTGTGGAATTTGTTGCCACATACATCTGTGGTGGCCCGATCAGGATAGCAATGGATATGGGGAAAAAGCTGGAAATTGGAACTATATGTGAGAATGGTTTGGCTCTGGGTGGAGTGGCGGAGCAGTCTAGATGAGCTGAATGGCTTACTTTTCCTTTTTCTTGTGATTTGCAATTGACTTTATGCAATTCTCCCATACATTTTTCAAGCATTTTCCACACTGGTAATAATGGAATGTAGAACACTCCAGCACAGTACAGGCCTTTCAGCCCACGATGGTGTGCCAACTGACCTACTCAACAATCTAACTCCTCCCTATCTCACACTTATGACCACACCTATTCTCATATCCATGTGCTTAAGAGTCTTTTAAATGCCCCTATTGTTCCAGTCTCTGCCACTACCCCTCTGGCAATTTATTCTAGGTGCCCACTACTCTCTGTATATTTTTTTAAAACACCCTGACATTTTCCTTAAATGTTCCTCCCCTCACCTTGTACAGATGTTCTCTGGTGTTTGCTACTCTTGCCCTGGGGAAAAGGATACTGGCTGTCCATCCTATCCATGCCTTTGATAATATTGTAGATCTCCAAGTCCCCTCTCATCCTCCTTCACTCCAAAGAGAAAAGCCCCAGCTCTGTTAACCTCTCCTCATAAGACACATTCTCCAATCCGAGCACTATCCTGGGTAATCTCCTCTACACCCTCTCCTTAGCTCCCACATCCTTCCTGTAATAAAACGATCAGAACAAAACACAATATTCCAACAGAATTGTGGTATTGATTAATGGTTGGTTACAGTATATATTCCAGGAATTCAATGGGTAGGGTGGACAACGAAGATTTTGCTTCCTGGACATTTTTGGGGGTATTTTATGGATTTGGGCTGCTGATCACAAAAATCACCTTAAAGTTTTCTTATCACATTCTGTTTTTAGATGTTACCTATTTTTGTGATTTCCTGTGATGTTTAAAGCCTACTAGCATATTGCTCAAAGAAGCAAGGTGTTTTGGTCAGTCCAAGCAGGCCTGGGCATGGACTCAGTGCAGGTTCTATGCAAATATTGTCTTGGGCCTGGGTCTGCTCCATCAGGATAAATGTAGACAGGCTATAAAAGCAGCTCACGTGTACAGATGCTGAGCATTACATTGATGTAGATTGAACGCATGTTGATGAACATGTTCTTCAGGCAATAGCAGAGTGAGTGGACTTAACAATAGCATTTATTGACGTCAGGAAGATTCAATACAGCGGAAATGTCTCCTCAAAGTCACAACAGCTGCAATACATTCTGTTACAGTTGTGGCGAATATTCACTTAAGGCTAAAAGACGCAGCGTGACTGCACTTGTTAAGAAAGCCTGTGAGCTCAACTTTGGTTGTAAAATTAGTGACTAAGACAAACCCTGGACTCCTCACATTTGTTGTGCAGTCAGCCTGAGAGCTTGTGTGGCATCATTATGTGATTAAACATGCTAATTTCAATAAAAGTTCATATTTCTCTAATTTACTACATAATGCAGCAAATCTGAAATTATGGTCGATCATAATCCCCAATTTTTGTTTCAGGGAGCAAACCTTTTGGGGAAAAAAATTGTTGTTTTGTGAATGAAATAAGAGGGTAGGGAGGGTGTCAAGTGGATTACCGTTGGAAATAGATGTTTACTGAATGAGCTGACACTGGACCTGCTGCATTTATTGGCCACAGAGCCAAGTTCAGCAGGAGACAGTTTGATGTCTCTGCAGAGATCCCATCACACACAGTGACAACTACCATGTTAGTTATTCACACTGACCAGCAGAATCCTAGAGTGGGAGGGTTCACCGGGGATTGCCTTGAGAACAAGTGCTAGCAGTAAGAGCCACTGGAGCAGGCGGGCACCTCGTCATAGGGATCCAGGCAGCTGCCACGGCCAAACATTGCCTATTCAAGTTGTAACCCTTTGCCTCTTGGGTCCCAGCCGTCACACACAGGGAGTCAGTCCCATCTCCTGCTGGACGCTGGGTGGAAAAACCTCCCCTGCTCACACCTGGGGAGGGGGAAATAGGAAGGGGGGGTGGATGAAAATGTAGGAAAGGACAGTGGGTGAGGGAGATGGGGAGAGACGTAGGTATGGGTTGGGGAGGAATGGGATGCAAGGGGAGGGGCAGGGTGGTAGGGGAGGGATGGGCCAGGTCAGACACAAAGACATAAGAAATAGGAGCAGGAGTTGGACGTCGAGCCAGCTCTGCCATTCACTGAGATCATGGCTGATCTGATTATTGACTCACTCCACTGACCTGCCTTTTCCCCATATCCCTTCATTCCTTTTTTATGTAAAAATCTAACTGAACCTTAAATAAGTTTAATGAAGTTGCCTCAACCGGTTCCCTGGGCAGAGATTTCCACAGATTCATGACTCTCTGGGAAAAAGTTTTTCCTCATCTCTGACTTAAATCTACTCCCCTGAAACTTGAGGCTGTGGCCCTTAGTTCTGGTCTCACCTACTGGTGAAAACAATTTTCCTGCCTCTATTTTATCTAAATCTTTCATAATTTGAGATCTTTCTATAAGATCTCCTCTCAATTTTTCTGAATTCGAGTGAGTATAATCCCAGGCGATTTAGTCTCTCCTCATAGGTCAACCCCCTCATCTCAAATCAACCTCTGAAGGTTGAAGATCCTCTGGATTGCCTCCAAGGCCAGTATACCTTCCTCAAGTATGGAGACTAGAACTGCACACAGTTCTCCAGGTGCAGTCTCACTGGTACCTTGTATAGTTGCAGCATGGCCTCCCTACTCTTGAATTCAGTTCCTCTAGCGATGAAGGCCAACATTCCATTTGCCTTCTTAATAACCTGCTGTACCTGCAACCCAACTTTTTGCGATTCATGCACAAACACTCCCAACTCCTTCTGCTGCAGTATTTCACAATTTAAATAATAATCTACTCTTCCATTTTTCCTACCAAAGTGGATGACCTCACATTTACTAACTTTGTATTCCATCTGCCAGACCTTTTCCCTCTCACCTAACTTAACTATATCCTTCTGCAGCCTATCCACATCCTCTGTACAATGTTGTTACCACTCAATTTAGTATCATCCGCAAACTTGGCTACTCGACTCTCTGTCCCCTCTTCCAAATCACCAATGTAAATGGTGAACAGCTGCGGGCCCAGCATCGATCCCTACGGCCCCCCACTCACCACTGTCTGCCAATCAAAAAAAAACACCCATTTACCCTGACTCTCTGCTTTCTGCCATTTAACCAATCCTCAATCCATGCCAATATACTTACCCCAATTCTATTCATCTGTATCTTATTGGTGTCTCTTGTGTGGCATCTTATCAAATGCCTTCTCGAAATCCAAATATACATCAACCTGTTCCCCTCTATCTACTGCACCCATTATATCCTCAAAGAACTCCAACAAGTTTGTCAAACAAGACCTGGTCTTTCTGAATCCACTCCGTGTCTGCCTGATGGTACCCCTTCGTTCTAAATGTCTCATTATTTCATCCTTAATGACAGCTTCGAGCATTTTCCCAACTACAGATATTAGGCTAACTAGCCGATAGTTACGCGTCTTCACCCTACATCCCTTTTTAAAAATAGTGTGACATTTGCAGTCTTCCAATCTGCCAGGACCTGTCCCGAATCCAGTGAATTTTGGGAAATGACTACCAGCACATTGTCTATAACTCCTGCCATTTCCTTCAGTACCCTGGGTTTCATCCCATCAGGAGCAGGGGATTTGTTCACTTTCAGTCCCATTATTTTACTCATTACTATCTCACCTCCCTTTGCATCCTCATCACCACTCTGGCATGCTGGTCGTGTCTTCCACCATGAAGACTGACACAAAATTTCTGTTCAATGCCTCGGCCATTTCCTCATTACTCAATATAAATTTCCCTTTCTCATCTTCCAAGGGACCTATGTTGACTCTAGCCACCCTCTTCTGTTTTATATATTTATAACATTTTGTGCTAATTTACCTTCATAATCTTCTTCCCTTATTTCTTGTTGAGTTGTCCTTTGTTGCCTTTAAAAGTTTTCCCAATCTTTCAGTTTCCCAATACTCTTGGCTACTTTGTATACATGAGCTTTTAATTTTATAGTTTCCTTTATTTCCTTAGTTAACCAAGGCTGACTCTTCCCTCTGTTACTGCCCTTATTTTCAACAGGAATATATTTTTGTTGAGCACTGTGAAAAATCTCTTTGAAAGCTTTCCACTGTTGCTCAACTGTTCTGCCAACTAGCCAGTGCTCTCAGTGAACACTGACCAATTCTTCACTCATCCTGTTGTCATCTCCCCTGTTCAAGCATAATATAGTAGTTTTAGATCTAACTGCTGCATCCTCCATCTGTATGAGAAATTCAATCATACTATGACCGCTCTTTCCAAGAGGGTCCCTAACTCCTAGATGGTTAACTACCTCATTGCATAATACTAGATCTAAAAAAGCAATCTCCCTTGTTGGTTCCTTAACATGCTACTCAAAAAGCCTATCCCGGATGCATTCTATGAAGTGATCCTCCAGACTCCATCGACCAACTTGATTTTCCCATCTACGTGAAAGTTAAAGTTCCCCACGACAGCTGCCGTTCCATTCTTGTATGCCTCAGCTATCTCTCGGTTAATGGCCTGTGCTATTGTTATTTAGTGGACGATAGACAACTCCCACCAGTGATTTTTTTTCTTTTACTATTATTAATCTCTACCCAGATGGACTGACACAAAATATCTGTTCAATGCCTCGGCTCCTTAGATCTTGTATCATCTGCTCCTTAGATCTTGTATCATCTCTCACTATTGCCCTGATCCCATCTTTGATTAAGAGTGCCACCCCACCCCCTTTACCATCCAGTCTATCTTTCTATACTACCTGATACTCTTGAATATTTAATTCCCACCAGGCCCACCTTGTGACCATGTTTCTGTGATGGCCACTAAATCATCTGCCTGGGGAGTGGTTTGCACCTCAAGTTCACTCACCTTGTTTCTAACACTATGGCCGTTCAGATAAAGGGCCCTTATGCTCATTGTCCTTTTAGAATCTAGTGACCTCTGCATCCTTTGCTTTAGACTTTTCTGCCCTCTATTTTTCTTTTTCTCTTTCCTAACCCTATCTTTTGTCTCTGTACCACCTTCCTCATTCTTCCTTTGTAGGTTCCCATCCTCGCTACCCCATTAGTTTAAACCTTCCACAACAGCACTAGCAAACAATCTCCCTCGGACACTGACCCCGGCCCTGCCCAGATATAGAGTGTCAGGTCTGTACTGGCTCCATCTGCCCCAGAACCGGTTCCAATGCCCCAAGAATCTGAAACCCTCCCTCCTGCATCACTGTTCAAGCCACATCTTCATTCTAACCCTCCTGCTCATTCTATTCTGACTAGTTCCTAGCACTGATGATAATCCTGAGATTATTACTTTTGAGACCCTAATTTATCGCCCAGCTCCTTAAATTCAGCTTTTAAGACCTCATCCCTCTTTCTTCCTGCATCGTTGGTGCCAATAGGGACTACGACAGCTGGCTGTTCATCCTCCCCTTCCAGAATGTCCTGTAGCCGCTCCGAGACATCCCTGACCCTTGCACCTGGGAGGCAACACACCATCTGGGAGTCCCATTGGTGGCCACAGAAGCTCCTGTCTGTTTCCCTTACTATTGCCCACCACTCTTTTTCCCTCCCTCTTGCACAACAGGGCCACTGACGGTGCATTGATCCTGCCTTCTCCTGATGGCCCATCTCCCCCAACAATAGCGGTATAACCAGAGCGGTGGATCTGTTTTGGAGGGTGATGACCACAGGAGACTCCTGCACTACCTTCCTGTTACTGTGCTTACTGTTGGCTACCCAGCCCCTATCTGTCTCTATTCCCTTAAGCTGCGGTGTGACCAACTCCCTAAATGTGCTGTCCATCACATTCTCCACATTCCGGATGCTCCAAAGTGAGTCCACATGTAGCTCCAGTGCCGTCATGCCAAGCAGGGGATGGGAGGGGCAGAAATGGGGAGGGGATGGGGGGCGGGAGCTGGCCCTGGATATCCCCCACAAGGCCACCTTGCCCCAGCCTTACCCTCGAGCACTGCCCTGTCCTCGCCATACTCTCTCTGTCTCTCCCTCCCTCCCTCCTTCTCCATAACTCTCCCTCCCACATTCTTGGTATTGTGACCCACCAATTGCCAATCTATGGACCGCCAGAGCCAAGTGTCAAGGAGCATGAGGCTGGGTCCCTGAGACCTGACATCATGCATGGGCACTGATATCCTGGGGATGGGCCCGGCCTCGCTGACGGGGACACCTGCCGCCAACCCATGACCCGAGAATCTTTCACTAACCCCAATCCCAGCAGCTCCCCCTCCCCCACTTACAGACTCCAGGCCCTCTGCTGAGCTCTCACCCCAAGTCCCTGCACAACTATGACAAAGTGATGAGCCAGGACCTGCAGAGTAACAGGACGCATGATCTCCCCCTTCCTGAGGTAATGGGACCCCTGCACCAAACTCCCTTTTGCTATGTGCTCATGCCAACATTCAAATGGCACCATGCACTCTGGACACAGCACAGAGACATTCACAGCAGCCACTTGGAGACCAACACTCCTGGGTTCCCAGAGGAAGGGTGAGCGCAGGAGGAGAGGGAATCCTAGAGCTGGGTCATCAGGGCTTGGGATGGACAGGTCCCAGAGGAACAAGGCCCACTCGATGTGGAGGAGCGAACTACAGTGGTGCAAATGGAACAGTGTCGGGTGCAGCAGGAGCTGAACTCAGGGAATTATCTTGGGCCTCCTCAGTCTCGTTGAGGGGTGGGTGCTCACTTTGGATCAGTGGGCCAACCATGGCCCTGAGAAAGAGAGTCAGCAATGAGACCCAGCTCTCCCCAATGGGTACTGCCACATGTTCAGCATTTGTGTGTCTGTCAGCTCTGAGTCTCCCCCTCCCCTCCCCAGTGATGGTGCAACAGCTCACTCACCTCTAGCAGCTGGATGACTCCCTCATAGTCCCCCTTCACCACTACCTCAGCCTGCAGACGAGAACACAGGGTATCACAGTGAGATCATGCTGGGGAACTATCTTCCCATCCACCCACGGATGTACCCATAACACCCCTCCCTGTCCCTGTCACTCCCTCTGATCCCTACATCCCTCCATTTCCATGTAACCCCATTAGATCCCCACATCCTTGCTCTTCTCTGTGAACCGCCCCGGTCCCGACATCTGTCCCTTTCTCTGTATCCCCCTCAGGTCCAAACACCCCTCCCTGTCTCCATAATGCCCTCAGGTCCAAACACCCCTCCCTGTCTCTGTAATGCCCTCACGTCCAAACACCACTCCCTGATTCTGTAACACCCTCTGATTACTACACCACTCCCCATCTCTGTAACCCCCTCTGATCCCTACAGCAACCTCCCTCTTTTCTGTAATCCCCCGCGCCCCTCCCTGGCTCAGTAATCCCCCGCGCCCCTCCCTGATTCTGTAATCCCCATCAGCTATGACTGTGTGCCTCGGTACAACAACACCACCATCTACAAATTTGCCAACGATACCATGGTAGTGGGTTGTATAAAGTTGGGGATGAGTCACAAACAGGAGGGAGATTGAAGACGTGGCTGAATGGTGCACCAACAACAACCTCACACTCAATGTCACAAAAACTAAGGAGCTTATTGACTTCAGGAAAGGAAAGCCAGAGGTTTACAATCCAGTGATCATTGGGGAATCAGAGGTGGAGAGGGTGAGCAAATTTAAGTTCTTGGGAGTCACTATCTCAGAGGATCTTTCCTGGACCCAACACACCAATGGCATTGTGAAGAAAGCACATCAGTGCCTCTACTTCCTCAGGGGTTTGCAGAGGTTTGGTATGGCCCCTGAGCCTGGTATGGCCCCTGAGCCTGGTATGGCCCCTGAGCCTGGTATGGCCCCTGAGCCTGGTATGGCCCCTGAGCCTGGTATGGCCCCTGAGCCTGGTATGGCCCTTGAGCCTGGTATGGCCCCTGAGCCTGGTATGGCCCCTGAGCCTGGTATGGCCCCTGAGCCTGGTATGGCCCCTGAGCCTGGTATGAGGAAATGAAAAGATCGAGAATGTGTGGTTTGGGATAAGTTGTTTTCAGGCAAGTGGAAAACCTCCAAAGTTGAAATTTTGTTATGTTCTTGTCAGGATTAAAGGCAAGGTTCCCGGGCATAGGGAACCTTGGTTTTCGAGCGATATTGAGGATCTGGTTCGGAAGAAGAGAGAGGTGTATAACAGGTATAGGCAACATGGAGCAAGTGAGGTACTTGAGGAGTATAAAAAATGCAAGAAAAACCTCAAGGAAGAAATCACGAAGACTAAAAGAAGACATGAGGTTGCTTTGACAGACAATGAAGGAAAATCCTAAAGGTTTCTACAGGTATATAAAGAGCAAAAGGATAGTAGGGGATAAAATTAGTCCCCATGAAGATCAGAGGGGTCAATTTTGTATGGAGCCAAAAAACCTGGGGGAGATCTAAATTTTTTTTTTCCCAATCACTATTCACTCTTCACTCAGGCAACAGGCACGGCATAGAGAGAAGTAAGGAAAACAAGCAGCGAGGTCATGGAATCTATACAGATTAAAGAGGAGTAAGTGTTTGCTGTCTTAAAGCAAATAAGGATGGATAAATCCCCAGGGCCTGACAAGATATTCCCTCACACCTCAAGTAAGGCTACTGTTGATATTGCAGGGACCCTGGCAGAAATATTTAAAATAACCAGAGGATTGGAGGGAGTTTTTCTGTTGTTCAAAAAAGGCTCCAAAAGTAACCCTGGAAATTACAGGCTGGTGACCCTGATGTCAGTAGTAGGTAAATTATTGGAAGGTGTTCTAAGAGATTGGATGTACAATTCTTTGAACAGCCAGGAACTGATTAGAGAAAGTCAACATGGCTTTGTGCATGGCAGGTCATGTTTAAGCAATCTTAGTTTTTTGAAGAGGTTACCAGGAAAGTTGACAAATGAAAGGCTGTGGATGTTGTCCACCTAAGGTTCAGACGTTAGGTATTCATGGTGAAGTAGTGAACTGGATTCGACAAAGGCTGGACGGGAGAAGCCCAGAGAGTAGTGGGTGATTGCTTCTCAGATTGGAGGCCTGTGATTAGTGGTGAGTGGCCTCAGGGATCAGTACTAGGACCATTGTTGTTTATCATCCAGATCATTGATATAGATGATAATGTGGTAAACTGAATCAGCAAGTTTGCAGATGACACTAAGATTGGAGGTGTTGTGGACAGAAAAGAATGTTTCCAAAGTTTACAGAGTGATCTGGACCAGCTGGACAATGGGCTGAAAAATGGCATATAGAGTTTAATGCAGACAAGTGTGAGGTGTTGCATTTTGGAAGAACAAACCAAGGTGGGACATACACGGTAAACGGCAGGGCACTGAGGAGTGTGGTACAACAGAGGGATCTGGGAATACAGATACACAATTCCCTGAGAGTGTCGGCACAGGTGGATAGGGTTGTAAAGAGAGCACTTGGCACATCGGCCTTTATAAATCAAAGTATTGAGTCCAGGAGTTGTGTGGAGGTGATGGTGGGGGGGTGGGGGGGAATGTGTGGGAACTAGTAGGAACTCCAAGCAGGACATTCACAGGTCATGGCGACGGATGGTTGAGGGTGTGGGGCGAGCTGACTGCTTGCGCCTCTTTCAGGGTTACATCTGTTCTCATGTGGGAGGATTGGATATCTGAGGAGACGGTGGGCAAGGTCCTGGAACAGTGGGCATCTCCAGGAGATTAAGTGCACCCTAGACAGTAATAATGGGATCTTAATTTGAAAATTTAAATAATATACAAAAAAACATAAGGAGTAGTTGGCTGTTCAGCCCATTGAGCCTGCCCTGCCATTCAATAAGATCATGACTAATCTGATGAATTGCTCCTCTCCTCCTACTGCCTTTCCCCCCATATCCCCTAATTTCCCTACTACGTAGAAATCTATCCAACCTTGTTTTAAATATATTTACTGAGATTGCCTCCACTGTTTCAGTGGGCAGTGAATTCCAGATTCACCACCCTCTGGGAAAAGCAGTTCCTCCTCATCTCAGTCCTAAATCCACTACCCTGAATCTTGAGGCTACATCCCCTGGTTCTAGTCTCCCCCACCAATGGGTACAACTTACCCACCTCGCCTTTCATAATTTTTCACATTTCTCTCTAATTCTTATCAAGACCAGCGGGTACACTCCCAGCTGACTCTATCTCTCCTCATAGGGCAACTCCATCTCGATACAACAGGCACATTTCCAACAACTGTTCATGGTTTTAGAGACAGAATATGGATGAATGAAAACACGATGCTGGAGAAAGTCAGCAGGTCCAACTGCACATCGTACAGCAACGAAAAAGATTGACAACCAATGTTCCGGGCCACAGCCCTTCATCAGGGTCCAAACAAAATGTTGGCAGGTGCCTGAATAAAATGATGAGGGGGAAGAGCAAGGATCCACAGGAAGGAGGTAATAGGTGGCTAAGGGAGTGTGGGCCCACCAGTAAATGGGGAGGAGGGATGGCTCTGTGTAGGGGGAGATGGCTCTGTGTAGAGGCGAGATGGCTCAGTGTAGGGGCGAGATGGCTCTGTGTAGGGGCGAGATGGCTCTGTGTAGGGGCGAGATGGCTCTGTGTAGGGGCGAGATGGCTCAGTGTAGGGGCGAGATGGCTCAGTGTAGGGGCGAGATGGCTCTGTGTAGGGGCGAGATGGCTCTGTGTAGGGGCGAGAGGGCTCTGTGTAGGGGCGAGAGGGCTCTGTGTAGGGGCGAGAGGGCTCTGTGTAGGGGCGAGAGGGCTCTGTGTAGGGGCGAAGGGCTCTGTGTAGGGGCGAGAGGGCTCTGTGTAGGGGCGAGAGGGCTCTGTGTAGGGGCGAGAGGGCTCTGTGTAGGGGCGAGAGGGCTCTGTGTAGGGGCGAGAGGGCTCTGTGTAGGGGCGAGATGGCTCTGTGTAGGGGCGAGATGGCTCTGTGTAGGGGCAAGATGGCTCTGTGTAGAGGAGAGATGGCTCTGTGTAGGGGCGAGAAGGCTCTGTGTAGGGGAGGGAGATGGCTCTGAAGGGTGAAAGACTCTGTGAAGGGGGATAGATGGCCCTGTGAAGGGGAGGGAGGCGGCCCGGTGAAGGGGAGGGGGGCGGCCCGGTGAAGGGGAGGGGGGCGGCCCGGTGAAGGGGAGGGGGGCGGCCCGGTGAAGGGGAGGGGGGCGGCCCGGTGAAGGGGAGGGGGGCGGCCCGGTGAAGGGGAGGGGGGCGGCCCGTTGAAGGGGAGGGGGGCGGCCCGGTGAAGGGGAGGGGGGCGGCCCGGTGAAGGGGAGGGGGGCGGCCCGGTGATGGGGAGGGGGGCGGCCCGGTGAAGGGGAGCGGGGCGGCCCGGTGAAGGGGAGGGGGGCGGCCCGGTGAAGGGGAGGGGGGCGGCCCGGTGAAGGGGAGGGGGCCGGCACTGTGAAGGGGAGGGGGGCGGCACTGTGAAGGGGAGGGGGGCGGCCCTGTGAAGGGGAGTGGGGCGGCCCTGAGAAGGGGAGGGGGGCGGCCCGGTGAAGGGGAGGGGGGCGGCCCGGTGAAGGGGAGGGGGGCGGCCCTGTGAAGGGGAGGGGGGCGGCACTGTGAAGGGGAGGGGGGCGGCCCTGTGAAGGGGAGGGGGGCGGCCCTGAGAAGGGGAGGGGGGCGGCCCGGTGAAGGGGAGGGGGGCGGCCCGCTGAAGGGGAGGGGGACGGCCCTGTGAAGGGGAGGGGGCGGCCCTGTGAAGGGGAGGGGGGCGGCCCTGTGAAGGGGAGGGGGGCGGCCCTGTGAAGGGGAGGGGGGCGGCCCTGGGAAGGGGAGGGGGGCGGCCCGGTGAAGGGGAGGGGGGCGGCCCGGTGAAGGGGAGGGGGGCGGCCCGGTGAAGGGGAGGGGGGCGGCCCGGTGAAGGGGAGGGGGGCGGCCCGGTGAAGGGGAGGGGGGCGGCCCGGTGAAGGGGAGGGGGTCGGCCCGGTGAAGGGGAGGGGGCGGCCCGGTGAAGGGGAGGGGGCGGCCCGGTGAAGGGGAGGGGGGCGGCCCGGTGAAGGGGAGGGGGGCGGCCCGGTGAAGGGGAGGGGTGCGGCCCGGTGAAGGGGAGGGGGGCGGCCCTGTGAAGGGGAGGGGGCGGCCCGGTGAAGGGGAGGGGGGCGGCCCGGTGAAGGGGAGGGGGGCGGCCCGGTGAAGGGGAGGGTGGCGGCCCGGTGAAGGGGAGGGGGGCGGCCCGGTGAAGGGGAGGGGGCGGCCCGGTGAAGGGGAGGGGGGCGGCCCGGTGAAGGGGAGGGGGGCGGCCCGGTGAAGGGGAGGGGGGCGGCCCGGTGAAGGGGAGGGGGGCGGCACTGTGAAGGGGAGGGGGGCGGCCCTGTGAAGGGGAGGGGGGGCGGCCCTGTGAAGGGGAGGGGGGCGGCCCTGTGAAGGGGGCGGGGGGCGGCCCTGTGAAGTGGAGGGGGGGCTGGCCCTGTGAAGGGGAGCGGGGCGGCCCTGTGAAGGGGAGCGGGGCGGCCCTGTGAAGGGGAGGGGAGGCGGCCCTGTGAAGGGGAGGGGGCCGGGCCTGTGAAGGGGAGGGAGGCGGCCCTGTGAAGGGGAGGGGGGCGGCCCGGTGAAGGGGAGGGGGGCGGCCCTGCGAAGGGGAGGGGGGCGGCCCTGTGAAGGGGAGGGGGCCGGCCCTGTGAAGAGGAGCGGGGCGGCCCTGTGAAGGGGAGGGGAGGCGGCCCTGTGAAGGGGAGGGGGCCGGCCCTGTGAAGGGGAGGGAGGCAACCCTGTGAAGGGGAGGGGGGCGGCCCTGTGGAGGGGGGCGGCCCTGTGAAGGGGAGGAGGGCGGCACTGTGAAGGGGAGGGGGGCGGCACTGTGAAGGGGAGGGGGGCGGCCATGTGAAGGGGAGGGGGGCGGCCCGGTGAAGGGGAGGGGGGCGGACCTGTGAAGGGGAGGGGGGCGGCCCTGTGAAGCGGAGGGGGGCGGCCCTGTGAAGGGGAGGGGGGCGGCACTGTGAAGGGGAGGGGGGCGGCCCTGTGAAGGGGAGGGGGGCGGCCCTGTGAAGGGGAGGGGGGCGGCCCTGTGAAGGGGGCGGGGATGGCCCTGTGAAGGGGGCGGTGATGGCCCTGTGAAGGTGAGGAGGGTGGTTCTGTGAACGGGACGGAGTAGAGCTCTGTGAAGGGGAGGCGGGGGGAAGATGGCTCTGTGAAATTAAAGGGGATGGCTCTGTGAAGGGTCGATGGCACTGACATGGGATGGATGGCGCTGTGAAGGGAGGGATGGCGCTGTGAAGGGAGGGATGGCGCTTTGAAGGGAGGGATGGCGCTGTGAAGGGAGGGATGGCGCTGTGAAGGGATGGATGGTGCTGTGAAGGGAGGGATGGCGCTATGAAGGGAGGGATGGCGCTGTGAAGGGAGGGATGGCGCTGTGAAGGGAGGGATGGCGCTGTGAAGGGAGGGATGGCTCAGTGAAGGGAGGGATAGCGCTGTGAAGGGTCGATAGCACTGACATACATGGGAAGGATGGCTCTGTGAAGGGGTGAGGGTTATGTGAAGGGGAGGGCTCTGTGAAGGGGGGAGGGCGCTGTGAAGAGGGGAGGGTGCTGTGAAGGGGGGAGGGCGCTGTGAAGGGGGGAGGGCGCTGTGAAGGGGGGAGGGCGCTGTGAAAGGGGGTGTGAAGTGGGGGAGGGTGTGAAGTGGGGGAGGGCGTGAAGTGGGGGAGGGCATGAAGGGGGGGAGGGCGTGAAGGGGGAGGGCGTGAAGTGGGGGAGGGCGTGAAGGGGGGTGGGCGTGAAGGGGGGGTGGGCGTGAAGGGGGGGTGGGCGTGAAGGGGGGTGGGCGTGAAGGGGTGAGGGTGTGAAGGGGAGGGTGTGAAGGGGGAGGGTGTGAAGGGGGAAGGGTGTGAAGGAGGGAGGGTGTGAAGGGGGAGGGTGTGAAGGGGAGGGTGTGAAGGGGGAGGGTGTGAAGGGGGAGGGTGTGAAGGGGAGGGTGTGAAGGGGGGAGGGTGTGAAGTGGGGAGGGTGTGAAGGGGAGGGTGTGAAGGGGAGAGGGTGTGAAGGGGGGAGGGTGTGAAGGGGGGAGGGTGTGAAGGGGGAGGGAGTGAAGGGGGGAGGGAGTGAAGGGGGGAGGGCGTGAAGGGGGGAGGGTGTGAAGGGGAGGGCGTGAAGGGGTGGAGGGCGTGAAGGGGGGAGGGCTCTACGATGTGGGGGAGGGCTCTGCGATGGGGGGGAGGGCTCTGCGAAGGGGGGAGGCTCTGCGAAGGGGGGGAGGGCTCTACGAAGGGGGGGAGGGCTCTACGAAGGGGGGAGGGCTCTGCAAAAGGGGGGAGGGCGCTGCGAAGGGGGGGAGGGCGCTGCAAAGGGGGGAGGGCGCTGCGAAGGGAGGGAGGGCGCTGCGAAGGGGGGAGGGTGTGAAGGGGGAGGGTGTGAAGGGGGGAGGGTGTGGAGGGGGGAGGGCGTGAAGGGGGGAGGGCGTGAAGGGGGGTGGGCGTGAAGGGGGGTGGGCGTGAAGGGGGGAGGGCGTGAAGGGGGGAGGGCGTGAAGGGGGGAGGGCGTGAAGGGGGAGGCCGTGAAGGGGGGAGGGCGTGAAGGGGGGAGGGCGTGAAGGGGGGAGGGTGTGAAGGCGGGGAGGGTGTGAAGTCGGGGAGGCTGTGAAGGGGGGGAGGCTGTGAAGGGGGGGAGGCTGTGAAGGGGGGGAGGCTGTGAAGGGGGAGGGCTCTGTGAAGGGGGAGGGCTCTGCGAAGGGGAGGGCTCTGTGAAGGGGGAGGGCTCTGTGAAGGGGAAGGCTCTGTGAAGGGGAGGGCTCTGAAAGGGGAGGGCTCTGTGAAGGGGAGGGCTCTGTGAAGGTGGAGGGAGGGCTCTGTGAAGGGGGAGGGTGTGAAGGGGGAGGGTGTGAAGGGGGAGGGTGTGAAGGGGGAGGGTGTGAAGGGGGAGGGTGTGAAGGGGGGAGGGTGTGAAGGGGGGAGTCTCCGTGTAGGGGTGAGGGCTCCGTGAAGGGGGGAGGGCTCCGTGAAGGGGGGAGGGCTCCGTGAAGGGGGGAGGGCTCCGTGAAGGGGGGAGGGCTCCGTGAAGGGGGGAGGGCACCGTGAAGGGGAGGGGTGATGGCCCCGTGAAGGGGAGGGCGGATGGCCCCGTGAAGGGGAGGGGGGATGGCCCCGTGAAGGGGGGGCCCAGTGAAGGGGAGGGCACCGTGAAGGGGAGAAATGGCTCTGTGAAAAGGGTAGATGGTTCTATGAAGGGGAGATAGTTCTGTGAAGGTTGGAGATTGCTCTGTGAAGTGCTGGTGTCCTTGAGGAGACATGTTTGCAGAATTGTGCCTTACACAAGTATGTTTTGCATTGTTTTTATTTTAATCATCTTGTCTGCAGGTGTTTCTTTTACTTGTAGTTCTGTGTGTGTTTCATATTTTGTCAAGTTGTGATTAAGAATAAAGTTTTGTGTATAAAAAGGTCGCGGTTTCAGGGAGCATCTGGGCATTGGTGCTTCTCACCTCCTGCAGGGCCTCGATTTCTTGCCTCTTGTTGCTGGGCCTCCCCAAAGCCTCCGCATACTCCAGCTCCAAGCGCGGCCACCGGCTGCCAGCCTCTCTCATGTGCTGAAAGAGAAGGCTCCAGCATGAGTAACAACCCTCAAACCCTGGCCAGTGCCGTGGCAGGTCAGGGGAGTCGGGAGCGGAATGAGCTCTGCTCTCACACATGCCCTGCTCTCCCTGACAAATACTGATTGCCCTCAGCCTGTCCACCTCTCCCAAGATGCTCTGGTCCAGAATCTATTGAAACAGCTGCTGTCATGCGTGTCCAAGGCAATTCTATCCTGAAATAAATGGCAGAGCTGTGGTAAAAGCAACACTGCCGCTGGGGTGGACGCAGGGGAGTGGGAGCGGAGACCCGGCACTGCTCCACATGGTCCAACCACCCAGTTCCAATGCCAACGACTCTGCATATAGGCTTTAAACGGCTGCTTTAAGAAGTCGGTGTTTTTAATTAACATCCTGTGGTGGTGGGGGGGGTGGGGGGGCGTACTGTGCCCTAGATGGCAGCACCTATGTTTGGCAGTGGCTTTGGAGTTTCAGACTCTGGGGGAGTAGTGAACAGGGAGACCACCATCCACACCCCCCCCCCCCCCCCCCCCCCCATTGAGGAGAAGCAGAGGAGACAACCCAAAAGGGCAGAGACCACAGCAGTGGAGCAGCGAGGGGCTCAGTGGTTGAGGGACCCACACGGGCTGTGGGCTGTCAGGACCCGGTCATTGTTCCCTCCTGATGCACAGCAGTGGGATAAATTCGATCTTCACTAGTTTATAAATGGAATTAAAGGCCTTGCAGTTCCTTGGATTAAATAATAATCAGTAACTCAGGTAAGACAGCGGCAGGACAAACTGAAGTGGGCTGATTTCTGCTGGCACCGACCAATGGAAAGATCGCAGGTTAACAGCTGGTGCGTCAAACCCAGTCCCAGAGCGTGTGTGACCAGATCTCCCACCTCTCTGGACGGTGGGGGCAGATTACACTGGACAATGAAGATTTTGCTTCCTGAACACTTCTGGGTGTATTTTATGGAGTTCGGGCAGCCGATCACAAAAATCGCCTCAAATTTTCTTATCACGTACTTTTTTTAAAAAAAAGATATAACTTTTTTTTGAGATTTCCTGTCACATTTTAAGGTCTACTTATATACTGCCCACAAAGCAATGTGCTTTGGTCAGTCCAAGCATGCCTGGACATAGACTCAGTGCAGGTGCTATACAAATGTTGTCTTAAGCCTGGATAAGCTGAGACAGGATAGATGCAGACAGGCTATAAAAGCAGCTCCCATGTACAGATGCTGAGCATTACATTGATTATAGATGCACATGTTCTTCAGGCCATAGGAGAGTGAGTGTACTTAACAAGAGGATTCAATGCAGCGGAAATGACTCGTCAATTTCACAACAGCTGTGATACATCTGTTACAGTTGTGGCGAATATTCGGTTAAGGCTGAAAGATTCAGCGTCACTGCACTTGTTAAGAAAGCCTGTGAACTCTACTTTGGTTGTGAAATCGGTGACCAAGACAAACCCTGGACTCCTCACATTTGTTGAGCAGTCAGCCTGAGAGCTTGTGTGGCATCATTATGTGATTAAACATGCTAATTTCAATAAAAGTTGGTGTTTCTCCAATTTCCAACAGGATACAGCAAATCTGAAATTATCCATGCTCAGCTTGAAGATGCTGATCATAATCCCCAAATTTTTGTTTCAGGAAGCAAACCCTTTGGAGGAAAACCATTGTCGTCCTGTGTTCTAAGGAACTCCAGCTGCGTTGCAGTTGCTGGCATCTTACCACTGAGTTACAAGCTGGGGGGGAGGGGGGGCATCAAAGTCCACAGAGGGTACAGAGGGAATTCCACTGCATCACAGAGGCCACCCTCCCAGCAGAACGCTGAATTTAGCCCGTCCTCTCAGGTGAAGAGAAAGATCCCAGGCGGTGATTTGAGAGCGCAGTTGATCTTTATCGTTCAACCACCAGATTATCCGGTTGCTGTTATCTACTAGCACTTGCCGAGTTTCTCAGGTTACAGCAGCCAACTACACGAGTGGACCTGGGACAAAGGAAAAATTAAATTCAGGCACAATTAACAGGCCCTTCCAACCAATAGTGAGAACATACAAGTTCTTGAGACAGCAGTGGATTTGAACCCGAGCCACTGGCACTCTAATAACCTTGTCCCAACTGCTTTGAGATTGGTCGTAGCCAGAACTCACACGTACCCAAGTAAAAATCTGGACCCACTGCAATTTGGCTACCATCACGATTGCTCCACAGCGGATACAATCTCGCTGGCTCTCCTCTCAGCCCCGGATCACCTAGACAACAGCAACTGATACACCAGGCTGCTCTACATCAACTACAGCCCAGCGTTCAACACCATCATACCGTCAACAAGCTCCAAACCCTGGGACTCTGCCACTGGATCCTCGACTTCCTCATCAGAAGACCAGTCGGTACAGATCGGAAACAGCGTCTTCCCCTCACTGATCATCCACGCTGGCGCCAAGGGTGCGGGCTTAGCCCACTGCTCTTTTCGCTCTACACCCAGGACTGTGTGGCCAGGCACAGTTCCAATGCCATCTACAAATTTGACAGTGACGTGGCAGAACCACAGGCGGCAACGAGGAAGGGTCCAGGAGGGAGAGAGATCAGCTCGTTGAGCGGTGGAATAACAGCATCTTTGCACTCACTGTCAGCAAAACTGAGGAACTGACTGTGGACTTCAGGAGAGAAAAATCAGGGGAGCACGAACCAGTCCTCATCGAGGGGTCAGTAGTGGAAAGGGTCAAGAATTTCAAATTCCTGGGTGTCAAAATAACTGAGCAGCATCGGGGTTAGTGGAACGATGTTACAGCGCCGGGACCGGGATTCAAATCCTGGGCTGTCTGTAAGGAGTGTGCACGTTCTGCATGGGGTTCCTCCCACCCTCCAAACCCTACCAAGGGTTGTAGGTCGATTGGGTGGCATGGGCTCGTGGGCTGGCTAAATTTCAAAAATGTCAACAGGACACAAGGTAAATGACAGCACCTCCCACTCCAGAGGACTGAGGCCACGAGGCCAATTCTGCTAGTCTGATGATTCTTGAATTCGGAGGCATAGGTGTGAGGGAGAGAGTTAGTTGGGGGGGGGGGTAATGCTTTTCACTCAGACAGAGGCAGCTGTGGAAATGGGCACAATTGGGACAGAGTTATGGACAGGAAAGGTTGAGATAGGTATGGACTGAACGGAGAGGGTCCAGAGTGTCAACTTGGTGGCATAGGTGAGTTGGGCCGAAGGGCCTTTTCTGTGCTGCGTGCCTTTATTTAGCCAGCGACAATGTCCCGGCTGTGAGAATACCCCACTCAGCTCGCGCAGATCCTTTCATGAAAACAATGAGCCAGTCCGGGTCTCCAGGTGACCAAGTCCCAAACCAACTCCCCTGCATAAGCACAGAGCACCTCGGGAGGTCATGGAGCAGCTGAGGGTCAGGGCACCAGTCCACCACCTCTTCATGCCCAGCTTGGACCCCCCTGGAGATTAACGTCAAGGGCACAAAGCTCTCCGGCTCAGGGGCTCCCCCACATGGTGGGGCTTGGCCCAGTAGGACCACCGTACACAGCAGGATCCCACGGTGGCAAGCAGCTAATACCAACTAATTGAGGGTGAAAGGAACAGCCAGAATGGGAAGCGACCGGTGACACAGCAGATGGGATGTCTTTTCTAACTTAGTCAGCCGCAAGCGTCAAGTTTTTTGTCACTTGATTGTACAAGTACAGCTCAACGAAACGGCATTCTCCAGTCCTCAGTGCAAAACACATAACCACACAGACAGACAAATCATGCATACGCAGAACAGGCATTCACATATACAGATAAAAAAGTAAATACTGATTCATAAATATAAGTCTTGGATGGTCTAGTGTGAGCAGTTCCTTGGTCATTCAGCATTTTGAAGTGGGCCAATGCCTTGAACTAAGAACACAGGTGTAAAACACAGACTGACCAGCAGTACACTGGGGGTGGGGGTGTGTGTGTGTGTGTGTGTGTGTGTATGTGAGAGAGAGAGAGAGAGACATTAAGATAGCACAAAGGGAGGAACTTAGCCGGTCTCACAACTCCAATAAGAGGTAAAGATATATAACCAACATTTTGGCCTTGAGCCCTTCTTCAAGGTATATACCTTAATATATATTTTACAAATATACCTTAAGTATTTCTATTGAAGTTGGGCGCCTGCCTGCATCTTGCTCATCCCTTGATGAAATGTTGGTGATGTACCTTTACCTTTGCTCTTTCAAGGACACAGTTTGACCCGCTGAGTTTCTCCAACGTTGTTTTTACTACAACCATGGTGTCTGCAGACACTCCTTTACTCCAGCAGACGGATTCTCCAGAGCCCTCACTGCAGGTTTTCTGAAGTATCGATTGTCATGGAAAGTTCCGCTTTCTTGCCTTGTGCACCGAGGTACGGAGAGCAAGTTCATCCTGCGAGCAGTCCAGTTAGCCCAGAGCAGTGCAGCCACAGGACTGCTATGGAGAGAGATCAGTTATACAACAAAGACACCAGTCGTTTCCCAGTGTGGGGACTCACTTTGATGACAGGAGGGGAGACAGAATATGGTGGGGTGTGATCTCTCACCGGATGGGAAGGATTGAAGCCAGTGTGGTCAGCTGTGTTACATCTTTGAAGATATTTTAAGCAAATATCTTGGCTGCGTGACTGAGACAGTGGAAGTGTAGCCGGAGTTGATGGAGGGGAGGGGGGTGTGTGATGGATAGACTCACTTTCACAACCTTCTTATACATACATACATGCAGCGCTGTAACAGGCCAATCTGGCCATACGAGTCCATGCCGCCAACTTACCCCATTAACCTACACCCTGGTACGTTTGTGAAGGGTGGGGGAAAAACCAGAGCCCTCGTAGAAAACTCACACAGATAAGGAGAGAACGTACAAACTCTTTACAGACAGGGCAGGATTTGAATCCCGGTCCGGTCCGGTCCTAATCGCCACCGCCTACTCCAACCACTTATAGCCTTGGGCATTGTATCATGCTGTGAGACACCCTGATTAGCTATTAACAATGTAGAAATTATTAAAAGATCCTATTGACATTGACAGGCTTCTGAGGGAGTAGAGGTGCTTTCTTGGTCATTGCATCAATGTGGATGGACCAGGACAAGTCACTGGATATGTTTACCCCCAGAAAGTTAAAGCTGCCTCCCATCTCCACCTCAGCACTGTTGATTTGGTCTGGGGGTGTGAGCTTCACCCCTCCTCTGGTTGACTACAACCAGCTCCTTAGTTTTGCTGACATTGAAGGAGAGGCTGTTGTCCAGGCACCAAGCCACATGTCTCACCATCTTTCTTCTGTACTCCATTTTGTCATTGTTAAAGATCTTAAACACGACAGAGGTATCAACTACAAATTTATAGGTGAAATTGGGGCTGTTTTTGCCCATGCAGTTATGGGCGTACACGGAGTATAGTAGAGAACTGGGTACTCATCCTTGTGAGGCCCTGGAGGTGAAGATGATCTGGAGGTGCTGTCACCAATCCTCACTGACTGTGGCCTGTGGGCAGGGTCAGGGACCCAGGCGGATCAAGGTCTCAGAGTTTGAGTTTATTTGGCTCTGCAATGCTGGTGCAGGACCCTGAAGACGAGCACCCAGCAGCACATGGTCAGCCTCTTCCCCTCTGCCGTCAGATTTCTAAATGGACAACGAACCCCAGACACCACCCCACTTTACCCTTATTTTGCACTAATTATTTTTATGTTATTTATAGCAATATTTGTACTTGTAATGTTGCTGCAAAACAACAAGCAATAAACTCTGATCCTTATATTTCAATGCACAGGACAGGGAAAGGCTACAGAGTCGTGAACTCGGCCAGTGCCATCACAGGCACCAGTCCACCGAGGACATTGACACGAGGAGGTATCTCAAGAAAGCAGCCTCTATCCTCCAGGACCCTCACCACCCAGCCCACGTCCTCTTCACTCTGCTACCATCAGGAAGGAGATACAGGAGCCTCATTCAATCAGTAGCTACATGCTGAGATGATTAATTAAAGCAACCTTAGTGTAAATCACTTTGGACAACAGACTCGCCAAGGCAAATAGTGCCTTTGGAAGACTACACAAAAGAGTCTGGAAAAACAACCAACTGAAAAACCTCACAAAGATAAGCGTATACAGAGCCGTTGTCATACCCACACTCCTATTCGGCTCCGAATCATGGGTCCTCTACCGGCATCACCTACGGCTCCTAGAACGCTTCCACCAGCGTTGTCTCCGCTCCATCCTCAACATGCACTGGAGCGCTTTCATCCCTAACGTCGAAGTACTCGAGATGGCAGAGGCCGACAGCATCAAGTCCACGCTGCTGAAGATCCAGCTGCGCTGGGTGGGTCACGTCTCCAGAATGGAGGACCATCGCCTTCCCAAGATCGTGTTATATGGCGAGCTCTCCACTGGCCACCGTGACAGAGGTGCACCAAAGAAAAGGTACAAGGACTGTCTAAAGAAATCTCTTGGTGCCTGCCACATTGACCACCGCCAGTGGGCTGATATCGCCTCAAACCGTGCATCTTGGCACCTCACAGTTCGGCGGGCAGCAACCTCCTTTGAAGAAGACCGCAGAGCCCACCTCACTGACAAAAGGCAAAGGAGGAAAAACCCAACACCCAACCCCAACCAACCAATTTTCCCCTGCAACCGTGTCTGCCTGTCCCACATCGGACTTGTCAGCCACAAACGAGCCTGCAGCTGACATGGACATTTACCCGCTCCATAAATCTTCGTCCGCGAAGCCAAGCCAAAGAAGATGTGAAATATGTTGGTCTGAACTGATATTTAAACAAAGAAGCTGCAGTGAGTAAATATTCCATGGGCAGCACAAGGGGATGGTCACAATCAGAGATCTGCACAGCCTAGATGGAGGCAGAGGCAAATGGCAAATCAACCCACAAATCAACAAACTATGCCTGAGTTTGGGGTAGGATGGGGTCAGGGCTGGGATGAGAGGGTGGGGGAAGGCTGGGAGGTGGTGGGAGAGGTTGGGATCTTGAGGGAGGGAGATGGTGGGGAGGGATGGAGTGTGGGTGGATGATGGGAGTGGAGGGATGGGGGCATGAGGGTAAAGGTGAAGTTTTGGAGGGTGGTTGAGAATGGAAGGAGGTAAAGTGGGGGGAGGAAGAGAGAAGGTGGGGAGGCAGACCAGAGGGAAGGGTACAGGAGGGAGAGGCTGGGGGGAGTGAGTGATGTGGTTCTGGGGAGGCGGATGGTCCTGGATGTGGGTATTCCAGGTGTGGTGATCCCAGGAATGGGTACGTTGTTCAGGGGATGAGCAAATGGTCCCAGAGATGGGTGGTCCCAGGGAGAAATAGGTGGCTCAGGGATTGTGGTCATAGAGAGGGTTAGGTTCCTCAGAGGGAGGGCGTGGTCCTGGGGATATGTGATCAGGGGGGGGAGGGGGGGTGGACCCAGAGATGAGTGGGTGGTCTTGAGGGTAGTTGGGAGGTCCCGAGCGGGTGGGTGGACCCAAAGGTGAGTGGGTGATCTCTGAGTGTGGTTGGGAGGTCCTGGGGGGGGGGGGTGGCTGGGAGGTCCTTGGGGGTGGCTGAGTGGTCCAGAGGATGTGGATCTTATCTGGCAGTGATTGGATGCTCTTGGGGATGGGTGGTCCTGGGAATAGATGGGTGGTCCCAGGGATGGGTGGTCCTGGGAATAGATGGGTGGTCCCAGGGATGGGTGTGTGTTCCAGGGGATGTGGGTGGTCTCTGGCAGTAGGTAGATGGTCCTAGGAATGGGTGGGTAATCTTGGAGGTGGGTGGTCCCAGGTCCAAGAGCCGGGAAGAGAGGGTATGGTCCCAGAGGGAGGTTGGTCCCGGGAATGGGTGGGTGGTTCCGAGGTGGGTGGGGGTGGTGATTCCAGAGGTCCATCTTCCCCCTGTTTGGAAGTGAGGGACTGGACTGGCCTGAATCGTTTTAGATGGTGAGGAATTGGCTACAGGGTCCATGTGGAGAGGATGCCTCCTTAGGTGGGACATCCACCAACCAGGGGGCACTGCACCAAATGCCATTCAGATGTGGCCTTTCGCTCAGTGCCTGGTGTGCCCTTGTTGAAACTGATCAAATCATGGCCCAATCTCCTCCTGTTTCTCAGAAGTCCTCTGCCCAAGGACAAAAGGTCATCAAGGTTTGTGACAATTAGATCAGCCCAGCTTATAGAACATTACAGCACAGTAAGGCCTTTGACAAGGTCCCGCATGGGGGCGGGTTAGTCAGGAAGATTCAAACATGAGGTATTCATGGTGAAATAGTGAACTGGATTTGACAATGGATGGTTGGGAGAAGCCAGACTGTGACTAGAGGTGAGTGGCCTCAGGGATTGGTGGTGGGACATTGCAGTTTGTCATCTATATCAATGATTTGGATAATAATGTGGTAAATTGAATCAGCAAGTTTGCAGATGACACTAAGATTGGCGATGTTGCGAACAGGGAAGAAGGGTTTCAAAGCTTGCAGAGGGATCTGGACCATCTGGAATCATGGGCTGAAAATGGCAGATGGAATTTAATGCAGACAAGGGTGAGGTGTTGCAGTTTGGAAGGACAAACTAAAGGTGGGTCATACATGGTGAATAGTCGGGCACTGAGGGGTAGAACAGAGGGATCTGGGAAAACAGATACATAATTCTCTGAAAGTGTTGTCACAGGTGGATAGGGTTGTAAAGAGAGCTTTTTGACAAATTGACCTTCATAAATCAAAGTACTGAGTACAGGAGTTAGGATGTTATGATAAAGTTGTATAAGACATTGATGAGACCAAATTTGGAGTAGTGTGTGCAGTTTTGGACACCTAACTACAGGAAAGATAATCAATAGGATAGATAGAGTGCAGAGAAGATTTACTAGGATGTTCCCTGGACTTCAGGAACTGAGACACAGGAAAAGGTTAAACAGGTTAGGACTTTATTCCCTGAAGTGTAGAAGAATGAGGGAAGATTTGATAGAGGTGTTTAAAATTATGAGGGGGGTAGACAGAGTAAATGTAGGTAGGCTTTTTCCACTGAGGGTAGGGAGATACAAACCAGAGATCATGGGCTAAGGGTGAAAGGGAGAATGTGAGGGGTGGGAGTGTGGAACAAGCTGCCAGATGAAGTGATAAATGCAGCCTCAATTTTAACATTTAATAATAATTTGGACAGGTACATGGATATGAGGGGTGTGGAGGGCTATGGACAGGGTGTAGGTCAGTGGGACTAGGCAAAAAAATGATTCGGCACAGACTCGAAGGGCCTGAGGTGGCCTGTTTCTGTGCTGTAATTGTTCTACAGTTCATAAAAACAAGCCCTTCTGCCCTTCGAGTCTGTGCTGAAGTATTTTTCTGCTAAGTCCACTGATCTGCACCCAGTCCACAGTCCTCCATGACACTTCTACACACTCACGTGCCCAAATTTTACTTAAATGTTAAAATTGGGCCTGTATTCACCATCTCAGCTCGCAGTTTGTTCCACACCCCCACCACTCTGTGTGTGAAGAAGTTCCCCCAACGCTGCATTAAACCAGTGGTTCTCAACCTTTTTCTTTCCACTCACATCCCACTTTAAGTAATCCCTGTGCCATTGGTGCTCTGTGTTTAGCAAGGGATTGCTTAAGGAGGGATGTGGGTGGAAAGAAAAAGGATGAAAACCACTGTTTTAATAATTCTAATCACCTCATTATGTGCACGGTTTCATAACTCCAAAGGAAATAGGCCAATGACAATTTTTCTCAAGCAAAATATTTCAGTAACAATTGGGTCTAGAGCAGAGGTTCTCAACCTTCCCTTCCCACCCACTTCCCACCTTAAGCAATCCCTTACTAATCACGGAGCACTGATGCCATAGGGAATACTTAAAGTGGGATGTGAGTGGAAAGAAAAGGGTTGAGAAACTCCTGGTTTAAACTTTTCCCTCTCACTCTAATCCCAAGTCCTCTGGTTTGTATCTCACCTACATTTAGCAGGAAACAGCTGGGCAGCAGGTTGGAGGGGCTGGCCGCTTGGACAGCCGACACAGAGTGGCAATGAACACTCAGTGATCAGGACTGGTGCAGGGAGAGGTATCTGCCGCTGTCCAACTGCAGGGCTCTGAGGACACGAGTGAGAAGAAGATCCCATATCAAACGCTGGGAACGGACGAGGTGGTGAACTGGATTGGGTGGGGGGGGGGGGCAGCATGACAAATGGGGACCGAAGGAGCCTGCATCCCTGGAACCAGAATGACAGCTTGAGGGGAGATTTATTCTGCGATGCCGACTCTGTGAAGAGACTGCAGGCCGATGCATCGGAACGGCACTCCTGTGCCAGGTCAGTGAGGGAGAAAACACTCTGGTTACACAGAGAGGCTGCGATCCCTGGAGCTGGGAAGGCTTCTCAAGGTGCAAAGCAAGTTATCTTCACAGAGGATAAAGGGATCTGGGTCACAGTGGGGGAGGGGGTGAACAGCCCCATCCCAGAGGGGTCTGGGTCACAGTGGGGAGTGGCTGTACACCCCATCCCAGAGGGACGTGGGTCACAGTGGGGGAGAGGGTGTATACCCCCATCCCAGAGGGGCCTGGGTCACAGTGGGTGAGGAGGGGGTGAGGGGCCCGGCTGAGTTCACCCTCCATGTCTGATTGAACCCCTGTGCTCTCCACCTCATCTTTGTCCGAACTGCTGTAAAGGCAATGGGCGTTTGTGTTTCACTTCAGCTTCAAACCTCTGCAATTGTCTATGAGCTCTTTGTCACATAGAACATTCCAGAACAGTCCAGGCCCTTCAGCCCACGCAGTTGTGGCGACCTTTATCAAACCACTCAACAAACCTTCCCTCCCTCACATCTATAACCCTCCATTTTTCTTTCAGCCACATGCCTAAGGGTCTTGGAAATTCCCCCATTGTACCAGCCTCTAACAGCACCCCTGGCAATGCATTCCAGGCCCCCGCCTCTCTCTGTGTATCCCCAAAATGTCTCTCCCCTCACCTTGAACCTATATCCTCTGGTGTTTGCTGCCGTCACCCCGAGGAAAAAGGTGCTGTCTGTCCACCCCGTCATTCTCTCTCGTGACCTTGTGGACCTCTGTATAGCCACCCCTTGTCCTTCTTTGATCCAAAAGGAAAAGCCCTTGTATAGATTATATAAAGACACAATGCTGGAGAAACTCAGCATGTCAAACAGTGTCCTTTATGTAGTAAACTGACGTTTCGGGCTTGAGACCTTCATCAAGGTGTGGGAAAATGTCGGCAGGCGCCCGAACAAAGGAGTGGCGGGAGGCGTGGTCGCAAAGGCAGGAGGTGACAGGTGGAGAATGGAGGGAGGGCACAGCAGCGAGCAGGGGGAGGAGAGATGGTTGGGTGAAGGGAAGGGGGGAGGATAACTGGAAAGGGGGAAAGAGGGGGAAAGAGGAGAGCAGGTTAGCAGAGACTCGAAGTTAATACCATTCAGCTGGAGAAAGCCCAGATGGAAAATCAGGAGTTGTTCCTCCAATTTACAGGTGCTCTTGGAGGGACAGTAAACGAGGCCATGGACAGACATGTGAGTGTGGGAGTGGGATGCAGAACCAAAATGGGTGGCCACTGGGAAGTCCCTGTCTCTGGTGGAGTCAGAGTGGAGGTGCTGGGCGAAACGATCTCCCAATCTGTGCCCAGCCTTTCCGATGTAGAGGAGGCCACAAAGGGATGCAGTAAATCAGTCCTGCGGACACACGTGAAATGTTGCTTCACCTGAAAGGCCTGTTTGGGGTCCCGGATCTTAGTGAGGGAGGAGGTATGGGCACAAGTGTAGCACCTCCTATGGCCACAGGGGAAGGTGCCACGGGGTGGGAGGGGTGGGAGGGAAGAGGGATGAATTCACGAGGGAGTCACAGAGGGACCAGTTCCTACAGAAGGCAGAGAGAGGAGGGGAGAGGGGAAGATGTGTCTGGTTGTAGAATTCTGTTGTAGGTGGCGGAAATTCCAGAGGATAATGTGTTGGATACGGAAGATGGTGGGGTGGTAGGTGAGGATGAGGGGGGGGGTTCTATGTTTGTTGTGTCTGAGGGCAGAGGGGCCAGGGCAAGTGAGCAGGAAATGGAGGAGATGTAGGTGAGGGTATGTTGATGGTGATGGAGGGGAAGCCATGTTTGTGGGAGAAGGCAGACATTTTGGAAGATCTGGCCTGGAAAACACCTTGGGAACAGATGTGGCAGAGATGGAGAAATTGAGAGAAGGAGAAGGAATCCTTGCAGGGGACAGGGTGGGAGGGAATGTAGTCCAGGTATTTGTGGGAGTTGGAGGGTTTGTAATATATGTCGGTGGAAAGCTCATCTCCCAAGATGGAGACAGATCCAGGAGAGTGTTGTCCGAGATGGACCAGGTGAGTTTGAGATCAGGGTGGAAGTTGAATGTGAAGTGGATGAAGTTGATGAACTCATCGTGGGTGCATGAGGCAGCCCCGATATAGTTGTCAATAGACCAGAGGAAGAGTTGTGGGGCCTTGCCTGTGTGGGCTTATAGCATGGATTGCTCCACAAAGTCCACAAATAGGCAGGCGTAGCTGGGACCTATGTGGGTAACCAGGGTTACTCCTTTGATTTGGAGGAAGTGGGATGAGTTAAAGGAGAAATTGTTTAGAATGAGGACAGGTTCTGCCAGGCGGGGAGAGTGACCAGTAGAAGAAGAAGCGAAGTAGTTTCAGACCTGTGTAGGGGATGGAGAGTGTTTTACTTGCCCTTGTATAGATGTCCTCTAGTGTTTGCTATTGTCAAGTCACCCCGGGAAAAAATTGCATCTGGTAGAAGTGTAATGGTGGTCCTTTACTAATTCACCATGCCATACGGGAAGCACACAGTCTCCCAGGTGACGCAGAGACTCGCACTCCGTGTTCATCCAATGAATCACAGCACTGTTTACTTGGCCGACTATATTGTCCATGACAGGCGTACCTGGGACAGCTCGCTTGCCCCCCGCGCCTGTCCATGGTAACACTGCAGAGCTGTCAGGATGTGCGAGGTGCACGTTTCCAGCGGGAAGTGGTGGGTGGAGGTCTTGGCTGGAACAACATGCACCCACCCAAGCTTCAGGTGGTGCGCACGAGACTCCTGGGTCCCCCAAAGAGCAGCAGCAACAACATTGGATAAAAGTGGGTTCTCCACTTAAAATGAGGTCAATGAAGACGCTGGGGTCTCACGCAGCGTGCAGACTACCGGGTGATGTTAGTGGGCCACGCAATATCCGTGGGGACTCAACGCCATTTCTCAGGGTCCCAAACGTACAGTTCATCTCCTGAGGAAGGGCTTAGGCCCGAACCGTCGAGGATCTTTTGGGTTCTGTGCAGCCTCCAGCACTTTGTGTCCTGTCTCAGTTGCCCTGGAAGTGTTGAGGTGCAATCCAGCCCAAAATATAATTTCACTCTGAATAAAATTTACAGGGAATACGATCGAGGGTGAGCAAATTAAGAGCATGCTGAAAGCACAGGATTGGCATGTCACAGGAGAGAGGGTGCAGCTCCAACCCATGGCATTAACCTGTCTCCAAAGTGATGGCGTTCACTGTAATCCCACCATGAGAATGAGATCATGTAACTGACTTTCGAAAGTCTGTACTCAAGCTGTTCCACGCCACCAAGCACTTTATTCGACTTGATGTTTACCAGCTGTTCCATTGTCTACTCGGAGTCGAGATAATCACACACGGATTAAAAATAGATCAATAGTTCCAGGATATTTTCTGCAGAGCTGAGCATATCTTCCTGCCTTTGCAATCTGCCCATAGGGCCTTGTCACGGGACCCGTTGGGGACAGCCTTCCCCAGGCACCTCCAGCAACAGTCCACATGCACACACAGCATACACACGTGCTTTTGTACGGACACGCACACAAGATGGAGGAGATCACAGCTCCACAGGCCTGTAATCAGGGCTGTTTGGCGTTGGCGTAGCATTGACACCTCTGTGTCATTCCATACCTGTGTGCGTGCACGCACGCACGCACGCACGCACGCACGCACGCACGCACGCACGCACGCACGCACGCACGCACGCACGCACGCACGCACGCACGCACGCACGCACGCACGCACGCACGCACGCGCTAACACTTATGCACAGTAAGGTAAGCATGATTGCTTACATAGTCTCATGAACACTCACATGCACACAGACACACAAAAAAAAACAAACACACATGCACAAAGATACCCACAACCACTTACACACGCAGACACACAAACACCCATACAAACACACACAAAATAGACAAACAGAAGCACACACGCTCACAGAAACACATGTGGATACACACACACAGAGAAATACACAAGCACACACACTCACAGAAACACACGCGGGCACACACACTCACAGAGGAATACACAAGCGCACACACTCACAGAAACACACACAGACTTACAGACACAGAGAAATAGACGAACACAAGCACACACGCTCACAGAAACACACGCGGACACGGACACACACAACACAAAAATACACAAGCACAAGCACACACACTCACAGGAACACATGCGGACACACACACATGCACACACAGCGAAACAGACAAACACAAGCACACACATTCACAGAAAAACATGCAGACGTGCGCACACACACACACGCAAACACACACACACAGAAGAGACATTTTGGCAGAGTTGGGACCTTTGCCATACAACCATGCATAACCCACAGCATCTTCGACAACTTATCAGCAACGATAAATGTTTCAGAGACTGAGCAACAATGGCAGTGTCCATGGGTGAGGGGAGCGGGGTGGGGGGTGGGGGGGGGGGGTGTGGGTGAAGGGGATGGGGTTATGGGATAATCAAAGGGTGAATGCAGAGGCAAGCAGCAAAAGACCAGAGGGGGTTACATTGACAGGGAGGGGTGTAGGGGACTGGAGGGGGTTACAGTGACAGGGAGGAGTGTTGGGGACTGGAGGGGGTTACAGTGACAGGGAGGGGTGTTGGGGACTGGAGGGGGTTACAGAGACAGTGAGGTGTGTAGGGGACCGGAGGGTGTGACAGGGACAGGGAGGGTTGTTGGGGAATGGAGGGGGTTACAGTGACAAGGGAGGAGTGTAGGGGACCGGAGGGGGATATAGAGACTGGGAGCGGTGTAGGGGATACAGAGACAGGGAGGGATGTAGGGGGTTACAGAGGCAAGGAGGTATGTCAGGGACCAGAGGGGGTTACAGAAACAGGGAGGAGTGTAGGGTACCAGAGTGGGATACAGAGACAGGGAGTGGTGTAGAGGACTGAAGTGGGTTACAGAGACAGGAAGGGTTGTTGAGGAACAGAGGGGGTTACAGTGACAGGGAGCGGTGTTGGGGACTGGAGGGGGTTACAGTGACAGGGAGGGGTGTTGGGGACTGGAGGGGGTTACAGGGACAGGGAGGGTTGTTGGGAAATGGAGGGGGTTACAGTGACAAAGGAGGAGTGTGGGGGACTGGAGGGGAATATAGAGACTGGGAGTGGTGTAGGGGAACAGAGGGGGATACAGAGACAGGTAGGTGTGTAGGGATGTAGGGGGTTACAGAGACAAGGAGGCATGTCAGGGACCGGAGGAGGTTACAGAGACAAGGAGGCATGTAGGGGACCGGAGGGGGATACAGAGACAGGGAGTGGTGTTGGGGACCGGAGTGGGTTACAGAGACAGAAAGGGTGTAGGTGACTGGAGTGGGATTACAGTGAAGGGAGTATGGGTCAGGAGGGGTTTACAGAGACAGGGAGGGGTGTAGGTGTCCTGAAGGGGTTACCGGGACAGGGAGAGGTATAGGGGACCGGAGGGGGTAACAGATAGAGGGAGAGGTGTAAGGGACCGGAGAGGGTTACAGATACAGGGAGGGGTGTAGGGGACTGGAGGGAGTTACAGAAACTAGGAGAGGTGTAGGGGACTGGAGGGGGTTTACAGGGACAAGGAGGGGTGTAGGTGTGCCGAGGGGGTTACAGGGTCAGGGAGAGGTATAGGGGACCGGAGGGGGTTACAGCTATAGGGAGAGGTGTAGGGGAATGAAGGGAGTTACAGAGACAGGGAGAGGTGTAGGGGACCGGAGACGGTTACAGGGACAGGGAGAGGTATAGGGGACTGTAGAGGGTTACAGAGATAGGGAGAGGTGTAGGGGGCCGTATGGGGTTACAAGGACAGGGAGGAGTGTAGGGGACTGAAGTAGATTTCAGAGACACGGAGGGGTGTTGGGGACTGGAGGGAGTTACAGAGACAGTGAGGTGTGCAGGGTGCAGGGACCGGAGGGGTTAAAGAGACAGTGATGGGTGTAGGTCACCGAAGAGGGTTACAGAGACAGGGAGGGTTGTTGAGGAACGGAGGGGATTACAGTGACAGAGAGAGGTGTTGAGGACTGGAGGGGGTTACAGAGACAGTGAGGTGTGTAGGGGACCAGAGGGTGCGACAGGGACAGGGAGGATTGTTGGGGAATGGAGGAGGTTACAGTGACAGGGAGGAGTGTAGGGGACTGGAGGGGGATATAGAGACTGGGAGTGGTGTTGGGGATACAGCGAAAGGGAGGGGTGTAATGGATGTAGGGGGTTACAGAGGCAAGGAGGTATGTCAGGGACCAGAGGGGGTTACAGAAACAGGGAGGGGTGTAGGGGACCGGAGGGGGATACAGAGACAGGAAGGGTGTAGGTGACTGGAGTGGGTTTCAGAGACAGGAAGGGTGTAGGTGACTGGAGTTGGATTACAGTGAAGGGTGTAGGGGACAGGAAGGGTTTACAGAGACAGGGAGGGGTATAGGTGTCCCGAAGGGGTTACAGGGACAGGGAGAGGTATAGGGGACCGGAGGGGGTTACAGATAGAGGGAGAGGTGTAGGGGACCGGAGGGGGTTACAGATACAGGGAGGGTTGTTGAGGAACGGAGGGGATTACAGTGACAGGGAGAGGTGTTGGGGACTGGAGGGGGTTACAGAGACAATGAGGAGTGTAGGGGACCGGAGGGTGTGACAGGGACAGGGAAGGTTGTTGGGGAATGGAGGGGGTTACAGTGACAGGGAGGAGTGTAGGGGACTGGAGGGGGATATAGAGACTGGGAGTGGTGTAGGGGAACAGAGGGGGATACAGAGACAGGGATGGGTGTAAGGGATGTAGGGGGCTATAGAGGCAAGGAGGCATGCAGGGGACTGGAGGGGGTTACAGAGACAAGGAGGCATGTTGGGGACCGGAGTGGGCTACAGAGACAGGAAGGGTGTAGATGACTGGAGTGGGATTACAGTGAAGGGTGTAGGGGACTGGAGGGGCTTACAGAGACAAGGAGAGGTGTAGGGGACCGGAGGGGTTTACAGGGACAAGGGTGTAGGGGACCAGAGGGAGTTACAGTGAAGGGTGTAGGGAGGAGTTTACAGGACAGGGAGGGTTGTAGGGGACTGGAGGGGGTTATATAGACAGGAAGAGGTGCAGGGAACCGGAGTGGATTACAGTGAAGCGTGTAAGGGACCGGAGGAGGTTACAGAGAAGGGTGTAGGCGACTGGAGGGGATTGCAGAGACTGAGAGGGGCGTACGGGACTGGAGTGGGTTACAGAGACAGGGACGAGTATATGGGACTGGAGGGGGATATAGAGACAGGAAGGGTTGTAGGAGACCGGAGGGGGTTACAGAGAGAGGGAGGGGTGTGGGGACTGAAGGGTGTTACAGGGAAAGGGTGGTATGTGGGGACTGGGAGGGGTTACAGTGAAGGGGAGGTGCATGGGGACTGGAGGGGGGTTACAAAGAAGGGGAGGTGTGTTGGGCAGGAGGGTGTTACAGAGAAGGGGAGGAGTGTGGGGACTGGAGGCCATTATGGAGATGGAGAAGTGTATGGGGACTAGAGGGCATTAAAGAAAAGGGGAGGTGTGTGGGGACTGGTTACAGAGAAGGGGAGAGTTGTGGGGATTGGTGTGGTTATAGAGAAGGGTAGGGGTGTGGGGACTGAAGGGTGTTAAAGGGAAGGGGAGGTGTGTGGGGACTGGGAGGGGTTACAGTGAAGGGGAGGTGCGTGGGGACTGGAAGGGGGTTACAGAGAAGGGGAGGTGTGTTGGGCAGGAGGGTGTTACTGAGAAGGGAAGTGGTGTGGGGACTGGAGGGCATTACAGAGAAGGGGAGAGGTGTGGTGCAGGAGGGGTGTTACAGAGAAGGGGAGATGTGTGGGCACTGGAGGGGGTCACAGAGAAGGGGAGGAGTGTGGAGACATGAGGGGGGTTACAGAGAAAGGGAGGTGTGTGGAGACTGGAGGGAGATACAGAGAATGGGAGCGGTGTGGGGATGAAAGGGGGTTCAGAGAAGGAGGTGTGTGGGGACTGGAGAGCATTACAGAAAAGGGGAGGTGTGTGGGGACTGGTTACAGAGAAGGGGAGAGTTGTGGGGATTGGTGTGGTTATAGAGAAGGGGAGGGGTGTGGGGACTGAAGGGTGTTAAAGGGAAGGGGAGGTGTGTGGGGACTGGGAGGGGTTACTGTGAAGGGGAGGTGCGTGGGGACTGGAAGGGGGTTACAAAGAAGGGGAGGTGTGTTGGGCAGGAGGGTGTTACTGAGAAGGGAAGTGGTGTGGGGACTGGAGGGCATTACCGAGAAGGGGAGGGGTGTGGGGCTGGAGTGGGGTTACAGAGAAGGGGAGGTGTGTGGGCATTGGAGGAGGTCACAGAGAATGGGAGGAGTGTGGAGACTGGAGAGGGGTTACAGAGAAGGGGAGGTGTGTGGGGACTGGAGGGAGATACAGAGAATGGGAGCGGTGTGGGGATGAAAGGGGGTTACAGTGAAGGAGGTGTGTGGGGACTGGAGGGCATTACAGCGAAGGGGGAGGTGTGTGGGGACTGGTTACAGAGAAGGGGAGAGATGTGGGGAATGGAGGGCATTTTCGAGAAGGGGATGTGTGTGGGGACTGGTTACAGAGAAGGGGAGAGTTGTGGGGATTGGTGTGGTTATAGAGAAGGGGAGGGGTGTGGGGACTGAAGGGTGTTAAAGGGAAGGGGAAGTGTGTGGGGACTGGGAGGGGTTACAGTGAAGGGGAGGTGCGTGGGGACTGGAAGGCGGTTAGAAAGAAGGGGAGGTGTGTTGGGCAGGAGGGTGTTACTGAGAAGGGAAGTGGTGTGGGGACTGGAGGGCATTACCGAGAAGGGGAGGAGTGTGGAGACTGGAGGGGGGTTACAGAGAAGGGGAGGTGTGTGGGGACTGGAGGGAGACACAGAGAATGGGAGCGGTGTGGGGATGAAAGGGGGTTACAGAGAAGGAGGTGTGTGGGGACTGGAGGGCATTACAGAGAAGTGGGAGGTGTGTGGGGACTGGAGGGGGTCACAGAGAAGGGGAGGAGTGTGGAGACTGGAGGGGGGTTACAGAGAAGGGGAGGTGTGTGGGGACTGGAGGGAGACACAGAGAATGGGAGCGGTGTGGGGATGAAAGGGGGTTACAGAGAAGGAGGTGTGTGGGGACTGGAGCGCATTACAGAGAAGTGGGAGGTGTGTGGGGACTGGTTACAGAGAAGGGGAGAGTTGTGGGGATTGGTGTGGTTATAGAGAAGGGGAGGGGTGTGGGGACAAGGGTGTTAAAGGGAAGGGGAGGTGTGTGGGGACTGGGAGGGGTTACAGTGAAGGGGAGGTGCGTGGGGACTGGAAGGGGGTTACAGAGAAGGGGAGGTGTGTTGGGCAGGAGGGTGTTACTGAGAAGGGAAGTGGTGTGGGGACTGGAGGGCATTACAGAGAAGGGGAGGGGTGTGGGGCTGGAGGGGGGTTACAGAGAAGGGGAGGTGTGTGGGCACTGGAGGGGGTCATAGAGAAGGGGAGGAGTGTGGAGACTGGAGGGGGGTTACAGAGAAGGGGAGGTGTGTGGGGACTGGAGGGAGATACAGAGAATGGGAGCGGTGTGGGGATGAAAGGGGGTTACAGAGAAGGAGGTGTGTGGGGACTGGAGGGCATTACAGAGAAGGGGGAGGTGTGTGGGGACTGGTTACAGAGAAGGAGAGAGATGTGGGGAATGGAGGGCATTACAGAAAAGGGGAGGTGTGTGGGGACTGGTTACAGAGAAGGGGAGAGTTGTGGGGATTGGTGTGGTTATAGAGAAGGGGAGGGGTGTGGGGACTGAAGGGTGTTAAAGGGAAGGGGAGGTGTGTGGGGACTGGGAGGGGTTACAGTGAAGGGGAGGTGCGTGGGGACTGGAAGGGGGTTACAAAGAAGGGGAGGTGTGTTGGGCAGGAGGGTGTTACTGAGAAGTGGTGTGGGGACTGGAGGGCATTACCGAGAAGGGGAGGGGTGTGGGGCTGGAGGGGTGTTACAGAGAAGGGGAGGTGTGTGGGGACTGGAGGGGGTCACAGAGAAGGGGAGGAGTGTGGAGACTGGAGGGGGGTTACAGAGAAGGGGAGGTGTGTGGGGACTGGAGGGGGTCACAGAGAAGGGGAGGAGTGTGGAGACTGGAGGGGGGTTACAGAGAAGGGGAGGTGTGTGGGGACTGGAGGGAGACACAGAGAATGGGAGCGGTGTGGGGATGAAAGGGGGTAACAGAGAAGGAGGTGTGTGGGGACTGGAGGGCATTACAGAGAAGGGGGAGGTGTGTGGGGACTGGTTACAGAGAAGGGGAGAGATGTGGGGAATGGAGGGCATTACAGGAAAGGGGAGGTGTGTGGGGACTGGTTACAGAGAAGGGGAGAGTTGTGGGGATTGGTGTGGTTATAGAGAAGGGGAGGGGTGTGGGGACTGAAGGGTGTTAAAGGGAAGGGGAGGTGTGTGGGGACTGGGAGGGGTTACAGTGAAGGGGAGGAGCGTGGCGACTGGAAGGGGGTTACAAAGAAGGGGAGGTGTGTTGGGCAGGAGGGTGTTACTGAGAAGGGAAGTGGTGTGGGGACTGGAGGGCATTACCGATAAGGGGAGGGGTGTGGGGCTGGAGGGGTGTTACAGAGAAGGGGAGGTGTGTGGGGACTGGAGGGGGTCACAGAGAAGGGGAGGAGTGTGGAGACTGGAGGGGGGTTACAGAGAAGGGGAGGTGTGTGGGGACTGGAGGGGGTCACAGAGAAGGGGAGGAGTATGGAGACTGGAGGGGGGTTACAGAGAAAGGGAGGTGTGTGGGGACTGGAGGGAGACACAGAGAATGGGAGCGGTGTGGGGATGAAAGGGGGTTACAGAGAAGGAGGTGTGTGGGGACTGGAGGGCATTACAGAGAAGGGGGAGGTGTGTGGGGACTGGTTACAGAGAAGGGGAGAGATGTGGGGAATGGAGGGCATTACAGGAAAGGGGAGGTGTGTGGGGACTGGTTACAGAGAAGGGGAGAGTTGTGGGGATTGGTGTGGTTATAGAGAAGGGGGAGGGGTGTGGGGACTGAAGGGTGTTAACGGGAAGGGGAGGTGTGTGGGGACTGGGAGGGGTTACAGAGAAGGGGAGGTGCGTGGGGACTGGAAGGGGGTTACAAAGAAGGGGAGGTGTGTTGGGCAGGAGGGTGTTACTGAGAAGGGAAGTGGTGTGGGGACTGGAGGGCATTACCGAGAAGGGGAGGGGTGTGGGGCTGGAGGTGTGTTACAGAGAAGGGGAGGTGTGTGGGGACTGGAGGGGGTCACAGAGAAGGGGAGGAGTGTGGAGACTGGAGGGGGGTTACAGAGAAGGGGAGGTGTGTGGGGACTGGAGGGAGACACAGAGAATGGGAGCGGTGTGGGGATGAAAGGGGGTTACAGAGAAGGAAGTGTGTGGGGACTGGAGGGCATGACAGAGAAGGGGGAGGTGTGTGGGGACTGGTTACAGAGAAGGGGAGAGATGTGGGTAATGGAGAGCATTATAGAGAAAAGGAAGTGTGTGGGGATTGGGTGGGGTTACAGAGAAGGGGAGGTATGTGGGGCTGGAGGGGGGTTACAGAGAAGGGGAGGGTGTGGGGACTGAAGGGTGTTACACGGAAGGGGAGGTGTGTGGAGACTGGGAGGGGTTACAGTGAAGGGGAGGTGCATGGGGACTGGAGGGGGGTTACAAAGAAGGGGAGGTGTGTTGGGCAGGAGGGTGTTACAGAGAAGGGGAGGCGTGTGGGGACTGGAGGCCATTATTGAGATGGAGAAGTGTATGGGGACTAGAGGGCATTACAAAAAAGGGGAGGTGTGTGGGGACTGGTTACAGAGAAGGGGAGAGTTGTGGGGATTGGTGTGGTTATAGAAAAGGGGAGGGGTGTGGGGACTGAAGGGTGTTACAGGGAAGGGGAGGTGTGTGGGGACTGGGAGGGCTTACAGTGAAGGGGAGGTGCGTGGGGATTGGAGGGGGGTTACAAAGAAGGGGAGGTGTGTTGGGCAGGAGGGTGTTACAGAGAAGGGGAGGGGTGTGGGGACTGGAGCTGGTTACAGAGAAGGGGAGGGGTGTGAGGATGAGAGGAGGTTACAGAGACAAGGAGGCATGTTGGGGACCGGAGTAGGCTACAGAGACAGGAAGGATGTAGGTGACTGGAGAGGGTTTTACAGGGAGAAGGAGGGGTATAGTTGTGCTGAGGGGGTTACAGGGACAGGGAGAGGTATCGGGGACCAGAGGGGGTTACAGCTACAGGGAGAGGTGTAGGGGAATGAAGGGAGTTACAGAGACAGGGAGAGGTGTAGGGGACCGGAGACGGTTACAGGGACAGGGAGAGGTATAGGGGACTGTAGAGGGTTACAGAGATAGGGAGAGGTGTAGGGGGCCGTATGGGGTTACAAGGACAGGGAGGAGTGTAGGGGACTGAAGTAGATTTCAGAGACACGGAGGGGTGTTGGGGACTGGAGGGAGTTACAGAGACAGTGAGGTGTGCAGGGTGCAGGGACCGGAGGGGTTAAAGAGACAGTGATGGGTGTAGGTCACCGAAGAGGGTTACAGAGACAGGGAGGGTTGTTGAGGAACGGAGGGGATTACAGTGACAGAGAGAGGTGTTGAGGACTGGAGGGGGTTACAGAGACAGTGAGGTGTGTAGGGGACCAGAGGGTGCGACAGGGACAGGGAGGATTGTTGGGGAATGGAGGAGGTTACAGTGACAGGGAGGAGTGTAGGGGACTGGAGGGGGATATAGAGACTGGGAGTGGTGTTGGGGATACAGCGAAAGGGAGGGGTGTAATGGATGTAGGGGGTTACAGAGGCAAGGAGGTATGTCAGGGACCAGAGGGGGTTACAGAAACAGGGAGGGGTGTAGGGGACCGGAGGGGGATACAGAGACAGGAAGGGTGTAGGTGACTGGAGTGGGTTTCAGAGACAGGAAGGGTGTAGGTGACTGGAGTTGGATTACAGTGAAGGGTGTAGGGGACAGGAAGGGTTTACAGAGACAGGGAGGGGTATAGGTGTCCCGAAGGGGTTACAGGGACAGGGAGAGGTATAGGGGACCGGAGGGGGTTACAGATAGAGGGAGAGGTGTAGGGGACCGGAGGGGGTTACAGATACAGGGAGGGTTGTTGAGGAACGGAGGGGATTACAGTGACAGGGAGAGGTGTTGGGGACTGGAGGGGGTTACAGAGACAATGAGGAGTGTAGGGGACCGGAGGGTGTGACAGGGACAGGGAAGGTTGTTGGGGAATGGAGGGGGTTACAGTGACAGGGAGGAGTGTAGGGGACTGGAGGGGGATATAGAGACTGGGAGTGGTGTAGGGGAACAGAGGGGGATACAGAGACAGGGATGGGTGTAAGGGATGTAGGGGGCTATAGAGGCAAGGAGGCATGCAGGGGACTGGAGGGGGTTACAGAGACAAGGAGGCATGTTGGGGACCGGAGTGGGCTACAGAGACAGGAAGGGTGTAGATGACTGGAGTGGGATTACAGTGAAGGGTGTAGGGGACTGGAGGGGCTTACAGAGACAAGGAGAGGTGTAGGGGACCGGAGGGGTTTACAGGGACAAGGGTGTAGGGGACCAGAGGGAGTTACAGTGAAGGGTGTAGGGAGGAGTTTACAGGACAGGGAGGGTTGTAGGGGACTGGAGGGGGTTATATAGACAGGAAGAGGTGCAGGGAACCGGAGTGGATTACAGTGAAGCGTGTAAGGGACCGGAGGAGGTTACAGAGAAGGGTGTAGGCGACTGGAGGGGATTGCAGAGACTGAGAGGGGCGTACGGGACTGGAGTGGGTTACAGAGACAGGGACGAGTATATGGGACTGGAGGGGGATATAGAGACAGGAAGGGTTGTAGGAGACCGGAGGGGGTTACAGAGAGAGGGAGGGGTGTGGGGACTGAAGGGTGTTACAGGGAAAGGGTGGTATGTGGGGACTGGGAGGGGTTACAGTGAAGGGGAGGTGCATGGGGACTGGAGGGGGGTTACAAAGAAGGGGAGGTGTGTTGGGCAGGAGGGTGTTACAGAGAAGGGGAGGAGTGTGGGGACTGGAGGCCATTATGGAGATGGAGAAGTGTATGGGGACTAGAGGGCATTAAAGAAAAGGGGAGGTGTGTGGGGACTGGTTACAGAGAAGGGGAGAGTTGTGGGGATTGGTGTGGTTATAGAGAAGGGTAGGGGTGTGGGGACTGAAGGGTGTTAAAGGGAAGGGGAGGTGTGTGGGGACTGGGAGGGGTTACAGTGAAGGGGAGGTGCGTGGGGACTGGAAGGGGGTTACAGAGAAGGGGAGGTGTGTTGGGCAGGAGGGTGTTACTGAGAAGGGAAGTGGTGTGGGGACTGGAGGGCATTACAGAGAAGGGGAGAGGTGTGGTGCAGGAGGGGTGTTACAGAGAAGGGGAGATGTGTGGGCACTGGAGGGGGTCACAGAGAAGGGGAGGAGTGTGGAGACATGAGGGGGGTTACAGAGAAAGGGAGGTGTGTGGAGACTGGAGGGAGATACAGAGAATGGGAGCGGTGTGGGGATGAAAGGGGGTTCAGAGAAGGAGGTGTGTGGGGACTGGAGAGCATTACAGAAAAGGGGAGGTGTGTGGGGACTGGTTACAGAGAAGGGGAGAGTTGTGGGGATTGGTGTGGTTATAGAGAAGGGGAGGGGTGTGGGGACTGAAGGGTGTTAAAGGGAAGGGGAGGTGTGTGGGGACTGGGAGGGGTTACTGTGAAGGGGAGGTGCGTGGGGACTGGAAGGGGGTTACAAAGAAGGGGAGGTGTGTTGGGCAGGAGGGTGTTACTGAGAAGGGAAGTGGTGTGGGGACTGGAGGGCATTACCGAGAAGGGGAGGGGTGTGGGGCTGGAGTGGGGTTACAGAGAAGGGGAGGTGTGTGGGCATTGGAGGAGGTCACAGAGAATGGGAGGAGTGTGGAGACTGGAGAGGGGTTACAGAGAAGGGGAGGTGTGTGGGGACTGGAGGGAGATACAGAGAATGGGAGCGGTGTGGGGATGAAAGGGGGTTACAGTGAAGGAGGTGTGTGGGGACTGGAGGGCATTACAGCGAAGGGGGAGGTGTGTGGGGACTGGTTACAGAGAAGGGGAGAGATGTGGGGAATGGAGGGCATTTTCGAGAAGGGGATGTGTGTGGGGACTGGTTACAGAGAAGGGGAGAGTTGTGGGGATTGGTGTGGTTATAGAGAAGGGGAGGGGTGTGGGGACTGAAGGGTGTTAAAGGGAAGGGGAAGTGTGTGGGGACTGGGAGGGGTTACAGTGAAGGGGAGGTGCGTGGGGACTGGAAGGCGGTTAGAAAGAAGGGGAGGTGTGTTGGGCAGGAGGGTGTTACTGAGAAGGGAAGTGGTGTGGGGACTGGAGGGCATTACCGAGAAGGGGAGGAGTGTGGAGACTGGAGGGGGGTTACAGAGAAGGGGAGGTGTGTGGGGACTGGAGGGAGACACAGAGAATGGGAGCGGTGTGGGGATGAAAGGGGGTTACAGAGAAGGAGGTGTGTGGGGACTGGAGGGCATTACAGAGAAGTGGGAGGTGTGTGGGGACTGGAGGGGGTCACAGAGAAGGGGAGGATTGTGGAGACTGGAGGGGGGTTACAGAGAAGGGGAGGTGTGTGGGGACTGGAGGGAGACACAGAGAATGGGAGCGGTGTGGGGATGAAAGGGGGTTACAGAGAAGGAGGTGTGTGGGGACTGGAGCGCATTACAGAGAAGTGGGAGGTGTGTGGGGACTGGTTACAGAGAAGGGGAGAGTTGTGGGGATTGGTGTGGTTATAGAGAAGGGGAGGGGTGTGGGGACAAGGGTGTTAAAGGGAAGGGGAGGTGTGTGGGGACTGGGAGGGGTTACAGTGAAGGGGAGGTGCGTGGGGACTGGAAGGGGGTTACAGAGAAGGGGAGGTGTGTTGGGCAGGAGGGTGTTACTGAGAAGGGAAGTGGTGTGGGGACTGGAGGGCATTACAGAGAAGGGGAGGGGTGTGGGGCTGGAGGGGGGTTACAGAGAAGGGGAGGTGTGTGGGCACTGGAGGGGGTCATAGAGAAGGGGAGGAGTGTGGAGACTGGAGGGGGGTTACAGAGAAGGGGAGGTGTGTGGGGACTGGAGGGAGATACAGAGAATGGGAGCGGTGTGGGGATGAAAGGGGGTTACAGAGAAGGAGGTGTGTGGGGACTGGAGGGCATTACAGAGAAGGGGGAGGTGTGTGGGGACTGGTTACAGAGAAGGAGAGAGATGTGGGGAATGGAGGGCATTACAGAAAAGGGGAGGTGTGTGGGGACTGGTTACAGAGAAGGGGAGAGTTGTGGGGATTGGTGTGGTTATAGAGAAGGGGAGGGGTGTGGGGACTGAAGGGTGTTAAAGGGAAGGGGAGGTGTGTGGGGACTGGGAGGGGTTACAGTGAAGGGGAGGTGCGTGGGGACTGGAAGGGGGTTACAAAGAAGGGGAGGTGTGTTGGGCAGGAGGGTGTTACTGAGAAGTGGTGTGGGGACTGGAGGGCATTACCGAGAAGGGGAGGGGTGTGGGGCTGGAGGGGTGTTACAGAGAAGGGGAGGTGTGTGGGGACTGGAGGGGGTCACAGAGAAGGGGAGGAGTGTGGAGACTGGAGGGGGGTTACAGAGAAGGGGAGGTGTGTGGGGACTGGAGGGGGTCACAGAGAAGGGGAGGAGTGTGGAGACTGGAGGGGGGTTACAGAGAAGGGGAGGTGTGTGGGGACTGGAGGGAGACACAGAGAATGGGAGCGGTGTGGGGATGAAAGGGGGTAACAGAGAAGGAGGTGTGTGGGGACTGGAGGGCATTACAGAGAAGGGGGAGGTGTGTGGGGACTGGTTACAGAGAAGGGGAGAGATGTGGGGAATGGAGGGCATTACAGGAAAGGGGAGGTGTGTGGGGACTGGTTACAGAGAAGGGGAGAGTTGTGGGGATTGGTGTGGTTATAGAGAAGGGGAGGGGTGTGGGGACTGAAGGGTGTTAAAGGGAAGGGGAGGTGTGTGGGGACTGGGAGGGGTTACAGTGAAGGGGAGGAGCGTGGCGACTGGAAGGGGGTTACAAAGAAGGGGAGGTGTGTTGGGCAGGAGGGTGTTACTGAGAAGGGAAGTGGTGTGGGGACTGGAGGGCATTACCGATAAGGGGAGGGGTGTGGGGCTGGAGGGGTGTTACAGAGAAGGGGAGGTGTGTGGGGACTGGAGGGGGTCACAGAGAAGGGGAGGAGTGTGGAGACTGGAGGGGGGTTACAGAGAAGGGGAGGTGTGTGGGGACTGGAGGGGGTCACAGAGAAGGGGAGGAGTATGGAGACTGGAGGGGGGTTACAGAGAAAGGGAGGTGTGTGGGGACTGGAGGGAGACACAGAGAATGGGAGCGGTGTGGGGATGAAAGGGGGTTACAGAGAAGGAGGTGTGTGGGGACTGGAGGGCATTACAGAGAAGGGGGAGGTGTGTGGGGACTGGTTACAGAGAAGGGGAGAGATGTGGGGAATGGAGGGCATTACAGGAAAGGGGAGGTGTGTGGGGACTGGTTACAGAGAAGGGGAGAGTTGTGGGGATTGGTGTGGTTATAGAGAAGGGGGAGGGGTGTGGGGACTGAAGGGTGTTAACGGGAAGGGGAGGTGTGTGGGGACTGGGAGGGGTTACAGAGAAGGGGAGGTGCGTGGGGACTGGAAGGGGGTTACAAAGAAGGGGAGGTGTGTTGGGCAGGAGGGTGTTACTGAGAAGGGAAGTGGTGTGGGGACTGGAGGGCATTACCGAGAAGGGGAGGGGTGTGGGGCTGGAGGTGTGTTACAGAGAAGGGGAGGTGTGTGGGGACTGGAGGGGGTCACAGAGAAGGGGAGGAGTGTGGAGACTGGAGGGGGGTTACAGAGAAGGGGAGGTGTGTGGGGACTGGAGGGAGACACAGAGAATGGGAGCGGTGTGGGGATGAAAGGGGGTTACAGAGAAGGAAGTGTGTGGGGACTGGAGGGCATGACAGAGAAGGGGGAGGTGTGTGGGGACTGGTTACAGAGAAGGGGAGAGATGTGGGTAATGGAGAGCATTATAGAGAAAAGGAAGTGTGTGGGGATTGGGTGGGGTTACAGAGAAGGGGAGGTATGTGGGGCTGGAGGGGGGTTACAGAGAAGGGGAGGGTGTGGGGACTGAAGGGTGTTACACGGAAGGGGAGGTGTGTGGAGACTGGGAGGGGTTACAGTGAAGGGGAGGTGCATGGGGACTGGAGGGGGGTTACAAAGAAGGGGAGGTGTGTTGGGCAGGAGGGTGTTACAGAGAAGGGGAGGCGTGTGGGGACTGGAGGCCATTATTGAGATGGAGAAGTGTATGGGGACTAGAGGGCATTACAAAAAAGGGGAGGTGTGTGGGGACTGGTTACAGAGAAGGGGAGAGTTGTGGGGATTGGTGTGGTTATAGAAAAGGGGAGGGGTGTGGGGACTGAAGGGTGTTACAGGGAAGGGGAGGTGTGTGGGGACTGGGAGGGCTTACAGTGAAGGGGAGGTGCGTGGGGATTGGAGGGGGGTTACAAAGAAGGGGAGGTGTGTTGGGCAGGAGGGTGTTACAGAGAAGGGGAGGGGTGTGGGGACTGGAGCTGGTTACAGAGAAGGGGAGGGGTGTGAGGATGAGAGGAGGTTACAGAGACAAGGAGGCATGTTGGGGACCGGAGTAGGCTACAGAGACAGGAAGGATGTAGGTGACTGGAGAGGGTTTTACAGGGAGAAGGAGGGGTATAGTTGTGCTGAGGGGGTTACAGGGACAGGGAGAGGTATCGGGGACCAGAGGGGGTTACAGCTACAGGGAGAGGTGTAGGGGAATGAAGGGAGTAACAGAGACAGGGAGAGGTGTAGGGGACCGGAGGGGGATACAGAGACAGGGAGTGGTATTGGGGACCGGAGTGGGTTTCAGAGACAGGAAGGGTGTAGGTGACTGGAGTGGGTTTCAGAGACAGGAAGGCTGTAGGTGACTGGAGTGGGATTACAGTGAAGGGTGTAGGGGACAGGAAGGGTTTACAGAGACAGGGAGGGGTATAGGTGTCCCAAGGGGTTACAGGGACAGGGAGAGGTATAGGGGACCGGAGGGGGTTACAGATAGAGGGAGAGGTGTAGGGGACCGGAGGGGGTTACAGATACAGGGAGGGTTGTTGAGGAACGGAGGGGATTACAGTGACAAAGAGAGGTGTTAGGGACTGGAGGGGGTTACAGAGACAGTGAGGTGTGTAGGGGACCGGAGGGTGTGACAGGGACAGGGAGGGTTGTTGGGGAATGGAGGGGGTTACAGTGACAGGGAGGAGTGTAGGGGACTGGAGGGGGATATTGAGACTGGGAGTGGTGTAGGGGAACAGAGAGGGATACAGAGACAGGGATGGGTGTAGGGGGTTATAGAGGCAAGGAGGTATGCAGGGGACTGGGTGGGGGTTACAGAGACAAGGAGGCATGTTGGGGACCGGAGTGGGCTACAGAGACAGGAAGGGTGTAGGTGACTGGAGTGGGATTACAGTGAAGGGTGTAGGGAACATAAGGGGTTTACAGAGACATGGAGAGGTGTAGGGGACCGGAGGGTGTTACAGATACAGGGAGAGGTGTAGGTGACTGGAGTGGGTTTCAGAGACAGGAAGGGTGTAGGTGACTGCAGTGGGATTACAGTGAAGGGTGTAGGGGACAGGAAGGGTTTACAGAGACAGGGAGGGGTATAGGTGTCCCGAAGGGGTTACAGGGACAGGGAGAGGTATAGGGGACCGGAGGGGGTTACAGATAGAGGGAGAGGTGTAGGGGACCGGAGGGGGTTACAGATACAGGGAGGGTTGTTGAGGAACGGAGGGGATTACAGTGACAGGCAGAGGTGTTGGGGACTGGAGGGGGTTACAGAGATAATGAGGAGTGTTGGGGACCTGAGGGTGTGACAGGGACAGGGAAGGTTGTTGGGGAATGGAAGGGGTTACAGTGACAGGGAGGAGTGTAGGGGACAGGAGGGGGATATAGAGACTGGGAGTGGTGTAGGGGAACAGAGGGGGATACAGAGACAAGGATGGGTGTAAGGGATGTAGGGGGCTATAGAGGCAAGGAGACATGCAGGGGACTGGAGGGGGTTACAGAGACAAGGAGGCATGTTGGGGACCGGAGTGGGCTACAGAGACAGGAAGGGTGTAGATGACTGGAGTGGGATTACAGTGAAGGGTGTAGGGGACTGGAGGGGCTTACAGAGACAAGGAGAGGTGTAGGAAACCGGAGGGGTTTACAGGGACAAGGGTGTAGGGGACCAGAGGGAGTTACAGTGAAGGGTGTAGGGAGGAGTTTACAGGACAGGGAGGGTTGTAGGGGACTGGAGGGGGTTATAGAGACAGGAAGAGGTGCAGGGAACCGGAGTGGATTACAGTGAAGCGTGTAAGGGACCGGAGGAGGTTACAGAGAAGGGTGTAGGCGACTGGAGGGGATTGCAGAGACAGAGAGGGGCGTACGGGACTGGAGTGGGTAACAGAGACAGGGACGAGTATATGGGACTGGAGGGGGATATAGAGACAGGAAGGGTTGTAGGAGACCGGAGGGGGTTACATAGAGAGGGAGGGGTGTGGGAAATGGAGGGCGTTATAGAGAAGGGAGGTGCGTGGGGATTGGGAGGGGTTACAGAGAAGTGGAAGTATGTGGGGCTGGAGGGGGGTGTTACAGAGAAGGGGAGGTGTGTTGGGCAGGAGGGTGTTACTGAGAAGGGAAGTGGTGTGGGGACTGGAGAGCATTACAGAGAAGGGGAGGGGTGTGGGGCTGGAGGGGGGTTACAGAGAAGGGGAGGTGTGTGGGGACTGGAGGGAGATACAGAGAATGGGAGCGGTGTGGGGATGAAAGGGGGTTACAGAGAAGGAGGTGTGTGGGGACTGGAGGGCATTACAGAGAAGGGGGAGGTGTGTGGGGACTGGTTACAGAGAAGGGGAGAGATGTGGGGAATGGAGGGCATTACAGGAAAGGGGAGGTGTGTGGGGACTGGTTACAGAGAAGGGGAGAGTTGTGGGGATTGGTGTGGTTATAGAGAAGGGGGAGGGGTGTGGGGACTGAAGGGTGTTAACGGGAAGGGGAGGTGTGTGGGGACTGGGAGGGGTTACAGAGAAGGGGAGGTGCGTGGGGACTGGAAGGGGGTTACAAAGAAGGGGAGGTGTGTTGGGCAGGAGGGTGTTACTGAGAAGGGAAGTGGTGTGGGGACTGGAGGGCATTACCGAGAAGGGGAGGGGTGTGGGGCTGGAGGTGTGTTACAGAGAAGGGGAGGTGTGTGGGGACTGGAGGGGGTCACAGAGAAGGGGAGGAGTGTGGAGACTGGAGGGGGGTTACAGAGAAGGGGAGGTGTGTGGGGACTGGAGGGAGACACAGAGAATGGGAGCGGTGTGGGGATGAAAGGGGGTTACAGAGAAGGAGGTGTGTGGGGACTGGAGGGCATGACAGAGAAGGGGGAGGTGTGTGGGGACTGGTTACAGAGAAGGGGAGAGATGTGGGTAATGGAGGGCATTATAGAGAAAAGGAAGTGTGTGGGGATTGGGTGGGGTTACAGAGAAGGGGAGGTATGTGGGGCTGGAGGGGGGTTACAGAGAAGGGGAGGGTGTGGTGACTGAAGGGTGTTACACGGAAGGGGAGGTGTGTGGAGACTGGGAGGGGTTACAGTGAAGGGGAGGTGCATGGGGACTGGAGGGGGGTTACAAAGAAGGGGAGGTGTGTTGGGCAGGAGGGTGTTACAGAGAAGGGGAGGCGTGTGGGGACTGGAGGCCATTATTGAGATGGAGAAGTGTATGGGGACTAGAGGGCATTACAAAAAAGGGGAGGTGTGTGGGGACTGGTTACAGAGAAGGGGAGAGTTGTGGGGATTGGTGTGGTTATAGAAAAGGGGAGGGGTGTGGGGACTGAAGGGTGTTACAGGGAAGGGGAGGTGTGTGGGGACTGGGAGGGCTTACAGTGAAGGGGAGGTGCGTGGGGATTGGAGGGGGGTTACAAAGAAGGGGAGGTGTGTTGGGCAGGAGGGTGTTACAGAGAAGGGGAGGGGTGTGGGGACTGGAGCTGGTTACAGAGAAGGGGAGGGGTGTGAGGATGAGAGGAGGTTACAGAGACAAGGAGGCATGTTGGGGACCGGAGTAGGCTACAGAGACAGGAAGGATGTAGGTGACTGGAGAGGGTTTTACAGGGAGAAGGAGGGGTATAGTTGTGCTGAGGGGGTTACAGGGACAGGGAGAGGTATCGGGGACCAGAGGGGGTTACAGCTACAGGGAGAGGTGTAGGGGAATGAAGGGAGTAACAGAGACAGGGAGAGGTGTAGGGGACCGGAGGGGGATACAGAGACAGGGAGTGGTATTGGGGACCGGAGTGGGTTTCAGAGACAGGAAGGGTGTAGGTGACTGGAGTGGGTTTCAGAGACAGGAAGGCTGTAGGTGACTGGAGTGGGATTACAGTGAAGGGTGTAGGGGACAGGAAGGGTTTACAGAGACAGGGAGGGGTATAGGTGTCCCAAGGGGTTACAGGGACAGGGAGAGGTATAGGGGACCGGAGGGGGTTACAGATAGAGGGAGAGGTGTAGGGGACCGGAGGGGGTTACAGATACAGGGAGGGTTGTTGAGGAACGGAGGGGATTACAGTGACAAAGAGAGGTGTTAGGGACTGGAGGGGGTTACAGAGACAGTGAGGTGTGTAGGGGACCGGAGGGTGTGACAGGGACAGGGAGGGTTGTTGGGGAATGGAGGGGGTTACAGTGACAGGGAGGAGTGTAGGGGACTGGAGGGGGATATTGAGACTGGGAGTGGTGTAGGGGAACAGAGAGGGATACAGAGACAGGGATGGGTGTAGGGGGTTATAGAGGCAAGGAGGTATGCAGGGGACTGGGTGGGGGTTACAGAGACAAGGAGGCATGTTGGGGACCGGAGTGGGCTACAGAGACAGGAAGGGTGTAGGTGACTGGAGTGGGATTACAGTGAAGGGTGTAGGGAACATAAGGGGTTTACAGAGACATGGAGAGGTGTAGGGGACCGGAGGGTGTTACAGATACAGGGAGAGGTGTAGGTGACTGGAGTGGGTTTCAGAGACAGGAAGGGTGTAGGTGACTGCAGTGGGATTACAGTGAAGGGTGTAGGGGACAGGAAGGGTTTACAGAGACAGGGAGGGGTATAGGTGTCCCGAAGGGGTTACAGGGACAGGGAGAGGTATAGGGGACCGGAGGGGGTTACAGATAGAGGGAGAGGTGTAGGGGACCGGAGGGGGTTACAGATACAGGGAGGGTTGTTGAGGAACGGAGGGGATTACAGTGACAGGCAGAGGTGTTGGGGACTGGAGGGGGTTACAGAGACAATGAGGAGTGTTGGGGACCTGAGGGTGTGACAGGGACAGGGAAGGTTGTTGGGGAATGGAAGGGGTTACAGTGACAGGGAGGAGTGTAGGGGACAGGAGGGGGATATAGAGACTGGGAGTGGTGTAGGGGAACAGAGGGGGATACAGAGACAAGGATGGGTGTAAGGGATGTAGGGGGCTATAGAGGCAAGGAGACATGCAGGGGACTGGAGGGGGTTACAGAGACAAGGAGGCATGTTGGGGACCGGAGTGGGCTACAGAGACAGGAAGGGTGTAGATGACTGGAGTGGGATTACAGTGAAGGGTGTAGGGGACTGGAGGGGCTTACAGAGACAAGGAGAGGTGTAGGGGACCGGAGGGGTTTACAGGGACAAGGGTGTAGGGGACCAGAGGGAGTTACAGTGAAGGGTGTAGGGAGGGGTTTACAGGACAGGGAGGGTTGTAGGGGACTGGAGGGGGTTATAGAGACAGGAAGAGGTGCAGGGAACCGGAGTGGATTACAGTGAAGCGTGTAAGGGACCGGAGGAGGTTACAGAGAAGGGTGTAGGCGACTGGAGGGGATTGCAGAGACAGAGAGGGGCGTACGGGACTGGAGTGGGTAACAGAGACAGGGACGAGTATATGGGACTGGAGGGGGATATAGAGACAGGAAGGGTTGTAGGAGACCGGAGGGGGTTACATAGAGAGGGAGGGGTGTGGGAAATGGAGGGCGTTATAGAGAAGGGAGGTGCGTGGGGATTGGGAGGGGTTACAGAGAAGTGGAAGTATGTGGGGCTGGAGGGGGGTGTTACAGAGAAGGGGAGGTGTGTTGGGCAGGAGGGTGTTACTGAGAAGGGAAGTGGTGTGGGGACTGGAGAGCATTACAGAGAAGGGGAGGGGTGTGGGGCTGGAGGGGGGTTACAGAGAAGGGGAGGTGTGTGGGGACTGGAGGGAGATACAGAGAATGGGAGCGGTGTGGGGATGAAAGGGGGTTACAGAGAAGGAGGTGTGTGGGGACTGGAGGGCATTACAGAGAAGGGGGAGGTGTGTGGGGACTGGTTACAGAGAAGGGGAGAGATGTGGGGAATGGAGGGCATTATAGAGTAGGGGAAGTGTGTGGGGATTGGGAGGGGTGACAGAGAAGGGGAGGTATGTGGGGCTGGAGGGGGGTTACAGAGAAGGGGAGGGGTTTGGGGACTGAAGGGTGTTACAGGGAAAGGGTGGTGTGTGGGGACTGGGAGGGGTTACAGTGAAGGGGAGGTGCATGGGGACTGGAGGGGGGTTACAAAGAAGGGGAGGTGTGTTGGGCAGGAGGGTGTAACAGAGAAGGGGAGGAGTGTGGGGACTGGAGGCCATTATTGAGATGGAGAAGTGTATGGGGACTAGAGGGCATTAAAGAAAAGGGGAGGTGTGTGGGGACTGGTTACAGAGAAGGGGAGAGTTGTGGGGATTGGTGTGGTTATAGAGAAGGGTAGGGGTGTGGGGACTGAAGGGTGTGAAAGGGAAGGGGAGGTGTGTGGGGACTGGGAGGGGTTACAGTGAAAGGGAGGTGCGTGGGGACTGGAAGGGGGTTACAGAGAAGGGGAGGTGTGTTGGGCAGGAGGGTGTTACAGAGAAGGGGAGGCGTGTGGGGACTGGAGGCCATTATTGAGATGGAGAAGTGTTAGGGGACTAGAGGGCATTACAAAAAAGGGGAGGTGTGTGGGGACTGGTTACAGAGAAGGGGAGAGTTGTGGGGATTGGTGTGGTTATAGAAAAGGGGAGGGGTGTGGGGACTGAAGGGTGTTACAGGGAAGGGGAGGTGTGTGGGGACTGGGAGGGCTTACAGTGAAGGAGAGGTGCCTGGGGATTGGAGGGGGGTTACAAAGAAGGGGAGGTGTGTTGGGCAGGAGGGTGTTACAGAGAAGGGGAGGGGTGTGGGGACTGGAGCTGGTTACAGAGAAGGGGAGGGGTGTGAGGATGAGAGGAGGTTACAGAGACAAGGAGGCATGTTGGGGACCGGAGTAGGCTACAGAGACAGGAAGGATGTAGGTGACTGGAGAGGGTTTTACAGGGAGAAGGAGGGGTATAGTTGTGCTGAGGGGGTTACAGGGACAGGGAGAGGTATCAGGGACCAGAGGGGGTTACAGCTACAGGGAGAGGTGTAGGGGAATGAAGGGAGTAACAGAGACAGGGAGAGGTGTAGGGGACCGGAGGGGGAAACAGAGACAGGGAGTGGTATTGGGGACCGGAGTGGGTTTCAGAGACAGGAAGGGTGTAGGTGACTGGAGTGGGTTTCAGAGACAGGAAGGCTGTAGGTGACTGGAGTGGGATTACAGTGAAGGGTGTTGGGGACAGGAAGGGTTTACAGAGACAGGGAGGGGTATAGGTGTCCCAAGGGGTTACAGGGACAGGGAGAGGTATAGGGGACCGGAGGGGGTTACAGATAGAGGGAGAGGTGTAGGGGACCGGAGGGGGTTACAGATACAGGGAGGGTTGTTGAGGAACGGAGGGGATTACAGTGACAAAGAGAGGTGTTAGGGACTGGAGGGGGTTACAGAGACAGTGAGGTGTGTAGGGGACCGGAGGGTGTGACAGGGACAGGGAGGGTTGTTGGGGAATGGAGGGGGTTACAGTGACAGGGAGGAGTGTAGGGGACTGGAGGGGGATATTGAGACTGGGAGTGGTGTAGGGGAACAGAGAGGGATACAGAGACAGGGATGGGTGTAGGGGGTTATAGAGGCAAGGAGGTATGCAGGGGACTGGGTGGGGGTTACAGAGACAAGGAGGCATGTTGGGGACCGGAGTGGGCTACAGAGACAGGAAGGGTGTAGGTGACTGGAGTGGGATTACAGTGAAGGGTGTAGGGAACATAAGGGGTTTACAGAGACATGGAGAGGTGTAGGGGACCGGAGGGTGTTACAGATACAGGGAGAGGTGTAGGTGACTGGAGTGGGTTTCAGAGACAGGAAGGGTGTAGGTGACTGCAGTGGGATTACAGTGAAGGGTGTAGGGGACAGGAAGGGTTTACAGAGACAGGGAGGGGTATAGGTGTCCCGAAGGGGTTACAGGGACAGGGAGAGGTATAGGGGACCGGAGGGGGTTACAGATAGAGGGAGAGGTGTAGGGGACCGGAGGGGGTTACAGATACAGGGAGGGTTGTTGAGGAACGGAGGGGATTACAGTGACAGGCAGAGGTGTTGGGGACTGGAGGGGGTTACAGAGACAATGAGGAGTGTTGGGGACCTGAGGGTGTGACAGGGACAGGGAAGGTTGTTGGGGAATGGAAGGGGTTACAGTGACAGGGAGGAGTGTAGGGGACTGGAGGGGGATATAGAGACTGGGAGTGGTGTAGGGGAACAGAGGGGGATACAGAGACAGGGATGGGTGTAAGGGATGTAGGGGGCTATAGAGGCAAGGAGACATGCAGGGGACTGGAGGGGGTTACAGAGACACGGAGGCATGTTGGGGACCGGAGTGGGCTACAGAGACAGGAAGGGTGTAGATGACTGGAGTGGGATTACAGTGAAGGGTGTAGGGGACTGGAGGGGCTTACAGAGACAAGGAGAGGTGTAGGGGACCGGAGGGGTTTACAGGGACAAGGGTGTAGGGGACCAGAGGGAGTTACAGTGAAGGGTGTAGGGAGGAGTTTACAGGACAGGGAGGGTTGTAGGGGACTGGAGGGGGTTATAGAGACAGGAAGAGGTGCAGGGAACCGGAGTGGATTACAGTGAAGCGTGTAAGGGACCGGAGGAGGTTACAGAGAAGGGTGTAGGCGACTGGAGGGGATTGCAGAGACAGAGAGGGGCGTACGGGACTGGAGTGGGTTACAGAGACAGGGACGAGTATATGGGACTGGAGGGGAATATAGAGACAGGAAGGGTTGTAGGAGACCGGAGGGGGTTACAGAGAGAGGGAGGGGTGTGGGAAATGGAGGGCGTTATAGAGAAGGGAGGTGTGTGGGGATTGGGAGGGGTTACAGAGAAGTGCAAGTATGTGGGGCTGGAGGGGGGTGTTACAGAGAAGGGGAGGTGTGTTGGGCAGGAGGGTGTTACTGAGAAGGGAAGTGGTGTGGGGACTGGAGAGCATTACAGAGAAGGGGAGGGGTGTGGGGCTGGAGGGGGGTTACAGAGAAGGGGAGGTGTGTGGGCACTGGAGGGGGTCACAGAGAAGGGGAGGAGTGTGGAGACTGGAGGGGGGTTACAGAGAAGGGGAGGTGTGTGGGGACTGGAGGGAGATACAGAGAATGGGAGCGGTGTGGGGATGAAAGGGGGTTACAGAGAAGGAGGTGTGTGGGGACTGGAGGGCATTACAGAGAAGGGGGAGGTGTGTGGGGACTGGTTACAGAGAAGGGGAGAGATGTGGGGAATGGAGGGCATTATAGAGTAGGGAAAGTGTGTGGGGATTGGGAGGGGTTACAGAGAAGGGGAGGTATGTGGGGCTGGAGGGGGGTTACAGAGAAGGGGAGGGGTTTGGGGACTGAAGGGTGGTACAGGGAAAGGGTGGTGTGTGGGGACTGGGAGGGGTTACAGTGAAGGGGAGGTGCATGGGGACTGGAGGGGGGTTACAAAGAAGGGGAGGTGTGTTGGGCAGGAGGGTGTTACAGTGAAGGGGAGGAGTGTGGGGACTGGAGGCCATTATTGAGATGGAGAAGTGTATGGGGACTAGAGGGCATTAAAGAAAAGGGGAGGTGTGTGGGGACTGGTTACAGAGAAGGGGAGAGTTGTGGGGATTGGTGTGGTTATAGAGAAGGGGAGGGGTGTGGGGACTGAAGGGTGTTAAAGGGAAGGGGAGGTGTGTGGGGACTGGGAGGGGTTACTGTGAAGGGGAGGTGCGTGGGGACTGGAAGGGGGTTACAAAGAAGGGGAGGTGTGTTGGGCAGGAGGGTGTTACTGAGAAGGGAAGTGGTGTGGGGACTGGAGGGCATTACCGAGAAGGGGAGGTGTGTGGGGCTGGAGTGGGGTTACAGAGAAGGGGAGGTGTGTGGGCATTGGAGGAGGTCACAGAGAAGGGGAGGAGTGTGGAGACTGGAGGGGGGTTACAGAGAAGGGGAGGTGTGTGGGGACTGGAGGGAGATACAGAGAATGGGAGCGGTGTGGGGATGAAAGGGGGTTACAGAGAAGGAGGTGTGTGGGGACTGGAGGGCATTACAGAGAAGGGGGAGGTGTGTGGGGACTGGTTACAGAGAAGGGGAGAGATGTGGGGAATGGAGGGCATTATAGAGAAGGGGATGTGTGTGGGGACTGGTTACAGAGAAGGGGAGAGTTGTGGGGATTGGTGTGGTTATAGAGAAGGGGAGGGGTGTGGGGACTGAAGGGTGTTAAAGGGAAGGGGAAGTGTGAGGGGACTGGGAGGGGTTACAGTGAAGGGGAGGTGCGTGGGGACTGGAAGGCGGTTAGAAAGAAGGGGAGGTGTGTTGGGCAGGAGGGTGTTACTGAGAAGGGAAGTGGTGTGGGGACTGGAGGGCATTACCGAGAAGGGTTGGGGTGTGGGGCTGGAGGGGGGTTACAGAGAAGGGGAGGTGTGTGGGGACTGGAGGGGGTCACAGAGAAGGGGAGGAGTGTGGAGACTGGAGGGGGGTTACACAGAAGGGGAGGTGTGTGGGGACTGGAGGGAGACACAGAGAATGGGAGCGGTGTGGGGATGAAAGGGGGTTACAGAGAAGGAGGTGTGTGGGGACTGGAGGGCATTACAGAGAAGTGGGAGGTGTGTGGGGACTGGTTACAGAGAAGGGGAGAGTTGTGGGGATTGGTGTGGTTATAGAGAAGGGGAGGGGTGTGGGGACAAGGGTGTTAAAGGGAAGGGGAGGTGTGTGGGGACTGGAAGGGGGTTACAGAGAAGGGGAGGTGTGTTGGGCAGGAGGGTGTTACTGAGAAGGGAAGTGGTGTGGGGACTGGAGGGCATTACAGAGAAGGGGAGGTGTGTGGGCACTGGAGGGGGTCATAGAGAAGGGGAGGAGTGTGGAGACTGGAGGGGGGTTACAGAGAAGGGGAGGTGTGTGGGGACTGGAGGGAGATACAGAGAATGGGAGCGGTGTGGGGATGAAAGGGGGTTACAGAGAAGGAGGTGTGTGGGGACTGGAGGGCATTACAGAGAAGGGGGAGGTGTGTGGGGACTGGTTACAGAGAAGGAGAGAGATGTGGGGAATGGAGGGCATTACAGAAAAGGGGAGGTGTGTGGGGACTGGTTACAGAGAAGGGGAGAGTTGTGGGGATTGGTGTGGTTATAGAGAAGGGGAGGGGTGTGGGGACTGAAGGGTGTTAAAGGGAAGGGGAGGTGTGTGGGGACTGGGAGGGGTTACAGTGAAGGGGAGGTGCGTGGGAACTGGAAGGGGGTTACAAAGAAGGGGAGGTGTGTTGGGCAGGAGGGTGTTACTGAGAAGTGGTGTGGGGACTGGAGGGCATTACCGAGAAGGGGAGGGGTGTGGGGCTAGAGGGGTGTTACAGAGAAGGGGAGGTGTGTGGGGACTGGAGTGGGTCACAGAGAAGGGGAGGAGTGTGGAGACTGGAGGGGGGTTACAGAGAAGGGGAGGTGTGTGGGGACTGGAGGGGGTCACAGAGAAGGGGAGGAGTGTGGAGACTGGAGGGGGGTTACAGAGAAGGGGAGGTGTGTGGGGACTGGAGGGAGACACAGAGAATGGGAGCGGTGTGGGGATGAAAGGGGGTAACAGAGAAGGAGGTGTGTGGGGACTGGAGGGCATTACAGAGAAGGGGGAGGTGTGTGGGGACTGGTTACAGAGAAGGGGAGAGATGTGGGGAATGGAGGGCATTACAGGAAAGTGGAGGTGTGTGGGGACTGGTTACAGAGAAGGGGAGAGTTGTGGGGATTGGTGTGGTTATAGAGAAGGGGAGGGGTGTGGGGACTGAAGGGTGTTAAAGGGAAGGGGAGGTGTGTGGGGACTGGGAGGGGGGTTACAGAGAAGGGGAGGTGTGTGGGGACGAGGGGGTCACAGAGAAGGGGAGGAGTGTGGAGACTGGAGGGGGGTTACAGAGAAAGCGAGGTGTGTGGGGACTGGAGGGAGACACAGAGAATGGGAGCGGTGTGGGGATGAAAGGGGGTTACAGAGAAGGAGGTGTGTGGGGACTGGTGGGCATTACAGAGAAGGGGGAGGTGTGTGGGGACTGGTTACAGAGAAGGGGAGAGATGTGGGGAATGGAGGGCATTACAGGAAAGGGGAGGTGTGTGGGGACTGGTTACAGAGAAGGGGAGAGTTGTGGGGATTAGTGTGGTTATAGAGAAGGGGAGGGGTGTGGGGACTGAAGGGTGTTACAGAGAAGGGGAGGTGTGTGGGGACTGGAGGGGGTCACAGAGAAGGGGAGGAGTGTGGAGACTGGAGGGGGGTTACAGAGAAGGGGAGGTGTGTGGGGACTGGAGGGAGACACAAAGAATGGGAGCGGTGTGGGGATGAAAGGGGGTAACAGAGAAGGAGGTGTGTGGGGACTGGAGGGCATGACAGAGAAGGGGGAGGTGTGTGGGGACTGGTTACAGAGAAGGGGAGAGATGTGGGGAATGGAGGGCATTACAGGAAAGGGGAGGTGTGTGGGGACTGGTTACAGAGAAGGGGAGAGTTGTGGGGATTGGTGTGGTTATAGAGAAGGGGAGGGGTGTGGGGACTGAAGGGTGTTAAAGGGAAGGGGAGGTGTGTGGGGACTGGGAGGGGTTACAGTGAAGGGGAGGTGCGTGGCGACTGGAAGGGGGTTACAAAGAAGGGGAGGTGTGTTGGGCAGGAGGGTGTTACTGAGAAGGGAAGTGGTGTGGGGACTGGAGGGCATTACCGAGAAGGGGAGGGGTGTGGGGCTGGAGGGGTGTTACAGAGAAGGGGAGGTGTGTGGGGACTGGAGGGGGTCACAGAGAAGGGGAGGAGTGTGGAGACTGGAGGGGGGTTACAGAGAAGGGGAGGTGTGTGGGGACTGGAGGGGGTCACAGAGAAGGGGAGGAGTGTGGAGACTGGAGGGGGGTTACAGAGAAAGGGAGGTGTGTGGGGACTGGAGGGAGACACAGAGAATGGGAGCGGTGTGGGGATGAAAGGGGGTTACAGAGAAGGAGGTGTGTGGGGACTGGAGGGCATTACAGAGAAGGGGGAGGTGTGTGGGGACTGGTTACAGAGAAGGGGAGAGATGTGGGGAATGGAGGGCATTACAGGAAAGGGGAGGTGTGTGGGGACTGGTTACAGAGAAGGGGAGAGTTGTGGGGATTAGTGTGGTTATAGAGAAGGGGAGGGGTGTGGGGACTGAAGGGTGTTACAGGGAAGGGGAGGTGTGTGGGGACTGGGAGGGCTTACAGTGAAGGGGAGGTGCGTGGGGACTGGAGGGGTGTTACAAAGAAGGGGAGGTGTGTTGGGCAGGAGGGTGTTACAGAGAAGGGGAGGGGTGTAGGGACTGGAGCTGGTTACAGAGAAGGGGAGGGGTGTGAGGATGAGAGGAGGTTACAGAGACAAGGAGGCATGTTGGGGACCGGAGTAGGCTACAGAGACAGGAAGGATGTAGGTGACTGGAGAGGGTTTTACAGGGAGAAGGAGGGGTATAGTTGTGCTGAGGGGGTTACAGGGACAGGGAGAGGTATTGGGGACCAGAGGGGGTTACAGCTACAGGGAGAGGTGTAGGGGAATGAAGGGAGTAACAGAGACAGGGAGAGGTGTAGGGTACCGGAGGGGGATACAGAGACAGGGCGTGGTATTGGGGACCGGAGTGGGTTTCAGAGACAGGAAGGGTGTAGGTGACTGGAGTGGGTTCAGAGACAGAGAGGCTGTAGGTGACTGGAGTGGGATTACAGTGAAGGGTGTAGGGGACAGGAAGGGTTTACAGAGGCAGGGAGGGGTATATGTGTCCCAAGGGGTTACAGGGACAGGGAGAGGTATAGGGGACCGGAGGGGGTTACAGATACAGGGAGGGTTCTTAAGGAACGGAGGGGATTACAGTGACAGGGAGAGGTGTTAGGGACTGGAGGGGGTTACAGAGACAGTGAGGTGTGTAGGGGACCGGAGGGTGTGACAGGGACAGGGAGGGTTGTTGGGGAATGGAGCGGGTTACAGTGACAGGGAGGAGTGTAGGGGACTGGAGGGGGATATAGAGATTGGGAGTGGTGTAGGGGAACAGAGAGGGATACAGATGGGTGTAGGGGGTTATAGAGGCAAGGAGGTATGCAGGGGACTGGGTGGGGGTTACAGAGACAAGGAGGCATGTTGGGGACCGGAGTGGGCTACAGAGACAGGAAGGGTGTAGGTGACTGGAGTGGGATTACAGTGAAGGGTGTAGGGAACATAAGGTGTTTACAGAGACATGGAGGGGTGTTAGTGTCCCAAGGGGGTTACAGGGACAGAGAGAGATATAGGGGACCGGAGGGGGTTACAGATACAGGGAGGGGTGTAGGGGACTGGAGGGAGTTACAGAGACAGGGAGAGGTGTAGGGGACCGGAGGGTGTGACAGATACAGGGAGAGGTGTTGGGGACTGGAGGGGGTTACAGAGACAGTGAGGTGTGTAGGGGACCGGAGGGTGTGACAGGGACAGGGAGGGTTGTTGGGGAATGGAGGGGGTTACAGTGACAGGGAGGAGTGTAGGGGACGGGAGGGGGATATAGAGACTGGGAGTGGTGTAGGGGAACTGAGGGGGATACAGAGACAGGGATGGGTGTAGGGGGTTATAGAGGCAAGGAGGTATGCAGGGGACTGGAGGGGGTTACAGAGTCAAGGAGGCATGTTGGGTACCGGAGTGGGCTTCAGAGACAGGAAGGGTGTAGGTGACAGGAGGGGGTTTTACAGGGACAAGGAGGGGTATAGTTGTGCTGAGGGGGTTACAGGGACAGGGAGATGTATCGGGGACCGGAGGGGGTTACAGGTACAGGGAGAGGTGTAGGGGAATGAAGGGAGTAACAGAGACAGGGAGAGGTGTAGGGGACCAGAGGAGGTTACAGGGACAGGAAGGGGTGTAGGAGACTGGAGGGGGTTACAGAGACAAGGAGAGGTGTAGGGGACCGGAGGGGTTTACAGGGACAACGAGGGGTGTAGCGGACCAGAGGGAGTTACAGGGAAGGATGTAGGGTGGAGTTTACAGGACAGGGAGGGTTGTAGGGGACTGGAGGGGGTTATAGAGACAGGAAGAGGTGCAGGGAACCGGAGTGGATTACAGTGAAGCGTGTAAGGGACCGGAGGAGGTTACAGAGAAGGGTGTCGGGGACTGGAGGGGATTGCAGAGACAGAGAGGGGCGTACGGGACTGGAGTGGGTTACAGAGACAGGGACGAGTATATGGGACTGGAGGGGGATATAGAGACAGGAAGGGTTGTAGGAGACCGGAGGGGGTTACAGAGAGAGGGAGGGGTGTGGGAAATGGAGGGCGTTATAGAGAAGGGAGGTGTGTGGGGATTGGGAGGGGTTACAGAGAAGGGGAAGTATGTGGGGCTGGAGGGGGGGTTACAGAGAAGGGGAGGTGTGTTGGGCAGGAGGGTGTTACTGAGAAGGGAAGTGGTGTGGGGACTGGAGGGCATTACAGAGAAGGGGAGGGGTGTGGGGCTGGACGGGGGTTTCAGAGAAGGGGAGGTGTGTGGAGACTGGAGGGGGGTTACAGAGAAGGGGTGGTGTGTGGGGACTGGAGGGAGATACAGAGAATGGGAGCGGTGTGGGGATGAAAGGGGGTTACAGAGAAGGAGGTGTGTGGGGACTGGAGGGCATTACAGAGAAGGGGGAGGTGTGTGGGGACTGGTTACAGAGAAGGGGAGAGATGTGGGGAATGGAGGGCATTATAGAGAAGGGGTTGTGTGTGGGGATTGGGAGGGGTTACAGAGAAGGGGAGGTATGTGGGGCTGGAGGGGGGTTACAGAGAAGGGGAGGGGTTTGGGGACTGAAGGGTGTTACAGGGAAAGGGAGGTGTGTGGGGACTGGGAGGGATTACAGTGAAGGGGAGGTGCATGGGGACTGGAGGTGGGTTACAAAGAAGGGGAGGTGTGTTGGGCAGGATGGTGTTACAGAGAAGGGGAGGAGTGTGGGGACTGGAGGCCATTATTGAGATGGACAAGTATATGGGGACTGGAGGGCATTACAGAAAAGGGGAGGTGTGTGGGGACTGGTTACAGAGAAGGGGAGAGTTGTGGGGATTGGTGTGGTTATAGAGAAGGGGAGGGGTGTGGGTACTGGAAGGGGGTTACAAAGAAGGGGAGGTGTGTTGGGCAGGAGGGTGTTACTGAGAAGGGAAGTGGTGTGGGGACTGGAGGGCATTACCGAGAAGGGGAGGGGTGTGGGGCTGGAGGGGGGTTACAGAGAAGGGGAGGTGTGTGGGGACTGGAGGGCGTCACAGAGAAGGGGAGGAGTGTGGAGACTGGAGGGGGGTTACAGAGAAGGGGAGATGTGTGGGGACTGGAGGGAGACACAGAGAATGGGAGCGGTGTGGGGATGAAAGGGGGTTAAAGAGAAGGAGGTGTGTGGGGACTGGAGGGCATTACAGAGAAGGGGGAGGTGTGTGGGGACTGGTTACAGAGAAGGGGAGAGATGTGGGGAATGGAGGGCATTACAGAAAAGGGGAGGTGTGTGGGGACTGGTTACAGAGAAGGGGAGAGTTGTGGGGATTGGTGTGGTTATAGAGAAGGGGGAGGGGTGTGGGGACTGAAGGGTGTTAAAGGGAAGGGGAGGTGTGTGGGGACTGGGAGGGGTTACAGTGAAGCGGAGGTGCGTGGGGACTGGAAGGGGGTTACAAAGAAGGGGAGGTGTGTTGGGCAGGAGGGTGTTACTGAGAAGGGAAGTTGTGTGGGGACTGGAGGGCATTACCGAGAAGGGGAGGGGTGTGGGGCTGGAGGGGTGTTACAGAGAAGGGGAGGTGTGTGGGGACTGGAGGGGGTCACAGAGAAGGGGAGGAGTGTGGAGACTGGAGGGGGGTTACAGAGAAGGGGAGGTGTGTGGCGACTGGAGGGAGACACAGAGAATGGGAGCGGTGTGGGGATGAAAGGGGGTTACAGAGAAGGAGGTGTGTGGGGACTGGAGGGCATTACAGAGAAGGGGGAGGTGTGTGGGGACTGGTTACAGAGAAGGGGAGAGATGTGGGTAATGGAGGGCATTATAGAGAAGGGGAAGTGTGTGGGGATTGGGAGGGGTTACAGTGAAGGGGAGGTGCGTGGGGACTGGAAGGGGGTTACAAAGAAGGGGAGGTGTGTTGGGCAGGAGGGTGTTACTGAGAAGGGAAGTTGTGTGGGGACTGGAGGGCATTACCGAGAAGGGGAGGGGTGTGGGGCTGGAGGGGTGTTACAGAGAAGGGGAGGTGTGTGGGGACTGGAGGGGGTCACAGAGAAGGGGAGGAGTGTGGAGGCTGGAGGGGGGTTACAGAGAAGGGGAGGTGTGTGGGGACTGGAGGGAGACACAGAGAATGGGAGCGGTGTGGGGATGAAAGGGGGTTACAGAGAAGGAGGTGTGTGGGGACTGGAGGGCATTACAGAGAAGGGGGAGGTGTGTGGGGACTGGTTACAGAGAAGGGGAGAGATGTGGGTAATGGAGGGCATTATAGAGAAGGGGAGGTGTGTGGGGACTGGGAGGGGTTACAGTGAAGGGGAGGTGCATGGGGACTGGAGGGGGGTTACAAAGAAGGGAAGGTGTGTTGGGCAGGAGGGTGTTACAGAGAAGGGGAGTCGTGTGGGGACTGGAGGCCATTATTGAGATGGAGAAGTGTATGGGGACTAGAGGGCATTACAAAAAAGGGGAGGTGTGTGGGGACTGGTTACAGAGAAGGGAAGAGTTGTGGGGATTGGTGTGGTTATAGTAAAGGGGAGGGGTGTGGGGACTGAAGGGTGTTACAGGGAAGGGGAGGAGTGTGGGGACTGGGAGGGCTTACAGTGAAGGGGAGGTGCGTGGGGATTGGAGGGGGGGTTACAAAGAAGGGGAGGTGTGTTGGGCAGGAGGGTGTTACAGAGAAGGGGAGGGGTGTGGGGACTGGAGCTGGTTACAGAGAAGGGGAGGGGTGTGAGGATGAGAGGAGGTTACAGAGACAAGGAGGCATGTTGGGGACCGGAGTAGGCTACAGAGACAGGAAGGATGTAGGTGACTGGAGAGGGTTTTACAGGGAGAAGGAGGGGTATAGTTGTGCTGAGGGGGTTACAGGGACAGGGAGAGGTATCGTGGACCAGAGGGGGTTACAGCTACAGGGAGAGGTGTAGGGGAATGAAGGGAGTAACAGAGACAGGGAGAGGTGTAGGGGACCGGAGGGGGATACAGAGACAGGGTGTGGTATTGGGGACCGGAGTGGGTTTCAGAGACAGGAAGGGTGTAGGTGACTGGAGTGGGTTTCAGAGACAGGAAGACTGTAGGTGACTGGAGTGGGATAACAGTGAAGGGTGTAGGGGACAGGAAGGGTTTACAGAGACAGGGAGGGGTATAGGTGTCCCAAGGGGTTACAGGGACAGGGAGAGGTATAGGGGACCGGAGGGGGTTACAGATAGAGGGAGAGGTGTAGGGGACCGGAGGGGGTTACAGATACAGGGAGGGTTGTTGAGGAACGGAGGGGATTACAGTGACAGGGAGAGTTGTTAGGGACTGGAGGGGGTTACAGAGACAGTGAGGTGTGTAGGGGACCGGAGGGTGTGACAGGGACAGGGAGGGTTGTTGGGGAATGGAGGGGGTTACAGTGACAGGGAGGAGTGTAGGGGACTGGAGGGGGATATTGAGACTGGGAGTGGTGTAGGGGAACAGAGAGGGATACAGAGACAGGAATGGGTGTAGGGGGTTATAGAGGCAAGGAGGTATGCAGGGGATTGGGTGGGGGTTACAGAGACAAGGAGGCATGTTGGGGACCGGAGTGGGCTACAGAGACAGGAAGGGTGTAGGTGACTGGAGTGGGATTACAGTGAAGGGTGTAGGGAACATAAAGGGTTTACAGAGACATGGAGGGGTGTAAGTGTCCCAAGGGGGTTACAGGGACAGAGAGAGATATAGGGGACCGGAGGGGGTTACAGATACAGGGAGGGGTGTAGGGGACTGGAGGGATTTACAGAGACAGGGAGAGGTGTAGGGGACCGGAGGGTGTTACAGATACAGGGCGAGGTGTTGGGGAATGGAGGGGGTTACAGAGACAGTGAGGTGTGTAGGGGACCGGAGTGTGTGATAGGGACAGGGAGGGTTGTTGGGGAATGGAGGGGGTTACAGTGACAGGGAGGAGTGTAGGGGACTGGAGGGGGATATAGAGACTGGGAGTGGTGTAGGGGAACTGAGGGGGATACAGAGACAGGGATGGGTGTAGGGGGTTATAGAGGCAAGGAGGTATGCAGAGGACTGGAGGGGGTTACAGAGACAAGGAGGCATGTTGGGTACCGGAGTGGGCTACAGAGACAGGAAGGGTGTAGGTGACTGGAGTGGGATTACAGTGAAGGGTGTAGGGAACATAAAGGGTTTACAGAGACATGGAGGGGTGTAAGTGTCCCAAGGGGGTTACAGGGACAGAGAGAGATATAGGGGACCGGAGGGGGTTACAGATACAGGGAGGGGTGTAGGGGACTGGAGGGATTTACAGAGACAGGGAGAGGTGTAGGGGACCGGAGGGTGTTACAGATACAGGGCGAGGTGTTGGGGAATGGAGGGGGTTACAGAGACAGTGAGGTGTGTAGGGGACCGGAGTGTGTGATAGGGACAGGGAGGGTTGTTGGGGAATGGAGGGGGTTACTGTGACAGGGAGGAGTGTAGGGGACTGGAGGGGGATATAGAGACTGGGAGTGGTGTAGGGGAACTGAGGGGGATACAGAGACAGGGATGGGTGTAGGGGGTTATAGAGGCAAGGAGGTATGCAGAGGACTGGAGGGGGTTACAGAGACAAGGAGGCATGTTGGGTACCGGAGTGGGCTACAGAGACAGGAAGGGTGTAGGTGACTGGAGGGAGTTTTACAGGGACAAGGAGGGGTATAGTTGTGCTGAGGGGGTTACAGGGACAGGGAGTTGTATCGGGGACCGGAGGGGGTTACAGGTACAGGGAGAGGTGTAGGGGAATGAAGGGAGTAACAGAGACAGGGAGAGGTGTAGGGGACCAGAGGGGGTTACAGGGACAGGAAGGGGTATAGGAGACTGGAGTGGGTTACAGAGACAAGGAGAGGTGTAGGGGACCGGAGGGGTTTACAGGGACAAGGAGGAGTGTAGGGGACTAGAGGGAGTTACAGGGAAGGGTGTAGGGAGGAGTTTACAGGACAGGGAGGGTTGTAGGGGACTGGAGGGGGTTATAGAGACAGGAAGAGGTGCAGGGAACCGGAGTGGATTACAGTGAAGCGTGTAAGGGACCGGAGGAGGTTACAGAGAAGGGTGTAGGGGACTGGAGGGGATTGCAGAGACAGAGAGGGGCGTACGGGACTGGAGTGGGTTACGGAGACAGGGACGAGTATATGGGACTGGAGGGGGATATAGAGACAGGAAGGGTTGTAGGAGACCGGAGGGGGTTACAGAGAGAGGGAGGGGTGTGGGAAATGGAGGGCGTTATAGAGAAGGGAGGTGTGTGGGGATTGGGAGGGGTTACAGAGAAGGGGAAGTATGTGGGGCTGGAGGGGGGGTTACAGAGAAGGGGAGGTGTGTTGGGCAGGAGGGTGTTACTGAGAAGGGAAGTGGTGTGGGGACTGGAGGGCATTACAGAGAAGGGGAGGGGTGTGGGGCTGGACGGGGGTTACAGAGAAGGGGAGGTGTGTGGAGACTGGAGGGGGGTTACAGAGAAGGGGAGGTGTGTGGGGACTGGAGAGAGATACAGAGAATGGGAGCGGTGTGGGGATGAAAGGGGGTTACAGAGAAGGAGGTGTGTGGGGACTGGAGGGCATTACAGAGAAGGGGGAGGTGTGTGGGGACTGGTTACAGAGAAGGGGAGAGATGTGGGGAATGGAGGGCATTATAGAGAAGGGGATGTGTGTGGGGATTGGGAGGGGTTACAGAGAAAGGGAGGTATGTCGGGCTGGAGGTGGGTTACAGAGAAGGGGAGGGGTTTGGGGACTGAAGGGTGTTACAGGGAAAGGGAGGTGTGTGGGGCCTGGGAGGGGTTACAGTGAAGGGGAGGTGCATGGGGACTGGAGGGGGGTTACAAAGAAGGGGAGGTGTGTTGGGCAGGATGGTGTTACTGAGAAGGGGAGGAGTGTGGGGACTGGAGGCCATTATTGAGATGGAGAAGTGTATGGGGACTGGAGGGCATTACAGAAAAGGGGAGGTGTGTGGGGACTGGTTACAGAGAAGGGGAGAGTTGTGGGGATTGGTGTGGTTATAGAGAAGGGGAGGGGTGTGGGGACTGAAGGGTGTTAAAGGGAAGGGGAAGTGTGTGGAGACTGGGAGGGGTTACAGTGAAGGGGAGGTGCGTGGAGACTGGAAGGGGGTTACAGAGAAGGGGAGGTGTGTTGGGCAGGAGGGTGTTACTGAGAAGGGAAGTGGTGTGGGGACTGGAGGGCATTACAGTGAAGCGGAGGGGTGTGGGGCTGGAGGGGGGTTACAGAGAAGGGGAGGTATGTGGGCACTGGAGGGGGTCACAGAGAAGGGGAGGAGTGTGGAGACTGGAGGGGGGTTACAGAGAAGGGGAGGTGTGTGGGGACTGGAGGGAGATCCAGAGAATGGGAGCGGTGTGGGGATGAAAGGGGGTTACAGAGAAGGAGGTGTGTGGGGACTGGAGGGCATTACAGAGAAGGGGGAGGTGTGTGGGGACTGGTTACAGAGAAGGGGAGAGATGTGGGGAATGGAGGGCATTACAGAAAAGGGGAGGTGTGTGGGGACTGGTTACAGAGAAGGGGAGAGTTGTGGGGATTGGTGTGGTTATAGAGAAGGGGAGGGGTGTGGGGACTGAAGGGTGTTAAAGGGAAGGGGAGGTGTGTGGGGACTGGGAGGGGTTACAGTGAAGGGGAGGTGCGTGGGGACTGGAAGGGGGTTACAAAGAAGGGGAGGTGTGTTGGGCAGGAGGGTGTTACTGAGAAGGGAAGTGGTGTGGGGACTGGAGGGCATTACCGAGAAGGGGAGGGGTGTGGGGCTGGAGGGGTGTTACAGAGAAGGGGAGGTGTGTGGGGACTGGAGGGGGTCACAGAGAAGGGGAGGAGTGTGGAGACTGGAGGTGGGTTACAGAGAAGGGGAGGTGTGTGGGGACTGGAGGGAGACACAGAGAATGGGAGCGGTGTTGGGATGAAAGGGGGTTACAGAGAAGGAATTGTGTGGGGACCGGTGGGCATTACAGAGAAGGGAGAGGTGTGTGGGGACTGGTTACAGAGAAGGGGAGAGATGTGGGTAATGGAGGGCATTATAGAGAAGGGGAAGTGTGTGGGGATTGGGAGGGGTTACAGAGAAGGGGAGGTATGTGGGGCTGGAGGGGGGTTACAGAGAAGGGGAGGGGCGTGGGGACTGAAGGGTGTTACAGGGAAGGGGAGGTGTGTGGGGACTGGGAGGGGTTACAGTGAAGGGGAGGTGCATGGGGACTGGAGGGGGGTTACAAAGAAGGGGAGGTGTGTTGGGCAGGAGGGTGTTACAGAGAAGGGGAGGAGTGTGGGGACTGGAGGCCATTATTGAGATGGAGAAGTGTATGGGGACTAGAGGGCATTACAAAAAAGGGGAGGTGTGTGGGGACTGGTTACAGAGAAGGGGAGAGTTGTGGGGATTGGTGTGGTTATAGAAAAGGGGAGGGGTGTGGGGACTGAAGGGTGTTACAGGGAAGGGGAGGTGTGTGGGGACTGGGAGGGCTTACAGTGAAAGGGAGGTGCGTGGGGACTGGAGGGGGTTACAAAGAAGGGGAGGTGTGTTGGGCAGGAGGGTGTTACAGAGAAGGGGAGGGGTGTGGGGACTGGAGCTGGTTACAGAGAAGGGGAGGGGTGTGAGGATGAGAGGAGGTTACAGAGACAAGGAGGCATGTTGGGGACCGGAGTAGGCTACAGAGACAGGAAGGATGTAGGTGACTGGAGAGGGTTTTACAGGGAGAAGGAGGGGTATAGTTGTGCTGAGGGGGTTACAGGGACAGGGAGAGGTATCGGGGACCAGAGGGGGTTACAGCTACAGGGAGAGGTGTAGGGGAATGAAGGGAGTAACAGAGACAGGGAGAGGTGTAGGGGACCGGAGGGGGATACAGAGACAGGGAGTGGTATTGGGGACCGGAGTGGGTTTCAGAGACAGGAAGGGTGTAGGTGACTGGAGTGGGTTTCAGAGACAGGAAGGCTGTAGGTGACTGGAGTGGGATTACAGTGAAGGGTGTAGGGGACAGGAAGGGTTATAGGTGTCCCAAGGGGTTACAGGGACAGGGAGAGGTATAGGGGATCGGAGGGGGTTACAGATAGAGGGAGAGGTGTATGGGACCGGAGGGGGTTACAGATACAGGGAGGGTTGTTGAGGAACGGAGGGGATTACAGTGACAGGGAGAGGTGTTGGGGACTGGAGGTGGTTACAGAGACAGTGAGGTGTGTAGGGGACCGGAGGGTGTGACAGGGACAGGGAGGGTTGTTGGGGAATGGAGGGGGTTACAGTGACAGGGAGGAGTGTAGGGGGCTGGAGGGGGATATAGGGACTGGGATTGGTGTAGGGGAACAGAGAGGGATACAGAGACAGGGATGGGTGTAGGGGGTTATAGAGGCAAGGAGGTATGCAGGGGACTGGGTGGGGGTTACAGAGACAAGGAGGCATGTTGGGGACCGGAGTGGGCTACAGAGACAGGAAGGGTGTAGGTGACTGGAGTGGGATTACAGTGAAGGGTGTAGGGAACATAAGGGGTTTACAGAGACATGGAGGGGTGTAAGTGTCCCAAAGGGGTTACAGGGACAGAGAGAGATATAGGGGACCGGAGGGGGTTACAGATACAGGGAGGGGTGTAGGGGACTGGAGGGATTTACAGAGACAGGGAGAGGTGTAGGGGACCGGAGGGTGTTACAGATACAGGGCGAGGTGTTGGGGAATGGAGGGGGTTACAGAGACAGTGAGGTGTGTAGGGGACCGGAGTGTGTGATAGGGACAGGGAGGGTTGTTGGGGAATGGAGGGGGTTACTGTGACAGGGAGGAGTGTAGGGGACTGGAGGGGGATATAGAGACTGGGAGTGGTGTAGGGGAACTGAGGGGGATACAGAGACAGGGATGGGTGTAGGGGGTTATAGAGGCAAGGAGGTATGCAGAGGACTGGAGGGGGTTACAGAGACAAGGAGGCATGTTGGGTACCGGAGTGGGCTACAGAGACAGGAAGGGTGTAGGTGACTGGAGGGAGTTTTACAGGGACAAGGAGGGGTATAGTTGTGCTGAGGGGGTTACAGGGACAGGGAGTTGTATCGGGGACCGGAGGGGGTTACAGGTACAGGGAGAGGTGTAGGGGAATGAAGGGAGTAACAGAGACAGGGAGAGGTGTAGGGGACCAGAGGGGGTTACAGGGACAGGAAGGGGTATAGGAGACTGGAGTGGGTTACAGAGACAAGGAGAGGTGTAGGGGACCGGAGGGGTTTACAGGGACAAGGAGGAGTGTAGGGGACTAGAGGGAGTTACAGGGAAGGGTGTAGGGAGGAGTTTACAGGACAGGGAGGGTTGTAGGGGACTGGAGGGGGTTATAGAGACAGGAAGAGGTGCAGGGAACCGGAGTGGATTACAGTGAAGCGTGTAAGGGACCGGAGGAGGTTACAGAGAAGGGTGTAGGGGACTGGAGGGGATTGCAGAGACAGAGAGGGGCGTACGGGACTGGAGTGGGTTACGGAGACAGGGACGAGTATATGGGACTGGAGGGGGATATAGAGACAGGAAGGGTTGTAGGAGACCGGAGGGGGTTACAGAGAGAGGGAGGGGTGTGGGAAATGGAGGGCGTTATAGAGAAGGGAGGTGTGTGGGGATTGGGAGGGGTTACAGAGAAGGGGAAGTATGTGGGGCTGGAGGGGGGGTTACAGAGAAGGGGAGGTGTGTTGGGCAGGAGGGTGTTACTGAGAAGGGAAGTGGTGTGGGGACTGGAGGGCATTACAGAGAAGGGGAGGGGTGTGGGGCTGGACGGGGGTTACAGAGAAGGGGAGGTGTGTGGAGACTGGAGGGGGGTTACAGAGAAGGGGAGGTGTGTGGGGACTGGAGAGAGATACAGAGAATGGGAGCGGTGTGGGGATGAAAGGGGGTTACAGAGAAGGAGGTGTGTGGGGACTGGAGGGCATTACAGAGAAGGGGGAGGTGTGTGGGGACTGGTTACAGAGAAGGGGAGAGATGTGGGGAATGGAGGGCATTATAGAGAAGGGGATGTGTGTGGGGATTGGGAGGGGTTACAGAGAAAGGGAGGTATGTCGGGCTGGAGGTGGGTTACAGAGAAGGGGAGGGGTTTGGGGACTGAAGGGTGTTACAGGGAAAGGGAGGTGTGTGGGGCCTGGGAGGGGTTACAGTGAAGGGGAGGTGCATGGGGACTGGAGGGGGGTTACAAAGAAGGGGAGGTGTGTTGGGCAGGATGGTGTTACTGAGAAGGGGAGGAGTGTGGGGACTGGAGGCCATTATTGAGATGGAGAAGTGTATGGGGACTGGAGGGCATTACAGAAAAGGGGAGGTGTGTGGGGACTGGTTACAGAGAAGGGGAGAGTTGTGGGGATTGGTGTGGTTATAGAGAAGGGGAGGGGTGTGGGGACTGAAGGGTGTTAAAGGGAAGGGGAAGTGTGTGGAGACTGGGAGGGGTTACAGTGAAGGGGAGGTGCGTGGAGACTGGAAGGGGGTTACAGAGAAGGGGAGGTGTGTTGGGCAGGAGGGTGTTACTGAGAAGGGAAGTGGTGTGGGGACTGGAGGGCATTACAGTGAAGCGGAGGGGTGTGGGGCTGGAGGGGGGTTACAGAGAAGGGGAGGTATGTGGGCACTGGAGGGGGTCACAGAGAAGGGGAGGAGTGTGGAGACTGGAGGGGGGTTACAGAGAAGGGGAGGTGTGTGGGGACTGGAGGGAGATCCAGAGAATGGGAGCGGTGTGGGGATGAAAGGGGGTTACAGAGAAGGAGGTGTGTGGGGACTGGAGGGCATTACAGAGAAGGGGGAGGTGTGTGGGGACTGGTTACAGAGAAGGGGAGAGATGTGGGGAATGGAGGGCATTACAGAAAAGGGGAGGTGTGTGGGGACTGGTTACAGAGAAGGGGAGAGTTGTGGGGATTGGTGTGGTTATAGAGAAGGGGAGGGGTGTGGGGACTGAAGGGTGTTAAAGGGAAGGGGAGGTGTGTGGGGACTGGGAGGGGTTACAGTGAAGGGGAGGTGCGTGGGGACTGGAAGGGGGTTACAAAGAAGGGGAGGTGTGTTGGGCAGGAGGGTGTTACTGAGAAGGGAAGTGGTGTGGGGACTGGAGGGCATTACCGAGAAGGGGAGGGGTGTGGGGCTGGAGGGGTGTTACAGAGAAGGGGAGGTGTGTGGGGACTGGAGGGGGTCACAGAGAAGGGGAGGAGTGTGGAGACTGGAGGTGGGTTACAGAGAAGGGGAGGTGTGTGGGGACTGGAGGGAGACACAGAGAATGGGAGCGGTGTTGGGATGAAAGGGGGTTACAGAGAAGGAATTGTGTGGGGACCGGTGGGCATTACAGAGAAGGGAGAGGTGTGTGGGGACTGGTTACAGAGAAGGGGAGAGATGTGGGTAATGGAGGGCATTATAGAGAAGGGGAAGTGTGTGGGGATTGGGAGGGGTTACAGAGAAGGGGAGGTATGTGGGGCTGGAGGGGGGTTACAGAGAAGGGGAGGGGCGTGGGGACTGAAGGGTGTTACAGGGAAGGGGAGGTGTGTGGGGACTGGGAGGGGTTACAGTGAAGGGGAGGTGCATGGGGACTGGAGGGGGGTTACAAAGAAGGGGAGGTGTGTTGGGCAGGAGGGTGTTACAGAGAAGGGGAGGAGTGTGGGGACTGGAGGCCATTATTGAGATGGAGAAGTGTATGGGGACTAGAGGGCATTACAAAAAAGGGGAGGTGTGTGGGGACTGGTTACAGAGAAGGGGAGAGTTGTGGGGATTGGTGTGGTTATAGAAAAGGGGAGGGGTGTGGGGACTGAAGGGTGTTACAGGGAAGGGGAGGTGTGTGGGGACTGGGAGGGCTTACAGTGAAAGGGAGGTGCGTGGGGACTGGAGGGGGTTACAAAGAAGGGGAGGTGTGTTGGGCAGGAGGGTGTTACAGAGAAGGGGAGGGGTGTGGGGACTGGAGCTGGTTACAGAGAAGGGGAGGGGTGTGAGGATGAGAGGAGGTTACAGAGACAAGGAGGCATGTTGGGGACCGGAGTAGGCTACAGAGACAGGAAGGATGTAGGTGACTGGAGAGGGTTTTACAGGGAGAAGGAGGGGTATAGTTGTGCTGAGGGGGTTACAGGGACAGGGAGAGGTATCGGGGACCAGAGGGGGTTACAGCTACAGGGAGAGGTGTAGGGGAATGAAGGGAGTAACAGAGACAGGGAGAGGTGTAGGGGACCGGAGGGGGATACAGAGACAGGGAGTGGTATTGGGGACCGGAGTGGGTTTCAGAGACAGGAAGGGTGTAGGTGACTGGAGTGGGTTTCAGAGACAGGAAGGCTGTAGGTGACTGGAGTGGGATTACAGTGAAGGGTGTAGGGGACAGGAAGGGTTATAGGTGTCCCAAGGGGTTACAGGGACAGGGAGAGGTATAGGGGATCGGAGGGGGTTACAGATAGAGGGAGAGGTGTATGGGACCGGAGGGGGTTACAGATACAGGGAGGGTTGTTGAGGAACGGAGGGGATTACAGTGACAGGGAGAGGTGTTGGGGACTGGAGGTGGTTACAGAGACAGTGAGGTGTGTAGGGGACCGGAGGGTGTGACAGGGACAGGGAGGGTTGTTGGGGAATGGAGGGGGTTACAGTGACAGGGAGGAGTGTAGGGGGCTGGAGGGGGATATAGAGACTGGGATTGGTGTAGGGGAACAGAGAGGGATACAGAGACAGGGATGGGTGTAGGGGGTTATAGAGGCAAGGAGGTATGCAGGGGACTGGGTGGGGGTTACAGAGACAAGGAGGCATGTTGGGGACCGGAGTGGGCTACAGAGACAGGAAGGGTGTAGGTGACTGGAGTGGGATTACAGTGAAGGGTGTAGGGAACATAAGGGGTTTACAGAGACATGGAGGGGTGTAAGTGTCCCAAAGGGGTTACAGGGACAGAGAGTGATATAGGGGACCGGAGGGGGTTACAGATACAGGGAGGGGTGTAGGGGACTGGAGGGAGTTACAGAGACAGGGAGAGGTGTAGGGGACCGGAGGGTGTTACAGATACAGGGAGAGGTGTTGGGGACTGGAGGGGGTTACAGAGACAGTGAGGTGTGTAGGGGACCGGAGGGTGTGACAGGGACAGGGAGGGTTGTTGGGGAATGGAGGGGGTTACAGTGACAGGGAGGAGTGTAGGGGACTGGAGGGGGATATAGAGACTGGGAGTGGTGTAGGGGAACTGAGGGGGATACAGAGACAGGGATGGGTGTAGGGGGTTATAGAGGCAAGGAGGTATGCAGAGGACTGGAGGTGGTTACAGAGACAAGGAGGCATGTTGTGTACCGGAGTGGGCTACAGAGACAGGAAGGGTGTAGGTGACTGGAGGGGGTTTTACAGGGACAAGGAGGGGTATAGTTGTGCTGACGGGGTTACAGGGACAGGGAGATGTATCGGGGACCGGAGGGGGTTACAGGTTCAGGGAGAGGTGTAGGGGAATGAAGGGAGTAACAGAGACAGGGAGAGGTGTAGGGGACCAGAGGGGGTTACAGGGACAGGAAGGGGTGTAGGAGACTGGAGGGGGTTACAGAGACAAGGAGAGGTGTAGGGGACCAGAGGGGTTTACAGGGACAAGGAGGGGTGTAGGGGACCAGAGGGAGCTACAGGGAAGGGTGTAGGGAGGAGTTTACAGGACAGGGAGGGTTGTAGGGGACTGGAGGGGGTTATAGAGACAGGAAGAGGTGCAGGGAACCGGAGTGGATTACAGTGAAGTGTGTAAGGGACCGGAGGAGGTTACAGAGAAGGGTGTAGGTGACTGGAGGGGATTGCAGAGACAGAGAGGGGCGTACGGGACTGGCGTGGGTTACAGAGACAGGGACGAGTATATGGGACTGGAGCGGGATATAGAGACAGGGAGGGTTGTAGGAGACTGGAGGGGGTTACAGAGAGAGGGAGGGGTGTGGGAAATGGAGGGCGTTATAGAGAAGGGAGGTGTGTGGGGATTGGGAGGGGTTACAGAGAAGGGGAGGTATGTGGGGCTGGAGGGGGGGTTACAGAGAAGGGGAGGTGTGTTGGGCAGGAGAGTGTTACTCAGAAGGGAAGTGGTGTGGGGACTGGAGGGCATTACAGAGAAGGGGAGGGATGTGGGCTGGAGGGGGGTTACAGAGAAGGGGAGGTTTGTGGGTACTGGAGGGGGTCACAGAGAAGGGGAGGAGTGTGGAGACTGGAGGGGGGTTACAGAGAAGGGGAGGTGTGTGGGGACTGTTGGGAGATACAAAGAATGGGAGCGGTGTGGGGATTAAAGGGGGTTACAGAGAAGGAAGTGTGTGGGGACTGGAGGGCATTACAGAGAAGGGGGAGATGTGTGGGGACTGGTTACAGAGAAGGGGAGAGATGTGGGGAATGGAGGGGAATGGAGATGTGTGGGGACTGGTTACAGAGAAGGGGATGTGTGTGGGGATTGGGAGGGGTTACAGAGAAGGGGAGGTATGTGGGGCTGGAGGGGGGTTACAGAGAAGGGGAGGGGTGTGACAGAGAAGGGGAGGGGTGTGGGGACTGAAGGGTGTTACAGGGAAGGGGAGGTGTGTGGGGATTGGGAGGGGTTACAGTGAAGGGGAGGTGCATGGGGACTGGAGGGTGGTTACAAAGAAGGTGAGGTGTGTTGGGCAGGAGGTTGTTACAGAGAAGGGGAGGAGTGTGGGGACTGGAGGCCATTATTGAGATGGAGAAGTGTATGGGGACTGGAGGGCATTACAGAAAAGGGGAGGTGTGTGGGGACTGGTTACAGAGAAGGGGAGAGTTGTGGGGATTGGTGTGGTTATAGAGAAGGGGAGGGGTGTGGGGACTGAAGGGTGTTACAGGGAAGGGGAGGTGTGTGGGGACTGGGAGGGGTTACAGTGAAGGGGAGGTGCGTGGGGACTGGAGGGGGGTTACAAAGAAGGGGAGGTGTGTTGGTCAGGAGAGTGTAACTGAGAAGGGAAGTGGTGTGGGGACTGGGGGGCATTACAGAGAAGGGGAGGGGTGTGGGGCTGGAGGGGGGTTACAGAGAAGGGGAGGTGTGTGGGGACTGGAGGGGGTCACAGAGAAGGGGAGGAGTGTGGAGACTGGAGGGGGGGTTACAGAGAAGGGGAGGTGTGTGGGGACTGGAGGTAGATACAGAGAATGGGAGCGGTGTTGGGATGAAAGGGGGTTACGGAAAAGGAGGTGTGTGTGGACTGGAGGGCATTACAGAGAAGGGGGAGGTGTGTGGGGACTGGTTACAGATATGTGGGTAATGGAGGGCATTATAGAGAAGGGGAAGTGTGTGGGGATTGGGAGGGGGGTTACAGAGAAGGGGAGGTGTGTGGGGACTGAAGGGTGTTACAGGGAAGGGGAGGTGTTTGGGTGCTGGGAGGGGTTACAGTGAAGGGGAGGTGCATGGGGACTGGAGGGGGGTTACAAAGAAGGGGAGGTGTGTTGGGCAGGGTGGTGTTACAAAGAAGGGGAGGAGTGTGGGGACTGGAGGCCATTATTGAGATGGAGAAGTGTATGGGGACTGGAGGGCATTACAGAAAAGGGGAGGTGTGTGGGGACTGGTTACAGAGAAGGGGAGAGTTGTGGGGATTGGTGTGGTTATAGAGAAGGGGAGGTGTGTGGGGACTGAAGGGTGTTACAGGGAAGGGGAGGTGTTTGGGTGCTGGGAGGGGTTACAGTGAAGGGGAGGTGCATGGGGACTGGAGGGGGGTTACAGTGAAGGGGAGGTACGTGGGGACTGGAGGGGGGTTACAAAGAAGGGGAGGTGTGTTGGGCAGGAGGGTGTTACAGAGAAGGGGAGGGGTGTGGGGACTGGAGCTGGTTACAGAGAAGGGGAGGGGTGTGGGGATGAGAGGAGGTTACAGAGAAGGAGAATTGTCTGGGGACTGGAGGGCATTACAGAGATGGGGAGGTGTGTTGGGACTAGGGACTGGTTGCAGAGAAGGGGAGAGATGTGGGGATTGGAGGGGTTATAAAGAAGGGTAGGTGTGTGGGGACTGGAGGGGGATACAAAGAAGGGGAAGGATGTAGGGACTGGAGGTGATTACAGATGAGGAGAGGTGTGTGAGGACTGGAGGGGATACAGAGAAGGGGAGGGGTGTGGGGATGTGAAGGGGTTACCGAGAATTAGAGACGTGTGGGGACTGGAGGGGTTACAGGGAAGAGTAAACGTGTGATTTGGAGGGGTTACAGAGAAGGGATGGCATGTAGGGGAGCGGAGGGGGTAACAGGGAAGGATGTAGGGGACCGGAGGGGGTTACAGGGACAGGGAGGGGTGTAGGGGACTGGAGGGGGTTACAGGGAAATGGAGGGGTGTCGGAGTCCGAAGGGGGTTACAGAGGTAGGGTGCGGTGCAGTGGACTGGAAGTGGTTACAGAGTAGGGTGTAGGAGACTGGAGGGGGTTACAGAGACAGGGAGGGTTGTAGGGGACCGGAGGGGGATACAAAGATGGGGAGGGAGCGGAGGGGGATATAGAGACAGAGAGGGGTGTAGGGAACCAGAAGGGGATACAGAGATGGGGAGGGGTGTAGGGGAATAGAGGGGGGATACAGAGACGTGGAGGGGTGCAGGGTCTCGAGGGGGTAACAGGGAAGGGTGTAGGGGACCGGAGGGAGTTACAGAGACAGGGAGGGGTGTAGGGGTCCGGAGTGGGTTACAAGGATAGGGAGAGGTGTAGGGGACCGGAGGGGTGGGGGTGTTACAGATACATGGAGAGGTGTAGGGTACCGGAGTGGGTTACAGGGACAGGGAGGGGTGTAGGAGACTGAAGGGGGTTACAGAGACAGGGAGCGGTGTAGGGGAGCGAAGGGGGTTACAGAGACAGGGAGAGGTTTAGGGGTCTGGAGGGGGTTACAAGGAAGGCTGAAGTGGACCGGAGAGTGTTACAGAGACAGTGAGAGGTGTAGGGGTCCAGAGGGAATTACAGGGAAGGGTGTAGCTTACAGGAAGGCGTGACAGAGACAGGGAGGGGTGTAGGGGACCGGAATAGGTTACTGAGACAGGCAAGGGTGTAGGGGACCGAAGGGGTTTACAGGTACAGGGAGTGTTGTAGGGGGCCGGAGGCGGTTACAGAGACGGGGAGATATGTGAGGAATAAAGTGGATGTTAGAGAAAGAGAGGTGTGTGTGGACTGGAGGGTGTTAGAGAAGGGGAGGCGTGTAGGGACTGGAGGGTGTTACAGAGAAGGGGACATGTCTCTGGGGACTGGAGGGGGTTACAGAGAAGAAAACGTGTCTCTGGGGACTGGAGGGGGTTACAGAGAAGGGGACGTGTCTCTGGGGACTGGAAGGGCCTACAGAGAATGGGAGGTGTGTGGGGACTGGACGGTGTTACAGAGAAGGGGATGTGTCTCTTGGGTCTGGAGGGTGTTACAGAGAAAGGGAGGGTTTTGGGGATTGAAGGAGATTAAAAAGGGGAGGTGTATTGGGACTGGATGGGTTTACAGCGAAGGAGAGGGGTATCGGGAATGAAGGGGTTATAGAGTTAGGAAGGCGTGTTGGAATTGGATAGGGTTACAGAGATGGGAAGGTGTGTGAGGATTGTCGGGCATTATAGAGAAAGGGATGTGTCTGTGAGGACTAGAGGGGGGGTTACAGAGAAGGGGAGGTGTGTTTGGACTAGAGGGGGTTACAGGGAAGCAAAGGCATGTGGGGACTGGAGGGGTTTACAGAGAAGGGGAGGTGTTTGGGGACTGGAGGGTGGTTACAGAGAAGGGGAGGGGTGTCGGGACTGGAGGGGGTTACTGAGAAGCGGAGGTTTTTTGGGACTAGAGGTAATTTCAGATGTGGGGATCAGGCTGTGGTTGTGGGTGGGGTAGTGTGCGATCCGGACGGGGTTACAAAGACAGAGGACTGTGGAGACCGAAGTGAGTTTGCAGTATGAGGTCAGAGGGTATAACGTGAGTGTCAGAGTTCATCAGGTCAAGGTCATGGTGTACCAGGCAGCACATTAATTGTCACCAGCTGTGGGGACTCACCACACAGTTTGGCTTCTGCGTTTAACTTCAGAAGATTTCTGTAGAGTCAAGGTGGGGATTCCGACTGACCCTCTGGAGGGTCCCGGCTGAGGGCAGCTCCCATCCTTATCCTGTAGTGGAGAGAAGTGCAGGTTACACCAGAGGTGTCTCAGTCACCCAGAGTTGCTCCTGACAACACCCTCCCCGCTCTCCCATCCCCAACCTCCCCCTCTACAGCTTGACCCCTGCAACCCCCCTCACCTGACGCCCCACCCATCTCTCCACAGCCCAACCTGATCTCTCTCCCAGCCCCCTCGCAGCCTGTCCTGAAGCCTCCCCCACTCCTCATCCTACGGCTACAACCCCCTCCCTGTTACTCACCCCCCACTCCCCATGACCGCCTTCCTGCCCCCCACTGCCCAACCCACCCTGAGCTTTGCCCTGCAGCATGACCCCCCCCCCCCAACAGCTCATCTCCCGCGATGTTGGGGTATGGTTTTTTTTTTTTTACACACAGAGAGTAGTGGGTGCCTGGAATCCATTGCCGGGGGCGGTGGTGGAGGCTGGTACAATGAGGACATTTTAAAAACTCTTAGACAGGCACATGGATGAAAGAAGACGGTTATTGGTGGGAGGTGGGGAAGGTTTAATTTGTTGAGTTGGTTTGTATTGGTTGGCACAGCTTTGTGGGCGAAGGGTCTGCAGTTCGATGTCATATTCTATGTTCTATGCATATTGAATGCCATGGACAGAGTAGATGTAGAAAGGTTGTTTCCCACAGTGGGAAGAATCTAGAACAAGAGGGAACATCTTCAGGATTGAAGTGTGCCCACTTAGAACAGAGATGTGGAGGAATTTTTTTTAGCCAGAGGGTGGTGAATCAGTGGAATTTGTTGGTCCGGGCAGTTGTGGAGGCCAAGTTGTGTGTATTGAAGGCAGAGATTGATAGGTTCTTGATTAGCCAGGTCAAAGGTTACGGGGAGAAGGCTTGGCAGGGGAGGGGGGCTGAGTGGGAGAATAGATCAACTCATAATTAAATGACGGGGCAGACTCAATGGGCTGAATAGCCTGTTTCTGTTCCTATGTCTTATGGTCTTTATAAAATCACAAGATATTGATAGGGTGGATGGTCAGAGTCTTTTCACCAGGATATAAAATGTCACAGATACCAGAGGCCACATGTTTAAGGTGAGGGGGAGATTTTCCCCCACGGATTGGTGGGTACCTGGAACGGGGCAATGATGGAAGCAGATAGAAGTGCAGCTTCCAGATGGATACATGAAAGATTTACATGGATCATGGTCATATGGATCACAAAATAAATATTGTACTGCCGGCAGGGCTGCCAGTGGTGCAGACCCAGGGGAGTGAGGACACAGCTCTACTCTGAATGACAACAGCTCCGTCCAGGCATTAACCAGCCTGTCAGGGGAGCTGACGGCGTTTCTAAACTAAAATCCTGCAATCTCGGGGGGGGGGGGGGGGCTGTGCCCACGATGGTGGCATCTGCATTTGGTGCAGGGCATCAGAAACGGGAAGAACCTCCCCCCTCCACCCCCACTGAGAAGGAGTAGAGGAAACTACCCTACAGGATGGTATCCACGCCAGTGGACCAGCGAGGGGCTCAGCTGCTGAGGAACCCCCCCCCCCACAGGCCACGGGGGTGGGGAAACGTAGTCAGGGGAACTACACAGGCTGCGAGTTGCCGGACACTGGCTCACGGGAGCCAGGTATCGGAGCTGTGGGCAAGGATGGGCTCCCAAAGGGCTGAGGGCTTCCGGATGGTGTCAGGGGGTCTGGAGCTGGAGCTTGGGTGGCTGATGGATCGAACAGGAGTCTATGAAGCTGCAGAGGATACGGGAGGGCTGGAAGCGAATCCACGGGCACTCGGTGACTCTGAAGGGACTCTCTTACTGTGAGGGGCACTGGGCAACAATAATGCTGACTCTTTGCCTTCTGGCAGGCAGAAGGCAATCTTGTGTAATATTACACATTCTGTACTATTACTTGACAATAGAAGAATCTTGAATCTTAAATTTTAGTTTAAGTTGTGGTCTACGTCCAATTCTCCCTCTGGGTGGCAGAGAGTTCACAAACCAGTGTTGAGTACACAAGTGGGCCACAGGTGTACAAGGGCGGATCGTCCTCCTCACCCACGGGGTTCAGTCGATCTGGCAGGACACACACAGAAAAGTCAAATCCGGCCTCACCCCACCCCCCACCCCGACCTCTGCCGAGGCTCTCACACCTCTCCAACAGTTCAGGAAGTGAACCCTCGTCTTGTACCAACTCCCAGACTCACTGGGCCCAGTCTATTCAGACATTTCACTTCCCAACACATGCCCCTCAGTGGGCTCCATCTTTGCCTAAGGTTGGTTTCCAACTTTTGCTGAGAATCCATCAACATGACCCATTCCTCCGCCCTTCCCACTGTATTTGTCAGGTGTTTCTAGAATGTTCTACCTTTCTTTCCCCTGGCCTGGTTTGTTAGTTCTTTCAGGCCACTGGGCTGTATGCCCTCCAACTGGAGCACAGTTACACAATGTGCTGCTCCTTCCCGGGATGGTCATCACACGGTGATGACCTCATGGGTTCTGCTCTCCTTCAGAGGGGACAGCTACATCCAGGAAGAGGCTGGAGGGGAGGGGAGAATCTGATCTGTGGTCAGAGACCGGGAAGGATGGAGAATGAGAGCTGTAACCTCAGGCAATCTCTCACTCGGGAAATGTGTGGTCAGCTACCAAGCTCCGCTTGTCCCTGAGTCACATTGAACAGAGCTGAACAGGTTGACTCCACTGGGTCAAATCTCCAAAGCTGCAGTGAAATTTGCTGATGAGGGAAACATTTGTGGCAGGCTGCGGTCTCGGGAAGGTGAGAGACAGGACTCGGAAAGGCAGATATTGGGCAGGTGGGAGATAACGAAGTGTTGGGGTGAGCTGATTGCGTCTGGCAGGAAAGCAGAACTGTGCCTGAACAGAGTTGGCTAAGGCAGAAGCACCTCCCACCCTAACTACTCCGGAGAAACCGGATGGGGGCTTGACAACTCGGGGAAATCTTGCTCCAAATCTTGGCACATTGGTTATCCCCTTGTCCCGTCCCTTACGTTGGAGGTGCTGGGCTCACTCCTGTGGTTGGAGCCGAGATGAGTGAGAGAAGATCTTATTGAACAGTTTGAAATTCTGAAAGGATGGATGTTCTGCAGGCTATTAATGTCTGCCTTCAAGGGGGCACCGGGAGCGTGCAGGACAAGTAGGGTGGGGGAAGAGATAGAGAATGGTGGGGGGAGGGATAGAGAATGGTGGGGGGGTAGAGTGTGAGGTGGAGGAAAAAGGGGGTTGGGAGAAATAAGGGGAAGGGGCAAGGGAGGGGCAGAGGGTGGTAGGGGAGAAAGGGAGTTGGGGAGACAGAGAAAAGGCAGAAGGAGGTGCGGATAGACAGTGAGGGGGAAAATGTGGGGAGAGATGGGGATGGGGTGGAAGGGAAAAGGGATGGGGAGACAGAGAAGACACAAAGGGGATTACAGAAGACAGGATGGAGAGAGAGGGGTTGGGAGAGAGACAGTGGGATGGAAATAGAGGGGGGAAGGGCGAGAGAGAGCAGGGGAGAGATGGGGGTATGGACAGAGGCGGTAGGTGAGAGACAGAGGAGGTGGGAGAGTGAAAGGGTTAAAGAGACAGACAGGGGTGGGGAGGGTGACAGAAGAGTGTAAGTAGAGATAGAAAGTGATGGGAGACAAGAGGTGGGTGGGGGAAGAGGAGAAGTGGTGGGTGTGTACACGGAGATGTGGGAGTGGTAACTGGGATTTAATGGGCCACAGGACTGAGTAACTTTGCAGTCACGCGTAGGGAATACCTCACCGCATATCTGTCATCTTGCCACTCCCACCCGACACCTGTCCACCCCACTCCCCCAGCACCCACCGGCTCACACCCAACACCATGTCTCCATCTCTCCCCCCTTCTCACATCCCCAATTTCCCACTCAACCCTCCCCCACCACATTCCTTCTCATTTCCAACCCTACCCACTCACACTCCCCAGATCTCTCACCGCACTCCCATCTCACATTCCCTGGAACCCCATCACCCTACTCTGACCTGGGGGGTGAAACAGGACTCGCGTTTACCAGCACAGTCAGTGCACAGAATGGGCACAATCAGGACAAACCTCATGGAGACCAGTTCCTTTGCTAGGAGACTGGGGATGGCAGAATGACCCAGTGCTGGGGATGGGAAGCAGGGATCTGATACAGGGGAAACAAATCAGGGATCTGGTGCTGGGGGAGAAGGGAATCCATTTCCAGGGGCAGGAGAGGTGATCTGATGAGGAGACGGAATTGGGTACTGGGAATAGGAGCAGAAATCAGGTATTGGAGAGGAGAAGGGATCAGGTACTGGGGAGGAAAGGGATTCAGGTACTGGGGAAGTGAGCAGGGATTCTGTACAGGGGAGAGTTCAGTGAGCAGGTCATAGGGGAGAAAGCTGAGATCAGGTACCAGGGGAGAGAGCAGGGATCAAGTACCAGGGAAAGGGATGGGATCTGGTACCAGAGGAGAGAGCAGGGATCTGGTACTGAGGAGGAAATAGGGATCAGGTACCTGAGAGAGAGCAGGCATCTGATAATGGGAGAAACCAAGGATCAGATACCAGGGAGAGAGGTGGATCTGGTACTGAGGAGAAAGTGGGGATTCAGTACTAGGGGAGAGCAGGAATCCGGTACTGGTGGAGAGTATGTGGAATCTGGTACCAGAGGAAGTATGTGGAGATCCAATAGCAGGGGTTGTGCAGGGATCTAGTACCATGAGAATGGGGATCTTGTACTGTGAGCGTGGGAGTGAGGATCCTACAATGGTCAGAGTGTATGGATTGGGTAGCTGGGGATAGAGCAGGGATCTGGTACCAGAGAGGGGGAAGGGATCCAGTGCCAGAGGAGAGAACCAGGGATCAGGTACTGGGGAGAGAGCAGGGATCCGTTATGGAGAGTGTGTGGGATTTGGTACCAGATGAAGCACATGGAGATCCAATAGCAGGGAGTGCGCAGGGATCCAGTATGATAGTAATTTTGATCCTGAATTGTGAGTATGGGAGTGGGGATCCTGTAGTGGTGAGATTGTATGGATTGGGTAGCTGGGGAGAGAGCAGGGATCTGGTACTGGGGAGGGCTTGGATCCACTAGTGGAGGGGATAACAGAGAAGGGGGGTGTGCATGGGGATCTGGGGGGAGAGAGAGAGAGAGAGAGAGAGAGAGGAAGGAAGGAAGGAAGGAAGGAAGGAAGGAAGGAGAGGGGATCTGGTACACAAAGGAGAGAGCCTGGATTTGGTACCAGGAGTGAGTGGGGTTCCAGTACCAGGGAGAGAGCTGGGAACTAGTCCCTGAAGAGACACTGGGGATCTGGTCCTGGGGAAGAGCATGGATCTTTTCCTAGGGAGAAAGCAGGGATCTAGTACCATGGAGAGAGTGGGGATGTAGTTCTTGGGGAGAAAGCCAAGATCCAGAACCTGGTGAAAGAGCCAGGACCTGATAACGGGGAGAGAGCCAGGATATGGTACAAGAGAGAGAGCTGGATCCAGTACTGGAGAAGAGAGAACTGGGATCTGCTATGTAGGGAGAGAGCTGGGATCCAGTACACAGGGAGGGAGCTGGGATTTGTAACTTGGGAGTGAGTTGGGATCTGGTATCAAGGGAGAGTGGTTATCCAGTACCAGAGAGATAAAGCGTGGATTCAGTACTGGAGAGAAAGGGGGATCCTGTACTGGGGAGAGCAGGGATCCGGAACTAGGGAGAAAATGTATGGATCATGTACTGAGGAGAAAGTGGGGATCTGGTATTAGGGAGAAGTCGCACCTGGGGAGAGAGCAGGGATCTGGTTCTGGAGAGGGAGAGTGGTGATCCGGTACCAGGGTGAGAGCGGGGGTTCTGGTACCCAGGGAGAGAACTGGGATCCAATACCCAGAGAGAGAGAGCCAGGATCAAGAACTGGGGAAGGAGTCGGGATCTGGTACTGGGAAAAGATAATGGTGATCCGGTACTGGTAATGGGGGGGGGGGTGTTTCCAGTACTGGGAAGAGAATGCATGGATTGTACACTGGGGAGAAAGCAGGGATTCAGTACCAGGGAGACGGAGCCTGGATCTGGTCCCAGGAGCACAAGAGAGAGAGAGAGAGAGAGAGAGAGAGAGAGAGAGAGAGAGAGAGAGATATCTGGTAGAGAGAGAGAGTGGGGATCTGGTAGTGAGGGAGAAAGTGGGGCATCTGGTCCCAAGTAGAGAGCAGAGATCCAGTACCTGGGGAAAGAGCCAGGAGAGAGGAGGTATCTGGTTCCCACGGAGATCTGGTACCAGAGAGGGGGAAGGGTCTAGAATGAGGGGAGAGTGTGGGGATCTGCTACCAAGGGAGAGGGTAGGGATTCAGTCCTGGGGGAGAGTGCTGGTGTCCAGTAGCAGGGAGAGTGCAGGGAGGATGGTTCAGTTCCTGGGGAGAGAACAGAGGTCCCAGGAAGAGATAAAGATCTTGAACCTGGGGGAAAGAGCTGGAATCTGGTTAACTGGGAATAAAACTAGGATCCTGTACTGGGGAGAGGGCTGGGATCTGGTACCCAGGAGAAAGTCAGGATCTGTTACCACTGGAGAGTGGTGACCCGGTACCAGGAAGAGAGAGCATAGATCCAGTACTGGGGAGAGAATGGGGATCCAGTCCCGGGGAGAAGTGGGGATCCTGAACTGGGGATGAAAGTGGGCGTGTCCAGTACTATAACTGGGGGAGAGAGTGGGGAATCTTGCCCAGGTAGAGAGCAGAGATCCAGTATTAAGGAGAGAATTGGTATCTAGATCCAGAGGAGAGAGCAGGGAACTGGTACCAGGGAGAGAGGCAGGATCTGGTATCCAGTGAGAGAGCTAGGATCTGGAACCAGGAAGAGAAAGTGGTGATCCAGTACTAGAGAGAAATCTAGGGAGGAATCTAGTGATGGGGTTGGAGTACGTGGATCATGTATGGGGAGAAAGCAGGGATCCAGTACTGTGGATAGAGTGGGTCTGGTACTGGGGAGTCTGGATCTGGTTCCAAGAGAGAAGGGGAGATCCAGTACTGAGGAAAAGAGTGCTGATCTAGCACTGAGGGAGAGAGTGGGAATCCATTCCTGAGGGAGATCTGGTACAATGAGAGAGGAGGGATCCAGTACTGTGGGAGAGAGAGCAGGGATCCAGCTCAGGGGAGAGCATGGATCCAGTACCGTGGAGAGAAAATGAAGATCTGGGACTGATGGAGAGAGCAGGCATCCAGTACCAGGGGAGAGAACAGGGATCCAGTACCGTGGAGAAAAAGTGAGGATCTGGCTCTGAGGGAGAGACCAGGGATCCAGAACTGTGGAGAGAAAGTGAGGATCTGGTACTAATGGAGAGAAAGTGAGGATCTGGTACTGAGGGAGATAGCAGGGATCCAGTACCATAGAAAAAATGAGGATCTGGTATTGAGAGAGAGAGCATGGACCTGATTCAAAGGAAGAGTGAGTAGGAATCCAGTACCAAGGAGAAAGTGAGGATCTGGTATTGAGAGAGAGAGAGCATGGACCTGATTCAAGGGAAGAGTGAATAGGAATCCAGTTCCAAGGGAAAGAGTTGAGATCTGATCATGGGAAAAAGCCAGGATCCAGTCCCAGGGAGAGGGCGGGTATCTGGTACTGGGGAGAGAGCAGGGATATGGTACTAGAGAGAACCTGGATCCAGACTAGAGAAGAGAGCAGGGTTCCAGTACCAGGGGAAAGAGCAGGGATCTAGTACTGTGGAGAAAGTGAGGATCTGGTATGGAGGGAGAGAGCAGGGATTCAGTGCCAGGGGAGAGCACAGGGATCCAGTACCATGGAGAAAGTGAGGATCTGGTACTCAGGGAGAGACCAGGGATCCAGAACTGTGGAGAGAAAGTGAGGATCCAGTACCATGGAGAGAACATGAGGATCTGGTAGTGTGGGAGAGAGCAGGGATCCAGTACCATGGAAAGAAAGTGAGGATCTGGTACTGAGAAAGGGCAAGCAGGAATCCAGTACCAGGGGAGAGAAAGTGAGGATCTGGTACTGTGGGAGAGAGCAGGGATCCAGTACCATGGAAAGAAAGTGAGGATCTGGTGCTGAGAAAGAGCAAGCAGGGATCCAGTACCAGTGGAGAGAGCAGGGATCTAGTACCAGTGGAGAGAGCAGGGATCTAGTAGCAGTGGAGAGAGCAGGGATCTAGTACCAGTGGAGAGAGCAGGGATCCAGTACCAGGGGAGAAAAAGTGAGGATCTGATACTGAGGGAGAGAGCAGGGATCCAGAACCATGGAAAGAAAGTGAGGATCTGGTACTAAGAAAGAGCAAGCAGGGATCCAGTACCAGGTGAGAGAGCAGGGGCCGAGTACCGTGGTGAAAGTGAGGATCTGGTATTGAGGGAGAGAGCATGGACCTGATTCAAGGGAAGAGTGAGTAGGAATCCAGTACCGTGGAGAAAGTGAGGATCTGGTATTGAGGGAGAGAGCATGGACATGATTCAAGGGAAGAGTGAGTAGGAATCCAGTACCAAGGGAAAGAGTTGAGATCTGATCATGGGAAAAAGCCAGGATCCAGTCCCGGGGAGAGTGCGGGTATCTGGTACCGGGGAGAGAGCAGGGATATGGTACTAGAGAGAACCTGGATCCAGTACTGGAGAAGAGAGCAGGGTTCCAGTATCTGGGGAGAGAGCTGTGATCTGGTATCACAGCTGAAAGCCAGGATCCAATACAGGGAGCGAGCTAGGATACAGTCTTAGAGGAGAGAGCAGGGATAGAGTCCTGGAGGAGGGGATGTTGATGGAGTGGGGGAGAGTGGTGATCCGGTTCCGGGGAGAGAGAGCAAGGATCCTGTAGTGGGTGAATAGCACAGTTTATCTGGTAGTGAGATAAAGATGGAATTGGTACTGAGAGTGCGGGGATCTGGTAATGGGGAAGAGTGGAGATATGGTATTTGGGGAGAGAGTGTGGATCCGGTCCCGGGGAGTGTGGGGGGTGGGGGGGGGGAAGAGCTGGAATTGGTACCAAGGGAGAGAGCAAGAGCTGGACCTTGCAGAGAGAGCTGGGATCTGATCTCAGGGGAGAGAGCAGGGATTCGGTCCCAGGAAGAGAGTGGGGTTCCAGTAATTGGGGAGTGAAATATGGTATCAGGGAGAGAGTGAAGATCCAGTACCATTGAGAACAGGGAGAAATCCAGAATTGGTTCCAAGGAAGAAAGGGAGAGAGCCAGGATCCAGTATCAGAGAGAGAGAGAGCAGGGATCTGGTACCAAAGAGAGAGCAGGGATAGAGTACTGGGGGAAAGAACAGGGATACAGTCCCAGAGGGAGAGGGGGGTGATGATGGGATGGGGGGAAAGGGGGGATGATAGAGGAATTAGGGGATATGGGGAGAAGGCAGGTAGGTGGAGTTAGGTCATAAATTAGATCAGCCATGATCGTATTGAATGGCGGAGCAGGCTCGATGGGCCATTTTTGGTCTACTCCTGTACCTACTTCCTATGTTCTATGTTCAAGAGAGCAGGGATCCGGTAGTGGGGAACAGAGTATGGATACGGTACTAGGGGTTTGGAAGTGGGGGAGAGAGGGAATCTTGTTCTGGGGAAGAGAGAGGGGATCTGGTCTTGGGGAGAGAGCAGGGATCTGTAGTGGGGAGAGAGCTGGAGTTAGTACTAAGAGAGAGAGTGTGATCTGGACCCAGTGGAGAGAGCTGGTCCCAGGGAGAGGAGGATTCAGTCCTGGGGAAGAGAGCAGGGATCTGGTTTTGGGGAGAGAGTGGGATATGGTATCAGGGAGAGCGTGAGGATCCAGTACTGGAGGAAGAAAGCTGGAATAGGTACCAATGGAGAAAGCAGGGACCCAGACCCAGAGGAGAGAGCTGGGATCTGATACTTGGGGAGAGAGTGGGGATATGGTACTGGGGAGAGCAGGGATCTGGTAGTGGGGGAGAAAGGGGATCTAGTTCCTGGGGAGAGGGGGGATTCAGTCCCGGGCAGAGAGCAGGGATCCAGTAGTGGGGGAGGGGGATCCAGACCTGGGGAGAAAGCAGGGATCTGGTACCAGAGAGGGGGGGGGCAGGGATCCAGTACTTAGAGTGGGGATCTGGTACCAGTGAGAGAGTGAGGATCTGGTACCAGGGGAGAGAGTGGGGATCTGGTACCAGGGGAGAGAGTGGGGATCTGGTACCAGGGGAGAGAGCAGGGATCTGTAGTGGGGAGAGAGCTGGAGTTAGTACTAAGAGAGAGAGTGTGATCTGGACCCAGTGGAGAGAGTGGAGATCTGATACCAGGGAAGAGAGTGGGGATCTGATACCAGGGAAGAGAGTGGGGATCTGGTAGTGAGGGAGAAAGTGGGGCATCTGGTCCCAAGTAGAGAGCAAAGATCCAGTACCTGGGGAAAGAGCCAGGAGAGAGGAGGTATCTGGTTCCCACGGAGAGAGTGGGGGTCCAGAATGAGGGGAGAGTGTGGGGATCTGCTACCAAGGGAGAGAGTAGGGATCCAGTCCTGGGGGAGAGAGCTGGTGTCCAGTAGCAGGGAGAGTGCAGGGAGGATGGTTCAGTTCCTGGGGAGAGAACAGAGGTCCCAGGAAGAGATAAAGATCTTGAACCTGGGGGAAAGAGCTGGAATCTGGTTAACTGGGAATAAAACTAGGATCCTGTACTGGGGAGAGGGCTGGGATCTGGTACCCAGGAGAAAGTCAGGATCTGTTACCACTGGAGAGTGGTGACCTGGTACCAGGAAGAGAGAGCATAGATCCAGTACTGGGGAGAGAATGGGGATCCAGTCCCGGGGAGAAGTGGGGATCCTGAACTGGGGATGAAAGTGGGAGTGTCCAGTACTATAACTGGGGGAGAGAGTGGGGAATCTTGCCCAGGTAGAGAGCAGAGATCCAGTATTAGGGAGAGAATTGGTATCCAGATCCAGAGGAGAGAGCAGGGAACTGGTTCCAGGGAGAGAGGCAGGATCTGGTATCCAGTGAGAGAGCTAGGATCTGGAACCAGGAAGAGAAAGTGGTGATCCAGTACTAGAGAGAAATCAAGGGAGGAATCTAGTGATGGGGTTGGAGTATGTGGATCATGTATGGGGAGAAAGCAGGGATCCAGTACTGTGGATAGAGTGGGTCTGGTACTGGGGAGTCTGGATCTGGTCCCAAGAGAGAAGGGGAGATCCAGTACTGAGGAAAAGAGTGCTGATCTGGCACTGAGGGAGAGAGTGGGAATCCATTCCTGAGGGAGATCTGGTACAATGAGAGAGGAGGGATCTAGTACTGTGGGAGAGAGAGCAGGGATCCAGCTCAGGGGAGAGCATGGATCCAGTACCGTGGAGAGAAAATGAAGATCTGGGACTGATGGAGAGAGCAGGCATCCAGTACCAGGGGAGAGAACAGGGATCCAGTACCGTGGAGAAAAAGTGAGGATCTGGCTCTGAGGGAGAGACCAGGGATCCAGAACTGTGGAGAGAAAGTGAGGATCTGGTACTGATGGAGAGAAAGTGAGGATCTGGTACTGAGGGAGATAGCAGGGATCCAGTACCATGGAAAAAAATGAGGATCTGGTATTGAGAGAGAGAGCATGGACCTGATTCAAAGGAAGAGTGAGTAGGAATCCAGTACCAAGGGAAAGAGTTGAGATCTGATCATGGGGAAAAAGCCAGGATCTAGTCCCAGGGAGAGTGCAGGTATCTGGTACTGGGAAGAGAGCAGGGATATGGTACTAGAAAGAACCTGGATCCAGACTAGAGAAGAGAGCAGGGTTCCAGTACCAGGGGAAAGAGCAGGGATCTAGTACTGTGGAGAAAGTGAGGATCTGGTATGGAGGGAGAGGGCAGGGATCCAGTGCCAGGGGAGAGAACAGGGATCCAGTACCATGGAGAAAGTGAGGATCTGGTACTCAGGGAGAGACCAGGGATCCAGAACTGTGGAGAGAAAGTGAGGATCCAGTACCATGGAGAGAACATGAGGATCTGGTAGTGTGGGAGAGAGCAGGGATCCAGTACCATGGAAAGAAAGTGAGGATCTGGTACTGAGAAAGAGCAAGCAGGAATCCAGTACCAGGGGAGAGAAAGTGAGGATCTGGTACTGTGGGAGAGAGCAGGGATCCAGTACCATGGAAAGAAAGTGAGGATCTGGTGCTGAGAAAGAGCAAGCAGGGATCCAGTACCAGTGGAGAGAGCAGGGATCTAGTACCAGTGGAGAGAGCAGGGATCCAGTACCAGGGGAGAAAAGGTGAGGATTTGGTACTGAGGGAGAGAGCAGGGATCCAGAACCATGGAAAGAAAGTGAGGATCTGGTAATAAGAAAGAGCAAGCAGGGATCCAGTACCAGGTGAGAGAGCAGGGGTCGAGTACCGTGGAGAAAGTGAGGATCTGGTATTGAGGGAGAGAGCATGGACCTGATTCAAGGGAAGTGAGTAGGAATCCAGTACCAAGGGAAAGAGTTGAGATCTGATCATGGGAAAAAGCCAGGATCCAGTCCCGGGGAGAGTGCGGGTATCTGGTACCGGGGAGAGAGCAGGGATATGGTACTAGAGAGAACCTGGATCCAGTACTGGAGAAGAGAGCAGGGTTCCAGTATCTGGGGAGAGAGCTGTGATCTGGTATCACAGCTGAAAGCCAGGATCCAATACAGGGAGCGAGCTAGGATACAGTCTTAGAGGAGAGAGCAGGGATAGAGTCCTGGAGGAGGGGATGTTGATGGAGTGGGGGAGAGTGGTGATCCGGTTCCGGGGAGAGAGAGCAAGGATCCTGTAGTGGGTGAATAGCACAGTTTATCTGGTAGTGGGATAAAGATGGAATTGGTACTGAAAGTGCAGGGATCTGGTAATGGGGAAGAGTGGAGATATGGTATTTGGGGAGAGAGCGTGGATCCGGTCCCGGGGAGTGTGGGGGGTGGGGAAGAGCTGGAATTGGTACCAAGGGAGAGAGCAAGAGCTGGACCTTGCAGAGAGAGCTGGGATCTGATCTCAGGGTAGAGAGCAGGGATTCGGTCCCAGGAAGAGAGTGGGGTTCCAGTAATTGGGGAGTGAAATATGGTATCAGGGAGAGAGTGAAGATCCAGTACCATTGAGAACAGGGAGAAATCCATAATTGGTTCCAAGGAAGAAAGGGAGAGAGCCAGGATCCAGTATCAGAGAGAGAGAGAGAGAGAGAGAGAGCAGGGATCTGGTACCAGAGAGAGAGCAGGGATAGAGTACTGGGGGAAAGAACAGGGATACAGTCCCAGAGGGAGAGGGGGGTGATGATGGGATGGGGGGGAAAGGGGGGATGATAGAGGAATTAGGGGATATGGGGAGAAGGCAGGTAGGTGGAGTTAGGTCATAAATTAGATCAGCCATGATCGTATTGAATGGCGGAGCAGGCTCGATGGGCCATTTTTGGCCTACTCCTGTACCTACTTCCTATGTTCTATGTTCAAGAGAGCAGGGATCCGGTAGTGGGGGAGAGAGATCAGGGATCCAGTAGTGGGGAACAGAGTATGGATATGGTACTGGGGGTTTGGAAGTGGGGGAGAGAGGGAATCTTGTTCTGGGGAAGAGAGAGGCGATCTGGTCTTGGGGAGAGAGCAGGGATCTGTTGAGGGGAGGGAGCTGGAGTTAGTACTAAGAGAGAGTGTGATCTGGACCCAGTGGAGAGAGCTGGTCCCAGGGAGAGGAGGATTCAGTCCTGGGGAAGAGAGCAGGGATCTGGTTTTGGGGAGAGAGTGGGATATGGTATCAGGGAGAGCGTGAGGATCCAGTACTGGAGGAAGAAAGCTGGAACTGGTACCAAGGGAGAGAGCAGGGACCCGGACCCAGACCCAGAGGAGAGAGCTGGGATCTGATACTTGGGGAGAGAGTGGGGATATGGTACTGGGGAGAGCAGGGATCTGGTAGTGGGGGAGAAAGGGGATCTAGTTCCTGGGGAGAGGGGGGATTCAGTCCCGGGCAGAGAGCAGGGATCCAGTAGTGGGGGAGGGGGATCCAGACCTGGGGAGAAAGCAGGGATCTGGTACCAGAGAGGGGGGGGGGGAAAGGGATCCAGTACTTAGAGTGGGGATCTGGTACCAGGGGAGAGAGTGGGGATCTGGTACCAGGGGAGAGAGTGGGGATCTGGTACCAGGGGAGAGAGTGGGGATCTGGTACCAGGGGAGAGAGTGGGGATCTGATACCAGGGAAGAGAGTGGGGATCTGGTAGTGAGGGAGAGAGCTGAAATTGGTACTGGGGGGAGAGAGTGGGGATCCAGACCCAGGGAAGTGAGCCAGTATCTGGTACCAGTGAGAGAGAACAGGGATCCAGTACTTAGAGAGAGAGTGGGGATACGTTACTGGGGAGAGTGAGGATCTGGTACCAGGGGAGAGAGCGGTAACTGGTACTGGGGGAGGTGGATAGCAGGGATCTGGTCCCAGGGAAAGAATGAGGATCCAGACCTGGAGGAAAGAGAGGCAATCTGGTACTGGAGAAAGAGAGGGGGGTTATGGTACGGGGAGAGAATGGGGGATATGGTACTTGGGGAAGAGAACAGGGATCCGGTAGTGCGGAGAGAGATAGAATTGGTACTGAGAGAGTGGAGATCTGGTACTAGGGGAGAGAGCAGGGATACAATACTGGAGAGAGAGTAAGGATCTGATACCAGGGAGAGAGTGGGGATCTGGTAGTGGGGAGAAAGAGAGGATCTGACACTGGGGGATAGAGAGGAGGGATCCAGTCCTAGGGAGAGAGCAGAGATCTGGTTGTGGGGAGAAATAGAGGATCTGGCACTGGAGGAGAGGGCGGGGGGGGGGGGGGGGGGGAGAATCCAGAACCAGGGAGAGTTCGAAGATCTGGTATCAGGGAGATCGATAGTAGGAGAGAGAGGAGGGATCCGGACCTGGGGGAGAGGCAGGGAATCGGGACCCAGGGGAGAGGGGGGATCTGGACCAGGAGGAAAGGGGGATCCAGTAGTGGGGGAAAGAGGGGGATCTGGACCCGAGGGAAATCCAGTAGTGGGGGAGAGGGGGGGGGGGAATCTGGACCTGGGAGGGGGAGAGGGGGAATCTGGACTCGGGGGAAAGAGGGGGATCCGAACCCGGGGTTGGGGTGGGGGGGGGGTAGGAAGAGTCCTGTCCACCGTGTGGTCGGACGGAGCGCTGTCGCTCGCCCCCGACGTCCCGGCCTGCTTGATGCGCGCCGCCGTGTGAAACCGCATCCCGACTCGCGGTCAGTGATCCGGAGCTCAGCGGGAACGCGCTCGCTTGTCCCAGGCTTTGCACGAATGCGCTCGGGGGTCCCGGGCTTTCACGAACGCGCTCGGGGGTCCCGGGCTCAACGGGAACGTGCTCGGGGGGTCCCAGGCGCGAAGGAAACGCGCACGGGGTTCCCGGGCACAGTGGGTATGCGCACGGGGGTCCCGGGCTCGGTGCGGTGCCCAGGCCGCGGGGAGAATGGACCGCTGACCGCTCCTCTCGGCCGCAGAGATGCACGGAACCCACCTCTGGCTCGGTCCGCAGCTGCTGCCGCTCGGCTCAGCCCCGCGCCGGCACTCCGTATCCCGGCGTCGCTGGCGCCGCCTGCCGCTCCCCACGCTCCCCCCGCCCGCCCGCACGCTCCCCCAGCCCACCCTGTCCGCTCCCATACCCGCCCGCACGCTCCCCATGCTCCCCCAGCCCGCTCCCCACGCCCACCCTATCCGCTCCCCATGCTCCCCCAGCCCGCTCCCCTCGTCCACCCTGTCCGCTCCCCTCGTCCACCCTGTCCGCTCCCCACGCCCACCCTGTCCGCTCCCCACGCCCACCCTGTCCGCTCCCCACGCCCACCCTGTCCGCTCCCCACGCCCACCCTGTCCGCTCCCCACGCCCACCCTGTCCGCTCCCCCAGACTGCTCCCAATGCCCACCCTGTCCCCTCCCCACGCTCCCCCAGCCTGCTCCCCTCGATCAACTTGTCCGCTCCTCCAGCCCGCTCCCCACACTCCCCCAGCCCGCTCCCCACACTCCCCCAGCCCGCTCCCCACACTCCCCCAGCCCGCTCCCCACACTCCCCCAGCCCGCTCCCCACACTCCCCCAGCCCGCTCCCCATGCCCACCCTGTCCGCTCTCCTAGCCAACCCCATCCGCTCCCCACACCCATTCTGTCTGCTCCCCAGCCCGCTCCCCACGCCCACCCTTTTTGCACCCCCAGCCTGCTCCTCACACCCCGTCTGTTCCCCACACCCACCCTGTCCACTCCTCATGCTCCCCCAGCCTGCTCCTCACGCCCACCCCGCTCTCCATGCCCACCCAGTCTGCTCCCCCAGCCCGCTCACCACACTCACATCATCTGCTCCCTCATCCGCCCTGTCTGCTCCCCCAGCTTGCTCCCCGCACACCCTGTTCACTGCCACCACCATCCCCGTGACGCTTCCCCCATGCCCCCTCCTGTCCACTCTTGACACCCCCAGGCCGCCCGCTGGTCCCCACACCCCACTATCCACTTCCTATCATAGAAACATAGAAACATAGAAGATAGGAGCAGGAGTAGGTCATTCGGCCCTTCGAGCCTGCTCCGCCATTCAACGAGATCATGGCTGATCATAAAGTTCAGTACCCCGTCCCCGCCTTCTCTCCGTAACCTTTAATGCCCTTATACTGATCATACCCCCTGCGTTTGCTCCCCAGGCCCTGGGCTGCCCAATGCCCCCCCCCCCCCCCACCATCCACTCCCCACGCCCTGGGCTGCCTGCCAAATGCCAACACCCATCCCCCATCCGCTTTCCATGCCCTTGGCTGCCCACCACTGCCAACACCCATCTGTTCACCCCCCAGCCGCATCCCACACCCTCCCCTGTCCAACCTGCCCCCGTCTACTACCTACACTCATCCTGTCTGCATAACACAGCCCACACCCCCTGGCTGCTCCCTACATCCTGGGCCACCTGCTGCAGCTCATCCCCCCCATTTGCGCTCTTCATGCCCCCTGTTCACTCACCCCAGCCCACGCCCCCTGGCTGCTCCCCATGAACTGGGCTGCCCGTCACAGCCCACACTCCAGGCTCCCCTGTCTGTCCATCCATCCGCTGTGACCGCTCCATGCATGATCCCCCACCCAATGACCCAAACGGTCCACTTTCCACCCCCTCACCAGTGGAATGTTCCCGAAGCTGATCCCCATTCCCCACTCCCCATAATATGACCATTCCCCATAATACCCCATGTCCAACCCCTTCCCCTTAATAACCCCGTCCAAAGGCCCCTTCCTGTAATACCCCTGTCCAATGCTCACTCCCTGTAATACCCCATCCAACCCCCTCCACATAATACCCCTGTGTAACCCCGCCCCTCGTATTACCTACCCCATTCAACCCTGCTCCCTGTAATAAAGCCTCCCTGTAATACTCCCCTCCAACCCCCCACCATAATTCCCTTGTCCAACCCAACTCTTCAAAATAACCCTATCCAAACCCTGTTCCCCATAATACCCCCCTCCTTGTAATATCTCCATCCAACCCCCCTCCCCGTAATATCCCCATCCAAACCCTGCTCCCTGTAATAACCCTCGTTCAAACCCACCTCCCTGTAATACTCCATCTAACCCGTAATACCCCCTTCCCATAATTACCCCTGTCCAACTCCCTCCACCCAGTAACCCCATCCAATCCCCCAAAACCCCATCTAACACCAATCCCCGTAATACCCCCATCCAACCCCCCTCTCTGTAATAACCCCATTCAACCCCCTTCCTGTAATACCCCCATCCAAACCCCCTCCCCGTAATACCCCCATCCAAACCCCTCCCTGAAATACCCCCTTCCCCGTAATACCTTCATCGAACCGCCCCCTCCCTGTAATATGCTGTCTCTATAATACCCCCGTCAAACACTCCCAACTCCGTATTACCCCTTGTCCAACCCCACTCCATGTAATATCCTCATCTATTCCCTCTCACTATAATACACCACCATTTTATCCCTGCCCATGACTCTACCCTGAACCCACCCTGACACTAACCCCACCCTAACTCTACCATTACCCCACCCGGATTCCACCGTGGCCTCCACACTGACCCAACCTTCATCAAGGCCCAGGCCTGACCCTATCTTGACCTTAATGCCACCCTGCTCCACCTAACCATGACCCCACCCTGACCCTGGACCCTTCCCTGACCATGAAGCCAACCTGAATACACCCTCTCTGTGACTCCACCCAACCCCCCTCTGACTGTGACCCACCCTGAGCTTTACCCCACCCGGAGCCCACCTTAATGGTGAAGCCACTGTGCCCATGCACAGGGTCCCATCCTGACCCCACATTGACTATGACCACACCATGACCCTGAACCTATCCTGACCTAGCCCTGACCATGACACTAACCTGACCCTACCCCTACACTGTCCTTGACTCCTCCTGACTCTGACTCCACCCAGACTGTGACCCTACCCCAACAGTGACCTGACCATGACCCTGGTCCTAATTGCACCCTGACCTCACCCTGTTTCCACCCTGTCCGTGACCTCACCCTGTCCATGGGCCCACCCTGACCGTGATCCTAACCTGATTGTGACCCCACCCTGACCCTGAGTCCATCCTGACCGTGACCCCACCCTGACTGTGATCTCACCTTGACCCCAGGCTCACCCAAACCCTGACTTCACCCTTACTGTAACCCCACCCTTACCCTGACTCCATCCTATCTGCAACAGCACCCTGACCATGATCCCACCCTGATCCTGACTCCACTCTCACCCAACCCTGACTCGACCCTTATCCTGACCCCACCCTGACCTGACCCCACCCTGACCTGACCCCACCCTGACCATTAACCCACAGTGACCATGTCCCCACCATCAGTGCCAATTGTTGATCCGTCTGGAGATCAAGTTAGTCCCATTTTCCTGTGTGTGGGCCCAGTCCATGGACCCATCTCAATGCCTTTTGAACTGTTTCATTGCCCCCCCCCTCCACATTTACTGTGGCAGCACATTCTACACACCCACAGCCCTCTGTGTGGAGAAACAAAGTGTTCCTCAGGTCCCCCTTAAATCGGCTCAACCCTGGGCCCTCCAGTTTTAAACTCCTCTGCCATATCATTTACCTTATCCATGGTTTTATGAAGGTCACTTTGCAACTTCCTTCACTCCAGGGGACAAATCGTCAGCCTTACTTCCAACTAAAGCGGTCTGTCGTGGCAACATCCTTGTGAATCCTTTCTGCATCCTTCTCCATTTAATGGCATCCAGTGGCTTGGTGCCCAGAAAATGCCCACGATGCTCCACGTGAGGTCTCACCGATGCCTCGTGCAGCTGAGCCTGACATCCCCTTGCCGAATGCCACCCAGCCTAAATGTGTCACAACTTTGTTGGAACGATGCACCAGGCCTCCTGGTTCTACAGCGCTCTTCAGGGTCCTGCTAATCATCCTGATGCATCGCTGACGTACCCGTAGAAGAGGGTACAAGAGACGGGGAGAGGTCCGACAAGCATGAGGTGTTTTCTCTGGAGGCTGAAGGGAGAAATAATTAGAGGTTTATTCAATCATGAGAGTCATTGATAAGGTGAAGTAAATCACGAACGTCTGCAGGCACCGTGGTCGAAGTGAAAGCACGATGCTGGAGAAACTCAGCAGGTCAAACTGTCCTTTATATAGCAAAGATAAAGATACATAACTGATGTTTCAGGCTTGAACCCTTCATCAGGGTATGGAAAAATGTCGGCAGCATCCGAACAAAAAGGGGAGGGGGTGAAGCATGGACCTAAAGGTAGGAGGTAATAGGTGGAGAAGGAAGGGAGGGCACAACAGCAAACAGAGGAGGAGGGATGGTTCTATGAATAGAGAGGGAAGGGGTAGAGGGCTAAAGGAGACGGGGAAGGGAAGGGAGTGAGAATGGAGAGCAGGTTAGGAGAAGTTGATGTTAATGCTATCCAGTTGGAGAGATCCCAGACGGAAAAATCAAGTGTTGTTCCTCCAATTTACTGGTGGTCCTGGTGGGACAGTACATGCGGCCACAGACATCCGTGAGTATGGGAGAGGGATGCAGAATTGAAGTAGTTGGTCACCTTGAGGTCTCTGTCACTGATGCGGACAGAGCGAAGGTGCTCAGCGAAGTGATCTCCTAGTCTGGGCCCAGTCTCTCCGATGTAGAGGAGGTCACAAAGGGAGCACCGGATACAGTACATCAGTCCTGCGGACACATAAGTGAAGTGTTGCTTCACCTGAAAGGCCTGTTTGGGGCCCCGGTCCGTGGTGTGGGAGGAGGTGTGGGTGCAAGTGTAGCACCTCCTATAGCCACAGGTGAAGGTGCTGCCGGGGTGGGGGGGGGGGGGGGAGGGAGGGATGAATGCATGAGGGAGTCATAGAAGGAGCAGTTCCTACAGAGGGAGAGAGAGGAAGGGAGAGGGGAAGATGTGTCTGGTCGTGGGATCCTGTTGTAGGTGGCGGAAATTCCGGAGGATAATGTGTTGTATGTGAAGGCAGGTGGGGTGGTAGGTGAGGATAAGGGGGATTCTATGTTTGTTGTGTCTGGGGACAGAGGGGTCCAGGGCAGATGTGCGGGAAATGGAGATGTAGGTGAGGGCTGAGTTGATGGTGGTGGAGGGGAAGCCATGTTTGTGGGAGAAGGCAGACATTTCAAAAGATCTGGACTGGAAAACCTCATCTTGGGAACAGATGTGGCAGAGATGGAGAAATTGAGAGAAGGGGATGGAATCCTTGCAGGGGACAGGTTGGGAAGGAGTGTAATCCAGGTAGTTGTTGGAGTTGGAGGGTTTGTAATATATGGTGGTGGAAAGCTTGTCTACCGAGATGGAGACAGATCCAGGAAGGGGAGAGTGTTGTCTAAGATGGACCAGGTGAGTTTGAGATCAGGGGGGAAGTTGAACACAGAGTGAATGAAGTTGATGAGCTCATCGTGGATCCATGAGGCAGCACGATATAGTCATCGATAGACCAGAGGAAGAGTTGGGGGGGGGGGGGTCTTGTCTGTGTGGGCTTATGGCATGGATTGCTCCACAAAGCCTACAAACAGGCAGGTGTAGCTGGGACCCATTTGGGTACTCAGGGCTACTCCTTTGATTTGGTGGGAGTGGGATGAGTTAAAGGAGAAGTTGTTTAGACCGGGGACAGGTTCTGCCAGGTGGGGGAGAATGGTGGTAGAGGGTGAATGGTCAGGACTCTGGTCCAGGAAGAAGCAAAGTGGTTTCAGACCTTCTGTGTGGTGGGGGGGATTGAGATATAAAGGGATTGGACATCCATAGTAGGGTGAAGAGTCAGAATCTTTTCCCCAGGATAGGAAAGATGTGTGTTTAAAGTGAGAGAGAGAGAGAGAGTGGCAGGTGCCTGGAACAGGCTGCAGGGTAGTGTTGGAAGCAGATACGATAGTAGAGTTGAAGAGAGACACTTGAACATGAAAGGGGTGGGGGGAGGATTTCTATCAGGTGGAAGCAGAAGAGAGGCTGGGCGCAGACTGGGAGACTCCTTCGTTGTCCACTACGATAACATGGATCTCCCAGTGGCCACCCATTTCAATTGCCTGCCCCATTCCCTTGCAGACTTTTCTGTTCATGGTCACATGCACTGCCAGACTGAGACCACCCACATCATTGGCGTGGGCACCCTCCAACATCCACTTTGCCTGTTTCCATTGACCTCCCCCCTCACACAATTCTTTCCCCTGTTGCCTTTCCCCCAGCTCTTTCTCTCTCTCCTCTTTCCCCTCTGGTCTCCATTGACAGAGTCAATATCAATCCTCACCTCTCCTCTTATCACATCCAATTAACACCTTTAGTCCTCCCTCCACGTCCCCCACCGGGCAGTCTTCAGTCTTTATTCTGACGCCTTCCTGTTCTTTGCTTCTACCTTGAAGAAGGGCTCAGGCCCCGAAACGTTGGTAACGCATCTCTACCTCCGATGGGCGCTGTGAGACCATCATCATGTTGAGCACAGACAAGCGGGCTGAAGTGTCTTTCCCATGTTGTTCTGTTCTATGCACTCACTAAGGGTTATAAGTATTTATTTCCATCTTATTTGGTCTCCTTAACTGAGGAATGTTGGCCTTTACATTATGGATTCGGCATGTGAACATTCCATGCCTAACTGTGTTAACCGATAGCCCATTTAGTGAGGTGTGCATGTTTAATTGTTACCTCTGTCTTAAATCCATGGCAACGTTCATCATTTTGCCTATTAAAGGCGATGTAAATAATTAAAAGGCCAGGTTTCTGATGTATCACACTGTTTAAATGTCACGGCTTTTAGTGAATCAAATTGCAATGGCCTCAACCTACTTCCTGTACAGAGGAGACATTAAATTGCCAAGTGACAACAAGCTACGTGATAAAGACAACCCCTCCCAAAGTAAGCACGAGGTGGGGAAAAAGGTAACCAATCAGAGTGGGTGGTCATCTGAAAACCTGCCAATCACAACTCTCAGTCACTTAGCAAATTAACACATGTCACGTGAAACAGCCAATCAAATCACTCAAACGCTCCAAAAGCCCTGCGAGAATCTCTGCCCTCACCTTAACACCGCCAGGACCACAAGAGATCTGTTCGTGCTGTGAGCTGGCTGTGGGGGTCACGAGGGGCCATGGCCTTGGTTGGGGGTCATGATGCAGAATTGGGGTATCATGGCGTCTGGGATGGGTACACCTTTGCGAACATCTATAGGGAACACTGCCGTCAGAGAGCAGCAGCAATCATCAAGGACCCACACCACCCAGCACATGCTCTGTTCTCACTGCTGCCATCAAGAGGTATAGGTGCCACAAAACTCACACCAGGTTCAGGAACAGCTGCTCCCCCTCCACCACCAGACTCCTCAACAACAAACTCAGTAAGGACTCTGACTTGTGCACTTTATTGATTTTTTTTCCTCTGCATTGTGCCGTTTGTTCACAGTTCTTTATTTGTTGACATGTGCACATCGAATACAGTATTTTTTCACTACCAGTTAGTGGTAATTCTGCCTCACCCACAGGGAAAAGAATCTCAAGGTTGCATGTGATGTTGCGTTTGTACTCTTGACAATAAATCTGAATCTCATGACCTGGCCATGAGGGAGCACATAAAAAAGGCACCACGCCCATTGTTCGCTCAAAGCTGTAAATGTGCGCATGCACACATCCACAATACAGACCAAATAATTTTAAATACATTATACATTTCTATTTTGTATTTAACATCAAAACACAAGGAGGATTCCGTTTTAAAGGAAGTACAGTACATAATTGTTATTTGTATTTAAAATCAAAATTAAAATCTGCCTACCGCACACTGGAGCTCCAGACAGCCCAATTCTGAACCCTCTCCTCGGCCTACACACACTGGAGCTCCAGACAACCCAACTCTGAACCCTCTCCTCGGCCTACACACACTGGAGCTCTCGACGGCCCAACTCCAAAGCCTCTCCTCAGTCTATCGCACACTGGAGCTCCTGACACCAGGCTCCGAACCCTCCTCTCGGCCTACCACATACCAGAGCTCCTGAAGGTCCAACTCCAAACCCTCCCTCAGCCTATCGCACACGGGAGCTCCCAACGCTAGGCTCTGAACCCTCTCCTTGGCTTTCCACACACCGGAGCTCCCGACACCTGACTCTGAACCTTCTTCTTGGCCTACCACATACTGGAGCTCCCGACAACCGACTCTGAACCCTCCCCTTGGTCTACCACACACTGGAGCTCCCGATGCCCTACTCTCAACCCTCCCCTCAGCCTACCACACACCAGAGCTCCCGATGGTCTGACTCCAAACCCTCCCCTCAGCCAACCACACACCAGAGCTTCTGACGCTCCAACTCTAAACCCTCCCCTCAGCCTATTGCACACCAGAGCTCCTGATGCCCAACTCCTCCCCTCAGCCTACCTGAACTGTGGGGCACAATTTGCATCTAATGAATTCAGCTTTAAACAAAACATTTTACTCACAGCTCTCAATTTACATCAAACATAAAATCAAATGTCGTTTTGCACCTTTTGGTATGCGGTGATCCATGCTGAAGGGCTGAACGTTCCCAATCAGCAGGGAGCTTACACTGCTGACACCCAATCGACTGGAGGCACATGGGGAGATGGCAGGTTCCGAGGTCTGAAGCCGAACACAATCTGCAAGAGGAACTCAGCAGGAGAAAAAGAAGTCAACATTTTGAGTCAGGGATCCCATGAACGACACACCTGAAAAATCATTTGTCACCAATCAGCGTTTACTCTAACCCAGGGTGTGGAAAATCTTGTTGTGTATAATTGTCTGGTCGGGCACACACATTGGCCGATTGTACCTGTGACCCCCCCCTCCCCACAGGCTCCTGTATAAAGGCGGCAGTTCCACAGCCCCCTCCTCACTGCAGGACAGTCGAACAGTGGGGACGTGCTGGTGTGAATAAAAGCTTATTGGTTTCTCAACCACAGTCTTTCGAGTAATTGATGGTGCATCAATTTTATTCACTTAAAGTTTGTTTTTACAATGGAGCAGATCCTGAAACCAGAAAAGCTGGAGATCGACCCTTAATCATCTGAGGCATCCACCAACTTTGAGCTCTGGCGACACTGTTTTGAAGCATTCCTGCAGGCTTGTGCGATCAGAGGCAGATAAACTACAAGTGCTGCACTCCAAGGTGGCACCTTGGTGTATTCTATGATCAGGGACACTATATCGTACCATGAAGCCATGGACTTACTCAAAGAATAGTATCTGCGCAAGATCAATGTTGTTTATGCCAGACACCTTCTCATGACTCGCAAACAATGACCCAGTGAGTTCAATGCTGAATATCTTCAGGCCCTGTGAGCCCTTGGCAGGGCCTGTGAATACAAGACCATATCTGTCGTGGAGTACACAGAGGACCTGATCTGGGACATCTATATCGCAGGAATCAGGTCAAACTACATCTGACAGAGACTCTTGGAGCAAGGGGAGCTCAGTCTGCGGAGAGCAGCCGAGCTAGCAGAATGTTGGAATAGCTCTCCAGAACATGGAGGCCTACTCAACCGACAATGTGGTCACCTCGTGGTTACCCCGGGCGTCGCCATCTTGGGACATGCTGCCACCCCTTTGCTCCGCTAATGACTCGACCATGGCAGCAATGCTCCGTGATCATCTCCTGCCACTTTCGTCCAGCTCCGGTGGAGATGTGACCACAGCCATGGTGCTACAGGAGCATCTAAAGTGCTACTTCTGTAGCCTGGGCAAGCATCAGAGGAAATGCTGCCCAGCGAATGGGTGCACTCCAGCTGTGGGAAGGGCCATTATGTCAAAGGGTGTAAGTAGAAACCTCTTCCTAACAGCACCACATACAGATTGTGAGGGCCGCCTTCCTGGACACCGTCATCACTCAGGGCCAGCAGTGCCATATGCAATCTGTGGGGGCCGCCATCTTGGGCACCATCTTCAGGATCCAGCAGCCACACCAGAGGCAGGACAAGGGGGGAGAGGGATGAGGGGGACGGGAGGATGGGGGGGAAGTGAGGGAATGAGGAGGGAGGGCTATGAGGGGGAACAAGGGGGGAAGGGATGCAGATGAGGGGGGACGGGTGGTGGGGATGAGGGGGACGGGGACGAACAAGGGGGTGTGGGGATGAAGTGGGAGGGGATGACGGGGACGGGGACGAATGAGCGGGGGACGAGGGGGAAGGGGGTGGGGACAGTGAGGGAAGGAGGGGGGACGGGGATGAACGAGGGGGGAGGGGGTTGGGGATGGTGGGAGAGAATGAGGGAGGAAAGAACGAGGGGAGGGGGAATGAGGGGGAGGAGGTGAGGGGGGCAGGGGGGAATAAGGGGGAGGGGGATGGGGATGAGGGGGAGGGGGATGGGGATGAGGGGGAGGGGATGAGGGGGGAACAAGGGGATGGGGAGGGAGAGGGGGACGAGGGGAGAGGGTGTTCCAGTTAATGAAGAAATCAAAGGCTGTGTAGTTAACCAGAAATCATGGCTCTTATTAGTAGAAACTTAGTAATACAATAATGAATGATAATGGGCGCATACACAGTTATACCCAAGGGTATAACTTTAGTGGTAAAGATAATACACGTCAAATGTCAGAAGAGCAGACTAAGCACAGCAAAAAACTGACAGGATGACTCCACCAGCAGAAGTTGGGTTAATATTTAAAGAACAGCTTCTAGGGTAACAATGAAGTGAACAAGCAACTCTACTGTAAGCATAACATAAAACGGTCAAATAAATGGCATTGAGAATTTACTGACATAGCCAAAACAAGGCTAGCAACTATCACCTCAATCAGAATATAACGAGATGTTTACGAATAGTGGAGCCTCTCAGGTTGTTTTCAAACGAGAGAAGACCTCCTTATCGGAACAGGCGGAGGCTTTGCAGGAGTGAGAACCTTGGAAACTGGCGGTCTGTAGTGTGAGACGGCAGGACTTCTGGACTCGCTACAGAATCGCCAGCGTGAGACTGTGGGACCTCAGCATGGCCATCTGAATGCTTACTAGGGGTCACAGACTGGGGGAGGGGGTGTGTGTGTCCAACCTCTCAGGATCACTCTGAGTGGGGATGAGCGGAGGAGGTGAACCAGGTGGGGCTAGATCTTTTAGGGGTACAGTGTCAGTGCTCCCATCTGGGAATTTAACATGAGCATAGTTGCAGAGAACAAAACAAAGGACTCTACACCACCTTTGTTGACCTCACCAAAGCCTTCGACACCGTGAGCAGGAAAGGGCTTTGGCAAATACTAGAGCGCATCGGATGTCCCCCAAAGTTCCTCAACACGATTATCCAACTGCACGAAAACCAACAAGGTCGGGTCAGATACAGCAATGAGCTCTCTGAACCCTTCTCCATTAACAATGGCGTGAAGCAAGGCTGTGTTCTCGCACCAACCCTCTTTTCAATCTTCTTCAGCATGATGCTGAACCAAGCCATGAAAGACCCCAACAATGAAGACGCTGTTTACATCCGGTACCGCACGGATGGCAGTCTCTTCAATCTGAGGCGCCTGCAAGCTCACACCAAGACACAAGAGAAACTTGTCCGTGAACTACTCTTTGCAGACGATGCCGCTTTAGTTGCCCATTCAGAGCCAGCTCTTCAGTGCTTGACGTCCTGCTTTGCGGAAACTGCCAAAATGTTTGGCCTGGAAGTCAGCCTGAAGAAAACTGAGGTCCTCCATCAGCCAGCTCCCCACCATGACTACCAGCCCCCCCACATCTCCATCGGGCACACAAAACTCAAAACGGTCAACCAGTTTACCTATCTCGGCTGCACCATTTCATCAGATGCAAGGATCGACAATGAGATAGACAACAGACTCGCCAAGGCAAATAGCGCCTTTGGAAGACTACACAAAAGAGTCTGGAAAAACAACCAACTGAAAAACCTCACAAAGATAAGCATATACAGAGCCGTTGTCATACCCACACTCCTGTTCGGCTCCGAATCATGGGTCCTCTACCGGCACCACCTACGGCTCCTAGAACGCTTCCACCAGCGTTGTCTCCGCTCCATCCTCAACATCCATTGGAGCGCTTTCATCCCTAACGTCGAAGTACTCGAGATGGCAGAGGTCGACAGCATCGAGTCCACGCTGCTGAAGATCCAGCTGCGCTGGATGGGTCACGTCTCCAGAATGGAGGACCATCGCCTTCCCAAGATCGTGTTATATGGCGAGCTCTCCACTGGCCACCGTGACAGAGGTGCACCAAAGAAAAGGTACAAGGACTGCCTAAAGAAATCTCTTGGTGCCTGCCACATTGACCACCGCCAGTGGGCTGATAACGCCTCAAACCGTGCATCTTGGCGCCTCACAGTTTGGCGGGCAGCAACCTCCTTTGAAGAAGACCGCAGAGCCCACCTCACTGACAAAAGGCAAAGGAGGAAAAACCCAACACCCAACCCCAACCAACCAATTTTCCCCTGCAACCGCTGCAACCGTGTCTGCCTGTCCCGCATCGGACTTGTCAGCCACAAACGAGCCTGCAGCTGACGTGGACTTTTTACCCCCTCCATAAATCTTCGTCCGCGAAGCCAAGCCAAAGAAGTTGGGGTTAGTCTGCAGTAAATGAACTGGTTGGACTAGAGGGTCCATTTTACACGTCCGAGTGTGTCTCTTCAGCAGTACGGTCCCAGGCTCAGATAGACAGGCTGGCCAGTCCATCACAGTTCCAGATTTTCTAGGAAAAGAAAACATACGTTCATGAGGTGTTTGATTTGTTGCTGTACATAATAGGGAATGAATGGAATGTAGTGCCTCAGGCTACCCAGGTAACAGGGTAACCATGTGTCTTTAACACGAGACTGTGGCGTTAGCTCTTTCAACTTGTCCATTTCCCTGCGGGTTGTAGCTCATGGTGCGGCTGGTGGCAATCCCCTTTCGTAGCAGGGCTTTGCATAGCTCTGCGCTCATGAATGCTGAGTCTCTGTCTGTATGAATATAGCTGGGAAAACCAAAAATACTGAAGATTCGGCCGTGTCTTAATGACAGACGTTGTTGAAACGTCAGGGCAGGGTATCGCAAAGGGAAATCTTGAATATTCGTCAATTACAGTAAGGAAAAACACATTTTTGTTCTTAGAAGGTAACAGCCCTTTAAAATCTAAACTGATCCTTTCAAAAGGACTGGTTGCTTTGATGAGAGGGGGAGGGGATGAGGGGAGAGGCAGGATGAGGGGGATGGGAATGAGGGGGATGGGGACAAGGGGGACGGGGACAAGGGGGACGGGGAGGGGGACGAAGGGGGGACGGAGAGGAAGGGGATGATGGGGAGGGGGTCGAGGTGGGGGAGGACGGACGAGGTGGGGGAAACAGACTGGAGGAGACAGATGGGGGAGGACGGACGAGGTGGGGAGGACGGACGAGGTGGGGGAGATAGACGGGGGGAGACAGACAGGGGGGAGACAGATAGGGGTGGATGGATGGACTGATGGGGGGAGGACGGACGGACGGGGGGAGGTCAGACGGTTGGGGATGGACGAGGGGGGGAGGATGGATGAGGGGGAGGACGGATGAGAGGGAGGACGGACGAGTGGGGGAGGACGGACGGGGGAGACAGACGGGGGAGACAGATGGGTGAGGATGGATGGACTGACGGGGGGAGGACGGACAGACAGATGGGGGAGGACGGACGGTTGGGGATGGACGGGGGGAGGATGGACGAGGGGGAGGACAGACAAGGGTGAGGACGGACGAGGGGGGAGGACAGACGAGGGGGGGAGGGCGGACGAGGGGGGAGGACGGACGAGGGGAGGAGGACTGACGAGGGGGGAGGACAGACGAGTGGGAGGACGGACGAGGGGGGGAGGACGGACGGGGGAGACAGACGGGGGGGGAGACAGATGGGGGAGGATGGATAGACTGACGGGGGGAGGACGGACGGACGGATGGGGGGAGGACGGACGGTCGGGGATGGACGAGGGGGGAGGATGGACGAGGGGGAGGACAGACAAGGGGGAGGACGGACGAGGGGGGAGGACAGACGAGGGGGGAGGGCGGACGAGGGGGGAGGGCGGACGAGGGGGGAGGACGGACGAGGGGGGAGGACTGACGAGGGGGAGGACGGACGAGTGGGAGGACGGACGAGGGGGGGAGGACGGACGGGGGAGACAGACAGGGGGAGCGACAGATGGGGGAGAATGGATGGACTGACGGGGGGAGGACGGACGGACGGATGGGGGGAGGACGGATGGTCGGGGATGGACGAGGGGGGGAGGATGGACGAGGGGGAGAGGACGGACGAGGGGGAGGACGGACGAGGGGGAGGATGGACGAGGGGAGGACGGACGAGGGGGGAGGACGGACGTGGGGGGAGGACGGACGAGGGGGGGAGGACGGACGAGGGGGGGAGGACGGATGAGGGGGGGAGGACGACGAGGGGGGGAGGACAGACAAGGGGGAGAGGACCTCAGTGTTTGCTCTCCTCTGCTGACCATCTCCTGCCGCTGACCTGCTTTTCCGTAGCACCCCTGCCAGCCAGTGGAAAACGGTGAACGCAGTGACAGCCAGTGCTGCATCAGAGACATCTTGGGAATCATGGACGGTGTCTGAATGAAAAGGCTCTAAGTGCCACAGGTCAGAAGACTGGGAAATATAGAAAATGTAGGGAGAGATTTGGGAATAATCAAATAGACCAGATCGTAAAAGGCAGAGAGAAGGCAATGTCAGGGAGAGGGGGACACGAGGATGTGTGAGAAATGGCAGACTTGAACAACCTTTTTGGATTGGTCTTAGAACATAAATATTGCAGCACAGGCCCTTTGGCCCAATGTATTGGTATATAAGACAGGAGCAGAACTTGACTATTCAGCCCATCAAGTCTGCCCCGCCATTTAATCATGAGCGGATCCATTTTCCCACTCAGCCCCACTGCCCGGCCTTCTCCCCATAACTTTGGATGCCCTGGCTAAACAAGGACCTACCAATCAATATACCCAATTACTTGGCCTCCACAACCGCCTGTGGCAACAAATTCCACAGATTCACCACCTTCTGCCTGAAGAAATTCCTCCGCATCTGTGTTCTCAGTGGATGCCCTTCAATCCTGAAGTTGTTCCCTCTTGTCCGAGACTCTCCCGCCATGGGAAACAACCTTTCTACATCTACTCTGTCCATTACTTTCAACATTCAAAATGTTTCAGAGATCCCCACTCATTGTCCCAAATTCCAACATGTACAGTCCAAGAGCTGTCAAATGTTCCTCAAATGATAACCCTTTCATTCGCGGAATCATCCTTGTGAACCTCCTCTGAACACTCTCCAATGTCAGCACATCCTTTCTTAAATGAGGAGCCCAAAACTGCTCACCAAGTGAGGTCCCACCAGTACCTTATGAAGCCTCAATATCACATCCCAACTCTGATATCCTATTCCTCTTGAACTGAATCCCAGCACTGCATTTGCCTTCTTCCCCACCAACTCAACCTGCACGTTCCCCTTCAGGGTATCCTGCACAAGGACTCCCAGGTCCCCATGGCATCTGGATATTTTCAGTTTCTCTCCATTTAGAAGTCTTCCCATTTATTTTTTCCACCGTGACTGTACACTGGCCAACATTATATTTAATTTCCTACTTCCCCACCCATTCTACTAATCTGTCTTAGTCCTTCTGCAGCCTCCCTGTTTCTTCTCCACGACCTGCTCCTCCAATTACCATAATATCATCTGCAAACTTGGCCACAAAGCCATTCATTGCATACACTAAATCATTAATATACAATATATAAAGAAGCGGCCCTAGGACTGACCCCTGCAGAACATTACTAGCAACCAGCAGCCAACCAGAATATGATCCCTGTATTTCGACTCTGCTTCCTGCCCATCAGCCAATGCTCTACCCATGCTAATATGTTTCTTGTTTTACCATGAACTCTTATCTTGTCAAGCAGCTTCATGTGCAGCACCCTTTCAAAGGCCTTTTAAAAATCCAAATACACAACATCCACTGCATTTCCTTTATCTAGCCTGCTTGTCACTTCAAAGAATTCCAATAGGTTTGTCAACCAAGATTTTCCCTCAAGGAAACCATGGCTTTGTCCTATCCTGCCATGTGCCTCCAAGTTCTCTGTAATCTCATCCTTGACAATCAACTGAAACATCTTCCCAACCACTGACATCAGGCTAACCAGTCCATCACTTCCTTTCAGCTGTCTCCCTCCCTACTTGAATAGTGGGGTTGATATTTGCAATTTTCCAACCCTCAGGGACCAAGCCAGAATCTATTGATTCCTGAAAGATCATTACCAATGCCTCCGCAATCTCTTCCGCTACTTCTTTCAGAAACCAAGGGTGCAATCCATCTGTCCACGAGACTTATCTACCCTTAGACCATTCAGCTTTCTGAGCACCTTCTCCCTTAAAATAGTAACTGCACTCACTTCCCTTCTTTGATATCCTTTGACATCTGGCATCCTGCTAACATCTTCCGCAGTGATGTAAAATACTCATTTAGGTCCCCTGCCATCTCCTTGTCTCCCATTATTTCTCCAGCATTATTTTCTAGTGGTCCCTATATCTACTCTCTCTCCTCTTTTTCTCTTAATATATTTTAAGAAACTTTTCATATTCTCTTTGATCTTATTTGCTCACCTATTTTCATGTTTCATCTTTTCCTTCTTTATGGGTATTTTAGTTGCCGTCTGCAACCTTTTAAAAACTCCCCTATCCTCTATCTTCCCACTAATTTTTAGTTCCTTGTATGCCCTCCCTTTTGCTTTTCTGTTGCCTTTGTCTTCCCTTGTCAGTCACGGTTGTGACATTTTTCTATTTGAATATTTCATCATTTTTGGTCTGTATTTATCCTGCACCTTCCTCATTTCTCACAGAAACTCCATCTGTTGCTGCTCTGCTGACCTCCCTATCAGGGTCCCCCTTCCGATCTAGTTTGGCCAGTTCCTCTCTCACGCCACTGCAATTCCCTTCACTCCACTGAAACACTTCTGACTTTAGCCTCGAAGCCAGGGGTCTCCAAACTTCTTAGACAATAGACCCCTTCATGGAATATTTGATCCTTTATTGACCCCCATGCATGGAAACCCAGTGCTGGTCCAGGATTGGTGGGGGGGGGGGAAGGTTTGAAGGTGCTGGACAGAGGGGTAGCAGTGCTGGACAAGGGGTGGATGTCACTGCTGGATGGGGTTCTGGTGGTGAGATGGTGGCGCTGAATGGGGGCACTAATATAGGTATCTTATGTAGTCGAGTAATAGTTGATCAAGTGTTAAAGTTAACCCCCTCCCCCTATTTTTGGCCTCAGCCACACACCCATTCATTCTCCCAACGCTCCTACCGTGGATTCTCGACCCCCCCCTCTACCCGATGCCCAAGTGTAGATCTTCGCTACCCATCTTTACTCCTGACCGCAGATCTTTCCTCTGGTGCCCGCCCATCCGAACTCCCAACCACGGATCCTCACCCCGACACCTGCCCATCCGAACTCCCAACCTCGGATCCTCACCCCAACGCCCGCCCCTCCGAACTCCCAACCACGGATCCTCACCCCCCGCCCATCCGAACTCCCAGCCACGGATCCTCAACCCGACGCCCGCCCATCCGAACTCCCAACCACGGATCCTCACCCCGACGCCCACCCATCCGAACTCCCAACCACGGATCCTCACCCCCACTGCTGGTTGATTCGAACTCCTGACCGTGCATCCTTGCCCCCACTGCTGGCCAATCCGAACTCCTGACTCCAGATCCTTCCCCAAAAGCCCATCCATCTAAACTCCTAACAGCAGATCCTCACCTGGACACCATTTGAGCTACTGACACCCCAACCATGAACGTACCACACGATCCCGGCCATCTGTAATGGAGAGGCAGTATCCATCACCTGGTGGCGCCACTGCACTCCTGTTTGGAGCACACACTGCCTGTCCATCAAGGTCAAAGACTCACCCCAAGCCATCAAGGTGACCCTCGCGATTGCCCCACCTAAATCACCAACTGTTGCAGTCTAGGCAGCCCTCCCAGTCTCAGCCCTGACCTTCACCCATTTGGCCCAGGTGAATCACCTCGGCTGACCCCTGCTGAGCCACAGCAGCCAGCGGGGCCCAGCCTGCTCCGAATGATTGGCCCCCCCAGTACTGGCTGCAGAACTATAAAGGACCATGTGCCCCTTTATCCTGCCTCTTTGGACTCCTCATGGCAAGTAAATAGCACCTTCCACACTAGGTTGAGGTTAGTCTCGAGGCTAGGTAGCAAGAGCTGTGTCCGTACTGGTCAAGGGGTGGGGGCACGTAGTATAACCTTGATCCTGACTGTTGAATGTGTGTATTCATGTAATTTCCCCCAGTCTCTGTCATTTCCTCCCTCGTTATCCGAAGTGTATATTTCCCCCCTGTGTATTGTGTGTATTGTGTGTGTCCACGCTGCTGAAGATCCAGCTGCGCTGGGTGGGTCACGTCTCCAGAATGGAGGACCATCGCCTTCCCAAGATCGTGTTATATGGCGAGCTCTCCACTGGCCACCGTGACAGAGGTGCACCAAAGAAAAGGTACAAGGACTGCCTAAAGAAATCTCTTGGTGCCTGCCACATTGACCACCGCCAGTGGGCTGATAACGCCTCAAACCGTGCATCTTGGCGCCTCACAGTTTGGCGGGCAGCAACCTCCTTTGAAGAAGACCGCAGAGCCCACCTCACTGACAAAAGGCAAAGGAGGAAAAACCCAACACCCAACCCCAACCAACCAATTTTCCCTTGCAACCGCTGCAATCGTGTCTGCCTGTCCCGCATCGGACTTGTCAGCCACAAACGAGCCTGCAGCTGACGTGGACTTTTTACCCCCTCCATAAATCTTCGTCCGCGAAGCCAAGCCAAAGAAGAAGAAGATTGTGTGTGCATCGAGTCCACGCTGCTGAAGATCCAGCTGCGCTGGATGGGTCACGTCTCCAGAATGGAGGACCATCGCCTTCCCAAGATCGTGTTATATGGCGAGCTCTCCACTGGCCACCGTGACAGAGGTGCACCAAAGAAAAGGTACAAGGACTGCCTAAAGAAATCTCTTGGTGCCTGCCACATTGACCACCGCCAGTGGGCTGATAACGCCTCAAACCGTGCATCTTGGTGCCTCACAGTTTGGCGGGCAGCAACCTCCTTTGAAGAAGACCGCAGAGCCCACCTCACTGACAAAAGGCAAAGGAGGAAAACCCAACACCCAACCCCAACCAACCAATTTTCCCCTGCAACCGCTGCAACCGTGTCTGCCTGTCCCGCATCGGACTTGTCAGCCACAAACGAGCCTGCAGCTGACGTGGACTTTTTACCCCCTCCATAAATCTTCGTCCGCGAAGCCAAGCCAAAGAAGAAAATTGTGTGTGCATGTGCGTAGAGGTTTGCCAAGTACATTGATCCTGTTGTCCTGTTTGCATCCCCGAAATAAACGTGTGCTTTGTACCTCAACTTTGGTCTGGTTCTTAACCTGTGGGACCCACACGAACCTGAACCACACCGTCTGATCTCCCGATGCCTTGAACAAAGCAGGTACTCATGAGTTCAAAAGTTTGACCTGTGAAAATGTCTACCCTCGCCCTTTTTTCCAAAAGAAGTGCTCAAAAAATTAGATGATCACATGTGTATAAAACATAGAACACTTACCTCTTTCCGCTCTCCCATTTGCTCTAAATTAATTCAAAGGCTGAAATCAAATTCAACATGGCAGCCACAAAAGCCTGCAATCGTCAACACTGCCATTGGTGCCATTTTCAATTGACCTCCCCCCTGCGTTATCAACCCCCCACCGGTATAACTGGCCCCCATTCGACCCCCTGGAATTGATCAACCCCTTGGATGGTCCCATTGACCACCGCCCGCAGGGGTCACTATTGACACTTTGGAGACCCCTACTCAAAACTAATCATCTTTGGTGCTTTGCACCACACCCAATCCAGTACAGCTGATCCCCTCGTGGGCCCATCAACAGGTTGCTCTAAAAAGCCATCTCATAGGCTTCTTACAAATTCACTCTCTTGAGATCCAGCCCTAACCTGGTTTTCCCAGTCCACTTGCATGTTAAAATCTCCCATGACTACCATAACGTTGCCCTTCTAACATGCCTTTTCTATTTTCTGTTGTAATTTGTTGTCCACTGTTTTGAGGTCTGTACATTACATACAGCACCTAAAAGCCTGAATACACCTGGGGTTGTCTTGTCTGATCTTGGAAGCTAAGCAGTCACTGGACTGGTCTGTACTTGGAGGGAAGGAATGCCTAGGAACACCAGGGGCTGTAATTTTCTGTGCGGGGGTTGCTGGACAAAGTGGCGACTCTCTGTCTGCCTTATGGTAGACAAGAGTTAAAGAATTTCATGTATGTTAGATTCTAAATGTAGTATTACATGACAATAATGGAACCTTTACTGTGACAGTGTCCTTTAAATCCTGCTATTTCTTAACTTAACCCGCAATGATTCAATATCATGGAACAGTACAGGCTCTTCACCCCCACAATGTTGTGCCAACCTATATATACACCAAAAAAATCCTCTCCCTACCCTGTAATCCTCTATTTTTCTTTCAACCATGTGCCTGTCCAAGAGTCTTTTAAATGTCCCCTATTGCTCCAACCTCCACCACCACCACCACCACCCCAGCAAATACAATCCAGGCACCCAGCACTCCGTGTTTAAAAAAAAAACTTACCCCTGATGTCTCTCCTCAACTTCCCTCCCTTCACTTTGGAGAGATGTTCCCTGGTGTTTGCTATTTTTGGCCTAAGAAAAAGGTGCTGGCTGTCCACCTTATCTATGCCTCTCATAGTCTTGTAGACCTCTGTAGAGTCACCTCTCATCATTCTACACTCCAAAGAGAAAGGCTCCACCCCTGCTAACCTTGCCCCAATCCAGGCCACGTCCAGGTAAATCCCTTCGGCACCCTCTCCACAGTTTCCTGCAATGAGAACTGAACACAGGTGTGGCCTCACCAGAGATTTATAGAAGTACAACGTTACCTCATAACTCTTGAACTCACTCCCTCAATTCATGAAGCCCATTACACCATAGACCTTCTTAACTGTCCTATCAACCTATACAGTGACCTTGACAGATTGATGGGTTTAGACCCCAAGGTCCCACTGTTCTTAACACACCATTAACCTTGTACTCTGCCTTCAAGTGTGATCTTCCAAAATGTACCCCCTGACACTTACTGAACTTCTTTGTCCAACTCTGCATCCTGTTGTAATCAATGACCACCTTCAGCACTATCCACACCACCTCTGACCTTCATATCATCCTCTGATCCTCTGTCCCCACTTTCTAATGATTATTGTTATTCCTTACTAACAGAGCCACACCACCCCCTCTGCTTGCTTGCCTATCCTTTCAATACATTGTGCATCCTTGGACCTTCAGCTCCCAATGACATACCTGCCAATCTGTAACTATACTGCAAAGACATCCACTTTATTTCTTATGCTGCATACATTTAAATACAAACCCTTAAGTACTGTATTTGTTACTTTTGTTATAAACTAACAACCCTCTCAATTATTGTTAGGGACTAAAGAGACTTTGTTACTAACAAAGGAACAGCAATGGCAAAACTTCACCAGGTTATGGTAAATTCAAAATAACAGTTTCTATTAAACTATAATAGCATGACATTTCTTACTTATCTCTAGCTTAAACACTAACTTAAACGTGTGTGTGTGTGTGTGTGTGTGTGTGTGTGTGTGTGTGTGTGTGTGTGTGTGTGTGTGTGTGTGTGTGTGTGTGTGTGTGTGTGTTTTAAAGTCCCAAGGTTCCAAAAGTCCATTTTAAAACTTCAGCATAATTTTTTTCTTGATTGAAGGTCTCAAATTTTCAGTTCATAAATAATTATGAGACTCTTTTAAAACACATCTTCAGGCTCTTTAAACTCACAATTTTTTTGATGATTTGTCTTTCAGAGAGATTTTCTTCACACGAGTGTTTTGTTCTCTTGAATGAAGATTTTGGGATCGGTGTTCCAAACAATGAAACTGCCCTCTTTATTGTAAAGAGACAGTCAGAGGTGGGCCACTTACTTCAGAGCCACTTATTTCGTGTTCCCTTTTTTCAGGAGTAACATAGGCAGCTTTCCCACCCCCCCCCCCCGGGAAAATTGTCCCTTTCAATCCTGTCTGAACAGGATGGCAAGTTCCCTTAAATTGACCTCTTTGTCTCTCATGTTGATAATATATTTCTTGCAAATCTCTCTGCTCACATGGTATGTGACATCATTTCTGTCTTTGAAGTTCATAATGTCTCTTGACTCTAATGTGCTAAAAGCATCTCTGTCCACTGATAGAATCAGAGTCATTAATTTTGTTTGATGTTTCTCTCCTGTTTCCAGGTTGTCTGGAATTTACTAACAAAATGGCTTCTTGAATATTCAAGCAAACAATCCATTGTTCCACTTATCTCAAGAACCATCATACAAACTTTCATCTCTTCTCCTTGAAACGCAATAACAGACTCTATGGCTTTCAAACTGGCTTCTGTGGACAATGGTGTTTAAAATGCAAATGTGTTTGTTGATGCTGAAACCAGCTACTAGCTGCAAAGAACTATGTGTGTCCATAGAACATAAATGAGCCCTGTTCACCCAAAACTAACTGTTACTAAGATTATATATATAAACACACACATATACACATATGAAATTAAGTTTTAACATTAAACTAAAAATTAATTTGTGACACCTCATTCCACAAAGAGACATTTTGAATTTCTTAAAGGTCAAAGTTTTAAAACTACAATCTTTCTTGTAAAAATTACACTCTAAAATAATACAGTACAGGCAAATATAAACTAATCTTTTCAATAACACTTCAAATCTAACATTGTGAAAGGCAATCAACAATGACATGGTTTTATAATTATAATGTCTTATAACCAAATCATTTTCTTGCAAAATTAAACTCTACTTCAATAATCTCCCATTCTTGCTTTTAATTGCATTAAAAAATACCAGCAAATTATGATCAGTATAAATAATGATTGATTCCATCACAGTGCAAACATATACTTCAAAACATTGCAGAGCTAATACAAGAGACAGTAATACTTTCCCAATAATAGAATAATTCTACTGAATTTCTTTAATACATAAGCCACTAGATGTTCAATACCATCAGCCACCCTTTTGTAAAAAAAAATCAGGTAATTTAAGGTTTGTCAAATGCTGTTCAAATAAAATTTTCGCACTTCTTCAACAGATTAGCCAGGGGAAGAGCAATGTCGACAAAGCATCTACCGGACTTCCTATAACATCCAACCATTCCTAAAAACATCCTCACAGCTTTCTTACCTGTGGGCATCGGAAATTCAGAAATTATCTGAACTTTAACCTGAACAGGCTCCAATTTTCCCTGCCCAACAACATAACCAAGATAAATCACCCGAGCATGACAAAATTCACTCTTAGCTAAATTAACAGTAAGACTGGCTTTCAAAGGTTTATCAAACAATTTCTCTTTAAAATGACTCTCACAAGAGTCAGCTTGTATGGTCTCATGATCCATAACCTTCTTAGTTTAGTTCACAATCAGGACCTCTTTTGAAGATTGTTTCTGGCTAACATCCAAATTCTCACAATAAAGTTTTAACCCGTTGACATAGCAACTCTGTGTATTACATCTCTTGTCAGGAGTTTTAACTAGGTAGTGAGCTTCATTTGCCTTAGACGCAATCTCATACAGCCCTGAAAATCTTGCTCCAAGAGGATTAGCCATTATTAGGAACAGAATTCACACTTTACCCCCTGGTTTTAACATTTTCTGCCTTGCTTTTCTGTCAACCCAGGCTTTCATTTTATCTTGAGCCACTTTTAAATTTTCCTCAGCTACCTTGCACATTTTTTCCCAACGATCTTTAAACTTTGAAACATAATGCAACAAGTTCAACTGCACATCCTCATCAACCCACTGTTCTTTCAACAACATTGAAGTTCCTTTAATTTCATGTCCAAACACCAGCTCAAAAGGACCTAATGATTCTTGTACAGATTCCTTTACTGCAAACAAAAGTGAATCAATACCTTCATCACCGACCTTCTCAGTCTCCAGACAATGTCTGCATCATAACTTTTAAAGTTGAATGGAACCTCTCCAAAGCTCCCTGAGATTCGAGATGATGTGCAGATGATATAATTTGTTTAGCTCCCAATTTATGAACTAACTGTTGAAACCTGACTTAAAATTTCTTCCCTGATCTGACTGCATTGTTTTAGGCAAACCAAACGAAGTGAAATTTTTTACTAGGGCCCCAGACACCATTTTAGCTTTAATATTCCTGAGTGGTATTGCTTCTGGAAACCTGGAAGCTCCACACATAATGGTGTTATGAGACCAGAGGACCCCAAAACCCGGCAGCCATAGGTATTCACCAAGGCAAATGGTTACTTAAACAAAAGTTGCTTTAATTAACATTAAACATGAAAACAGAATCAAACTTTAACTTAACTAACGCTGTTGTGGACCCGCGGAGAGCTGGGAGCGGAGACGCAGAGCATCTCCACAGGGCTCTACCGTCCTGCTCAACCACCCGACATCTCCATACAGGTTTCAAATGGCCTGTTCAAGCAGGCAACAGTGGCTTATTCTAAAACCCTATGACTACGGAGTCTGGGCTCAAAATGGCTGGCCATCCGGAGAAGCAGAGGTCTGGCTCAGGGCACCGGGAAACAGGGAGATCACTCCTCCCTTTGAGAAGGAGAAGCGGAGGAGATGACCCTCTGGGACGGTGACCACAGCAGCAGACCAGCAAGGGGCTCTGCGCTGAAGGACGCACTGGTGGGGAGCTGTTGGTTGTGACTAGAGGCGAGTCACCTCCACAGGCTGCAGGCTACTGAAGACTGGCTGAAGGTTATACACTGGGAGGGTGTCAAAGACATTGGAGGCTTCCTGATTGTATCAGAGGTTCGGATCTGAAGGCCAGGTTGCCGACAGTTTGGACCGAAGTCTGTGTGGCTGCAGAGGCTGCGGGAGAGCTGGAGGCGAATCCATGGGCACTCACTGGCTGAAGGGACTCTCTTTTGCTTCTCTTTTTCTCACTGTAAAGGGCAATTTCTTTGTGTAATATTACATCATTTTATTACATGAAAGGATCCTGAATCACCTCTTCTATTTGGTTCCCAGCTCCCTGCCAATCTAGTTTAAACCGCACCCCACCCCCCCATCCCCCAGCAATTCCAAACCTCCCTGGAAAGGTTAAAACCTTGTGCTTTTGCTTCTTAGTAATTTTGTGCCCATCTTTAAGGAATAAGAACTGTTTGTAATGTTACCATAGTGACTGTGGCGCCATATATTGTAATATCCTTGCAGATTTGGAGCTTGCTTTTTCATTCTTCTGAGAACCGTGGAAGATACGTGACCTCCAAATACTTTTCTTTGAATTCGCCTTAATAATTTCTTATTGTCTTAATCACCCCTTATTATTGTTTTATATCGTTATGTTTAGTAATATAGCTGAACACTTTGTTTATTCATTGTTACAAATATCTTGATGTGAAGTTATGCAAAATGTTTATCCGCTTAGACCCACGAATTAAAGCTGCATAAACTGCATCTACAGAGTTTGGTTTATTGGATTGATGAGATAACGTCCTTGCGTTTCTTTGAAGATGAAATTGGGAAATACTAGAACATGGAAGGCGTCGTCCATACTCCCTACCAGGATATTCTCCAGTTCAGGTGCAACTGTCCCGTCAGCCCTTCCCCAGAAAAGATTTCAATGATCCAAGAACTGGAAACCCTGCCCCATTTCCTCAACCACTCGTTTGTCTGCACCATCTTCCTGTCCGGGCTTGCCCTGGCTCCTGGCACCGGGACTAATCCACATTGCCAGCTCGGAGGTCCTGCTCTTCACCCTCTCCCTGAACTTACTTTGCAGGACCTCTACCCCACTCCTGCCTATGTCATTGGTACCAATATGGACCACCACTTCCAGCTGATCACCTTCTCCCTTAAGAATATTCTGCACCCGCTCAGAGATGTCCTGGGCTCAAGCACCCTGGAGGCAACACATTATCCTGGAGTCTCAGTTGCGGCTGTTGAATCTCTTATCTGCTCCCGTGGCTATTGAATCTGTGGGTGATATGTAATTACACCACTAGGTCACCAGGGGTCATCCCGGTGACTTTGTATATAAAGCTGTCTTATACTTGCACTGCTAGTATGGTTATTGTCAGTACAATTTAATAAACTAATATGTACACTAAGAGGTCTTGTCTCTCTGCAAGATGAACCTGGAAGGCTAAACTGTAGCTCTGGACTGCTTTTATCCAAGAGTCCAGCAGTGTGACGTTTGCCCCAGCCCCAGGGTCCTGTGAATACTCCTCCAATTCTTTCCTGGTGCTTTCTAAAGCTTCTGCAATAGTCTCTGCCTCATCTAGCCCCACCATTCCTTTCTCCAGCAATTGATGTCTCGTCTCAGTGGACCGTATGCCCGCAATAATTCTATCCCTAATAAGGTCCTCCGCATACTCCTGAGCTGATACTGCTTTAAAGTTGCAGCCTCTCACCAGGTCTTTCAGAGAGAGTATAAAGTCTCTGACAGACTCCCCTACTTGTTGTGACCTGGTCATGAGTCTGTACCGGGAGTGGATTTCTCTATGTCCCTTACTGTAATGCCTCTGTAAAGTGCTCATTGCCTCTTGGTAGGACCTGGCATCCTGTATAAGGGAGTAAGGGTGGTCTCCCAGCTGTGCTAACAGCAGCATTAATAGCTCTTTATCTGATGCCTCAGCACCCTCCACGTAATTCAGAAAGCATCTCTGCCAGTGGCCAAAGTGCATGCCGGCTCTAAGATTTCTGGGGTTGAGCTCCAGCCTGTCTGGTTGCAGCACATGGCTAAGCTGTAGTCTCTGGTCCCTTAGGTAATGTGGGGGAACCCCAGGGGTCGTTCCCGGTCTCCACGTGGTCTCTGGGTCTAGGTGTAGCAAGGGCGGACCTCGGGGTACTGGGAGCTGCTGGTAGAGCCTCTGTGGGGCTTGTGTCTGCTGGAGGAGTAACCTGGGTGCTTGGGGTTGTTGGCTGAGCCTCTGGCTTTGGGACGTTTGCAGCGGCCTTAGGGGGGATCCCAGCGGTAGCGTCAGGTCTCCATGGTACTGAGGGAACTGTTGATGGGGGAGTGACAGTAGTGGTGTCTGCTTTCCCTGGCTCTGGAGTGGTCAGGAATTCTGCATATACATGGCAATCGGGATTACGACTTGTAGAGATCCTTCCACCTGTGCTTGTAATGGCCCCTTTCTGATCTGACTGGGCTTTAGGGTCAGCGGCGCCTGTACCAGCAAACCCACAGGCAGGCAGGGCTTTTGGCCGTTTCTTACCTACCCTATCATACTTCTGTGGTCTTCCCCGCATTCCACCACGATTCCAGTACAGCGGTCCCTCTCCATCTCTGTCCTCAGATGCACGTGTGTGCTGGTCGTCCCCGGATTCCATTCCTCAGGAAGAGTCTCCAGGTGGTCGGGAACACGTGTTGGAGCAGAAGCAGCTTCCATCCCAGTAGCTACAGAGCAGAGGACACAGCCTTATGCCACTGTGTGCATCAAAATTAATGATGTGAGGGTAAATTTCTTAATAGATAGTGGAAGCACTGAAAGTTTTATTGACCAGCGGTTAGTCAACTGCCTTGCCCTCCCCACACGCCCAAGTGAGCACCGGATCCTGTTAGCAGCCAGCAGCCTTGCGGCTGAGGTAAAATGGTTTTGCAGGGTTACTCGAGAAATCCAGGGCACAAAATACGAAGGGTTCAAATTACTAGTACTCCCTCACCTCTGTGCCCCGGTACTATTGGGGTTAGATTTTCAGTGCCAGTTAGAAAGCATTACAATAGTGCACAACGGGCCTTACCCTCCACTACGCCTTACGAAAAATTTTGGACATGAACTTACAAACAAAGGAAGGAGGGCAGGGGTGGGGGAGGAAAATAGTTTTTTAAGGGTGGGGTGAATGTGGTGATATGTAATTACACCACTAGGTCACCAGGGGTCATCCTGGTGACCTTGTACATAAAGCTGTCTTATACTCGCACTGCTGGTGTGGTTATTGTCAGTACAGAATTCCCTATAACTGTCACTCTACGTGACTTCACTCTTCCCTTCTGAGGCTCAGAGCCCACCACGGTGTTATTGGTCTGGCTCCTGCCCAGCCCAGATTGGACATCCCCCACAGCAGTCTCCAAAGGCAGATACTTGTTGCTGAGGGAACGGCCACAGGGTGATCCTGCATGGACTGCGTTCTCATTTTACCTCTCTCTGTGTTCACCCAACCCCTATCTGAATCCTGCATGCTGGGTGTTGTAGGAACGGCTGCAAACGTGCTGCACGAACAATAAAAGGACTCGCTCAACAGTCCTCAGCAAAAACCTGAGCCCATATTTTATTTTTCTACCACCTTCTCTCTCTGAACATGCGCGTTAACCACAATGTTGTTGCCAATCCACATTCCGGCCCGCGCGTCGCATTACCGGTGGTCCCACTCGAGGATCGCTCAAGCTCAAGGCCCCTTAGCCTCCGAGTCGTGAGGTGGTGGCCATGTGGTATCAGTCCCATTGCATAATGGTCTGGCAAGTTGATAATCTGCTACTGTAACACAGGTGACACTGTAACACTGGCTGGGGTCCTGAGACACATAGAAACATGCTGGCTTCAAACGGTCAGTAGAGACAGTGTCAGCCTTCCCATCCTGCCGGATCACAAAATATTTAGGCTGGCACTGTATAACCTCGTAAGGGCCGTTGTAGACTTGGCGAATGGCGTCACGTCGAACGAAAACTTGTGCAGTGTTTAGATCAGCCAGCACTACTGGCGTCACTGGGGGTGTGCGAACCACACCGGGTGACACCATCAGAGGGGGTGAGACCAAAGTGACTGTCTTAAAAATTTCTGTTCAGTGTTTCAGCAGAAATTTATTATATTTTTAAACAAAAATATCCCTGTAGTTAGTTATAACAACAAAAACACATTTCGTAAGCCCAGTTTACATGTATCAATACACCTACAAGGCTAAAACTCAATGCTAATTTCCTTTTTAAACCTTCGTCTGGTCAGAGCTATCATTATTTCCTAATTATGACCCTTCGAATCACAAGGTTTCGTCCACACGCGCTACAATCACGCACCGGGATTTTCAATGCTGCTGGTGTTTTTATAGTCGCTGCTTTTGTCCAATTTTCTGGTGTTTTAGCTACAATATTGTGGTCATTAGTATTTGTGGACCTAAAGCGATAATTTCCTTGAGAATGAAGAAGTAATTAAAGGAAAAGGAGAAAAATCGAAGAAGGTTCCGCTCAGTTACTAATAAAGTTGTAATTCAATGTAGAAAAGATTTTACAAAACAATTTTGTGAGTTTGGATTCCTATAATCTAAGAAACATTACATTTAAGCAATTTACAACTGTTTTTATCATATATTATTCTATATTTTTACAACTATATATGGGGGGAGCTGGGGGTGGTGACACCAATCCTCGTGACGCCACTCGCCAGCACATACACTGCAGTGGTTGCACATTGCATTGGTCTAATTAATTGCATGTTCTGCCATAATCGTTCAACATGATTGGCTGGTCATACAGCCTAGGCACTGGAGCCGGTTCCCCAAATTCACCAGGCAGTGTCAGTGTGGTGCCTTATACCATTTCTGCTGTTGAACATCCGAGGTCCGCTTTAACGGCAGTACAAACACCCAGGTCCATGGGCAACCGTTCGCACCATAGAGATAGAGATGGATCACACCCCTCCCCCCACCCCCCAGCTGACGATGCTGCTTTTAACTGGTGATGGATGCAGCCCACAAATGCGGCGGTCAATTACACAGTGATTCTTCAAGTCCACCAGAAAGGAACCGTGTGACAGAAAATCTGTTCCAACGATGGGTTTCGATACATTCGAGGGTGTAAAAACCCAGCGAAGTGGCTTCCAGAGACCAAAATCGAGCGTGAACGACCTCCATCTGTATGTTTGGATATTGGTGTAGTTTGCAATGGCCAGAAGGTGTGATGTGTGCATTACGGTGACTGCACTCTTGCGGAGTGGGAGGGTTCGCCGAAATTTCAGGTTCAGAAACAACAAGAAATTGATGACCAGAGAGGGGGTCCTTGAGGAAAAGGTCGTGGCGGAGTTACCCATGGGTAGCAGGCTCCTCTAATGTCAAGCCTCGCCATTCGCCTGGGTGCTACCAGGAAGCTGGCATGACCAAGCTGCAGCGCCTAATTTCCAATGCTTCCAACAAACATGTTGTGCGCTGCCCCTGCCCCGTCCCTGAACCACACGATTCCAGGTAGACTGGAAACGGGAAATTCCATTGGGTGATTGAAATCTCGACTTGCAGTTTTTTCCAGGTTACTGGTTGCCGCAGCGAGTGCTCCTCGCTGCCCTGTGGAGGTCAGCATGTCTCACTATCTCTGAACCTGAGGAGGCAAACAGACCTCTGTTTCCAGACATCTCCTTCGATTCTCTCTTCCCCAGCCTGTGTGAAGGCCTCCTATCGCCGAGGCTGTCGTCGGCTAGCAGTTCCGTGACGCAGGATTGTTGGGATGGCCGCATTCGCTCCAAAATGGCCACCTTAAGGATGTCGACTGTAATGTTTTTGTTGGGATTACCTAGCACATCTTCCATCTCGCAATCTGCTCAGTGATGTGCGCTGTGGGCAAACAAGGCTTCTGACGTTACATTTAATGACAGGAGATGTGGCTCAAGGATTGAAAACCATGCCAGTTCGATCTCAGTTGAACATGGTGGGGGCTTCAAATGTGATTGCCCCCGTAATACCTTCACCATCAGACATTGGCATCCTGAACCAGAAGGTGCTGTGAATGGCTGAAGGCACCCACCCTCCTCTTCCCAGCAGCGACCTCTTTCCGAGCACGTGCATGCACATTAACCACGACGCTATTCCTGATCCCCATTCTGGCCCATGCATGGGCATCACATTTCCTGACTTGCTCATCCTCCTGGATGACCCTCAGTTCATCGAGTTCCAGCTCCTTCATTCGAACTTTCAGGAGCTGGCGTTGGCTGCAGTTCCCATCGGTGTGTTCATCAAGGAAATCATCAGATTCACTGTCATATCTGCCATCACTCCGGCGTGGCACTGCCGGATACCAAGCCCAAATCAGCAATAACAAAAGGACAACATCACCCTTCTTTCTGCTTCATTGACCTCAGCCACTTCTCACCAAAGCCTCCTGAGCCAAAGCCCTATCACGCCCCCCCCCACCACCAGGCCCACACCCCCACTCCTACACTGGGCCTGTACCCCTCCTTCCCGCACCAGGCCTGCGTCCCCCCCCAATCCTGCACTGGGCCTATGCCACCCCACCAGGCCTATGCCCTCCCACTCCTGCACCGGGCCCGCACCCCCCCTCCACCAGGCCTCCGCCCCCCCACTCCTGCACCGGGCCCACACCCCCCCCCCATGTCTACCCCCTCAATTTTAAATACTTCTATAAAACCTTCCCTCTGTTCTACGCTCCAGGGAATAACCTGTTTAGCCTTTCCCTGTAACTCAGTTCCTGAAGTCCCAGCAACATCCTAGAAAATCTTCTCTGCACTCTTTCTATCTTATCAATATCCTTCATGTAGTTAGGTGACCAAAACTTCACACAATACTCCAAATTTAGCTTCACTAATGTCTTATGCAACTTCACCATAGCATCCAAACTCTTATACTCAATACTTTGATTTATGAAGGCCAAGGTGCCAAAAGCTCTCTTTATAGCCCTGTCCATCTGTGACACCACTTACAAGGAATTACCTACGTTTTCACAGATCCCTCCATCCTGCCACACCCTTACCATTTACCACACACTTACCATTTACCACACCCTTACCATTTACCATGTATGTCCTACCTTGGTTTCTCCTTCCAAAATGCAACATCTCACACTTGTCTGCATTAAATCCATCTGCCATTTTGCAGCCAATTTTTTTCTCACTGGTCCAGATCCCTCTGCAAGCTCTGAAAACCTTCTTCCCTGTCCACATGACCCACAGTCTTAGAGACATCTGCAAACTTGCTGATCCAATTTACGACATCATCATCCAGATCATTGATATAGACAACAAATAACAATGGTCCCAGCACCGATCCCCGAGGCACACCACTAGTCACAGCCCTCCAGTCTGAGAAGCAACCATCCATCACCACTCTCTGGCTTCTCCCGCCCAGCCTTTGTCGAATAAATACCCAACATCTGAACCTTCTTGACTAACTTCCCTTGTGGGACCTTATCAAAGGCATTACTAACATCCATTTAGGCAACATCCACAGCCTTTCCTTCATCAACCTTCCTGGTAACATGACCTACCATGCAGAAAGCCATGTTATTATACTGAAAATCAGTCCTTGGCTGTCCAAATAATTGCATACCCGATCTCTTAGAACAACTTCCAATAATTTACCTACTTCTGACATCAGACTCACTGGCCTATAATTTCCAGGGCTACCTTTGGAGCCATTATTAAACAACAGAACAACATGAGCTACCCTCCAATGCTCTGGCACCACAACCATGACTAACAATATGCCAGATCCCCTGTAATTTCTACACTGGCCTCCTGCAAAGTCCAAGGGAATATCTTGCCAGGCCCTGGGGATTTATTTGCTTTAAGACAGCAAGCACCTCCTCCTCTTTAATCTGTATAGGTCCCATGACCTCATTGATTGTTTTCCTTACTTCCCAGTTTCCTGAGTGAATACTGATGTAGAAAACCCATCTCTTCTGGATCCATACAAAGACGATCTTCAAGGGGACCAATTTTTCCCCTTGTCATCCTTTTGCTCTTAATAAAAGCCTTATGATTTTCCTTCAAATTGTCTGCCAAACCTCACGACTTCTGTTAGCTATTGATTTCCTTTTTCCATTTTCTCTTGCTTTTTTTATACTCAAGTACCTCATTTGCTCCTTGTTGCCTATATCTGCTCTACCCCTCTCTTCTGAACCAGATCCCCAATATCCCTTGAAAACCAAGGGTCCGTAGGCCGAAAAAGAGGAGGGAGATGTCCTTATCCAACTAATGATGAATGCCCTCTTCTGTGTGCCTAGATGTTTAGCAGTGTAGCTGGCAGGACTTAGCCGGTCCGTGGAGAGGTCGGATAACGTCAAAGGAGGATGTGCCGAGGCAAGGTTAGCGCTGCTTCACTTGCAGGCGGCAGCTGTTGTTTTCCACATGATGCCGTTGTCGGGGAAACAAAGGTCCCCGAAGAAATACCAGCACTGCAAACACACGTCCCTGGGCCTGGGCACAGTCCCTGCACACGGCAACACCCAGGCAGCATGGTTGGCTCAGCAGTTAGAGCAACGCCTTTTCAGCACCAGCGATCAGGACAAGGGCTCAAATCCCCCACTTTCTGTAAGAAATTTGTATGCTTTACCCGTGTCTGCGTGGGTTTTCTCCAGGGACTCCGGTTTCCTCCCACTGTTCAAAATGTACCAGGGTTGTAGGCTGATTGGGTGCAAATTGGGCTCGTGGGCCAAAATGCTGTATACCTAAATTTTAAATATGGCCCCATCGGCTTGGTCACTGCTCCCTGGGCCTAGCCGTGGCTCTCTCAGCTGTGCACAGTCCCAGATTCCTGGTTTTGTTCCTTATGAAGCCGTGGGGACTGACCACATCAATGAGCAACCCCAGAGAGTGTGATGACAGAGAGCAGGAGACAATCTTCCCCAGGATTTCATCCCTCTGCCCAGCGGCAGCCTGTCTTGAGAATGGGCAAAGGCGGTGGGGGGGGGGGGGGGGGCGGGGCAGATACATCATTCCCTGAAAATGGTAGCTGGGGGGGGGGTATGGTGAAGAAGGCCTTCATGAGTCAGGGCACTGAGTGCAGGAATGGGGATGTCAATGCTGCACCTAGATGTTTGGAGTATTGTGCACCATTCAGCTACAAGGATGGCATGAAGCTGAAAAAGATTCGCCAGGGTGTCACAAGGGCTGGAGGGTAACAGCTACAAGGGGAGGCTGGGACTTTAAGATTGAGCATGAAGTTGACAGCTCTTGGACTGCACTCCTTGGAGTTCAGCAAAATGAGGGGTGGGGGGGGGGGGTGGGGGGGGGTGGGGGGTGGGGAACATCCAGAAGTGTTTGGAATGTTGAAAAGCCTGGACAAAGTAGATGTGAAAAAGTCATTTCCCATCATAGGGGAGTCTTGGACACAAGCGCACAACTTCAGGATTGAAGGATGCCTGTTTAAAACAGAGAAGTGGAGGAATTTCTTTACCCAGAGAGCAGTGAATGCCTGGAATTTGCTGCCACGGGCAGCTGTGGAAGCCAAGCTGTTGTGTGTATTTAAGGCAGAGATTGATTTGTATATGAACAGTCAGGTTACCAAAGCTTTTGGGGAGAAGGCAGGGGAGTGGGGCTGAGTGGATCAGCTCATGATGCAATGGGGGAGCAGACTCAATGGGCCAAATGGCCTCCTCCTGCTCCTAAATCTTATGGTCTTGTAAGGTCAATGGTCACAGTGCTTTTTTCTCAGTGTAGGGGAGACCCAAAACCAGGGCATATGTGCAAGAAGGGAATAAATTTATAAAAAAAGGATGCGAGGGGCGAGTTTTTCCATACAGATATATGGAACGAGCTGCCAGAGGAAGCTATAGAGGCGGAAACAATTGTCACACACAATTGCTCTGGAGATAGGGGCCACGTGCTTGCAATTTAATAAAATGTCGACATGCAGCATGGTAAGGGGCCATTTCAGCTCACAAGCTAGTGCTGCCTAATTACACCCCTCAGTACGATTTTGAAGGGAGCGAGGAAATTGGACCCGCACAGACACAGGGAGAATGTATAAACACAGTGCCAAATTTGAACCTGGGTTGCTGGCACTGTGACAGTTTTGCGCTAACCATGCTGGCCACTAAAATGTAATATTCATTAATTTTTGCCTGTAAGCAAAGGGTCGCCTTGAGCATTGCCTGGCGCCCCTAACAATGGGAGAAAGAAAAGCAAAAGAGAGTCCCTTCAGAGTCATTGAGGGACCGTGGATTCGGCTCCAGCCCTCCCGCAGTCTCTGCAGCTGAATAGACTCCCGCTCGATTTGTCGGCAGCCCGAGCCCCAGATCCAAACCTCTGACAGCCTGTGTGGGATTCTCAACTGCAGGCATCCCGCGTGGGTCTTTCAGCCGCTGGACACATCCATCGGAAGTGAACTGCAGTCGAACTGAGCCCTTCGTCGAGGGAAAATCTGCAGATTTGCTTGCTTGCCTTGTGGATGCTGTGTGACCTCCAGCACGTTTGTGTACTGCTCTGGACCCGAGTACAGCAGATTTCTGGTTTACCCACGGATAGTGAAAGCCTCTATTCTATCTCCGTCTCACACCCTCGGTTCCAGAGACATCCCCAGCTGCAGGGAAATTTAACACTTTTTTTTGCCATGACTTTAATATTAGTTTATTCTGAAATTTAACAAACATAATTTATATTTTCAAATAGTACTGCAATACAATGTTAAATTACAGTCTTAACATTACACAGAATCTCAGATTTGATTTTTAAAAAATATATACAGGGAAAGAGTGTCATCTTTCGGGAATGACTGCCCAACTTGTGTAAAAAAGAGATGGATTTCAAAAATGTGTGAAGACCAGGTGAGGAAACAATGACAACGTGTTAAGTGACACAGGGACTATTTCCAGTTTCAGAATGCTGATATTGTGCTTAGATTAGCGCTTGCCTTGAGTGACCAGTAACGCAGTAAATGGCCTATTTATTGGTGGGTTAAAAACAAGCTCTAATTCTTTTATAATTACTTATAAAACAACTGTGCAGAGTTTAAGACTCTAAAACTTGAGCTACAAAAACCTAAACATTTAATCGGTCCTAATAGATACAAACTGGCATTTCATTGTCAGTTACCTTCTCACCTAGTCTGGATATGAGGGTGTAACAAGCTATTAATGCATCTGTCATAATGGCTTTTCCTTCAGTGTAAACGCAAGCCGGAGCAGAATTTATGGTCCAATTATTCCTCACATTGACTAACGTTTAAAAAAAAAGTGCAACTGAGCCTTGGTGTTGCAGGAGGAAGCGCACGCTCCAATCGATAGACTCAGCTCTCCGTCGATGCTCTGCTTTCACTTTGCTCTTTCTGTGAACTGCATTATGCAGTCAGAGAGTTCAAAGTCCTTTAACCATGGAACAGAAGCAGATGGGGTTGGGGGGGGGGGGGGGTGCAAACATTCCTCTCGGTTTCTGTGTGCAAGCAAAGGAGGCTTGAGGTGTGTAATACAGTGTGAGCCACTCCCCACAAATTGGTAGGTGTCCCCCCCCCCCACGCCTCTCTGCTGTGGGGTGATGACGCAGTCCTCATCCCAATCGTCAGCAGCTGCTTCTCCCTTGGGATGGATGGTCATGGGCAGACCAACCCGACTGGCTTTCCTCGAGTGACAACTGCAAGATCAACACTGGAAATCCACAAACCTTTATCATGTAAACAGGTGTCCAAAGCAAATGGTTAACCTATAAATTTTTTTTAAAATGGTATAAAAATGCTCAAGGATTGTACAAATTAGTCAATGAATGGCAATAATTGCTTTGGTGGTAAGCATCTCACAATCAACTCTTCCGTAATCGTGTCATCACTTAACCAAGAACTGCCCGATGGGTGTGGGCTCAGGGACGAGGGCAGGGGCGAAGTCAACTCTCCCAGTTCCCCATGCCAGGGCAGGACAGCTACTACGTGCTGACTACCACACCTACGATGATTGCAATAACAGCTAGTAGGACCCCGACACAAATGATGATCAGGAACATTTTCTGTAAAGGAGGAGAAGTACAAAAACATTAGTGTGAATTCAGACAGTCAACACATCAGTAGCATAAAGGGCACTGAGACTGAAACAGCTCCGAACCAGAGTGGAAGCCCTGTTGCCGATGGTGTGTGGCCAACGGGAACAGCAAGATCGCAAACATATTGTGACTTTTTTGGAGCGACAGAGCAGGGGTCAGGAATGCACGGCTTTACCCCAGAGCATGTAACAAGGCCAAACCTCAGTGTTCATGCTCTTGTTCAGTAACCTGGTGGCCTGGACCCAAAGAACCACTGTGGAGTTTAAACCAAAGCTTACATCAGCCGTGCCAGTGGGATGATAGAAACCAGCCCTTGGCTGCAAGGTTCGGCTCCAACCCTGGAAATGGGGGTCGCCATGGACACGTGGCAGCAGGTTTAAGGAGTAGCAGGTGCCCAGCCACCGCGCAGGAGGTGCTGGCACCACCCTGAGATCCCCCTCCGAGAGCAGCCAATACAATACTGCCTGCCACCCCTTTACTCTCACCACTTCTCACCCTCCTGCTGGCCCAAGAGCTTCCCACTCCTAGTGCACGAGATTTCTAGCTGAATAGACACCTTCTCTCCAAGAGCTCTCTAATAAACGACTGGAGTCTACATTTCTGACACTAAATGGAGCTCTTATGGAAATCACGAAGCAAGCAGCCTCTCAACAAGTGGTCTGCCATTGCAGGGTTTGATCTCAGCTATACTGGGATCAGGGTCGTCAGCTGGCCCTATGCCTGGCCATTGTGGTAAACATCAGAAACAGCAGCCGGCCATTCGGCCCATCAAACCTGCTCCCCATTCAACAAGATTATGGGGGGGTCTGGCTATGGACTCAGCTCCTGCTCCCCTCCTAACCCTTAGCTCCTCTGCTATGCAAAAATCTACCTGCCTTTTAATACATTTAATGAGGTGGCCTCCACTGCTTCCATGGGCAGAGAGTTCCACAGATTCACCACTCTCTGGGAGGAGCCGTTCCTCCTCATCTCCATCCTAAATCTACTCTCCAGAATCTTGAGGCTATGTCCTCTGTTCTGGATTCACCTCCAAGTGGAAACAACTTTCCTGCCTCTTTCTCATCTCTTTCATGATGTTGTATGTTTCTACAGAATCCATCTTATTCTTCTAAATTTCAGTGAGTGTAGTCCCTGGCAACTCACATCTCTCCTCACAGACTAGCCCTCTCGTCTCTGAAATCAACCTGGTGAAATACTGTTTCCTTCCCTCCCTGCCTGGCCTGCAGAGGGGTTGTTTAATTCAGCTCTGCATCCTGTTGATGGTCAATAATGCAGCCAGGAGATGTGACAAGCCTCCCTCTCTAATATCAGCTCGCTGCAGTCCCATTCCCAGGTGGGCACATCAAACAATTCTTGTCGCAGGAACACTAGTCCTTCCAGAGGTCAGGGCAAGTTCTCTCAATGGCTTACGACATCAGACGAAGGTCAGCCTGTACAGGAGGGTTAGTCACATGATCACTCCTGCTGTTCCAAATATTGCCACGAGATGTTTGAAACCCCTCATGGGAAATATACTGGGCCATGCTTTAGTGTCTCATCCAAGAGGCAGCAGTATTGACAGTCTTGCACTAACTCAGCAGTGCGGATCTCAAGCCATGCACTGACCCCAGCAGAGTCAGAGCAACATAGGAAGGCTGTGTGGCCATCCCACACTACGCTTCCAGTGGCCCTCCGCTCAGTGTCAGAAAGCCCGCTCACCTCCCTCTCCGGGCTGTTTGTTGAGATAAAGGATTTGGAAGGAGCAAGTCCAACCCTGCACATTTCAGTGATGTGGGAACCGATCTGGAAAGGCACGTGGGAGCCTGTGGGCCCGAGGGCTGCAGGGCAGTGCACGACTGGGCCTGGCTCAGTAATGGGTTGGTGAGCTAGCTCATTATGATGTTGGGGACGGACGGCTGCTTCAGGGACAGTTTTTTCGTATGAAGTGGGTAGGTGAGAGCGCAGGGGCAGCAGAGAGGTGCTAAGATGGATTGGAGTGGGGCAGGGGCTGTTCCGTGGGCTGATGCACCTTGTTGGTGGCGGGGGGATGCTATTATGGGTGTTTGTTGAATCAATCAGCATCAGTGAAGAGTGGGCAAGAGAAATAGCAACATTGTGCATATCATTCCAAGCTCTGGGAGGTTTGAAAAGTGTATGGGGTTAAGATTTATAAATGGAAAACTAGAAAACCATGGATGATCAGGACTCTAAACCATTTGATCGGGCCTCGGCTGGAGAACTGGCCTGCATGCATGAAGATTGAGAAGGGTGAACAGAGCTTCTGGAATGAGGGCGTCTGTTACAGCATGAGATGGTAAACGTTTAATGTGTATTCCCAGGGTTGGGGAATCTTGAGGTGCCCCAGTTGAGGATGGTGAGCTCTCATAGGAGAGTCAGTCAATAACCAGAGGTCACAAAGTTCAAATCAGTGGGGAGAGGGGTCAGCAGGAGGCAGCACTGGCCAATGAAGAACATGGGACCGAATGCATCTGGTACATCAGAGCCTGCAGGGCACCAGTGGGCCAAGTAGCCTGAAGCAGAATCCACGGAGGTCAACCTGGATGCCTACTTAAAGCAAACTGACCCGTCGAGCTTTGCTCTGGTATCGCATTGCTTTCTTCGTCTCTTCCTTTGCTCGTTCGACGTACTCTGTGGCATTCACCACGTTTGTCTCGATGTTATTTACCATTTCACCCTTTGTAAAAGAAGAAACAGTTTAAGCATGGTTTATAAAATGCTCTCTGTGGTCTACAAGTCCATTCTCAGTCCGCGTCCTCCTTTACTAAAGTGCTGCAACCAGAGCCCACCCAGGATTGCTCATGTCACAGACCTCACTCCCACCTGCCCTCCCTCTGTCCCACCTGCCCTCCCTCTGTCCCACCTGCCCTCCCTCTGTCCCACCTGCCCTCCCTCTGTCCCACCTGCCCTCCCTCTGTCCCACCTGCCTAAAGCACTGTAACCCTGTTAACACAAGACACACACAAGGCTGACACTCCCCTGTAACTGTCCGTTAACACAAGACACACACAAGGCTGATCCTCTCCTATAACCCTCCATTAATACAAGACACGCACAAGGCTGACACTCCCCCATAACTCTCCATTAACACAAGACACACACACAAGGCTGATCCTCTCCTATAACCCTCCATTAATACAAGACACGCACAAGGCTGACACTCCCCCATAACTCTCCATTAACACAAGACACACACACAAGGCTGATCCTCCCCTGTAACTCTCCGATAAGACAAGATACACACAAGGCTGATGCTCCCCCATAACCTTCCCCCCACACACACACAAGGCTGACGCTACCCTATAACCCTCTGTTAACAGTCGACACTACAAGGCCACGACTTCCCTGTAACCTGGCTACATGAAAGAGTCAGTAGCTGCTTTGAGGAGTTCCCCAAAACCCATTCTTTCGGGATTTGGATGTTCCGTGAGAATGCCCACATCAGTGAGCACTGCATTCTCAGCCCCAGTCCTGAACCCTGTTCACTGTGTGAAATAACCTTGTCCTCAGCCTGCTCGTGAAGGATTCCCCACTATCTGCACCCACAGCCACCATCTCTGCCTCACACAGGCCCCTGCAGATCCGGCCTCCTTTTATCAGGTTCAAACAGAGAGTACACTCTGATTACCCCTCCATTCTCAAAGCCCAGCGTCAGTCAGAACTCCGTCAGTGAGGGTAATGCAATGAAGCTGCTTCATGGCCGCACGTAAGGTGAGTGATGGAGATGGCAGTGGAGGTGATGAAGGGCGCAGGAGATCACCATCTTCCAGTGCAGCAGGGGCACCATGTGAAGCCTCCGTCTCCACTGAGAATGGGATCATCTTAATGCCCATGGCATGATCACAGCTAGGATTTTGGGCCATCGCTATCAACATTCAAGTCAAATGCCACAGCGATTCAACATGCTCATTGATGAAATGGATTGAATCGTGTGTATTGGGTGGTTACCTGTGTCACTCGACATCAGCAGCACTTAACAAAAAGAGAGATCTCGTTTACACATGGCACCACACAGGTCCAGTCTACAGTCACCCCTCTCCAGAACAGCTCTCAATCCAAACTGGCACAGGTACACTTCACATAGCAAGTGGTACAGCTGGAGTGGATCCCCACAGAAAAAGAGGTGGCCATTCAGCCCACTGAATTCATGCTGGATATTTGAACATGCTACTCTACATGCATCTTGCTCATACAGCACAGAAACAGGCCATTCAGCCCATTGTGCCTATGCTAACCAAGGACCTGCCGGCACTCCCCGCTCCCACCCCCAAGCCCTGTCCAAGCTCCCCACCCCTAAGGCCTGCCCGTGCTCCCTGCTCCCACCTCCAAGACCTGCTCTCACCCCCGAGACCTGCCCACGCTCCCCGCTCCCACCCCTGAGGCCTGCCCACGTTCCCCGCTCCTACCCCCAAGACCTGTCTGCGCTCCGTGCTTTGGGTGGCATTGATCACCTCTGCTGATCATCGTGTCAGCCCAACTTGCCCAGGCTAACCAAAATGTCCCACCCACACTTGTCCCATCTTTTCTGCAAAGGTCCTTAAAGCAGAGATGTACTCGCGCTCTCACACAGCATTCACTCATCCTGCCTTCGTATCCGGTCCACAAGTGCCCAGCTACAGGCTGAGACAGACACTCCATTGGATGCAGCATAAAAATCAACCCCCCCCCCCCACCCACACAGAGCAGTTAGAGGGAAGTGGGCATAGTTGGGATCAAAAATTTGCTGTCCTCATCTCATTCAATCCCTGTCTGAAAAAGATGCATGGTGTCAGCTTCTCACCGCCAATCTGCTCGGGTAGTCTGTGGCACAAGGTGAGATACCCATAATAATGCACCGCTGTAGCACAGGTTAAATAGCTGAAACCAGAGTTCAGGGAGGCCAGTGGGCACCGTAGCACAGCAGCTGCTGCATTCACCACTCAGGCACTGGGGTCACCCTTGACCTCTGGTGCCACCTTCATACGATCACCCTGATCATGTAGATTGCCGGGCAGGTGACCTGGCCACTGTAAAATGCCCGTAGTGCTGGCAGGAGGAAGGAGAATCAAAGATGGACGCATGAGAGGGGAATGCAGAGCAATGGGACAGATTCAATGGACAACCTGGCTTCTTGGGGTTGGAAATACAAGGCCAGGTGGGAACGATGGGTCACACAAAGCTACTCTCTTGAAAGCCCATGGAGGGGGAGGTCTTTTCTCTGTGGAGCCATGGAGGTGTACAAGGTCACGGGGGGCACAGACTGGGGGGGGGGGAGAGCCAGCACTTTTTCCCAATGACCGACACCAGTGGACTTCTGTTTACAGGGAGTGGAGGAACGACTGGGGGGAGACATCAGAGGTAAGTTTTTATTTACACAGAGAGTGGTGGGTGCCTGGGGTGCTGGTGGAGCCTGGTCCAATAGGAGCATTTAAAAGACTCTTAGATAGGCTCATGGCTATAAGGGTTCTGGGCTGTGAGGTTGATGTGGATTATGTTTCCAGAGATCAGAACACTGTGGGCCGAAGGGCCTTACTGCTGTAATGTTCTGTATGCTGTCCCCAATGACAAGGATCAACTGCACACAGAATAGAATGCAAGCTGTCCAGGGAATGGACCTTTTTTTTTAACCAAATCCTTACACATTCTTTAACCCTCTATGCAAGTTTATATTTTGGGGTAAAATCTGTTTCCCTCAATAGCCAGACTGGCAGAGACGGACTCAGCAGTGCCCACGGGAGGAATGGCAGAGTTTGGCCTGAGCCCCTCTGACACTGTCCCCATCAAGGGACAGGGACAAATCAATGCTGCCCAAACACACCCGTACTGTCACGCTTAATCTCTGACTGTGCAAATTGCCCATCTACCCAGACGTTTGTCACAAGCCCTGTTCATTCACCCGAGTGCAGATGACTCTCCGCCCAAATGGCTTTGGCTAATGTTCAAATCCTTGCAGCTCCGATGTAATACGAATTATTACCTCTGCTGCTACCCCGCCCCGATAAACTGGTGTATCCAGCACCTACATAAAGAGTGGTGGGAGCCTGGGATGGTGGTAGAGAATGGTACAATAGGGACTTTAAAAGACTCTTAGAAAGGTACATGAACACAAGAAAAAAATAGAGGGTTTTTGGTGCAACATCGGGAAGATTTTAGTTGGCTTCCATCAGTCAGCACAACATTGTGGGCCGAGTGGACAGGACTGTGCTGTAATGTTCTATTCATAGAGGTTTTAGGGGAGTGGATTTCAGATTCTGCCATCCTGATCAGACCCAACCCCCTAGGCTGGGATGCTTGCAGTCACGAGGATGCTGAGCTCATTTCTATGGTTACAGTTTCCAATGAATCATCGTTAGAACTTTGGCTTCAATCAGCTCATGCCTTCTAACACTGAATGCTAAGACTGAAAATGCTCCACGGCAAAGAATCAATAACCAGAAGCTGCTCTATCCAAGTGCAAGGGCAGAGAGCCCCAACTCGTGATAGGACCTGGCTAACTTGTGCCCCCCCCCCCCCCACCACTGACACTCCACTCTTGATTCCAATTAGGTGGCAGACAGCAGATGCTCTACCTGTTGCTCGACCAACATTGCCATGTCCACAAACATGTCGTGTAGCTCCCGGATGCTTGCTTCCAGCTTGATGATGTCCTTGTGCCGTGACTCGATCTCGTTCAGGGCTTGTCGGGTGATCTGAGTGTCTGAGATGATCTGCCAAGACAGAGGAAGGAGGTGACCTGCACCACTGAGGAACTCTAATGGCCCCTCCCTCCCTCTGCTACTGGCAAGAGTCCAGAGGTTCTGTAGGGTGCCCCAATAACCGAGGGTAAAGGTCAGTGCAGGATGCGGCCTGTCTTTCCCACTTTCTCCACAGGCTGATTAGAGCAAGAGTTCCACGGCAGGGCTGAGGGCTCACAGCTGGTGTGAACAGCTCAGCAGCAGCAGTAGTAAGGTAACGGCTGCTGCATGGCACCACTGACTGGTTGGGAAGCAGAGGTTTCCTTTGGAGCAATGGAGGACTTGAACTCCCAAGTATTGTTTAATGAAGGTTACGAGACAAGCAGCAGCTCCTCTACTTTTCTCTCAGCCCAGGTCAGGCTGCAGTGCTACCATTTGGTCTCTGGACGGTCTGCTTCACTGCCCTTGGCAGTGATCCTACAGGGGGTTTCCTCCAACATATTTCCAATGACCCACTCCTCAAAACAGTGGCCCCAGGGACCCCGAAGCCCACCCGAGTCTCAGGCTCGATACTGCATCCAGACACCACTTCTGCCATCAGGGACTTGACAACCATAACAAGTAGTGGTAGAATCAGGGGTCGACGGAAATCGGTATTTGTAAAAAATAGGTGGGCTGGCATGGACTTGGGGACTGAAGGGCCAGTTTCTTTCTTTGTTGTGTCTTCTGATACTTGCGTCTGGAGGGAAAAAAAACTTTTTAAAATTTAAATTGAGACATACAGCACGGTAACAGGCCATTTCAGCCCACGAGTCCATGTCGCCCAATTACACCTACACCCCCAGGACGTTTTTAAATGGTGAGAGGAAACCAGAGCCCCTGGGGAAAACTCACGCAGACACGGGGAGAATGTACAAACTCCTTACAGACTCCACAGGATTCAAATCCCGGTCCCGATTGCTGGTACTGTATCGGCATTGTTCTAACCGCCACGTCAACCTTTTGATTCAAGGCGAGTGCTGGGGTGGCATGGGAACGGGGGGGGAAGGGAAGATCATGGTGGCACTCAGGTGAGGTGATCACATTTCTAAACTAAACCCTCTGCAAAGTGAGAGAAGTTTCTGCGTACATCAGATGTGAAAATAGATGGGTTACCACTCTCCAGCATCTCTTCCAGCTGATCGTCAGTGGTCGTTCTCCCAGCTGTTAAAGCAAAGCACAAACAATTCAATAACACCAAGTTCCTTGGAGTTCACTTTAACTAGTGACCTATCATAGATACAAATCTCCTCACTTGTCAGGAAGGCGCAACAGTGACTGCACTTCCTGTGAGGCAGGCAGGGCTACCAGGCACCATCATCCTTCTACAGAGCTCTATTGAGAATGTCCTGGCCAGCTGCATCACAGTGTGGTACAATTGTTGCAGAGAAATGGATCAGAAGTCAATCCATAAGACCATAAAAAAGGCAGAAAGATTAATTGGAGTCTCCCTCCCTCACCCCCATATTGACGTGATCAACCAGGATCATTGTCTGGAGGACATGCAAAATCATTGAGGACCCCTCCCACCCTGCACACGGCATCTTCCAGCTGCCCCTGTCAGGGAAGAGATACAGGATGATCAGAGCCAGCACCACCAGGCTGAGGAACAGCTTCTTCCCAGGGCAGTGAGAATGGAGAACGACCCAAGGAACTGCTCCCACTAACCATCTGAGATTTTCATATTTACAAAACAATATTTATTAATTTGTACATATGAATACATGCCCTGCATATGTATTTTATGTCTGTATGTGTGTGTTATGTCTGGTTGTGTGTCTGTGTGTTTTGCACCGAGGACACCTGTTTCGTCAGGTTCAGACCCTTCTGAACCACACTTTTCACTCTGAAGCACCAGCATACAGAGCAAAGGAACAAACTGCAGCTGACAGCATATAAATCAGACAGTCCCACATCCACCCATAGAACGCTACAGCACTGAAAACAGCCCCTTCAAAACCTTTTAGTCTGTGCCTATCATTGTTCAGCCAGACCCATTGACCTGCTCCCATCCATAACAACACCCCCCCCCCCAGACCTCTCCCATCCATGGATCTATCCAATCTATTTTTAAAACTCAAGATCAAGCCTGCATTCACCTCATTAGATGGTAGTACATTCCATACTTCCACCACTCTCTGAGTGAATAGCTTTTTCCTAACGTTCCCCCTAAACCTTTCCCCTTTCACCCTGAAGCCATGTTCTCTCATATTTCTCTCTCTTAATATAAGTGGAAAGAGCCTATTCACATTTACTCTGTCTATGCCCCTCATCATTTTGTTAAGTTCTATCAAATGTCCCCTTATTCTTCTTTGTTCCAGGGAATGAAGTCCTAATCTGTTTAATCTTTCCATGCAACTCAATTCCTAATAACCTGGCAACATCTTAGTAAATCTTCTCTGTACTCTTTCGATCTTATTGACCTCCTTCCTGTAGTTAGTTGACCAGAACAGAATACAATACTCTGAATTTGGCCTCACCAGTGTCTTACACAAATTCAACATAACATCCCAACTCCTATACTCAATAGTTTGATTTATAAAGGCCAAGATGCTAAAAGCTTTCTTTACAACCCTGACCACCTGTGACTCCACTTTCAAGGAACAAGTACCTGTAACCCCAGGTCTCTTTGCTCCTCCACACTCCTCAGAGCCCAACAATTTAGTGTACGTCCTTCCTTGATTTTCTCTTCCAAAATGCAACACCTCACACTTGTCTGTATTAAACTCCATCATCCATTTACTGACCCATTCTCCCAGTTGGTCCAGATCCCTCTGCAAGCTTTGAAAATCTTCCTCGCTGTCCACAACACCCCCTATCATAGTGTCATCAGCAAACTTGCTCATCCAATTCACCACATTATCATCCAGATCATTGATATAGACAACAACAATGGTCCCAACACTGATTCCTGAGGCACACCACTCGTCACAGGCCTCCAGGCCTCCTCTCTCTGTTCTTCTCCCACACAGCCAATTTTGAATCCAGCTCACAACCTCTCTATGTATACCTGATGTCCTAACCTTTCAAACTCCGTAACCTCCTGTAATGGAAGATTTGAACCGTGTTTCTTGCTTTTGCAGCCTTTGCTTCTGCAAGGCTGAGAACCTGCTTGTTGCATATGAATTAGTTCTTTTCTTTGGCTTGGCTTCGCGGACGAAGATTTATGGAGGGGGTAAAAAGTCCACGTCAGCTGCAGGCTCGTTTGTGGCTGACAAGTCCGATGCGGGACAGGCAGACACGATTGCAGCGGTTGCAGGGGAAAATTGGTTGGTTGGGGTTGGGTGTTGGGTTTTTCCTCCTTTGCCTTTTGTCAGTGAGGTGGGCTTTGCGGTCTTCTTCAAAGGAGGTTGCTGCCCGCCAAACTGTGAGGCGCCAAGATGCACGGTTTGAGGCGATATCAGCCCACTGGCGGTGGTCAATGTGGCAGGCACCAAGAGATTTCTTTAGGCAGTCCTTGTACCTTTTCTTTGGTGCACCTCTGTCACGGTGGCCAGTGGAGAGCTCGCCATATAACACGATCTTGGGAAGGCGATGGTCCTCCATTCTGGAGACGTGACCCATCCAGCGCAGCTGGATCTTCAGCAGCGTGGACTCGATGCTGTCGACCTCTGCCATCTCGAGTACTTCGACGTTAGGGATGTAAGTGCTCCAATGGATGTTGAGGATGGAGCGGAGACAACGCTGGTGGAAGCGTTCTAGGAGCCGTAGGTGGTGCCGGTAGAGGACCCATGATTCGGAGCCGAACAGGAGTGTGGGTATGACAACGGCTCTGTATACGCTTATCTTTGTGAGGTTTTTCAGTTGGTTGTTTTTCCAGACTCTTTTGTGTAGTCTTCCAAAGGCGCTATTTGCCTTGGCGAGTCTGTTGTCTATCTCATTGTCGATCCTTGCATCTGATGAAATGGTGCAGCCGAGATAGGTAAACTGCTTGACCGTTTTGAGTTTTGTCCTCCCCCTCTACGTCCTCCCCCTCCACGTCCTCCCCCTCAAAAGATGCTCACAAACTCAAGCTAGCATGCTGGAACATCAGAACCATGCTAGACAAGGCTGACAGCCACTGACCTGAACGTCGGTCTGCCCTCATTGCACATGAACTCCTCAGACTTGACATCGACATAGCCGCTCTCAGTGAAGTCCGCCTGGCAGATGTAGGCAGCCTCCAAGAACGCGGCGCGGGCTACACACTCTACTGGTCTGGCAAGCCTTCGGATGAACGACGCCTATCTGGTGTAGGCTTCATGGTCAAGAGCTTCATTGCCTCCAAACTCGAAAACCTTCCGACAGGCCTCTCGGACCGAATCATGTCCATGCGACTCCCCCTTCAAAACAAGCGTCACATCACCCTCATCAGTGTCTATGCTCCAACCCTCCAGGCGGAACCAGCAGAAAAGGACAAGTTCTACACCGACCTGCGCAACCTCATCCAACGCACCCCTACAGCCGACAAGGTTGTCATCCTGAGCGACTTCAACGCTCGTGTCGGCAAAGACTCAGAAACCTGGCCAGGAATCCTGGGCAAGCATGGCGTCGGCAAGTGCAACGACAATGGGCGCCTCCTGTTGGAGCTCTGCGCAGAACAGCGGCTTGTCATTACAAACACCCTTTTTCAGCAGAGGGACAGCCTTAAGACCACCTGGATGCATCCCTGATCCAAACACTGGCACCTCCTGGACTACATCCTGGTGCGAGAAAGTGACAAACGAGATGTGCTCCACACCAGGGTCATGCCTAGCGCGGAATGCCACACTGACCACCGGCTGGTTCGCTGCAAGCTCAACCTTCACTTCAAGCCAAAGCCCAGGAACAATAAAGCCCCCAGAAAGAGGTTCAATGTTGGAAACCTGCAGTCAGACGAAGCGAGAGGAAACTTCCAGGCAAACCTCAAAGCAAAGCTCGACGATGCAACCCGCCTCACGGACCCGTCCCCTGAAACCCTCTGGGATCAGTTGAAGACTACCATACTGCAATCCACTGAAGAGGTACTGGGCTTCTCCTCCAGGAAAAACAAGGACTGGTTTGACGAAAACAGCCAGGAAATCCAGGAGCTGCTGGCAAAGAAGCGAGCTGCCCACCAGGCTCACCTTACAAAGCCGTCCTGTCCAGAGAAGAAACAAGCCTTCCGTCGCGCATGCAGCCATCTTCAGCGCAAACTCCGGGAGATCCAAAATGAGTGGTGGACTAGCCTCGCCAAACGAACCCAGCTCAGCGCGGACATTGGCGACTTCAGGGGTTTCTACGAGGCTCTAAAGGCTGTGTACGGCCCCTCACCCCAAGTCCAAAGCCCGCTGCGCAGCTCAGACGGCAAAGTCCTCCTCAGCGACAAGATCTCCATCCTCAACCGATGGTCAGAACACTTCCAATCTCTTTTCTCTGCCAACCGCTCAGTCCAAGATTCCGCCCTGCTCCAGCTCCCTCAACAGCCCCTAAGGCTAGAGCTGGATGAGGTTCCCACCCTGGATGAGACATATAAGGCAATCGAATATGAATTAGTAGACACACCTAAATTCCACCATGGGGCCCAGGATGCAGTTGAATCAGAAGACATTATCTAAATTTACACTATATGGGGCCCAGGGATGTGCATATGAATCAGTAGACATTATCCAACTTCCACCGAGGCCCAGAGATGCAGTTGACTTTTGTTGGTTGCAGAAAGTCAGGAGACCTTGAGATAATTAAATAATTTGTTCAAAGAGATAAGATCTGAAGTAAACAACTTTTGGGTAATATAAGCCATGGTCCCACTGCTGAAGTTTGGGACTCTCCAAGAGGTGGCAACATCTCTCAGCAAGAAGAACTTCAAGAGTCCAGCTAACGTCCTGGTCAAGGAAGGTAGAGAAACTGCTACCGGCGCCCCGACAACCTATACAAGTGTGCAGTCGTTGCCTCGCTTCGGCAGTTGGACCAGTCCAGGCATTGATAAGTATAATTGGGAAGGGCTTGCATATTGTAGTGTGAATTCAGCTTTATATTTAGTAATAAAACCTTGTATAAACTGAACTGCTCTTGGTGCGTGTGTGTGTCTATTTTCTTTTCGTAGCTCAAACACTGTGACCAATCTAAAACGAACAAAATGAGAGGTATAAGTTTACCCAAGACCATTGGCGCTGCGAGCAGGATTGGTCTCAAGATGTTTCGCCAAAAGAAAGAGGTGAGCCCTGAGCAGTTCTTGATTCCAGGATGGACTGCCAAAGACGATGGGTTTGGCATGTTGGCCAATACCCTGTCTTTGTTGGGACCACCCATTAGTTTGGATGTGAAGTTAGACCCATCAAGTGCACCTCTGGGAGAGCGGGTTGCCACTCTCCTTCGAGAAAGTAAATTTCCTGGTAAAAAGGGGACACTGACGGAAGGTTTTTGGCTGCTGGCCACAGCCTTACGCCACTCTGTTCAGCGTGAAGTAGAATCTCAGCATAAGAGAGAGCAATTAGAGGAGGAGCTAGAAGCCATGCGACAACATTGTTCCATGATGAGCGAGATTGTTCACACCAATCAGGACCGAGCCAAAGAATGGGAGGATAAGCACGTCCAAACGATCTGCCGTAATATTAAACTCCGGCAGCAGCTCTGTGCAGATAAAGAAAGGCATGGAGTAGAACCCGATCCATATCGTATTCATGCCATGATAAGGAATGGCGACGATCCTGACGTAATTGATGAATGGGACGGGAATACCTGGAATGATGACCATGGTAATAATGCAGATACTCCACAGTATGTGCCTGACAAACTGCCCTCTCCACCTGCTGTTTACGCCCGCCCCATAAGGCAGCAGACTTCCCAAACAGATGGAAGGGGGGGATGATGAAAGGGTAGAGATTGAAGGGATAGATACCCCGATCCCCCAGGGGAATATATCCGAACCCCTGCTTATGCTCTATGGCCTACTCCCTCTACGGGATGGCCTAGGCCTCGTCCCGTCCACTGGGCAAAGGACCCTGTGGGCCAAAGTGTGAGCAGAGGTCAAGAGCAGTCCATGATGTGTGACTTCTCTATAAAGGAGCTGGCTGCCATTGGAGATCGATTTAGGCAAAAGGCAGGAGAAACTCTGTCAGCCTGGCTCCTGCGTGTTTGGGAGCAAGGAGGGGATAATGTATATTTAACCCTAAGGAATTGTTGGGATTAGGAACATTGACTACTGATATCCGGGTCACTGCTGAGCTGCAGGATAGAGGAAGAGAGGTGGATTACTTACATGCCACTCTAGGGGATGCCCTGCTATGAGTATACCCATCACCAGTAGATTGGGATTTACATTTGCAGAACAATTAGGGCATCCCAGAGGAGGGTATAACAGTAATTCGTCAGCAGGCCCTGGCCTCTGCCTTGTATGCAGGGCGTTTGAGGCTGTGGGTACATGGGGGGAGCCCTGATGAAGAGACATTCACAGCCGGAATGCATACCAGATTGGTTCATTCTGCCCAACCCACTGTACGGGGACTGGTTCTGTCTGTAACTAGTCCGCTAATTGGGCACCCTGTGTCTGAGGCGGTGCACGTCTTATCTGGGCTTCGAGAATTAGAGTTGGGAGGTAAAATCCACTCACGTACAGCCCAGGTTAAATCAGACAAGCAGGATGAAAAGAGAGGGTCTGCTGCTAATAATGGACCGACAAGAAAGGACCTTTTTCCTAACCTTGTTAAAGTTAGGCGAACCTAAAAGTGATATTGATGGGAAACCTACTGCAGTCCTTTATGCCCTTTATAAGAGGAAGGCAGGGGAACATCTTCCCCAGCTGTTGAGTCCTCCTGGCCCAACTGTGCCCTCTGCTCCCACTGCTGCTCCTATTGAGCCAGCTTCTCTTGCTCCAGTTATCCGTGATGAGATACAACAAATAGTTAAAAAGGCTCTTATGGATAATAGTGGAAACCCCCGATCCCTACTAAAGCGTGAGGGTGTGGGCAGGGCCCCCGTGTCTACTCTATTGAGACACGGCGGATACATGGGGACCCACGGCCCTACATACCGTTAACAATCCATTGGGGTGGGGGTAATGACCGCCAATATTTGGCCTTGGTCGACACCAGTGCGGAGCACTCAGTGATTCCTGGTAACCCTGACCTCTGGACTGGACCGACATTTCGAATAGAGGGGATGGGAGGAGCGATCACCCTGGCGAAGGAAATAAAAGTCCGCGCCACGGTGGGTGATGGCCCTTCCCCTATATGGTTACATGCCCTGGTGGCTGCCACTGACGAGTGTATCCTGGGTATTAATATGTTGGCCGCTACGGCCCTTAATATTAGCCAAGGGGGATTTGCATTTGGAATTCGGACTATTACAAAAAGACTAGTGGTGGGTCAGGCTAAGTGGGATCCTGTGATGGTGCCTCCCCCCCCCCCCCCCAAAACCAGTATGCATTCCACAATATCGCCTCCCTGAGGGGCAGGAAGAGATTACTGCCATCATCGATGCTTTGTAAGAAGGGATAGTGAGGCCCGCAATGTCGCCCTTTAATAGCCCTGTTTGGCCGGTCCAGAAGCCGAATGGCTATCGTTTTTTGAACAAACATGCCCCACCACTTGCTTCGGCAGTTCCGGACATTTATTACCCTTATTGAAAACATTGCTACTGGGAACTCAGGAACATGGTATGCTGTCATTGATCTCGCTAATGCCTTCTTCAGTATTTTTTTTTTTTTTAAATTTTTTATTTTTCACACCATAAATCACATTAGCCATGATATACACTATTTCTTTTTCACACATATACAGTGACTTTTTCTCCCCCCCCCCCCTCCTCCCAAGCCACCCCCCCACACCCCCCTCTCATCCATTTTAGGTATACAATCTAGGTTGCATTAAGCCAGTCAGACAATGTTGTCATTCAACAAAAATACACCAGAAATTCTACTGAGTCCATTCTTTTCTTTCCTTGTCCTTCCATCAACTTAGGTAATGTTTGTCCCCGGTAGGTTTTCGCTATTGTATTTAATGTAAGGCTCCTATACTTGTTCGAATATTTCAATATTATTTCTTAACCTATATGTTATTTTTTCTAATGGAATACATTTATTCATTTAAATTTAGTAGTTTCTTCCTTTTAATTTGGTTATGTATTCCATTAATATTTAGTCATATAGTTCAGCGTAGCCCTTTTATATTTTGTTTATCTTCTCTTTCCGTTTTTCCACATTACCTTTCCTCCTTTTCCATTTCTGTTTTCTTATTTTCAACTCTTTATAAGACAACATTCCTACAACATCCAACATTTTCCTTATTCTCCTATTTCTATCTTATTTATCCCCAATCTCCCCTTCCCCTCCTGAGTTGCCCTTTATCCCTTGTCGGACAACCACATCTCCCCTCTCCATTTGGATTTGCGAATCCACTCGCAAGCGTCAACTGATTTTGCAGTGACCGCTATTTCCCCTCACCCCGCCCCCCCAGAAAAGATTTCACTTTTCATATGTCACAAAGGTCACTCTTTTAATTCCCTCCTTATTCTCTCTATTCCATTACCTTCCCTTATTAGTTCTTGTCTATACTATCTATATTTTCCTCTAAGTACAGATACATTCAAGTATGCACATTGTCTCTATTCACTCTTATACCTCTTTACCCGCATACATATCAATCGTGATCATTTTTACTCTCATTACCCTTCATCCCTCAGTCTATTTTTGTCTTTACCCACATACATATCAATCGTGATCATTTTAACTCTCATTACCCGTCTTCCTCCCTCAGTCTATTTTTGTAATTGTTCTGCAAATTTTCGTGCTTCTTCTGGATCCGAGAATAGTCTGTTTTGTTGTCCTGGAATAAATATTTTCAATACCGCTGGATGCTTTAGTATAAATTTATACCCTTTCTTCCATAAAATCGCCTTTGCTGTATTGAACTCTTTTCTCTTCTTTAGGAGTTCAAAACTTATATCTGGATAAATGAAGATTTTTTGCCCTTTATACTCCAGTGGTTTGTTGCCCTCTCTTACTTTTTCCATTGTCTTCTCCAGTACCTTTTCTCTTGTAGTATATCTTAGGAATTTTACTACAATAGATCTTGGTTTTTGTTGTGGTTGTGGTTTAGAGGCCAATACTCTATGTGCCCTTTCTATTTCCATTTCTTGCTGTAGTTCTGGACATCCTAGGGTCTTAGGGATCCACTCTTTTATAAACTCCCTCATATTCTTGCCTTCTTCATCTTCCTTAAGGCCCACTATCTTTATGTTATTTCTTCTGTTATAATTTTCCATTGTATCTATTTTTTGAGTATATTTTTTGAATATATACAATTCCATTGTATATATTTTAGTTGCCCATTCAGAGCCAGCTCTTCAGCGCTTGACGTCCTGCTTTGCGGAAACTGCCAAAATGTTTGGCCTGGAAGTCAGCCTGAAGAAAACTGAGGTCCTCCATCAGCCAGCTCCCCACCATGATTACCAGCCCCCCCACATCTCCATCGGGCACACAAAACTCAAAACGGTCAAGCAGTTTACCTATCTCGGCTGCACCATTTCATCAGATGCAAGGATCGACAATGAGATAGACAACAGACTCGCCAAGGCAAATAGCGCCTTTGGAAGACTACACAAAAGAGTCTGGAAAAACAACCAACTGAAAAACCTCACAAAGATAAGCGTATACAGAGCCGTTGTCATACCCACACTCCTGTTCGGCTCCGAATCATGGGTCCTCTACCGGCACCACCTACGGCTCCTAGAACGCTTCCACCAGCGTTGTCTCCGCTCCATCCTCAACATCCATTGGAGCGCTTACATCCCTAACGTCGAAGTACTCGAGATGGCAGAGGTCGACAGCATCGAGTCCACGCTGCTGAAGATCCAGCTGCGCTGGATGGGTCACATCTCCAGAATGGAGGACCATCGCCTTCCCAAGATCGTGTTATATGGTGAGCTCTCCACTGGCCACCGTGACAGAGGTGCACCAAAGAAAAGGTACAAAGACTGCCTAAAGAAATCTCTTGGTGCCTGCCACATTGACCACCGCCAGTGGGCTGATAATGCCTCAAACCGTGCATCTTGACGCCTCACAGTTTGGCGGGCAGCAACCTCCTTTGAAGAAGACCGCAGAGCCCACCTCACTGACAAAAGGCAAAGGAGGAAAAACCCAACACCCAACCCCAACCAACCAATTTTCCCCTGCAACCGCTGCAATCGTGTCTGCCTGTCCCGCATCGGACTTGTCAGCCACAAACGAGCCTGCAGCTGACGTGGACTTTTTACCCCCTCCATAAATCTTCGTCCGCGAAGCCAAGCCAAAGAAAGAAAAAAGTTCTTGTGTCTCTTTAGTTTTTTTATTAGATTCCTCCAATTTCTTTTTTAAGTCTTCTACCTCCATTTCTGCTGCTACTGCCCGCTCTTCCATCTTGTCCATTTTCTTTCCCATTTCTGTTAAGGTCATCTCTATTTTATTCATTTTCTCTTCTGTGTTGTTTATTCTTTTTCTTAAATCCTTAAATTCCTGTGTTTGCCATTCTTTAAATGACTCCATGTATCCTTTAATAAGAGAAAGTATATCCTTTATCTTGCCTTTCTTTTCTTCTTCTATTTCACTGTACTCTTCCTCTTCCTCTGGGTTGGCCATCTGTTGTTTCTTTGGTGCCCTTTCCTTCTCTTCTTTCTTGTTTCTATTGTCTTCTGTGGTCTCTTCTTGCTGCAGGTGTTCTGCAGCTGTCGTTGCCGGCTGTGGAGATCGACTCCCCAGCTGGTCCCCCCTCCCGTCGGTGTGTTTTTTTTCATTCGCATCGCGCATGCGCGATTCCTCGCGCATGCGCGATTGCGCACTTTTACTCGGCTCAGCGAGCCATTTTTGTAGTCCATTATTTACCGACCTGAGGGAGCGGGTTTCTCTCTCCGCAGCGGGCCTCTTCGGACAGGTAAGGCCTTCACCTTTTTCCTCCTTTGTCTTCTCTTCCTCTCTTCTTACCGTTGCTTTCGATTTTTCTTTTTTTGTCGCCATCTTCTTTCCACCTTTATACTCACTTTTCTGTAACTTTTATTTCTGTGCCTTTGTGTTTTCCTTTGTTTTTCCCGACTTTTCTGGAGAGGGCTGGAGTTCACCGTCCGGCCACTACTCCATCACGTCTTCAGTATTCTTATAGACGAGGTCTCACAGTATCAGTTCGCCTTTACCTGGAAGGGGAGCCAGTATACCTTCACCCACCTCCCTCAGGGCTATGTACACTCTACCACTATTTGCCACAGCCTAACTGCCCGTGATTTGGAGACGGTGCCAGTATTGCTTTCCCTCTCAATTCACCATTATATTGATGATGTGATGATCCAAGGGGCCACGGAAGAGATGGTACAGAAAGCAGAACAAGAGGACGCCTGGTTTACTGATGGTAGCAGCCGGTGGGTGCAAGAAAAAGCAGAAGTGGAAGGTGGTGGCTTACCATCCCAAGTCAGGAACTCACTTATTGGAGGAGGGGGATGATGGCTCCAGTCAGTATGCTGAGTTGAAGGCGGTCACTTTACCACTAGACCTGCATGATCACCCTCTTCGCTTGTTTACTGATTCCTGGGCTGTGGCTAATGGACTAGTGGTATGGATGCCTGATTGGCAAAAGAATGACTGGCTGATACATGACCGCCCAGTATGGGGCAAACAGTTGTGGCAGCTGTTGTGGGATGGTTCCCATCATCGTGAGATAACCATATATCATGTTGATGCCTATACCAATGCGATGACGAACATGGCACAACATAATGCAGCAACAGATCAGCTTGCCACTATCAGCCACGCCAATACCGTTCCCCTGGCTCGATGGGCACATGAACAGAGGGGCCATTAGGGGGAGAAGGGATCAGCTATGTGGGTCCGTACACATGCCTTACCCATCCATCAGGACGATGTCCGCATGGTCGGGCAGCTTGTGAAGTCCTGCACTGATCCTCCTGGTCCGCATGGCCAAATAAGACGGGGAGCTCGCTATGCCAGACTGTATGGGTAAACATTATGTCCTAGTAATGGTTGACGCCTTTTCGGGCCTGGTTTTTGCCTTTCCCACCAAGGCAGCTGACCAAGCTAGCACTATCCAAGGACTGAACCATTTAATTTCTCGTTATGATGTACCAGAGGAAATTCAATCTGATAATGGCTCGCACTTCTCCAGGAAGGCAACTGACAACAGTATCTTATGGGTCCACCATATTTCTTATTACCCGCAGGCTGCCGGGTTAGTTGAACGAATGAACGGCTTACTGAAGGAACAAATTCGTTTGTTAACACCATTGGAGACCTTGAAGGGGTAGTGCCATGTGCTGCAGCAGGCAGTCGCCAATTTGAATCATCGCCCTTTGAAGGGAGGTACACCTTTCCACTGACTTCTTCACGCTTCTGAACTGCAGCCTATTCCAGAGGAAAAACAGTCATTGCCCCCCATTCCCGAGCTAGAGAATGTCGGACAAAAGGAATGGGTGGCACCAACAGCTAGTGGCCCTCCTGTAAAAGGGGAATTAGTGACACCTGCCCAGGGTAACACTCGGTGGGTAGCTATTGAGGGACAGGATGGTTTAGTTTGTTTAAATACTGAACCCTTACGGAATCGTGAGTGACATATGTCAGGCTTCTTTGTTCCAGGTCCTCCATCTTGTGCTCCTGCTGATCTGGGTTAACCGCTGCTTTGATGCCAGCAATTGGATTTGTAATGTCGAGGACGTTCCGAGGGAGTTGCCTGTGGGGGACAGAGCCCGATGTATCCACTAATATATCTGATATTGCTAAGCATGTTTTAAAATCTGTTCGTGAGCTTCAGTGTCTGGGTATTGTGCCCCACAAGGATAGTTGGAATCCTTTTTCATGGTTAACTGGTACATTTGGGGGATTGGACCACAATATTCTCCATTGGTTGCTCGCATTATTGCTTATTTTTTTAGTTTTAGTTTCTTTTTTTTCGCTCCTTCTGTACTCAAATGCTTGTAAGGTCTCATAAGTGACATGTTGCGACCAAGGGGTGGAATGTAATGGAAGATTTGAACCGTGTTTCTTGCTTTTGCAGCCTTTGCTTCTGCAAGGCTGAAAACCTGCTTGTTGCATATGAATTAGTAGACACACCTAAATTCCACCATGGGGCCCAGGATGCAGTTGAATCAGAAGACATTATATAAATTTACACTATATGGGGCCCAGGGATGTGCATATGAATCAGTAGACATTATCCAACTTCCACCGAGGCCCAGAGATGCAGTTGACTTTTGTTGGTCGCAGACTGTCAGGAGACCTTGAGATAATTAAATAATTTGTTCAAAGAGATAAGATCTGAAGTAAACAACTTTTGGGTAATATAAGCCATGGTCCCACTGCTGAAGTTTGGGACTCTCCAAGAGGTGGCAACATCTCTCAGCAAGAAGAACTTCAAGAGTCCAGCTAATGTCCTGGTCAAGGAAGGTAGAGAAGCTGCTACCGGCGCCCTGACAACCTATACAAGTGTGCAGTCGTTGCTTCGCTTTGGCAGTTGGGACCAGTCCAGGCGTTGATAAGTATAATTGGGAAGGGCTTGCATATTGTAGTGTGAATTCAGCTTTAGATTTGGTAATAAAGCCTTGTATAAACTGAACTGCTCTCGGTGTGTGTGTGTGTGTCTATTTTCTTTTGGTAGCTCAAACACTGTGACCAATCTAAAACGAACAAAATGAGAGGTATAAGTTTACCCAAGGCACCTCCCATGTGAAACCTTGTCAAAGGCCTTACTAAAGTCCACGCAGACAACATCACAGCCTTTCCTTCATCTACCTTCTTGGTAACCTCCTCGAAAAACTCTACAAGATTTGTTAAACACAACCTGCCACGCACAAAGCCATGCTGATTGTCTTTAATCAGCCCTTGGCTGTCCAAACACCTATAAATGCTATCTCTCAGAACTCCTTCCAATAATTTACATACTATTACATCAGGCTCACTGGCCTATTTTTGGAGCCTTTTTTAAACAATGGGACAACTTGAGCCACTCTCCAATCCTCTGGCACTTAACCTGTAGCTAAAGACATTTTGAATATATCTGCCGGAGCCCCTGCAATTTCTACACTAGTCTCCCTCAAGGTCTGAGGCAGCAGTCACCTCCTTCTCCTTAAACTCCATATGTTTCATGTCACGACTACTTGTTTCCTTTCCATCCGTATGCTCCATGCCAGTTTCCTGAGTAAATACTGATATAAAAAGGCTGTTTAAGGTCACCCTCATCTCATGAGGGCACAGACGACAATTCTTATTCTCTAGGGACCAATTTTGTCCCTCGTTATCCTTTTACTCTTAAAATACTTGTAGAAACCTTTCAGGTTTACCTTGACATTATCTGCCAAAGGATCCTCTTGCCTTCTTTTTGCCTTCCTGATTTCCTTCTTTAGGATTCTCTTTCATTTTCCATACCCTGCAAGTGCCACAATTGCTCCTTGTTGCCTATACCGGTTATAAACCTCTCTTCTTAATATCCCTTGAAAACCAAGGTTCCCTATGCCTGTTAACTTTGCCTTTAATCTTGGCAGAAACATACAAACTCTGCACCCTCAATATTTCTCCTTTGAAGGGCTTCCACTTCCTGACACATCCTTGCCAGAAAACAGTTTATTCCAACCGACTCTTCCGAAAACCTTTCTCATTTCCACAAAATTGGCCTTTCTCCAATTTAGAAACTCAACTTGAGGACCAGACATATTATCCATAATTAACTTGAAACTAATGACATTATGGTCACTGAACCCAAAGTGCTCACCTACACAGACTTCTGTCACCTGACCTGCCTGGTCCCTAACAGGAGATCAAGTATTGCATCCTCTCTCATTGGTACCTCTATATATTGATTTAGAAAACTTTCCTGAACACATTAGACAAACTCCAAGCCATCCAGCCCTTTTTACAGTATGGGAGTCCTATTCAATGGCAGAAAGTTAAAATCTCCAACAACCAGAACTTTCTGTTCCTTACAATGGTCTGCTATCTCCTGACAGATTTGCCCCTCCAATTCTCTCGGACTATTGGGTGGACTGTAATACAAGCCTATCAGTGTGCTCGCACCTTTCCCATTCCTCAGCTCCACCCATATGGCCTCTTTAGACGAGCCCTCTGGGCTGTCCTGTCTATGCACAGCTGTGATATTTTCCCTGACTAGCAATGCCACTCCTCCACCTTACCTTCCTCCACTTGCTCTATCACTCTAATTCCCCTCCCTCTGCAATTCTAGTTTAATCCCCCCCCAGAGCAGCACAGCAAACCTGCCCACAAGGATACTAGTCCCCCTCTAGTTCAGGTACAAACTGTCCCATTGGAACAGGTCCCACCTTCCTTGGAACAGAGCCCAATGATCCAGAAACATGAAGCCCTCCCTCCTGCATCATCCCTTTAGCCATATGTTTAGCTGCATTATCTTCTCGTTTCTAGCCTCTCTAGCACGTGGTACAGGCAGCGATCCTAAGATTACCACCCTGGAGGTCCTGTGCTTCAACTTTGCACCTAACTCCCTAACTCTCCTAGCAGAACTTTTCCTGCCCACGTCACTGGACCCTGCAAAGACCACGACATCTGGTTGCTCACCCTCCCTCCTTAGAATCAGGAGAATGTGAAGAGACATCTCAGACCCTGAGACCATTTGAGACATTCGATCTCTCCCACAGAACCTCCTATCTGTCCCTCTAACTATTGAATCCTCTATCAGTACTGCACTCCCCTCCCTCTTTCCTTCTGAGCTGAGGGCCCAGACTCAGTGCCAGAGACATGACCACTTCAACTTGACCCTGGTAGGTTGTCCCCACCAACAGTACCCAAAACAGTGTACCTATTGTTGATGGGAACGGCCACAGGGTGCTCCGCTCCTTCTCCCCCAGCTGCCTGCCTCCTGACTCTTAGGGGTGCCTGCCTCCCTAAAACTCTTGATCACTGCCTCTGCCTCTGCCTCCCGAATTCGTCCAGCTGCAGCTCCAGTTCCCTAACTTGATTTATCAGCTGGGTGCACCTCTTGCAGGGGTAGTCATCGGCAACAAATGTGCTGTCCCTGACTTCCCGCATCCTGTGATCGGAACACTGGACTGCCCCAACTGTGGCCTTCATTACCCAATTCCTCAGTTAATTAACTTAATTAAAGTTAAGCACCAGCTTACAGAGCCCACAGCAGCTGCATCAATGAACACCAAATACATTCCAATTGGTTGAAAATTAATCGGCAATTTCCCTTTGAGGAACAGAGCTGCAAAGAACCTTTTACCATTTTCTTAAATTCCACAGATAGCAAAGTTAGCGTTGTCGCACTGTAGTCTTTCTTTGCCCTAATGTGTCACATATAGTTCCGCCATTATGACCCTGCACTGGTATTCGATAGAGATAAAAGACACGAGAGTCTGCGCCTGCAGGAATCTGGGGCATGCTGGGGGCAGCACGGTTAGCAAGGCACTTCAGGCAACGCTGTCACAGCGTCAGTGACCCGGGTTCTAATCCAGTGCTGTCTGTAAGGAGTTTATATGCTCTGCGTGGGTTTTTTTTTTCAGTTTTTTCAAGTCTTTATTACTAAATCTAAAGCTGAATTCAAACTACAATATGCAAGCCCTTCCCAATTATACTTATCAACGCCTGGACTGGTCCCAACTGCCAAAGCGAGGCAACGACTGCACACTTGTAGTAGGTTGTCTGGGCGCCGGTAGCAGCTTCTCCACCTCCCCCGACCGGGACGTTGGTTGGAATCTAGAAGTTCTTCTTCTTGCTGAGAGATGTTGCCACCTCTCTGCGTGGGTTTTCCACAGGAGCTCCGGTTTCCTCCCACCGTACCAGAGGCTGGAGGTCAATTCTGTGCAACTGGACAGCATGGACTCTCACTTGGCCTGTACGTCTCAATTACAGATGGAGGAAGTCAGTAGGTTGAGCAGCCACTGTGGAGGCAGAGGGATGGTCTGGCTCTACACTCACTGACAGCCTGCCACATCCATCCTAGCTGTTCTGGTTTTGCTCCCTTTTTGGATGCCTTGCAGAAAGGAGGTGCAAGTATCTCAAGCCCCCTTCATCACCTCTTCACCAGCATTGATACGCTTGAGGATCTGTTGTCAAGCAGTTCTGCATTCCTCTGTCCTGCCATAGTTCTGATCCATGTTCAAAATGCAGCAGCTTGGAGAGCTAATTGATTTAGCAGACGCTCAGTGACAAGAGCACAGTGTGGAGCTGGCTCTGGTGCACAGGTGCAAGCATTTCTGACAGCTTTATTAGGCACAGATCAGACTGTCTCCATTAGAGAAAAATTAAACAAACTGTTTTCTTAAACGTCTACTTTCAATGGATTTAATCCACAACTCCCAATATGTTTTGCTGAGTTTTAATTTTGCAGCTGAAAAAAGAGGAAGGAAATAAAAGATGCAATCTTTAAAATTGAGTTTATCTTCACCCGGTTGGACTGACTTTGGAAAGTCTGACTTCACACATTCTCCCCACCCTGATATCATTGGCACATTACAAGGAGCCAGAATTACTTCAGCAAACATTGGCTTGAATGCTTCGTCACTTACTTCTCCAATGCTGCTTCCCAAAGGATTCAGAGTGACAGGCCATCTCCCTGCTCCACAGACAGAGCACTGCAGTGTCTCAGCTACTTGTCTGCAAGGGGTTGATGAGCTGGCAGGGGCCTGCCCACCTGACTGAGAAACAGGCTACGCACTGCGCCGTACAGACAGAAGGTGGAGGCCGACTGTCAATCTGACAATGTGATTTGCCCTCGCCCCCCTCCAATGACCACAATCTCCCCCAGCCCTGCAGCTTCTCCAGGCCTGCCCATTAAGCACTAGTACCATTCTATGTGGATCGTGTTTGGGATATGCGTACCCCTAGCAACTGAGTGTCTTTCAGACAGTACTCCTGCAGAAATTGTCTCAAAGCACAGTTGTGTCGTGAACTGAGAGCACGACACGAGCATGCTGTACTTTGGCAAAGACCTCCTGTTCATCTTCACCCTCTGAATCAAACTGCCCGAATTGGTCCCACTGAGGTCTGACCAATGCTGAACTCCCTGACTGTCACAAAGGCCCAGGTTTTGGAAAACATTACACTGAGACAACATTGCTTTGCGCTGCACTTTGTCATCGAGGGGTCAACACAAATCCACTCACTGATCTCGAGCTGCCGCTGAATCCGTCCTTTGCTGCGTTCTCTGAAAAATATCTGGATCTCATTGTATTCGGTCATCACGTTGGCAAACTTTCGGGACAGAGTAGAGTGCTGCAATAGAAGGAGAAGAGCAGTTCGAACAGAGGGAGCCACAAATTCACCAGTACTGCACCATCTGCTCAACATTTGGAAGAAGATTCATGTAGAAAGGAATAAAACAAATTATCAACTTCCAAAATTAATATTGACGCAAAATCAACTAATCCCTTTCACAATAGATAACCTTTCCTTTAGAGAATGGGAGAGAAAAGGGATCAAAAGAATAGAAAATTGTTTTTCGGGAAATAAATTATTATCTTTTGAACAAATGAAGGACAAATATGCTATAACTCATGGTACAATGTTTGCATACCACCAACTGAAAACCTACCTGAAGGACAAATTGGGAAGCAAGCAGACTGAGGTTACCAGAAGGAAGCAATTTTGAATATGTGATTACAGACACAATGATAATTAAAAGATTTATAACAAACATGTACATCAAACTGCAAGAGAAAGAGAACGAGGAAACAAGCTGTAAACCCAAACAAAAATGGGAACAAGATCTAAACATAAAGATAAAGAATGAAACATGGGAAAAGCTATGCTCCGGAACTATGAGAAATACAATAAACACGAGGTTACACATGATACAATATAATTGGTTACACAGGGTATGCACCATGCCCCAAAAGTTAAATAAATGGGACCCAACAGTATCAGACAGATGTTTTTGCTGTAAGAAGGAAACGGGAAAAACAGTACATGCAATTTGGAAATATTTTGGGAAGATCTAAACCAGGTATTAAATAAAATCACAAAAAGCAACATACCAAAAAATCCAGAGATCTTTCTTCTAAGTAATATAAGAAGTAAAGAACTTGGACTCAATTTGGATGGAGCACAAAAAAATGTATTATGTCAACCTGGAAACTAGAAGATAGCCTGAGAATACAACAATGGTACAGAGAAATGAATAAATGTATTCCACTGGAAAATATAACATATAATTTAAGAAATAACATCACAGTATTCGAACAAATTTGGGAACCGTACATGGAACACAATAGAGAAGTCCTACCGCGGACCTCCATCGCCTAAAATGACAGAAGGAGAAGAAGACGAAATGAACTGACCCAGTATGTAAAAGTAGAAGACACAAATTTGTGTCTTGTTTATTTTTATTGTGTAACGACATTGTTTAATGGGTTTAATGTATCATATATGTTGAACGTTGAGTGAGTGGGGAGGGGGGGTGAAGGAGGGAGGGAAGGGAGGGGGGAAAAACGGGAGAAAATGACACTATATTCAAGAGGGAAATGTTTGTGTGTATTTTGGTCAGTATGGTTCATAGTGTGAAAAATTAAAAAAAATAAAAAAAACAGAGGGAGCCACACTGGCCCACCGACAGTTCATAAAAACATCCCCATGTTGTCCATCAGCATGCCCTGTGTTGGTGTTCAGAATCGCAGTTGCAGTTTTAAAGTACAGGTACACGATCCTTTATCTAGACATCTAAAATCCGGAAAGCTCCAAAATCTGGCGTGGGGACCAGTGGTTGGGGGAGGCAGCCGAGGGACCAGCGGTCGGGGGAGACAGCTGAGGGACCAGCGGTCGGGGGAGACAGCCGAGGGACCAGCGGTCGGGGGAAACAGCCGAGGGACCGCGGTTGGGGGAGACGGCCCAGGTGACTGGAAGGGGGTGGGGGTGGATATGGCAGCACAATTCGGGTGGGCTTTCTGAAATCTGGAAATATCCGAAATTCGGAACACACTGTCCCCCAAGGGTTCCGGATAAAGAATCGTGTACCTGTGGTAACCAAAATAATACAGCAGAGAACATTCCATGGTATGCTTTGATAATTTAGCAAGGTTAAAGCAGATTATGAAGATCAACAACACCTCCATATTTGACTCTGACATAAAAGACTATTAACCATTGGGTAAGAGAAATGGCCTGGCGTAATGAATCCTAAGAAACTTCTTGGGAAGCATCAAAGTTCAGATTAATTGTCAGAGTATGTGCAACCCTGAGATTCTTTTTTCTGTAGGCCAGGCAGAATTTCCAACTATCAGTAACTGTAAACTGTACTCAAGAAGATATGAACTTTTGTTAAAAAAAAGAATTTGGCTTTACTCTGCTACATTCAGCTATCCTGAAGTGTCCCTGCCTGGAGGGGGGTGGGGGGGTGAGAAAAAATTCTTTATAGATGCCAAAGAGGCGCTGAGATTTACAAACACCCTGGCCGCTACCCAGAAAGATCCTCAAGGGAGAAAGTAGGATGGAGGGCTAAATACAAGATGTGATCTGGCTGTAAACAATGTAACTATAATAGAAATAATGGTTGCACTTAATCACGAGCATTAAAGCATTATTTGAGGGCATTGTATGCATTTTTTTGAATTGTTGGTTTTAGCCTTTTTAGTTTGTTTCAAGCATGAATGTCTGACAGAAATCAGCAGAAGACAATGTCCATTCTTATGAAAGTGGTGGATCAGGCAACAGACGCATACCCTCCTGGGGTCTTTTTCAACAGCAATCATCACGGTGATCCCAAAAAAAAAGGCAGGGACCCAGTGAATCCCACCTCATACAGACTCATCTCATTAATGAATAGAGATTATAAATCATTGCAAAAGCATTGGCCAATAGGATGGCAGAATATTTGTTGAAATTAACAAATCCAGACCAAGCTGGATTTGTAGAAAAGAGAAAATCAGTAAACAACATCATTAGATTGCTTAATATAGTACATTTGGCAGAGTCAGTGGTGGATCCAGGAGTGACTGTAGCCTTGGATGATAAGAAGGCCTTCGACAGATTGAAATGGGACTTTTTGTTCAAGGTAATGGAGAAATTTGGATTGGGTCAAACATTTATTAACTGTGTGAAGACACATTACTACAAATCCCAAGCTAAAATTATGACTAATGGGCAGATGTTTCCAGTGTTTCCATTGAGCAGGTCCTGTAGGCAGGGATGTCCATAATCCCCAGAGCTATTCATACTGGCAATTGAGCCGCTGGCGAAAACCATTTGGTGGGAACCAGATCTAAATAAGTTCAAGGTGGGCCAGGTGGAACACAAAAATCAACCTTTTTGCTGATGATGTTAGTATATTTGACAGACCCCAGGGCTGAGAACCACACTGGAGAATCATGGGAAGGTCCCAGGGTACAAGGTAAATCTGAACAAAAGTGAAATTATGACTTTGGCGAACAGGGATTGTAGACCATATCCACAGGGAAGTCAATTTCAATGGCTGCAAGAAGGCATTAAGTATCTGGGGATAAAAGTAGACAAAGATTTGTGCAACTTATACAAACTTAATTATCTCCCTTTGCTCCAGAAGATTGAGGAGGACCTTGCTCGATGGAGGACACTGCCCATAAAAACTGATGGGCAGAGTTATCTGTGTCAGAATGAAGGTGACACCAAGGCTCCAGTATTTTTTTCCCCAATTGTTACCCATTTAGTTGCCCCAGGGTGCTTTTTAAAAAAAAAGCTGCTCATTGAATGTGTCAGAAAGTTCCTGTGGAATAGTAAAATGGCTAAAATCTCCATAGAAAAGTTGACATGGGACTATAATTTGGAGGGTTTAAAATGACCTGATTTCAAAAAAATCACTGGGCAGCCCAGGCAAGGTTTATTGTCTCATTCTTTGAGGGAGGGGTTCCCCCCCCCCCTTACTGGGCACAAATTGGACAACACGGTGAAAAGATAGCCAAAGAGTTTATATATAAATGGGACACTAAATTAATTTCAAAGAAAACGGATAACCCTATATTAAAAGATGTACTTCAGACATAGAAAAGGATTGGATTGATGGTGAGGATATCTCCCAAAACGTCTTTGACCCAGAACAACTTAATAACCTTGACTCTGGGTAATAAAATCCTGGACATCTGCTGCCAGAAAGGGATCAGGTCCATCGTGGATTGTTACAAGTGAAGGCAGCTCATGTCATTTGAGCAGTTGAGGAACAAACACGATTTGTCTAATAGAACATTCTTCTGTTATCTGCAAATAAGATCTTTCTTAAGAGGTAAAATTGGGACCATCTATGACCCTACCTAGATGTAGTAACATGGAGATTCTAATTTGACAGGGGAAAGTGTGTAAATTTATCTCTAAGATGTATTACATATTCCGAAGCCAGGCTTACACAGGTCAAAGGAGAGATGGGAGTCAGACTTGGGCACAGCAATCAATGAAGAATGATGGTCAGGCCTGTATCTGGACAGTGTGAATGGAGTCATCGGTGCCAGATACAAGTTGATGCAATACAACTTCTTGCACCAGCTGTACCTCACACCACAAAAATGACACAAATCAAAGCCAGAAATTTCAGAAAAGTGCTTTAGGTGTGGAGCGGAGGTTGGAACTTTTGTCCATTCCACCTAGCTATATACAAAGGTAAGGGGTAAAACACAGGATTCTGTTGTGGTTAAGTGAAAAAACACACAAATGCTGGAGAAACTCAGCAGGTCAAACACTGCCTTTATGTAGCAAAGGTGAAGATACATCATCAACATTTCGGGCTTGAGCCCTTCATCAAAGTGTGGGAGAACATGAGAGATGTCTGAACAAAAGGGGAGGGGGGGTAGTGAGGGTGGGAGACGATAGGTGGGGGGGGGGAAGGACTGCAGGAAGTGGGGGAGAGAGGAAGGAAGCAGGATCCGGAATGATTAGTTAAGAGGGTGGAGGGGGGCGGGAAAAGGCAAGCTGATTAATGGAATGCAGTGAACTCAATGTTCATGCTTTGGGGTTGGACAGTACCCAGATGAAAAATGAGGTGTTGTTCCTCCAATTTGCAGGTGGTCAGGGTGGGGTAGTGTGAAAAGCCGTAGACAGGCATGTGAGCTTGAGAGTGTGTCTCAGAATTGAAATAGTTGGCTATGGGGAGGTCACTTTTGTTGTGGACGGAGAGGAGGTGCTGGGTGAAGTGATCTCTTAATCTGCGACCAATCTCTCCGATGTAGAGAAGGCCACAGAGGGTACACTGGATGCAGTAAATGAGTTCTGTGGAGGTACTCCACAGCTCATTCTAAACTCCCACCACTCTCGGAGTGGTTCCCCTAATGTTCCCCCTAAACCTTTCCCTTTCACCCTAAAGCTATGTTTTCTCATATTTATCTCTCCTAATCTGTGGAAAGAGCCTACTCACATTTATTCTGTCTATACCCCTCATAAATTTGTAAACCTCTATCAAATCTCCCCTCATTCTTCTGCGCTCCAAGGAATAAAGTACTAACCTGTTTAATCTTTCCCTGCAACTCAACTCCTGACAACTTAGTAAATCTTCTCTGCACTCTTTCAACTTTACTGATATCCTTCCTGTATGTTACTCCAAATTTGGCCTAATATCTTACACAACCTCACCATAACATCCCAACTCAATTCTTTGATTTATGAAGGCTAAGATGCCAAAATCTTTCTTTACAATCCTGTCCACTTGACAATTCAGGGAATTATGTATCTGCATTCCAGATCCTTTTGTTCCTCTGTACTCCTCAGTGCCTTACCATTTACTGTGTTTGTCCTATCTTGGTTTGTCCTTCCAAAATACAACACCTCACATTTGACTGTATTAAACTCCATCTGTCATTTTCTGGCCCATTTTTCCAGTTGGTCCAGATCCCTCTGCGAGCTTTGAAAGCCTTCCTCACTGTCCACAATGCTGATCTCAGTGTTATCAGTAAACTCAGTGATCCAATTTACCACATTATCATCTGGATCATTGAGAAAAACAACAATGGTTCCAACACAGATCCCTGAGGCACACCACTTGTCACAGGCCTCCAGTCTGAGAAGCAATCATCCACTACCACTGTCTTCTCCCATTCAGCCAATTTCAAATCCAGTTTGCAACCTTTCCATGGATTCCTAGTATCTGAACCTTCTGAACTAACCTCCCATGTGGGACCTTGTCAAAGGCCTTACTAAAGTCAATGCAGATAACATCCACAGCCTTTCCCTCATCTACTTTCTTGGTAACCTCCTTGAAAAACTCTCTAAGATTTGTTAAACATGACCTACCAGGCACAAAGCCATGTTGACTATCCTTAATCAGCTCTTGACTGTCCAACTACTTGTAAATCGATCTCTCAGAACACCCTCCAAAAATTTACCTACTACTAACGTCAGGCTCACCGGCCTGTAATTTTCTGGTTTACTTTTGGAGCCTTTTTTTAAAATGGACCCTAGGCTTTCTCTCGTGACCTCCCTCCCCACTCACTCCTGCTCCACAGTAAATATTCATTTAAGATCTTCCCATTTCCATTTGCACTACACACAGTTACTCTTCTGCATGTGATCTTCTTGTCCTTGATACATTTATAAAATCTTTTTGGATTCTCCGTTATGTTCTCTGCCAAAACCATCTCAAAACAGCCCTCCCTATTCTGCCTTCACTGTGCTCCTTATACTCCAGTGATTCCCTCGAAGCTGTCTGTCCTTATCTAAAATTTGCCTCCTTTTTACTTTGTGATATGTCTCTCTATATCTTGTTAACCAGGGCACTTTTACCTTGCTATTCCTGCCCTTTACCCCACTGGGAACATGTTTATCTCCGATCTTCCTCATCACACTCCTAAACCCCTCCCAGTTGGCAGTCTTGCTTTTATTCTGAAACATTTGCATCCAGTGAACCACTGCTAACTCCTTCCCAACCATTTGTTCTTGCCCCAGTTTTGGATTCTAGAAAACAAAATTACTATGTTTTAAAAAGCAGAAAATCCTGGTATCAAGTAAAAGGAGGCAGGAATTAGGGGCTTATAGTGTGAGATATAAAAGTCTGCAAAGAGATGGAAAAGCAGTTTCCTGAGGCACTTCACAGAACAGCAAACACTGTGTGGTACCTGAGTTTTGCGTATCCTTAAATCCACCGACCCTTGGTTCTCATCATCTTCATCTTTAATGCTTTGTTCTATAACTAGAATTTTTAACAAAAAAATCACGTCATTGATACACAACAGGTAAAATCCTTTCAGCAGAGGGCCAATCCATCAACTTGCCTGTACCGACAGACACAACATAGAGGAGGCCTGCACTAAGCCCCAAGTGAGCAGAACATGGCAGATTTACTATCAATGTACTCTAGAAGAGGAAACGGCCAAGACTCAAACCTCGTGATTGCTGGAATAACCAAGGCTGACAGACCCAGGGACCCTGGTAATGATATGACAATGTCTCTATCTAATTCAGAGCAAGAACCAGGTTGCCGAAATTGAGAATGCAAACCAACCAGAGGAGTTCACCTTCAAGGGACCCACAGCAGAATTATAGACAGGATGCTGAGCTGGGCGGAAAAGTGGCAGTTGGAGTTCAATCTGGATAAGTGTGAGGTGCTGCATTTTGGCAGGTCAAATTGGAGGCAGGGTACATGGTGAATGGCGTGAATGATCAGAGGGAGCTTGGGGTCCAACCCCATAGATCTCTTAAGGTTTGCTGCAGAAATTGATAGGTCCAGTTAACAAAGCTTGGGTTTGCTGGCCTTCATTAGTCAGGGGATTGAGCTCAAGAGTCACGTTGCAGCTCTACAAATCTCTGGTGAGACCACACTTAGGCTATTGTGTTCAGTTCTGAACACGTTACAGAAAGGATGTAGAAGCTATGGAGAGGGTGCAGAGGAGATTTCCCAGGATGTTGCCTGGATTGGGAAATACGTCTTGAGGCAAGGTTAGCAGAGCTAGGGGTTTTCTCTTTGGAGTGAAGAAGGATGAAAGATGACTAATTAGAAGTCAACAAGATTTTGAGAGGCCTAAATAAGGAGGACAGTCATCCATCACTTTATCCCCAGGGCAGGGGTAGCTCACACCAGAGGATACCTGTACAAAGTGAAGGGAGAAAAGTTTAGCAGAAACATCAGGGGTAAGTTTTTTTTTAAAAATACACAGAGAGTGGTGGGTGCCTAGAATGCATTGCCAGAGGAGGAGGTGGAGGCTGGTACAATAGGGGCATTTAAGAGACACAGACCTGCTCATGGATGAATGAAAAATAGAGGGTTGCAAGATAGGGAGGATTTAGTTTTTTTTGGTTGGTACATAGGGGTTAGCACAATATCGTGGGCCGAAGAGCCTGTACTGTGTGCTATGGTGCATTGTTCTATGTGGTGCTGAGCCCCAAGAGAGCCTTGGAGCCTCATCCAAGTTGGCACCTGGCCTAGTCCCATTTACCTCATATCCTTCTGCTCCACGTATCTGTCCCAATGTCTTTGGAAGACTGTAATTATCCCCACTTCAATAGCTTCCTCTGGCAGCCCATTCCAGATACCGAGCCCACTCCAAGTGCAAAAACTCTGAAATCTCTCCCCTCACAAACTATGCCCTGTAGTTCCAGAATCATCTAATTTGTAAATTATACTGTGAGCATTCACTTTATCCATGTCCCTCCTGATTTATAAACTTCTATAAAGTCACCCTCTAGGAAATAAAGACCCAGCCTGTGAAACCTCCCTATAAATCGACCCCTCCAGTCCCAACAACATCCTGGTGAAGCTCCTCTGCACCCTTTCCACCTTATTGACATTCTTCATTTTGCTACACACAGGACTCCAGATGGTTTCATCCATGCAGTAGATCAAGAGGTCCCAGGTTTTGAACTATTTACCCCCAATGAAGGTCAGTGTGCCAAATGCCTTCTTCACCTCATCCACCTGAGTTGTCACTTTCAAGGAACTAAGCACCTAAACCCCTCGGTCTCTCTGTTCTGCAGCACCTTCCATTCACTGTACAAGCCCTACCCTGGTTTGATTTCCCAAAGTGCAACACCTCACCCTGGTCTGAGTTAAATTCCATTTGCCACTCCTTGGCCCACCTTCCCAACTGGTCTAGAACCTTTGTAAACCTAGATAGCCTCCTCACTGTCCACTACACCACTTTTTTAGAGGTGTTATCTGCAAATATACTAATCACATTAACTACCATGCCAACCAACTTGTTAAAAAGATGACAAACAGCAGTGAATCCAGCATGACCCCTGTAGCACACCACTAGACACAGCCTCCACCATTCCTCTGCTACCACAAGAGAAGCCATTGATCGGGATTGGACAGATTGGGTCTTTATTCTTTGGAGCGTAGAAGGTTGAGAGGGGATTTGATAGAAGTATTTAAGATTATGAAAGGGATAGACAGAATGGATGTGGATAGACTATTTCCGTTAAGAGGAGGAAAGATTAAAACAAGAGGACATGAGTTAAGAATTAAGGGGCAGAGGTTTAGAGGTAACATGAGGGGGAACTTCTTTACTCAGAGAGTGGTAGCCGTGTGGAATGATCTTCCGGGAGAAATAGTGGCGGCGGAGTCAATTGTATTATTTAAGAAAAGGTTGGACAGGTATATGGATGAGAAGAAGATGGAGGGTTATGGGCATTGTGCAGGGAGGTGGGACTAGAAAGGGGTGTTTGGTTCGGTGCGGACTAGAAGGGCCTAATGGCCTGTTTCCGTGCTGTAATTGTTATGTTATGTTATTATTATGTTATGTTATTGGGTAGTTAAGAAAGTTTACGAAACGTTGGCTTGATTTAATCGGGGGCGGGGGGGTTGAGTTCAAGAGTCATGAGGTCATGTTGCAGCTCTATAAAACTCTGGTTGGACCACACATGGAATATTGTGTTCAGTTCTGATCCCCTCATTACAGGAAGGATGTGGAAGCTATGGAGATTAACCAGGATGGTGCCTGGGTTGGAGAAGATGTCTTATGGAGGCAAGGTTATCAGAACTAGGACTTTTCTCTTTGGAATGAAGAAGGATGAGAGGTGACTTAATAGAGGTCCAAAAGACTATGAGAGGCATAGATAGGGTGGACGGCCAACACCTTCTTCCCAGGGCAACAGTAGCAATGATCAGAGGTCATCTGTATAAGTAGAGGGGAGGAAAGTTCAGGGGAGACGTCAGGAGTACATTTTTAAAAAATAAATACAGAGTGGTGGGTGCTTGGAATATATTGCCAGGGTGGTGATGGAGGCTGGATCAATAGGGGAATTTAAAAGACCCTTAGATAGGCACATGGATGAAAGAAAAACAGAGGGAGGTCGGGAAGGTTTAGAATGTTGAGGTTTATACACGTTGGCACAACATTATTGGCCAAAGGGCCTGTACTGTGCTGGAATGTTCTGTGCTCCAAGATATTCCAAAGCCCTTCCAGATCTGAACATGCAGTCTCTGGGTTCAAATTAGCCAACAAAAAAAAAAATCAGCATCAGGTCTGTTCATTACAGAGTGAACGGTAACCCATAAGGATTAATGTATGTGACAATCAGACTATAATCAGAGCTCCACTGTCAAAATAAATTAAAAATGTGATCCAAATGGATACATAATTATAAAAGGTAAATGCCAAGAAACAAGTACTAGAAAGTCATCAATCTCAGATTCGTGCTGATAGACAACCAGTGGTCAGCATGCTCCTGGTTCTGTGCTCCATAGCTCTAAATAAAAATGCACAAATGCTGGAGGAACTCAGCAGGTCTTGCAGTATCCAAAGGAGGTAAATTTCAGGCTTAATCCCATCATACCTTGAAGAAGGGTTTAGGCCCGAAACATTGGTTATAGTAAAACTCCTGGTATCCAGAATTCAAGCATCTGGCAGCTTTAAGCAACCGGCAAAAAAAAATTAAAGGAAAATAAAATTTAAAAATTAAAATAAATAAGAATAAAATAATAGGTTATAAATATGCAAGTTTAAAATTGTTAATGTTCTCTGAAGTAACAAACCTTTGGTGAGGATGGGAGGAAACATTCAGACAGCTGAATGCCTTGGTGGGGCTTTGCTCGTAGCAGCTGTTTGACTAAAGTGGTGTGAAACAGCAATGGCGTCGCCCAGGATGAAGAGCTGGTTGACGCCGCTCGCCACTGGGGTGACTCTCTTAAAGTGGGTAAAGCAGGGTAAGAGTCGCCCCGGCAGAGGCTTTATCTGTAAACTTGGGAGTTAATCATCTATAATGTTACTGCTCGTCTTTCAAGCGACTCCGTGGTGGGGGAGGAACTGAAAATAAAGCAAAATGCTTTAAGGTTTGTATATTCATGCAAGTGAAGTTTGTTCGGTATGGTATTTTTGATTTTTAAGTTGTTTATTCTTAATGCAGGTGTATCAGTTCGAGATTGTAAGTTTCAAGTTCATCTTACCCCTGCTGAGTTCCTCCAGCATTTCTGTGTTACCACAATCACAGCATTTGCAGACTTTCATGTTTCATTCTCTGCAGCTCTGAACACATCACAGCAATTTAACAGGAATGAAGGCAAATGATCCAAACTTGAGGAACAATTTACAAGAGAGAGCAAGATCAGTGACACATGCACATAGTTTGCTGAAAGCAACAGGCCAGCCTGGGAAAGCGTGCGTACAAAATAAAGCAGCATACGAGTCCTGGGTTTTAATAAATAGAGGAGCTGAGTGGAAGAACTGGAAGGGCGCGGGGAATCCTCGTAATGCTGGTTCAGCCCCTTGTGCAGCACTGGCACACACTCACGTTGGGACAGCTTTGAAGAGACTGCAGGTGAGATTCACCCTAGATGCCAGGGATGAGGGAGCTTAGTTCCATGGACAGAATGGAGAACCCAGAGCAGTCCCTTTGGCCCGCAATATTTATACTGACCACATTGCCACATTAAACCAATGGCATCTGCAAAAGTGGGATTTGTCTCCTTGGAAGACAAGAGGTTGTGGGGAGATCTGATGGAGGTCTTTCAGATGCTAGTGGAGAGCAACTGGTTCCATTGTAGAAGGGTGAAAACCTTAAGAGACTGAATGAAGATTATTCTCCCACACAAGAATGTCAGGAAGTGGTTAGGACCCAGAATTCTTTGCCAGGGAGGTAGTGAGAGCTGGATATGCAGCTCAAAGCGAAGGCAATGGGGGAACAGGTCTAGCTGGAGAGTTTTTAGATAGGGCTTGTACAGACTAATGGCTGAATGCCCTCTCTTCATGCTGTAGCTCTTCTGTGAGTGAGACAGATTACAAAAACACTTACCTTTTAGCTTATTTCGGACTTTGTTTGCGGTTCCCTTGATCGCCAGCGTTAGCTCCTCAAGTTCTTCTTTGGTTTCTTTAAAATGATAAGTTTTAAACTCAGAAAAAGGAAACATTTCTTCAGAATTTGATTCCGTCATTAACTTTGGGTGAAGTTCACCACATGTGGCAACATTTGCCCAATTTTAAATTGAAAATGTCTGCAGCGTTTTATTTGCTCACATGAGATGGAAGACAGATTTTATGCCAAAACTTCAAACAGCGATGTGACTGACACTGCATCGAGCAATTGTCAGGAGGCCGCTCTGAGATAAATCATTAGATGATCTGCTCCTTTACCGATACTGACAACTTGTGACAGATTTGAATTTGATTCAAGATTCATTTATTGTCATGTAATAAAACAGGTATAATATTACACAAAATTACATTTAGAAGACAAAAATTCACCCTACTGTCAGAGAAAGAGAAGCAAAGGTGTTCTCCCCGCCAGAATGACTGAGTGTCTGTGGATTCGCCTCCAGCGTTCCCGCAGCCAGAGTTCAGTCCAAACCATCGGCAATCTGAGCTCCAGATCCAAACCTCCGACACGTTCAGGAAGTCTTCGGTGCCCTTGGCACCCTCTCAGATCCTGGTTCAACTTCAGCCAATCTCCAGCTGCACTCAGCCCGGAGGTGAGGCCTTGGACTGCAGTCACCAGCAGCCTGCCAAAGCTCCTTGCCTCAAGTCTGCTGCCTCTGTGTTCTTCAGCCAAAGAGCCCCTCACTGGTCTGCCACCACGGTCACTGTCCCTTAGGGTGGTCTTCCCCACTTCTCAAACCAGGTGCTTTGGGGGGTGTCCCGTGGCAGTCCTCTGCCTACCCGAAGTCTGAACCACTCGAGGCAGCTGCCAAACACAGTTGCCGCCATTTTGGGAGAAGACCCCATGGTCACAGGATTTTAGAATAAACCACCATCATCGTCTTTATCAGGCCGTTTAAAACCGTCGGTAGTGGGACTGGGCGGTAGAACCATGTGGAGCAGTGCTGTCTCCCCATTCTCCATGGGTCCATACCAACAGCAACTCTGGCAGCACCACCATTTGTTTTGAGCCAGAAAGCCGTGCCAGGACAGAGCTGCGTCCCTTCTTCGTGCCAAGGCACTTGCTCTGGAGTGATCTGTTAACCGCTTGTTGGAGCTCCGAGACCAATCAGGTACTGTTTCATCCTCTATTACATTCTCAGGGGGTGGCCATCTCTGGAATGAGTGGCCTGGGGAAAGTGTAGAAGTGGGAACAAGACCAGCACAAGGGACATTTGGATGGAGTTATGGATGAGAGGGGCCAAGAGCAGGCAAATGGGATTAGCTCAGAATACCACATTGTACAGCATGAGCTAGTCAGGCCAAAGGGCCTGTTCTATGCTATATGGCTTCATACTCTATTGTTAAACAATGATGGGTTTCCAATCACTCATGTTTGCCTTTGAGCTGTGTAAAATCACAGACTGTGGCACAGTTTAAACAACAATCTATGACCAATATTTTGCTGGTATAAATGACAATTGGATTTTTAAACTTTTTGTTTTATTTAGTGTGTGGACATCACTGGCAAGACCAGCCTTTCCTGCCTACATTCAATGGGCTTGAGGACAGGGGCAGCCACCTCCTGGACCTGCTGCTCCCCCTCTGGAGAAGGGGCTCACAGTGCTGTTGGGGAGGGAGTTTCCCACTCAGGGCGGGAACATCTTGTCACATCTCAGCTCTTCTACGGTTTTAACTGAACGTTTCTCGGTCACACCGTTCTCTGGGCTTTTGTACTATCTGCTGCAATTCAACACAGCTCATCATGGAATATTCCAGCACAGGGGTTCTGACACCAGTCCCCGTGGAACACCACCGGTCACAGACGCCCAGCCTGAATAACATCCTTCCGCCACACACCTCTGTCTTCTAAGGGCCAGTCAAATCCAAAGAAGCAACTCACCGCAGTGCCCACGCATCTACGCCTTCTGAACCAGCCGACTTTCAACTCCTCTGAATCCCTTACACACAGCATCCGCTGCCCTCCCCTCATCAACCATCTCAATCAAGTTGCAAGACATGGCCTGCCCCTCAAAAAGCCAAGTTGACTGTCCCTCATCTGACCCTCCCATCTCGGAGTCTCCACTCCAATATTTTCCGGACCACTCATTGGCCAATAATTTCCTGGACTAGGCCTAGTTCTCTCCTTGCACAGGCAACTAAACGTTCCTACTATTCTTATCTGCTCCACTCTCCTTTATGCCTGGACCACACTCTTCACCCTGGCTACAGTTGGGAGACTAGAACTGCTAAAAGTATCAAAAACATGCTCATTTTCCCCATTTAAAACGTTACCAGAAATGTTTAAAAAGAGAATGCCTGCACGTTCTAATGACCTTACGTTTCCCTTTAAAGGGGTTGAAATATCAAAGCAGTGAGTTATAGTTCAGCTGTATACAGTGAGGCTGACACATCTAGGCAGCCACGTATTGCTTTCCTCATTTCAGGGGTGATGTTGCTGTATTGAAATAGTTACTGGATTTACTACAGTCAAGTACCCCTTATCTGAAAATCCAAAAACCAAACTTACAGCACTGCCATGACATCACGTGGAAAAATATTCATCACCTGATTTGCCCACATGGGCTCTGACACTCTGTTGGCACCGGTTTGATTACAATAACAGTGAAAGCAAGATATCAAACAGAGCTGGGTCCAAGTCTTCAGCGTCAGCTGCAGTTGGCGATGGTGACTCCATTCTCAATGCCAGGTGCGGTGCCGTCTGCATTGAAGAGGTTGCCTTGGGCCGGGAGGTGGTCGGGGACCAGCGGCAGGGAGGTAGTCTGCGGCAGGGGCAGGGAGGTGATTGGGGACCAGAGGCAGGGGCAGGGGTCTAGCAGCAGTAAGGAATGGTCATCTTTTGTAATCAGCGATCAAGTTTTTTTTGGTAAGTATTAAACATTATTTCATGTGAATTGTCCACTTGTGGCATCATGTTGGCGCTCAAAAAGCCGGTGTTGTTGTTGCTGTTTAACTCTGATACAGATATTCTGCTCATGCTATTTGCTGCTTAGTTCCATTGTTCTGAAATCTGAAAAAACCCAAAATCCAAAACACGTCTGGTCCCAAGCATTTCGGATAAGGGGTACTCAGCTTGTAGATGTTCGATGGGGAATGTTCAGACAGGCTAGGCTTACACTGGTTTAGGGAAGAGTGAGAAGGGACTTGATTTACAATGGATCAGATCCTGATATAAGGCTTCTTCAGATGCATTCTCCACCAAGAATGCGCCTGCAGAAGCGGAAGCAGTCCTTTGAACTGCTGTTCAGGTGGCAGCGCTAAAAGCGGAGTGATGGCCACTGAAGGGACAGCTGTACCGGATGCGGGGACTCATACCGGGCTGTTGGGAGAGAGAGGGGCAGCGGTATCAGTGTGGGGACGTCCCCAAGCAGACAGCCCACGCTGGCTGCCCCTGCCCTGACATCCCGTGCCAGGGAGCAGGGGCCACGGGGAGGGGAACTGTCAGGCGTTCACCAGCTGACCGTCATCCCCTTAGCAGGTGCTTTCAGGTGGCTGCATTCATGTGCCGGGGTGGGGGGGAGAGGGACACTTCAGTGCTCTGGCGATGATCCCTTCCGGAGGAGGGTTACAAAGTTTGCCTCGCAGGTGCCTCCTGCACTTTCAAGTGGGCTCCTGACAGCCGCATATTGACATAATAATGCGGCTTTACAATCGGGGATTTTGGCCACCTGGAAGTGCCTAAAGAGTATGTGTATGGAGAGATTACTCCTTCTGTGGGAGAATCTCAAACTATCGGAAAAGGGGGTGTCATAAAAAGATGGCGGCACTGCCGGAGCTGCGATAATAGCTGATGTGGACCTGGGAGAGCAGGTAGGGGAGTCCCAGCAATGCTCCGCAGGGTCCAACCACCTGGTCCTCAGCTCCATACAGGTTTTAAGGAGCCCATTCAAGGAGCTGATGGGGTTTATTTTTGAAATCCTGCATCCTTGAGGTCTGTGCCCAAGATGGCAGTGCTTTTGCTCGGCAGCACACCATGACAGGATCACAGACTCTGGGGGAGTAGCATACAGGTACAGGTCTTCAGAAGTGCGGCGACACGCTCCCACCCCTCCATGGAGAAACAGAGAAGGTGACCCTTTAAGACTATGTCTGTAGCAGCTGAACAGCAAGGGGGTCAGTGGCTGAAGGACCCACACATGCTGTGGGTGACTTGCGGTCGTCACAGGCTGTGGGCTGCTGGAGACTGACTCATGGGAGCCAGGTATTGGAGCTGGGATTCAAGAGGGCGCTGAGGGCAAGAAGAATCCCAAAGGGCCTCGGGCGCTGAAGGCTTCCTGATCGGGTCGAAGAGCTCGTGTGACTGATGAATTAAACAGGAGTCAGCGAGGCTGCAGAAGCGGTGGAAGTGAATCCTCAGACACTCAGCGACTCTGAAGGGACTTTCTTCTACTTTACTTTCTCATTTTCTGCAAGGGGTGCCAGGCAATGCTAGTGGCATCTCCTGGTCTGCCTTATGGCAGGCAGCGGAAATTTCGTCTCATATCACGTTTTCTGTACTATTACACGAACAATGACTCAAGGTACTTCATTTAAAACATTTAGGAAAGAGAGGAGGTGACTTTTTTCTCCTTTGGAACTCTGCTCGTCAAAGGGCAGCGGAAGTGGGCGGGTTCTCACCGGCCAAGAAAGGTCATCGCTGGTCTCCGGGAATAGAGTTCGGGATCTAATTAGACCAGAGGTCATTTACCAAACGGTGGGGCACGCTCTCGGGACCAGAGCCAACTTCTGCTCGGAATTTGTATATTGACATGCAGATTAGTGTGAGGAAAGCATTCTTTAGAAACATCTTGCCTTGTTGCACCGTGGTCTCCGATCCAGAGGACCCTCACTCAGCTAGGTCTTCACAATGATGATCCATAACTCCATAACATGGAGACTTGAACCTCGACCTCTTTGTATCACCCCCCTCCAACAACTACAGGGAAAGATGGACTAGTTTCTGGTGACATGTAGGTCAATTCCCATCACTCCCCATTAGATTACATTAAAGCTCCCTCAAAAAATAAAAGACTCCATATTGAATTTCATAATTAAACATTAAAACGCGCAAGGCCGCCTACAAACACATGACCACCTCCAGCCTGTGCCTTGGATTGCAGGAAGTTCTGCTTCCCTGGGTGTTGGGCAACAAATTGTCAGCTTATCCATCACTGTTATCTTTTACCATACTTTAGATTCCAGCTACAATTACCCTCTGCAGCATACAATGCAGGGGGATGACACAGCCAATTTCCCACAGCCCACATTCCAATGTGCTCACGTCACCCAGGAAACATTCACTGGGTGAGTGCAGGTCAGGCCCCTGGGTTGTGGGATCCACCAGCACTCAGGATGACCACAGTGTGTGTGTGTGTGTGTGTGTGTGTGTGTGTGTGTGTGGGGGGGGGGGGGGGGGCTCTCCCTTGCACTGTGGGTGAAGGGGCAGCACGCACTCCAAGCAGCGAGAGTGGCGCTGCCAAGCTCCTTCCCCGGGAACGACACACAGCATCAAGCCACCAGAGCTTTGAACTATGTCTGTGAGCATCTGTGCTTTATCTCGATTTACTTTGTGCATCCGTTAGCAAGATGCGCCCTAAGGTATCAGAAATGCCTAAAAGAGTTAGTAAGGGTGTTACGCTTAGAGTACAACAGGACATAATTAAGCGTTTCGATTGTGGGGAATGAAATAAAGACATTGTGCGTGCGTTGAACTTGCGAGCGTCCAGCATTCGTACTATTTACATACAGAGAGAAAGAATACGCTTTATATATTAAGTAATTACATACATTAGGTTTTGTGTGCAATTTGGATTGATTTGGTAGGTTTTTTTTTGGATCTGGAAATGCTCAAATATTTTCCCATAGAAATTGAGGTTAACTGCTTCTTCACTTTAGACCATTTTGGCTTACGATAGGATTCATAGGAACATTCTACTTTCGGAGAGTGGGGGAAACCTGTACAGAGGTTAGCCACGGTCCAGGTCACAAAGGTCTGGTTTCCATTATACCACCCCCTCCCCCCCCCGCAGTGAACTGGGATTCACTGGTAGTGTGATGTGCTGATACCTGGCTCCGCCCCCAACTGCCCACATATAACCCTGGTTTCCCGCCTAAACCCAGAACCCTTCTGAAGACCACTGTGAGACCCTACTTATAACTAAGCTAATAAAAGCATTTGTTCTCCTTCCAGTCATGAGAGCTTTTATATGCGCTACAATTTTATTAGCTTATTCCCTAACGATGGAAGCGCTATTCAAGCCAGGTACGTTAATGACAGACCCTCTGTCCTCTGATGTGGTCGAGGAGTTCACATACTGGCTAGACTGCTTCCAGGCCTATCTGAATGGATGTCTTCCACATCAATGAACTCAGGAGGTTCGCACTCGTTTCGAGGGTAGGAACGAAAGGGTATGCAGTCATCAGGGACTGTTCTACATATGTCACTGCTCTCGAGGCATTGAAGGATTGGTACTTGAAGTCACAGAACGAGGTTCTAGTGAGGTACCGACTCACCCTACATTGCCAGCGACCAGGAGAGACCATCGATGACTACCTGCTGGATCTGTGGACGCTTGCCAAGAAGTGCAGGTACGAAGTGGCTACGGGCCATATTCATGAGCAAGAACAGATCTGGGACACTCTAGTCATGACAGTTCGCTCGAGGTACTACTCAAGTCGGGTAAGAAGGACTTGGCTTGCCACATTGAACTAGCCAAGTCAATGGAACAGGCCAAGCTTGAGACTGATGACCTCTAACTAGCAAGCTCGCTCACCCAGGTGACCCCTTCCAAGGACCAGCTGCTCCCGCTACCCCAGCCCTAACGGCTGCCGCTTCCAGTGCTAGGGAGTGTTTTTTCTGCAGCAAGAGCTAGCATCGCTAATCTCGTTGCCCAGCTAAAGACTCAGAGTATTTCAACTGTGGCAAGAAAGGATATCGGGTGAGGGTTTGCCATGCGAGGGGAAGCTCGGGAAGTCCGCGGCCTGCACCGCTCCTGGATCATATTTCCAGCCCCAAGCCATCTGCCCCGAATTCAACCAAACCCATTTATTGCACGCTACACACCGACGGAGGGTGGCAGTGGAAGTGAGGAAACAGTACGAAAAGGCTCGGTGGCCATCTTGCTGCGACACAAATTCAAACTCAGCACCATCATCAACAGAGGAGGGAGTGCAGCCATCCTGCTGTGCCATGAGGTTGACGCCATCTTACCCATGCAGGGAAACCCAGGATGGTGGTGGACACTCAAGTGAGGAGTATGGAGTCTCTGGGGTCCTGTACTCTATGGTTCCAGACCAGGACAGACCTCACCAGCTCCATATTGACTGTGAAGGTAAGTGGACATTCAACTAAATGCCTAATGGACACTGAAAGCTTCACAGACTCACGGACTGTGTAAGAGCACAACCTAAAGATATATCCTTCCAATTATCGCATATTCCTTGCAACTCATTTGTATTCTACTCGTGTTTAACAACATTGTATAGTATACCTGCCGTTTGAAGGGGGGATTCTGTAAATTTTGCCTGTATGTACTTGATGAATTGTGTGCTCCGGTGTTGTTGGGTCTGGACTTCCTGTGTCACCTTAAAAGCATGACCTTGGAGTATTCTGGTCCCTTCCCCCCTGTAACTGTTCAGAATGGAGGGCCCCTAAAATCAGAACCCACATGCAGCATCTCCACACTGAATATCAACCACCCCCCCCCCCCCCCCCCCCACAACCTCTCTTCCTGAATCTGTGCCCGGACTGCAAACCTATTGCTACCAAGAGCAGACTGAGATTTCATAAAGTCGGAGACACAACGTCTGCTCGACGAAGGTATCATCAAAACTAGCCCCAGCCAACTTAGAGCACTGGAAAGACTTAGCACTAACACTGATAGGAAGGATAAACTGTAGTAAAATGAACATCTTCCCAAGGATACAATACCTATTTCAATCATTACCAATTCACCCAACAGAGAAATTCTTCAAGGAGCTAAAGAAAATAATAAGCAAATTCTTATGGAAAGGGGGAAAACGAGGATAGCACTAGATAAATTAACAGAATGGTACAAACAAGGGGGCTTACAACTACCAAACTTTAAGAATTATTATAGAGCAGCACAATTAAGATACCTATCAGATTTTTATCAAACAAGGGAAAAACTAGATTGGACCAGATTAGAGCTAGATAAAATAGGGGAGAAGGTACCTGAACATATACCATATAAGTGGGATGAAAAGTTGGTACAACATAGGAATTCACCAGTATTACACCATCTGCTCAACATCTGGAAGAAGATTCACGTAGAAAGGAATATAATAAATTATCAACTACCAAAATTAATATTGACAAAAAATCAACCTTTCCTTTAGAGAATGGTAGAGAAAAGGGATCAAAAGAATAGAAAATTGTTTTTTGGGAAATAAATTATTATTTTTTGAACAAATGAAGGACAAATATAGTCTAACTCACAATACAATGTTTGCATACCACCAACTGAAAACCTACATGAAGGACAAATTGGGAAACAGTCTGAGGTTACCAGAAGGAAGCAATTTTGAATATATGATTACAGACACAATGATAATTAAAAAATTTATAACAAACAGTACATCAAACTGCAAGAAAAGGAGAATGAGGAAACAAGCTGTAAACTCAAACAAAAATGGGAACAAGATCTAAACATAAAGATCAAGAATGAAACATGGGAAAAGCTATGCTCCGGAACTATGAGAAATACAATAAACACGAGGTTAGCATGATACAATATAATTGGTTACACATGCTATACATCACACCCCAAAAGTTAAATAAATGGGACCCAACAGTATCAGACAGATGTTTTCGCTGTAAGAAGAAAACGGGAACAATACATGCAATTTGGGCATGTGAGAAAGTGGAAAAATTTTGGGAAGATCTAAACCAGGTATTAAATAAAATCACAAAAAGCAACATACCAAAAAATCCAGAGATCTTTCTTCTAAGTAATATAAGAAATAAAGAACTTGGATTCGATTTGGATGGAGCACAAAAAAGATTTATTATGATAGCCAAAGCTGTAGCAAAAAAATGTATTATGTCAACCTGGAAATTAGAAGATAACCTGAGAATACAGCAATGGTACATAGAAATGAATAAATGTATTCCATTGGAAAAAATAACATATAATTTAAGAAATAACATCACAGTATTCGAACAAATATGGGAACCATACATGGAACACAATAGAGAAATCCTACCATGGACCTCCACCACCTAAAATGACAGAAGGAGAAGACAACAAAATGAACTGACCCAGTATGAAAAAGTAGAAGACACAAATTTCTTGTTTATTTTTATTATGTGACGACGTTGTTTAACGGGTTTAATGTATCATATAGATTGAACGTTGAATGAATGGGGAGGAGGGGTGAGGGAGGGAGGGAATGGAGGGGGGAAAATGGGGAGAAAATGACACTGTGTATATTCAAGAGAAAAATGTCTTTATGTATTTTGGTCAGTATGGTTCATAGTGTGAAAAATTTTAAAAATTAAAAAAAAAACACTAGCCCCAGCCCATGGAGAGCGCAAGTGGTAGCGGTAAAAGGGTTAACCATTCCAGGCTAGTAATTGACTATAGCCAAACTATTAATTGGTACACTCTCCTTAATGCATATCTCCTCCCTCGTATTTCAAACATGGTGAATGATATTGTGTAGTATCAGGTCTATTCGACAATCAACCTGAAAGCTGCCTATCACCAGCTGCCAATATGTTTCGAGAACCGTCCATTTACGGCATTTGAGGCTAATGGTCACCTCTATCAATCCCGGATGGTCCCTTTCAGTATTACTAACGGGGTTTCTATCTTCCAGAGGCAGATGGACAGAATGGTGGATGAGTATGGGTTGAAGGCCCCCTTCCCCTATCTTATAATGTCACTATCTGTGTCCATACCTTGGAAGACCATGATGCCAACCTCCAGAGCACGCAGCGAAAGCCCTGAACCTCACTTATAACTCTAACAAATGCAGGTTCAGGACTATATGTCTGGCTATCCTTGGCTACATGATGGAGAATGGCATCATTGGCCCTGATCCCGATAGGATGGGCTCCCTGTTAGAGCTTCCCATTCCCAGGCTTTGAGGAGATGCATGGGGTTTTTCTCATATTACGCCCAGTGGATCCCTCAATACGCTGATAAAGTTCACCCTTTCTTAAAAGCCACTAATTTCCCCCTCTCAGCTGAAGCCAAGTGACTTTTAACTACCTCCAGAATCACATTGCGAAAACCACCATGTATGTGGTGGACGGGAATGTACCTTTCCAAATGGAAAGTGACACTTCGGACGTAGCCCTGGCCACTACTCTCAACCAGGCAGGCAGGCCGGTTGCATTCTTCTCTCAGACATTACAAAGCCACAAGCTCTGGAACCCATTGGTGGAAAAGGAGGCTCAAGCCATTGTAGAGGGCGTGAGACACTGGAGACACTACCTGGCAGGTAGGAAATTTACACTCCTTACTGACCAGCGCTCAGTCACATTCATGTTTAATATTGTCAAGAGGGGAAAAATCAAGAATGACAAGATTGCTAGGTGGAGGTTCGAATTCTCCACCTACAGTTATGACATCGCCTATCAGCCAGGAGCCCTTAATGATCGTCCAGATGCCTTAACCAGAGGAAGCTGTGCCTCTGCACACACGGGCCAACTGCGGTCTCTGCATAATGAGCTCTGCCATGCAGGGGTCACCCGCATGGCTCATTTTGTTAAGGCGTGCAATCTGCCCTACTCCATGGAAGACATCAGGGAAATTACCAGGTCTTGCCAGGTGCACCTGATCAAGTCATCTAAGCCCTTCAAATGGCTCAGTGTTGATTTTAAGGGTCCTCTCCCTTCCACAAACAGGAACACCTTCTTCCTCTCTGTCATTGATGAGTACTCCCACTCCCACTCCCATTCCATATCCAGACACGTCCACTTCATCAGCCATAAAGGCCTTAGATTCCATTTTCGCCTGTTCAGGTATCCCAGCTATTTTCATAGCGACCGGGCTCATCCTTTGAATGACGAGCTACATCACTTCCTGCTGGTGAGGGGCATTGCATCCAGCAGGACTACTAGCTACAACCCCCGGGGGAATGGGCAAGTTGAAAAGGAGAACGCCACAGTCTGGAAGGCTGTCAAACTGACCCTGAAGTCAAAAGGCCCTCAAGACTTAAGCTGGCAGAGGAGGAGTCATGTGATGGAGTAGTGGCTGATAGGGTAAAACCAGCCCTCTCCAGAAAAGAAGAAAAAAAGTTAAGAAAAGTCAAAGTTTAATACATACAAAATATAAGAAATAAAAGATAAAGTTGCAGAGAAGAGAAAGAAGATGGCACAGAAGAAGGAAAAAGTAAAAACAACGGGAAAAAAAGAAAAGACACCAGAAAAGAAAGGAGAAGGCCTTACCTGCATGAAGGAACAGGGAGCCGTGGTGGAGAAGAGTGCCCAATCTCCAAGGTTGGTGTCGGCCCTGCAGAGTCGCAACTGCAAAAATGGCTCTCTGACCCAAATAAAAGGGTGCAATCTAAGGTAAAGAAAAACAATGGCGGGAAGGGGGCTCAGCCAAGGAGTGGGCAACCACAGTGCGACCAGCTGAGGGATGCCCGATACCAGGGCTCTCAGCTGGGGAAGATGAGGAAAGCGGCAGGAGAGGGAGTGAAGTACCAGGTGAGAAAGAAAGTCGATGGGCAGAAAGGAAAGAGGAGCAGCAGCAGGAGGCTCGACAGATGAGCAACAGGAGGCTCAACAGATGGGTAGCTCAGAAGGAGAGGACCAACAGCAAGAGGCCAAGCATGAAGAGACCTGACAAAGTGAGACAAGCTACTCATCAAGAAAAATCAGTAGAGACAGATATAAAGAAGAAAAGACACAAACACAGGAAGAAGAGGAAGAAGAAGACCAAGATCTTCACAGAGAAATAGAAGGTAAAACAGATAGACAGAATATAGATAAAGCTTTTTTTCAAGAACAAATGAGAGCATTAAAAGAATGGTTGTCATTAGAATTTAGTGCAATTAAAAGAAAAATGAAAAGAACAGAAGATAAAATTCAAAGATTAGAACTAGTCATGACAAAAATTGGGAAAAGAGTAGAAAATGTGGAAGAAAGAGCAACTTAAGAGGAAAATTGGAAGAAAGTGATAAAAAAATTAAAGAGACACAAGAGTTGTTAGCTCAGAAAATTAATATATTGGAAAATTATAGTAGGCGAAACAACATAAAAATAGTGGGCCTAAAGGAAAATGAAGAAGGCACAGATATGAAGGAATTTATAAAAGAATGGATCCTGAAGGTCCTGGGAATGACAAAAATGCAGGAAGAAGAAGAAATGGAAATAGAAAGGGCACACAGAGCATTAGCTCTGAAACCACAGATACATAAAAAATCAAGATCCATTTTAGTAAAATTTTTGAGATATTCAACAAGAGAAAATATACTGTAGAGGGCAAGGAATAAAATTAGAGAAGACAATAAACCATTAGAATACAAGGTTCAAAAAATATTTTTTTACCCAGACATAAGTTTTGAACTCTTAAAGAAGAGAAAGGAGTTTGATACAGCAAAATTGATCCTATGGAAAAAAAGGTTATAAATTCATGTTAACACATCCAGCTGTGCTTAAAATATTTATACCCGGGAGCAAAACAGACTGTTATCGGATCCGGAGGAAGCACAAGAATTTGAAGAACACTTGCAGGACAGAAGGAGAGATTAAGAGATGTAATAAGAATGAAGAACGGCGATAAAATACATATAAAGATGTAAAAACAATGTATATGTAAAGAACTAAAGAAGGGAAGGAAGGAAGTAAGGGGATAAAAGGGAGAACTTTGTGTTATGTGTTAAAAAAAAGTATTTTCTGGGTTGGGGGGAGAGAATAACCGTCACTGCAAAATCAGTTGACGCTTGTGAACAGGATTGCAATCCAAATGGAAAGGGGAGTTGTGGTTGCCCGGCAAGGGATAAGGGGTGACTCAGAGAGGGGGGGGGGGAATATTTGGGATTAAAGTAATATTGGATGTGGGAGTTTTTGGAGTATTTTATGTTTTAAATGTGCTGTCATACATTGAGTTTAAAAAGGGAAAACTGAGAGATGAAAATGGGGAAAATGGGATGGTGGTGGTAAGGAAGCGGAAATGAGATGTAAACAGGATATGAGATGGCCACGTTGAACTATATGACTATAAACATTAATGGAATACATAACCAAATTAAAATGAAGAGGCTATTAAATTTACTGAAAAAAAAATAGACATAGCATTTGTGCAGGAAACGCATCTAAATGAAGTGGAACATAACAAATTAAAGAAAGAATAGGTAGGACATGTAATGGCAGCATCATATAATTCAAAAGCTAGAGGTGTAGCTATATTAATTAATAAAAATGTACCAATCAAAATAGAGGAGGAAATAATAGATCCAGCAAGGAGGTATGAAATGATAAAGTGTCAGATATATTCAGAATTTGGGAATTTGCTCAATATATATGCACCTAATGAAGAGGATCAAAAGTTTATGCAAGATATTTTTTTGAAGATTGTAGATACACTAGGAAATATATTGATAGGAGAGGATTTTAACCTTAATTTGGATCCAATGTTGGATAAAACTGGACAAAAGACTAGTGAAAAGAATAAAGTGGCCAAATCTATGGTTAAATCAATGCAGAAAATGAAACTTATGGTTATATGGAGGAGGCAGCACCCAAGAGAGAAGGAATACTCATATTATTCAAGTAGGCATAAAACATACTCAAGGATTGATATGTTTTTGTTGTCGGCCCATATTCAAGGGAGAGTTAGGAAAACTGAATATAAAGCTAGATTACGATCTGATCATTCACTCCTGTTACTAGCAATAGAACTGGAGGACATCCCACCAAGAACATATTGATGGAGGTTAAACGCCATGCTACTTAAAAGGCAGGAATTTAGAGAGTTTATTAAATGCCAAATTAAAACATATTTTGAAATAAATACAGAATCAGTGAAAGACAAATTTATATTATGGGACGCATTGAAAGCCTTCATTCGAGGGCAGATAATAAGTTATGTGACTAAGATGAAAAAGGACTACAAATGGGAAATAGAGCAGATGGAAAGGGAGATAATAAGTACAGAAAAGGATCTAGTAAAAAGGGATGATGTAACGAAAAGGAGAGAATTGGCGGACAAAAAAATAATATGAAACATTACAAATGTACAAGGTGGAGAAGAACATAATGAAAATGAAGCAAAAGTATTACGAACTAGGAGAAAAAACACAAAATATTAGCCTGGCAACTTAAAACAGAACAAGCTAAAAGAACTGTATTGGCATCAAGGAAAAAGGACAAACAAATTACATATAACCCAACAGAGATTAATGAAAACTTTAAGGAATTTTATTAACAATTATACCAAACTGAGAACGAGGGGAAAGATGACAAAATAGATGAGTTTTTAGCTAAAATTGAACTGCCGAAATTGCAAGAAGAGGAGCAAAACAAGTTGATAAAACCATTTGAAATAGAGGAAATATAGGATATATTAAAAAAGCTGCCGAACAATAAAACGCCTGGAGAGGATAGACTCCCAATAGAATTCTATAAAACATTTAAAGAGTTATTAATTCCTCCTCTCCTAGAAGTAATGAACCAGAGAGAAGAAACACAAAACTTGCCAGATTCATGCAAGACAGCAATAATTACAGTAATACCAAAGATGGGGAAGGATCCACTAACACAAGCATCATATAGACCAATATCTCTATTTAATTCAGATTATAAGATAATAGCAAAATTATTGGCATACAGATTGGCCAATTGTGTACCAAAAATAGTAAAACAAGATCAAACTGGATTTATAAGAAAAGACGTACGGCGAATAATGTCTGTAAACTTAATCTAATTCATGCAGTTCAAGGACATAAGAAGCCAACAGTGGCTGTTGCTTTAGACGCAGAAAAAGCCTTTGACAGAGTAGAATGGAATTATTTATTTAAAGTATTACAGAGGTTCAATCTACCAGAAAAATAATATTAATTGGATTAAAGCATTATATAATGGACCATTGGGCGAAGGTTACAGTAAATGGATATGTATCGAACCAATTTAAATTAAGTAGGTCAACACAGGGGTGTCCATTATGCCCTCATTGTTCGCTTCAGCAATAGAACCATTGGCAGAACTGATAAGAACAGAAAATAAAATAAAAGGGATAAAAATAAAGGGGGAGTATAAAATCATTTATTTGCAGATGACATCATAGTATACTTAACAAAACCAGAAATATCAATAAAAGAATTACATAAGAAATTGAAAGAGTATGGAGAAATATCGAGGTACAAGATCAATGCAAATAAAAGTGAAGTGATGCCAATGAGTAACGCGGATGATACAGAATTTTAAAAAGAATCACCATTTAAATGGCAAACACAAGCAATCCAATACTTAGGTATTAGGTTAGATAATAACTTAAGCCACTGTACAAACTAAATTATCAGCCACTAATAAAGAAATTGCAAGAAGACTTAGAACATTGGAAAAAATTACCACTAACATTGATAGGGAGGGTGAATTGCATTAAAATGAATGTCTTCCCAAGGATACAATACTTATTTCAATCGTTGCCAATTCCCTTAACAGAGAAATTCTTTAATGAACTAAAGAGAATAATAAGGAAATTCTTGTGGAAAGGGGGTAAACCGAGGATTGTGTTAGATAAATTAACAGAGAGGTACAACCAAGGTGGTTTGCAGTTATCAAACTTTAAAAATTATTATTGAGCAGCACAATTAAGGTATTTATCAGATTTTTACCAGACAAGGGAAAAACCAGACTGGACTAGGAACTAGATAAAATAGGGGAGAAGGTACCGGAACATATACTTTATAAGTGGGATGAAAAGCTGGTGCAATATAAAAGCTCACCAGTATTGCATCATTTACTTAATATATGGAAGAAGATGGAAAGGAAAAAAACGAATTACCAAATACCAAAATTGTTATTGACACAAAACTCACTAATCCCTTTTACAATAGATAACCTTTCCTTTAGAGAATGGGAGAGAAAAGGAATCAAAAGAATAGAAAATTGTTTTTTGCGAAATAATTTACTAACATTTGAACAGTTAAGTACAAATATGGAATAACTCATGGTATAATGTTTGCATATCATCAACTGAAAGCTTATTTAAAAGATAAATTGGGAAACAGACTGAGATTACGAGAATATGTGATTACAGACACAATGATAATTAAAAGATTTATAACGAACATGTACATTAAGCTGCAAGATAAGGAAAATGATGAAATAAGCTATAAACCCAAAAAAAAGTGGGAAAAGGATTTAAACATAAAGATAAAAAATGAAACATGGAAAAAGTTATGTTCTAGAACTATGAAGAATATAATAAACACAAGGTTACGCATGACACAGTATAATTGGTTACACAGGTTATATATCACACCCCAAAAGTTAAAAAAAAATGGGATGCAACATTATCAGATAGATATTTTCACTGTAAGAAGGAAATGGGAACAACAGTACATGCAATTTGGGCATGTAAGAAAGTGAAAATGTTTTGGGAAGATCTAAATTAGATATTAAATAAAATCACAAAAAATAACAATCCAAAAAATCCAGAGATCTTTCTTCTAAGTAATATAAGTAAGGAATTAGGCCTCAAATTGGATAAAGAGCAAAAAAGATTTATTATGATAGCCTTAGCAGTAGCAAAAAAATGTATGTCAACTTGGAAAATGGAAGAGAGCCTGAGAATTCAGCAATGGTTCATGGAAATGAATAAATGTATTCCATTGGGAAAAATAACACAATTTAAAAAATAAAGTCACATTATTTGAACAGACATGGAACATAACAGAGAGGGCTTGCCTCGGACCTCCACCCCCTAAAATGATAAGAAGACAAAACAACTTGATCCAGTGTGTAAAAGTAGATAACGCATTTTTCTTGTTTATTTTTCATTGTGTGATGACACTGTTTAATGGTTTTATTGTATTGTATATGTTGAATATTTATTGGTTTTGGAGGACGGTGGGAAGGGGGGAGGGAAGCAAAAAAGGGAGAAAATGCCACTGTGTATATTTAATGAGAAACGTTTGTATATATTTTGGTTGATATGATTTACAGTGTGAAAAATAAAAAATTATATATAAAAAAAGACTCAAGTTGGCAGGAAGTCCACCCCATGGCATTCCACTCCATCCGGTCGCTACTATGTACCGCAACCAACGCTACTCCTCATTCACTTTTAAAAGAAGGTCGGCATTGGAAACTACACTCCCAACCTGGCTCACCACTCCAGGTTCAGTCCTTCTCAGCAAGCACGTGAGGAGAAGCAAGTCCGACCCCCTGGTGGAAAGGGTGAAACTGCTCCATGCCAATCCCACGTACGCGTATGTGGTGTACCTGGATGGCAGGGAGGATACCTCCTCCATAGGGACCTGGCACCCAGTGGAACTGCCTCAAGTGCCCTGCGAGCCAATGGAGCTCATTCTTGCCTCCCCCAGTCAGGGCATCAGGGGACCTGGTTCAGGAGGAAAGTGCATCCCCCTCCACTGTTGAGCCGGAGACCTAGCCCGGCTCTCCTCCCTCACATGGGGACCAGGAGACCCAAGGTGTCCAAGGCCCTCTGGTGCTAAGGCACTCCACCAGGATCTCCAAACCACCAGACCGCTTAAATCTGCGAATTTGTAAATAACTATATTTTTTGTCTTTTTTCTTCTTTGAACCCACATTCTCTGTCTTCATTTACAGACCCTAAATTCTGCAGGAAGGGGTGAATGCAGTGAACTGGGATTGACTAATAGGGTGTTGTGCTGATGGCTGGTCCCGTCTCCCGGCTCTCCCCACATATAACAACCCTGGTTTCCAGCCTAAACCCAGAACCCTTCTGAAGAAGACTGTGAGACCATACCCTCAGTTATAAGCTAATAAAAACGTTTGTTCTCCTTCCAATCGTGAGAGCTTCTATCCACGCTGCACCATCCCCCCAACGATCTCCGTTCCCGTCTCCTTTCTTCTAGTTCTGCCTCTCTCTCCTCCCTTTTCTCTCTGTCTCCTCTCACAGAGCCAAAATCACTTCTCACCTCTCCTCATCACATCCAGTTAACACCTTGAATGGGTCTGGACTCCTCCCCCTCTCATTCTTCCCCCTTTCTCTCAGTCTTTATTGAGACACCTACCTGTTCTTTGCCAGTACCTTGAAGAAGGGCTCAGGCCTGAAACGACGGTAATATATCTTTACCTCCCAAGGACACTGTGAGAGCTTCTGCGTCCCTCCAGCATTTCTGAATGTTTTTACTGTTTCATTCAGCCAAGTTGACACAGTGAGGAAAAGATGAGGTGGTGGGGTTCATGGGTCCAGCTGACAGGCGTGGGAAGAGAAGTTTGGTTCAGAGCACTGCAGTGTGAACTCTTTGAATGGTCTACTTGTCTGAAAGCACCCACCAATGGCAGCAAATCTCCTAACCGTCAAAATCATTATCACCACCACTGCAGTTCTTGTAACTTTAACCACATAACTGAAGCAACACCAACAACATCTGCAAATTTGCCAACGATAACACGGTAGTGGGTTGTGTAAAGGAAGGAGGGAGATTGAAAACTTGGCTGAACGGTGCACCAACAACAACCTTGCACTCAATGTTACCAAAACTAAGGAGCTGATTGTTGACTTCAGGAAGGGAAAACAAGAGGTGCATGATCTAAAGATCATTGGGGGATCAAAAGTGGAGAGGGTGAGCAAATTTAAGTTCTTGGGAGTCACTATTTCAGTGGATCTTTCCTGGATTCAACACACTGATGGCATCATAAAGAAAGCACGTCAGTGCCTCTACTTCCTCAGGAGCTTGTGGAGGTTTGGCAAATTTCCCTGGCAAATTTCTACAGAGATGTGGTGGAAAGTGAACTGACTGGCTGCACCATGGTCTGGTATGGGGGCACCAATACCTCAGAGCGTAAAGCCCTCCAAAAGGTAGTGGAAACAGCCCAGGACATTACAGGCAAAACCCTTCCCACTATCAAGAACATCTACAGGGAACGCTGCCATTAGAGAGTAGCAGCAATCATCAAGGATCCACACCACCCAGCACATACTCTGTTCTCGCTGCTGCCATCAGAAAAGAGGTATCGGTGCCACAAGACTTGCCCCACCAGGTTCAGGAACAGCTGCTACCCCTCCATCATCAGACTCCTCAACGACAAACTCAATCAGGGACTCATTTAAGGATTCTTAATTTTGCATATTACTGATGTTTTTTTGTCTCTCTATATTGCACAGTTTGTTTATTTTTTTTGTTTGCACGTGCACATTGTATACAGGGTTTTTTTGCACTACCAATAAGTGATAATTCTGCCTCACCCAAATATGTACTCTGACAATAAATCTGAAATCATCCCTCCACATAACTGAAGTATCTCGCTCTTGGGATCACCCTCGTGAACCTCTTCTGCACCCTTCTCTCTTCCTGTGAAGTGGTACCATGACTGAACACGTTTCTTAGGCTGGGCCTTCCAGACCCTCCTCACACTATTCCTCCTTTCTCCACTGGTGCTACACTGGCAGATATGATTCAAGCAGTATCTGATCAGGTACTGACCTTGCCCAATCGATATATCAATCTGCACCCGCTCTGTCTGGGACTGGAGTGCCTGGGGAAGAGCCCGTGTGTGTTCACAGAAACGGAACAACTTTGGCATTTCCTGCCTGTTTCTTTTAGTTTAAATTTAGACATACTGCACGGTAACAGGCCCTTCCAGCCACAAGCCTGTGCCACCCAATTGACCTACAACCCCAGGTACGTTTTGGAGAGCGGGAGGAAGCCGGAGCACCTGGAAGAAACCACACAACAAACTCCTTACAGAGAGTGCTGGATTTGAACCCTGTCGCTGGCACTGTAACATGTTGCGCTAACCATGCCACACCATTTCCATCTGCCAAGGCAAGTGAAATCTCATTCCCTGTCAAGGTGGCATGAGGAACTCAGCAGGAGTCTTAGCGTTTATAGTGGGTAAAGAAATCCAACCAACGTTTCAGGCCTCAGCACTTCTTGGAGTAAAAACCAGACAGGAGCCTGAATTAAAAGACTGGAGAGAAGGAAAGAATAGGCAGAGGGAAGAGTCCAGACCAACAGGCAAAAGGTGTTAGTTGGATATGAATAGGAGAACATGGGTGGGGGGGTTGTGGGGGGAGAGAAAAGGTGAGAAATGATAGGGAAGGGGTGCAGTGCATTTGGCTCTGTGAAAGGATAATGGAAGAGGGAGGCAGCTGGGGGAATGAGATGGAGGGAAAGATGGAGGTGGGGGGGTGGTCAGCAGAAACTGGAGAGGTCAATGTAATGCCATCCAGTTGGAGGGTGCCCAAATGGAATGAACCTTGGAGAAAATGGGCAGCGGGTTTTCCCCATGTTGTTTCCAGGGGTATTTGAAAACATACTGAAATTGTGCAGTAGAACACAGATAATTTGCTGGTGCAAACACCACAAAGTTGGCTGCAACTTGGCATGGGGTGGTTGCTGATTCCAGCAAGACCAATGGGACCACAGCAGCGCACGCTTCTCTCGATAACCTCACCTCGCTTCCAGGCAGGGACAGAGTTTCGCCACCAGGCCTCCATGTGTTGTAACGGCAGCCCTGCCACCGGTATGGACCCGGGACAGCGGGGAGTGGAGACACAGCGGTGCTCTGCAGGGTCCTATTGCCCGGATTCGATGCCAGTGAAAGGAGCTGATGGGTATTTTTCTAAGAACTCCTGCAGCTACAGGACTGCGCCCAAGGTGGCAGCACCTTTGCTGAGCAACAAACCACAAGGGGTTTCCAGATTCTGGGGAGCAGCGGACCAGCAGAGGGCATCAAAAACAGGGAGAACACCCTCCCCTCCTGTTGAAGAGAAGCATAGTGGACAACCCAACAGGACGGTGACCACAGTAGTGGACCACAAGGAGCTCCATGGCTGAAGGACCTACACAGAGTGCAGGTTGCTGGTGGCTTGCACTTGAGAGATTCACAGAGGCTTGTGGGCTGCTAGCAGCTTGCAGTTGAAGGGCTCCACACAGGCTGCGAGCTGCTGGAGGCTGGTTTATGGGAACTGCGTATCAGAATTGAGATCTGCAAGAGTGCTAAGGCTTACTGGTTTGGATCTGGAGCTTGGGTTGCCGATGGTTTGAATTGGCACCTGTGCAGTGAACTGGAATTCACTGTTTGTGTGTCGTTCAGATGGCTGGCTCCTCCCCTGGCTCCACCCTCACCCACCCCAATAAAAACTTTGGTTTTCCTGCTTCACCTCAGAGTCACCTGAGGTCTATCGTGAATATCTGCCATCGATTGGAAGCTATTAAAAGCGTGTTTGTGCTCCGCACTGGTCTCTGAGTGCAATCAGTCCCTTAACATTCGAAGCAGAATGGAAGTGAAGCCAGCATGCTCCAGGTCGACCCTCTGTCCCTGGGGGCCTCAGAGGAATTCACCTACTGGCTGGACTGCTTCCAGTCCTACCCAACAACCACGCAAGGCATCTTCAACTCTGATAAACTCTGGAGGTCTGGACCCCTCTTCAGCCAGCCCCAAGGGGTTCACTGTCATCAGGGACTGTGCAACTTATAAGTCTGCATAGAAGGCTTGAAGGCCCACTACATGAAGCCTCAGAATGACATGCTGGCAAGACATGTCCTTGAACCGTGGGCACTGACTAGGAAATGCCACCACGAAGCAGTCACAGCCCAGGTGACAGAGGAAGAACAAATCTGGGACACCCTCGTGGCAGGAGCGAGGTCAAGGTATATGAAGCAGCGACTGCTGGAGTTAGGAAATTAAAGACTTGGCCAGCACTCTGGAGCTGGCAAAAGCACTTGAACAGGCCCAACTAGGAGCTGATGACCTCATGGGCAAAAGCGGCGCCTTTTCGGAAGACCAGGTCATTGGGGCACCGGTGAATGCCACAGTGCCAGCTAGAGCAGCCACGCATGACCGGGGATGCTACTTTTGTGGACAGACACAGCACCCCCGCGCCTGATGCCCTGAGAAGGACGCCATGTGCTCAGGATGAGTTAAGTGGGGGGAATGGGTGAAGGTCTGCAGGGCTAAAGGTGAACCCAAAGAAGGAGACCATGTGTGCGACCCCTGAATCAGTAAGACCCATACCTAAGTCCCAAAACGCTGGCCCTGGCCTCTCCACATTGTTCACCATTGGCATTTTGTTGTGTCTCATGGCAAGACCCACCACCGGAAGTGAAGCATTGCAGGAATCAACAGCAGCCATATTGCCACACCTCATGGTCGATGCCACCTAGTCCTCCCTCAGATCAAGACAGAGGGCACCCTCGTGGTCAATGCCATCTTGTCTACCCATGGGCCAAGATGAAAAAGTCAACATCAACATGGGGAGCAACGCGGTTTCCGGAGTACTGGCCTCAGTCAACCTGGATCGGACAAGACCTCACCAATTGAATAACTCAACGATGGAGGTGAGGGTAAATGGACAATTGACTGATTGATTGGTAGACACGGACTCCACAGAGAACTTTATAAACTCTGCGACTGCTCTGCTGTACAACTTAAGAGTGTACCCAATGGAATATCGCACTCTGTGATGATCCAGGAGTATTGTATAGTACATCTTACTGTAAAAGGGTGAGAATTTTAAAGTTCTGATTGTGTGTACTGAAGGATTTGTGTGCTCCTGTTGCTGGGCCTGGACTTCCTCCTGTGTCACCTTAAAAGTGTGACCATGGAGTACTCTGGTCACTTCCTCTGATCATGGTGCAGAATGGACCATGATCACATATACATGTGGTCTCTCCACCTAAACCCTAAATATTGATTTCTTTGCTCTCTCCCACCGCCCCCCCGCCATAGTTTCTGAACCTGACCTCAGATTGCAAGCCGATAGCCACAAAGAGCAGGCGATACAGTGCGGGAGATCAGGAATTTATTGGAGCCGGTATGAAGCAGCTGCTTAAAGCAACAGCCCATGGAGAGCCCAGGTGGTAGTCATGAAAGGGGTAGAAAAGTCCAGGCTAGTGATTGACTATAGCCAAACTATTTCACACTCCTGGACACATACCCCCTCCCTCGAATTTCGTAAACAAAATTGCGCAGTTTTGGGTCCATTTGACCATTGACCTGAAAGCTGTGTACCATCAGTTCCCGATCCATTCCGAGAACTGTCCCTACACATTATTTGAAGCAGACAGATGACTATCAGTTCCAGAGGGTCTCTTTTGACATCACAAATGGGGTCTCTGTCTTCCATGACCAATGGACAAAATGGTCAATGAGTATGGATTGAAGGCCACCTACCCTTAGCTCGACATCACCATTTGTGGACACTCTCTGGAAGACCACAACACCAACCTCCAGAAGTTTCTCCACAAGGCCAAATCTCCGAATCTCACAAACAACTGCAGTAAGTGCATGTTCCGGACTAAACGACTGGCTATTCTGGGCTATGTGACTTCCCAATCCTGAAGACCATGAAGGCTTTAAGGAGACACCTGGGATTCTTCTCCTACTATGCCCAGTGGGTCCCTTACTACGCGGATAAAGTCTGTCCCCTCTTAAAGTCTACTTCCTTCCCATTACTGGCTGAAGCCCAGGTGGCTTTCAACTACATTCGGAGCTATATTGCAAAGGCCACCGTGCACGTGGTGGACAAGAATGGACCCTTCCAGGTGGAAAGCAATGCCTTTGATGTAGCTCTGGCTGCTACCCTTAATCAGGTGGGCAGGCCAGTTACCTTTGCTCCCCCTCACCCCACAAGGCCACGAGCTTCAGAACCCATCAGTGGAGAAAGATGCTCAAGCCACTGTAGAGGCCATCAGGTATTACCTGGTCGGCAGAAAATTTACACAGCTCACCAACCAGCAATCATGGTAAAATAAAGAATGACAAGATTGCGAGTTGGAGGATTGAAGTCTCCATCTATAATTATGACATAGCAGACAGGCCAGGTACTCTCATTGAAACACAGAAACATAGAAAATAGGTGCAGGAGTAGGCCATTTGGCCCTTCAAGTCTAAACTGCCATTCATTTTGATCATGGCTGATCATCTACTCAGTACCCAGTACCTGCCTACTCCCCATATCCCCTGATCCCGTTGGCCACAAGGGCCAAATCTAACTCGTCTTAAATATAGATAAAGAACTAGCTTCAACTACTTCCTGCGGTAAAGAATTCCAGAGGTTCACCACTCTCAGAATTTTTTTTCTCATCTCAGTCCTAAAAGACTTCCCCCTTATCCTTAAACTGTGACCCATGGTTCTGATTTCCCCAGAGGAGGAACAACTTTCCTGCATCCAGCCTGTCCAATCCCTTAAGAATTTTATACGTTTCTATAAGATTCCCCCTCAATCTTCTAAATTCCAGTGAGTATAAGCCTAGTGGATCCATCCTTTGCAAGTCCTGCCATCCCTAGTATCAATCTCGTGAACTTCTTCGCACTCCCTCTATGGCGAGGATGTCTTTCCTCAGATAAGGAGACCAAAACTGTACACAATACTCCGGTGTGGTCTCACCAAGGCCCTGTACAACTGCAGTAGAACCTCTCTGTTCCTGTACTCGAATCATCTTGCTATGAATGCCAATATACCATTCACTTTCTTTGCTGCCTGCTGTACCTGAATGCCCACTTTCAGTGACTGGTTCGCAGCGACACCCAGGTCTTGTTGTATCTCTCCTTTTCTGAATCGGACACCATTTAGCTAATAAACTTATCTCCTGTTCTTGCCTCCAAAGTGGATAACCTTACATTATAATGCCTCTGCCATATCTTGGCCCACTCACCTAACTTGTTCAAGTCACCCTGCATCCTCTACACAGCTAACCCTACCACCCAGCTTTGTGTCGTCTGCAAACTTGGAGATGCTGCTTTCTATTCCCTCATTTAAGTCATTGATATATATTGTAAATAACTGGGGTTCTAGCACTGAGCCTTGCAGTCCCCCACTAGTCACTGCCTGCCATTCTGAAAAGAACCTGTATATTCCTACTCTTTGCTTCCTGTGTCAACCAATTCTCTATCCACCTCAATACCATTCCTTCAATACTGTGTGCTTTAAGTCTGTACACTAATCTCCTGTGTGGGACCTTAATAAAAGCCTTCTGAAAGTCCAGATATACCACATCCACTGGTTCTCCCTTATCCACTCTACTAGTTACAACCTCAAAAATTTCTATTAGATTCATCAAACATGATGCCCTGTCATGAGGAAGCTGAGCCTCTGCACACACCAGCCAGTTGTGGTCACTGCACAATGAGCTTTGTCCCCGGGCATCACCCGCATGGCTCACTTTGTCGAGGCACGCAACCTGCCCTACACCATTGAGGATATCAGGGAAATGAACAGGTCCTGCCAGGTCTGCGCTGAGTGTAAGCCGCACTCCTACTGCCCCAACAAAGCGCACCTGATAAAGGCATCCTGGCCTTTCGAATGACTCAGTGAGGATTTCAAGGGACCCTCCCCTTCCACCAACAGAAACGTGTACTTTCTCAATGTCATCGATGAGTATTCATGTTTTCCGTTCGCCATCCCCAGGCCAGACATGACCACCACCACAGACATCAGGGCCTGGCACTATATTTTTACCTTGTTCAGGTATCTCAGCCATATCCATAGCAACTGGGGCTCATCATTTATGAGCAAAGAGCTATGCCAGTATCTGCTCGTAAGAGGTATTGCCTCAAGCAGGACGACTAGTTTCAGTTGTCAAAGATAATGGTTTCGAGTTTAGCTGGAAAATTTAAGCGACAGATAGATTTCTGCATAGCAGTGGAATTACAGATGATAGGGAACAGGCGGACAGATCAACCCTGATATTAATGAAGCCTGAACATGCTTGACAGTCTGAATAACCTCCTCCTGCTCTTTTCTCATATTATGTTGAACAGCACACGCCATATTGACTTGGCATCTATGGCAAGAATCAATGTCATTCCAAAATACCCAACTCATCTCCAAAACACAACCTCAAATCATAATCGAGAGATGTGTGGCATCAGGAAATTTGGCCACACACATCCTCGTGAATGTTCATTCTCAATAAGAGTCCACTTCCTCATTCAAAGCCGGACTCATCCTGGAGGGCCCTGACTTCAACCCCTCCCACCTCCTTTCGTTCCCTCTGCACACAATCTCGATGAGGTGGGACATACGGCAATGGCAGGACACTCTTCCACGGAGAAGCCTCAGTGGGCTAAACCAGCCATTCTCAACGGGGCCCCCCCACAGTCCCCCTGGGGGCCACAGCACATTTAAGTAAAAGCCTTGTATTTTTTCACCTCACAAAAAACATTTAGAAAAAAAATTGTTATATCTAGATGGTAGGAGAGAAGTACGGAAGAAACCAAAACTTGAATGCTTCACAAAGAAGGGGGCCCATAAACCAAGCAGAGACGGGGAAGTTAGGGGGGGGGGGGAAAGAGATGGTATAGCTGAAAAATGGTTAAGAATGGCTGGGCTAAACAGCTCCCACATTGGACAATTTAGCAGCTCATTAAGTGTACCACAGCCACAAATCTCAAGGTGCTTCCCATCAAAATTAATCAGTGGGTTTCCTACCACATTCCAACATTTGCCAGTCGGTTAACTAGTTACTAAAAGTTAGTTTCCGCTGGTGTGGGTGAATAGCAGGAAAACCAGTATGGAGTTTATGGACATGTGAGAGTAAGTCTAAAGTCTACGGGGAACTGAGGGGAGAATGGGATTGCTCTGCATGGAACTGATATGCCGAATGGCCTCAGTCTATGTAATAACAAGGTAGGAAAGAAGATAGATATTTGATCACAGTCAGAGTCACACAGCATGGTACAGGCCCAACTCATCCCTGCTGACTTAGTTGGCATTCTGGGCAGGTCCCATTTGATTCAGACCCTTCCATAGCCATAAACCTGCACAAATATCCTCTGACCATTGTAATTGTTCCCACTTCAACAGGCTCCTCTAGCAGCTCCTCTGACCATTGTAATTGTTCCCACTTCTACAGGCTCCTCTGGCAGCTCGTTCCAGATGTAGTCCGCCCTCTGAGTGAAAACATTGCCCCTCAGGCCCTCTTTAATCTTCCCCCTCTCACCTTAAACCTGTGTTCTCTAGTTTGAGAATCGTCTTCCCTAGGACAACATCCATACCCCTCATGATTTTATAAATCTCAGTTCATACATTTGCAGTCACCCATCAGTCCCGAAAGCAATCAGGAATAAAACCCAGCCTATCCAACCTCTCCCTGTAACTCGCTCTCATCCCAGCAACATCAGTCATCTCCTTTGCCCACCTACCAACACATTGATATCCTTTATATAGCTTGATGGCCAGAACTACACACAGGACTGCCTGATATTTGCTCATTCCTTGATGAAAGGCTCAGGCCCACAACATTGGTTATATATCTTTCCCTCCTCTGGACGATGCAAGATCTGCTGAGTTCCTCCAGCAAGTGTGTGTTTTTACTAATCACAGCCTCTGCAGACCTCTGTGTTTTACACTGTTCTCCAAGTGTGGTCTCACCAACATCATGCACAGGTAAATCATAAGGTCTCAGCTTTTCTACCCAATGAACATCTCAGGAATGAAGAGTGGCCTAATGTCAATCCTCTGACCACCTCAGCTCCAACCTTTTTTTTTTAAATTTTTTTAATTTTTCACACTATAAACCATATTGACCAAAATACATACAGACATTTTTCTTCTTAAATATATACAGTGTCGTTTTCTCCCCCTTTTTCCCCCCCCTCACCCCTTTCCCCATTTATTTGAAGTTCAATCTATAAGATACATTAAACCCGTTAAACAATGTTGTCACCTAATAAAAATAAACAAGAAATTTTATTGAGTCAGTTCTTTTCGTTATCTCCTTCTGTCATTTTAGGTGGTGGAAGTCCATGGTAGGATTTCTCTATTGTATTTCATATATGGCTCCCATATTCGTTCAAATATTGTAATGTTATTTCTTAAATTATATGTTATTTTTTTCTAATGGAATACATTTATTCATTTCTATGTACCATTGTTGTATTCTCAAGTTATTTTCTAATTTCCAGGTTGACACAATACATTTTTTTGCTACAGCTAGGGCTATCATAACAAATCTTTTTTGTGCTCCATCCAAATCGAATCCAAATTCTTAATATCTGGTTTAGATCTTCCCAAAATTTTTCCACTTTCTCACATGTCCAAATTGCATGAATTGTTCCCGTTTCCTTTTTACAGTGAAGACATCTGTCTGACACTGTTGGGTCCCATTTATTTAACTTTTGAGGTGTGATGTATAGCCTGTGTATCCAGTTATATTGTATCATGCGTAACCTCGTGTTTATTGTATTTCTCATAGTTCCGGAGCATAGCTTCTCCCATGTTTCATTCTTTATCTTTATGTTTAAATCTTGTTCCCATTTTTGTTTAGGTTTACCGTTTGTTTCCTCGTTCTCCTTTTCTTGCAGTTTGATGTACATGTTTGTTTCAAATTTTTAAATTATCATTGTGTCTGTAATCACATATTCAAAATTGCTTCCTTCTGGTAACCTCAGACTGTTTCCCAATTTGTCCTTCAAGTAGGTTTTCAGTTGGTAGTATGCAAACATTGTATCGACCTCAGCTCCAACCTGATGCAATCCTCCTTACAACAGGACTCGTGTTAATCAAGTGCTGGTGACCAGTGACCAACAGCAATTGAAAATCAAGCACAATAATTAAGATGTTACCATGCAGGACCTTGGAGAGACACTTGATTGTCAGTCTGTTCCCAGGGACAATCACTTGTTAAAGATAAACTTTGGTCTCCCCAAAACCTGCTGTTTTTCCAGTCGACGAGGTCTGTAAGAGAATGCTGGTGCTTGGCACATTGCAGAGGGACATGCTGGAGCTTGGGATAGCCACTGCAAATTGTCTGTGGGGAAGGACCAGGCTCCCAGTGGAGACTGAGGGACTGGCCTGGGTAACATCCGCTGTAACATTTCATGGGTACATTGTTTAAGGACCCAGACTAGCTGCAGGCTGTTGGCGACTTGCGGTTGAAGGCTGTAAGCTGCTGAATATCGGCTCATGGGCACCAGGAATGAGAGCCAGGATTTGAGAGGGTGCTGGGGGCAAGAAGTGGTCCCAAAGGGCCTCAGGCACTGAAGGATTCCTGATCCCTTTGGAGGTTTGGATCTGGAGCTTGGGTTGCCAATGGTTTGAACAGGATAGTGTGCGGCTGCAGAAACGCTGGAGGCCAAATCTGCGGACACTCTGCTGCTTTTCTTATGTTGTACAGGGTCCCGGAGGCAATGTTCTTGGCAACAGTCTGCCTTAGAGCAGTGTACATAGTGTGTATTACATGTTTAATGTGACAACAAAAGGAACCTTTCAATGACATTGATCTATTGTCAGAGAATGCACTGGATTAAGCACAAAGATTCCGCCATTTTAAAAATGTATACTTACAGTGCGGTAACAGGCTATTTCAGCCCACGAGTCCATGTCGCCCAATTTATACTCCATTAACCTACATCCCCGGTATGTTTTTGATTGGTGGGAGGAGTCCGGAGCCCCCAGGGAAAGCCAACGCAGTCACGGGGAGAACGTACAAACTCCTTATAGACAGCGTGGGATTTGAACCCCAGCCTGGACGCAATTGCTGGTGCTGTAAAGGCGCTGCACTAACCGCTACGCCAACCGTGCCACCAATGCACACTCATCCTTCCCCACCTATCTCTGACACCTACCCCCTTGCAACACTTGCACCCACACCTCCTCCTTCATCACAGTCTGGGGCCCAAACAGCTCTTTCATGTGAAGCAACACTTCACTTGTACATCCAGAGGACTGATTTACTGCATCCCATGCTCTCTTTGTGGCCTTCTCTACATCGGAGAGATTGGGCGCAGACTGGGAGATTGCTTCGCTCAACACCTCCTCTCCGTTTGCAACCACAGCAAGCTCCCAGTGGTCAACCATTTCAATTCTGGGTCACACTCCCAGACTTGCAAGTTTATCCATGACCTTGTGTACTATCCCACCCAGACAACACCTTATTTTCCATCTGGGCACTCTCCAATCAGATGGTGTTAATATTAGACACTTTCAAGATCCTGTGTAAAATGGGGTTAACTGGGCAAATTGTCCGGTTTGTTCCCCATTCACAAGGCAGCCTGGAAGGATCTGACCCAGTCAACGTGGTCCTAAATCAACCGGGTCCCTGCCCTACCTTTGAGGTAGTCAGGGAACCCAGTTAAACCTACCCAGGTCTTGTCCATTGGCGGCTTTAAAACAAAAATGGCTGACATGATTATTCCGGTGATGTCAGCGCTTGCGTACACGCGTCACTGGGCAACATATTGGCGCCAAGTACAAATGCAGAGGAGGAACTCAGCAGTGCAGGTGAGGAAAGGGGATATTATAAACGTGGTTTAAACATGCTTCCCAGGAAGAGTAAGGTTAAAATCTTTTACTTCAATTCACCCAGTGAGTATGTGACATGTCACTCACCGCGTCATCGCGGGGGCGGGATCCCCCTTTAATCACCGGGTTGGCGATTTAATGGGGCGATCCCCCTGCAGGTTAAAAGGTGCTGAGAGCACCTTCGACCCATTAAAAACACACCTGGGTCCCAGGAGGGCTACCCAGGTGCAGCAGTTTAAAAGCACCTATTGACTTTATTGCTTTTTATTAAACCTGCTCGCCTTTCTTTCCCCTCCCCCTTTCCTGTCTTTCCAGTTCTCCCACCCCTCCCCCTTCCCCACCTCGCCATCCCTCCTCCCCCTCATTGCTGCTGTCCCCTCCCTCCTCTGTCCACCTATCATCTCCCACAAGATAAATAAACAGAGGCAGGTCATTCAGCCCATCGAGTCTGCTCCACAAATCCACCCTGCGCTAAACTGTTCTCATATTTAGTTCCAAGTTCCGGCCTTTTTCCCATATCAATCTTAAACTCTCCCCAACAGTCTCCACAGCTGTATGTGGCAACAAATTCCACAAATCCACGATCCTCTGGGTAAAGAAATTTTTCCTCATCTCTGTTTTAAATGGGTACCTTCAGATTCTAAGACTGTACTCTCTAGTCCTGGATTAATTCATCAAGGGAAACATCCAGTTCACATCTACTCTGTCCAATCCTTTCAGCATTTGAAATGTTTCTATGAGATCCCCTCTCATTCTTCTACACTCCAATGAATACAGTCCAAGAGCCACTAAGCATTCCTCATACGTTAGCTCTTGCATTCCTGGAATCATTCTGGTAAATCTCTGCTTTCTCTCCAACATTATTATATCCTTTCTAGGCCCAAAACTGCACACAGTTCTTCAAATGAGGTCTTGCCAGTGCCCCATCGAGCCTCATCAACACCTCTTTACTCTTCTACACTATTCCCCTTGAAACAAATGTTACATAGCATTTGGATTCTTTACTGCCAATCCAACCTGGTGGTTAACCTTTAGGCTATCCTGCACGAAGACCCCCCCAAGTCCTTTTGCACTTCCAAATTTTGAATTTTCTCCTCATTCAAGTAATAACCTGCCTGTTTATTTCCTCTTCCAAAGTGTGCAACCATACATTTCTCAACATTGTATCTCATCTGTCATTTCTTTGCCCACTCTCCTAAGCTGTCCAAGACTCTCTGCAACCTTTCAGTTTCTTCAACACTTCCTCTTCCACCATCTATCTTGGTGTCATCTGCAAACATGGCCACAAAGCCATTCACTTCATAATCTAAATCATCAATATGCATTGTAAAAATAAGTGACCCCCCCCCCCCCCAACACCGACCCCTGCAGAACACCACTTGCAACCAACCAGAACAGGATCCCTTTATTCCCATCCTTTGCTTTCTGTATCAGCCAGTGCTCCAACCAATCTAATATCTTTCCTGTAATTCCATGGGCTCTTATCTTATTAAGCAGCCTCTTATGCGGCATCTTATCGAAGGACTTTTGAAAATCCAAATACACAACATCCACAGTCTCTCCCTTGTCCATCCTATTTGAGATTTCCTCAAAAAATTCCAATCGGTTGGTCAGGCAGGATCTTCCCTTCATGAAACTATGCTGGCTTGGACCTATCATGCACCTAGAGGTATTTCATAACCTCGTCTCTGATAATTGACTCCAATAAATTTCCAACTACTGACGTCAGACTAATAGGCCTATAATTTCCTTTTTTTTAAAAAAATGCCTCCCTCCTTTCTTCAACAGCAGAGGCAACATACCATCTGGGAGCCTTGGTCTCGTTCACCAAACCTCCTATCCACTTGCCTAACCAACAAGTCCCAGATCACCAGTGCTCTCCTCCCCCTGCCCTTCTGAGCTAGGGGGCCAGCCTCTGTGCCAGAGACGTGACCACCTCGACTTGTCCCTGGTAGGTTGTCCCCACCAACAATATCCAAAACAGAATACCTATTTTTTTTTATATTTTATTTACAATTTTCCATACATGCAAATATCATTATATAAGCACAAAAAAGGAAAGAGAAAGTTGTTGGATTGCACAGAGAGGTGTTGTCTAACACAAATATTTAAAAAATTCTTCATTACCATTCAGAGGAGAATCTCACAGGTCCCGAGGCATAGAACTGACAGTAATTGGATTGAAATATTATATTTACGTCCTATAACTTCAATCCCTTCTAATTTACAACAGTTGAAAATGTTTAGACTATTTAGGGAACACGACAAGAATGTCCATTAAGTGCTTTAGTGTTTGATATAATACTAGAACCATTAGCCGTAGCCCTTCGTGACTCGGGAGAATTTAAAGGATTAATTAGAAATGGAATTGAACATAAAGTATCTCTTTATGCGGATGATTTATTGCTTTTTATTTCAAATCCGGAGGTTTCAATACCAAATACATTAACTATGTTTGCTCAGTTTGGGCAATTTTCAGGATACAAAATAAATTCACATAAGAGTGGACTTTTACCTTTAAAAGGATCACTTTCTATATATTCTAAATTTCCATTTAAAATAGTTCATAGTCAGTTTCAATATTTAGGAATCACTATTACAAAAAGTTATAAGAAACTTATAAAAGAAAATTTTATAGCATGACTTATTCAGATTAAAATATTATTATTGGGATAGTCCCACTTTCAATTATAATGATTGCATCAATACTGGTTTTGAAACATTGACAGAGAAACCTCAGTACTATTCAAGCAGATTTAATTCTCTGTTTATTGCACATTCCATTAGAAATTCATTTACCATCAAGCCTACATTCTCCCTTCCACTTTTGTAAAAGATAAGGGTTCCATTTATATATAAATTGATGTATATTAAATTCAGAAATCTGTGCTAACTCAACTTTAGCCCATACTTTTGTTAATGGGTTATACTCCAACATTAACAACTGGTTTAAGATTGGATAAATTTCAAATTGCATTTATTCATCTGGCGTTAGCTGTGGCTAAGAAATGTATTGCTAGTACATGGAAGAATGACATGGAATTGAACATACATAGATGGCATAATGAATTGAGATCCTGAATTTACTTAGAGAAGATAACAAAATCTACAGAATAATTATTCTTTTTTTGTTAAAATGTGAACTCCATATGTGAAATGTATGGGTTTGGATATATCGCAAATGTCTTTTTTTTTTAAAAAGATGTTAAGGGTTGGCACACTCCACAGTAACGGATAATTAACCGATATATGCTTTTGGCTCTTGTATAAAAAGATGTTAAGGGTTGGCACACTCCACAGTAATGGATAATTAACCGATATATGCTTTTGGCTTGGGGAGGGGTGTAGGGGGAAGGGTGGGAGGGGGGAGGGGTATTAGTAATTAGTAAGGAATTAGTATTTTTTTTTGTATGTACTTTAAATTCTATAAATAAAGTTTTTTAAATAAAAGCCCACATTGTCCCCTAAACTATGGGAAGGAGCTGGCTAAACTCAGATTTTATTTGCCAATTCCAAACACGTTTCGTTACTCTGACTTCCAACATATGTGACGATCGTATCAAACTGCAAACGAGTCTTAGGTAGAAATATCAGCTGTTGAACTTACTGCTGTCAGGATTAGGGGCTGACAGGATAATGCTGTGCATCTTCTTCACTTCCTCCACATTGTCAGAAATATGATCGATGTACCCTCGGATTTCTTCAACCTGTAAGGCAAACCTTGCTTGTAGTTAGTCTGCACTCACATGTCCAAGTCATCAGCAAATAATGCAAAAAAAACCCCCACAAAAGTGAGATTGTATGTGTACGCAGAGTTACTCTGAGCTAAATTTCCACTGCTTGGGACCCCTGGCCATTTGGACGAGTTTGTGCATCATTCCTTTCTGAACCTGCTCAGCCGTGAGAACCAGAAGATACCTTTGAGCAGAGGTGGAATCCTTTGCCTCAAGCCTTGGGGGCTGATGAGCAATGGGAGGAAACAAATATAAACTCTATGATCACAGAGTAGCGCTGAGTCAACATGCCTGTGCTTCCGAGTTTGAGGCGTGCGAGAGAAACAAACATCGACTGGTGAAAAGGAACATTGGCAGCACCACAGTGCGGCGGTCTCCCCAGTTGGAGGTGGACCACCCAGCACCTAGATATTCCATAAAACTGTTGCTACCATCATGACCCAACTCCCTACCTGCTGGAAGAACTCGTCCATGAAGTGATCTTTCTCCACAGTAATTGTCACTTCATCTTCAAAATTTTCTTTGTACTATAGACAGAAAGAAAAAAAAATCAGCCAACCATTAAATTCTCAGAGAAACCCAGTCCTTTTATTGCCAGCATGTTTTCCTTGAACTCAGCTTGATTCATCCTCAAAGTAATCAATTCATCGCTGCATTTCCAACCACTTTAGTTCATGACCTAACACTTTTATATTTTTGCCATTGCTGTGGCTGCGCTCCTCACCACTTCCCTCATCTTCTGGAGACCACAGCTCCAACAGCATCTCTGGTTCCACCACCCCATCAACATATTAATCCTTGAAAAGGAAACTTGTCACACAGAGGGTAAAAAGAGCCCTGAGATAAAATTGCGGACAACGTTTAGTACAAACTCGTAACTTTCTTCAAGTGACGCAGGTGAATTGTTAACTCGAGATCTGCAATTGAATAAATTGTGAGGTCCTAACAGTCGATTATCTGTGTCAGATTGCCTTGTGATAGCTTTTGCCACTTTTTAATGGCTGGAAGATGTAATTTGGTAAGATGGAAGGACTCTATCCCTCTCATGACCCACCCTTATCATGGTTGAACCTTGAGAAGATTAGATGTAATGTTTTGAAAATTGGTTAGGTTTGATAAAATGAGGTGCACTTTTATGGAATATTTTAATGTTTAATGAATAAGTGGTTTACTCTTTTGTATACAACATACAAAGTGTTTATAATCTCTTCCTGAACTTGTTTATTTATCAGGCACTGTTACTGTTATCCTTTTGGTGGTTTAAGGCGTCCCAGTTAGTCTTTTTATCTTTTGGTTTTTTTCTGCAGGAACAAGAGATCTAATATTGAATTCTGTTTATCATTAGTTGTGATTTTTATTCTAGGATACATTGTAATTACTTTGTATCTGCTCAGCATATTTTTCTTATTCTTACACTTTTCGTTATATATATACAAAAGGCAAAGGAGGAAAAACCCAACACCCAACCCCAACCAACCAATTTTCCCCTGCAACCGCTGCAACCGTGTCTGCCTGTCCCGCATCGGACTTGTCAGCCACAAACGAGCCTGCAGCTGACATGGACTTTTTACCCCCTCCATAAATCTTCGTCTGCGAAGCCAAGCCAAAGAAAAAAAATATAAAATTCAATTAAAAATTGGGAGGCTTTCACTGCAGCCACCTCATTGAAACATACAGAAGCACTGTGGGAAGTACAGGTGTTCCCCGACTTACGATTTTTCAAAGCTACGATGGTCTGAATGCATATTTTCAATTTTAAATTCCAATCCTCTCCCGCGCTTGTGATATGCGGGACACTACTCTCTCGCAATGCTGGGCAATGGCAGTATCACACAAGAGTTTCGTACAGTGTACTCCCTCGCGATGCTGACTCAACTCAAATATTCTTCATCCCCAATGTGCTTTCTGCAGTGTATGTTAATACACATAGGCAGGACCACCCCCCCCCCCCACCCTTCCTCTGGTCTATCGACGACTACATCGGGGCTGCCTCATGCACCCATGATGAGCTCATCAACTTCATCCACTTTCCAGCCAACTTCCACTCTGATCTCAAACTCACTTGGTCCATCTCAGACAACACTCTCCCCTTACTGGATCTGTCTCTGTCTCAGGAGACAAGCTTTCCACTGACATATATTACAAACCCTCCAACTCCCACAACTACCTGGACTACACTCCCTCCCACCCTGTCCCTTGCAAGGATTCTATCCCTTTCTGTCAATTTCTCCATCATACTTGTTTGCAAGATGAGGTCATCCAGTCCTCAACATCCAAAATCTCTTCCTTCTTCCAAAATGTGGCTTCCTCTCCAACACCACCAACTCAGCCCTCACCTGCATTTCCCACACACCTGCCCTGGCCCCCTCTGTCCCCAGATGCAACAAAAACAGGCTTCATTTTGTCCTCACCTACCACCTTATTAGCCTCTGCATCCAAAACATTATCCTCTGTAATTTCAGCCACCTGCAACATGATCGCACCAACAGACACATCTCGTCCTCTCCTCCTTACGTAGGGACCGCTCTCTCCGTGACTCCCTCGTCCACATCCCTTCCTATTAGTCACACCCCTTGGCTCCTTCTCCAATGGCCGCAGGAAGAGCCACACTTGCACCCACACCTCCTTACTCACCAGCATTCGGGGCCCCAAATAGTTCTTCCAAGTGAAGAAGCACGTCACTTGTGTATCTACGGGAGTCATCTACTGCAGCCGGTGCTCTTGTTATGGCCTTCTCTTCACTGGAGAGACCGGGCGCGGACTGGGAGAGACCGGGCGCGGACTGGGAGAGACCGGGCGCGGACTGGGAGAGACCGGGCGCGGACTGGGAGAGACCGGGCGCGGACTGGGAGAGACCGGGCGCGGACTGGGAGAGACCGGGCGCGGACTGGGAGAGACCGGGCGCGGACTGGGAGAGACCGGGCGCGGACTGGGAGAGACCGGGCGCGGACTGGGAGAGACCGGGCGCGGACTGGGAGAGACCGGGCGCGGACTGGGAGAGACCGGGCGCGGACTGGGAGAGACCGGGCGCGGACTGGGAGAGACCGGGCGCGGACTGGGAGAGACCGGGCGCGGACTGGGAGAGACCGGGCGCGGACTGGGAGAGACCGGGCGCGGACTGGGAGAGACCGGGCGCGGACTGGGAGAGACCGGGCGCGGACTGGGAGAGACCGGGCGCGGACTGGGAGAGACCGGGCGCGGACTGGGAGAGACCGGGCGCGGACTGGGAGAGACCGGGCGCGGACTGGGAGAGACCGGGCGCGGACTGGGAGAGACCGGGCGCGGACTGGGAGAGACCGGGCGCGGACTGGGAGAGACCGGGCGCGGACTGGGAGAGACCGGGCGCGGACTGGGAGAGACCGGGCGCGGACTGGGAGAGACCGGGCGCGGACTGGGAGAGACCGGGCGCGGACTGGGAGAGACCGGGCGCGGACTGGGAGAGACCGGGCGCGGACTGGGAGAGACCGGGCGCGGACTGGGAGAGACCGGGCGCGGACTGGGAGAGACCGGGCGCGGACTGGGAGAGACCGGGCGCGGACTGGGAGAGACCGGGCGCGGACTGGGAGAGACCGGGCGCGGACTGGGAGAGACCGGGCGCGGACTGGGAGAGACCGGGCGCGGACTGGGAGAGACCGGGCGCGGACTGGGAGAGACCGGGCGCGGACTGGGAGAGACCGGGCGCGGACTGGGAGAGACCGGGCGCGGACTGGGAGAGACCGGGCGCGGACTGGGAGAGACCGGGCGCGGACTGGGAGAGACCGGGCGCGGACTGGGAGAGACCGGGCGCGGACTGGGAGAGACCGGGCGCGGACTGGGAGAGACCGGGCGCGGACTGGGAGAGACCGGGCGCGGACTGGGAGAGACCGGGCGCGGACTGGGAGAGACCGGGCGCGGACTGGGAGAGACCGGGCGCGGACTGGGAGAGACCGGGCGCGGACTGGGAGAGACCGGGCGCGGACTGGGAGAGACCGGGCGCGGACTGGGAGAGACCGGGCGCGGACTGGGAGAGACCGGGCGCGGACTGGGAGAGACCGGGCGCGGACTGGGAGAGACCGGGCGCGGACTGGGAGAGACCGGGCGCGGACTGGGAGAGACCGGGCGCGGACTGGGAGAGACCGGGCGCGGACTGGGAGAGACCGGGCGCGGACTGGGAGAGACCGGGCGCGGACTGGGAGAGACCGGGCGCGGACTGGGAGAGACCGGGCGCGGACTGGGAGAGACCGGGCGCGGACTGGGAGATCACATTGCTGAGCACCTTCACTGTGTCTGCATCCCAGTGGCAAAGCACTTCAATTCAGCACCCCACCCCCCCATGCTGACATGTCTGTCCATGGCCTCATGCACTGCCAAGCCAGGGCAACCCTTCAGAGAGTGGAGAACACCTAGCTCCTTGGAGTTCACTTAACTAATGACCTATTGTGGACACACAACATCTCCTTACTTGTCAAGAAGGCATAACAGCATTTGCACTTCCTGAGGAGACTGAGGCAAGCAAGACTACCGGCCACCATATGTCAACCTTCTACAGGAGCTCTACTGAGAGCATCCTGGCTGGCTGCATTACAATGAGGTATGGTTGCTGCAGAGAAATTGATCGGATGTCAATCCACAGGACCATAAGAGTGGCAATCTCACGGGAGTCACCCTCTCCCCCATCTATGTACCAGGATTGTGGTCTGAAGAAGGTGCACAAAATCATCGAGGACCCCTTCCACCCTGCACACAGCATTTTTCAGTTGCTTCCGTCAGAGAAGAGATACAGGAGGATCAGAGCCAACACCACCAGGCTGAGGAGTAGCTTCTTCCCATGGGCAGTAAGAATGATGAACAACCAAAAGAACTGCCCGCGTTAACCATCCGAGACTCTCAGATTCACATGACAATATTTATTTATTTGTATAGTTGAATACTTGTCCTGTATATGTATTGTTTGTCTGTATGTACGTATGTTATGTCTGGATGTGTGTCTGCATCTTTTACACTGTGGACCAGAGAACTTTGTTTCATCCGGTCGCACTTTAATTTTAATTTCTTCTTAAAGTACAACCCGACAAAACAATGTTCTCCGGTCCTTGGTGTAAAACACACAAACACATAACCAGACATAACACACATACACAGATAAATAGTGCATACACAGGACAAGTATTCATCTATACAAATAAATAAATATTGCTTTTTGCATATGAGAGTCTCCGACGGTCAGCGGGAGTAGCTCTTCTTGCATGTCCTCTTCAGCCAACGACCCTGGTTAGGCCATACTTGTGCAATCAGATGATAATAAACTTGGATATTATGCAAGACATGATATTGAGGCAACACTTTGTCTGTTGGTCTGTGCTCCTCCCTCTGCCCTTCTCCCCAGCCTTTTAATTCAGGCGCCTGCCTGATTTTTTGTTCATACACTAGACCCCATCTTACGACGGGGTTCGGTTCCAGGACTCACATCTTAAGACAAAACAATCCTGCACCCTAACTTTTTTTTTAAATTTAAATGCTGGAAACCTTTATTCAAAAGTCATTACTGCAACATACACAGCTGAAAACACACTAGGCTTGAAGAATATTTGAAGCATTGCACTAAGATTAATCGTTGGATTGGGAATATGAATCGGATGCGTGGTTGGGAACTCGGATGTACGGGCGGCTGGGGAGAGAGTGACGGTTGCGTCGTGTATTGCAAGCGCGGGGAATGAGCGGAACTCAAAATCAAAAGTACAGATTTCTAATCATCGTAACTTTGAAATATTTTAAGTTGCAACATCGTTAAGTCAGAGTCTATCCGTACCCTGAAGAAGGGCTCAGGCCCGAAACATCTTTGCCTCCTGTGGAGGCTGCGAGACCTGCTAAGTTCCTCCAGCATTTCTGGGTTTTCTCTACAATCACAGCGTCTGCAGACTTGCAGGTTTCACACTGTACCCCAAGTGCGCTCTCACCAACACCGTGCACAGCTCAATCATGAGATCTCAACTTTTCAAGCCAAGGAGTGAGGAAAGTCCTTGCAATACGAATGGCCCTAATGTCAATCCTTTCATTAACACAGCTAGCCTGATGCAATATTGTAAACCTCAGTTACGAGACCGAGAAGGTGCTGCAGCCAGGGCACAGTGACTCAAACAGATTGGACAGCCTATCAGACAGGCACTCGCCAACAACCATTGAGAGCTGGACAGAGAAATTATTCAATGAAGCAGCATCTTCAGCTCAGAGCCTGGGCCCAGGGACTCCCAGCCCAAGGTAACCCCAGCCCGATTCTAGTACAGTTCTACAATGTTCGTACTCCCTGGTCGTAACTCCCTTGTTCCCACTAATCTCCCCTTTGGGACCTTCCTCTTTGCCACACTTCCACCCACACCACCATTCAGGGCCCCAAACAGTCCTTCCAAGTGAAGCAACACTTCGGTTGTGAATCTGCAAGGGGCCATCTACTGTATCCAGAGTTCTCTTTGTGGCCTCCTCTACACCAGAGAGAGTGGACGCAGACTGGGAGATCACTTTGCAGAACGCTTACTCTCTGCCTACATCAATGACAACAGGGATCTTCCAGTGGCCAACCATTTCAATTCTGCACCCCCACTGTCCATGGCATCGTGCACTGCCAAACCAGGGCCACCTGTAAATTGGTGGAACATTCCTTAACGTTCCGTCTGGGCACTCTCCTACTGGACAGCATTAACATCAACCTCCAGTTTCTGCTAGACCAACCCCGTTCTCCCTCTCTCTTCCCCATCCCTCTGTCTCCTTTCCTCCAATTCTCCAGCCCCCTTCCCTCTTCATTCACAGAGCCATCTCCCCCTCCCCCATTTGCTGGTGTACCCTCCCTCCCTTATCCATCTACTACCTCCTGCCTGTGGGACTGTGCTTTTCCCTTGCCCCTCTGTTCGGGTGACTGCCTACATTTTGCTCACACCCTGATGAAGGGCTCACGTCCAAAACGTTGGTTATGCATCTTTGCTATCTAAAGTTCACTGTTGGACCTGCTGAGTTTCTCCACCACAATCTTTCTATCAGTGTCCGCAGACTTTCAAGCATTCCTCCTCTTTTTTTAAAAAAAGGGCAACTTCTGCAATGTTCAAGTCACAGGAAATTAAATGAAAAAACTTTATGAGTGTTAACCAAGTAGAGGCAGACTACTTTATTTACTTGGAAAGTGACATTGATGCGCTCTCTACTCAGACTTGGGTGCTCACAGATCTTTATCACTATTGTTTCCCCACCCAAGTGCTTTCTTTCCCTTTCAAGTCGTCTGCATTAGCAGTGCAGAATTGGCAGTGCAGGCAGAAGCAACACTAGCAACATGACATTCTGTTCCACCAAACACTAGAGCCACTTACAAAAGAGCACATTTCAAAAACACCGCTAAACTTCAATACTTTTACGAGTTTACTCCAAAATGCAGTGAAAGCCTGTTCATTTTCTATTATTTACTACCGTGCATCCACATGGAGGACAAGTGATACCACACTTGCATTTTACGGTTTTGGTCACCCTCAGGTGTACCAGATGCTCCTGCTATCTATAACATTGGGAGCAGAGATAAGAAGCAGGTCACAGCATCATCAGGCAACACCAAACATGGCACTGGGTCCCTGGCCAGGGCGCAATACTGGTATAAAATGGGCAGGAAGGAGCACATCCATGAGAGCTGGGAAGGATACACAACTTCAGTTTGCTTTGGTCAGCTGTCAAAGACTGGCATTGGGGTACAGTCGTTCAGAGAAGGTGTTAAACAGGGACTCTGCCCAATCTTGAACAATCGTTCAAGTGGTGTGAAAAAAAGTTAAATGAGAGCAAGAGTTCAGGGCCAGCAGGAAGGGTGTCTAAGGCTGCAGCAGGATATAATTCAAGTTTATTTATCATCTGATTGCACAAGTACAACCTGACAAAACAATGTTCTTCAGTCCTTGGTGCAACACACTGCAAACACACAAATGCACGGTACACATGTTCAAATATTAAAATAAATATTATTGCTTAATAATGGAGTCATGGGGGGGGGGGGTTGTTTGAGCAGTTCATCAGTCATTCAGCATTCTTACAGCCCGTGGGAAGAATCTGTTTCTCAGCCTGGTGGTTCTGTCTCTGATACCTGTTTCTCTTTCCCGACGGGAGTAGCTGGAAGATGCTGCTTGTGGGGTGGTGAGTCCACAATCCAGTTACAGAGAGGGGTGTGAGTCCCAGCGAGGGCAACTTCTCCATGAGGGCATTAAATGCCAAGCTGCAGTCAATGAATGGTAGCCTGGCATTGGAGGGGTCATTCTCCAGGTGGGCAGGACAGAGTGAAGGGACAAGATTACAGCTTCAAAGTGGAATGGTTCCATCTGTAGGTGAACTGAAATGGGCCCAGCGTCTCTGTAAAGTGCACTCTGATGCATTTCTTCATGGTGGAGGTCAATGTCATTAGGCCTTTTCAAGTTGCTGTGTAAAATGGCAATTTGCCTGGTTAGCGCCCCTCTCACACGGCAGCTTGAAAGGGTCCGGCCTAGTCAGCGTGGTCCTAATCCAATCAGGTCCCTGTCCTACCTCAGAGACTGGCGTCACAGGGAAATCCCTGGCTGATGGGTCGATCCCCCTACAGTTTAAGAGGTGCTTCCAGCACCTTTGTTCCAGTAATCGCACCTGGGTCTCAGGAGGGCTGCCCAGGTGCTGTAGTTTAAAAGAGCAGTCTGAGGCCTGTTACTGTCACCCTCTTTGGTACTAGGACAATCAGATGGAAAGCTGGGGAGTGTTGGCAGATGGAGTTTAACCCCAAGTGAGTAAGATGCACCTTGGAAAGTCAAATAGGGGTGAATATAGCACATACCTAAAATAGTGCAGAACAGGAACAGGACCTTCTATGTGTCTATGCTGACATGATGTCCAAATCAAACTAAAACTCTGCTGCTTGTACCTGATAGATATCCCTCCATCCCCTTCATATTCACATAGAACAGAGAAATCTACTGCCAATACAGTCCCTTCAGCCCACAGAGTGGTGCTGACCTCATACTGAATCTAACAATTGCAGGGAATGTCCCTACTACATACCATTCCATGTTTCTCAGATCCATGGACCTGCCCAGCAGTCTCATAAAAGTTCCTATTGTACCACGCACCCATTACTCTCTGGAGGGGAGGAAGGATGGCTCTGTGAATGGAGAGGAAAGGGGGTGGAGAGCTGCAGGGGAGAAGGCAGACGGAAGTGAGGCAGAACGGGGAGTAAGTTGACAGAAACCGGAGAAGTCGATGCTAATGCCATCCAGTTGGAGAGTGCACAGACAGAAAAGAAGGTGCTGCTCCTCCAATTTACGGGCAGTCTTGGTTTGACTATACATGAGGCCTTGGACAGTTGTATTCTTCCCAGGGGATCACCTACCAACCTCTTGGACACTGTTCAACTCCTGGACATTAATATCCTCGTGTGTTCTAATCACCTCCCAACCTAATAATAATGTTTTCATGTACATTGTTCAATGCACATAGGTAGCAAAATTCTTACTGCAGCCATACAGGTACTCGATAAGATAACCACAATAGCATAAATTAAATTAAATTGAAAAAAGATCAATAGAAAAGATAGGTACATAATGAATATTCAGTTATCACAGTGGTAAAAACAGTAGTGCAGAAAGTACTTTTGTGTGGAGCAGTGCCCAATCAGTGGAACAGGGTGGTTCAAGGGCCATTGGAAAGAAACTGTTCCTGAATCTGGAGGTACTGAATTTCAGGCTTCTGGCCTGAAGGTAGCAGACCAAAGAGATTGTAAGCAGGGTGATAGGAGACCTTTATGATGTTGGCAGCCTTCTTGAGGCAGTGCCTCACATTGATGTCTTCAATGGATGGGTACTTTGAACCTGGAATGAACCTGACTGTATTCAACAAGTAGAGATATGTGATGGTCTGTGGCTTGATGGCTTCTTCTGGCTCTCCATCCTGTAGGATTATGATGGTTCCTTTCAGTCAGTGTGTGGGGTTTGATTATGAAGACCCCACTCCTCAGAAAGGAACAGCATGTGCGAGAATGGATTTAGGTGAGTAGGGGGTTGTACTGGTCCAGACACACCCTCTGTACGTCCCCTCCTGGATCCAGTGGCATGGTGAGGTCTGAGATAGCTGGGGGAAGCTCTGTTGCAGTGAATGGCCAGACCAAGCTTCAATGCAAGGGATGCCTTTTCCGCACTTCACAGTACGTGCTAGCTAGATGGCCAATGACCCTACGTGAGGGTTCGCCCGCCTTCTGACAGGTCGCGTTTTTCATCCTACAGGGGGTCTAGCCACCCTCTGCACCAGGCAAGCCTCGTGGGGGAGCTGGTTTAGTCACTGACCACCCAACCATGCGACAGTAGTACTGAGTTACATGGTACCAGTCGCACTCTGATGAGTGACCTGACCTACAGTCTTGATGTCGCTACTGAGGTTATATTTAATATAGCTGTGGGGTCCGGCCTGGAAGAAAATTGAATTTTTAATGTATCATGTCACCTTCAGCATTTATGAGTCTTAATGTCCCGTCAGACAATGGAAGGGTTGAGGGGAAACCATTGTTGGGCTGTCCTTAGGGCATCAGCTGGCCTGTCTCCACAGTGCTTCTGCAGAAGTTTGATAGAGTATCCAAAGACATGACAAATCTTCTCAGACTCCTTAGAAAGCAGAGATGTCTGGGGCTCATTCACAGATTACTATAACTGGAAGAAGGTCTGGATGCTCCGGAAACGCTCTGTCTGGCGTCTGAAGGTTGCTATTCCATCCATATCTTTACAATTCTACAAATTAACCTGGTTAGATTAGACCAAGGATTTGGGTTTTCTTTTTTTTTTTAAAAGACTAATTAGTCAAATATGGGTTTAAACTTGATTGTCATGGATTCCATCATGGCCCATCCCTTCGCAACCGAAGATGAACATGATGCCTTGTAGCTTTTCAGCTTTAGGCACCGTGTGCCAGGGCAAGGACTTGGAGGTGAGTGCTTGCCCAGGACAAACGCCTCCCTCTGGGTCCCATGCCACTGAGTCTGGCAGAGTGCGAGGCATGACAGCCAGAGTGGTGCGGGATTGCCACACAGTGGTCTGTTCTAAGACTGTGCTTGCTGGCCGTTGTCCTTCACCCACCAAGTTTGCGGCTGCAGACCACTAAGGGAACTGCTTCCCGTGCTCTGTCACAGCTGCCAGCCCCTGCTGCCAGACTGACATGTGCTATTTGCCCCATAGTTGGGGCCCTTTCCAGGTACTGATGGCTGGGTGAGCCAAGTCTGGGGATTTGAAGTCAGAGTTGCCTTCTCTGCCTTTGCCTAAAGAGGCTTTGCCCACAAGGCAGCAGGTGGGATCCAAGACAGGTCTTCCAGAAGGCCCCAGTGCAGCTCCAGGATGCTCCTGACTCCCCAGTGCCAGTCCGGGTTGGCCAGGCTGGCGAAGGCAAAAATGTCACTGGGCTGGCGGGGCCGGGCAGGAGCGACTTACAGGCAGCCAGTGGCGGTGGTCCAGGCCTCCTGGCCAGCTGGCTGATGCACAGCTTGGGGGAGACGGAGGGCTTGATGGGCCTCCAGCCCTCACCTCTACCCAGCTGCTCACTGTTCCTGCGGAGCAGGTCCCCAACTGCAAGGAAGCTGAGGTAGATCTTGCCCTCAGCCAGGTCAATGCGGGCCAGTTGGCGACCCAAGGCCCATAGGCTGGGCACGGTCATCTTGGTTCCATCCCGCCAGAATTGTCTTCTTTCAGGGTCCACTTGATTAAATCTGTTTGTTTGCTGATAGCGTGTAGACTTCCATCCAGGGTAGATATAAATAGTAGTGTCTTGGGCAGCACTGTACCTGAACTTTCATAGCACTTCCCCAGCAAGCCACAAAGCTCCATCATGGATTATATCATCAATTAAGATAGTATTTACCCTTTGTTTCTGCCAAGGGATTGTTTAATTTTAGTCCTATCTATTTTCTATCCAGAATTATACTGGGATATATTAGGAGAGAAGGATAAACTGTTAATGACCATATTAATAGAATTTGATGTCTTAAAGAAATAAGTCAAATAAATTGATGGACAGGTTTTTGATTTACATTATATATTTAATGTATGATGTTATATATGATCTGTTGTTTGTTATACTAGATGACTTTGTATGTAGGATTTAAACTCTATAAAAGTATTTTTAAAACAAATTGAAAGCAGAGGCGTCAGTGCACCTTCTTCACAGCTGCCCTGCTGTGCTGGCTCCAGGAGAGGTCTTCGAAGATGGGGACACCAGGAAGTTGAAGGTTCTGACCCTCTCCACCTCCATCAATGCAGACAGGTGAATGACCCCACCCCCCTCCGCCCCACCCCCACCGGCCTCCCCTTCCCAAAAATCAAAAAATTAAGCCCCTCCCCCTTTGTGACATTGAAAGCAAGATGGTTGTTCAGGTTCTCCATCTCCAATCTGACTCATCATTTCCAGTTATTTGGCCAGCGTTGGTGGCGTCGTCAGCAAATTTAAGGATTAGGTTACAGCTGAACCTGGCTATGCAGCCATGAGAGTCCATAGCTCAGCGATCCTCTGAAAATATTTTTATGAGGAATATCTCCTACGTGTCATGTACGTGTTCAGAAGCACTGAAATGCTTGCTGCAGCCACACATCATCTACAATAGAACGTTCAATTACCCTGATATGCCAAGAGTAAGAAAGAGAGATAAGGAAGGATGGACAAATGCAAGAAAAAAAGCGTTCCCAAATCCTGGGCCTCCATCGAGGAGTTCATGCCTTCAGCTGACTTAACCGCGTCCCATTCCCTTTGCTGAAATGAGTCCATGGACTTGTGCACTGCCAGACTGAAACCACTCCCAAATTGGAGGACCAACACCTCATCTTCCGTCAGGACACCCTCCAACTAGAAGGCATTAACCTCGGCTTTTCCCGTTTCCATTAACCCATCCCCCTACCATCTTTGTCCCCCTTTCTCCTTTCCTCTTGTTCTTTTTCTCTCTTTCCCCTCTGTCTCCTTTCACGGAGCCAAAATCAATTCTCACCTCCTCTCTTATCATATCCAATTAACTCCTTTTATTGGTCTGGACTCCTCCACTGGCCAGTCTTTATCCAGACACCTTCCTGTTCTTTGCTTATACCTTGAAGAAGGGCTCAGGGCCAAATATATCTTGTAATAAATGTAATATAAAGATAATATTGTGTAATATATCTTTACCTCCTATGGACGCTGAGACCGGCTGAGTTCCCTTCCTGAGTTGTGTTTTTAGTACAATCACAGTGTCTGCAGAACTTCACCCTCTTAGCCCTAAATTCTTCTGCTTCTCTACCTCTACTGATTGAAGAGGCCTTCTAAAATCCTGCTCAACATGAAGCTTTTGATCTCCCTGCCTGATGAGTCTTCCAAGGGAATCTTCAATTGCACAAATAGGTTATCCTTGTAAGATTCGCGCATTATCCCTTCAAATCCAACACAAGAGCCCCTCACAAACCAAATCTCTCCGTTAAACTTTCAGCCTTGATAAAAACCTCCACAAGAATGAGTTGCAAAAGAAAGCTCATTTTCCACAGGCAAGCCACACCCACAGACACACTGACCATTTCTTCTTCCCCCCACCCCCCAATCCCGCCACCACCCTCACAAATTCTGCCTGAACTGCCAATTACTTCCAGCAGCTCTTGATTTGCTCCAAGCATCTGCAGATTTTCTTTCCCAGGTAGGTAATGTTCTTGGGTAGTATGAGCCTGAAATTTCACCAATGCTGCATACAGCCACGTTGCTGATACTGACACACCAATATAACATACTCTGAGAGATAAAAATCTAACACAACCAAGAAAAAAAACACTTGCAAACATTACACGTTTCAAACCACAGTGTTGTTTTAAACACTTACATTGCTGTTTCAATGGACAGCGCAGTTGCCATAGCAGTAGGCGTAACGCCTTTACAGCGCCAGCGATCGGGATCGAGGTTCGAAATCCTGCGCTGTCTATAAAGAGCTTGTCTGCGTGGGTTTTCACAAGGGGCTCCAGTTTTCTCCCACCGTTCAAAACGTACCAAGGGTGTAGGTTAATAGGGTGTAAATTGGGTGGCACAGACTCGTGGGCTGAAATGGCCTGTTACCGTGCTGTAGGTCTATTTGAATTGCTCATGTGCAGCCTCAGATCCTTTAGGTTAGCTCTGTGGGCAACTCACTAGACCACAGAACAGTGCAGGCCCTTCAGCCCATGATGTTGAGTCAACCACATAAACCATCACAACAATCTAATCCTTCCCAACCTCACATCCCATAACCCTCTATTTTGCTTACACCCATGTGCCCCAAGTCTTTTAAATGACCCTGTTGCAGAGCCTCTACTACCTCCAGCAATGCAAGCCAGCCACCCAACCCTACTGCATAAAACATGTACGTCCATCATCTCCGCTGAACTTTCCTTCACTCACCTTAAACGGATGGCTGTTGCTGTGCTGGGAAAAAGGTGCTGGCTGTCCACTCTAACTATGCCTATCATAATCTTATCCATCTCTATTAATTTGCCATCACTCTAGAGAGAAAAGCACCAACTCACTCCAACTTTCTTCATAAGTCATGTTCTCTAATCTAGGCAACATCCTGATAAATTTCCTCTGCACCCTCTTGAAAGCACCCACATCCTTATGACAGAGTGAAACAACAAAGTCTGCAGACGTTGTGATTGTAGTAAAAAAAAACTGCTGGAGAAACTCAGCAGGTCTCGCAGCGTCCAGAGAAGGCAAAGATATTTAACAGCTCAGGCCCAAAACAATTATACATTCTTGCCTCCCTCCGATGACAGAGCTGGACCTGCTGAGTTTTTCCAGCACTTTTGTGTATTTATTGCATCCTTAATAATAATGAGACGACCAGACTGAACGCAAAACTTTACGTGTGATCTAACTAGAGAGTTTTATCGAGCTACAACATTACCTCACAGCTCTTGGACTCAGCTAATGAAGGACAACGCGTGTATGACAAATTGGGATACTGCTCTCTGCTGGGTTTGCTTTTAGTGAAGTCTGCAGATGCTGTGATTATGGTAAAAATGCAGAAATGCTGGAGGAACTCAGCCGTTCTTGAGGAGGTAAAGATTATAGAACCAATGTCATGAACCTGAGCCCATCCTCAAGGTATGGGTCTGAACACAATTCAGTCCTGCAATTTGAAGATACAATCAATGCCCCTCCAGGACTGGGGGATGGGGTGTCACTGACAGAGCCGTCATCCTTTGAAGTGGTGGAACAGATCTGGAATAGTTGAGTGAAAGCAGTACAGCTGTTTCCTAAAGGATTGGATGCTGCATTCCTGCCATCCAACAATGGCCACACATCAATGCCATTTCATGGACCTCTTGGGCTTTTGTAACATCCTGAAAGGCACCATAGAAACATTTTCTCTAAAACTTTATGATATTTGGAAAAAAAAGCTGGCATTCCTCTTCTCGCAGGTGAGCCTGAGGCAGGTCACAAATGAGCCTTTAATCTCTGAAGCCAATTCATTGTTCTGAAGGAGCACATTGCATCGAAGTGAGAGTTTTCTTCCTTCTGCCACATGGCCCCATAACACTTCTTGTGGTTAAACCGCGGAATAGATCTGTCTTGACAGATCACACCCCATCAGCAGTCAACAACCTTCACAGATCAACCAGCAAGGACGATGGGTTAGGTGTGGAGAATCAATGTAGGGGGAAGGGTCTGAACCCAGGAGAGGGGGAAGAGAGAATAGGTGAAGGGGGGGAAGAGAGAATAGGTGAAGGGGGGGGAAGAGAGAATAGGTGAAGGGGGGGGAAGAGAGAATAGGTGAAGGGGGGGGAAGAGAGAATAGGTGAAGGGGGGGGAAGAGAGAATAGGTGAAGGGGGGGGAAGAGAGAATAGGTGAAGGGGGGGGAAGAGAGAATAGGTGAAGGGGGGGAAGAGAGAATAGGTGAAGGGGGGAAGAGAGAATAGGTGAAGGGGGGAAGAGAGAATAGGTGAAGGGGGGAAGAGAGAATAGGTGAAGGGGGGAAGAGAGAATAGGTGAAGGGGGGAAGAGAGAATAGGTGAAGTGGGGAAGAGAGAATAGGTGAAGGGGGGAAGAGAGAATAGGTGAAGGGGGGAAGAGAGAATAGGTGAAGGGGGGAAGAGAGAATAGGTGAAGGGGGGAAGAGAGAATAGGTGAAGGGGGGAAGAGAGAATAGGTGAAGGGGGGAAGAGAGAATAGGTGAAGGGGGGAAGAGAGAATAGGTGAAGGGGGGAAGAGAGAATAGGTGAAGGGGGGAAGAGAGAATAGGTGAAGGGGGAAGAGAGAATAGGTGAAGGGGAAGAGAGAATAGGTGAAGGGAAAGAGAGAATAGGTGAAGGGGGGAAGAGAGAATAGGTGAAGGGGAAGAGAGAATAGGTGAAGGGGGAAGAGAGAATAGGTGAAGGGGGAAGAGAGAATAGGTGAAGGGGGAAGAGAGAATAGGTGAAGGGGGAAGAGAGAATAGGTGAAGGGGGAAGAGAGAATAGGTGAAGGGGGAAGAGAGAATAGGTGAAGGGGAAGAGAGAATAGGTGAAGGGGGAAGAGAGAGAATAGGTGAAGGGGGAAGAGAGAATAGGTGAAGGGGGAAGAGAGAATAGGTGAAGGGGGAAGAGAGAATAGGTGGAGGGGGGAAGAGAGAATAGGTGAAGGGGGGAAGAGAGAATAGGTGAAGGGGGAAGAGAGAATAGGTGAAGGGGAAGAGAGAATAGGTGAAGGGGAAGAGAGAATAGATGAAGGGGAAGAGAGAATAGGTGAAGGGGAAGAGAGAATAGGTGAAGGGGAAGAGAGAATAGGTGAAGGGGGAAGAGAGAATAGGTAAAGGGGGAAGAGAGAATAGGTGAAGGGGAAGAGAGAATAGGTGAAGGGGAAGAGAGAATAGGTGAAGGGGAAGAGAGAATAGGTGAAGGGGAAGAGAGAATAGGTGAAGGGGGAAGAGAGAATAGGTGAAGGGGGAAGAGAGAATAGGTGAAGGGGGAAGAGAGAATAGGTGGAGGGGGGAAGAGAGAATAGGTGAAGGGGGGAAGAGAGAATAGGTGAAGGGGGAAGAGAGAGTAGGTGAAGGGGAAGAGAGAATAGATGAAGGGGAAGAGAGAATAGGTGAAGGGGAAGAGAGAATAGGTGAAGGGGAAGAGAGAATAGGTGAAGGGGGAAGAGAGAATAGGTGAAGGGGAAGAGAGAATAGGTGAAAGGGGGAAGAGAGAATAGGTGAAAGGGGGAAGAGAGAATAGGTGAAGGGGGGAAGAGAGAATAGGTGAAGGGGGGAAGAGAGAATAGGTGAAGGGGGGAAGAGAGAATAGGTGAAGGAGAGAGGATGGGATGGCGTCAGCCAGGGGATAGGGGGGTTCAACCTGGGGGGGAGAGGTCAGCCCAGGGAGGAGAGGGTCAGCCCGGAGGGAAGGAAGGAAGGGGACGGGAGAAAGGGGGGGACAGTGTGGGGAGAGGAAAGGAGGGGGAGAGGGGGGAAGGAAAGACGGGAGGAGTGGGGGGCAAGGGAACCCGCGGGGCGGGCGCCGGGCCTCCGAACTCCAGCCCCGGGTAACGGTCCTCATTCGGCGGCCAGGACGGAGATAGCGGCCAGGGGCGGAGGGGTGGCAACCTGCCCCTGCCACTTCCCGTCATACCGGCCGATCACTCACCCCCTGCAGGTCCGCGAGCCGGTCCTTCATGACGGCGCAGCGACCGCCGGCGACCACTCCAGCACCTCTCGCAAAGCCGGCAGCTGCACATGCGCACTGAGCCAGCCGCTGCGCCCAGCCTCGCCGCTGCCCAGAGGCCCGCCCCCCCTTCCACAGCCCTGCCCCCCCTTCCACAGCCCTGCCCCCCCTTCCACAGCCCTGCCCCCCCTTCCACAGCCCTGCCCCCCCTTCCACAGCCCTGCCCCCCCTTCCACAGCCCTGCCCCCCCTTCCACAGCCCTGCCCCCCCTTCCACAGCCCTGCCCCCCCTTCCACAGCCCTGGACCTACCCACGGCCCATTGACCCGCCCACCTTCCACAGCCCCGCCCCTAGACCGACCCACGGTCCATTAACCCGCCCACCTTCCACAGCCCCGCCCCCGTTCCACCCACCTTCTGCAGACCCACCCATGGACCCGCCCACCTCCCACAGCCCCGCCCATGCCCCGCCCACTATCCACAGCCCCGCCCCTGTTCCCACCCACTTTCCACAACCACGCCCTTGGTCTCACCCACCTTCCACAGCCCCGCCCCTGGTCCCACCTGTCATGATAATGAATATGCATGAGATGTACCGGAAGTCACGTGGTATGAGAGAGAGAGATAAGAGCAGGAGAACAAAGGAAACTGGAAAATAAAGACTTGGAGAAGTTTACCTGATAAAACTTGTGTTTGATGTTTTATTAACTTCACATTTCGGGCCACAAATGTGACATTGGCAACGAGGATGGGATTCGAACCCACGCATGCACAGCACAATGGATCACTTTATATTTGTAGGGTTGTAGTCTGAGTACCCATCTCTCTATTCTGGCACATGGTTTGGATCTAGGTGCATAGATCACCTCTAATGGCTTATGATCTGTGATGAGTTCAAATTCAATGCCGTATAAATATGCATGGAACCTCTCACAGGCCCATACAAGTCCAAGTGCTTCTTCCTCTGTCTGAGAGTATCTTCTTTCCACATCTGATAATGATCTGCTGGCATAGGCAATGATTCTTGGTCCTCCGTCATGCATCTGGACCAACACGGCTCCTAAACCAACCGGCTGGCATCCTCTATGACTTTGGTTGATGCCGCCGGATCGTAATATCCAAGAGTTTTTTGCATCTGTCAGGCTTTGCTTCAGCGCTGTGAACGCTTTCTTCTGCTCAGATCCAAAATGAAAAGGTACACCTTTCCTGGTTAGTTTCCTTAGTGGTTCTGCCACTGTAGCGAAATTAGGAATGAACTTTGCACAAAAATTGACCAATCCCAGGAAACTCCTCACCTCTGTTGCGTTCTGAGGTGCACGTGCCTCTTCAATAGCTTTCACCTTGGCCTCTGCAGGGTTTAGTCCTTCCCGTGTAAGCCTGTGTCCCATGAAGTCCATTTCTGACACACCGAACTGGCACTTGTTTCCATTCACGGTAAGGCCTGCCTCCTGTAGTCTAGATAGTACACGCCTCAACCGTTTGTCATGCTCTTCCTTCGTTGGTGCATGGACTATGATGTCGTCAGAAATGTTGGCAACTCCAGGAATGCCTTGAATCGCTCGATGGATTTCATACTGGTAGATCTCCGAAGCTGCATTAATTCCAATCCAAGTCAGGATTGGGAACAGAAACAGAGAGCTTTGTACGCTTCGTAGCTATTCAGTCGACACTGAAAGCTGTGACTACGAAGGAAGTCGAGAGAGAATCCGAACGTGATCCAGAACTCAGGGAAGTAAGAGGATGCATACAGAGTGGACAATGGGACAAGTGTACTCACAAGGTTTACATTCCCATTAGAGACGAACTTTGTTGCATCGGACAGTGTGTACTAAGAGGTTGCAGATTGGTGATACCGCAAAGATTGAGACTGAAGATCGTATCCTTAGCGCATGAAGGACACCTAGGCATTGTTGGTATCAAGCAAAACCTCAGGACCAAGGTATGGTGGCCAGGTTGTGATAAAGACGCAGAGAAATTTGTTAAAACTTGTCACGGATGTCAAATCACAAGTAGGAGTAATCCGCCAGAACCGATCCAGAGTACGCAACTCCCGACAGGACCATGGATCGACGTAGCTGTTGATTTTCTTGGACCTTTACCGACGGGTGAATCAATTATGGTAGTGATAGATTACTACAGCAGATACTATGAGTACGTGGTGTTGAAGTCCACAACCACTGAAAAAACAATACAAGCATTAGCAGAGATATTCGCAAGATATGGATTACCTGTTACATTATATTCTGACAATGGTCCACAATTCATTTCAGAGACATTTGCGGAATACATGAGGACCACAGGTATCCACCATCATAAAGTAACTCCAAAATGGCCGCAAGCCAACGGGGAAGTAGAGAGACAAAATCAGTCCATTGAAAAACGATTGAGGATTGCACACGCTGAAGGACAAAATTGGCGAGAAGCATTGCTATCTTATGTGGCTGTCTATCGAGCAACGCCTCATGTAACCACTGGAAAAAGTCCTGCAGAAGCATTTTTTGGGAGAAAAATCCGCACAAAAATGCCAGAAATAAAGGAAATCCGAGACGACCAGGAGATGAGGGACCACGATGCTGAAAGGAAAGGTGCAGCAAAGCTGTACACAGATTCGAAACGTGGAGCCAAGTACTCAGACATCATGCCAGGAGATAATGTTCTAGTGAGGTATGAAACTGGTGGTAAGCTAGACACACCTTATTACCATCAACCCTATACTGTCGTGTCCAGAAGTGGCAGTATGGTGACAGTCAAGTCTCTGACTGGAGTCCTGTATAAGAGAAATGTATCAGGTGTAAAAAGGTACCCGACCAGAGATACATCGAGCGAAGAGGTTGAAAGGCCAATACGAGATGCTGAAACTGAGAGACCTGATGATGTTCCAGAGGCAGTTACCAGCACTCCTGATGAAGTGACTAGAGCGCCAGAAACACCCGAAGCCGTGGCGAGCAGTATTTCCGATGCTGAGAGTGAACAACCGAGAAGCGACGACAATATCGCAGGCAGGCCGAAACGAAACCGGAAAGTGCCCAAACGATACGAAGACTTTGTGCCATAGTTTTAATAAGAACTTTGGGACAGTATTTAATCTTATATCATAAAGTGCATGTATGAGTGTTGTAGGAAGTAAATTTTATGTAGTTGAGTTATAGTATTACCATTAGTTACGATGTTTGTATGTTTCCAAGGGATATTGATAAGTGAAGGTAAAGTTTATTTCTGATTAAAGGAGGGATGTCATGATAATGAATATGTATGAGATGTACCAGAAGTCACGTGGTATGAGAGAGAGAGATAAGAGCGCAAGCAGGAGAACAAAGGAAACTGGAAAATAAAGACTCGGAGAAGTTTACCTGATAAAACTTGTGCTTGATGTTTTATTAACTTCACATTTCGGGCCACAAATGTGACACCACCCACCTTCCACAGCCCCGCCTCTGGACTCATCCAACTTCCACAACCCTGCCCTGGACCCACCCACGGCCCATCGACCTGCCCACCTTCTCTCGCCCTGCCCCTGGACCCGCCCACGACCCAAAACTCGCCCACCTTCCACAGCCCCGCCCATGGTCCCATCCACCTTCTGCATAGCCGCCTCTGGACCCACCCACCCACAGCCCGGTCCCTGGTCCCGCCCACCTTCCACAGCCCTGCCACTGGACCTGCCCACATTCCGCAGTCCTGTTCCTGGACCCGCTCATGGCCCAAAGTCCTGCCCTAAGACCCACCCACCTTCCACAGCCCAGCCCCTGGACCCGCCCACTTCCCACAATCCTGCCCCTGGACCCACCCACTTTCCACTGCCCCTGGACACACCCACTTTCCAGTGCCCCTGGACACACCCATAGCCCATAGTCCCGCCCTTAGACCCACCCATCTTCCACAGCCCTGCCCCTGTGTTTGTTTTTTTTAAATTTTTTATTTTTCACACTATAAACCATATTGATCAAGATACATACATTTTCCTTCTTGAATATATACAGTGTCGTTTTCTCCCCCCCTCTTCCCTTCTCCCCTCCCTCCCTCCCTACCTCCCCTCCCATTTATTTAAAGTTCAGAAAATAAGATACATTAAACCGGTCAAACAATGTTGTCACTCAATAAAAATAAACAAGAAATTCCACTGAGTCAGTTCTTTTCATTCTCTTCTCCTTCTGTCATTTTAGGTGGTAGATGTCCCCGGTAGGTTTTCTCTATTATGTTTCATGTATGGCTCCCATATTTGTTCAAATATTGTAATGTTATTTCTTAAATTATATGTTATTTTTTCTAATGGAATACATTTATTCATTTCTATATACCATTGTTGTATTCTCAAGTTATCTTCTAATTTCCAGGCTGACATAATACATTTTTTTGCTACAGCTAGGGCTATCCTGACAAATCTTTTTTGTTCACCATCCAAATCAAGTCCAAATTCTTTGTTTTTTATGTTTCTTAGGAGGAAGATCTCTGTGTTTTTTGGTATATTGCTTTTTGTGATTTTATTTAATATCTGGTTTAGATCTTCCCAAAATTTTTTCACTTTCTCACATGTCCAAATTGCATGAATTGTTGTTCCCATTTCCGTTTTACAGCGAAAACATCTGTCAGATACTGTTGGGTCCCATTTATTTAACTTTTGAGGTGTAATATATAGCCTGTGTATCCAGTTATATTGTATCATACGTAACCTCGTATTTATTGTATTTCTCATAGTTCCTGTTTGTTGATGCCTTGAATAACCAGGGCACACAAAAGGGCAACCTCTGACGAATACTTTACTGATAAATTCCACAAATACAACGTATAACCGAAGCCCCTGGAAATGGCGTCCGCCACCAGCCGAGCTCTGTCTCCTTTTTCAACTAGCGCGCTTCGCAGTGATGCGCAATATCATCGTAGTGAGTACATCGCAGCGGGTGCAGACGGCCAACAGAAGCAGATGTTTACATTCTCCCTTCTTGGGCAACCCCCTTCACATACCACAATCAGCAGTGAACAATCAGTCCAGTTTAATCCCGATACTCTGGGTTGGGCTTAGAAGTGAGCCTGAAGCATGTTATGTAGTAACCATTTGTTGAAGTGGATGCTTGGGGTGCTTCAGCTTGAAAGGATGAGCCATCCGTGGTCTCAGGGTTGTGGCCATTTAATTCATGGGTTGTTACTGAGGGAGCTCCATCTACCCTGGGTTCATGTTCCAGATCCTGGTTTGTAGTTTCATCAGGAATGGTTTGGGATATGTCGACAGTTTCTCTGATACACCCTTCCTTCTGATTTTACCCAGTATGACCTGGACTCCTGACAGCACCTTGCGACTATGTCCCTATGGTCGTAGCCCTGTGGAGTCTGCATCTTTATGACTTGTCCTTCTGCTAATGGCATGAGTGGCTGGCTGTTTCTGTCATAGCACCCCTTCTGCGTTAGCCTCCTGTTCAGCAGTTGGGATTTAATTTCTTGCAGCTTCTTTAGCTGAGGCTCCAAGATTTTCCTTGTCACAGGCAGAGTCTCCGTGTCTGCCTGGACACAAGTCGTTGGGCCAGAGACCCCAATCTGGCATCGCTGGGGATGTTCCTTAGGTTCAGAAGGTTTAGGAACACCTCTGTATTTTGCCTGTGGGACTTCTTCACAAGTTGCTTTGCGCTCCTCACGGCTCTTTCAGGCAACCCCTTGGACTGTGGATACTCCGGGCTGCTAGCGATGTGGTTGAAATCTCATGTTGTTGCAAAGCGTCTGAATTTCTCACTGGTGAACTGGGTGCCATTGTCCGATTACAGAATGTGGGAGGGCCTCCATGCACTGAAAAGTGTCTTTTTAACTTGATAATGACTGCTGACGAGGTGACGTTGGGTCAAAAGTCTATCTCAAACCATACAGAGAATGATTTGACAAAAAGCAAACACTGTTGACTGTGCCATTCGAAGATGTCAGTTGCCACAGTTGACCAGGGGAGGTCAGTGAAGCTGCAGCGGTTCTTTCTGTTGGTGTGGTCTGGTGCACACTGAGCAAGCTTGTACCTCTTGGTTTCTGTTCTCGGTCATCCCTGGCCAAAAAAAAAGATGTCTCTAACCCTACGTTTGGTTGCTTCTGCCCCTGGGTTCCCTCTGTGCAGGATGTTGACATAGATGTATTGCAGTGAACTTAGAACCACTCCTCTCAGGCCTTTCTTTATGATTCTATGATTGATGAGTAATTCGTCCCGGAATGGGAAGTAGGGTTGCACAACAGGTAGTGGCTGCACTGCTTGTCAGACCAGCCGCCTTTGATAAAAGTGCTCAGGGTCCTCAAAGTCGTTTCTTCAGCTACGCGCTGTCTCAGTTCCTCCAACCAGGAGGAGAAGATGTGCATTACTGTCATTATATCCAACCTGTCCTCTTCCTCAGCTTGCTGGATCGTGTATTTCCTGGGAGCATGAGATAGCGCATCGGCTAAACGCATTTCTTTTCCGAACTTGTAAACTAAAGTCATGTTTTATTTCTGAAGCCTGAGCATCATTCTCTGTCATTGTCCATGGGCCGCAAGGATTGGCTTTTTCAGAATTGTGACCAGAGGTAAGTGGTCAGTCTCTATGGTCACTGGTGCACCATAGATATAGTCATTGAATTTTGAGCAGGCGAAAACTACTGCCTACAACTCTTCTATTAGGGCAGGGGAGTCAAACTCAAATTCACCAAGGGCCAAAATTAAAAACTTGGACTAAGTCGAGGGCCGAACTAAATATTTATTGAAAATTTTCAACAACATCTGCATGTTTTCTCTCAACATATGTAATGTTAAACTTTTTCTTATTAAAATAAATGTTTAATAATAGTTTTGGTTAAACTCTTTCCATAAGTAGCATTAACAAAAAAGAAATAAAATATTCAATAAATAATATTTCTCTCTAGCCTTTAAGCCAAGGATCGCACGTTGCCGAGAAGCATGCCAGGGAGCGGAGGTCTGCAGGAAGCCCTCCCCAGCCCAGCCAGCAAACCCGAGCGACATTCCACCCCCCTGCCCCCTCTCCCTCCTCCGCCCCCGCCTCCGCCTGCCGCAACCGCCGCCAACAACCCAAGGAGTCCCCGCTGGTCTCACCGGGAATACCGTGAGAGCGGTGGAACTCGTCCGCGACCTCCACCTCCACCCCAGTGGAAAGTCCGATGCCCAGCTCCCCTCTAGCTACCTAACCTCAGTACCTGGTCTCCGTGGTGATGAATGACCTGGATGTGTCCGCCACTGGTTTCTCATCCTGCAGGCGTGCTGCACCCACACCGTACTATGATGCATCACAGGTTAGCATGATTGGTCTACGCACTTTGAGGCACGATAGAACAAGTGGGCATGCGTTTTTTTTGTTGCTACTTCCAGGACCACTCCACATCTTTATGCGTCAACTTTAGCTGGATGGTAAGATAACTGGTGTTTGGAATGAACTTGCTCAGGTAGTTGACCATGCCCAGGAAATGTTGTAGCGCTGTCACATCTGTCGGTACCAACATTTCACTGATTGCGCTGGTCTTTGAAGGGTTCGCCTTTAGGCCTTCTCCTTGAAAACATGGCCTACATAACCAACCTGATTCAGCCGAAATCTGCACTGACAGGGATTGAGCTTGAGATTAACCTTCTGGGCTTTGTCAAGTGCCTTTTTTAAATTTGTGTCATGTTCTTCCAGCTCTTTGCTACCTCTGAGTACATTATCAACAATGATGGAAAAGGATACCCCACAAAGATTTGCTCCATTGATCTTTGAAATACTTCGTTGGCTGAATAGATTCCAAATGGCATTCGCAGGAATCTGTATCAGCCGAAACATGTGCTGAATGTGGTGAGCGGTGACGACTTGTAGTCAAGTTTGATTTGCCAGAAGGAATTCTTTGCGTCCAAAACCAACAAGACACTCGCGCTGGCCTTCTGCGTGGCAACTTCCTCCACGGTACGCATTGGATAGTGTGGTCACTTTAAAGCTATATTGAGGTCTATCGGGTTGATGAAGATCCGGATCTCCTGTCTGTCTTTTTTCTTAACAGCCACCATGGAAGACACTGACTCGGTGGGCTCGAAGACTGGGGTAATCAAGCTCAGTCCTGCATCCTGTTCAGCTCGGCTTTAACCCTGTCCTTCATTGCTGCCGGTATACGACGTGCTTGACAAACCACTTTTCGGTCGAGCTGCATGGAGTAGGTCACTGGCAGTTTTCCCAGTTCTTCTGTAAAAAGGTCACTGTTCTCAGAAAAGATTCTGTGTGTCAGATCATGTTCGGTCGGACTTATCTGGTGTACCTCTCTGTTGAACGAAACAAGACCCACGTCCATGCTTGCGCTCAGGTCCAGCAGAGGCAGAACATTTTCTTGGACTATGAAGAAAGTTAGTATGTGCAGCTGTCCTTGAACGTAGCACTACAGTCACACTGTGCCGTCATTTCTGATTCTGCTGGCCCTGTATTCCACTAGTGGACTTGGAGCATGGTATGACCTGTTCTGACTTCTTCAGTAGGTTGAACGTTCTTTGTAACATGACGATTCACTTGGCTCCAGTGTCAACTTTCATGTCTGTTGCTTTGCCATTGATCTTCATTGTTACAAATGCTTTGTTATTCCTTCTGATTCTTGTTGGGTCTCCTGCCGTCTGCAGAGTCAATCCATCAATGTAATACTTGCCATCCGAGTTGGTTTGTCCTTGCTCAGGTTCCAACTGGTTAATCATCCTTCGGTATCTGGGTCTCAGGGTGAGTTGCTGCCTGGTTCTGCAGCATCTGCTGAAATGGTTCCATTTCCAGCAGGCTCTGCTCTGCTGGCCGAACACTGGACACATCTCTCGTCTTGCCACATGGTCGCCACCGCAGTTGCTGCAACCCCCGTCATGGGTGAGAGTGCAGAAGGGCTTGGTTGGACTTGTCTTCTTCTGGCTTCTAGCCACTGCCTGTTCACAGGTCCCGCCTGGACTGTGTCTACGCTCGCGCCTTGTTGCTGTGGAGGGGCTAGCTTTCTGCTGTTCTCCCCCATAGTCTGGTAGGCTAATGTGCCCCCTCCCCTCTAGCTACCTAACCTCAGGACTCACCCCAACCCAGTACAAAAGGTGATACTTACGTGCCACGAGAGGTTAAAAGAGGCAGAACAAAGGGGCACATGTCCCTTTATAGTTTTACAGCCAATACTGACAGGGTGCCAATCACTCGGGATAGGCTGGGCCCCTTTGGCTGCTGTGGCCAATGGCTCAAAGCCAAGTGCAGGGGCTCAGCAGGGGTCAGCTGGGTTATTCACCTGGGCCATTTGAGTCCGGGCAAGCTGTCTGGACTGCAGCACCTGGTGATTGAGATGGGCCGATCACAAGGGTCACCTTGATGGCTTGGGGTGAGTCTTGACCTTGATGGACAGGCAGTGCGTCCAATGAATAGGTGACCCTGTGGTGGCCACAGCCTCTCCATTTCAATCCACCCCTTCGGAAGACACGTTGCCCGTCAATCATATGTTACAAGCAATTACTAAATCTAACAGGGTAATGCCATGGTCCGAATGATTTGGCAGGCACAGCACAGAATGATTATAGAAATAAAAACAAGGATAAAAGCAATCCCCCAATGTATAATAGTTGCCCAGACATGCCAAATGGAGCTAGATTTTTATTTTAGTCACTTAGACCTGAATGTGGTCAACTAGGTGGGTGACATTGGTGAATTCATCGGGTATGTCGGTGCAGTGTCCTGACCCATGATGGCACAGGTACCACCATTCGCCGCCAGCAGGTAGTCCAGGGCTATGTGATTTTGCAGTGTGACCACATGGCTGTCAACTCTGCAGCTGTCCTGGTCAAGGCGTCCTGTGTATGCTACAATGCTACTGCTGTCTCATTGGCCAACGTCTTGAGGAGACCGGTCATCTGGATTACTTCGGTGGAAAGCTGGGCTGTACTGTACCTGGGCAAGCCGATCATCCAGAACCTTTTCACTGTTGTGATGGCTCTCTTATGGTGGCGGTCGCCAAAGGCTGGGTGCTCCCCCAGATCATCGAGAGAATGGATGTAGGGGACCATGAATGCAGGGAAAGAGAAGTCATACCGGGTGGCAAGGAGCCAGGAGTAGGCACTGGATCCAATTCAAGGTCCAGGGAGCCCCCGGCTTGGCGACACCGTTGGAGATGGTGAGTGCAGAGCCTGGGTATCCTCTCTGCAGTCAGTTACTGTCGCTGACTGGGAGGTCAGAAGTGTGCCCGTTGGGGAGTCTGCACCAGCACTCCTTTGGTTCGTGGAGGAGCTGCGGGATGTTGCAGAGGACTAGGACTCGAGTGGAGGTCAAATTGTAGGAAGGGAAATACCAGTTCCTAAAGCACCCTCCCCACCCCATCGGGGGGGTGGTGGAGGGGACAGAGTTCAGTGGGGAGGTTAAGGTGGTGGGCTGCCTGACCCAAAGATAGTCCGAACCCCACTGAAGCAAAGAGTCCATGTAGGCAGTTCATCTGAGAGTCGTCCAGCGGGATGGGGGTGAGTGGTAATGCTTGATCAGCGTGCGCTGGGGTTTGGACGCAGATCCAGCAGTCCGATCTGTTCGTGGTGGTGGCCAGGTCGTAGGCAATGTGGAGAAAGGTGTTTGTCGGTGTGACATTACCGATGATTGCAGTGAGCAGCAGGGACAGGTGCCAGACTTGTTTGGTATTGTCAGGTGGAAGGAAAAGAGGTGGGGAGAGGGGGGTGGGGGGGACCTCATCATCTCCGAGTGAGATGGTGGGTGTGGAGGCAAGACAGGTTAGCATGACCCATGACAATTTCTCCCTTCTGGAGGGGACCTTGTGGCTGTTGTATCCACATTCTCCCCTGATTCCTCGGTCTCAGGGGGGGTTTGGATGTTCGGATTCGGGAGGTGGGGAGTGTGCCAGGTGGCGGGACAGTGGGGTCTCCCCTTGGCCAGTGGGCTGTGTGTTTAAATGATCCCCAGCCTGCTGCAGCACACTCAGCCACCCCCGCAGTGTGTGGGAGGGAGTCAGGGTGCGGATGCTCTCTTTGAGCAGGCCGTTCATTCTTTCGATTAACCCTGACGCCTGCGTGTAGGGTATGTGGATCCCCACCTCAGCAGCCCAGTCCTGGGTTTTAACCCTGTGAAGTGTGAGCCCTGATTGGATTTCACCTCCCACGGGATTCTGTAAATGGAGGAGAGGTGCTGCAATCCTTTAATAGTGTTATAGTGGTCGGCTTTCTCACAGGGTACTGCCACCAGTACACCAGAGTACGAGTCTACCATTGGCAGGACGTATTGGTTCTTATTTTGGCGTGGGAGCGGTCTGATATAGTCAATCTGCCATATGCGTCCTGCTCCCGTGCCGCGGCGAATGTGATCTGGCGGCCCCATTGGCCACCCTCTTGGCTTCACCCGCTGACAGACGGGGTAGCCGAGCATGGCAGTTTTACACTGATCCAGGGTGAGGGCGACCCCAAACTTTTCTGCCCATCGCCATATGCTGTTAGCCCCTAGGTGGGCGCTTTTGCAGTGTGCCCATGCAGCCAGTGCACATGCCGCCAGTGCCCATGCGGCAAGTGCCCCATTGTCAGTGCTCACTGGCCAGGAGGGCCACCCCATCCAAGCTCCCTGTTCTACCCCCAGCCCCAGCTCCCCCTGTTCAACCCCGTCCCAGCTCCCCCTGTTCCACCCCCAGATCCCCCTTTCCACCCCCAGTCCCAGCCCCATTCCACCCCCACCCCCAGCTCCCCATTCCACCTCCACCCCCAGTTCCCCCTGTTCCACCCCACCCCTAGCTCCCCCTTTCCACCCCCAGTCCCAGCTCCCCATTCCACCCCCACCCCCAGCTCTCCCTGTTCCACCCCACAGATTCCCCTTTCCACCCCATCCAAGCTCCCTGTTCCACCCCCAGCCCCAGCTCCCCCTGTTCAACCCCGTCCCAGCTCCCCCTGTTCCACCCCCAGTTCCCCGTTCCACCCCCAGTCCCAGTTCCCCGTTCCACCCCCACCCCCAACTCCCCATTCCACCCCCACCCCCAGATCTCCCTGTTCCACCCCCACCCCTAGTTCCCCCATTCCACCCCTACCTCCAGATCTCATTGTTCCACCCCCACCCTTAGCTCCCCCTGTTCCACCCCCAGATCCCCCTTTCCACCCCATCTCAGCTTCCCGTTCAACCCCCAGCCCCAGCTCCCCCTGTTCCACCCCCACCCCTAGCTCCCCCTTTCCACCCTGTCCCAGCTCCCCATTCCACCCCCAGCCCCAGCTCCCCCTGTTCAACTCCGTCCCAGCTTCCCCTGTCCCACCCCCAGCCCTAGCTCCCCATTCCACCCCAAGCCCTAGCTCCCACTGTTCCACCTCCAGCCCCAGCTCCCCCTGCTCCACCCACAGTCCCCGCTCCCCCCACAGTCCCCGCTCCCCCTGTTCCACCCCCAGTCCCCGCTCACCCTGTTCCTCTCCAAGTCACATCTCCCCCTGTTCCACCTCCACCTGCAGCTCCCTGTTCTACCCTCAGTTCCAATTCCCCCTGTTCCAGCCCCAATCCCAGCTCCCTTTTCCACCCCCAGCCCCAGCTCCCCCCATTCCACCCTGTGGCAGGCTGCACCAAAGGAAAACACCGGCACAATACTGTTTGGAGCAACACAGCTTTATTCCATTCTCATAAAGATCTCGTTGGCTGCTTGCATTTGTGATCCTGGGGAGAGAGAGAGAGAGAGAGAGAGAGAGCACATGGCCAGGACCTTGGCTTTATACCATGGGCCCTCTGGGCCCACCTGGTGATCAGATGTCATTAGGCGGTGTGCCATATCTCTATTCCCCCCTGGTGGCCAAATAATGTACTGCAGCGTATTATCACATTCACCCCTTTAAAAAAAGTCCTGGTATTGCTCACATCCAGTCGTATTGTTGGTTTCCACACCCTCTTGGACCCTCTTGGTGCATGCTTTGGGATGGGGGGCAGTCGTTCGGCTGAGTGTTGTGGGTATACTGGGTGGGTAGGGAGTTCTCAGGGCTGTGGCATTTGGTCTCCACAGTTCGGCTGAGGGGGGTGTGGGTGCTAAGAGGGATGCCAACAGTACATCGATTGGCTCGGGCTGGGTTTCTTCTCGTTCTTCCTCTTCTTCTTCAGCTGTCGCCAGGTCCCTCATGGAGACGGAGTCCTCCCACCCATTGGGGAATGTCACAAATGCGTAATTCTAGTTCGCATGGATCAGCTCTCCCCTTTCGACCCGCAGGTCCATCTCATGCGTTCGGCCATGTTTCTTGATCAGCACCGGTTCCGGTGAGATCATCCAATATCTCACATCCGAGCTTGGGGTCAATTTCCTTGTGAAAGAGAAAAATTTATCATGTGGGGTCATGTTCATGGCAGTACACAATAACGAGCATATTGCGTGTAACACCTCGGGTAATACTTCCTGCCACCTGGATACCAGGAGGTCCTTTGACTTTAGTATCAGAAGGACCATCTTCCAAATGGTACCATTCTCCCTCTCTACTGGCCCGTTCCCTTGGGGGTTGTAACTTGTGGTGCGGCTGGTAGCAATCCCCCCTCTCTCAGAAGTATTGTTGCAGCTCGGCACTCATGAAAGCTGCCCCCGTCTGTGTGGATATAGTTAGGGTATCCACACAGGCTGAAGATGGGTTTCAGGCACTTAATTACTGCTGCCGTGGACATATCTGTGCAAGGGATGCCGAAGGGGAACCAGGAGAACTCATTTATCACAGTGAGGAAGTAACAGTTGTTATTGGTGGATGGGAGGGGGCCTTTAAAGTCGATGATTAAACGCTCTAATAGCTGGGTGGATTTGATAAGGGCTGCCTCAGGCAGGTGGTAGAACTGTGGTTTGCACTCCACACATATACGACAACACCTTGTAGTAGTCCTTACCTCTTCTGCTGAGAATGGCAGGTTGACGTTCTTAATGAAGTGGAACATCCTGGCCACTCCGGGGAGCCCCAGGTCACTGTGGATGTTCTGCAGCTGGGACATGTGTTGAATGGCTGCGCGAGCACCCTTGGACAGCACATCTGGGGTCTCATTGAACTTACCGGGGCAGTATCGGATGTCATACGAGTAAGTAGACAGTTCGATCCTCCAGGAATCTCTTTAGGTTTTCAATGTGGTCATTCACCGAGTGCCCACAGATGGTAACATTGTCCAGGTACGGGAAAACAGCCTCTAGGCAGTAGTCATCCACCAGTCGGTCCATTTCCCTCTGGAACAGTGATACCCTGTTAGTGACTCCAAACGGGAGTCGGAGGAACTGATAGAGTTGGCCATCAGCTTCAAACACCATATATAGCCTGTCGCTCCTCCTGATGGGCACCTGGAGGTACGCAGCCTTGAGGTTGATAGTGGAGAAGACCTTATACTGGGCTATTGTATTCACCATCTTGCTAATCCGGGGGAGAGGGTATGTGTCCAGCTGTGTGAACTTATTAATGGTCTGGCTGTCTTCTTTCTTTTCTTTGGTTTGGCTTCGCGGACGAAGATTTATGGAGGGGTAATGTCCACGTCAGCTGCAGGCTCGTTTGTGGCTGACAAGTCCGATGTGGGACAGGCAGATACGGTTGCAGCGGTTGCAAGGGAAAATTGGTTGGTTGGGGTTGGGTGTTGGGTTTTTCCTCCTTTGTCTTTTGACAGTGAGGTGGGCTCTGCGGTCTTCTTCAAAGGAGGTTGCTGCCCGCCGAACTGTGAGGCGCCAAGATGCACAGTTTGAGGCGATATCAGCCCACTGGCGGTGGTCAATGTGGCAGGCACGTAGTCAACCACTAACCGTAGTTTCTCCCCCGTTTTTGCTACGACCACCTGGGCTCGCCATGGGCTGTTGCTGGGTTCGATGATGCCCAACTGCAGCAATCGGCGTGTCTCCGTTTTAATAAAAGCTCTGTCTCTGGGCCGAACCTCCTGCAGAACCGAGCATAATGGCCTCATTTTTTACATTTCAAACAGTTTGCGTCTCTTTCCGGGCAGCGTGCCCGGGGGTGGGGGTTTTGGCTGCAGAACTGGCATCTATGGGTCACATCCACCTGAGCCGCCATTGCTGCAGCCGTTGTCATCTCCACATTATCGGCCTGATCTTGGCGTGATGTCAGCGAGACCAGCAGGGTTGGAGTGGGGGGGCTTGGTGCTATGGTCGGGGAGGTATTCCCCAAGGTTTTTTCAAGCTGTCTCCATTGCCTCTGCCAGCCTCACAGCCTCTTCCAGGGACACTGTGCTTTGTTCTAACAGCTGCTGGTGGATTTCGTTTGACTGGACTTCCACCACCAATGTGTCCCTCATCGGTCCTGCGCTATTTGCTGTGGGGTTCTAGAGTGGAAATTGCATGCCCGTGCTAGGGCTCTTACCTAGAGCATGAAATCCAGGAAGGACTCCCCTGGTTGCTGTCTTCTGGTCAGGAGACAGTGTCTCGCGTGTACTTTGCCTCCCCCTTGGAGATAGTGGGACTGGAGCATGTCCATAGCCTCCCTGTATGAAGCGCAGTCTTGGACTAATGCGTACAGGAGGTCTCCCAGCTGGGCCACCAGCAGCATGAAAAGGTCTTCCGGGTGCGCAGTCAGCATCATCAAGCGAGCATAGCTCAGGAAACAATGTCTCCAGTGGCTGAAGTACGTGCGTGCGCAGGGGGCTCGGGAGTCTAGTTCCAGGCGGTCCAGCCGTAGCATCGTTAAGAGGTACTGCCATTGATTCATTTCTAGGCACCTTGATCACGCTGGGGCTGGGGACTGTCGCCTCCACTGATCGATGTGGGGCTCCCCGGGAAATGGCGTTACCTGGTAAGCGTCTGCTGAGGGTCTGGCGTCCTCGCTCTCTTCCCCGTGTCTGAGCCAGTCTCCACGAGGCTTGGGGGGGCTCGCACACGTCTCGACCCTGAAGGCTTTGTTCAACTCCCCGATCTGTTCCTCAAACTTGGGTGCGTTAGCCCACATATTTATGTCAGTCATGTTTCTAGGCCCCCTGTTGACCGAATGATGTACTGCAGCGTATTATCAACACCCCCAACCCCAACTCCCCCTGTCCCACCAGCAGTCCTCGCTCCCACTGTTCCACCATCAGCCCCAGCTCTGCCTGATCAACTCCCAGCCCCAGCTCCCCTGTTCCACCCCCAGCTCCCCTCTTCCACCCCCAGCTCCCCCTGTCCCGCCCCATCCCCACTTTTCCCTATTTGACCCCCAAACCCCAGCATCCCTGTTCCACCCCTTCCCAGTTCCTCCTGTTCCACACCCAGCCCCAGCTCCCCCTGTTCCATGCTCATCCCCAGTTTTCCCTGTTCCACCGCCAAACCCCAGCTCCCACAGTTCCACCCCATCCCGTTTTCAATGATCCACCCCAAGTTCCAGATCACCCTCTTCCATCCCCAAATTCCCCTGTACCATCCACAGCCCCAGTTTCCCCATTCCACCCCCAGCCCCAGCTCCCCCTGATCTACCCCAGCCCCCACTCCCCTGATCCTCCCCCAGACCAAGCTCCCCCTGTTCCACCCCCAGACCCCACTCCCCCTGTTTCACCCCAAGTCCCAGCTCCCTTTGTACCACCCCCAGCTCCCCCTGTTCCACCCCTAGTCCCAGTTAGATTGATCCTCCCCCAGCCCCAGGTCCAAATGTTCCACCCCCAGCACCAGTTCCCCCATTTCCACCCCCAAACCTTAGCTGCCCCAGTTCCACCCTGTTCCAGTTCCCCCTGTTCCAACATCAGCTCCACCTATTCCATCCCCATCCCCAGTTTTCCCTGTTCCACACCAAATCCCCAGCTCCCAATGTTCCACCCACATCCCATTTTCCATGTTCAACCCCCAGTTCCAGCTCACCTTGTTCCATCCCCAACTCCCCATTACCTCCCCAGCTCCCCTGTTCCACCCACACCCCAAGCTCCCCCTGATCCACCCCAGGCCTTGACCCCCTGATCCTCCCCCGGACTCAGCTCCCCCTGTTCCAACCCCAGACCCCACTCCCCCTGTTTCACCCCCAGTCCAAGCTACCCATGTTCTACCCACAGTCCCCGCTCCCCGTTCCAACCCCAGCTCCACCTATTCCACCCCCATCCCCAGTTTTCCCTGTTCCACCCCTACTCCCAGTTCCCACCGATACTCCCCCAGCCCCAGCTCCTACTATTCCACCCCCAGCTCCCCTGTTCCAACCCAACCCCAGCTCCCCCTGTTTCATCCCAACCCCAGTTCCGTATGTTCCACAACCAGCCCCAGCTCCTCCCGTTCCAAACCCAGCCCCAGTTCCACCTGTTCCACCCCAGCCCCAGCTCCCAATGTCCCACCCCAGCTCACCTGTTCCACCCCCAGCCCCAGCTTCCCCCATTCCACCCCAAACCTTAGCTCCCCCTGTTCCACCCTGTCCCAGTTCATCCTGATCCAACCCCAGCTCCTCCTATTCCATCCCCATCCCATTTTCCCTGTTCCACCCCAAACCCCAGCTCCCTGTTCCACCGCAATCCCATTTTCCATGTTCCACCCCCAGTTTCAGCTCACCTTGTTCCATCCCCAACTCCCCCTATTCCCTCCCCAGTTCCCCTGTTCCAACCACAGCCCACTCCCCCTGTTCTACCCCCCAGCCCCAGCTCTCCCTGATCCACCCCAGTCCCCACCCCCTGATCCTCCCCCAAACCCAGCTCCCATTGTTCCAACCCATCCCCGCTCCCATTGTTCCACCCCCAGCTGCTCCTGTTCCACCCCTAGTCCCAGCTTCCCCTGTTCCACCCATAGTCTGTTCCCACCGATACTCCTCCAGCCACAGCTCCTACTATTCCACCCCCAGCTCCCCTGTTCCACCCTGACCCCCAGTTACCCCCAATGCACCACCAACCCCAGCTCCGCCTGTTCCACCCCAGCCCCAGCTCCACCTGTTCCACCCCCAGCCCCAGCTACCACTGATTCAACCCAATCCCCATTTCCTGATCCTCCCCCAGACCCAGCACCCCTATTCAAACCTTACACCCCGCTGCCCCATTTACACCCCCAGTCCCAGCTCACTATGTTCCACCCCCAGTCCCTGCTCCCCTTGTTCCATCCCCAGCTCCCCCTATTCTACTCCGTCCCAGCTCCCTGTTTCACCCCTAGTTCCAGTTCCCACCGATACTCCCCCAGCCACAGCTCCTACTATTCCACCCCCAGCTCCCCTGTTTCACCCCAACCCCAGCTCCGCCTGTTCCACCCCAGTCCCAGCTCCACCTGTTCCACCCTCAGCCCCAGCTACCCTTGTTCCACCCCTAGTCCATCTCACCTGTTCCACCCCAGCTCCCACTATTCCACCCCTTACTCCACCTGTTCCACCCCAACCCCCACTGCCCCTGTTCCACCCCACCACCATTTCCCTCTGTTCCACCCTCAGTTCCAGCTCACCCTGATCCTCCTCCAGCCCCAGCTCCCCTGGTTCCACCCCAGCTCTGCTCCTCTGCTTCAACCCCCAGCTCCCCCTGTTCCACCCCCAGTCCCAGCTCCCCTGTTCCTCTCCCAGCTCCCGCTGTTCCACCCCAGCTCCCCCTGTTCCACCCCAGCCCCTGCTCCCCCTGTTCCACACCCTGACCCAGTTACTCCAATTCCACCCAACCCAGTTCCACCTGTGCCACACCCAGACCCCACTCCCCCTGTTCCACTCCCAGTACCAGCACTCCCTGATCCTCCCCCAGCCCCAGGTCCTAATGTTGCACCCCCAGTGCCAGCTCCCCCATTTCCACCCCCAAACCTTAGCTGCCCCAGTTCCACCCCATCCCAGTTCCCCCTGTTCCAACCCCAGCTCTGCCTATTCCATCCCCATCCCGTTTACCCTGTTCCACTCTAAAACCTCAGCTCCCAATGTTCCACCCACATCCCATTTTCCATGTTCCACCCCCAGTTCCAGCTCACCTTGTTCCATCCCCAACTCCCCCTGTTCTCTCCCCAGCTCCCCTGTTCCACCCACAGCCCAAGCTCCCCCTGTTCCAACCCCAGACCCCGCTCCCCCTGTTCCAACCCTAGCTCTGCCTATTCCACCCCCATCACGTTTTTCTTGTTCCACCCATAATTCCAGTTCCCACCGATACGCCCCCAGCCCCAACTCCCCCTGTTCCCTCCCCAGCTCCCCTGTTCCACCCACAGCTCCCCTGTTCTACCCCCAGCCTCAGCTTCCCCATTCCACCTCCAAACCCTAGCTCCCCCATTCGACCTCCAAGTCCCAGCTCCTCCTGTTCCAACCCCAGCTCCGCCTATTCCACCCCATCCGCAGTTTTCCCTGTTCCACCCCCAAACCCCAGCACCCCTTGTTCCATCCCCATCCCATTTTCCATGTTCCACCCCCAATTCCAGCTCACCTTGTTCCATCCCCAACTCCCCCTGTTCCCTCCCCAGCTCCCCTGTTCCACCCACACCCCCAGCTCCCCCTGTTCCACTCCTAGCCCCAGCTACCACTGATCCAACACAGTCCCCATCTCCTGATCCTCCCCCAGACCCAGCACCCCCTGTTCCAACCCTAAACCCCGCTCCCCCTGTTACACCCCCAGTCCCAGCTCACCATGTTCCACCCCCAATCCCCGCTCCCCTTGTTCCACCCACAGCTCACCCTATTCTACCCCATCCCAGCTCCCTCTTCCACCCCCAGTCCCAGCTCCGCCCATTTTACTCCCAGCTCCCCCTGTTCCACCCCCAGCCACAACTCCCCATGTATCACCCCAGCCCCTACTCCCTCTGGTTCAACCCAAGCCCAGCTCCCCCTGTTCCACACGCAGCCCCAGCTCCCCATGTATAACCCCAGCACCTACTTCCCCTGTTCCACCCCCAGCCCCAGCTCCCCCGCACCACACCCAGTTCCCCCTGTTTCTCCTCCAGTGCCCGCTTCCCCTTTTCCACCCCCAGTCCCAGCTCCCCTTAATCTTCCTCCAGCTCCAGCTCCCCGTTCCACACCCACCCCCAGCTCCCCCTGATCCTCCTCCAGCACCAGGTCCTCCAGTTCCACTTCCATCCCGTTTTCCCTGATCCACCCCCAAACCCCAGCTCCTCCCATTCCACCCCCAGCTCCCCTTGATCCACCCCCAGCTCCCCATGTACCACCCCAGCCCATGCTCCCCCTGTTGCACCACCAGTTCCAGCTCACCTTGTTCTATTCCCAACTCCACCTGTTCCCTCCCAGCTACATTGTTCCACCCACAGCCACAGCTCTCCCTGATCCACTCCAGTCCACTCCCCTGATCCAACCTAGTCCCCTACCCCTGATCCTCCCCAGTCCTAGTTTCCCTGTTCCACCCTCAGCTCCCCCTGTTCCACACCCAGCTTCCACTGTTCCACCCTCAGCCCCCACTAACCCTGTTCAATGCCCAGCCCCAATTCCTCCAGTTCCACCCCCAGCCCAGATCCCTATGTTCCACCCCCAGCTTCCCCTGTTGCATCCCCAGTTCCAGCTCCCCTGTTCCTCTCCCAGCTCCCACTGTTCCACCCCAGCTCCTCCTGTTCCACACCCAGCCCCAGTTCCCCCTGTTCCTCCCCCAGTGTCCTCTCCCCCTGTTCCACCCACAGCCCAGCTCTCCCTGTTCCACCCATAGCCGCAGCTGCCCCACTTCCATCCCCAGCCACCACTCTCTCGTTCCACCTGCAGTCCCAGCTCTGCCCATTCCACCCCCAGCTCCCCCTGTTCCACCCCCAGCCCCAACTCCCTATGTATCACCCCAGCCCCTACTACTTTTGGTCCACCCCAGCACCAGCACACACTTGTTCCACCCCCAGCCCCAGTTCCTCCTGTTCCACCCCAGTCCCTGCTCCCCCTGCAGCCCCAACTCTCCCTATTCTACCCCCGGCTCCTTCTATTTCACCCCCTACCCAGCTCCCCATGTACCATCACAGCCCCAGCTGCCCCCAGTCTCAGCTCCCCCTGATCCTCCTCCAGCACCAGTCCTCCTGTGCCACCTGAAGCCCCAGCTCCCCATGTATCATCCCAGCCCCTACTCCCACAGTTCCATCCAGGCCACTGCACCCCCTTTTACACCCCCAGCCCCAGCTCCCCCATTCCACCCCCAGCCCCAGTTTCTCCTGTTCCACACCCAGCCTCAGTTTCCCCCTGTTCCTCCCCTAGCGCTGGCTCCCCTTAGTCCCCACTCCTACTGTAGCACCCCGCCCCAGCTCCCCTTGTATCACCCCAGCCCCTACTCCCCCTGTTCCACCCTAGCACCTGCTCCCTCTGTTCCACCCCCAACCCCAGCTCGCCCATTCCACCTCCAGCCCTACTTCCTCCTGTTCCCCCCAGCCCCCGTTCCTCCAGTTCTACCCCCAGTCCAAACTCCCACTGTTCCACCTCCAGCCCCAGCTCCCTCTGTTTTACCCCCAGGTACCCTTGTTCCACCCCTAGTTGATGCTCCACTGTTCCACCCCCAGCTCCCACTGTTCCACCCCCTACTCCCCTTGTTCCAACCCCAGCCCCAGCCAAACAACCCCCAGCTCCCCCTGTTCCACCCCCAGCCCCATTTCCTACTGTTCCACCCTCACTCCCAGATCACCCTGATCCTCCTCCAACCCCAGCTCCCCCCAGTCCCAGCTTCCCCTGATCCACTTCCAGCACCAGGTCCTCCTGCACCACTTCCAGCCCCAGCTCCCCATGTATCACCCCAGCCCCTACTCCCACCGTTCCACCCAGGCTGCTGCAAACCCTGTTCCACCCCAGCCCCAGTTCCTCCTGTTCCTCCCCCAGTGCCCGCTCCCCATGTTCCACCCCCAGTCCCAACACCCCCTAATCTTCCTCCAGCTCCAGCCCCCCTTGTCGTAGTTCCCAATGTTGACCTTTTGAAATTTAATAGGAGCTTGTGAGGAGTAGCGTTGGTCATGGTACATAGTAATGACCGGATGGAGTGGTGCGCCGTAGGGAGGATTTCCTGCCAGCTTGAGTATGGGAGGCTTTTTGACTTCAGGGCCAGTTTGACAGCCTTCCAGACTGTGGCATTATCCTTTTCAACCTGCCCGTTCCCCTGGGGATTGTAGCTAGTAATCCTGCTGGAAGTGATGCCCTTCACCAGCAGGAAGTGGGATAGCTCGTCACTCATAAAGGATGAGCCCTGGTCGCTATGAATATAGCTGGGATATCCAAACAAGGTGAAAATGGTGAAACTGCTCCACGCCAATCCCACTACACCTACATGAAGAACCCAGATGGCAGGGAGGACACCATCTCCATCAGGGATCTGGGTCCCACCTGAACAGAGGGTCCGTTGCCTCAAGTGACCTACCTGAACCTTTATTCATCTAGGGCCTTGATTACAGATCAGGTGGACGTGTCTGGAGATGGAATGGCGAATGGGAAGCAGGAGTATTCGTCAATGATAGAGAGGAAGAAAATGTTCCCGTTTGTGAAGGGGAGAGGTCACTTGACACAGAGCTGTTCAAAAGGCCTTGATGACTTGATCAAGTGCACCTTTCTGGGGTGGTAGAAGTGCGGCTTGCTCTCCGCGCAGACCTGGCAAGACCTGGTAATTTCCCTGATGTCTTCCATGGAGCAGGGCAGATTGTGTGTCTTGACAGAATGAGCCATGCGAGTAACCTCTGGATGGTAGAGCTCATTATGTAGAGACCGCAGTTGGCTGGTGTGTGCAGAAGCACAGCTTCCTCTGGATAAGGCATCTGGAGGGTCATTAAGGGCTCCTGGCTGATAGGCAATGTCATAACTGTAGGTGGAGAGTTTGATCCTCCACCTAGCAATCTTGTCATTCTTGATTTTTCCTCTCTTGACATTATTAAACATGAATGTGACCGAGTGCAGGTCAGTGGGGAGTGTAAATTTCCTACCAGCCAGGTAGTGCCTCCAGTGCCTCATGGCTTCTACAATGGCTTGAGCCTCCTTTTCTACAGAGGGGTTCCAGAATTCGTGGCCTTGTAATCCCTGAGAGAAATATGCAACCGGCCTGCCTGTCTGCTTGAGGGTAATGGCCAGGGCCACATCCAAAGCATCACTTTACCTTGGAAAGGTACATTCTTGAAAGGAGTCACGTGATGGAGTAGTGGCCGGACGGAGAACTCCAGCCCTCTCCAGAAAAGTCGGGAAAAACAAGAGAAAATACAAAGGCACAGAAATAAAAGTTAAAGAAAAGTGAGTATAAAGGTGGAAAGAAGATGGAGACAAAAGAAGAAAAATCAAAATCAACGGTAAGAAGAGAGGAAGAGAAGACAACGGAGGAAAAAGGTGAAGGCCTTACCTGTTCGAAGAGGCCCGCTGTGGAGAGAGGAGCCCGCTACCTCAGGTCGGTAGAAAAAGAACTACAACAATGGCTCACAGAGCCGAGTAAAAGTGCGCGATGCGCATGAAAAAAAACACACCGACGGGAGGGGGGACCAGCTGGGGAGTCGATCTCCACAGCCGGCAACGACAGCTGCAGAACACCTGCAGCAAGAAGAGACCACAGAAGACAATAGAAACAAGAAAGAAGAGAAGGAAAGGGCAACAAAGAAACAACAGATGGCCAACCCAGAGGAAGAAGAAGAGGAAGAATACAGTGAAATAGATGAAGGGAAAGGCAAGGTAAAGGATATACTTGCTCTTGTTAGAGGATACATGGAGTCATTTAAAGAATGGCAAACACAGGAATTCAGTGATTTAAGAAGAAGAATAAACAACACAGAAGAGAAAATGAATAAAATAGATATGACCTTAACAGAAATGGGGAAAAAAATGGACAAGATGGAAGAACGGGCAGTAGCAGCAGAAATGGAGGTAGAAGACTTAAAAAAGAAATTGGAGGAATCTAATAAAAAAACTAAAGAGACACAAGAACTACTAGCTCAAAAAATAGATATAATGGAAAATTATAACAGAAGAAATAACATAAAGATAGTGGGCCTGAAGGAAGATGAAGAAGGCAAGAATATGAGGGAGTTTATAAAAGAGTGGATCCCTAAGACCCTAGGATGTCCAGAACTACAGCAAGAAATGGAAATAGAAAGGGCACATAGAGCATTGGCCTCTAAACCACAACCACAACAAAAACCAAGATCTATTGTAGTAAAATTCCTAAGATATACTACAAGAGAAAAGGTACTGGAGAAGACAATGGAAAAAGTAAGAGAGGGCAACAAACCACTGGAGTATAAAGGGCAAAAAAATCTTCATTTATCCAGATATAAGTTTTGAACTCCTAAAGAAGAGAAAAGAGTTCAATACAGCAAAGGCGATTTTATGGAAGAAAGGGTATAAATTTATACTGAAGCATCCTGCGGTATTGAAAATATTTATTCCAGGACAACAAAACAGACTGTTCTCGGATCCAGAAGAAGCACGAAAATTTGCAGAACAATTACAAAAATAGACTGAGGGATGGAGACGGGTAATGAGAATAAAAATGATCACGATTGATATGTATGTGGGTAAAGACAAAAATAGACTGAGGGATGAAGACGGGTAATGAGGGTAAAAATGACCACGATTGATATGTATGCGGGTAAAGAGGTATAAGAGTGAATAGAGACAATGGGCATACGTGAAAGTATCTGTAATTAGAGGAAAACATAGATAGTATAGACAAGAATTAATAAGGGAAGGTAATGGAATAGAGAGAATAAGGAGGGAATTAAAAGAGTGACCTTTGTGACATATGAAAAGTGAAATCTTTTCTGGGGGGGGCTGGGTGGGGGAAAAGAGCGGTCACTGCAAAATCAGTTGACGCTTGCGAGTGGATTCGCAAATCCAAATGGAGAGGGGAGATGTGGTTGTCCGACAAGGGATAAAGGACAACTCAGGAGGGGAAGGGGAGATTGGGGATAAAGAAGATAGAAATAGGAGAATAAGGAAAATGTTGGATGTTGTAGGAATGTTGTCTTGTAAAGAGTTGAAAATAAGAAAACAGAAATGGAAAAGGAGGAAAGGTAATGATGGAAAAACGGAAAGAGAAGATAAACAAAATATAAAATGGCTTCGCTGAACTATATGACTTTAAATATTAATGGAATACATAACCAAATTAAAAGGAAGAAACTACTAAATTTACTGAAAAAGGAAAAAATAGATATAGCATTTGTCCAAGAAACACATTTAACTGAATTGGAGCACAAGAAATTAAAGAGAGATTGGGTAGGACATGTAACAGCAGCATCGTATAATTCAAAAGCAAGAGGGGTGGCTATATTAATTAGCAAAAATGTGCCATTTAAAATAGAAGAGGAAATAATAGATCCAGCAGGGAGATATGTTATGATAAAATGTCAGATATATTCGGAGCTTTGGAATCTACTTAATATATATTCACCTAACGAAGAAGATCAAAAGTTTATGCAAGATATCTTTTTGAAGGTAGCTAATACGCAAGGGAACATACTAATAGGAGGGGATTTCAATCTGAATTTGGATCCAAATATGGATAAAACGGGGAAAAAAATTAACAGGAAGAACAAAGTAACCAAATTTATAATTAAATCAATGCAAGAAATGAAACTTGTGGACATATGGAGGAAACAAAACCCAAAAGAAAAGGAATACTCATACTACTCGACTAGACATAAAACATACTCAAGAATAGACCTATTTTTGTTATCAGCTAGTATGCAGGATAGAGTAAGAAAAACAGAATATAAAGCGAGAATGCTATCGGACCATTCACCCTTAATACTGACAGTAAAGCTAGAGGACATCCCTCCAAGAATGTATAGATGGAGATTAAACCCCATGCTACTTAAAAGACAGGATTTTAGAGAATTTATTGAAAAACAATTAAAAATGTATTTTGAAGTAAATACGGAATCAGTGGAAGATAAGTTTATACTATGGGACGCAATGAAAGCATTCATTAGAGGGCAAATAATAAGTTATGCAACTAAGATGAAGAAGGACTATAATCAGGAAACAGAACAGTTGGAAAGGGAAATAGTAAACATAGAAAAAAAATTAGCAATAAAGGAAGATACAACCAAAAGAAGAGAATTGGCGAATAAAAAAATAAAATATGAAACATTACAAACATATAAGGTGGAGAAGAATATAATGAAGACAAAACAGAAATATTATGAACTAGGTGAAAAAACACACAAAATCTTAGCATGGCAGCTTAAGACAGAGCAAACTAAGAAAATGGTATTGGCAACAAGGAAAAAAGACAAACAAATTACATATAATCCAAAAGAAATTAAGGAAAACTTCAGAGAATTCTATGAACAATTATACCGAACTGAAAACGAAGGGAAAGAAGGGAAAATAGATGAATTTTTGACTAAAATTGAACTACCAAAACTACAAATAGAGGAACAAAATAAATTAACAGAACCATTTGGAACAGTAGAAATACAAGAGATAATAAAAAAAATTACCAAATAATAAGACACCAGGAGAGGATGGACTCCCAATAGAATTCTACAAAACATTTAAAGACCTATTAATACCGCCCCTCCTGGATGTAATCAACCAGATTGATGAGACACAAAACTTACCAGATTCATGTAAAACAGCAATAATTACAGTGATACTAAAACAAGGGAAAGATCCACTCACACCAGCGTCATATAGACCAATATCTTTGCTAAACACAGATTATAAGATAATAGCTAAACTATTAGCAAACAGATTAGCAGAACAGGTACCGAAAATGGTAAATTTAGACCAAACTGGATTTATCAAAAAGAGACGCACAATAGACAATATTTGTAAATTTATTAACTTAATTCATGCAGTAGAAGGAAATAAAGCACCTGCAGTAGCAGTTGCTTTAGACGCAGAGAAGGCCTTCGACAGAGTAGAATGGAATTATTTGTTCAAAGTATTGCAAAAATTCAGTTTACCGGAGAAGTATATTAATTGGATTAAAGCATTATATAAGGGACCGTTAGCGAAAGTGACAGTAAATGGACATGTATCAAAGCAATTTAACTTAAGCAGGTCAACGCGGCAGGGATGCCCACTATCACCATTATTGTTTGCGCTAGCTATAGAACCACTAGCAGAATCGATAAGAATAGGTAATAATATAAAAGGAATAAAAATAAAAGACAGGGAATATAAAATCAGTCTATTTGCGGATGATGTGATAGTGTACTTAACAGAACCAGAACTATCAATAAAAGAACTATATAAGAAATTGAAGGAATATGGAGAAGTGTCGGGATACAAGATAAACGTAAATAAAAGTGAAGCAATGCCTATGAATAACGTGGATTTCTCAAAATTTAAGAAGGAATCCCCATTCAGATGGCAAATGCAGGCAATAAGATACCTAGGTGTACAAATAAACAAAAATCTAGGCCAATTATATAAACTCAATTACAATCCACTAATGAAAAAATTACAGGACGATTTAGAGCATTGGAAAGAGCTACCACTAACACTGATAGGAAGGATAAACTGTATTAAAATGAACATTTTTCCAAGGATACTATACTTATTTCAGGCATTGCCAATACAACTGACAGAAAAATTCTTCAAAGAGTTAAAGAAAATAATAAGGAAATTTTTATGGAGAGGGGGGAAACCGAGGATAGCACTAGATAAATTAACAGAATGGTATAAACAAGGAGGCTTACAATTGCCAAACTTCAAAAATTATTATAGAGCCGCACAATTAAGGTACCTATCAGATTTTTATCAAACAAGGGAAAAACCAGACTGGACGAGATTAGAATTAGATAAAATAGGGGAAAAGATACCTGAACACATATTATATAAATGGGACGAAAAATTGGTACAACATAGAACTTCTCCAGTATTACACCATCTCCTCAATATATGGAAGAAGATTCATGTAGAAAGAAATAAAACAAATTATCAATTACCAAAACTAATATTGACGCAAAATAAGCTACTCCCTTTTACATAGACAACCTTTCCTTTAGAAAATGGGAAAAAAAGGGATTAAAAGAATAGAAAATTGTTTTTCAGGAAGTAGATTCTTATCCTTTGAACAAATGAGAGATAAGTACAATATAACTGGAGATACAGCGCTGGCATATTACCAACTGAGATCCTACTTGAAAGATAAATTAGGAAGCAATTTGAGTTTACCAGAGGGAAGTAACCTTGAATATGTGATTACAGATACAATGTTAATCAAAAGATTTATAACAAATATGTATATTAAACTGCAAGAAAAGGAGAATGAGGAAACAAATGGTAAAACTAAACAAAAATGGGAACAAGATTTAAATATAAAGATAAAAAAGGAAACATGGGAGAAATTATGTTCTGGAACGATGAGAAATACAATAAATACGAGGCTGCGTATGATACAATATAATTGGTTACACAGACTATACATTACACCGCAAAAGTTAAATAAATGGGACCCAACAGTATCTGATAGATGTTTTCGATGTAAAAAAGAAAGGGGAACAACAATTCATGCAATCTGGACATGTGAGAGAGTAGAAAAATTTTGGGATGATCTCAATCAGATATTAAATAAAATAACAGAAAACAATATACCAAAGAATCCAGAGATCTTTCTCCTAAGTAACATAAAAAATAAAGAATTTGGAATTGACTTGGAAGATGCACAAAAAAGATTTGTTAAGATAGCCCTAGCCGTAGCAAAAAAATGTATTATGTCAACCTGGAAATTGGAAGATAATTTGAAAATACAACAATGGTATATAGAAATGAATAAATGTATTCCATTAGAAAAAATAACATATAGTTTAAGAAATAATATTGAAATATTCGAACAAGTATGGGAGCCTTACATTAAATACAATAGCGAAAACCTACCGGGGACAAACATTACCTAAGTTGATGGAAGGAGAAGGAAAGAAAAGAATGGACTCAGTAGAATTTCTGGTGTATTTTTGTTGAATGACAACATTGTCTGACTGGCTTAATGCAACCTAGATTGTATACCTAAAATGGATGAGGTGGGGGGGGGGGTGGAGGGTGGCTTGGGAGGAGGGGGTGGGGGAGAAAAAGTCACTGTATATGTGTGAAAAAGAAAAAGTGTATATCATGGCTAACGTGATTTATGGTGTGAAAAATAAAAAATTTAAAAAAAAAACTTGTTAAAAAAAAAGAAAGGTACATTCTTGGTGGCTTTCGTAATGTGGTTCTGGAGGTAGTTAAAAGCAATTTGGGCTTCAGCCGAGAGGGGGAAATTAATGTCTTTTAAGAGAGGGTGAACTTTATCAGCATATTGAGGGATTCACTGGATGTAATATGAGGAAAAACTTCAGGCATCTCCTCAAAGCCTGGGACCGGGGAGCTCTAACAGGGGGCACATCCTATCGAGATCGGGGCCAATGAAGCCATTCTCCGTCACATAGCCAAGGATAGCCAGATATTTAATCCTGAACTCACACTTGTCAGAGTTATAAGTGAAGTTCAGGGCTTTCGCCGCGTGGATAAAACTCGAAGTTGGCGTCATGGTCTTCCAAGATGTGGCCACAGATGGTGACATTATCGAGGTAGGGGAAGGTAGCCTTTAACCCATACACATCCACCATTCTGTTCATCTGCCTCTGGAAGGTAGAAACCCTGTTAGTGATATAGAAAGGGACCCTCTAGAACTGATAGAGCCGACCGTTAGCCTCAAATGCCGTATATGTATGGTTCTCAGAATGGATTGGCAGCTGGTGATAAGCAGCTTTCAGGTCGATGGTCAAATAGACCTGATACTGCACAATAAAATTCACCATGTCCAAAATTCAAGGGAGGGGGTATGCATCCAAGAGTGTGTACAGATTAAAAATTTGGTTAATAGTCAATTACTAGCCTGGACTTGCTTTCCCCTTTTACCACCACCACTTGCACTCTCCATGGGCTGGTGCTAGGTTCGATGATTTTCTCGTTGAGTCTCAACCTTTATAAACTCCTGGTCTGCAGTGCTGTTCCGCCTGCTCCTTGTGGCAATTGGCTTGAATCCAGGGACAGATTGGGAAGAGAGGTAGGGGGGGTCAATATTGGGTGTGGAGAGGCTGCATGTGGGTTCTGATTTTAATGGCCCTCCATTCCGAGCCATTATGGGAGGGAGGGGACCAGAATACACCAAGGTCACGCTTTTAAGGTGACACAAGAAGTCCAGACCCAACAACACCAGAGCACACAATTCATCAAGCACATACAACCGAAGTTTACAAAATTCCCCTCCTTCAAAAGACAAATGTGCAGTACAATGTTCTTGGATACGAGGTGAGTGTGAATGAGATGCTAGAAATGTATGGTAATTGGAAGGATACCGTTTAAGTTTGTATTCCCGAACAGTCTGAGTGTCTTTGAAACTTTCTGTAGAGCCAGTGCCAATTAAGCATTGAGTTGAGTGTCCGTTTACCTTGGCAGTCACTATAGATTTGCTGAGTTGATGTGGTCTGACTTGGTCCAGAACCATTGATGTTAGGACCCTGGAGATTCCGTACTCCTCCTCTCTCGAGTGGCCCCCTCCATCCTGATGCGATGGCAGGCAGTGATGTCAACCTCGTGGTACGGAAAGATGGTCGCCTTTCTTCCTCTCACGATGATGGTGCTAAATTCGAATCGCGGCAAGATAGCCACCGAGACATTTCACGCCATTTTATAACTGCCACCTTCCTTCACTGAGTAGCACAGCAGGTCGGCTCTGGCGAGCTCGGGGTCGAGAGAGATTGTTTGGAGCTGGAGTTGGAGCCAGGATCGGTGCAGTCTGTGAATTTCCCAGGGAATCCCTTCTCATGGCAGACCCGCACCCAGTGTCCCCTCAACACAGCTAGAGCAGACAGAGTCCTTAGTTGGGCACCGAGAGCAAAGATGCTGGCTTCTATCACAGAAGATGGATTCCCTAGCGTGGGTGCGCTCCCTAGCATAGCAGGCAGCTGCTGTCAGGGCAGGGGCAGGGGGGCCTGGGAAGGGTTGCTGGGGAAGAGCTTTGTCGTTGGCTTCGAGGTCGTCGGTCTCGAGCTGGGCCTGTTCAAGGGACTTGGCCAGTTCAACATGGCTGGCCAATTCTTTCTTACCCGACTCAATAGTCACTGCCTCACGTATCTCATGTGGACCCCTGCGACTAGGGTGTCCCGGATCTGCTCTTCCTTATCAACATGGCCAGTAGCCATTTCATACTGGAATTTCTTAGCAAGAGTCCACAGGTCAAACAGATAGTCACCGATGGTCTCCCCAGGCTGTTGCCGGTGCAGAGCAAGTTGATGGTTCACTAGGACCTCATTTTGAGACCAGGTACTGAGCCTTCGAAGCCTCAATGGCAGCCTCTAAGATTGCACAGTCCCAAATGAGTGCATACCCCTTAGTCCTTACCCTGGAAATGAGGGCTGACCTCTTGAGTTCATCAGTGTTTAACACGTTCATGGTCGCATTCAGGGAGGCCTGGAAGCAGTCCAGCCAGTAAACAAACTCCTCAGTACATTTGGGGACAGAGGGTCGATCAGGTGCAGACTTGGCTTGAGCAGCACTCCATCTGCTTGTTAATAAGCTAATAAAATTGTAGCTCTCACGACTAGAGGGAGAACACATGCTTTTATTAGCTGATAACTAAGGGTAGTGTCTTATATACGAGTAGATGGGGGCGGAACCTGGGAAGGAGCCAGCCATCAGCACAACCCATCAGTCTCAGTTCACTGCACACATCTACTGTGTCCAGGCCTTTCCCCATTCAAAATGCCTCCATGAGGTACCCCCCTCATCCTTCTGTAGTCGAACGATTACAGTCCAAGAGCCAACAAATGTTTCTCATATGCCAACCCTTTCATTCCTGGTATCATTCTAGTAAATCTTCTCTGAACCCTCTCCAACTCCAGCACATCCTTTCTCAAATACGCCACCCAAAACCATACACAATCCTCCGTGAAGTCTTAGCAGCACCCTATAGAGTCTCCACATCACATCCCTGGACTTGTTTGCTATCCCTCTAGATATCAACGCTGACATTGCATTCACCTTCTTCACTGCTGACTCAGCCTGGAGGTGAACTTTCTGGGTATCTTGCACAAGGAATTGCAAGTCCCTTTGCACCTTGGAATTTTGAATTTTATCCCTGTCTAAATAATAAACTGCCCGTCCATTTCTTGTCCTACCGACCAATATCACACTAGATTCCACCTTCTCTATACATCTGAATCCTTCCCACAGCCCACACTGCCACCTAGCTTTGTGTTATCAGCAGCCTTGGAAAGTGTGCTGACAGTCTACATCACTTCTGTCATTTGTGACCCGAATTAGAATTTTTTTGGCCATGTTCATGTGCCACAAAATTCATCGTTTGGCTGCAGCATTTCAGGTGCTGAATCTCTGTAAATTACATGTAAAAACAAATACATTCGTGCAAAAGAAAAGTGAGGTGGTGTCTGGGGTTCATTGTCCGTTCAGAAATGCGATGGGAAGAAGCTGTTCTTGTGTCGCTGGGTGCTCATCTTCAGGCTCCTTCCCGATAGTAGCAGAGTGAAGAGGGCGTGGCCTGGGTGGGAAGGGCTCCCGAGGGATCATGGTTGGTGCCGGGGGGGCATTCGCAGGCATTGACACCCCCCCCCCCACTCGCAGCACTAGTCTCCATGCAATATAAGCAGCGCATTTGTGTGCCTCGTCGGAGGGAGGGGGGAAATGTGATGTCGGCAGCACACTGAGGAGGTTCATGATAGGCAGACAGCAGCAGCACCCCCTGCATGAGTTTTCGAATGTCAGATTGTGCCTCCCCCACAGTTACGCTAATCTCCCCCCCCTCGCTAAGACTTGTTCTGATGCTATTACTGTGGAGGATAGAGGTTGCTTTCCTGAGACACTGCCTCTAGTAGATGGCCTCAGTGGAGTGAAGACCGATGCCCTTGGTGGCGCTGGGAAACATCACGGGAAACAAACGATGAAGCCAACCAAATTTCAAATCCAATTTGTGTTGATGGCTTTGGCAGTGGCCAGGAAGTGCATAGCGATTACCTGGAAGTTGGACTCTCATCCAGGCATTGTGCGCTAGAATGCCAAAATGCAGAGCTGTGTTCCCTTGGAGAAAATTACCGACAACTTAAGGGGGAAATACGACACATTCCTTAAATTTGGCCTTGGAGATAGGGCAAGGTTCCGGATGGCGGTGGTGAACTCGGATATATAGGATAGGTGGCATTGTTGGCGCACCGACCAGATGTCCTTGGCCATAGCGAGGGCGTGGGTTAGGGGTTTGTGGTCTGTGAACACAGTGAATGGCCTGCCTTCCAGGATATACCGGAAGTGCCTGATCGCCAGGTAGAATGCCAGGAGCTCCCTGTCGAACGCGCTGTATTTGAATTTGGATGGGGGTGCAGGTGACGGCTGGAAAAGGCCAGCGGCCTCCACTGACCTTTGACCAATTACTCCAGGATGCCACTGGAGAGTGCTGTGGGTACGTCAAATCTGGGATGGACCAGCAAGGTGACATTGGCCAGGGCGTTCTTGGTCGCAGTGAAAGCAGCATCGGCCTCTTCCGTCCACACTAGGATCTTGTCCCTGGCCGTTATCATGGCGAGCAACGGTCTCATGATGCAAGCCATCCCCGGGATGAAGCGGTTGTAGAAATTGACCATCTCAGTGAATTTCTGGAGGCCTTTGAGGGTGTTGGGGTGGGCGAACTTGTCTGCTGATGGTTCTGTGCCATTCGCGGTGAAGGTGTGGCCCAAGAACTGCATGAGGTAGTTCCTAAACTGGCATTTCGCTATGTTTACTGTGAGCCTGAATTCTGACAAGCGAGCGAAAAGTGGGCCTTGTGTTCCTCGTGGTCCTTGCTGGCAAAGAGTATGCCGTCTAGTAGATGAACACAAAGTCCAAGTCCCTGCCCACTGCATCCATCAAGCGCTGGAAGGTATACGCCGCGTTTTTGAGACCAAAAGGCATGTGGAGGAATTCAAAGTCTGAAAGGGGTGAGAATGGCCGTCTTGCCAATGTCGTCTAGGTGGACTGGGATTTGGTGATAGCCGCGTACCAAGTCGGCCTTGGAGAACATCTTCGTACCGTGAAGGTTGGCTGCGAAGTCCTGTATGTGGGGAATTGGGTAGCGGTTGGGTGTGGTGGCGTCATTAGGGTGGCAGTAGGCCCCACAAGGCTGCCAACTGCTCGAGGATTTGGGGACCGTGTGTCGTGGGGATGCCCACAGGCTGTTGGACCTGTGGACTATACCCAACTCCTGCAATCGGGAAAATTCCTCTTTGATTTGGGGACAGCCTCCTGGTTTTGGCATGGAGTGGGGGTCTCTGGGTCGGTATGTGGTGTAGCACGCCGTGTTGTGGCATGGTGGAAGTGAACTGCGGTCAAAAGATTGCTGGGTATTCGTTCAGGATGCGCCCATACCTATCTTTAGGGATGCTCACTGTGGCCATGCTCAGGCCGCGGGCGGCCTTATCCTTGAGTCGGACGGTTCGGACATGCACCAGGCGTCTGGCTTTGATGTTTACCAACAAGCTATGCGCCTGGAGGAAGTCGGTGCTGAGGATCGCTGTGCCCACCGCAGCTAGCGTGAACTTCCATCCAAACTTCTCACTGCCGAGCTGAATCTGCACGTTACGCATGTAAACATTCTGATGATGGAGTTATTCACCGCTCAGAGCATGGGGCCTTGCGGCTGCGTTCGTGTATCCAATGCTATTGGTGGGATGAAACTAATTTCGCCGCCCGTGTCAACCAGGAACCATCAGCCACTTCTTCTGTCCATGACGCGGATGTGCTGTTGATATGGCCAGTCATTGCAACCATTAACGGCGGCTGGCCTAGCTGTTTTCCGGGAACGAGCAGGATTGCCTGCATTTCCGTGCCTGTGCCCCCCACCCCCCCAACGCTGGTGATAGAAGCACCAGGTGGTGTTCGGTGCCTCTGCTGGCTTGCTGGGGTGCAGCTGTGTCCAGCTGGGGTTGGGGCGCGCTGCCTGACTCATGGCTGATTCATTCTCACACTTCATGCGCTACAGGTCATCCACTTGGGCTGCGCCCTTGCGTGCATCTGAGAAGTCCTCGTCTGCTAGTGGCATCTGTTCCAGGAAGGCCTGCTCGAACATGAGGCACAGCCTGTGGCCCTCTGCCAGCGCGAGCATTTCATCCGTGAGGGCGGATAGCGTCCTGTCTCCCAGGCCATCCAGGTGCATGAGCTTTGTGGCGCACTGGCGTCTGGACAGGCCGAAGGTGCTGAGGAGGAGCTCTGGGTATTTACCTTTCTTCGGGGGGATTGTGAATCAGGTCGTCCACTCTGGTGGCGTCAGTCTCCTGGTCGAGGGCGCTGATGATGTGGTAGAACATCATCGAGTTGGAGGTGATCTGCCAGAGGTAAAACTGTGCTTCTGCTTGCCCGAACCATGAGCGTGGGCGAAGCGTTCAGAAAGGCGGCAGTCTTGTGGCCACTGCATTATCTGCTGCAGTGTCCATGGTGGAGAGTCCAGAATCGTCTGGGCTCGTCGGGGTCACCAATTGTAGTGGTAGCTACAAAGGGGAAATGCAAACACAAACCACGAGCTGGAGTCAGTTTACTTTCCAACTGATTTAATTCAAAATCCTGCACTGTGCCTTAAGAGGCAGCCATCAAGTCCCACCCCCCCCATCGGCTGTGACGCGATGACACAGCCGAGGGTGCATGCGCAATCCCCCTGGCTATGAGAGAGCCCGAACATGGCAGCACCATCTTGACGTGGCTGCTCTGCTGCTGCAGCCGTCACACATGGAGCCAGTTCGCCTGCATCACGATGTGCGCCGCCACCCTACTTAAAGCTACATCTACAAAATTTGATTTATTGGATTAAGAAGATAGTAATTTGGAATATCGTCCCCACATTTCTTTGAAGATGACACGTTTTGAAATTGGGAAATACTAAAGCCTGGAAAGCATTATCTATACTAACTTTTGGCATGAAAAATACCCCTGCAACATTCCAAAGGATGATTAATTCGGTTATCCAAGGGTTGACAAATACAGATGTTTATATTGATGACTTGGTCACAAAAAGTGAGACGTGGAAAGAACATCTAAGGGAACTGGACAAATTGTTTGCAAGATTTTAACTGTCAATTTAGCCACAAGTGAGTTTGGCCAGGCTACTGTGACATACTTAGGACATGTAGTTAGTCATGACAAAGTTGCACCTATTTGGGTGAGAGTGCATGCAATTTCTGAGTTTCCTATTCCCAATGGCAAGAAAGCAGTGAGGTTTTTAGGAATGGCAGGATATTATAAGAAATTTTGCTGAAGTTGCTCTTCCTTTAACCAATCATTTGAAGAAAGGGGAGAAATTTGTGTGCACATAATTTTGTCAGAGAGCTTTAGAAAATTTAAAGGAGATGCTATGCCATTACCCTGTGTTAAAATCTCCTGATTTTGACAGACCATTTTCTTTAGCAGTGGATGCCAATGAGGGGGCAGCAGGTGCAGTTTTGTTACAAAAACATGATGAAATTGACCATCCAGTTGCCTACATTTTGAAAAAAAATTAATGTTCGTCAAAGGACCTATTCCACTATTGAGAAGGAACTGTTGTCTATAATACTGGCTCTGCAGAATTTTGATCTCTATCTGGGTACCACTCATGAACCAGTTCTGATATTTACTGACCACAATCCTCTGGTGTTTTTGAATAAAATGAAAAATAAAAACAGAAGATTGTTAAACTGGAATTTAATATTACAAGAATATAATCTGCAAATTAATCATATCAGAGGTACCCACCTAGCTTGTTTGTCTAGGTGTTAAAAATGAACATTTAAAATATAAACTCTCAGGATTGGGATACATTGTAATAATATATATTGTTATCACTGTTAGTGATTGCAAAGTAATTTGCAGGGGAGAGTTTTATGGGATTTGTTAGAATGGTAATGGGTAAAATATGACTTTGAAAGAGATAGATTGTGAGGGTTTAGTGTAGGTTACCCATCACAAACAGAGTGGCACTTCACAAAAGACATCTCATTTAAAATGCAAGAGCTTTGCTGAAGCTGGATGTTGAGGCTCCAATTGACTTTGCAGAAGCAATGAAGAATGCTGATCTATTGTGCATGGGCAATAAAGTCCAGGCTCTGAGATACTGATTAAATCTTTCAAAGATTGGGTTTGGAGCCCTGGAAGAGGTCATGTGGGTTTTACAAATAGAGAGAGAATAAACAGGTGATTTCTCTTTTGGAGAGAGAGAGAGAGAGAGAGAGATGAGTTCTACAGCAGCAGTTGAGGCTGCAAAATGGCAAGCTGGCACACTTGTTGAAAACCCCATTTTGAAGACAGGTTGTGAGTTCTGAGTTCAGCCTGTTGAAAACCCTTGTAGTCCTAACAAGAGGAAATGGCTGGCTAGGGTGTTTCTCCTGAAATAAGGGAAACAAGAGGACCTTTGTGGTGACCTGGAAGAGGAGGTTATCATTTGGAAAACCCATGATGGGGCAAGTTTCTTCGGCAAGACACTGAAGTGACTGATTGCAAGAAATCAGTGTGTGTGTGTGTATGTGTGTGTGTGTGTGTGTGTGTGTATGTGTGTGTGTGTGTGTGTGTGTCCAACGAGCAACAAATATCTCTTTGAAACCAACAAGAACCTTCCTGAGCAGTAACCATTTAGCTTTAAGCACCAGAGCCTGGTGGAAGTTATAAATATTGAATTTTGTGCACAGTATGAGAATTGCCTGATAACGGTGAACTTGGAGAAGTGACAAGTGAATGATTGGACAGTGAAACAGAGAAATTTCCTGAACATGCACATGCGCTTAGAATTAGAAGGGGGTTAAGTTAATAGTAAGAAGTTAAAGAGTGATCCTGTTATTATGTTTAAAGAAATTAAGAGTAACTTTTGTTTAAGTAATCATGGTCTTGGTGAATTTCTATTGCTGTTGAGTTTTGGAGTCCTCTGGGCTAACACGATGACGCTTCAAATCACGTGGTTTTGTCTGCACGCACTACAACCACGCAATGGTGTTTTTGATGCTGCTGGTATTTTTATAGTTGCTGCTTTTGTCAAATTTCCGTGTGTTTTAGCTACAATATTGTGGTGATTGGTATTTGTGAACCTCTATCAATATCTTTTTTGAGAATGAAGTAGTAATTAAACGACTTAATTTCAATTTCTATTGATTTCATACCAAATTTTCACTTTAACCCCGTGAAACTATGTAATTGTAAATACATTTAAGCTGTGTGTATGATATTGTAAATTTTAATTTTGCTATTTATTTATTTCACTACTATTGCCATTACATTCAGTGATATTTGGGAATCACGTAATGTTAGTACAAAAAAAAAACATTACTAAGGATTCTGTCCAGTCTGGTGCGGGAGGTGGTGGGTGAGACCATGAGTTACCACACTGGGTGCCAGCACAAATGCGGAGGCTGGTGGGGCGACAGGTGAGGACAAGGCAAATCCTTCCTGGCCCTGTGCAGGGGAAGAGATGCGGGTTGGGGCTAAGTCGATGGGAGCCGCGTTCCGGTGGCCAGAATACCCCAACGTAAAGCCGCCTAAAATACTCGAATGTGGCTGTTGGGAGGCCACCTGAGAGCGGAGAACCCTGACCCGTGGAGTACTTACCCAACCCTCCTTAGGCCAGTGTATCTTCCGCTTCCGGGCGCTACACCTGGGCACCTGACAGCGGGTGGGACTACACCCACAGTCGACAGGAGCCGGCGTTTGCTCCTTGACGCTTCTCCCCATTGCGGTCCTTTCAAGGTGGCTTCACCGCTGCCACACACCTGCAGCCAGCTCCGGAACCGCATTCTCCCGGCTATTCCACCTGAAACCGTCTAGGTTATGGGAAGGAAGGTCGGATTGGTGCATGCACATTGTAGGATGTGTAGGACAATCTCTCTCAGTTTCATTAGGGGGGCAGGTGCGGATCCGGAGTGAGTGGAAAACACAAGGGTGTTAATAGCCCAGTCACTGGTGTGAACAGTGACCAGAGGGGAATGTGCAGGCTCAGTGGGCAGTTTCGGACCAGCTCTTTGCTCATGATGTCCTTATTTGTAGTAAATGCTGTGGGGTGGGAAGTTCTGTGGACGTCTGCATTGTTTACTGCGTGTGACACGCTGGGAATCAGCGCAACCTTCAATCCCCAAAGTCCGGCGGCGTGCCCGCCAGCAACACGCGCATGCGCCCACCGCCAAACGCATGCTCAGTCTCCGTCCCCGCTCCAGTCCCCCACCTTCCAAAGCCTCGCTCAATGCGCGCATGCTCCGATCGACTGCGCCAAGGCTTCCTTTCTCTGCGCCCTTCCCCCTCCCCACCGACCTCATCTCGCAGCCCGTTCCGCCTTCGTGCGCCTGCTCTGACTGGCGCGCATGCTCATATCCCTCACTCCCCCACCAGGCTAGGCATCACGTGGTGCGGGGAACAGGCTATTAGAGGGTCGAGCATCCATTTTGAGTGAGAGACTCTTCTGGAAGGTAGGCAAGGAGAGCGCGGCGGGCGCCTCGGTGGTCGGCCCGGGCACACCCCACCTCCCTCCTCCACATGCAGCAGCTCCCCTTGGGCCGCCCGGGCGGAGCTGTAGTAGGAGCGGCCACGTGCCGTGGCCGTGGGTGGCGGCGTGTTTTCCCGCCGCCTCGGGCCGCCCCACCCGGCGTTTGGGCGCCGAGCCTGGCGCCTTCCGGTGGATGGGCTCCTCCCGGCCCCGGGCTAGGCCCCCTCCTCCCCGCTGGGGTACTCCCCCCGGTTGTGCATTCTGGGGCGGGGCGGGGGGGGGAGAGAGAGAGAGAAACAGACGGGTAGCCCTTTCCTGAGGCTGCGTCCGAACAAAGGGAGGAAGCGGCGTGGGTCAGGCCCGCCATGTGCGCTCACTGAGCGGGGAGAGAAGGCCCGGCCCAGCCGGGTGGGGCGGCCTGGCTCATCGGCCCGGGGTATAGGCCCTGCCGGGTGGGCTCCATGGAGAGGAAGGGAGGTGGGGGGGGGTTGGGAAAAGCCTAGCTCTTCGGCCCGGGGTGCAGGCCCCGCCGTCTCTTTGTTAGCCCGCGGGGCCGGTTAAGGGGAGGGGAGCGTGGGGCCGCCGCTGACTGTACCCTCTCTCCGGCAGGTGTGAGCGATGGGAGACCAAGGAGAACCCGAAGTTCAGTTCAAGGTAAGAAGTGGGGGGGGGGGGGGGGGGGGGGGATGTCCCGGGCCCAGACAGCGGGCTCTCTCCCGCACCCCTCGTTGCTAATCTGGATGGAATCCGGGTTTATCCTGAACCCCTGTTCTCCGCAAGTCAAACGTCCGCCTTTGCACAAACTCAGAAAATGTAAAGGATACAAGTAGATACTTGTATCCTGGGATGCTGTTGGACTGAAGCTTTAGGTATTTTTAAAGGTGCATGCCCACTCTTTAAAGCCGGGTTGATTGATGTTTGCATGCTTTTCTTTAATCTTCATATTGTGAGGAATTAGCAGTTCTTTTGCGTTTCACTTTTGTCTTGTGTTGATGAATGTTTTGGAAGAAGTTACCCAGGGAGTGCGAGTTGAGGGACTGCTTCCCACCATGGACTTTTAAGCTTAAATTTAGACATTGCAGTATAGTAACAGGCCCTGCTGGCTCATGCAGCCCAATTAACATTTTTGAGAATGAGGAGGCTGGACCACTTGGGTCGTGGGACAGTGTACAAACTCCTTGCAGAGCTAGTGTTTGAGCCTGGGTTGCTGGTGTAGTAATAGAACCAGCTGCATTCATAGTTGGCCAATGGTGTGTTTAGTGATTGTCATTATTGTCTTCTCAAGTCTGACTTGCTCCCATCCATCTAAAATTGCAAGATTGTGTGTCGATTAACTGCCCAAATGGAATAAATCAGTGTTTGATGTGAATTCAGTGAAATGGAGGCAAAATGAGAAGTAATGAAGTTGAATGAATGTTTTGTATTGATCTTGTTGCATTTCCTTTGAATATGAATGTACTTGACTCCAGATAAAAGTAATGTTGAGGCCCAATTTACTTTTGGGGTGTGCCAATTATGTTAATCAAGATGGTGGAAGCTTTTCTCGATGGAAATTCTTACTATTAAATCTGTCACTAAAAATGATGATTGGATCTTTTTTCTAGCTTGTTCTCGTTGGAGATGGTGGCACTGGCAAAACAACTTTTGTGAAGCGCCATTTGACTGGTGAATTTGAGAAGAAGTATGTAGGTATGTTGAGTTACAGCACGGGCATCAATTCTTGACAAAGCCTGCCAAGCTTTTAATCACCATCAGACTCCACAACAAACTTGATGAGGATTCTTGTACTTTATTGATTTTTCTCTATTGCACAGTGTTTGTGTACATTGTCATTTTTTGCACTGCCAATAAGTGATGATTCTACTTTGATTACGGGAAAAAAATCTTAGGGTTGTGTATGTGATGTCATATATGTACTCTTGACAATAAATTAGAACTCTGGCAAACTTAAGCATATAAATTTTAGCCTCACCATTTTGAGTGTTTTTCCTGTAATGTTCAATCTAACCCTGCCCCTGTTACTGCTTTGCTTGAGAGCATTTTGTATCTGCTTGCTGCAATTTCTAATGTTTGACAATATCTGGTACAGTGAAAAGCGTTCTTCTATAAGTATTCTTAACATGTCCACCCCAACATTCCTTCAACTGCCTCACAAATCCTGTCCTTTTTGGCTGGCCATGGTAGAAATGGGAAGTTGCTCATTCAGTCTTGCCAATGTTCTTCAATAATAAATTGATAACAATAGAACAGCTCCAGTTTAACTCTTTTTAACTGGTCTGTGCTTGACTCCATTATAATAGGTTTAAAGCTTTCATCAATAGTGTGCCCAAAATCAGCTGCTAATCACTTGCCCTGCTTTACTAGGGTTAAATTATCCCAATTGCTGGAGAATTGTGCACCCAGAAAGCCATTTTAGCAGCTTTTTCAGTTTGTGGCCCTTCAAAGACATACAAGTATATTGATAATCTTTTGTTGTTTTGCCTTTTGTGCAAAATAAATCACTTTCTGGATTGCAGATTTCATGTGCATTGTCACCATACCAGCTGACACCATCAAGGAGATGGCTATTATTCTTGCTCTTTACTGCATTTAATTTTCTCATCTGCCAACTGGGAAGTGGGGTCTCAGACTGCAGATGCTGGAATCTGGAGCATAAAACATACTTGGAGACCACAGGGTTCCCCCAATGGTTCTTTGTGTGACAGTTAGGAAATGTGTGAAAGCCCAGGTGTACATTTCAGCCACCCTTTGTCAAGGACTGGGGTCCTTTGAGTTGAATTTTGAATTCTTTGTGAATGCTGGGGTAATTTGATTTTTATTTTCTCCCTTTGCAGCAACCTTGGGTGTTGAGGTTCACCCATTAATATTCCATACTAACAGAGGTGCCATCAAATTTAATGTGTGGGATACTGCTGGTCAAGAGAAATTTGGTGGACTCCGTGATGGTTATTATATTCAAGGTAAGAGTTGAAATGCTGCAAGTCACTGCATTGATATTTTTGACAGTCTTAGATTCTTACTTCCTATTTCTTTAACAGCTCAATGTGCCATTATCATGTTTGATGTAACTTCACGGGTGACATACAAGAATGTGCCTAACTGGCATAGAGACTTGGTGCGAGTGTGTGAAAACATACCCATTGTGTTGTGTGGCAACAAAGTTGACATTAAAGACAGAAAGGTGAAGGCAAAAGCTATTGTCTTCCACAGGAAGAAAAATCTTCAGGTATGGCATTTGTAAATATTTTTTGCACCTGCCAACATTGGCAGATGTTGGTTTGGCAAGTTCAGTCAACATTTCACCAGCCTCGACGTTTTTTAAATCCACCTCTATGTCTTATCAGTGGCCTCCCTTTCTGCCGACTTTGGCTGCTATGTTTATTGCAGTATAGTAGCGGTGGTGCATCCCAATGCACTCCCCTCAGTTGCAAAGTGTCTCCGGCGTTGCCATGCTGTTTATGCCAGTGGCACTCCCTTGTGTTCTAACCACATCGTGAAAACCATGTGGAGAAATGATTGGGAAAGACTAATTGCTTTTAAGGTTACCTAAAGAAATGGCTACGAATATAGAAGTAACTTTCTGGGGAGAATAATATTTTGTGAAAATAGCTTTGCTTAGCCACTGCATGTACTAAAATAATTTTACAATTCTGTTCCAAATAATGAAATAACAAAAATGATGTCCCATGAAAACTAGCTCTGCATTGCATGAATAATTTATCTCAAAGCATGTGAATTTTCTGTTTCCAATTGCATGTTGGGCAAGGGCACTGGTTTGAGCATGAGTCAAGCAAGTACTGCCTGATGATCTGAAAGGGGCTTGGAGTCTGGGTACAGATAGGAGTATCTGATGTACTGAGCTCACTGTTAAAAAAATTTTTTTTTTAAATTTAAAAATTGATTTTTTTTTTTAAATGGCTTGAATGGTAATTTTGTGTATATTTTCTAAAATTTTCCAAATGGGGGCACTGCTCCAAACATCCCACCCCCTTGACCCCTGCTGTACACCTCATGCAAGCGCTTGGCTCTTTTCCTCTGACCTTGCTTACATGCCTGTAATTGGGACTTTATTCAGAAAGTGTTTGCCTGTATGGTGACTCGTGCTTCGTTTCTTGCAGTACTATGATATTTCTGCTAAAAGCAACTACAACTTTGAGAAGCCTTTTCTGTGGCTTGCCAGGAAACTCATTGGTGATCCCAATTTGGAGTTTGTTGCTATGCCAGCTTTGGCACCACCAGAGGTTCAGATGGATCCTGATTTAGCAGCAAAATATGAGCAGGAGCTCAAGGTACAGTATTTGTATTAATAGGTTCATCTGTCATGAACTGGACCTTGAATAATTTGAATTTTCAAGAATGAAGCATTTGAGTGTGGCTTGTCTGTTAAATAGCACTTTCTGGTATATTAGTGGGTGAATTGAGTTAAGGATGCCAAATATTTTTGGTGCTTATATCAAATTGCCATAAAGACACCTTTTGGCAGTGCAGAATTTAAATTGGTGCAAATGTCAATCGCAGATTTGCTGTTTTGAAAATACTGGTCTTTTAAATTTGTGCAATTGCCAGCAAGATGGTTGAACACTTGGCTGTGTCAATCTCCAAATGTCTAATTTTGGGTGGTGACATTCTGAAGCACAGGTTGGAACCTCTTTAATCTGGTGACATTTTGACCTGGCCATTGCCATAGAAAATGCCAAAAAACAGAAATGGACCCCTAAAGAACCTTCTCTTTCCCCCCCTCCCACCCCCCATGTAAACATATCAAAGGTAGAACAATGTTTAAAGCAGGAAACAGTTAGTGTAACGACTTTACAGTGCTGGTGATCAGGATGTTAGTACAAACTCCTTAAACACAGTGCGGGACCTGAACCCTCATCACTATTGTAGCAGACCTCTACAATGGCAGCAATCTGGAGCAGGGTTCGAGTCCTGCGATGTTTGTAAGGAGTTTGCACTAATGGTGGCAGATTCAAATGTGCGGGAACATGGGAGCTGCTGAACCACAGCATTGGATAATAGAGGTTCAATCTGTATCTACACCAATTTGATACAATCTATCAGTGCTTCTTGGTGTCTGTAGTAGTCTTTACTGATTAGAGGAAGCATTGGTCACTCCTGCTTAAAATATACTGGGAAAGTAATACTTTCACCAATGTAGTAAACTCCACATTGTTCCAAATTCTGTTAGACCTAGTGTTTTTCCAAACTGTCAGGAAAATATCCTCAAATAGGTTATATTGAAGCAGTCACTTCTTGCATAAATGGTGTGAATTTTGGGGTGGTTAATGCTGGCTTGTAGCATGTACTTTTTTCAGGGCCTTTTGTTCTTGCAGGATTGTGGTATCTAGTGACATGTCTGCTTTTTGTTTTCAATATTCCAGAATGCTCAACAAACTGCATTGCCAGATGAAGATGATGACCTGTGAATTAGTGGTTCAAGTTGAACACAGCAGCCTAGTTTTATAGGCAGCTGTCCTGTGATGCAGTGTTTGCCAGTTAATTAGCTGAACAGAGCTCAAGTGCTTATAATCTTTAGGAAGCTAAAGGAGTTGAAATTGGGAGTGAATGCTGTGCGGTATGACCATATTCTATGTACTTGATACTAAAACTGTTGATGAACCAACATTTGAGTGTATGCATAATTTAATTTATGATACTGGTAAAATCTCAATACATTGTTTCAAGTTGTATGTTAATGTCATTCCTACTTTTCTTAACTTTTTGTTTAGATCATAAAGTTGTGATCTTAATAAAGTTGTATTCCAAATGACTCGATGAATTGTGGCATTAAAGTACGCAGCATTGCTTTCAAGTCATTGTTTTAAATCTGTGTTTAATTCTAGTGATGCTCACAGAAGAACTGACCTTTCCATTAAGGAAATTTGGGGTGGGGGGGTGGGGGGAAGCATGATCTTTATAAAAGGAACAAATACATCACATAGCTGGCTTGGACTCTGCCAGAGTTGGTTTTAAGACCAAGAAAAATTGATCAGCTATTATTCCAAAATGTTCTAATCTTACTGCACTTTTAAAAAGGTTGATACTGAAAATGCACAATCAATCAATGTAGCAATTGGAGGGATTGGAGCCTTGTAATTAGAGGGATGGACTTCCAGGCAGACGGCAGGTGGATTGGTTGGAATGAACTAGAAGAACAATTCAGGTTGCTTGATATCAAACCAAAGGATTTTTGGAACTATTTGAGATTTTTCCATTAAAGATGTGCATGAATGACCAAAAAAACTGCAGATTGGGCACAACAGTGCTGTTGCAGGCTATTTGGCTGATTAAAGAAGCTTGCCGTTTTGAATCATTTTTATTTTTAAACAGCAACAAATACTGTATAAACTATGATATATTTAGTTTGCAAATACTGAACTCCTCAGAACAATTGCCATTCACATATGCATGCAACTTTTGGGGATGGTCAGAAAGGAACAGGAGCCAAAGCTGAACTTTCAGCTCTCTAGCGGTACCTTGGTTTTTACTGTGTGATCAATATAGAACATCTGATGGGAGGACCATACCTTCCTGCATGACAATAGAATGTTCGCTAACATTTTAGTGAAGAAGTGATTAAAAGCAAGGGGCTTGCTGCACGTTAAACAGTGAAAAATCTAAGATCCAGAAACTAAAGACACTGCGGATTGTAATTGGGTGCATAGCCAATATTAAAATACAAATATCAAATACTTAAGAATTGTATGAAACATGCAGATGTACAGTGAAACCCAGTATCTGGGACCTACAAGGATTAGTAGATGCTAGACAAGCAAGCTTTCCAGTTACTTGAGATTCACAATGCCTAATATGGCTGCATTAAGAATAACCAGTTTAAAAGACAAAAATACTGCACTGAACAAACTTCACTTGCAAGAATCTATAAACCTGAAAGCATTTTTCTTTTTCAGCGCATTCTGAAAACCTTTAACTGTCACTGTGGGTTCCTTCCCCCTCCACAGAGCTGCCTGAGAGACTAACAATAATGTAGATAATTACTCCTTTGCCAAGTTTACAGGTAAAGCCTTAACAACATAATATACTAAAAGACTTACTAAGTAGGGATAAGGACATTTTAAGAGAGTCACCTCCAAGGGCTTAAACCAGCTCTTCATCCTGGACACCCCATTGCTGTTTCACACCACTATTCAAACAGCTGCTACAAGCAAAGCTAGATCAAGGCTCCCTGCTGGCTGACTATTGACTCCCATCTTCACCAAAGACTTGTTACTTCAGAACATTTACTTCTAAACTTTTATTTAATTTTTTAATATTTCAGCTTTTTCATTTTTTATTTTTTGTCATTACATTAAAAGTCCTTAAAATCTGACTGGGGGTTGGGTTGGTCTGGATTCTCAGGCAGTACTTTTAAAATTAAAATTTTAGGAGAATAAATTTTGATAATTACCAAAACCTCTTCATATAAAATACAAAGTACAAAAAAAGTGCAATAATTTTTACTTGCATTTCTCTGATTTTGGTGTGGTTGCTCGTTGCTGCTGTACATCTGTGGGATATTGTGCAATAGCTGAGAGTTTTCAAGGTCCAATATCAGGTGGCCTGGAATTCTGGTGTCTGGAAGCTTGGACTTTTACTGTACATTGGACAACATACTGAAATTCTTGAAGCTGAGCAAGTACTTTAAAAAAAAATCAATGTGAAACAAATAGGTGGTTACCATAGTTCAAGAAGAAAGATGGCAGACAGTCCTCTCGGGTTGGAGGAGTCCATGATTAGTATAATGAGGGGCAGTTCAAGGGTCTAATAACTTGAACCTAGAGGAGCTGCACTTTGGGCTTTTGTACCTTCTGCTTCAATGTAGCAGTAGCCCCTTTTAAACTGCAGCCCTCTTGGGACCCCGGTGCGATTACTGTGGAAAAGGTGCTGGACGATCCTGCTCCTGCAATGACATGTGTACTTGAGAAATTCACAATTTAAGTGGCCAGTAAATGGTATCAAATATTTGGGGATAAAGGTAGATATTTCAACGTATAAATTCTGTAAGTTACTATCTTCCCTTGCTTAAGAGAATTAAGGAAGACTCTCCCAATAACTTGTTGGCAGGATCAATTGTATTAAAAACGAATGTTGCCAAGACCCCAATATCTCTTTCAGATGTTACTGATTCCATTACCTCAGAAGTTTCTTAAAGACTTGAACAAAAGCATCAGTAAATTCCTCTGGAAGGGTAAGCCTATCATAGTTTACCATGATAAACTATCATGGGATAATGAGGTGGGAGGTTTGAAGCTCCCAGATTTCAAGAAGCAGAGGAGATGAGATGAGCTGCCTTGGGGGAATAAAACAGCTGCAGAAGGTTGGAGAGTGGATAGCTGAAGATTTTGTATATAAATGTATTTGGGGTGCAAAAGAAGCCTTGCATTTAAAACAATCAATATTTGGAATAATCGGGACTAAAGGGGGTCGAGTGGCAGTGGTCAATGTGGCAGGCACCAAGAGATTTCTTTAAGCAGTCCTTGTACCTCTTTGGTGCACCTCTGTCTCGGTGGCCAGTGGAGAGCTCGCCATATAACACGATCTTGGGAAGGTGATGGTCCTCCATTCTGGAGACGTGACCCACCCAGCGCAGTTGGGTCTTCAGCAGCGTGGATTCGATGCTTGGGGACTCTGCCAGCTTGAGTACTTCGATGTTGGTGATGAAGTCGCTCCAATGAATGTTGAGGATGGAGTGGAAACAGCCCTGATGGAAGCGTTCTAGGAGCCGTAGGTGATGCAGGTAGAGGACCCATGATTCGGAGCTGAACAGGAACGTGGGTATGACAGCGGCTCTGTACACGCTGATCTGTGTGTTTCTTCAGGTGGTTGTTTTTCCAGACTCTTGTGTCGTCTTCCAAAGGCTCTATTTTCCTTGGCTAGTCTGTTGTCTATCTCGTTGTCGATCCTTGCATCCGATGAAATGGTGCAGCCGAGGTAGGTAAACTGGTTGACCGTTTTGAGTTCTGTGTGCCCGATGGAGATGTGGGGGGGCTGGTAGTCATGGTGGGGAGCTGGCTGATGGAGGACCTCCGTTTTCTTCAGGCTGACTTCCAGGCCAAACATTTTGGCAGTTTCCGCAAAACAGGACGTCATGCGCTGAAGAGCAGGCTCTGAATGGGCAACTAAAGCGGCATCGTCTGCAAAGAGTAGTTCATGGACAAGTTGCTCTTGTGTCTTGATGTGAGCTTTCAGGCGCCTCAGATTGAAGAGAGAGCCATCCGTGTGGTATCGAATGTAAACAGCGTCTTCATTGTTGAGGTCTTTCGTGGCTTGTTTCATGTTGAAGAAGATAGAAAAGAGGGTTGGTGCGAGGACGCAGCCTTGCTTCACGCCGTTGTCAATGGAGAAGGGTTCAGAGAGCTCATTGCTGTATCTGACCCGACCTTGTTGGTTTTCGTGCAGTTGGATTACCATGTTGAGGAACTTGGTGGGGCATCTGAGGCGCTCTAGTATTTGCCAAAGCCCTTTCCTGCTCACGGTGTCGAAGGCTTTGGTGAGGTCAACAAAGGTGATGTAGAGTCCTTTGTTTTGTTCTCTGCACTTTTCTTGGAGCTGTCTGAGGGCAAAGACCATGTCAGTAGTTCCTCTGTTTGCGCGAAAGCCACACTGTGATTCTGGGAGGACATTTTCAGCGACACTACATATTAGTCTGTTAAGGAGAATCCTTGCAAAGATTTTGCCTGAAATGGAGAGCAGTGTGATTCCCCTGTAGTTTGAGCAGTCTGATTTCTCGCCTTTGTTTTTGTACAGGGTGATGATGATAACATCACGAAGGTCCTGAGGCAGCTTTCCTTGGTCCCAGCAGAGCATGAAAAACTCATGCAGTTTGGTATGCAGAGATTTGCCGCCAATTTGATCAATTATGGCATAACTAATAATACTATCTTCTGGTATTTTCAATTCAGATCTTTAAGGGACAAATCGGGCCCAATGATGACCTTGCCGCAGTGCAGTGAAGCAGGGACTGGTTTAAAAGAGGACTACAAAGAAATTTATTTCCAAAGTGTATTTCCCACTTCAATTGGGTACCCCAAAACAGGATTTACATAAATCTAGACAAAGATGGGAGACAGATTTGGGTATACTGATTGATGAAAAAAGCTGGGCTGACTTATGTCAGGACAGCATGACCAAAACTATTAACATTCAATATGAATTTTTTGCACTAATTCCGCAAAAAGTACACAAATTAGAAATATCAGATCAATGTTTTAGATGCGCGAAGGAACAGGAACCTTTTTGCACTCAACCATGTTCCAAGGTGAGGCCTTTCAAGGAAATCTTCTGGAACAAATCACTAAGATTCGATTTATACAGATCCCGGAAGATATTGGGAGATCAAGCAGACGCAAGACCTAAAATGAGGCTGTCGAAACACCAATTAAAATTTGTAAAGATCACATTGGCGGTGGCCAGGAAATGTACAGCGGTGAGCTGTAAATTTGATTCCCATCTAGATGTGACTCGTTGGAAAGCAGAAATATGTGCTTGCATTCCCCTGGAGAAAATTACTTATAACCTTAGGAAAAAATAGTGTTTTTCTAAAAATTTGGAGTCCACATCTTCCACACCTAGGTGTAGATTCTTAACGACCCCCCCCCCCCACCACTCCCCCACTGCCCTCAGCCCCTGCATCCAGGAACCACTTGGGATATGTCCAGGTCAGGATATGTATCCCTTGGCAGGAGATCGATGAATCCAATGAAACGTTTTTCTTTTTTCATCTCTTTCTTTTCTTTCTTCAATTCTATTGACTATTCCTCTCCTTTTTTCCCCCAGAAGGGTTAGGGCTTGTTACTTTTTTTCTTGCTGTTTCTGTTCTTACACAAATCAACATCAACTGATAAAATTGTTTCTTTTATGTAACTGATTAATTTCAGGTTTTCATGTCGATTTGAAAATATAAATAAAATCTAAATAAATACAAGACTTTTTTTAAAAAACAACTTTTACTTGGTCCCATTGTAAACATTCTTCACAGACATCCTCTTTGGCAGCTTTAGCATTTTCATAAACTGCAGGAAGTCTTCTACCTTGTTCTTAGCCTTGAAAAATTGTCAATTACCTTCTGCTATTTCGATCCTCAGAGTCGTGGGCTATATCATTGAATATTTCAAGTTTCTGGAATGTAATTGTCTTTACATCGTCAAACTCCTTTGATTAATCAAAGTAAAACTAAAATCTTGAAAAAATAGCACTTTTTCTTTTTTTTTAAAACTTTATTTAAAGATTTTATCACAAGAATAAAGAGAAAAATTACATTTAAAGAAAAGATAAAAAATAAAATAATAAAATTAGAATACAACATTAGTAACCTAACTTAAATCTGACTAACCCCCCCCCCCCCCAATACGGCCACTAAGAAAAAATAAAATCTATATAAAAAAAGACCCACCCTTCCCCCCAAATAAAGAGTGAAGAGTTAGTAAAATTAATAAAATTATATATATTAAAAAAAACACTCACCTACAAGAAAAATAATAATGAAAAAAAAGAATAATCAAATCTAAAATATCATACTTAAAAACATATTTAAGTCAAACTTAATTGCATTTACAACAAATGGAGTCACTTCAGCTTATAAAAAGACATCTTGAATTGAGAAAGATATCTTTTCCATAATTAAACAGGATTTCATCTCTAAACACCACCTATCCAAAGTTAATATATTTCTATCTTTCCAAGTAAGCGCTATACATTTCTTGGCCACCGCTAAGGCTAAATAGATAAAAGAAATCTGATAATCATTTAATCCTAAGTCAATTAATGATTGCATATTCCCTAATAAAAATATATCAGGATCTAATACAACATAGATATTATATAAACTATTAAATATAGATTGAATACCTTTCCAAAACTGTTGCAATCGATCACAAAACCAAACAGTATGTAAAAAAGTATTAGCCGTCTGATCACAGCAAAAACAACAATCTAACTTACTAAGAGCAAATTTTTAAAATTTCTCTGGTGTTAAATATAATTGATGTATAAAATTATAATTAATCATCGCTAATCTAGCATTAATCAATTTCCGAATACTATTTTGACAAATTTCCATCCAGGCTTCTTCAGCTATTGTAGAACCTAAATCTTTTCCCCATTTCAACTTATCTTTATCCCAATCTTTCTTACTTTCATTTTCTTGTAAAATATAATATAAATCAGATATATACCCCTTTTTAGGTATTGAAAGCACATATTCCTCAAAACTAGTTTCAGGCAATAGAATCATATGCCGGCCACATATCTGTTTTACAAATGATCTTAACTGATAATACACAAATACAGAGTTTCCACAAATACCAAATTTCCTTTGTAGTTCCTCAAAAGAACAAAAACATCCTTTGAAAAAACAATCTGATAATTTTTTTATTCCTTTCCTTTCCCATTGTTTTAAAATGATATTGGAGACTGTAAAAGGAACAAGTTGATTATTATATAATGGCAATCGCCCAGACCACTTATTTTTAAGCCCCAATTTATTAAGTTTACTTGTCCATAAATTCATTAAATGTTTCAATATTGGTACATCATAAGTTCGTAATAAATTTTTATTCCATCGAAACAAAAATTCATGTGGAAATTTTTCTAAAATAACTCCATTTCTATCTTTGCCCAACTAGGCGGATCCTCCATATTCATTAGAGCACTAAGAAATTTAAATTGAGCTGCCTCATAATAATATTGAAAATTTGGTAATCTTAAACCTCCAAATTGAAAATCCCACATCAACTTTCTCATTGCTACCCTCAGAAATTTTCCCTTCCATAAGAATTCTCTAACTGCTTTATATAAATCCTTAAAAAAACTTTTAAAAAAAATAAGGAATTGATTGAAATAAATATTGTATCCGAGGAAAAATATTCATTTTTATAGTATTAATCCTCCGTAATAAACCTAAAGGTAAATTCTTCCACCTAATAAAATCTAATTTAATTTTTTTATTAAGGGAAGATAATTAATTGAATATAAATCTTGATATTCTGTATTAACATTAATTCCTAAATATTTAATTTGTTTAGTCCACTTCAAATTTGTAATATTTTTATATCTTGAGTAATCATCTTTACAAATTGACAAAATTTCACTTTTGGCCCAATTTACCTTATAACCCGATAATTGACCATAATTTTCTAAAGATTCTTGAATTGCTGGTAAAGAAATATTAGGATCCACCAAGTATAATAAGACATCATCAGCAAATAAATTAATCTTATATTCCTCATTCAAAACTCTCATACCCTTAACATTTTCATTTTGACATATTAATTGTGCCAAAGGTTCAATAACTATAGCAAATAAAGCAGGTGACAATGGACATCCTTGTCTAGTAGACCTTGTTAAATCAAAAGATTCTGAAATCTGCCCATTGGTAGCAACTCTAGCCTTCAGACTATTATATAAAGCCTTTATCAATCCAATAAACGAGGAACCAAAGCAAAACTTCTCAAGTACTTTAAATAGAAACTTCCATTCCACTCTATCAAAAGCCTTTTCTGCATCTAATTAAACCACTATTGGATAATTCATTTGAGATTTAGATTTGTTTATCAAAGTAATTAAATGCAAAATATTATCAGACGCATATCTATTTTTTATAAATCCTGTTTGGTCTTTATGTATTATTTTAGGTAAATATTGAGCTAATCTATTAGCCATAACTTTAGCTACAATTTTATAATCTACATTTAGCAACGATATTGGTCGATAAGAAGAAACCTGTAAAAGATCTTTATCTTTTTTTGGTATAACTGTAATTATTGCATTAGAACAAGATTCAGGGAGTTGAAAAGTTTTATAGATTTGCTGTATTACATCCTTATAAATAAAAGATATATCAACATAAAAAGTTTTATAAAATTCTATAGAAAACCCATCTTCACCAGGTGCCTTTCCATTTGGCATATCTCTTATCGCCATTTCAATTTCATTTTCTGTGAAAGATTTATCCAACTCTTGTCTATCTTCTTGATTCAGTTGTGGCAAGTTAATATTTTTCGAAAAAGAATCTATTGCATCTTCAGTTACATCTTTACATTCAGAAGTATATAATTTTTTATAAAAATTACAAAATTCCTCATTAATTTCATTTTGTCTAAAAGTAATACCCGATTTCTTTCTAATTGCTGGTATAATCCTAGATAATTGTTCCTTTTTTAACTGCCATGATAAAACTTTATGAGCTTTCTCAACTCATTCATAAAACTTATGTTTAGTTTGATTCATTAAACATTCAAACTGATATGTTTGTAATTCATTGTATTTAAATTTTAAATTAGTTAACTGATTCTTTTGCATTTTGATAGCATTTTTTTGAAATTCTTTTTCAATAACAGTTATCTTTTTCTCTAAATCTTCAATCTCTCTGATTCTCTCTTTCTTTACTTTAGAAGCATAACTAATAATTTGACCTCGTAAAAAAGCTTTCATTGCATCCCATAAAACAAATTGACTAGAAACAGAATTAGTATTATTACTAATAAAAACCTCAATTTGTTTTTTTAAATAACTAATAAACTCTGTTTTTTGTAATAGTATAGTATTAAATCTCCATCTTGGAGTTCTCTGAATATCTTGTGAACTCTGGTATTCTAATAATAGTAATGAATGATCTGAAACCAACCTAGCCTTATAATCCACGGATATAACCTTATCCTGCAAATGTGTTGAAATTAAAAAATAATCAATTCTTGAAAAATAATTATGGCGTGAGGAATAAAAAGAAATATCTTTCTCTGTAGGATTAAATCTCCGCCAAATATCAACTAAATTCAAATCTGTCATCATATTAGTCACTTGCACTGCCATTTTAGATTTATTAATTGTTCTTGGATACTTGTCCAATAAAGGCTCCAATACCACATTTAAATCTCCCCCAATCATCACATTAGAATTTGCTTGTCCAAGTTTTAAAGACATATCCACAACAAAAGCTGTATCCTCAACATTTGGAGCATAAACATCAAGCAAAGTCCAAGCCTCATTAAAAATTGTACAATTCAATTTTAATAATCTTCCACCATTTTTTTCTTAATTCTGTAACTGAAATGGTAGGTTCTTGTGCACCAAAATTGCCACTCCTTTCGCCTTTGAATTAAATGAAGAATAAAAAACTTGTCCAACCCATTCACATTTAAGTTTCAAATGTTCCTTATCTGTTAAATGAGTTTCCTGTAAAAAAGCCACATCAACTTTTAATTTTTTTAAGTAAGCAAGTACTTTCTTATGCTTAATAGGATTATTTAAACCCTGAACATTAAGAGAAGCGAACTTTAACTTAGACATTTCTTACAACGCAAACAAACAAAAAAAAAGAAAAGAAAAAGAAAAAAAAACAAGAAAAGAGGGAAAAAAACCCTCCCCTTATCCCCTCTTAAAACTACAAGAAAAAAAATAAATTAATTTTTCTTTAAAAAGAAATAATAAAAATAACTTCACTCCCAAATCCAAAAATTAGTTAAAAAAAACAGGTAAGAGGTTACAACTACCTCCTCCTGTCTTAACCGCACAATGCAGTAACTCCCACAAAATATTGGGTGTGAGATAACTCACACGTAGCTGACGACTTCTGGAAAATAATGCCCACCCAGCTCCCCCTCCCAACTCCCATTTCACATTAAACCATCATCATTATCTAAAATCTTCTCAGAATTTTTTTTAAAAATCAGCTTTGTCACTCCGACCACCATTGCTTCCATTTCTTCTTGAATTTCGACTCCCATCTTGCATCTCCACTCTCTTTGGAGACCATGGGGGACTACGTCGTTCCTGAAATTGCCTAATTGGTAATGATTGAGCAAAGTCCATAGCTTCCTTAGGGTTATCAAAAAATTTTGGTTGATATCCATCTTGAAAAATCTTCAATACTGCAGGGTATCTAAATGTTGCTTTATATCCTTTTTTCCATAGCACTTCTTTCACAGGATTAAATTCACATCGTTGAGACATAACTTCTTGACTTAAGTCCGGATAAAAAAAACACGATTATTCTGAACCATCAAAGGAGATCTATTTTGTTGCGAATTTCTAATAGCCACACGCAAAATTGTCTCTCTATCATAATAGTTTAAACAACGAACCAGAACAGGTCTTGGATTCTGTCCTGGAAAAGGCTTTCTTCTCAAAGCTCTATGAACACGTTCCAATATTAAGCCCTTCGGGAACTTATCTTGTCCTAAAACTTGTGGAATCCATTCGGTAAAAAATTTTCTTAGATCTGGTCCTTCTATATCTTCTGGCAAACCAACAATTTTTACGTTCCGCCTAGACTGATTCTCCAAATAGTCAACCTTTTTCGCTAAATTTTTATTCTGGATTTGTAAAGCTTCAATTGTTTTATTTACGTCTTGTAATTGATCTTGTACCTCGACTATACCTTGGTCACAAACATCAAGTCTTTCATTCGTTTCAAGCTTAAAAGCTCCATAATCAACCATCTGTTGAGTATTAATATCCACCAAGGTGTTAAGCTTAGTGTTAACTTGAACTAAAGATTTACCTATCTCTTTTATTGAAGAAGATAACTTAAATTCAAGATTCTTAATAAGCATATCAACTGGAATAGATTCAGGTACAATAGCTTAACCCATATTATATCAAGAGCCTTCATTACATCAAAATCTATTGAAGCCTTCATAACTGGTGATGCATTTCGCAGCGCCACCGCTACATCAATCGGTGGACGTTTCTTTAAAGTCGGGTCTTCAGCTGGCGGCGTCCCAGCTGTTCCAACTATCAAAGGTTCAGTGACAGCGCTCATAGCGGGCATTGATTGAAGTACACGCGCCTGGCTAGCCCTTGTTCCAAAGGCTGCCGGGTGCCATCTTTAAAGAGCCCTACCGGTAAAGAGCGGAGCTCCGTTGCCAAGTCTTGCACTTCTTCTCCTGGATCCATTCCATGCTGAGTCCTGGCTTCTTGTAAACAGGTAGGCTCAGATAACTTCGGGAAATACAGTTTCTTAACGATCTGTTGCCATTTTTTTAAACTTTTTTTTAACAATTGTACCATTAGGAGCTAATTCAAAACCTCTAACTATTTATAAACTTTTTAAAAAGTTTTAACGGGCACTTATAGACAAAACAATAACAAAGAGTCAGGAGAGGACTGGAAGGCACGTCTATTCCTTACACCATCTTGCCACGCCCCCCCAAAAAATGGCACTTTTTCATGGTCATTCTTGGGCAGGCCATTATTTTGCTTAGAATTTGCATATGCTTCTCCCAGAATTGTCTCCCATTCCCAGAAGCTCAAAAGTTTTACCAGGACCGGTTGTGATTGCTGATCGCCACCTCTCTTGGGTCTGAGGGTTCCTTTCGATATGCAGTTTTTCTTAGTGTCCACCTTGATGGTTATGATGCAATGTGTTAATCTGTAGATAGACTATTAAAGTTAATAGATTCCTTGCCAATCAAACAAACACACTGTGGCGACGCAAAGATGTGTATATGTGACTGCCGATGGGGAGCTAGCCCGTCCCCCACTGGTGACTCGCTCCCTGGTAACACCTCCCCTTGTGACCCTGAAATAAAGGTCAACCTCCTTCTCCCTGCCCTCAGTCGAGCACTTGGAATCGGGCCAGCTACGTCAGAAGTGTGATTAAAGCCCCTCATTCCTCACTCCATGGCTTTGGAGTAATTGACACACTTCCCCTTGACTTTTGCGAAAAAATGTTCATTTTCCTACTGTGCCTGAGATTTTCGGTGCTCCCTTGCTATTTTCTGTATTTTCGGTTCCGCCACATTTAATCAATTGAAGCAAACATCTTGTTTTAACATTTTCATTGACAAGTAACTTTTTAACAGTCGGTCTAGTAGTTGTTCAAAATGGCAGTGATGTCTAGTGTTGAAAGCAAGAATTGCAGTGGACATACTGCAATTTATTATTAGAAACTGCTCCAACATTTTATTTTTAAAATTTGTCCTTAAAAATGGGCGACAGGCTGAGGTTGGCCCGGGGGTGGGGGGGGAGGTGGGGGGCATAGTTTGGCCACCCCTGCTCGAAAGAGAGAGTTGAGTCTCTACAATGGGTAGCCACTGCGGCTAAGTGCTGACGGCAGCTTTTCCGACACCACTCATATGCTTGCCAAGTACCGCAAGTCATCGTCGGACCTGGTGCATGCCCTGAGACGGTGGATTTCAAAACTAGACACAGTAGGGAAGTTGGCCGCTGATGCGAGAGCTGGCTTGGACTGCATTGATTGGAAATGTTTGTGTTTGAATGGTAGATGGCAGCATTGGACAATGCAACACATAAACAGGTTTATTGTGTGAATAAAAGCACTCACGACTGGAGGGAGAACGTACTCTTTTATTAGCTTATAACTGAGGGTAGGGTCTTACAGTGGTCTTCAGAAGGGTTCTGAGTTTAGGCGGGAAACGAGTTATATGTGGGCAGATGTGGGTGGAGTTGGGAGGTGGGGCCAGCCATCAGCACAACACACTATCAGTGAATCTCAGTTCACTGCATTCACCCCTTCCTGTAGAATTTAGGGTCTGAATGAAGACAAAAACAAGTGGTAAAACAATATACAGTTATTTACAAATTTAAGCAGTCCAATGGTCTGGAGATCCTGGTGGAGTCCCTTAGCACCGTGAGGCCTTGAACTCCTTGGATCTCCTGGTCCCCCTTTGAGGGAGGAGAGGCGGGCTGCTCAACGGTGGAGGGGATGCATTTTCCTCCTGAACCGGATCCCCTGAGGCCCTGACTGGAGGCGTTGAGATTGAGCTCCATGGCTCGCAGGCCACCTGAGGCAATGGACCCTCTGTTCTGGTGGGTGCCAAGTCCCTGATGGAGACAGTGTTCTCTCAGCTATCTGGGTACTCCATATGGGCGTACGTGGGATTGGCGTGGAGCAGTTTCACTCTTTTCACCAGGGATTGGACTTCTCATGTGCTTCCCGAGAAGGACTGGACCAGGAGTGGTGAGCCAGATTGGGAGTGTAGTTCCCAATGTCGACCTTCTTTTGAAAATGAATAAGAGCTTGTGAGGAGTAGCGTTGGTTGCAGTACATAATAGTGACTGGATGGAATGGAGCACCATAGGGAGGACTTCCTGGAAGACCTTTAGACTTCAGGGTCAGTTTGACAGGCTTCCAGACCGTGGCATTCTCCCTTTCGATCTGCCCGTTCCCCCGGGGGTTGTAGCTAGTAGTCCTGCTGGAGGAAATGCCCCTCGCCGGCAGGTACTGACGTAGCTCATTACTCAAAAAGGATGATCCCCAGACGATATGAATATAGCTGGGATACCCAAACAGAGAAAATGGAATCTAGGGCCTTTATGACTGATGAAGTAGACGTGTCTGGACATGGACTGGTGAATGGGAAGCGGGAGTACTCGTCAATGATAGAGGAAGAAGGTTTGTGGAGGGGGGAGACTGTTTGTGGAGGGGGGAGATCCCTTAAAATCGACACTGAGCTGTTTGAAGGGCCTGGATGACTTGATCAGATGTGCCTTTGTGGGGCGGTGGAAGTGCGGATTGCACTGCACACGGACATGGCAAGACCTGCTCATTTCCTGATGTTTTCCATGGAGTAGGGCAGATTGCGCGCCTTGACAAAATGAACCATGTGGGTAACCCCTGGATGGCAGAGCTCATTATGTAGAGACTGTGGTTGGCCGGTGTGTGCAGAGGCACCGCTTCCTCTGGGTAAGGCATCTGGAGGGTCATTAAGAGCTCCTGGCCAATAGGCAATGTCATAATTGTAGGTGAAAGTAGTTAGGGTGGGGTGGGGAGGTGGGGTTTACAGGATGGGGTCGATGAGGGTTATAGGGTTGGGTAGATGGGGTGGGGGGGTTACAGGGTGGGGTAGATGGGGTGGGAGGTTACAGGGTGGTGTAGACAGGGTGTGGGGGCTTACAGGGTGGGGGTAGATGGGGTGGGAGGTTACAGGGTGGGTGTAGATGGGGTGTGGGGGATAACAGGGTGGGATAGATGGGTTTGGGGGTTACAGGGTAGGGGTAGACGGGGTGGGGGATTACAGTGTGGGGTAGACGGGGTGGGAGGTTACAGGGTGGGTGTATACAGGGTGTGGGGGGTTACAAGGTGGGTGTAGATGGGTTGGGTGGGGTAGATGGGATGGGGGTTTACAGGGTGGGGTAGACGGGGTGGGGATGTGGTGTTAGACTGTGAGATACTAAATGTGAGAGGTTCATTGAGAAATTAGGCTGTCGAAGGGTGCCATCAGCAACAGGACAGTGGGGAGATGAGTGTGGGTGGGAGATGGGGACTGCCAGCAGTTGGGGCTAACATTCACTTGTGTAGTGGAACACCCCCGCCCCACGGAACAGGAGGTCAGCTCTCCCATGCAGAGGTCAAGCTGCCAGCTGGTCTATTGTTTGGAGCAGTGTGCAGAATTATAGTTTGGTGCAGACAACACTCTGTGCTGTGCCGATCGTTCCAAATGGTGAGAAAGTAAGGTAGTGGGGTGTGTCATGCTGTGGCCACTGTGAGGAGAGGGTTAGGTAGGGTCAGCCCACGGAAACCTGCTGGACCGGATAACATTACCAGCAGAGTGCTCAGGGGATGTTCTCACTGACATCTTTAACATCTCCCTGAGCAGCGCCATGGTCCCAACATGTTTCAAAGCCACCACCCTCGTCCCCGTGCCAAGGAAGTTTTCTGTGTCCTGCCTCAATGATTACTGCCCTGTCACACTCACATATACCGTCATGAAGGGCTTCGAGAGGCTTGTCAAGGGGCACATCAAGCTCCTGCTGCTCCCCCTGTCACTGGACCCCCTGCAGTTTGCATACAGATCGAACCGCTCCACGGACGATGCCATTGCCACCGCTCTCCATCTTGCTCTCACCCACCTGGAGTACGTCTGAATGCTGTTTATTGACTTCAGTTCAACATTCAGCACCATTATACCTCAGTACCTGATAAGGAAGTTGGACCTGCTGGGTCTAAACACTTCCCTCTGCAAGTGGATTCTTGACATCCTGAGGGGGAGACCTCCGGCAGAGCACCTCCAAGACTATCACACTGCGCATGGCGCCCCCTCCCCAGGGCTGTGTGCTGAGTCCACTGCTGTTCACTCTGCTGACCACGACTGTGCAGCCAAACACAGCTCAAACCACATCATCAAGTTCTCTGATGACACGACCGTGGTGGGCCTGATCAGTAAGAATGAGGAGGCAGCATACAGAGATGAAGAGCAGACACTAACGGACTGATGCAGATCAAACAGCCTGTATCTGAATGTTAAAAAGGCAAAAGAGATGGTTGTCGACTTCAGGAGGGCCCAGGGGGACCACACACCCCCGACCACTGATGGCTCCACTGTTGAAGTTGTATCAACTTCCTCGGAAGTGCGCCTGGCGGAGAATCTCACCTGGTCCCTTAACACCAACTCCAGCAGCGCCCCTACTTCCTGCAAAGGCTGAGTTAAGTCCATCTCCCACCCTCCACCCTCACTACATTCTACAAAGAATGTATCGAGAGCATCCTGTGCAACTGCATCACCGTCTGGTTCAGAAGCTACTCCTCCTCAGACCGCAAGACCCCGCAGAGGATAGTAAAGGCAGAGGAAAAGATCATTGGGGCTCCTTTCCTACCATGAAGGGCATCGACAACACTCAATGTAGGCGAAAGGCAATAAACACTGTGAAGGGGCCAACACACCCCTCGCGTAAACTGTTCTCCCTTCTGCCGTCTGGTAGAAGATACCGTACCCCTAGGGCCCTCACGTCTAAATTGGGCAATATTTTCTTACCCCAAGCCTGAACTCCCAGAACAGATATGGATAGCACACCATGAACCTTTACTGTAAATGTTTTAATATCTTAATGTGTTAACTGCTTTCCTAACTTATATCTATGTAAATCCTCTCTGTGGTCCTGGAGAAATGCTATCTCGTCATGATAAATAAATGATCCAGTTGGACATGGAAATCCCATTTAATGATCACATTGTGTGCAGAGGTCTCCATGAACTGTCTGCCCACATCTGCCCCACACCGTCACAGGACAAGGGGAACAGTAGGAGGCCATTCAACCACTGTCGCTAGGGTGTGAGAGAGGGCAGTGACATGGCCGGAGGGGGGAGAGGGTGCGAGGGAGGGGAGTGACGGGGAGGGGGTGAGGTGGTGTGAGGGATGATGGACTGAGGGTGGGGTGTGGGGAGGAGGAGGTGAGGAAGAGGGGGTAGGGGAGGAAGTGTTGAGGGAGGAGGGAGCAAGTGTGGGGTGTGAGGAGGAGGGGGTGAGGGGGCAAGGGGAGGTAAGGTGGGGGGGGTAAGGTGGGGGGGTGAGGGAGTGAGGAGGGTGGGGCGTGGGGAGGAGGGTAGTAGGGAGGAGGGAGCAAGGGTGGGGTGAGGGCAGGAGGGAGTGAGGGAGAAGAGAGCGAGGGTGTGATGGGGTGCTGACCTTTAATCTCCCCAAATTAGTCAGGTTTGGGGAGATGTTGCTGTCCAACTCTCCCCAGCAGAGCTCTCCAGAACTGAACACTCTCACATGTGGTCAGTTTTCCATCACGCTTACTCAGACTTTCCATTATCAGCAGCTCTGGGGCTTGTCAAAATGTTCTTGATTTCATATTCAAAATATGCACTTGTTTGCAGAATTATCGGTGGCTTCCAGCCTCAGAGTTTGTTCTGCCTGCATAACCATCCCAGGGATTTCCTGCTTGGTCCCAGGGCCAGGATAACCATCCCAGTGATTTCCTGCTCGGTCCCAGGGCCGGGATAACCATCCCAGGGATTTCCTGCACGGTCCCAGGGCCGGGATAACCATCCCAGGGATTTCCTGCTCGGTCCCAGGCCCGTGATAATCATTCCAGGGATTTCCTGCCATTGCTAGGTTAATGATCGCAGGGATTTCCTGCACGGTCCCAGGGCCGGGTTAATGATCCCAAGGATTTCCTGCACGGTCCAACGGCCAGGATATTGATCCCAGAGATCTCCTACTCGGCCGCAGGGCCGGGTTAATGACCCAGGGACTTCCTGCTTGGTCCCAGGGCCGGATTAATTATCCCAGGGATTTACTGCACAGTCCCAGGACCGGGATAACCATCCCAGGGATCTCCTGCACGATCCCAGGGCCGGGATAACCATCTCAGGGATTTTCTGCTCGGTCCCAGGGCCCGGTTAATGATTCCAGGGATTTCCTGCTCGGTCCCAGGGCCCAGTTAATGATTCCAGGGATTTCCTGCTCGGTCCCAAGGCCAGGATAACCATCTCAGGGATTTCCTGCTTGGTCCAAGGGCCGGGATAACCATCCCAGGGATCTCCTGCACGGTCCCAGGGCCGGGATAACCATCCCAGGGATTTTCTGCTCAGTCCCAGGGCCCGGTTAATGATTCCAGGGATTTCCTGCTCGGTTCCAGGGCCCAGTTAATGATTCCAGGGATTTCCTGCTCGGTCCCAGGGCCCAGTTCATGATTCCAGGGATTTCCTGCTTAGTCCCAGGGCTGGGATAACCATCCCAGGGATCTCCTGCTCGGTCCCAAGGCCGGGATAACCATCCCAGGGATTTCCTGCTTGGTCCCAGGGCTGGGATAATCATCCCAGGGATTTTCTGCTCAGTCCCAGGGCCCGGTTAATGATTCCAGGGATTTCCTGCTCGGTCCAAGGGCCCAGTTAATGATTCCAGGGATTTCCTGCTCGGTCCCAAGACCAGGATAATCATCCCAAGGATTTCCTGCTTGGTCCCAGGGCCGGGATAACCATCCCAGGGATCTCCTGCACGGACCCAGGGCCTGGTGGCGCTGGCTCTGATCCTCCTGCATCTCTTCCCCGACGGGAACAGCTGGAAGATGAAGCGGGAAAGGCTACTGGCCACCATCATGTCAAACATTCTACAGGAGCTCTATCGAGAGTGTCCTGGCTGGCTTTATCACCGTGGGGTACGGTTGCTGCAGAGAAATGGATCAGAGATCATTCTAGAGAGGATCCCTGGAGTCTCCGTCCCCCACCTCAGGATCTAACAGGATCATTGTTTGAAGAGGGTGCGCAAAATCTGTCCTGCACACAGCATCTTCCAGCTGCTCCTGTCGGGGAAGAGATCCAGGAGGATCAGAGCCAGCACAACCAGGCTGAGGAACAGCTTCTTCCCACAGGCAGTGAAAATGATGAATGACCCAAGGAGCTGCTTGCACTAACCATCCGAGACTCTCATAGTCATGAAAAAATATTGTCCTGCATCTGTATTGTGTGTCTGAATGTGTGTTATGTCTGTTTGTGTGTCTGCATGTTTTGCACCGAGGGCCAGAGAACGATGTTTCGTCAGGTTGTACTTGTAATTATAAACTTGAACTGAACTTGAACTTGAGATTTGGACCAGGGCAGGGACTGCGAGACCCGTCAAGCCCACTGGAAGGTGAATGAGCCAGCTTTCCTCTTCAGGACAGTGCTCTTGGCACCGAGGTCCTGGTTACACACAGCTGGCCTTGGTCTATTCCGAGCTCCATGATGGAAGGAGATCTTCAGGTGGATGGAGAGGAAAGATTCAAAGATGTGTCGAAGCCTCCTTGAAGTACAACATCACCATTAATCTGTGGCAGTTTCTGGGCTGTTGCTTCTCAAGGTGGAGAAGGAATGTTCAGTATGCCACGGAGAAGATCTCAGAAGCCGTGAAAGCGGATGCCATGGAAGGAGCTCATGTCCTCCCCATCCTGACCCATTTAGAGGGGAGCCTAAGCTCCCCATCCCGGAACCCTCAGTCATCCCTAATCATGAGGCTTTGTCTCAGAAGGAGAAGGCAGGTCAGGCTGAGGACACCAGAATCCTTCTGTAAGGCTGGGGTCCAAAGGCTCCAGGCTCCCCTTCACCAGCACTTCAGACTTTGAGAGGATGTACACATGCCCAAGAGGATTATCCCCACAAATGTCGCTGCTCATCCAAACTGTGGGATTGGGTCTTGGGGAAACATGAATGGATGAGTGTTGAGATCCCATTGCCACTTGTGAATTGGCTTACCAGCATTCGACTGCAATGGAAACCCAAAGTGTACTGTGTCTAAGACCATATCACCTTTGGCTCAGTGACCCAGGGGTGTTTGATCAAATCGCAATGGCTGTGACTGCTGATGGATTGGACCAGGGTACAGTGGTGGTCTACGGAAATGAATGAAGTAGTGGGACCTCAGTGAGATCCTCAAGCCTAACTAATGCTGATGACATCTCTGTGAAGTGAAGCACAATTTGGCCAGGCCTCTTCATTGAACCTGTTCCTCGAATTACGCTGCCCGTGTTATTTCACGAGGACAAAGCTGTTGAGTTAAGAGTTTTTCAGAATAAATGCCTGAATGCTGGCACTCATTTAGGAATGGCACGGTTTAACATTCTTCACTGCCAGCCAGGAGAGGTGCTGTTGGCAGCACTGCACAGCTAGTCCTCCCACCAAAGGCAAGCCTTCCAAAACAGGTCCTCAAGCCTCCATCTCGTGGCTCAGATCACAGGCTCAAGATTTGTGGATTAAAACAGGCAACTGCACATCACAAAAGGAGTCCAAACAAATGAAAGAGGTGGCCATCGAACATGCAACTTTGCAAAGGCGGGAAGACCTCACCTCGCCAGGCAGCATTTGCAGAGAGAGAAACTGGGTTAATGCTCGGGCTCTGAGGATTTCTCTCTCTCTCCACTGATGCTGTCTGGCTGGCTGAATCTTCCAGCATGTCTGCTTTTGTAACAGAAGCTATTCAGCCCATTGAGGTGGTGCTGGCCCTGCAGGAAAAATAATCTCCAACAAGTCTCATGGTCCAGTTTTTCCAGAGCATTCAATAAGGATGTTTGCAACTCAACGTGAAAATATCTGAGCGCTGAGACAGATTTTCAGTCTGATTACTTTCAGTCAGATGTTTGATGCGGGGGGGGGGGTGTGGGGGAAGAGAGGGTAGCAGGGGAAAGAGGAAAGGGGAGGGGAGAGAGGCGTGAGTGAGGGGAGGGAGAAGGGGCAGGGAAAAGACAAGAGGGAGACAGGGGAGAGGGAAAAGGAGAGTGGGGAGAATTGAGAGAAGGAGAGAGGGAGGGGAGGGAGGAGAGATTGGGAGAGATGGAGGTCAGATGGAAGGGGAAAGGGGAGGAAGGGGAGGATGGGAAGAGATGGGGAGGGTAGGGGAGAATGGGTGTAGGGAGGGAAGATGGGGAGGGAGGGGGAGAATAGGTGTAGGGAGGGAAGATGGGGAGGAGGGAGGGGAAGATGAGGGAGGGAGAGGAGAATGGAGAAGGGGTGGGGGAGGATGAAGGGGAAGGGATGGGGGAGGATGAAGGAGGGAGGGGAGGATGGGAGGGAGGCGAGGTGAGGGAGTGGAAGGAAGTTGGGGAGGGAAGGGTTGAATAGAGTGAGGGTGCCAGTGGGGGGGGGGAAGGAGGGGGAGGATGCATGGATAGTGGGTTGGGAATGGGGGTGGGGGAGGGGGAGAGGGAGAGAGGGGGAAGGAGAGGGAGGGAGGGAGGGGAGAGAGGAGGGAGGGAGGGAGGGAAGAGGGGGGAAGGGGAGGGAGAGGGGAGAGGGTAAGGGGGAGGGAGTGAGAAGGGGAGGGAGGGTAAGGGAGAGGGTAAGGGGGAGAAGGTAAGGGGGAGAAGGTAAGAGGAAGGGGAGAGGCAGGCGGAGAGGGGAAAGGGGGAGGTGGAACATGCGGGGGGGGGCGGAGACTTGGGGAAGAGTGAGAACGCAGCTGGAGCGGGGAGTGACTGCGCTCGAACAGCTGGGGCGAGCGATCCGCAGTCGGGACGTCCCAGCCCGCAGCCTCCTGCTTTCTGCGGTGTGGCCGCGAGGAGTGAGCGCTCGGGGATACGGGGCGCCTGCGGGCCATGAGCGCTCCCTGGCCAGTCCGGGTCCTGCTGCTCGCCGCATTGCAGGTCACTTGGTGCGGGGCCGCCGCCGCGACGAGCGGCATCGCTGCTGACAGCCGTGCGATCTCTCCACGGGTCGGCAGCCAGGAGTCGGAGATGACAGGTGAGAGGGGATGGAGAGAGGAAGGAGGGAGGGAGCGAGGGGAATGTGTGGTTAAGAAAAGGTTACGGGCAAGATGGGGAGATTAAGAGAAGGGAGACCGCGTAACAGCCAGCGTCTGGGGATAAACAGACGGACTGTTTATCCGTTCACAGGGCGACAGGAATTTATTTACATGATAATTGCAGAAAGTGCACTGTTGAGGCATTTGGCATCTGAATGGAGATACTCGACTATGGAGTAGGAGCGGGGCAGTGGGATCAGCGTGGGGACTGATCCAGGACTGTGGGGAGAGAGCGGGGCAGTGAGATCAGCGTGGGGACTGATATAGGGCTGTGGGGTGAGAGCGGGGCAGTGGGATCAGCCTGGGGACTAATATAGGGCTGTGGGGTGAGAGCGGGGCAGTGGGATCAGCCTGGGGACTGATACAGGGCAGTGGGGAGAGAGTGGGGCAGTGGGATCAGTGTGGGGACTGATACAGGGCTGTGGGATGGGAGCGGGGCAGTTGGATTAGGGTGACTGATAAAACCATGTGGTGAGAAATGGGCAGTGGGATCACAATAACCATTCGAGACTCTCACATTCACAAAAGTATATATGAATACTTGTCCTGCATATATATTGTTTGTGTGTGTTATGTCAGGTTATGTGCCTGTGTGTTTTGCACTGAGGACCGGAGAACACTGTTTTGTCCGCTGTACTGGTACAATCAGATGACAGTAAACTTTACTTGCTGAGGGGGGTTCATCTTCAGAACTGGAGGAAGCTGCTCCTCCTGTGGTATCTACACTCCTGAACCAAGCATCATTTGCTTTTGACCACATTCAGAGGCCGGCCTCCAAATCAACGTCAGTCCATTGGCAGATGTTTGCAAGAGACGAGCCTCATTCAATGTCCGCCAAGCCAAGTGCTACTCGCCTGTTCCCAAGGTTCTCTGACAATTAAGATCCAGGCTGAGCCCCCCACCCCTGGAAATCATGGAGCACGTCCAATGGCCTGGGAGTCCGTTCCTGATGGAGGCCGACATTGATGACTTCACCGTCAGTGTTAGTCATGTTTACAGGTGAAGACTTCATCACAAGGCCCTGAGAGATCCTTCACACCACGGGACGGATCAGCAATAATCCGTCAGCCAAAAAATCCCTGCATTAGACTCCCAAAATTGGCAATGTTCTCTGGGCTCTGTGGTAGCGACTGATTCCAAGAGAAGGCAGGAAGGATCCAGAGATATGCCCAAAGGTTCAAGTGAAGAAAGAACATTTGCAAAGGCCCATTAATTGGAGCACTGTGTCTGCAGAGGGAGTGCCCCATTACATCATGGCCAACCATGCACCTTCATTGCTGTCAGTGGGAGAACTGGAGAGCTACAAATTGGCCTCGTCATTCACCTCGGAACCCACTGCACCGAGGGATGGCCATCCTCAAACATGACAGCCTCACAGAGGAGAAGGTGGGCTGGACTGGTTGGAGAAAAAACATAGGTTGGAATTTGTCTTCCTGCTATGGCTCAGTGCCCCACTGAGGATCCTGGTCCCATCCCCCATCCTCCTTCCCCGCCCTGACTGTCCCATCCCCCCTCCTCCTTCCCTGTCCTGACCATCCCATCCCCCATCCTCCTTCCCTGCCCTGTCCGTCCCATCCCCCATCCTCCTTCCCCACCCCGTCAGTCCCGTTCCCCATCTTCCTTCCCTGCCCCTTCTGTCCAATCTCCCATCCTCCTTCCCTGCCGCATCAGTCCCGCCGCCATCCTCTTTCCATGCCCCATCAGTCCCACCCTCATCTTTCTTCCCTGTCCCGTCCATCCCATCCTCCATCTTCCTTCCCTGCCCATCCGTTCTGTCCCCCATCTTCCTTCCCTTCCCTGTCCGTCCCATCCCCCATCTTCCTTCCCTGCCTCGTCCATCCCATCCTCCATTTTCATTCCCTGCCCCGTCCGTCCTGTCCCCCATCTTCCTTCCCTACCCCGTCCGTCCCATCCCCCATCTTCCTTCCCTGCCCCGTCTGTCCCGTACCCCAACTTCCTTCCCTGTCCCGTCCTCCATCTTCATTCCCTGCCCTGTCTGTCCCATCCCCATTCTTCCTTCCCTGCCCCTTCCATCCCATCCCCCATCCTCCTTCCTTGCTCCATGACCCATCTCACCCCCATTCTCCTTCCCTGCCCCGTCCGTCACATCCCATCTTCCTTCTCTGCCCTGTCTGTCCCATCCCCTCTCTTCCTTCCCAGCCCCATCTGTCCCATCCCCCATCCTCCTTCCCTGCCCCATGACCCGTCCCATCCCCCATCCTCCTTCCCTGCCCCGTCCGTCACATCCCATCTTCCTTCTCTGCCCTGTCTGTCCCGTCCCCTCTCTTCCTTCCCTGCCCCATGACCCATCCCAACCCCCATCCTCCTTCCCTGCCCCATGACCCGCCCTGCCCCATGACCCGTCCCATCTCCCATCTACCTTCACTGACCCGCACTCTGTGGGTGGTTGTACATTGGAGACATGCAGCAGTTCTCAGAAATCTGCACCAGTTGGAGGAGGTCCCTCAGAGAGCAGGGATAGTGATCTACTTAGTGGAACTGATCCATCTGCCCTGCCCGGAGACCCACTTGGCGGAACCAATCCATCTGATCTGCCCAGCCGGGAGATCCATTCGGCGAAACTGATCCATCCAACCTGGCCTTGTTGCTGCCCCCTCTTATTGATCCGGTGGAGAGGGGGTCACTGAGGCTTTGTTGCTGCCTCCTCTTATTGATCCAGTGGAGATGGGGTCACCGTGGCCTTGTTGCTGCCTTCTCTTGTCGAGCCGGTGGAGAGGGGGTCACCGTGGCCTTGTTGCAGCCCCCTCTTATTGATCTGGTGGAGATGGGTCACAGTGGCCTTGTTGCTGCTTCCTCTTGTCTATACCGTGGAAAGGGGACTTACCGTGGCCTTATTACTGCCTCCTCTTGTTGAGAAGGTAGAGAGGGGTTCACTGTGGTCTTGTTGGTGCCTCCTCTTGTTGAGCCAGTGAAGAGGGGGTCTCTGTGGCCTTATTACTGCCCCATCTTGTTGAGATGGTGGAGAGTGAATCACCGTGGCCTTGTTGGTGCCTTCTCTTGTCGAGCCGGTGGAGAGGGGGTCACCGTGGCCTTGTTGCAGCCCCCTCTTATTGATCTGGTGGAGAGGGGTCACAGTGGCCTTGTTGCGGCCTCCTCTTGACGAGCTGGTGAAGTGGGGGTCTCCGTGGCCTTATTCCTGCCTCCTCTTGTCTACACTGTGGAGAGGGGGCTAACCATGGCGTTATTACTGCCTCCTCTTGTTGAGAAGGTGGAGAGGGGGTCACTGTGGCCTTATTACTGCCTCCTCTTGATGAGACAGTGGAGAGGGGGTCTCCATGGCCTTATTATTGCCGCCTCTTGTCGAGATGGTGGAGAGGGGGTCACCGTGGCCTTGTTGGTGCCTCTTCTTGTTGAGCTAGTGAAGAGGGGGTCTCTGTGGCCTTATTACTGCCCCCTTTTGTTGAGATGATGTAGAGTGGGTCACTGTGGCCTTACTCCTGCCTCCTCTTGTCTACACTGTGGAGAGGGGGCTAACCATGGCGTTATTACTGCCTCCTCTTGTTGAGAAGGTGGAGAGGGGGTCACGGTGGCCTTGTTGGTGCTTCCTCTTGTTGAACTGGTGAAGAGGGTTCTCTGTGGCCTTATTACTGCCCCTTCTTGTTGAGATGGTGGAGAGGGGGTCACTGTGGCCTTATTACTGCCTCCTCTTGTCGAGACAGTGGAGAGGGGGCTAACCATGGCGTTATTACTGCCTCCTCTTGTTGAGAAGGTGGAGAGGGGGTCACGGTGGCCTTGTTGGTGCTTCCTCTTGTCGAGACAGTGGAGAGGGGATCTCCATGGCCTTGTTGCTGCCCCTTCTTGTCGAGATGGTGGAGAGGGGGTCACCGTGGCCATATTACTGCCGCCTCTTGTCGAGATGGTGGAGAGGGGGTCACCGTGGCCTTGTTGGTGCCTCCTCTTGTTGAGCTAGTGAAGAGGGGGTCTCTGTGGCCTTATTACTGCCCCTTCTTGTTGAGATGGTGTAGAGTGGGTCACTGTGGCCTTATTACTGCCTCCTCTTGTCGAGACAGTGGAGAGGGGGGTCACCGTGGCTCTGTTGGTGCCTCCTCTTGTCAAGCCGGTGGAGATGGGCTCACTGTGGCCTTGTTGCTGTCCCCTCCTATTGATTCGGTTTAGGGGGGTCACCGAGGCTTTGTTGCAGTCTCCTCTTGTCGAGCTGGTGGAGAGGGGGTCTCCGTGGTCTTATTATTGCCTCCTCTTGTCGAGACGGTGGAAAGGAGGTCATCGTGGCCATATTACTGCCTCCTTTTGTCGAGACGGTGGAGAGGGGGTCACCGCAGCCTTGTTCCTGCCTCCTCTTGTCTATACAGTGGAGAGGAGGGGTCACCATGGCCTTATTACTGAGCTGGTGAAGAGCGGGTCTCTGTGGCCTTATTACTGCCCCCTCTTGTTGAGATGGTGCAGCGGGGGTCACTGTGTCCTTATTACTTTCTCCTCTTGTCGAGACAGTGGAGACGGGGTCACCGTGGCCTTGTTGGTGCCTCCTCTTGTCAAGCTGGTGGAGAGGGCCTCACCGTGGCCTTGTTCCTGCCCCCTCTTATTGATCTGGTGGAGAAGGGGTCACCGTTGCCCTGTTGGTGCCTCCTCATGTTGAGCAGGTGGAGAGGGGGTCACTGTGGCTTTTTTGCTGCCCCCTCTTATTGATCTGGTGGAGAGGGGGTCACCGTGGCTTTGTTGTTGCCTCCTCGTGTCGAGCCAGTGGAGAGGGGGTCTCCATGGCCTTATTACTGCCTCCTCTTGTTGAGACGGTGGAGAGGGGGTCACCGAGGCCTTATTACTGCCTCCTCTTGTTGAGACGGTGGAGAGGGGGTCACCGAGGCCTTGTTCCTGCCTCCTCTTGTCTATACGGTGGAGAGGGGGTCTCCATGGCCTTATTACTGCCTCCTCTTGTTGAGAAGGTGGAGAGGGGGTCACTGTGGCTTTATTACTGCCTCCTCTTGTCGAGACAGTGGAGAGGGGGTTACCGTGGCCTTGTTGATTCCTCCTTTTGTCGTGCCAGTGGAAATGGGCTCACCGTGGCCTTGTTCCTGCCTCCTCTTCTCTATACAGTGGAGAGGGGGTCAAAGTGGCCTTATTACTTGCCTCCTCTTGTTGAGAAAGGGGAGAGGGGGTCACCGCAGCCTTGTTCCTGCCTCCTCTTGTCTATACAGTGGAGAGGAGGGGTCACCATGGCCTTATTACTGCCTCCTCTTGTTGAGAAGGTGGAGAGGGGGTCACCATGGCCTTGTTGGTGCCTCCTCTTGTCAAGCTGGTGAAGAGCGGGTCTCTGTGGCCTTATTACTGCCCCCTCTTGTTGAGATGGTGCAGCGGGGGTCACTGTGTCCTTATTACTTTCTCCTCTTGTCGAGACAGTGGAGACGGGGTCACCGTGGCCTTGTTGGTGCCTCCTCTTGTCAAGCTGGTGGAGAGGGCCTCACCGTGGCCTTGTTCCTGCCCCCTCTTATTGATCTGGTGGAGAAGGGGTCACTGTTGCCTTGTTGGTGCCTCCTCATGTTGAGCAGGTGGAGAGGGGGTCACTGTGGCTTTTTTGCTGCCCCCTCTTATTGATCTGGTGGAGAGGGGGTCACCGTGGCTTTGTTGTTGCCTCCTCGTGTCGAGCCAGTGGAGAGGGGGTCTCCATGGCCTTATTACTGCCTCCTCTTGTTGAGACGGTGGAGAGGGGGTCACCGAGGCCTTATTACTGCCTCCTCTTGTTGAGAAGGTGGAGAGGGGGTCACTGTGGCATTATTACTGCCTCCTTTTGTCGTGCCAGTGGAGATGGGCTCACTGTGGCCTTGTTCCTGCCTCCTCTTCTCTATACAGTGGAGAGGGGGTAACCGTGGCCTTATTGGTGCCTCCTCTTGTCAAGCCGGTGGAGATGGGTTCACCGTGGCCTTGTTGCTGTCCCCACCTATTGATCCGGTGGAAAGGGGGTCACTGAGGCTTTGTTGCGGTCTCCTCTTTTCGAGCTGGTGGAGAGGGGTTCTCCGTGGCCTTATTATTGCCTCCTCTTGTCGAGAATGTAGAGAGGGGTTCACAGTGACCTTGTTCCTGCCTCCTCTTGTCTATATGGTGGAGAGGGGGTCTCCATGGCCTTATTACTGCCTCCTCTTGTTGAGAAGATGGAGAGGGGGGTCACCATGGCCTTGTTGGTGCCTCCTCTTGTCGAACTGGTGAAGAGAGGGTCTCTGTGGCCTTTTTACTGCTTCCTCTTGTTGAGGTGATGGAGAGTGGGTCACTGTGGCCTTATTACTGCCTCCTCGTCAAGCCGGTGGAGATGGGCTCGTCTATACGGTGGAGGGGGGGTCACCATGGCCTTATTACTTGCCTCCTCTTGTTGAGAATGTAGAGAGGGGGTCACCGTGGCCTTGTTGGTTCCTCCTCTTGTCGAGCCGGTGGAGAGGGGTTCACAGTGGCCTTATTACTGCCTCCTCTTGACGAGCCGGTGGAGAGGGGGTCACAGTGGCCTTGTTCCTGTCTCCTCTTGTCGAGATGGTGGAGAGGGGATCACGGTGGCCTTGTTCCTGCCTCCTCTTGTCGAGACAGAGAGGGGGTCACCGTGGCCTTGTTGCTGCAGATTCAAACCTTGCTGGAAGAAGGAAGTCTCTTCTCTCTAGTTCAATGCAGTCATCTCTCTGGCAGCCTTCAGCATCCACAGTTGTGTCCACGGAATTCACTGCCGGCCCCCCTGTGTAGGGGGGGGGCGGGCGCCAAATTTCTTTGCCGACACATCGGAGTTCCATCCTTTATTTTCTCTTTTCTGCATACTGATTGTTTCTTCTCTCCTCTGAGCAGTTCATTTCCAGGGTTAGATGCCCAGCCACCCAATCTCTATCGTCTTGTTTAAAAAATATTTTTGCTTTGGTTCCCTGGCTCGAATCATAGTTTTGTTTCTGTACAAAAGGGCCTCTTTTCCACTCTCCCCTTGAGACTCAGCCTGAACAAATGTGACCCGTTCCCAGTCTCCCCATGTTGCTGTGCTGTTGAGGGAGCGGTTGAGCTTGGATATCCTGTAACCCTTACCCCACTCCAATTGAAGTGTTGACAAGCCCACCACCCCCCACCCCCCTGCCCCCCACAGTTTGTTTTATGTGGTGCAGCTTCGGCGATCTCCACTGACCTTCCGCTTCACTGCCGGCTCCTGGATGACTTCGTGAAATCCACATGCGCAATACCAGTTCAGGCAGAGGTGGGTCTGCTGCCCGCCTCTTCTTTGGGCTGGACTCTGTGACATCTCAGTGATGGAGAGGGTGAGCAAATTTAGGTTATAGGGAGTCACTATCCCGGAGGATTTTTCCTGGACCTAACACACCAATGGTATCGTGAAGAAAGCACGTCAGTGCCTCTACTTCCTCAGGAGTTTGCAGAGGTTTGGTATGACACCAGAAACCCCTGGCAAATTTCTACAGAGGTGTGGTGGAAAGTGTGCTGACCAGCTGCACCACCATCTGGTATGGGGTCACCAATACCCCTGAGCGTAAAAACCCTTCAAAAGGTAGTGGACGCAGCCCAGGACATCACAGGCAAAACCCTCCCCACCATCAAGGAAACCCTCCCCACCATCAAGGACATCTACAGGGAACACTGCCGTCGGAAAGCAGCAGGAATCATCAAGGATCCACACCATCCAACGCCTGCTCTGTTCTCACTGCTGCCATCAGGAAAGAGGTGTAGATGCCACAAGACTCACACCAGGTTCAGGAACAGCTGCTACCCCTCCCCCATCAGACTTCTCAACCACAAACTCAATCAGGGACTCATTTAAGGACCTGTGCACTTTATAGATTTCTTTCCTCTTTGATTTCACAGTCAGTATGTTTATGTTCTTTATTTGTTTACGTTGAGTACAGATTTTTTTTTGCTCAACCAGTAAATGGTAATTCTGCTTGGCCCGCAGGAAAAAGAATCTTGGGGTTAGATGTGATGTCGTGTATGTACCCTGACAATAACTCTCAATCTGGAATCACAGTTCACTGGTGGTCCTGGAAACCCAGTTCCAACTCCCTGTGTGGGCTGGTGGGATCTGGCATGTCTGGTGTGACTCAAGTGTCACAGGTTTAATCTCGCCGCTGAAGCTGAGGGGCCGAGCGGAGGCAGCTCAGTGACTGGGTTGGGTGGGTGGGTGATCACTGGTGCCACGTTCTGCTGGGTCTCTGATGGCCAACTGGTATGGTGTTTTACAGGGTTTCGGGTACTGAAGTCTGCCTCCCATTACTGGCCCTTGGAGCGCGTGGAGGGGCTGAATGAGCTGTGCGACGTGGACGGAAGCGAGACAGGTTACTGAGATGCGCATGTCCATCGCGATGATGGCCAAGCCTACCCCACTTGTGAAGTTCAAACAGTCAATGCACCACAGAGGGGTGGGGAGAGGAAGGGGAGGGTTGGTGGGTGGATCCGCTCTCCCCAACCGCAGGAAAGGGCATCAGTGGCATTGGATACAACCTGGGTTTGCCAAACCTCGTCCACTGCACTCGTCGTCTTGTCGTGTTTCAAAGGTGTTGAGCTGGAAAGGTTGGGGGAGGGGCGGGGTGGTCCACGGGAGCTCCGAAAATTGTGGAAAGATCCATCAGATTGGAGAAATGCCCACTCGTGAGGGGGACCCAGAACGAAGCCCACCACGGGTGGACATCACTCTGAACCTGATAAGGGTTTGTGGGGGGGGGGGTTTCTTTCCAGAGAGGACCCACAGCGAGCCATAGAGGAGAGGAGCTCGGGAGGAGTGGTTGATGAGGGGAGAGGGAGAAAGAAGAGAAGGTGGGACAGAGGGGCTGGACGGCCAATTCTGTGCTGCGCTGTACACCCAGGGCCTGCTTTCCTTCCCTCTTGCTCCTGACACTACCATTCCTGTCACGTGTTCTGTGTGGTCTGGCCTGACTGGTGGTAATTCTGTGCCTTGCCGCTCATTTGCTGTCTCACTTGTGTTTATCCTTTTCTCTCCGACAGCTCTTCGAACCCACCGTTTCACTGTACTTCCTCCCCATGACTCCACCTCTCTTTACACCACTGACTCTAACCTGTCGACAGTCGTGGGTGAGATGTTCCACCTTTCCCTGGTGACCATTTGAGGGTGAAAGGTTGTTACCTGTGAATGATTCCAAGGCAGCCTGAACTAACAGCAGGGGCTCTGTTTAATTGGGTATAGCAAATCAACAAATAAACACCTCCTCGCCCTCAGTTTTATTTTGTTATTTGGGTTTGTGTTTTGGGATACAGGTTTATGACTACAATAATACAGGGTAGTGGGATTATTGCCACACTGAAATTTGGGTGGCATCGAACAGCTACTATTGAGAAGGATTCACCATCAGCACACATTGCCCGCTGTCCCTTACAGTCGGAGAAAGAGAAGCAAGAGAGTGTCCACCCCCCCCCCCCGAGTTACTGAGTGCCCGTGGATTTGCCTCCCGCCGCCGCACAGACTCCTGTTCGATCCATCGCCGAACTGAGCTCCAGATCCGAACACCTGATGCAATCAGGAAACACCCGGCACCCTCTCATGTCCCGATTCCGACCCCCTGCAGCCGGTCTCCAGCAGTCCTTTGCCTGCTGTGAGCCCCCCTGTACGCCCTCACCTCGAGTCACCAGCAGCAGCCCCTCACTGGTCTGTCATCATGTCATGGGTTGGCTCCTTCTCAAACGGGGGGGAGGAAGGGATGTCCCCATTTTCTGGTGCCCCGCGCCACTCCCTCCGCTTGCTCAAATTCTGCAACCGCTGCTGCTGTACACAGGCGCCGCCATCTTGGGCCCAGACCTGCGGTCTTGGGAATTTAAATCCTGTATGGACCCAAAGGCAGACAGGCTGGGCGGTTGGACCCTGCGGGAAAGCATGGAGACTCCACTCCCCTCTCCACAGTAGCCATATTTTTTCCAGTCTAACCTGGAGTTGGAACAGTCCCTGATCAGTGTAACAAGAGGCTGATAGTTGTTGATTTAAAAAAAATTGTTCTTGAACTTGGAGATACTGTTCTTCAGGCTTCAGACCCTTCTGCCTGAAGATGGCTGTAAGAAGAGGTAGCGACCAGTGGGGAGGGTGGGGGGTGGAGATGGAGTCCTTTATTGGGGTACAAATGCATGCAGCCCTTTTGCGGGCCAGTTATATTGGTGCTCAGATGGAGTAGGTGAACAATGTAAGCAGACAGAAGGTGTGAGCTCCTCTCTAACCAAGTAAGACTCAGTGATCTAGGATGTATGATCAAAGGGGAGGTGGAAGCGGGTTTTGGAAAAGGAAGACCTCCAGGGCCCAGAGGTGGAGGTGGGCGTGGGGTTACTCCACAAGCAGCCCAGCTGTCACTCCCATCTGGGGTCTTGCTGCATGGCCTGACCTCCTGGTTCTGACTGGGTAAAGGATTGGGGGTGCTTGTCACATGACTTCCATGTGGTGTTCCCGACATGGCTGTCCGCTCAGGGTTAGCTGAGGAATGAATGTTAGAGGGGGCATTAGCATGTTGGGGGCCGGGGCACAGTACACTGTCCATAAACTCGGTCAGCTGGTGGTGGTGGGGGGGGGGTGAGTGTTAATATCATTCGCCCCTCCGATGTAGGTGCCGTCAGTGCTGCTTTTATGTCATCAAGCATCATCAGATGCTACTGACGCTTTACACGTGGAGGGGTGGGGGGGTGTTTCTGACGGCGAGCGATAACCTCGTACCCCCCCCCCCTTGATGCCCTGCCCCCACTGTTGGTCCACCTTCCCATCTGAGGCCATTGTGGGCAGATGGGTCAGTGAGGACGCGGTGGGCCAAAGGGCTATTTCTGTGCAACTCTGACTTGATTGGCTGATTTGTCAGGTAACCCCCTCCCACCTCCGTAACCCTTTGCTTATTAAACTCAAACGTTGGCCTCCCTGGGAGGCTGTGGGTGGGGCAGGTGATAGCCTGGGTACGGGTCCATGGAACTGACATTGCCATGGGCTGACGCTCCCTCTGTCCTGCAGACATTGTCGAGGGAGTGGTAAACAAGGACATCCTCCTCAACGGCCATGCAGGTGCCACCTTGCTCCACTTCGGAAGCTCCAAGAACTCGTGCATCAGTGACCCGGAGTTGTGCAGTGAGGCAGGTTAGTTTCCCTCCCACTTTCAGGAAGGTGGGGGGGCCCTCCCCAGGCCATGGAGCAGCAAGATCCCACAATGTAACAGATGTCACTCTGTTAGCTTGGGGGAGTTGGGGGGGGTGTTTTGTGGATTAATCTGGGAGTTGGGTGCGCTGTGAAGTCTGAGCAGGTGAACATCAGGAACAAGAGCAGGAGAAGGCAGTTTGGCCCATCAAGCCTGCTGCACCACTCAATGAGATCATAGCTGATCTGATGATCTGCTCATCTCCTCCTACCTGCCTTTTTCCATATCCCTTAATTCCTCTTCTTTGTAAAGAGCTATCCAACCTTGTCTTAAATATATTTACTGACGTCGCCTCCACTGCTTCAATGGGCAGTGAATTCCACAGATTCACCACCTTCTGGCAAAAAGCATTTCCTCCTCATCTCCATCCTAAATCCACTACCCTGCATCTTGAGGCTACATCCCCTAGTTCTGGTCTCCCCCACCAAAGGGAAGAACTTACCTACCTCTTTCTTATCTATGCCTTTCATAATTTTATACGTTTTTGTAAGATCCCCTCTCATTCTTCTAAACTCCAGCGAGCATAGTCCCAGACGACTCGATCTCCCAACCCCTGCATGGCTGGAAATCCCAGGTGCAATCAGTGTCTCTCTCTCTCCCCCCCTTCAGGTGTTACCTTTTCCTTCTTCTGGAAGAATCGGGACAAACAGTCCACAGTTTCCATGGCATCGGGGGGCAAGCTGCTGTCCAATCGCTTCTCCATCTATGCTAGTGTCAACAAAGGCTTCGTGGAGTTTCATGCCCACAAGACCTTGCACTCGTGGAAAGCCACAATAAGCCACCAGGTGAGCCAGGCTTCGGGCTGATGTTGCCAGACAACAAAGATTTTGCTTCCAGAACATTTTTGGGTGTATTTACGGATCTTGGGCTGTTGATCACAAACATCGTGTTTAAAAATTTTCTGTCATGAACTGTTTTTTTTAAGATGTAACCTATTTTTGTGATTTCCTGTCATATTTTAAGTATACTAGTACATTTCCCACAAAGCTCACTGTTTTGGTCAGTCTAAGCAGGCCTGGGCATGGACTCAGTGCAGGTGCTGTGTAAATGTTGTCTTGGGCTGAGCCTGCTTTGTCAGGATAGATGCAGTCAGGCTATAAAAGCAGATGCTGTGCATTCCATTAATGTAGATTGAACGCATGTTGATGCACATGTTGTTCAGGCAATAGCAGAGTGAGTGCCCTTAACAATAGCATTTATTGTCTCCAGGAAGATTCAATACAGCGGAAATGTCTCCTCAATGTCACAACAGGTGCGATACATTCTGTTACAGTTATGGCGAGTATACGCTTAAGGCTAAATTCAACAAAAGTTAATTTAATGTTTCTCCAACTTCTGACATGATGCAGCATGTCTGAAGTTATCTTTGAGTTTGGCTTGAAGTTGTCAGGAAGCAAACCTTTTGGGAAAAAAAGGCATTGTTCAAGGGTTCCCCCTTCCCAACGTTGGGGTCTCCTGCTTCAGGTTCCTCTGCTTCAGGTTCCTCTGCTTCAGGTTCCTGGAGAGTGACCTGCTGTCGCACCCAGAGGGGCACCACAGGAACGTCCTGTGAAACCAAACTTGAACCACAAGTTCAGCTGAGAAAGTTTGGTTGTGAAAGGGGTGTTGCATTGCACAGTGGGGCATGGTACCCATGGGGGTGGGGCTTGCAGCTCAGAACAGCTCATGTTGGATGCTGCTGTTAGTTGAAGCCGAACCAGATAATAAGCTCCATTTCTCCCCTTCCTCCCATCCTCCAGGCCCACCCCACTCTCCTGTTCAAGTGTGTAGTTGGGGGGGTGGGGTGGTGTTTGAACAGTTGGCATAGTGGTTAGCGCAACAGTGCCAGCAACTCGGGTTCGAATCCCGCGCTGTCCTGTAAGGAGTTTGTACATTCTCCCCGTGTCTGTGGGGGATTCCTCTAGGGGTTCGGGTTTCCTCTCACCCTCCAAAATATATGGGGGTTGTAGGCCACTTGGGTGTAATTGGGCGGCATGGGCTCGTAGACCGAACGGTCATGTATGTCTAAATTTGATCTTTAAAACACCAGAGAGAGAGAGAGAGAAATGGATGGACTTTGTTGTCTGCAGCTTATGGATCCTGCCAAACAAACTTAGAATATAAATCATCAACAGACAAACCGTGCGGTGGCAGCACGAAAGGGAGGTGAGCCTGTGGGCCTGCTCAGACTGTGCCTGTCCGGAGCTTGTGACACGAAGCAGACCTGCTCTCTCTCCCTCTGTCGAAACCATAAGGACGTATGTGATCCAAGGAGGCATTGGTTTGTAGATCCATAATTGGCTTGCCCAAAGACGGCAGAAGGTGGTTGTAGATGTTCTGTATTCTGCATGGAGGTCGGTGACCAGTGGTGTTCAAAATTGATGGTATTGTGGATAGTCTGGAAGGTTGCCAGAGGTTACAGTGGGGGCATTGACAGGATGCAGAGCTGGGCTGAGAAGTGGCAGATGGAGTTTAACCCAGAAAAGTGTGCTGTGGTTCATTTCCATGGGTCAAATTTGACGGTAGAACACAATGTTAATGGAAGACTCTGAGCAGTGTGGACGAACTGAGAGATCTTGGGGTCCGTGTCCACAGGACACTCAGAGCTGTGGCACAGATTGATAGTGTTGTTAAGAAGGCATATGGTGTGTTGGCCTTCATTAACCATGGGATCGAGTTCAAGAAACATGTGGTATTGTTACAGTGATGTGAGAACTTGGTTAGATCCCACTTGGGACTTCTGGACATCTCACTGCTGGAAGGATGTGGATGTTTGTAGAGAGGAGATTTACAAGGATGCTGCCTGGATTGGCGAGCACGCCTCACGAGGAGAGGCTGGACACACTTGGTCTCGTGACGGCTGAATACATATGTTGGCCTTGAGTAGGGCCGGTCGCTGCTGGTGATGCCCCCATGGTGACGTTCGGGAAATGTTACGTGCAGTATGCGTGGGCTGGAATGGGGAGCAAGGAGAGCGCAGTAGCTCACGCGCAGGGCTCAGAAGGAGGAGAGAAAAGTTGTGTAGTGGTCACCTGTGGATCGGAAAGGCGGGGGGGTGGGGGGGTTTGTGGTGGCTAGAGAAACCTGGGAAGAAGAATGTGGTTGCTGAAGAAGGAAATGTTGATACTGGTTTTGTGCCGAAGACCGTTGAATCCATCCTATTCATTGTTCACATAGTGTGTTTACAGCAGTATTATCACCTTTCAGCAATGGCGGATGAGCGGTGACCTGACAGGGGTCAGACGCATTGAACTTGTGGATGGCCAGAGGCTTTCTCCCAGGCTGAAATGGCTAACGCGAGGGAGCATGAATTTATGGTGCCTGGGAGAAAGTATGGGGGGGGGGGGGGGGGTTGCAAGAAGTAGGTTTATCATACAGAGAGTGGTGGGCGCACGGAATGCGCTGCCGATGACGGTGGTGGAGGCAGGTACAATAGGATCTTTAGGAGTCCATTAGATAGGTCCATGGACCTGAGAGAAAATGGAGGGATGTGCTGTACTGTGCACTGGCTGCCCTCCTACTGCAGGGGGCGACCGCTGTACCTGCAGGTAGGCAACCTGGGAGGCTGGCCCCGCCTGCAAGCTGTCAATCACTGGCCCATATTAAGACTTGAGCCGGCCCTTTAGGGTGACAGTCGGACACGTGGAGCCAGGAAGGTACAGAAACCGGTGTGTACAAGTTTAAGCTGATTAAAGCCTGTGGACTTAGCGTCAGAATCATCCACACAGCAGCCCTTGCAATGCAGTAGGGAAATACTAGGTAGCTGTTAGAGTAGGTTATTAGGTCAGCACAATGCTGTGGGGTGAAGGGCTTGTACTGTGCTGTAGAACAGCTATTCACAACTTCTTTTCGTCCCTTCGCCCCCCCCCCCCCACCAGTTTATGGGCCTCCTTCCCTGTGAAGCCGTCAAGCTCTGGTTTCTTGCGTACTTCTACCGTCGACATAAAAAACACTTTAAAAAAACGTGTTATGTGAGGTGAAAACCAGGCTTCTGGGGAGGCCCCCATTGAGAATGGCTGCTGTAAATTCCTATGTTCACATCTCTGTCGCCTGGAGCATGCCCAAGATGGCAGTGCCTGTGCTGGCAGCAACCACGAAGACCTTGCAGACTCTGGGGAGCAGCGGACCAGGGCAGGGCACCAGAGGTGGGGAGAACATGGTTTGTGTAGGAGTTAGTGCAACACCACTGCAGCTCCAGCGACCCCGGTTTGAATCTGGTGCTGTCTGTGAGGAGTTTTTACATTCTCACTGTGTCTGGGAGCTGTTTTCCTCCCACCCTTCAAAATGTACTGGGGGCTGGAGGTTAATTGGGGTGTAAATTTAGATGCAGCAAAGTAACAGGCCCTTTCATCCCACAACCCCAATTACAACCTCCAACCCCAGTACATTTTGAATTGGACAGCACGGAATCGGCTTCTATAAATAAAACAAACCTCCGTTCAGAAGGAGAGGCAGAGGAGACGACCCTATAGGGGGACCAGCGAGGGGCTCAGTGGCTGCGGGGGCCCACGCCGGGCTGAGGGCTGCTGGACACTGGCTCACAGGAGCCAGATATCGGAACCGAGATGCGGGTGGGACGAGGGCTTCCTAATCGTGTCGGGGGTTTGGAGCTGGAGCTTGTGTTGCCGGTGGATCGAACATGAGTCTGTGTGGTTGCAGAGGCTGCGGGAACACTGGAGGTGAATCCACGTACACTCAGTGACTCTGAAGGGACTTTTTTTTCCCTTCTCTCTCTCTCCTTGCCTGCCTTACGGCAGAAGTTAAAATATATCAGGAGTATAATATATGTAATGTGTTATAACTTGACAGTAAAAGGAACGTTGACATTTTCACCTTTAAAAACGTGAGATTTGTAGGTAAATGGGTGTATTTGGGGCAACACAGGCTCATAGCCTTCTAAGCTAAAATTTAAGACCAGGATGTTTTGCCTGTACTTGGAGGAGGGGGTGGGGGGTGGAGAGAGAAAGGCTACAGTTGTAGCTCATTATCTCAGAAATCTTGCAGCCAGCCAATGCCGAGCTCCGTACGTGAGAGGGGCCACAAGGCAGTCATTTGAGAGGGGGCACAAAATGGCTGAGAATTCTGTTTTCAAATTAGAGCCAGCTGTTTGTGTGTTGTTCATCTCCAGCACTCTACACTGTGGGGGGTGGGGTGGGGTGGGGGGAGAAAGCTCGGAGGGTTTGATTTCACTCTCTCCCAGCCCCTCTCCCGTGACGTGACAGCACGCTACCTCTAGCAGAGAAATCCCTCGCTAAATGCCAAACATGTGTGCCCAGTTCTCCTTCCAGAAATCTGCCTGGTCCTTTGTGTTCAATGAGTCACGCAGGGAATGTAGAATTACCATAAAACACAGAGCTACAGGTCAGGGGAAGCAGTGACGTGAGGATGAGGTGTTCTGTTCAGATGGAGTGGGAGAAGACCGGACAACTTAGGAGGGAAGGAGAGCAGTAGTGATGGGGAATGCAATAGCTCGAGGGGCAGAAAGGGGATTCTAGGGACATGAAAAAGACACCCGAATGGTTTGTTGTGTTATGGGCCCAGAGGACCCCAAACCCCAGCAGCAATAGATATTCACCAAGTAACCAAATGGTTACTTAAACAAAAGATGCTTTTAATTAACTTTAAACATGAAAACAGGATCAAACTCTAACTTATTACTATTAACTTAACCCCCTTCTACTTTTAAGTGCACATGTATGTAATGTGTGTGTAAGTTTAGAAAAGTTATTTGATTCACAGTCTAAACTCACTTCTCCAAGTTCACTGGTTGCAGGCAATTCTTATACTCTGCACAGAATTTAACATTCATGAACATCATCAGGCTTTGGTGCTTGAAAAGTAAATGGTTACTGCTCAGGAAGGTTCTTGTCAGTTTTCAGAGAGAGATTTGTTGTTCCTGGACACAAACCGATCCCTTTTAATCAGCCATGTCAATGTCTTGCTGACAAAACTTGCCCCTTCAGGGTTCTCCAGATGATAACCTCTTTCTTTCAGGTCACCACAGAGTTCCTTTTTGTTTTGGTTATTCCAAGTGAAACATGAGGCAGCCAGTCCTCTCCTCTTGTATGAACCAAAGGGCTTTGACCAGTCTGAACTAAGCACTCACAACCCATCTTCCAAATGTAGCATTTTCCACAAGCTTCCCAGCTTGTCCTGTCCTGTAGAACTGAATTCTCTCTCTCTCTCTCTCTCTCTCTCTTTCTTTCTCTCTCTCTCTCTCTCTCACTCACTCACTCACTCTCTCTCTCTCTCTCTCTCTCTCTCTCTCTCTCTCTCTCTCTCTCTCTCTCTCTCTCTCTCTCTCTCAGGGATTCAGGAATACAGGGAGCTACAGTAGGTAGGAAGCTGAAAGACAGGACCTCAAGGGTAGTAATGTCTGGATTGGGGCTGTGCCACGTACCAGTAGGGGTAAGAATGAGGTGATAGGGCAGATGAATGTGTGCCTGTATAATTGGTGCAGGGGACAGGTTCAGATGTCTGGATCATTGGGATTTCTTCTGGGGAAGTTACGATCTGTACAAAAAGGATGGGCTGCACCCGAACTGGAAGGGGACCAATATCCTGGAGGAGAGGTTTGCTCGAGCTTTTGAGGAAAGTTTAAACTAGTTTGGCAAGGGGATGGGAAACAGAACGATTGGGCGGAAAGCAGAGTAGATGGTTGATGCACAGTGTAGTGAGATTGTGGGGAAGGGCAGGCAGTGGAGGAAGCATAAATGTAGTCAATGTTTACTTCAGTGCAAGAAGTATTATGAACTTTACAGCATGGATCAGTCCATGGTATTACGATGTTGTGGCTACTACAGAGACTTGACTGATGCAAGGACAGGTTTAGATGTTTTAAAAGGGATAGGATGGGAGGTGAAAGGGGAGAAGGATACAGCATTACCAGTGAGGTATAGTAACCTGGCGTTGGTGCTGTGTAACCGCTCAGCAAATGGGGGTGTAAGGCGCTCCTTCCAATAGCCGACAAGTCATCCTTGGGCAAGGTGTGGTCCCTGTTTAGCCTCCCAATCAGGGTCACGTGAAGCTGTGGATTGCAGATGGTGTTTTACAAGCAGGTTCTACAAATTGGAATTTACAGTTGTAAAACTAAAAACACTGGGCAGATGAATCTGCTTATCAAGGTTACCCAACCAGTGCGGACATTGCAACTAAAGACGGCAACAGGAAAGCACGTCACTATTTTTCCCCTTGTATAATCATGATCTCGACATTGACTACGGTCTCAGTTCAAAGACGGAGCCTTCACCGAAGACAAACAGGGGAGGCAACAACTACAATTTAGAGGGTGAGAGACTGTGACGGATGGAGAGACATGGTCGCCCACGCCAAACGGCAGGGCACCTGAATGAATGAATGATATCACAGCTCCAGAAAGGGAGGGTGTTGTGGAGGGATTGTCTACAGCACACATGTCAAACTCAGGCCCGCGGGCCAAATTTGGCCCATGATAAAATTATATTTGGTCCGCAAGATCATATCAAATATGTATTAGAGCTGGCCCGCTGGCCGCCGCGCCAGTATAGCGCATGCACAGCTAATACTACAAATCCCAGAATGCTTTGCAAATGCATTAGCGCTGGCCCGTCAGCCCGCTAATCGCCCCAACCTCCTCTGTTTATATTCATTAGCATCTGCGACCTGTCGCCCAACTCACATGTAATAAACCCCTTACGAAAAATGGCCAAACGAAAGACAGAAAACAGGACCTTTCAAGACAGGTGGGAGGCAGACTATATGTTCATCATTTTAAAAGACAAACCTGTCTGTCATTGAAGCAAGTAGTTATTTTTTTGACTTGTTGGCTTGTAAAAAAAAATACATTTAAAAGGAGCTTAAAGGCTATAGAGAAATATTATTTATTGAATATTTTATTTCTAATTTGTTAATGCTTCTTCTGGAAAGAGTTTAACCAAAACTATTATTAAACATTTATTTTAATAAGAAAAAGTTTAACATTACATATGTTGAAAGAAGAGAAAACATGCAGATGTTGTTGAAAATTTTCAATAAATATTTAGTTTGGCCCACGACTTAGTCCAAGTTTTTAATTTTGGCCCTCTGTGAATTTGAGTTTGACACCCCTGGTCTACAGAGTCAGTGTGGGTGGAAGTCAGAAACCGGAACGGGGCCATCACTGTACTGGGAGTGGTCTATGGACCCCTAAATAGCCCTCAGGACATGAGGAGCGGGTAAGTAGGCAGATTTTGGAATGGTGCAGAAGTAACAGGGTTGTTGTTATGGAGACGCCAACTTCCCAAATGTAGACCAGCACCTCCTAACTGCAAGAGGGACAGAATTTGTCAGGTGTATCCAAGAAGGATTCCAGTCACAGTTTGTTGACCAGCCAACTGGAGGAGAGGCCACACTAGATCTAGTAGTGGGCCATGAACCTGGTCAGGTGACAGACCTCTCGGTGGGGGAGCATTTCGATGACAGTGATCACAACTCCCTGACAAGGATGGGAAGAGACAAAATGGTCAAGTGTTTAATTGGGGAAGGGCTAATTGTGATGGGATGAGGCAGGAACTGGGGAGAGTCAATTCGGAACAAATGTTCTCAGGGAAAAGCACAGAAGTAATGTGGAGGATGTTCAGGGACCACTGGCGTGGGTCCAAGGGTAGGTTTGTCCCACTGAGACAGGGCAGAGATCAGAGGAAAAGGGAACCGTGGTTGACTAAAGAGATGAGACAGCTCGTTAAGAGGAAGAAGGAACCAGACAGAGAGTTTAGGAAGCAAAAGAGAGGAAGGGGTCATGAGAACTATATGTTAGTCAGGAAGGAACTTAAAAAATAATTTAGGAGAGTTAGAAGAGGGCACGAGAAGGCCTTGGCAGGTAGGATTAAGGAAAACCCTAAGGTGTTCTGTGTATTTGTGGAGCTGAAGGATGACTAGAGTGAAAGTAGGACCGCTTAAAGATAAAGGAGGCAGTTTTGTGATAAAGTTCATCCTTTCTGGTTTACAATTAGGAATTTCCTTCAAAATTTGTTTAAAATTCAATTTCCTTTAGATCCAAATTTTTTTTGTTAGGTTATTTTACTCTGTTCGTGGACTTGGGGTTGGATAAGTTTCAGACAGCGTTTATTCGTCTAACATTGACAGTTGCTCGAAAATGTAACGCTATGTCCTGGAAAGATAAAGCGGAGTTAAATGTAGTTCGATGGCATAATGAGTTGAAGTCATGTATCGCTATGGAGAAAATAACATATAATTTACATAATTATTATGATTTTTTTCATTAAGATGTGGACACTGTATATGAAGAATATGAATTTAGTAATATTGTAAATTACTGAATTTTTTTGTTTATTTTTAATGCTTCCCTTTAGGGATCTTTTGTGGGAGGGAGGAGGGGATGGGTTTGTTTTACTGTTTTGTTATTAGACTACTTATTCTGTAAAAATCTATTTATTTTTATTGAAAAAATACTAAATAAAGTTTTAAAAAAAAAGATAAAGGAGGCAATGTGCCTGAAGGCAGAGGAGGTTGAGGAGGTCCTAAATGAAAACTTTGCTTCACTGTTCACCAGAGAAGGGTGATGAATGTGAGGTCAATATAGAACAGACTTGTGTGTTGGAGCATGTTGACGTTAAAAAAGGTAAAGGTTCCATTATTGTCACGTAATACTACATTTAGAATGTGACATACATGAAATTCTTTAACTTTTCTCTACCGTAAGGCAGACAGAGAGTCCCCTTTTTGTCCAGTGCCCCTCACAGAAACATAGGCCGTCACCCCTCCAAGTACTGACCAGGCCTGTGTCTCCATCCGAGATCAGGCAATCCCAGGTGTATTCAAGCTATTAGGTGCTGTAGTGGAGGGAATTCCGACCTTAAAAACATTTGGATTGATATATCCTTGGGCCTGGATGAGATGTTGAAGCACCTCTCAGGAGACTATTGTAGAGAAACCAATAGGCTTTAATTCACTTGAGAACAGAGCATGTCCCTACTGTTCAGCCATTCCGCACAGGAGCCTGTGGGGAGGGGGCACAGATAGAGCTGGCCAAGAGGTGTGTACTTGGCCAGATTGTCATACGTTACAGTGGTTTACCACAGATGTGTCCCAGGTTATTACAAGGAAGAGATCACTGGGGCACTGGCACTGATCTTTACATCCTCCCTGGCTACAGAGAGGAGGTACTGGAGGATTGAGTAATGGCAGATGTAGTCCCCTTGTTTGAATAGAGGTACTAAGGAGAATCCTGTGAATTATAGGCAAGTGTCTAACACCAGTGTTAGGCAAACTATGGGAGGGTATTGACACAGAAAGGATTTATTGAGCACCGTCTTCTCAGAAATGGTCAGCGTGGCTTTGTGTGGGGTAGGTTATGCCTCATGAGTCAAATTGAGTTTTTTGTGGAAGTGATAAAAGAACGATGATAGGGTGGTAGATGTGGTGTATATGGATTTTAGTCAGGCATTTGACAAGGCCCTTGCGTGATTCAGAAATTCACGAGGGACGGAATCCATGGAACCGTAGCTGCGTGGATTTGGAATTGGCTTGCCTGCAGATATCAGAGGGTAGCAATGGATGGAATGTACTCTGCCCAGATGTCAGTGACCACTGGAGTTCTGCGGGGATCTGTCAAGAGGGTAGTTAAGAAGGCTTATGGCATTCATGAGTTGGGGAACTTTCCGGAACCGTGAGGTCATATTGAAAAAGACGTAGCAAAGTCAGAGATACAGAACTGATGTGTCGGGCTCGAGTCCTTCATCAAAGGGAGAAAGTGCCAGTGAGTGTCCGAATAAGTGGGGGGAGGGCAGGGCAGGAGATGATAGGTGGAGAAGGGAGAGAGGGGACATCAGCACTGGAGGGGGGGGGCAGGGTGGGGGGAGAAGGCAGGGCTGTGTGGGTGAAGGAACTGGAAAGGCAGGAAATGGGGGAGGGGAAGAAAAAGGTTTAGTGGAAAGCAGAGAAGTCAATGTTCAAGCCGTCTGGCTGGAGGGTGTCCAAGTGGGAAATAAGGTGTTGTTCCTCCAATCTGCTGGTGGTCAGGATGGAACAGTACATAAGGCTGGTGGGGTGGTAGGTGAGGATAAGGGGGGGGGGGGTGGTGGTTCTGTGCTGGTTGTGTCTTGTGGTGAGGTAATATTGTGTTCAATTCTGGTCACCTCATTATAGGAAGGATGTGGAATCTATGGAGAGAGTGGAGAGAGGACTTACCAGGATGCTGCTGGATTGGAGAATTTAAATTTAGACATACAGCATGATAACAGGCCATTTCACCCAGTTAACCTACACTCCCGGTACGTTTTGAACGATGGGAGGAAACCGGAGCCCCCGAGGAAAACCCACGCAGACATGGGGAGAACATACAAACTCCTTACAGACGGTGTGGGATTCGAACCCCGGTCCTGAAAGGTGTTGTGCTAACTGCCGCACCAACTGTGTGACTCGATGTGTCTTATGAAACAAGATTTTCTCTTTTTGGAGCAAATTTTTCATGTGGGGGAGAGAAGGAATTCCCAGAGAACGTTGGGACAAAGTGAGGGTGGGGGTGGGGGGGGAGAGATTAGGGGAGAGGGAAGGGCTAAGTTTGTTAGACAGAGCGGTGGATGCCTGGAACGCATTGTGGGTGATGGAGGCTGGTTCAGCAGGGATATTTAAAATTCTCTTCGTCGGGCACAGGGAACAGGTAAAATAGAGGGTTCGGGCTGTGAGGGAGGAAAGAGTTAGTTTGTTGTATAGATTTATAGAGGGCTGAAGGGCCTGAAGTGTGCTGGAATGATTTTTTTAAAACGTTGTAATGACTGAAAAACAATTTCCTGTGTTGTCCGAATATTATCACAGGGCAAAGCTGCCTCCTTTTCTTTTGATCTTTCTCTCAATGTTCTGGAATGAGCTGGTACCCTCTCCCTCTCCCCCCTTCCTCTTCCCCTCCCTTTCTCCCCCTCCCTCTCTCCCCTCCCTCTCTCCCCCTCCCTCTCTCCCCCTCCCTCTCTTCCCCCCCTGACATCACGGGCTCCCGTCTCACCTCTGCCCCCCCAAATCACCGCAGGATGCCGATTCACAGAGTCCACACTCTCTTCCTCCAGGCCCTGAATGGACACACGTTCTCTTCACCTGGACCCCGGTGGGTGGTTTGAAGGTGTACATCAACGGGACATTTCACACCAATGACACGTCCGGGAAGGAGGCAGTAGGCGACACCAATGAGTACGCCAACGTGGTGATGGGTGCTCCGAGGATGCAGAGTTCTAGCCACTATGTGACTGGCTCCTTCGACGAATTTGTGATCTGGGAGCGGGCCCTCTCGCCACTGGAGGTTCAGCTGTACTACAATGCCACGACAGGTAAAGGCAGTCCCTGCATTCGTACAGCACCTGGCACAGGCCACTCACCAGGGAGCAGAGGCTGGAAGGTGCTGTGCTCCTGTCTGCGGTAATGATCTGGGATCCCTTCGGCACCGGTCGCTGATGTTTGACGTGCCCAGCTCACAAGCTGTGCGGAAACCACCTCTGAGTCTGTGCGCTGCTCTCTCTCCCCAGGTCTTCCGGTTTGTGACCCAGCGAGGGGGGGCTCGGCGTCCCCGCAAGACCCAGCTCCAAAGTCTTCCGCAGCAGCAGCTCCGGTAAGTCGCCGGCTCTGCACCATGCGTGCATGTACCCCGGTCGTGCTCTCAGCCAGGGCCGTCAAAGTGTCCTTGCTTTCCTTGCAGGCTGCTGAGGGCACTGACATCTCGGGCACAGCCCTGGCAGGAGAGAACCACAGGAGGTTCTGGTACCCCGCGGCGGCCGGGGACTCTCTCAGCACCTCCTTTGTCCTTCCCAACAAAACGCTGCAGCTCCAAACCGCTTCCAACATGACCGAGGTAACGTTGGTTCTGTATCTTTATCTCTGCTCTACATGGTCTGACTGGCTGAGGGTCTCCAGCATTGTGTTTTACTCCTGGTCCTGGGGACTCTTCCTTTGACCCCCAGCAAGCCAGCCACAGGAGGTCCAGGAGAAAGGCTCAGCCTGGTGGATGTATCCAAGCAAGCGTGGCTTTGGGGAAAGTGCAGTGAGGATGGTGAAGGAGGGCATCTGGAGCACTGTCCGAGGAGCTGCAGGCTCTTGGTGGGTTGGTGGGGGGGGTGGTAGAACTGGACGGTTGGCCCAATCGGTGAAGAATCCGAACCAGAGCGTTGTCTCCTCACTTCCCCTCCACAGGGGCTGCCTGACCTGCTGAGTTCTTCCAGCAGTCTGGTTTATCGTGGATGAAAGGTTTTGCGTGTTTTGAAGGGTGGGCAGTGGGCTGCAGGCAGGAGCGAAGGGTTGGCTGGGGCAGTTGGAGTTGAAGGGTCGGCTGGGCCAGTCAGACGTGAAGGGTCAATTGGAGCAAAGATTGCTGGGGCATCAGGGATGAAGGGTCAGTGAGAGGTATTCTGCTGATCAAGACCCCCTTGGCTACAGAGAGGTGCAGAGCCTCTGGCCCTCAGTCACACGGGTCCATTGGCAGATGAGTTAGAACGGTTGTGGGACACCGGCACTGACATCCCATCCTGTACTTCCTGTGTTTTCCAGGACTTCCTGCAGACGGTGGGAGAACTTCTGTCTGTGTCCAGCTGGACTGAAGTGGCTGAGGTAACACCTGTCCCGCTAATGTGGGCTCTGGATGTTCATGTGGTTTCTTCTCTCTGAGACACAGAGAGGGGTGTTGGGGACTGGAGGGGGTTACAGAGACTGGGAGAGTGTAGGGGACCGGAGGGGGTTACAGAGTCAGGGAGGAGTGTAGAGGACTGGATAAGGGGGGTAGGTTACAGAGATAGGGAGGGGTGTAGGGGACTGGATGGGGTACAGAGACAGGGAAGACTGTAGGGGACAGAAGGGGGTTACAGGGGCAGGGAGGGATCTGAGATTCGGATTGCTGCAAATACTCAGTGGGTCAATGAGTAACTTTGTAGAGAGACAGAGATCTGCACCTTGCAAGCACTGTGCGTGAATGTTCTTATTGCTAACCCCAATGTAGTGGGTGGTTCTCCCATTGTCACCCTTGTTTCCCTTGGGGGGGCTTCACCTGTTGCTCTCATTGCCGGGGTTGGTTCCGCTGTTGTCACCTTCGTTGCTGTGGGTGGTTTGGCTGTTGACACCCCTGTCACAGTCAACGATTCACCTGTTGCTATCCTGTTGCTGTGAGTTGTTCAGCCTTTACTACCCCTTTTGCCAGGGGTGGTTTGACTGTTGCTACCATCCTTGCAGTGGGTGGTTCGCCTGTTCATATCCTAGTCACTATGGGTAGTTTAGCTATTGCCACCCCCATTGCCAAGGGTAGTTTCTTTTGCTATTTCCCAATCACTGTGAGTGATTTTCCTGTTGGTATCCCTTGTGGCTGAGGGTGTGTCCCCTGTTGCCATGGTGGTTCACCTGTTGTTACCTCTTTGCTTCCCCCATTGTTGTGGGTAGTTCATTTATTGCTACGCCAGTTACCTGGGTGATTTTATTGTTACTACCCTTGTTGCCATGGGTGGTTTGCCTGTTTCTACCCTCTGTGACTCAGGGTGTTTCCCCTGTTGCTACCCTGTCACACTGTTGTGATAGGTTTTCCTGTTACTGTCCCCTTTGGTGTGATCATTCTTCATTTTTCCATCCCGTTTCTGTGAGTAGTTCACCTGTTGCTTCCCCCATTTCCTCGAGTACTTCGCCTGTTCCAGCCCTGTTGTCATGGATAGTTTGCCTGTTGCTGCCTCCCATTATCATTCATCGCTTGGCCACCCCCATTGCCATGGGTGGTTCACCTATTGCTACTTCAGTTTCTGTGAGTAGCTTCCTGTTGCTACCCTTGTTGCTGTGGGTGTTTCGCATGTTGCTACCCCTATTGCTGTGGGTGATTTACCTGTTGCTACCCCTGTTGTTGTGGATGGTTCTCCTGTTGCTACCCTTGTTGCCATGGTGTTTTGCTTGTTGCTACCTCCTGTGGTTCAGGGTGTTTCCCCTGTTGCTACCCTGTAACTATGGGTAGTTTGTCTGTTGGGTTTTCCTATTACCATCCCCTTTGCTGTGATCATTCTTCATTTTCCCACCCCGTTTCTGTGGGTAGTTCACCTGTTGCTGCCTTCCATTGTCATTCATCACTTAGACACTCCCATTAGCATGGGTGGTTCACTTGTTGTTACCCCTGTTACAATGGATTGTTCACCTATTGATCTCCCAGTTGCCATGGGTGGTTCCCCATTGCTTCCCTCATTGGTGTGGGTAGTCTGCATGTTGCTACACTCATTGCTGAGGACAGTTTGCCTGTTGCTACCCTCCTTGCTGTGGGTGTTTTTCCTGCTTCTATCCCCTGTTGCTGAGGGTGTTTCCCTGGTGCTACCGCTATTGCCATTGGTGGTAGGCCTCTTGAAACCCCAGTAGTCGTGGGTGGTTCACCTGTTGCTATTCTCATTGCTGTGGCTGGTTTGCCTGTTGCTATCCCCTTTTGCTGAGGGTGTTTCCCTTGTTGCTACCCCATTAGTATGGGTAGTTTGCCTGTTGTCACCCTGCTGTCAAGGGAGGCTTTCCTGTTACCATCCCCTTTGACGTGGGTCCTTCGTTGTTTAGCCACCTGTGTTTACCCTCTCTGTGGGTAGATAGCCTGTTGCTTCCTCCTGTTACTGAGGTGGGTTCCCCTGTTGGCTGCCCTCCTGCCGCTCCCTGGCTCCATGCCCAGCTGCCCTCACTTTGCCCGTTGTTTTGCCCACAGACCGCCAGCGTGGTGAGCGGGTTGATCGGGACCATTGACAGGGTGATGGTCCACGTGGCCACCCACCTGGAGGGCCGGCCGTCCGCCATCGTCACTGTGGAAGGAAGCTCAGCTGTGGCTGGTGAGAGGTTTACCCTCATTTCCCACGCCCATCGACATGTTCCCCATAAGCCTAAATTCCCTGGTTGCGCAAAAATATGTCTTAAATGTCTTGGACAGAGAGTTCCACAGATTTCCCCTCTCTGGGAGAAGCAGTTCCTCCTCATCTACATCTTAAATCTATACCTGAATCTCAAGGCTGTGTCCCCTGGTACTGGTCTCACCTGCTAGTGGAAACAACTTTCTTGCCTATTTTTTTAATAAGATCCTCTCTCAGCAGAGGAATACAGTCCCAGGTGACTCAATTTCCCCTTGACTGATCATTCCACCCCCTCCCCCCACACCCCATCTCTGGAATCAGCCTAGTGACCCTCCTCTCCCCTGCCTGCAAAACCAGTAGATCCTTTCCCAATACATTTTAGACCTACAGCACGGTAACAGGCCCTTCTGGCCACGAGCCTGTGTCGCCCAATCACACAATTAACCTACGACTCCACCCCCTGTATGTTTTGAAAGGTGGCTGGAAACTGGAGCCTCCAAGGAAATCCCACGCAGACAGACAGCACGGGATTTTAACTCTGGTCCCAATTGCTGGTGCTGTAACAGCACTGCACTAACCGCTACTGCCAACCATGGCTGGTCTGAAGCTTCTACCTCACCCTGCGGTGGGGGGAAACAGATAATGGCTCCCTTTCTCCACCCGAAACACCCTCCCACACAGTCGCATCTCATACCCTTCGCTTTCTCGGTTATTGCCAATCTCCCTCAGAATGTGTAGGAATGAGTGAAATGGGATTCCCCTCCCCCCCCAGGTCAAAATGGAACGTTAAAATAATTGGGCTCCTTATCTTTGCAGACTACTCGTTGGTTAAGGTTCCGGATGGTTCCACTCTGTCCAACTTTCGTTTCCCGTCGCGAGGATTCAGCTACATCTTCATCCCAAGGGAGGCTTTTCACAGCAAAAGTAAGTGGTGGTATTAAAGTATTGGGGACACTGCATGTTCCCACCTCTGGTTGACCTCTGACGTGAGCAGGACTGGAGGTGTTTGGTGTGAAATCAATTATCACCTTCGTCGGGCAGGAGCTTAGGCCCTTAGACAGGAAAGTCCGCAAACGCCGGGGTTGAGCGCAGTGCACAGATGTGCTGGAGAAACTCAGCAGGTCCCACAGCGTCCACAGGGAGGAAAAGACCTGCACTCCCAAGTAACACTACTGCAGCAGCACGGCCACCCATGTGGACCCAAGGAGTGGGGGAGCAGAGTTTCGGCACTCCCCCGGAGGGCCTGACTGCCATCGGCTCTGGACAGGCTATAAACGGCTTATTTTAAAACCTCACGAGGCCTGGGCCCAAGATGACAGGGCCTGAGATCGGCAGTGGCCATGAGGGGTTGCAGGGCACCAGAAAACTGGGAGAGTACTCCCTGTCTGAGAGGGTGACCCACGAGGGGCTCTGAGGCTGAAAAACACACCGGTGGCGGGCTGACTCAAGGTGAGGGTCCCATGCAGGCTGCTGGCGACCGCGGTCAAGGGACTCGCACCAGGCTTCGGGCTGCTGGAGACTGGCTGAAGGGATCCCCGATATTAGGACTGAGGTGAAAGAGGGTGGCTGGAGGCTTCCTCATTGTGCCAGAAGTGTGCACTTGTAGCTTGGGTTACAGATGCTGTGACTGAAGGCTGGCAGCTGCGGGAGCACTAGAGGTGAAGTACAGGCACTTGGGGACTCACTGGGGGGGCGATGGGGGAGTTTTTGCTGATAGTGAATCTTTGCCTTATGGCAGACTAAAGATAATCACATTTCCTGTTTTGTTACGTCAATAAAATGAATCTTAACAAATAATCTGGATCATTGCCCACCGTTTTGGGCCTGAGCCCCTTTCTCTGGATGTTGTGTGACCTGCTGAGTTTCTCTCCTTGGTGAGACCATGCCTTGTACAGTTTTGGTCGCCTGCCTGTCGGAAGGACGTCAATCATTTGGAAGGGGTGCAGAGGAGGCCTTCCCTTCTCAAACAACGTGGCTTCCCCCTTATCACTATCAGCTTGTCCCTCACCCACATCCCCTCCACTACCCGCACATCTGCCCCGGCCCTCTTCCCCTTCCCCCACTACGTGCAACAAGGTCAGGATTTCCCTCATCCTCACCCACTAGCCTCTGCATCCAACACATCCTTTTCAGCCGCCTACTATGTGATCCCACCACTGGACACATATTCCCCTCTCCTCCCCTCTCCGCACGGACCGCTCCTCCGTAACCCCCTTGCCCACCCCTCCCTCCCCACTAGTCGTTCCCTTGGGACCTACCCCTGTGTCTGCAAGAGATGCTCCACCTGCGCCCACCCACCCTCCCTCACCGCCATTCAGGGCGCCAAACAGTCCATCCAGGTGAAGTTCATTTTTTTTTTTTTTTTTTTTTTAAATTTTTTATTTTTCACACCATAAATCACAATAGCCATGATATACACTTTTTCTTTTCCACACATTTACAGTGACTTTTTCTCCCTCCCCCCTCCCTCCTCCCAAGCCACCCCCCCATCCCTCCCCCCTCTCATCCATTTTAGTTATACAATCTAGGTTGCATTAATTCAGTTAGACAATGTTGTCATTCAACAAAAATACACCAGAAATTCTACTGAGTCCATTTTTTTCTTCTCTTCTCCTTCCATCAACTTAGGTAATGTTTGTTCCCGGTAGGTTTTCGCTATTGTATTTAATGTAAGGCTCCCATACTTGTTCGAATATTTCAATATTATTTCTTAAACTATATGTTATTTTTTCTAATGGAATACATTTATTCATTTCTATATACCATTGTTGTATTTTCAAATTATCTTCCAATTTCCAGGTTGACATAATACATTTTTTTGCTACAGCTAGGGCTATCTTAACAAATCTTTTTTGTGCATCCTCCAAGTCAATTCCAAATTCTTTATTTTTTATGTTACTTAGGAGAAAGATCTCTGGATTCTTTGGTATATTGTTTTCTGTTATTTTATTTAATATCTGATTGAGATCATCCCAAAATTTTTCTACTCTCTCACATGTCCAGATTGCATGAATTGTTGTTCCCCTTTCTTTTTTACATCGAAAACATCTATCAGATACTGTTGGGTCCCATTTATTTAACTTTTGCGGTGTAATGTATAGTCTGTGTAACCAATTATATTGTATCATACGCAGCCTCGTATTTATTGTATTTCTCATCGTTCCAGAGCATAACTTCTCCCATGTTTCCTTTTTTATCTTTATATTTAAATCTTGTTCCCATTTTTGTTTAGTTTTACCATTTGTTTCCTCATTTTCCTTTTCTTGCAGTTTAATATACATATTTTTTATAAATCTTTTGATTAACATTGTATCTGTAATCACATATTCAAGGTTACTTCCCTCTGGTAAACTCAAGTTGCTTCCTAATTTATCTTTCAAGTAGGATCTCAGTTGGTAATATGCCAGCGCTGTATCTCCCGTTATATTGTACTTATCTCTCATTTGTTCAAAGGATAAGAATCTACTTCCTGAAAAACAATTTTCTATTCTTTTAATCCCTTTTTTTTCCCATTTTCTAAAGGCAAGGTTGTCTATTGTAAAAGGGAGTAGCTTATTCTGCGTCAATATTAGTTTTGGTATTTGGTAATTTATTTTATTTCTTTCTACATGAATCTTCTTCCATATATTGAGGAGATGGTGTAATACTGGAGAAGTTCTATGTTGTACCAATTTTTCGTCCCATTTATATAATATGTGTTCAGGTATCTTTTCCCCTATTTTATCTAATTCTAGTCTCGTCCAGTCTGGTTTTTCCCTTGTTTGATAAAAATCTGATAGGTACCTTAATTGTGCGGCTCTATAATAATTTTTGAAGTTTGGCAATTGTAAGCCTCCTTGTTTATACCATTCTGTTAATTTGTCTAGTGCTATCCTCGGTTTCCCCCCTCTCCATAAAAATCTCCTTATTATTTTCTTTAACTCTTTGAAGAATTTTTCTGTCAGTTGTATTGGCAATGCCTGAAATAAGTATAGTATCCTTGGAAAAATGTTCATTTTAATACAGTTTATCCTTCCTATCAGTGTTAGTGGTAGCTCTTTCCAATGCTCTAAATCGTCCTGTAATTTTTTCATTAGTGGATTGTAATTGAGTTTATATAATTGGCCTAGATTTTTGTTTATTTGCACACCTAGGTATCTTATTGCCTGCGTTTGCCATCTGAATGGGGATTCCTCCTTAAATTTTGAGAAATCCGCGTTATTCATAGGCATTGCTTCACTTTTATTTACGTTTATCTTGTATCCCGACACTTCTCCATACTCCTTCAATTTCTTATATAGTTCTTTTATTGATAGTTCTGGTTCTGTTAAGTACACTATCACATCATCCGCAAACAGACTGATTTTATATTCCCTGTCTTTTATTTTTATTCCTTTTATATTATTATCTCTTCTTATCGATTCTGCTAGTGGTTCTATAGCTAGCGCAAACAATAATGGTGATAGTGGGCATCCCTGCCGCGTTGACCTGCTTAAGTTAAATTGCTTTGATACATGTCCATTTACTGTCACTTTCGCTAACGGTCCCTTATATAATGCTTTAATCCAATTAATATACTTCTCCGGTAAACTGAATTTTTGCAATACTTTGAACAAGTAATTCCATTCTACTCTGTCGAAGGCCTTCTCTGCGTCTAAAGCAACTGCTACTGCCGGTGCTTTATTTCCTTCTACTGCATGAATTAAGTTAATAAATTTACAAATATTGTCTGTTGTGCGTCTTTTTTTGATAAATCCAGTTTGGTCTAAATTTACCATTTTCGGTACCTGTTCTGCTAATCTGTTTGCTAATAGTTTAGCTATTATCTTATAATCTGTGTTTAGCAGAGATATTGGTCTATATGACGCTGGTGAGAGTGGATCTTTCCCTTGTTTTAGTATCACTGTAATTATTGCTGTTTTACATGAATCTGGTAAGTTTTGTGTCTCATCAATCTGGTTGATTACATCCAGGAGGGGCGGTATTATTAGGTCTTTAAATGTTTTGTAGAATTCTATTGGGAGTCCATCCTCTCCTGGTGTCTTATTATTTGGTAAATTTTTTATTATCTCTTGTATTTCTACTGTTCCAAATGGTTCTGTTAATTTATTTTGTTCCTCTATTTGTAGTTTTGGTAGTTCAATTTTAGTCAAAAATTCATCTATTTTCCCTTCTTTCCCTTCGTTTTCGGTTCGGTATAATTGTTCATAGAATTCTCTGAAGTTTTCCTTAATTTCTTTTGGATTATATGTAATTTGTTTGTCTTTTTTCCTTGTTGCCAATACCATTTTCTTAGTTTGCTCTGTCTTAAGCTGCCATGCTAGGATTTTGTGTGTTTTTTCCCCTAGTTCATAATATTTCTGTTTTGTCTTCATTATATTCTTCTCCACCTTATATGTTTGTAATGTTTCGTATTTTATTTTTTTATCCGCCAATTCTCTTCTTTTGGTTGTATCTTCCTTTATTGCTAATTTTTTTTCTATGTTTATTATTTCCCTTTCCAACTGCTCTGTTTCCTGATTATAGTCCTTCTTCATCTTGGTTGCATAACTTATTATTTGCCCTCTAATGAATGCTTTCATTGCGTCCCATAGTATAAACTTATCTTCCACTGATTCCGTATTTACTTCAAAGTACATTTTTAATTGTTTTTCAATAAATTCTCTAAAATCCTGTCTTTTAAGTAGCATGGGGTTTAATCTCCATCTATACATTCTTGGAGGGATGTCTTCTAGCTCTATTGCCAATAACAGGGGTGAGTGGTCCGATAATAGTCTAGCTTTATATTCCGTTTTCCTAACTCTCCCTTGTATGTGGGCTGATAACAGGAATAGGTCTATCCTTGAGTATGTTTTATGTCTAGTCGAGTAGTATGAGTATTCCTTTTCTTTTGGGTTTTGTTTCCTCCATATGTCCACAAGTTTCATTTCTTGCATTGATTTAATTATAAATTTGGTTACTTTGTTCTTCCTGTTAATTTTTTTCCCCGTTTTATCCATATTTGGATCCAAATTCAGATTGAAATCCCCTCCTATTAGTATGTTCCCTTGCGTATTAGCTACCTTCAAAAAGTATCTTGCATAAACTTTTGATCTTCTTCGTTAGGTGAATATATATTAAGTAGATTCCAAAGCTCTGAATATATCTGACATTTTATCATAACATATCTCCCTGCTGGATCTATTATTTCCTCTTCTATTTTAAATGGCACATTTTTGCTAATTAATATAGCCACTCCTCTTGCTTTTGAATTATACGATGCTGCTGTTACATGTCCTACCCAATCTCTCTTTAATTTCTTGTGCTCCAATTCAGTTAAATGTGTTTCTTGGACAAATGCTATATCTATTTTTTCCTTTTTCAGTAAATTTAGTAGTTTCTTCCTTTTAATTTGGTTATGTATTCCATTAATATTTAGAGTCATATAGTTCAGCGTAGCCATTTTATATTTTGTTTATCTTCTCTTTCCGTTTTTCCATCATTACCTTTCCTCCTTTTCCATTTCTGTTTTCTTATTTTCAACTCTTTACCAGACAACATTCCTACAACATCCAACAGTGAAGTTCATTTCTCTTGTGAATCTGTAAGGGCGGTCTGTTGATTTGGGTGCTCCCGCTGTGGTGACACTGGGTGCAGCCTGGGAGATTGCTTCGTTGACCACCTCGGCCCTGTCTGCCACAGTAGTGTGGATCTCCCAGTGGCCACCCACTTCAATTCCCTGTCCCATTCTCTTGCTGATGCGTCTGCCCACAGTCTCGTGTACTGCCAGATTGATTGGAGGAACAACACCTCATCTTCTGATCTTGACACCCTCCAACCAGACAGCATTAACACAGACTTTTCCTGTTTCCCTGAGCACCCCCCCGCCCATTTTTCCTTATTTCTCCTTTCCTTTAGCTCTTCTCTCTTTGCTTTCCCTCTTTCCCAGCACTGCTTCCAGAACCCTGTACACCCCCTCTCCCCCCTGTTAATTCTCACCGATCCTGTCTCTGCTCCATATCCAATGATCACTCTCTGCCTGTTGGTCTGGACTCCTCCCTCTGGCCATTCCTCCCTTCTCCCCAGCCTGTTAATTCAGGCACCTAGCTGATTTTGACTCCGACCTTGAAGAAGGGGTCCACACCCGAAATGTTGGGTAAAAACCTTCACCTCCTATGGCCACAGTGAGAGCTGCTGAGATCCACCAGGTAGTTGCAGGGACTGGAGGGGATGAGTTATAGGGAGAGGTTGGACAGGCTCGGTCCTTATTTTCTTGTCTAAGAGGCTGATCGTTAATGGTTTATAAAATCACGAGGGGCATAGATAAAGACAGTGATCACAGTTTATTTCCCAGGGTAGATGACAAACATGGATGAATGCGGGGGTCAGTGGGGGTGATAATGAGAGGGGTCAATGGGGGTGATAACTGGGGGGTGTGGGAGTCAGTGGTGGTGATAATGAGGGGGATGTGGGCAATGTTCCCTCTAATTTTTTAGTACATGTAGTCGTCATCTTCTAACCTTCAGGAGTTACGTCCACCTCCACATACAACCAAGATTGTAGAAAACTAATTCTTTAAAAACTTCTGTACGTTCATATTTTCCACTCCTGGCAGCAGCCCAAGGTCCCTGCTCCCCGTGGCAGCCCCCGCTCCCAGTTCCCCATGGCAGCCCAAGATCCCTGCTCCCTGCGACAGCTGGAGATCCTCGTTAAAGCTTTATTTGTGGAATATTGCATGAATGGGCAGAGAAGTTAGCATGAACAAAGTTCACTCGTCTTTGGTGCTTAACAGGTGACCACTCAGGAGGGTTTTTGCTGGTTTCAGAGAGATTCCTTTTCCAGGACATTCACAACTGATTCCTTCTCAATCAGTCTTGCTGACAAAACTTGCCCCTTCTGAGTTCTCCAGATGATCCTCTTTCTTTCAGGTCACCTGTCAGATTGCCAGTCTTCTCCTTGGACCAGACAGCCTCCCAAAGTTGGCCAGCTTTGTCCTTCTGGAAACAATTTCTGTGTGCAGTTTGGGTCACCAAATTAGAGGAAGGTGATAAACAAAATAGAGAGAGTCCAGAGAAGGTTCACGAGAATGTTGACTGGATGTCAGGGTTTGAGTGACAGAGAAAGGTTGAGCAGCCTGGGGCTTTTTTCTCTGGAGCGTAGAAGATTGAGGGGGGACTTGATGGAAGTGTTCAAGATTTTAAAAGGGACAGAGAGAGTCAACGTGGATAGGCTTTTTAAATTAAGAGTGGGGGATATTCAAACCAGAGGCCATGGTTTGAGATTGCAGGGGGAAAATTATGAGGGGAAATTTCTACACGCAAAGGGTGGTTGGGATGTGGAATAAGCTTCCGGCAGAGGTGGTTGAAGCAAGTATGTTATTTACATTTAAGGAAAGACTGGATAATTACATGGAGGGGAGAGGATTGGAGGGGTATGGACCACGTGCTGGTCAGTGGGACGAGGAGGGTGGGGATTTGTTCCGGTATGGACTCGTAGGGCCAAACTGGCCTGTTCTGTGCTGTATATGGTTATATGGACCTCGGGCATGCATGGTGGGGCAAATCCGACCAACCCGAATCACTTGGACACCTTACGGTCGTAAGTCAGGAACTACCTGTAGTCAGTGCACGCAAACATTTTCTGTTGTGCAAATGATTTTCCTGTGACCAGAGTCTGTACTATACACACTGAAGGCTTGTAAACTTGAGATTATCCCAAGATCACAGCTGATCTCTCATGGCTAATAAAACTGTATTGGCATGTTTTAATGTCACACAAGTATGATTGCATTCTACAAAGTAATGTATTTAGTTAAGATTTTATTCCTTTCATTGAACTGCTTTGTTCAATTGGTTCCCCATGCCCAGTCACCCCCTCACCACTCACACCCAATCACCTCCACTCGCCCAGTCACCCCCCTCTCCCCCCAGTCACCCCTCACACCCAGTCACCCCCTCACACCCAGTCACTCCCCTCCCGCCCAGTCACCCATCCCTCCCACCTGTCCAACCTCTCCATTTGTGCGCGCATTAATTTGCTTTGTGCACTGGTTGCAAGACGTGCGCACACCCACCCACACCCACCCCCACCTGAGAGGTAATGGGGAGTTGTGGGCTTTATATACGTCATGTACACTTTTTTGGTTTATTTAAGCAAATACTAATTAGCAATTTAAAAACTACGTGCATGAACATTTTTTATTTCAAACATGCATGTAATATATTTTCATGTTTTATGGCTCTCAAGCATCTGAGGTTAAACCTGATATGTGGCTCTTAGGTTAAGCGGGGTTGGCCGCCCCTCCTTTACCGTATCCCCATAACCTTGGATACCCTGATTATTCAGATTCTTGTCAAGCACTGCCTTAGATACATCCAGTCCTCTACAGTCCCTGTAATAGCAAATTCCAAAGGTTCACCACTTTTTGGCTGAAGTTCCTCTGCACCTCTCTTTGAAATGAGTGCCCTTAAATACTGAAGTTTGCCCTCTTGTCCTTGAGCCCCTTTTCCACTGGCACCTTGTCCCCAGGAATTAACGGGAAATTAACTGGGACAGGGTCTAGTGGTTAAAAAAAAAGCAGTCAGCACGCCGGTGTCAAATGATATCATTTCACGCCAGGGATTGACGACCTCAACCCCTACTCCTATCCCTGGCGTGCCCAGACACTGGTCTGCCGATTTAAACCAGTGGAAAAAGGACAGGAGAAAGTCACCTGTTTCCGGTTGGAAGGTAGACTCTCCGATCCCCGGGGATGAGTTGTGTTCAGTGGAAAAAGCAGTTGGCGTCCTGGTTAAAGCAGCACAAACAGCTTCCTATCCTGGGACACCACAGCCAATGAACTGGGAGGCCAGCAGAAAAAGGCTCCCCTGCCATGGGAAGCAACTTTGCCACGTCTGCCCTGTCCAGGCCTTTCGACGTTCGAAATGCTTCCATGAGATCCTCCCCGCCCCCCATTCTTCTGAGCTCCAAGGAGTACAGTCCAAAAGTCTCAAGACATTCCCTCATGTGCTAATCGCTTCACTCATGGAATCATTTTCGTGAATCTGCTCTGAACACTCTCCAACGCCAGCACATCCTTCCTTCAATAAGGAGGCCAGACCTGTACCCCGTCCTCCATGAGACCCCACCAGTGCCCTATAAACCCTCCAATCACATCCCTGCTCTATCCTTTTTCCTCTTGATATGAACCCAACCTGCAGATTAACCTTTAGGGTATCCTGCACGAGGCCTCCCAGGTCCCTTTGCAGCTCTGAATCTTGAATTTTCTCCCCAGCCAAATGATAGTCTGTCCTTTTATTCCTTCCACCAAAGTGCAAGGCCGTACACGTTCCCACAGCTGTCATTTGCTGCTTGTTTGCCCATTCTCCTCATCTGTCCCAGTCTCTCTGTGGCCCCTCCATTTCCTCCCCACTACCTGCCCCTCATTGACACGCGGTCCCTGTCTCCAGCTCCTGCAGGCAGTGAATCCTCGGTCCCAGGGACTCCTCGTGGTCATCCCTCCCCCCCCCCCCACCCCCCCGCCCGACTGCAGGCAGCAGGCCTGTTACAGTTCCCGCTGCTGCAAGATATGACTGGAGAGCTGCCCCCCCCAGTTTGCTGGGCATGGTTGCCACTTGTTGGCTGAGTATCAGTGTGGAACGGTTCCCTGGGAGTACATGCAGTGCAGAGCTGGCACAAGCTGGGACCTGTGTCTGCGACAGAGGGATGGCCAAGAGAACAAAATGTTTCTTAACCTCCGAGAACCTGGCATTCCTTAGCTGCAATAATAAAACCAGGAAAGTAAGAATTTCTCGATAGAGCGGTCGAATTTACAGAATGGTTTTATTGTGTTCCTGAAGGAGGGAGTTAATAAGTTGCAGCTAATGGGTTTATTAGCTTGAACATGACCAGGGAGGGCAGGCAGGGAATTATCTGAGCATTTAGAGTTGAATGGTCTGGCATTGCAGGGATTCTGACAATCACACCACATCAGCACAGTTCTGTACACTGGGCTCATTCTGTGAGTTGCTGTTAGAGAGCCGTGTGCTGCAGATGGTGACTGACAAGTAGTCCGCAGCGTCCTGTGTGTCCCGGCCCCTGAGGGCGATGGGTCACCGGACTTGTGTGACCGATGCATTGGATGGAGACAACATCTGGGGAGTGTGGAGTCAAGACTGAGCAGGGAGACTCTGGGTGTTGGGGAGACTGGACAGGATGGAGGGTGACTGGGTGTGAGTGGTGAGGGGGTGACTGGGCATAGGGGGCATGACTGGGTGAGGGGGGTGACTGGGATGGAGGGGGTGACTGGGTGAGTAGGGATGACTGGGTGGGAGGGGGATGACTGGGCGAGTGGGAGTGACGGTGTGAGTTGGGGGGGTGACTGGGCGTGAGTGGTGAGGGGGTGACTGGGCATAGGGGGTGACTGGGTGAATAGGGATGACTGGACGGGAAGGGAGTGACTGGGTGTGAGGGGTGACTGGGCGGGAAGGGAGTGACTGGGCGGGAGGGGAGTGACTGGGCAGGAGGGGAGTGACTGGGTGTGAGGGGGTGACTGGGTGTGAGGGGGTGATTGGGTGTGAGGGGGTGACTGGGTGTGAGGGGTGACTGGGGGAGAGGGGGTGACTGGGCGAGTGGAGGTGATTGGGTGTGAGTGGTGAGGGGGTGACTGGGCATGGGGGGCCACTGGGGGGGGTGACGGGGGGGGTGACTGGGTGTGAAGGTTGGGTCACAGTATGTGTGCAGTTTGGGTGACTGGGCGGGAGGGGAGTGACTGGGTGTGAGGGGGTGACTGGGTGTGAGGGGGTGATTGGGTGTGAGGGGGTGACTGGGTGTGAGGGGTGACTGGGGGGAGAGGGGGTGACTGGGCGAGTGGAGGTGATTGGGTGTGAGTGGTGAGGGGGTGACGGCATGGGGGGCCACTGGGGGGGGTGACGGGGGGGTGACTGGGTGTGAAGGTTGGGTCACAGTATGTGTGCAGTTTGGGTGACAGACAGTCTCATCTCTAGCACTGTCCTCTGTTGTCCCTCCCACAGAGCAAGTCATCATGGTGGGTCTTCTGTATCACAGCATGCATCAGTTCTACCAGCGGATTCGACCTTTGGATACCACGTAAGTGACTCTTCGGCCTTCCTGGATTTGGGAGTGATTCTCTTTGAAAAGCTCTTTATTACCTTGGATCTGCTGGTCATGCTGTGTCAGCCCCTGAGAGTTCTGGTCAAGGATCTCGATATCAGACGTGGGATCTCCGTAGATGCAGAGCCCATGGTTCCTGTTTCCTGGGAAAGCTGACGATAGTTGATTGGATGAATTGGCTGATGGCCGGAACTCTGAATCTGCTGTCATCGGTCTGACTCAGCTAGCGAGCTGCAGTCCAGATGGATTGCACATATTGTGACCGGCATCCAGCGTGGGTCTGGGTCCCAGCCCTGTGCTGTCCGATCTGGGGGGCGGGGGGGTGGTGAAGCTGGTGGAGGGAGGAAGAGATCCCCAGGGATGTGTCGTGTCAGCTGGAAGAACCTGGAGCAATTCCTGAACAAGGAGGGGGAAGGCTTTGGCCTTTGTCTCTTTCTCTGGGTGTCCAGGTTGCACTGAGGGTCCTTGGTTATCTCACACATTTCAGGTCAGGTATGGACTTCTGCGGTGTGCTGAGTGAGGGCTGTTCTGTCTAAGGAGCTATGCTTCCATTGGGAAATCTAACCAAGACTCCCTCTGCTCTCCTGGTTCCCAGGGAATGGAAGGGATGGTGCTGGGACTGGAGGGCTTGAGTTATCAGAGAGGTTGGACAGGTGGGAGGGATGGAGGCTGAGGCATGATCTCAACTCAAGTTGGCAAGATTATTCATAACTTATTGTACAAATACAACCCAATGAAACAGCGTTCTCCAGGTCTCAGTGCAAAACACAGACACACAACCAGACATAACCACATACAGACAAACAAAACACATGCAGGACAAGTGTTCATAAATACAAATAAATAAATATTGTTTCATGAATAGGAGAGTCCCAGATGGTTAGTGTCAGCAGTTCCTTTGGTCGTTCACCATTCTCACTACCCGAGGAAAGAAGCTGCTCCTCAGCCTGGTGGCTCTGATATCCCTGCATTTCTTCCCCGATGGGTCCAGCTGAAGGATGCTGTGTGTGGGGTGGAAGGGGTTCTCAGTGATTTTGTGTGCCCTCTTCAGACAATGATTCCGGTAGATCACATCGATGTGGGGAAGGGAGACTCCTGTGATCCCCTCTGCCACTCCTATGGTCCTGTGGATTGACTTCTGTTCCATTTCTCTGCAGCAACAGTACCCACACTGTAATGCAGTCGGCCAGGACGCTCTCGATAGAGCTCCTGTAGAAGGTTGACGTGATGGTGGCTGGTAGCCTTGCCCACTTCTGTCTTCTCAGGAAGTTCAGTCACTGTTGCAACTTCCTGACAAGTGAGGAGATGTTGAGTGTCCACAATAGGTCACTGGTTAAGTGGAGTCTGAGGAACTTGGTGCTCTCCACTCTCTCCACGATAGAGTTGTTGATGTGTAGTGCAGGGTGGTCGTTCCTGGTCCTCCTGAAGTCCACGATCATCTCTTTCATTTTGTCCACGTGGACACTCGGGATGTTACTCTCACACCACATCACGAGATTTTCTCCCTCTTCCCTGTAGAGCGACTCATCATTGTTGCTGATGAGGCCGATGGCCATTGTGTCATCTGGCTGGATCTGGCGATGCAGTCGTGGGTCAGTGGTGTGAATGTAGCTCTGTGGTCCACTAGTGCTCAACGCAACAGTGTTTAACTCTCTTAGATGTTTATAAAATCATGAGGGGCATGGATAAAGTGAATGCTAACAGTCTATTCCCCAAGGTAGATAATTCTAGAGCTCAAGGGCAAGGGTTTAAGGTGAGAGAGAGGGAGGGATTTTTTATGTACAGAGAGTGGTGGGAGTAAGGATTGTTCTGCCAGCTGAAGTGGTGAATGCGGGCTCATAGTTAAAATTTCAGAAGGATTTGGACAGGTACGTGATTGGGAAGGGCTCTGGACTGGGTGCAGGCCAGTGGGACGAGGCAGAAAAATAATTTGGCATAGACTAGAAGGGCCAAAGGGCCTGATTTCTGTTCTATGGGACCTTAGGGGCAACGTGTGCACTCAGAGGGTTATGTGTATCTGGAACAAGCTGCCAGAAAGATATGTAGAAGCCGGGAGAATCACAACATCCAGCAGTTCTTTGGACAGATTTATGGACCGGAAGGACTTGGAAGGACAAGGGCTAAGAGCTCAGATGAAGAGTTTTGGCTTGAAACATTACCTGTTCTCTCTCCAATTGATACTGCTTGGCCAGTGAGTTCCTCCGGAAGAGTGTGTCTGGCAGTGGAGAGGTTTCAAAGAGACCGGCAGGACTGAGGAGGGGTGGTGGTCTGGGGCAGGTGGTGTGAGAGGACAATTCGGCAGCAGCCTGACAATGGGGAGGGGAGCCAAAGAAGGAGCACATTCATCGAGCTGTTGAGAGCTCGATGGGCCGAAGGGCATCCAGCCGCTGTGGGACAAGTTGAGTAAAGGAGCCTCGCTCTGTGCAGGGCCCTCTGTACCACACAATAAAGCCATAAACCTGCTGGACAGCACCCAGGTCTCTGAGCACCTCTCAGTCCAGGGTCCGCTGATGGAAGGGCAGATGCGGGTTGTGATCTCACTCTGTGCTGGGTGTGAACACTGAGTGAGAGCAGTGCGGTTGCAGGCCCCACCCTAGGGATGTGCATCGTCAACACTGCTCGACTGAAAAAAGAGGTTCTGTGCCTCGGCCTTTGACCCATCGGTTGAACACTTGAGTAATGTTCCGTGCTAGGGCTGAACAGGAAGGCAGCACCTGAAACATCAGGAGAGCGGGAGGAGACGGGGTACCACACCTATGTTGAGCACGAGAGATTTCAGCCCCTCTTCGCCCGCCTGAAGGGGCTGCTCCTCAAGTTCTGGCTGCTCTTCAGCACCCCCTCCCCCTGCCCTCCTGATCTACAGTTGCCCGGTGTGGAGAGGAGGACTGGGCATCTGGTGGATCTCCTCATGGGGTTGCTGGAAATGGCCATCGACGGGTGGTCGAGAGTTTGGGCAAGCTGACTGCCTGCCCGTCTTTCAGGATTACGTCCGGGCCTGTGAGGTGTTAGAGTGGGAAAATGTGGTGTCCAAGGGGGAGGTTCAGGGGATGACAAAAATTGTGGTTTAATTGGATGTGTAATGGAGAGGGGGGGGGGGGGGGGTCGTGATTACCGCTTCTCACGGTTTTGTTGCCACATGTATGGTGGGTTTTATTTTGAGCTGTATCTCTCTGTGTGTTTGTAATGTGGTAGTTGAATAAAGTTTGTATGTTTATATATAAAAAAAGGGGACAGGAGAAGTTTGCAGGACGTTGCAATGCAGAAAAGCCCTGGAGATCCTCAGCAGGTCGCATAGCATCTACCATGGTCAACGGGATGTTGCGAACGTGTCGGCCCAGAGCCCTTCATCAAGGATTGGGGGGTGTGGCCTTTTTATTCAAGCCCCTGTCTGCTTAATGTGGGCAAGGAGGCAAGAAGGGGCAGAGAGAGGTGCACAGGCCCACGGGCAAGAGGTCCTAAGAGGGCAGAGAGAAAGAAGCTGAGAAGTGAGGTGGGTGGGGCGTAGCTCTCTAAATGGAGAGGGAAGTGGAGGGGGGGACAGAAGGATGGGGAAAGCGAGAGAGACAGGCAAGAAGCCCAAGGGAAACTGGAGAGGGGAAGATGTGCCTGGTGGTTGGATTGTATTGTAGGTGATGGAAATGAGGGATAAGGAGGCAAGTAGGTTGATAGGTGAGGACAAGGGAAATCCTGGCCTTGTTATGACCAGGGGCAGAGGGGAGCAGGGCAGATGTGCTGGGAAATGGAGGAGATGCCAGGAAGGGTAGTGGTGGAGGTGTAGCCATGTGGTTTGAAAAAGGACATGTCAGATGCTCTGGAATGGTAGTCTTGGGAGCAGATGTGACAGAAACAGAGGAACTGAGAGAATGGAATGGATCCTTACAGGGGACAGGGTGGGAGGAGGTGTAGTCGAGGGAGCTGGGAGAATCGGTGGGCCTTCCCCCTCCCCTCTTCCCCTCCCCTCTTCCCCCTCCCCTCCTGCCTTCCTCCCTCCCCCTCTTCTCCCACCCTCTCTTCTCCCTCCCCCTCTTCTCCCACCCTCTCTTCTCCCTCCCCCTCTTCTTCTCCCCTTCTCCCTCCACCTCTCTTCTCCCTCCCTCTCTCTTCTCTCTCCCCCTCTCTTCTCCCCCCCCCTTCTCCAAGAAGATTAGTTAGCCTTTGCTGTGTGCATCTGCAGCAAACATCTGGTTGGGTGTAAGTCTATGTTTGTAACCGTGAGTGAGCCAGGATTCTGCCTGATGGGGGTTGGACAGAGCCTATTGTGAAGGCTCACACATATTCTAGCCAGATGCGAAGCATTGCTTCCAGCAGGCCTGACACTGTGAACAACCCTTCAGGAATCCTTTATCTTGAGGTTGGATTTGAAGAACCAATGTTCCCAGCGACTCCTAGTTCCGAGTACTTGGTGCTGGGGGACCACACGAGAGCCCCCCTCACTCATCATTAGTGTGGTCCTCCAGTGCCAGGTACACCACCCAAGGAGCCACCCGCTCTCCCCCAGGGTCACCTGCTTTCTCCAGGGGCCAGGTGCCCTCCCCCATCCGGTCTGCCTCCTCTGCCAGAACCATGTGCTTCCCTGTGCCACCCAAACTCGATGAGCAGTCACGGTGCTTCAGTGGGAAACAGTTAACTGCTCCGGGAGAAAAAGTTTAGCTTTTGCTCTTCTGTCACTTTTTTTTTGTCTGCTGGCACTGGCCCTCTATGCGGACCCTCCCTCCCTGCACCCCCCTCCCACCCCGTGCGGACCTTGCCTGCTCTGTTGATCACTCTCCTTGTCGGACTAAAGTTGGATGTGAACAGGGAGAGATTTCATGTCTCTGACCCCAGCAGAGATCAGGACTCGACACATCCCATAACCACCGCTCCCTCAACCCCCACCAAGTCAGAGCTCCCTCACCCCCCATCAGAGCTCCCTCACCCCCATCAGAGCTCCCTCGCCTCCCAGTCAGAGCTCCCTCGCAGAGCTCCCTCACCCCCCAGTCAGAGCTCCCTCGTCGAAGCTCCCTTGACTCCCCAGTCAGAGCTCCCTCGCCCCCCAGTTGGAGCTCCCTCACCCTCCCCCTGTCAGAGCTCCCTCACCCTCCCCCAGTCGGAGCTCCCTCACTCTCTCCCAGTCGGAGCTCCCTCACCCTCCCCCAGTCGGAGCTCCCTCACCCTCCCCCAGTCGGAGCTCCCTCACCCTCCCCCAGTCAGAGCTCCCTCACCCCCAGTCGGAGCTCCCTCACCCTCCCCCAGTCGGAGCTCCCTCACCCTCCCCCAGTCGGAGCTCCCTCACCCTCCCCCAGTCAGAGCTCCCTCACCCTGCCCCACAGAGCTCCCTCACCCTCCCCCAGTCAGAGCTCCCTCACCCTCACCCAGTTTCAGCTCCCTCACCCTCACCCAGTCGCAGCTCCCTCACCCTCCCCCAGTTGGAGCTCCCTTACCCTCCCTCAGTCGGAGCTCCCTCACCCTCCCCCAGTTGGAGCTCCCTCACCCTCCCCCAGTCAGAGCTCCCTCACCCTCCCCCAGTCAGAGCTCCCTCACCCTCCCCCAGTCAGAGCTCCCTCACCCTCCCCCAGTCAGAGCTCCCTCACCCTCCCCCAGTCAGAGCTCCCTCACCCCCCCCTTCCCCATTTGGAGCTCCCTCACCCACCCTTCCCCAGTCAGAGCTCCCTCAACCCCTCCACAGTCCAGGTTCCCTCAACATCCCCAGTCCGGGTTCCCTCACCCACCTAGTCCAAGATCTGGTCTGTGGGAGATGGTTGTGTCAGGATCCTAGGGAATCAGGGTCTTAGGGGGATGAGCGTCTGAGGGTCTTGGGGAGGGATTGCAGTAGCAGTAGGTCCAGGAGATAGAAGGTTCTCTGAGGGACTGGAATGGGGTAAAGGTTCTGGATTTTAAGTGGGTCCGTTCAGGAGGAGGGGTGTCCCTTGAGAGAGTCGGTGCCAGGGACTGGAGTTCCCAGACTGGGGGGAGTGGGTCTGGTTTGGAGGAGAGAGTCTGGTTTGGAGGAGACCCGAGTGGGAGTGGGTCCTGTGGGTAGGAATGTGTCCTGAGGGTGAGGGAGTGGGTCCTATGGACAATGCATCTGGGGACAATGGATCCGTGGATGGGAGTGGTCACAGGAGTGATGGGTCCAGGAAGAGGAGGGAGCAGTAGAGTCCAGTTGGGAGAGGACCCTGGGTAGGAGGTGGTCCCAGAAGGGGGGAAAGAGAAGAATATGTTCGAGGGAGGGGAGGATCCAGTGGGAGAGTGGGTCCTGATGTGGGAGGGCCCAGAGGATGAGGGGTGAACAGTCCTGGTGTCTCTGCTCCCAGGTGATTGCACTTAACCCTGGGGTCTACTCTCCTGGGGTCCTGTGGGGTCCAGGCCCCCCACCATGCTCACCACTGACCCCCACCTCTTTGAGGGACTGTTGGTACTCTGGACAGATCTGATGGTCAGTCTGGGTGAGGGGAACGGAACTGGACGGCTGTGCCCCTAGTGATTCTGTTATATTTCCATTCTGAATAGAGGTTACTTCAGTTTTTGTAATTGTTTCAATTCCTCTTAATCACTTTCTAACAGGTTTTATTGCACTTCATTTTTAAAAAAAGTGAAAGAATTTTAGCTTCAGAGATTTCCATAAACATTGATGGCTTTGACTGTTGGCTAAGTGGTGGCTGCGAGACGTTTCAAGCAGGTCATGCCAACCCCAATGGTTGCGAATGGGATGGCTTCGGGTGGCAGTAGCCCACGATGATAAATTTTGGCCCATTGCCTCTGTCTCCGAGAGTGCTGACTGCCTCGGTCAGGGTTTCTGTCACCGGGCCCTTTGTTTGCGACAGCCTGATGATTTTTAAAAAATCTGTTCTTCAGCAGTGAACCCAGGGTTTGGTTTGTTTTATGTGTGTTAAGCATGCGTTCCCAGAGCTGTGTCCCCGGGGAGGGGACTGGCTGTTTCTAATGGGTAGAGCTTTATATAATTAGCTGCCCTTGCGGTTTCTGTGGAATGTTTCCCATATCTGTAGAATTGTTTCCCTCTGGAATTCTGTGTGATTGAAGTGGCAACCCTGGGGGATGTTCATTGACTTTGATAAATGGACAATTGCATTGCTCTGTTTAATAGATAGACTTCCGTGGAGGTTCCGTTCCTGGAATTACTCCCGAAACCAGCTCTCCTGTGGGATTGTGTTCTGTTTCCTCTCTCCTTAAAACCGAAACAGTGGGGAGTGGGGATGGGGCAGTTTTCATTTCAGGGAGAGGGAATCAAGCAGCACTTGGAGGAAACTTGGAGCAGAAATTTATATTTCAGGTAGACATCTGGAGGGCAGTGGCATACATTTGGAGAGGGATTGAGACCCCCCCCCAGAGCATTCAAGTCAAGTTTATTGTCATCTGATTGTACAACTACAACCTGACGAAACAGCGTTCCCTGGTCCTCGGTGTACAACACGCAGACACAACACACATACAGACGGACAATATATATTATGGACTGGTATTAGACCATCAGATAGAGGAGCAGAAATAGGCTATTCAGCCCATCGAGATTGATCTACCATATAAACCGAATCGTGAAACCCCCCAAAAAAATCTCTCAAAAAATGAGGGTTGACTTATATGCCGGATATACTTTTGAGACCTTAAATTCAGCTCAAAATTCAATCCAATCTGGTTGACCCTTGAGAAACCAAAAAAAACCTGACTGTGACAGATTTTCATTCAGATTTTTATTGAAAACAACACAATTACCACCCTTCAAAAACGCTATCATTATCTGAAAACAACAACACATTTAGAACCCTTCAAAATCACTCTTGCTATCATTGTCTGAAGCAGTCATCATATGAGTCCTAGTCTATATCTGATGAGGTGGTTTCAGCTTCATCGTCAGTGTCCCAATATAAATCATCTTCCATGCCATCAATTGCACAAGAGAGACCACAATTTTTAAATCATTTGAATCACCGTCTCTACTTTAATTTTGTCCCATGCCTTCAGCATGAAGTTACGCAGCATATCAAGTGATACAGCATGCATTGCCCCACCTTTTGTAAATGACTTTTCTGCACTCGACATCCATGTATTCCATTCCTCATGCACATGGTCTTTGAATGGCTGTTTCAAGTTTAGACCTCAAACCACCCAGGATAACCAGCATGTGAGTATTATGTAGTGCAAACCTACTTTTAGTGTTCTTGGTTAAGTGGCTATGTAGCATATCCCAGACCAGCAAACTCCATTCTTTGCATTAACTGCCTGTTCCACATTGTCTATCCATAGTTTTACACTATTCTCATCCATCTATCCTTTTTCATGAAAAAATACAAAAATACTTGCAGGGAATATAATTTTTGGTTTAACTTTGTATTTGAAGATTACCATGGTTCTTAACTTTGTCCCGTTGGCCATGAACGATAACACCACAGTAAACCTGGTCCTTTCATGGCCTGAGCTTCTGGTTTGCACAGTTTTAACCCTTTTCCATTCCCCTGTTTTGTTGCCTATCATGTCAAAATTCATGAGGGTTTTGTCCAGGTTTCTGACCTTTGGCCATGCACACTGGTGTTTCTGCCGGTTCTGTATAATAAACTGGTAAAAACTTACAGCTTTATGATCAAGATCTTTTGGTAGTTTCTGTGCAATTTTTTAGTGTAATACCAGATTTTTCCTGTTCATGAAACAATTGCACCAGCCTATTGTAGCCTCAAAATCATCACTGAGATCTGGGTGCAACTTGGCCCATTGCAGTGCAAATGTTATTTTATTTCAGGTTGACTATGTAGGAGTCTTGCCTCTGTTCACGTACCCATTCTGCAACATGATTTTTCAACTCTGGCCAATGAGTGATTCCTTTTCTCAAACAAGATTGCCTTTTCCTCCAATCTCATACCAACTTCTCAAGCACATCCGATTTTCTTGCAGCAGTGCAGTTGTTGGTTTTTTTGATAATTTCTATCACTTTTAACTTAAAATTCGCTTCATATTTTTGTCATTTGCTGCGATGTGTCACTGGACCCTCCATGAGAGCAATCACCTCCAGCCAACACCCAGCAGATCAATCAGCGCGGTCTATGGGAGTCAACGTATACGCCAGTCAATGGTCCATCTCAGGCATCGTGAGCTTTGAGGGTCAACTTATATTGTGGTGAATGGGGCATCCCAGGCAGCCAGAAAATTGGGGTGGACTTGTATGCTGGATATACCATAAAACCCTTAAAATGAAGCTGAAAAAGTGAAATATAAGGTATTTTCCACAGCCCCACTGCCCAGCTGTCTCCCCATAACCTTGGATGCCCTGGCTAAACAAGGACTTAAATACACCCAATGACTTGGCCTCCACAACCAACCATGGCAACAAATTCCATTGATTCACCCCCCCTCTGGCTGAAGAACTTCCTCCTTATCTCTGTTCTAAAGTGGACGCCCTTCAATCCTGAAGTTGTGCCCTCTTGTCTGAGACTTCCCCACCATGGGAAACAACCTTTCTACATCTACTCTGTCCACACATATCAACATCCAAAATGTTTCAATGAGACTCCCCCCCACCTCATTCGCTTAAATTCTAATGAATTCAGACCAAGAGCCGTCAAACACTCCTCATATGACAACCCTTTCATTCCCACAATCATCCTTGTGAACCTCCTTTGAACCCTCTCTGACATCAGCTCATCCTTTCTTAAACGAGGAGGCCAAAATTGCTCACAATGCTCCAAGTGAGGTCTCATCAGTGCCCCATAAACCCTCAACATCACACACCTACTCTTACATTCTATTCCTCTCAAAACGAATCCCACTGCTGCATTTGCCTTCTTCACCACCGACTCAACCTGCAAGCTTAGCTTCAGATTGGTACAAGGACTCCCAGGTCCCTTTTGCAGCTGGGTATTTTCAGTTTTCTCCCCACTTAGAAAATAGTCTGCTCTTTTGCATATATACACAAATATTTGTCTGTGTGTGTAAATATATATATAATATGTTTTATTTAAAAATATATAATAGAGATAAATAAATATTGTTTGGTAAATATGAGAATCTTGGAAAGTTAGTGCGAGCAGTTTGTACACATCGTTCAAAACGGCAGACTTGGCAGTGAGAGACGCTGTCTCAGAACTCCAGACTGGGAATCATGATCCGCTCCCAGCTGGGGAATTAAAGTTGAGTACATCTGGAAATGAACGTCGTCTCAGTAACAGAGCCATGAAACCTGGGATTGGAGGGCAGGAAATGTGAATGGAACCGGTCTGGCCACCTTGTCACAGATGCCCTCAGGGTGTGATGGGGTCAGATAGCACCTGTGGAGAGAAAATCGGAAAGGCTGAGATGGCTTTAGAGCTGCTGCCCTCTCCCTGATCTGATCAATACCTCCATCAGGTGTCTGCAGGAGCGTATGGAGGAGGCAAGTTTGACAGATCATCTGGCTCAGATCACAGTAGTAACAGCCCTGCACCCCCCTGCTGTGAGGACAGTAAAACCTGGCCCTTCGCCTGCAATGTCCTGGTCCCATCAGGGATCAGTTCTTCTTTGTGCATTTGGATAATGTCCTCTCAATGTACCTTCTCCCTGTCAGAATCAGCGAAGCAGCCCTCCACCAAGACCAGCAGATCGTGGTGGCCAGCCCCATCATCTCGTTGAAGATCGAGCCCCCGCCGTCGCTGTCCCACAACCTGTCGGGATCTCCAGTCACCACCATCAGCCTGACACACATCCTGGTAAGGGCCTGGGCTGCGGAGGGAGGTGGTGGTGGGTGGGGGTTCAAGGGGAGCTGTCTCCTCTCCGGGAGCGTACTTCGTTATCGTCCTCAGGCAGCGCATTGTGCAGCATGGTCATGGAAACGTTTGTGTTCTTGCAGTGGTGAGATTGGGTGACATGCCAGCGCATGTAGCTGAGCCCCTCCTGATGGCTGTAACTTTGAGGGAGGGGAGGTCAGCAAGTACGGGTTGGGGGGGGACACGCTTGACTGACTCCCTGTAGGACGAGATTACCAGTCCTCACTCTTCACCTCTGGATGTCCCAAAACAGCATCCCTGCCAGCTGTGTGGATCTGGGGAATTAACCTGAGAAATTACATAGGGGATGAAAGCAAATCCTTGAGGATAATGAAGGAGGAGTAATTCAGGGGAGGGGTCGTGGGGGGGGGGGGATGGATGGGGAGAACACACATTGTTGGGGCCGATGATCAGTGCTAGAAATGGAAGAGGCAGCTATCCTTTCTCAGCTCGATAACTGGGACAGCAGAGGAACCTGGATTACGTGCCAAGTGTGTTCTCAACTTCTGTACGGTACCACCACGGGGTGTGAGATCTGTAAGGTACCACCGCGGGGTGTGAGATCTGTACGGTTCCACTGCGGGGTATGGGATCTGTATGGTTCCACCACGGGGTACGGGATCTGTACGGTTCCTCCACGGGGTATAGGTTCTGTATGGTACCACCGTGGGGTGTGGGTTCTGTACGGTTCCACCACGGGGTACGGGATCTGTTCAATGTGGATGTGACAAACCATCATCCTTCCCTTTCGTGAGAGAGAGTACTGCATGTGCCAAAGCTTTGAAGCTTCCCTCCTGATATTACCCGTGATGTGTGGGATTTCACTCCCCAGTGCTGGTCTCAGACGGACCTGCATCGGTCCCACCGGACGCAGACCTCAGTCCTGTGTTTGGACACAGACCAGCCAGAGCCTTCAGCTTGTCATTTTGCACTTTCTTAGTTTTAATTTAACGATACAGCACGGTTGAAGGCCCTTCAGCCCATTAAATCCATGCTGCCCAATTAAACAGCTAATCCCATCTGTCATTCCGTCCTTGGAATGTGGGAGGAAATTGGAGCACCCGGTGGAAACCCACGCAGTCACTGGGTGAAATTGCAAACTCCTTACTGACAATGGCAGATTCGAGCCTGGGTCGGCCACCCAATTCATCCTCCAATCCAATGATGTCCTGTCCTAATCCTCTCCGGCCTTTACTGCCAACTGTTTCTCCCCCTATTCCTGTTAATTCCACCCTGCACCTACACCCCAGGGGCTGTTGACAGAAACCCTTGCGCCCACCAAGCTGCCTGCTTCGCATGCTGGGCTTTGCACCAAACTGAAATGTGCTGTCCCTTCTTTGACTGAACATATAAACTTTAATTAAAACAACAAGACACAAAACCACAGAGCTACAACTAAAATCCACCATTAACGTGGCCAAAGGTCGTGAGAAGCAGTAATTCCAACCACCTCGCCGTTACATAGCAACTCTCATCAAATTAAAATACCGTCGACCATACCCGCCATCCCCTGGGGGGGGGGGGGTAGGGTGACCATTCCTGGAGTTTCCCCACTGACCCCCTCAGATACCCCATGCTCCGGTCCAACAGCGCTCAGGCATAACCCCCAAAAGACGGGCAGGCAGTTGCCCCACAGCCTCGACTTGACTGCCCGTCGTCCCAACCTGTGAACATCCAGCTTGGCCAGGACCAACAGCAACCCCACAAGGTGATCCTCCGAATGCCTGACCCCACCACACCGGATGGCCGTAGATCAGGAACACAGTGGGGGAGGGCTGAAGTGCAGCCAGAACTTGAGGAGCAGCCCCTTCAGGTTGGCAAAGAGGGGTTGCAACCTCGCGCACGTCTCCTCCCGGCTGCAGAAGGGACAGGCGGCTGGGGTGTCAGAGGACCGACTCAGGCACCACTCGGTGCAGCACTCTCCACCGCAGGTCCCCAATGGAAAGGGGGGGGGGGGAACTCTTGCATACAGAAAATACCGCTGGGGGGAGGCACCCCCCCCCCCTCATCACCGTGTGGTGAAACGGACCGCCACGGCGTTTCCAGAACTGACGAGGGCAGGGAAGTGGTGCTGCTCCTTCTTATACAAAGTGCCCAGCCTGGGCACTGACACCTTCGAGGAGCGCTGCAGAGTGAAGCCTCTGAGTCCTCCCCCGCTCAACCCTTGGAGAATTCACTGTTAGCATGAAGCAGGGATTGAACACTTTCAAAGCCAAGAGGTTCTGATTTAATTAACCTGTGCTGTCAAGCACAGCTCGAGGAAATATTACAGCTGCTTGCGTGAAGGATTTTTTTGCCTTGGTGAGAAATTTATAAATGTAACCAGAGCAGACACGAGGCTGTGAGGGTATGCATCTGTGAGCTGGGCTGGAAGTGTTGGTGCATTTTAATATGGTGCAGCTTGTGGCTAACGAGGGGCTCATTTACAGGGAGAGTGCAGGCTTGACATCTCTCTGATGATCTCATGAAACTCTGAACAATTGGCAGCAAGTTGATCACATTGCGAGTAATCCACAGGCAGCTTTGGGGTCTGGGTGAAGCAAAGTTGTCAGCCCATGGCTAACTTTCCAAGGCTGGAAGTGAGCACAGTCTGCAGGGCTTGAGACTCCGGGCAGTATCATTATCAGAAGGGCTAGGGCCAGGTCTGCTCCCACCCTGCCATGGTGAGTCGCGGTCTGCCAATGTGTCGCAGTGAACATTGGTACAGCTCGACAGGGAGTCTGAGAGGTGAGTCTGCACCAAAGGCCCAGGGCGGTGGGAGAGGGGGAGGTGATTTCAAGAGGTCAGGTCCAGGTAGCCACGAGGTTCCAGAATGTTCAATGGGGCCCACATGGAGTAATACAGGGAGGAGGTAGGGGGCCAGAGGTGTTTACAGTAACATGGAGGGGTGTCAAGAGTGGAAGAGGTTACAGAGACAGGGATTGGTGTAGAGGACCGGATGAGGTTCAGAGACAGGGAGGGGTGCAGGGGACTGGAGGGGGATGACAAAGAGAGGGGTGCAAGGGGACTGGAGAGGGTTAGACAGGAAGGGGTGTAGGGGACCGGAGGGGGTGAGAGAGACAGGGAGGGGTGTAGGGGACTGGAGGGCGTTACAGAGAAAGGGAGAGGTGAAGGGGACTGGAGGGAGTTACAGAGACAGGGAGGGGTGCCAGTGAGTGGAGGAGTTACAGAGACAGGGAAGGGTGTGAAGGACGAGAGGGAGTGACAGAGTTCAGGAGCGAGGTGGATGTCCCATTTGGCTGTGAGATCGGTGAGAGGCTTGAACTGTTGTGGGGTCACTGGCCATTAATACTGCACAACTTTGGGTGTTGGGAGCAGATCGTACAGCAAGGCCAGTCCTGCTCTGCCGGGAGTGTATGGCAACATTGCTCAAGCAGTTCAGGCATGTCACAGGTGGTCACATCAGCACTGCCCAGTCTGGAGGGAGGGGTGCACAGATGTAGTCAGGAAGGGGTTACCATTCAGCTGGGGAATGCACAGGAGACTGCAGAGTTTATTAAGTTCTTCTTTTGTATGGGTTGTGTTTCTAAAATTACTTCAGTGTGTTGGTCGTTAGAATGTGAAATCGTGGCGGTGACTACAGAACATTGCTGGGGCGTTGCTGAAGTGCTGAGAGTTCTGTTCATTCGCAGGGCTGTGTGTGGTGGGCCTGGGCAAATAGCATTTCGTTCAGCGACAAAACAAGACCAGTAATGATAGCCCACAGGCCAGTCATTTCTCTGAGAAAGCAGAAGGAGGGGGTGTGCTGTGTAATATCAAGTGGGTGGTTGGTGGGGGTTCTTTAGCTGCTCACACATTCCCACCATGTGCTGAGGCATTCCCAATGTACTTTTCCAGCCCAGTTCTCATCTGGGGTTTACTGCTGGCTGTGAAAGGGGAGAGAACACTGTAACACCCCACCATGAGATTGGACTCACTGTAACACTACATCCTACACTGTCACTCACTGTAACACTGTACCCTGATATTGGACGCACTGTAACACTACATCCTACATTGTCACTCACTGTAACACTGTACCTACACCCTGTGACTTACTGTAACACCCCACCCTGAAATTGGTCTCACTGTAACACCCCACCCTGATATTGGACTCACTGTAACACCCCACCCTGATATTGGACTCACTGTAACACCCCACCCTGATATTGGACTCACTGTAACACCCCACCCTGATATTGGACTCACTGTAACACCCCACCCTGATATTGGACTCACTGTAAGACCCCACCCTGATATTGGACTCACTGTAAGACCCCACCCTGATATTGGACTCACTGTAACACCCCATCCTGATATTGGACTCACTGTAACACCCCACCCTGATATTGGACTCACTGTAACAGCCCACCCTGATATTGGACTCACTGTAACAGCCCACCCTGATATTGGACACTGTAACACCCCACCCTGATATTGGACACTGCAACAGCCCACCCTGATATTGGACTCACTGTAACACCCCACCCTGCACTCTGTGACTCATTGTAACATCCCACCTTGCTCTCTGTGATTCCCTGTAACACCCCACCCTGCACTCTGTGACTCACTAGGTGCTTTTAAACTGCAGCACCTGGGTAGCCCTCCTGGGACCCAGTTGCAATTAGTGGGGTAAAGATGCCTCCAGCACCTTTTAAGCTGAGGGGGGATTGACCCAATAAATCACCAACCCGGTGATTTAAAGGGGATCCCGCCCCACAATGATGTGGTATGTGGCGCGTCACGCAAACTCGTCTCCCTGGTTTTCCCCTATCAGCTGTCAGTCTACCCCCTCTCTCACCCCCGGGGCAGCCGCCCCATCTCCTGTTGATCTTGGCACCTACCCCACTCCCTGAGACATCAACCTCACTTCTCCCCCCGATTGTGGCCCCCTGTCTATTACCCCCCACCTCCATCAGCAGAAATTGCCCGGCACCCCTTTACAGTCAGAGAAAAAGACACCTCACCCCCCCCCCCCCACGAATGACTGCGTGCCCGTGGTTTCGCCTCCAGCGCTCCCGCAGCCTCCTCAGTCCAAATCAGAGCGCCTCTCGCATCCCGGTTCCGATCCCTGCTCCCCTTCAGCCGGTCTCCAGCAGACCAGAGTTTGCGTGGGATCCTCGCCCCGGGCCGCCAGCGTGTTCCTCAGCTGGCCGGCCGCCGTGGATCGTTTCCTTTCCTTCTTCTCCTTCTTAAATAGGTGGTTTGCCGGTGCCCTGCACCAGTCCCCTGCGTCTCTCGAGTCCGCCACGCCTCCTGGTCGCTGCTCATCATAGGCGCCGCCACCCGGGGCCCAGATCCCGTGGTCGCGGGAACCGCTGCCGGCTCCTTTGATGAGCCATTTCAACCCATCCGGAGCCGAGGTTTGTCGAGTCAGGCGATTGGACCCTGAGGGGGAGTGCGGTGTTTCTGCTCCCTGCTCCCCGTGGGTCCACACAGGAGGTCTGCAGTGTCGTCGTTTTTTTAAAAAATCAGGTTCTGAGGGGGAGGAAGTTTAAGGGAGTTGCGTGGGGAAGGGAGTGGTGGGTGCCCGGAATGGGCAGCCTTGGCTGGTTGTGGAAACAGATACATTAGTGGTGTTTAAGAGACATTAGTCCCTTTCACACTTGCATCCCAGTAAATCGGTCATGCAGTATCCCAGGGGGAGGAATGGGGGTTTGGCCTTTCACACTTGCAAGGGTTTATCCCGGCGTTTGGTCTGTTCTACCTTTCATCGGAAGTGCCTGCAACGTTGCTGCCTGTTTCACACTTGCCTGAGCTGCAGATGCCGGGGATTGTTCTGGGGGGTCGAGGCCGGCAACCCCCAGCATGAGATGACGTCTTCTGAGGCCGGCGTTGAACAGATTTTGCTTTCACACTTGCCACTTTAAAGCCCGATTGGCGTTGTATTTGCTGGGATCACTGGCAAGTGTGAGAGGGGCTTTTGAGACGGATACACGACGGGGGTGGAGGGATATCGATCAGGTGGAAGCTGCAGAGTTTCAGCTCGAAGGGTCGGGGGGGGGGTCGTCGGGGGGGGGGAGTTGCCTGTCTCCATGTGCTTCCGAAAGGCAGCCTGCCCCCACCCTCTCAACGGGAGATCAGCTGCTGCGGTGAAGACTTTCGGAGAAGCACCTGAAAAAAAAAGGCATCCAGGACAGCGAACTGCAGTAAAAGGCAGGCGCGTCGCCCATCACCGCCCTTATTAACGTAGCGGGAAGCCATCGTCCTAGCTGGAGGAGATAAAGGACTAGCTGGCTCTTGAGCCATCCCCCCCCCCCCATCCCCCGTCCACAGCTGGACCTGCTTCTCCTTTGGTGGGGACGGCTGGCATCTCCCATCCATTCCCACCCGCTCCGTCTCTTCCCTGCTGTTCCCGCCGCCAGTAACTTCATCTGGGAACCATCTTCCCTCAGGCTCTTGACAGAATTCGACTCTTCTCGGCCCGAGCTGCTGCCATCAATGTGGTCACACGTCCTCTATAAATAACCGCAGTGAATCACTTCAGGCCCATCCAAACCTGGCTGCTCGATACAAAACATCCTCCTTCAGACCGCTTGGGGGGGGGAGAGAGGGGGGGGGGAGAGGGGGGGATTGAGAGGGGGTGGGATTGAGAGGGGGTGGGATTGAGAGGGGGTGGGATTGAGAGGGGGTGGGATTGAGAGGGGGTGGGAGAGAGAGGGGGTGGGAGAGAGAGGGGGTGGGAGAGAGAGGGGGTGGGAGAGAGAGGGGGTGGGAGAGAGAGGGGGTGGGAGAGAGAGGGGGTGGGAGAGAGAGGGGGTGGGAGAGAGAGGGGGTGGGAGAGAGAGGGGGTGGGAGAGAGAGGGGGTGGGAGAGAGAGGGGGTGGGAGAGAGAGGGGGTGGGAGAGAGAGGGGGTGGGAGAGAGAGGGGGTGGGAGAGAGAGGGGGTGGGAGAGAGGAGGGGGAGAGGAGGGGGGGGGAGAGAGGAGGGGAAACGACTCCGATATCGGATCTATTGTCAGTGCAAGGCACAACAACATCACGTACAAACCTGAGATTCTGTGGGCCAGACAGGAGTGGGGGGAACTGTACTCAACCTACACAGGTAAGCAAACTATTACAATACAGAGAGAGAAAAAAATCAATCAAATGCACAAGTCAGAGCCCTGATTGAGTTTGTTTGGTTTTTTTGAACATTTTATTTATTGAATCTATGATACATAACATTCAAAAATCATATACAATAATAGATAAAGCTTAGAAAAAAACCATACGTGGTATATTATACAAACTAACCCCGCCCCCCCAACCCCAGCCCCCACTAACCTATCCCCCAAAATCACAAGTTTCATTAAATAATTACCATGGATTAGAGAAACTCCACCTCTGTGCGGCCAGGGGATTCAGAAACTCAAACCCGAGTGATCCAAATAAGGGCTCCAAGTTTTACAATATTAAAAAAAAATCATCATGTAAAATCTATGTTATTTTCTCCAATGGGATAAAAACCTCATTTCCAAATGCCATCTCCGTATACTCAAATCAGTCTCGTTTTCCAAGTAATTGCCAAACATTTTCTAGCCACAGCTAATGCTGGTCTCCAATTTGAAATCTATTTAATTTTAATTTTAAATTTAACCTCTTAATGTTACCCCACAAAAACAATAAAGGATCAAATTAAAGTTTTGCTTTAAAATAACTTCTTAAAGTTCCTTAAGTCTATTCCAAAAAGGTTTTTACTGTATCACATAGCCAAGTAGAATGTAAAAAAGAGACCCTAATTCCTTGTGGCATCTAAAACATAAATCTGAAGAAATTAAATGATATCTCCTTAATTTTTCCAGAGTTAAATATAATTGATGAATAAAATGATAATGAACTAACTGATACCTAACATTTATAATTTTAGTCATACTAAATTGATCCAATCATCTTGATGAATAAGTATTCTGAAATCCTTTTCCCATTTTAACCTAGATTTATGTAAATCAAACTTAGGCATTTTATTCTGCAATAAAGAATGCATCTCAGGTATAAATCCTTACCACCCTCTGTAAGTAACATTTCAAACTTAGATTGCCTAGGTAACCGTAAAGAATGTCCAAAATTATCCAATAATAAAGCTTTAATTTGATAATAAGAGTATTTGAGCTTGTTGTTGAGGAGTCTGATGGTGGAGGGGCAGCAGCTGTTCCTGAACCTGGTGGGATGAGTCTTGTGGCACCGACACGTCTTTCCTGATGGTAGCAGCGAGAAAAGAGCGTGTGCTGGGTGGTCTGGTTCTTTGCTCTCCGACAGCAGCTTTCCCTGTAGATGTTGTCGATGGTGGGGAGGGTTTTGCCTACGATGTCCTGGGCTGTGTCCACTACCTTTTGGAGGGCTTTCCACTCAGGGGTATTATGCTCCTATCTGTGCGGGGTACTAACTGTAGATTGTCCCATTTGTGGGGGTGGGGGGGTCATTCCTGTAAATTGTCCCGTTTGTGGGGGGTAATTACTGTAAATTGCCCCTTTGTGGGGTATTTCTGGGGTGAATGAGGTTTACACCACAGCCTCTCGGCCATCTCGTACATGCCCCCCCACCCCCCAGGGTATGCCCCTGAGATCATCCCATTTGCCTCTGTTTGGCCCATATTTCTCCCACCCTCTGCAATCCATGTACCTGTCTTACAGGCTTTTAATTCTATCTGGTCAACCTCTCCAACCTCCTCTGGCAGCTTGTTTCAGACACCCTTCCCTTGTGTGGAAAAGGTTCCCCAGAGGTTCCCTTGATACCTGTCCACTCTCACCTGGTTTTAGATTTCCCTGCCCTGCCCTGTCACCATCCACCTTGTCAATGTTGTAAACTTATGCAAGGCCATCCCTATTCAGGGGCAAAATAATTCCTCACCTTTCTGGTCTTGTTACTTGGAGACAAAATTTGGGCCCATGGTTGAAGGTAGGTGCAAACCTGATGGGTCAAAGGGCCTGTGTATTGGTTATATCTCTGTGACTCCGGCAACAGCATTCCCTCCTGCTGCACCTTGTTCCTGGGACGATCTCAATCATCTTGCTGGGTCTGAGATTCGAAGAACCAGGGCACCATTGATAATTCTGGCGGGGATTAGGCTGGGTGCAGGGATGTAGGCTTTGTGGGCCAGTGCAAGGATGATGGGCTGAATGCTCTCTTTGCTGCACATTCTCTGCTGGACTGCAGCCAAACCTCTCTCTCTCACTTTTTCCAGACCCCAGCCCTGAACGAGTCAAGCCTGACCTTCCTGTGGTGTGCCTTCCTCGACTTCAGGTGAGTGTCATGCCTGCTGGGGCTCTGTGGCTCTGGGAGAGGGCTTGGTGAAGGCTGTGCACCATTGACCCTATACCTGAATTGAGGGCCGTGAGCTGGCTGGGAGCCCTCCCACCCCTCAAGGCTGTCCAGGTCTCAATGAGCCTGGCATTTAGACCCTGTCCCCAGCACCTCCCAATCTCATGGTCTCAAAGGCTCCAGTAATCAGGAGTCTTGAAGAATAGATGAAATCAATTGTTTGTAAAACAATTATAAAATAGTTTCTAAAAAATGAAATATTTAAAACAGTCAAAAGAGGATCCCACACACACCAGGGCCACAAGGAAGAGGTTTCCTTCAGACAAACAGCACGGTAACAGGCTATTTCAACCCACGAGTCCGTGCTGCCCAATTTACACCCCATTAACCTACACCCCCGGTACATTTTGAACGGTGGGAAGAAACCAGAGCATCCGGGGAAAACCCACGCAGACACAGGGAGAACATACAGACTCCTTAGAGACTGCACAGGATTCGAACCCCGGTCCCGGTCACTGGAGCTGTAACAGCGTAATGCTAACTGTAATTTGATGCTGCCTCCTGACCTTGCACATCAGGGGGATTCTGTGTCCATTCCCCCAGGCTCTGGAACAGTGCCAGAGCCGCCCCCCCCCCTCTCTGTTCTGGAGCCACTCTCGCCCCCTCTGTTCCAGAGGCCACCTGCCCCTGTTCTGGAGCCCCCCCCTGCCCCCCTCTGTTCTGGAGCCCCCCCTGCCCCCCTCTGTTCTGGAGCCCCCTCACTCCCTCTGTTTCAGAATACCCACACCCTCTGTTCTACAGCCCCCACACCTGCTCTGTTTTAGTCCCCATCCCCTCTGTTTCAGAACCCCCCCCCACCTCTGTTCCAAAGCCCCCACCTGCTCTGTTCCAGTGCCCACCCCCTCTGAATCAGAACAGCCCCATCCTCTGTTCCAGAGCTCCCCTGCCCCCTCTGTTACAGAGCTCCCCTCCCCCTCTGTTCCGGAGCCCCCGCCCCCTCCATTCTAGTACCCACTCACTCTGTTTCAGGACACCCACACCCTGTTCCACAGCCCCCCCCCCCCATTCTGTTCCAGTGCCCACCCCCTCTGATTCAGAACAGCCCCACCCTCAGTTCCAGAGTGCCCTACCACCTCTGTTCTGAAGCCACCACCGTCCCCTCTTTTCCGGAACCCCCCCCTCCACCGCTCCCCCTGAGATCCCTGAACCATAAGGTTCTGTCTGGGGAAACATGCCCGGCCTTTCCTGTTGAGGAGTTTGGTTCAGTGTGACACACTGTAATGAACCCCTCAGTCAGCACAAACCATCCGTCAGATCTCCCCTCCATTTAACATCCTTCAGATCGTTCCTGAACTTTGAACTGTCAGTGAGATTTTCCTCTGACTGAGATATCTGGACAGATTGCTCCCAACACCCAACTGTTGAGGGGGGGTTGTGGGGTGGGGGGAAAACACGGAAATCTGTAGACACCGCGGTGGAGAAACTCAGCAGGTTAAACGGTGTCCTTTATGTAGCAAAGATAAAGATGCATAACCAAAGTTTCGTGCTTCAGCCCATCATCAGGGGTGGGTGAAATGTGGGCAGGCGCATGAACAGAATTATGGGTGTGGGGAGAGGCAGGGGGAGGAGTACAGTCCCACAGTCAGGAGGCATCTCTGGTTTCTGCTGGACCACTCCCCATTCTCCCTTTCTCCCCATCCCTCTCTCCCCATCCCTCTGTCTTCTTTCCTCCAGCTCTCCACCCCCTTCCCTCTCCAATCACAGCCATCCCCCCTCTCCCTGCTTGCGGCTGTGCTCTCCCTCCCTTCTCCACCTATTACCTCCTGCCCTTAGGACTGCTCCTCCCCCTCCACCCCGTTCCCCTTTTTGTTTTGGGTGCCTGCCGACATTTTTCCTTACCCTGATGAAGGGCTCAAGCCCAAAACGTCGGTGATGTATCTTTATCTTTGCTACATAAAGTTCACTGTTTGACCTGCTGAGTTTCTCCAGCATCATGTTTCCACGGAACTGCTGGGCTGCATTTTCCCTGCGTAAAACTTTGAGGGGTTCACTGCAGAGTGACAGCGATGTTCCTTCCCAACCTTGTTACAGCTCTGGGAAAGGCGTCTGGTCCAACAAAGGCTGCATTCGGATCCGTGGGAACGGTTCTCACTCCGTCTGCCTCTGCAATCACCTCACCAACTTCGCCATCCTCATGCAAGTGGTGCCCCTGGAGGTGAGTGGCGTCAGCTGGTGAACGAGGGAGGCAAAGATTGCATTTTGTGGCAGCCCGTCTGCCCTTGGAGCCCACTCCTTCACCATGGAGATGGGGTGCTACAGGCTGATTAATAAGCGAACTCCGGCTTCCTTTACAGCATAAAAAGGAGGCCATTTGTCCCATGAAGTTTGTTCCGGCTCTCAGAGTCCAAGCTTCTTCCTTACAGCACCAGTGAACCAAGTTCAATGCTGACCTCTGGCACTGTCTGTGTGGAGTTCGCATGCTCTCCCGGTTACAGTAGGATAATTGGCCAGTTCTCCCTCGGATGGATGAGGAACCAGGGTGGCTGCTGGGCTTGTCACGGTGAAGAGGCAATGACGAAGTTCGAGTGGGAATATTTTGGTAGGTTCCATAGACTGGAGGGGTGGTAGGTATCTCCCTGAAACCTGCTGTCTGTTGTGTCCAGCAACTTTCAGCGCCCTATTCTCTCCAGTCTTCACCACCTACTGAGCGGACATGAGAGATGGAGGTGGGGCAGAGACGGGCAATGAGGGATCACGTTGGAACCATTTCCTTTTTCGTTATGCATAACTATTTGGATAATGGAATAGACGGCTTTGTAGCTAAATTTGCAGATGATACCAAAATAGATGGTGCTGAGGGCACGGAGAGGTTGCAGAGAGACTGGGACAAATGAGAGGAATGGGCAAAGAGGTAGCAGGTGAAATACAACGTTGGAACGTGTGCGGTCGTGCACTTTGGTGGAAGGAGTAAAAGAGCAGGCTATTGTTTGTATGGGGAGAAAATTCAGAATTCAGAGATACAAAGGGGCTTGGGAGTCCTCATGTAGGATACGCTAAAGGTTGATCTTCAGTTGAGTCGGTGGTGAAGAAGGCGAGTGAAATGTTGGCATTCCTATCGAGAGGAATAACATACAAGAGCTGGGGTGTGATGTAAGCCACTATAAAGCACTGGTGGACAATGTACTGAAATTGAGAAAGGGGATCACAAAGAAATTTATTTCCAAAATGTATTTCTTACTTCAAGCAGAAGCCAAGGGCTGGATAATTCAAGAGAGAGAACTGGGAATCAGATTTGGGAATAAAAATTGATCCATTTTGCTGATCTGACCTGGGGCGGGATTAATGTAAGATATAGGCTGGTGCAATATATTTTTTTGCATCTGCTGGACCTTATAAAATTAAATAAATTGAAATCTGAATGATCCAATTTATGCTTTCGATGCGGTCAAGACATAGGGACCTTTTTGCATTCGGCCTGGTGAGATACTTCTGGGAAGATTTGGGGAATCTCCTGGAACAAAACACTGGAATTTGATACCCTCAGGTGCTAGAATTGTTGACGTTGGGGAAATTAGCAGAATTGAGACCCAAAATGAGGCTGTTGAAATTTGTTAAACTTGCTTTAGTGGTGGCCAGGAAATGCATAGCCAATACTTGGAGATCTGATTCCCAACTGAGTCTTTCCTGATGGAAGCCAGAAGCCCCTGGGGAAGATTACTTACAACCTCAGGAATTGTTACAACATATTTTTAAGAATATGGAACCCATATTTAAGGGGTTAATCTCCATACCACGATCTCCAGTATCCCTAGCGATGTCTATGTCAAGACATTTATCCCTTAAGGAAGGAAGGAAGCTCTGGATGGATCACATAATGTTTCATCTGTATGTAATTAATGCTTTTGGAAAACAGATGATTTTGCCACATCATATGGGAGAATTACCCCTTTTTCTTCCTTTTGGGGGAGGGGGGTCTTGCTCTTTTTTTCTGCTTCATCCTTTTCTTTGAAGGATCGGCTCGGTGTGCAATTTTGAATTTCTAAACAAATGTGCAGAATTTGATTATTGATCATGTGTTGATCCTTCTTTGTGTATGAACATGTAGTTTGGTTTTGGGTTGTTTTATTGTAAATATCTGTAATTTTTTCGATTTGATTCGTTTTGTAACTCCATGTTGATTGAAAATCATGTATAAAAAAAAAAAACAGCTCTGGTGAGACCTCACTTGCAGGACTGTGTACGGTTTTGGGCAAGTATTTGAGAAAGGATGTGCTGGTGTTGGAGAGGGTTCAGAGATTTACTAGAACAATACCAGGAATGAAAGGTTTAGCATATGAGGAACGTTTGTCTGCTCTTGGATTGAACTCCTTCGAAGAGGGGGGCCTCATAGAGACATTTTGAATGGGGTAAGGGCCGGACATAGTAGATGTGATAAAGATGTTTCCCATGGTGGAGGAGTCTAGGTCAAGATTCCAGGATAAAAGGTCATCAACTTAAAACAGAAATGCAGAAATATTTCTTTAGCTGGGGGTCGTGAGTCTGTGGAACTTGTTGCCACAGGAGGCTGTGGAAGCGAGGTCGTTCGATGTATTTAAGGCAGAGATTGACAGGTATTTGATTAGTCAGGACATCAAGGGGAAAAGGCTGGGGAGTGGGGCTGAGTGTGAGGATGGATCAGCTCATGATTAAATGGGAGAGTGGACACAATGGGCCAATTTGCTTACTCCTCTTGATCTTGTGATTTAGGAGTAGGGATGGGTCAAGCTTCAGATGGTTATATGACAACAAACAGGCCTTGGTTTCGTGAAATGAAGTGAGGAATGCTGCAAACGGTGCAGAGGCAGCCTGGTGAAGGTGGTACGGGACCTGAGAGGTGATACCCCTGTGGAGGTTGATGTCAGGGATTAACAGCAGGCTGTTGGGGAGTGCAGGGATCTCCATGGAGAGATGTAGGGACCAGAGGGGGATACAGAGACAGGGAGGGGTGTAGGGTACTGGAGGGGGTTACAGAGACAGGGAGGGGTGTAGGGTCCAGAGGGGTTGCAGGTGTAGTGAGTGTGTGAGTTGCTCGGTTTTGACTGGACACAGTAGGTGAGGTTGGGAGGGGGGCCAGCCTGTGAGAATGCATTGTCAGTACCTCTCAGTTGGCCAACACAACTGTGCCATCAGCTGCTGCCCTCCACCCTCTTGCTGAGACATTGCACTCTGGATAAAGGGGAGCTGGCAATCACACTCCATTCTGTGAGTGTGAGGCACACCATCAACTGTTAGTAAGCACAGATGGTGCATGGCCGGGCGAGTCGCTGGTGAGGGCTTTCACGGATGTCCTCGATGGCGGAGTTGGCATGGAGCAGACGGTCCAATTCGGGTAGCGGGAGTTTGGATTTGAAGGGGGCGGAGGGACACGTGGCGAGTTAAAAGGTGAATGGCAGAGCTGACATCGGGGCTGAGGGCCACCTGTTTCCGTTCGCCATGTTGCCCTTGGAGCGAGGGTCGACTCTCACTGAGAATGAATCCTGTGCATTTCCCATCAAGGAATATCCTCCATGAGGCAATGCCGGGAGGGCTCTGGTTGGAACATGATTAGTTCTGTCTGTGCAGGCGCTGGAGTTACTGCTTACTAAAGCTGGAGAGAGATTGGTTTCAAAAGCAATGGGAGCAGCGTTCACCAGCGTTAAAATTCAGTGTTCCCCACAGCCTGAGGAACCAATGATCAAGTCAAGCTTATTCCCATCTGACTGTACAAGTACAACCCGACGAAACAGAGTTCTCCAGCTCTCGGTGTAAAACATGCAGACACACAACCAGATATAACACATGTACAGACACACAATACAGATGCAGAACAAGTGTTCATATACACAGATAAATAAATATTGTTTCGTGAATATGAGAGTCCTGGATCGTCAGTGTGAGCAGTTCCTTTGGTCGTTCACCATTCCCGTTGCCCATGGGAAGAAGCTGCTCCTCATCCTGGTGGTGCTGGCTCTGATCCTCCTGTATCTCTTCCTCAACGGGAGCAGCTGAAAGATGCTGTGTGTGGGGTGGAAGGGGTCCTCAATGATTTTAAACCCCCTCTACAGACAACAGTCCCTGTAGATCATGTCAATGGTGGTAAGGGGGAGACTCCAGGGATCCTCTCTGCCACTTTTATGGTCCTGTGGATTGACCTCTGATCCATTTCTCTGCAGCAACCGTACCCACACTGTAGCCTTGCCCGCTTTGGTTTTCTCAGGAAATGCAGTCACTGTTGCGCCTTCCTGACAAGTGAGGAGATGTTATGTGTCCACGATAGGTCATTAGTTAAGTGAACTCCAAGGAACTTGGTAGTTAAGTGAACTCCAAGGAACTTGGTGCTCTCCATTCTCTCCACTACAGAATATAGTGGAGGGAGTGTGATCATTCCTTGTCCTCCTGGAGTCCACGATCATCTCCTTCATCTTGTCCTCATTGAGAATCAAGTTGTAAATGATATAAAATCTCCAAGGAGTTCATTTGACCTGGACACTGAAATAGTTCCCTTCTGGAGTCGTTGTGTGGGACAAGGTATGCATGGCTCCCAGAATGTTACACACTGCATTGGACGAGGGGTTGTGAGTTAGTGCATGGTTCCATCAACCATGACATGTGCCCACGCTGTAAGATAACAAACAGCAGAAAACACAGCTGAACCAATTAAACGTACAACAGCTTCTTTATTTATATTTATTTATTGATATCACATTTCCCTGTAATGTCTACCAATGTTCGGGGAAAGTCAGAGTGTCTTGAACCCAAGGTTTATTGACATTTTTGTGAAGTCAGGTCACAACAGCACTGATGTGAAGAAGGCAATTATATTCCCACTATTGGAAAGGCAGCTGCTGCATCCTTACCTAATGCATTAACCCTTTATTAAGTATGTTAGTAAAACGTATTCTTTCACAGTACAGATTACAACCTGATGACTCGGGTATGAGCCCCAGGAGCGGGGGGGGGTGGGGGGTGGGGGGGAGTTCATTATTCCTGACTTCGCGAGCCTCCAAACTGTCCACCAGGCACAAATTAAGGAGCGTGATAGGCTACAAACCGGGGTGCATTCAGCACCCTCAGGCAGAACCCAGCCACTTCACTGACCCCACCACTGCATCCTAGCCATTTACTGGCTTCCTGTTGCAGAGCACTACCACTGTCACTGGTCCAAGCTGCTCTTCCCCCCCATGCCCCACCAAGACGGAGAAGGGAGCAGGAAAACACAACCGCCTGCAGGTTCCCTTCCCAGTCCCGCTTGGAATTACCTCAGCGGTCTAACCCTGGAGTTCCCTCCCAACAGCAGTGGGAGCCCCTTCCTGTCAGAAATGCCATGGCACATCCCCACCTGCTGGAGGTGCCCTCACCCCTTCTACAAAGTGAGTCCTGAGTCAACCAATCCCTCTCCCTCCACAGATGTTGTTTGTTTCCTTGCTCCTCCGGTCTCTTGCCCTTTCTGCCATTTGGATCTGAGTTCCATTGACTGCTCTTTACTGCCCAGTTCTTATTTCTTTAGATGTACAGCTGGGCCTTTTAATCCCACCAGTCTGTGTTGCCCAATTTACACCCCATTAACCTACCCCGTTATGTTTTGAATGGTGGGAGCAAACCGGAGCCCCCCCAAGGAAATCCTACGCAGACACGAGGAAGACAGACAGCACGGCATTATGCTAACCGTGCTATGGAACAAATGCCAACTTGGATGAGGTGGACTGAAGGCTACTTACAAAGAGTGGATCAATCCAGCTGGCAGTTTCAAGGTTATGGCTTCTAAAATACTCGATGATTTTGCGCGCTAAATTTGCCTTTTTTCCATTCTTCCTGACACCATAACCCTTCATTGCAGTCAAAGGTTCTAATTCAGCCTCAGTATTCACCTAAAGGGGGGTGGGGAAGAGTTCCAGGCAATGATCCTGAACTTACCAAGTCAGTGGGGGAGTGCAGGGGTTAGTGTCAGACATTCTTGTCTCGATGAGTGTTCTCTGACCATTTCTCCCCATGGATGCCCACTGACCCCTTCCCCCCCTCCCGAGTCCCTACAGGGCCACCTAATTTTAGATTCAGAATTTATTGCCGTGGGCGTGTGTGTGGTGCGCCACAGTGCAAACAAAAATGAGCACAAGCTGCGAAGGCTGAACTACAGGCTTTAATGAGCTTAAAACCTGCACCCCAGGTTTTGTATCCTGTCGGGTTCCGTGTGCTCTGCTCCTGCCCGAGGGCTGGTGATTGACGGGGAGTAGGCAGAGCCAGTCCCCCAGTTGACCTCCCTGTAGGTACAGTGGATCACCCCCTGCTGTAGGCAGGGCAGGAGTGTGGATAGGCGCAGACAGTCACCGACAGTCCAGTGGTTGTATCACCGCACTGTGTCACAAAATTTGTTGTTTTGCAGAAGCATCACATTATTTAAAAAAATCAATCAGTGCAAAAGAAGATAATAAGCGAGGAGGTGTCTGTGGTTCATTGTCCATTCAGTTGTGGAAAAAAGATTTTGGGTGGCACGGTTCGTGTAGCGGTTAGTGCAATGCCTTTACAGCACCAGTGACTGGGACCGGGGTTCGAATCCCACGTTGTCTGTAAGGAGATTGCATGCTGTCCTCATGTCTGTGTAGACTTTTCCCAGGGGCTCCGGTTTCCTCCCACCGTTCAAAGTGTACCGGGGTGTAGGTTAATGGGGTGTAAATTGGGTGGCGTGGACTCGTGGGCCGAAATTGCCTGTTATCGCGCTGTAGGTCTATATTTAATAAATTTAAAATCTGATAGCGGAGGGGAAGAAGCCATCCTTATGCTGCCGAGTGCTCGACTTCTGGCTCCTGTACCTTTCCCCCCAATGGACTGGGTGGTAGGGGTCCTTGAGGATAGAAGCTGCTCACTCAAGACCCCACCTCGTGTGGATGTCCTCGATGGAGTGGAGACTGAAGCCCATGATGGCTCTGGCCGAGTGCACAACTCTCTGTAGCCTTTTCCTGTCCTGTGCATTGGCCCCTCGACACCAAACAATGATGCAACCAGTTTGAATGCTCTCCACGGTCCACCTGTAGAAAGTTACAAAGGTCTTTGGTGGTTTGCATTGGTCTCAACGTGTTGACTTTGTTGGAACTACATGTGGAAAAATGGATATATTAGGCTGGGAAATTCCAGAATCGATGAATGGCCTTGAACATCCTTAAATTGCAACATAGGTCATTCTTGATTAATCCATGATTGGCTGTGTCGGCACATTCCAGTCATTTCTCAGATAGATCAGCCTTGGGCCTGCAGGAAGTGAGGAATCTGCAAACTCCAAGCGATGCAGTCAGCTACGATTTTGGGTTTACACAATAGCAACGGGGACAACTGTGGCAGAGGGCATAGTTCGCCTTCTGCCAGGCAATCAACCCACAAACCCCCCCCCACCTTGTCTTTATGACCCGGTCTGATCTCCTGTTCTGAGATACAGGAGGCCGTTTGGTCCACTGAATGCATGCTGCCCGTCAGCAGGACCACAGCTCCCACGTTTGCAGTTGGTGCCTCAGGGAGACTGGCTGGGTGTTGGGCTTCATAAATCGGAGTATTGAGTTTAAGAGTTGGGATGTTATGATGAAATTGTACAAAGCATTGGTGAAGCCAAGTTTGGAATACTGTGTGCAGTTTTGGTCACCGTATTATAGGAAGGATATAAACAAAATAGAGAGAGTGCAGAGAAGGTTCACGAGAATGTTGACAGGATGTCAGGGTTTGAGTTACAGAGAAAGGTTGAGCAGCCTGGGGCTTTTTTCTCTGGAACATAGAAGATTGAGGGGGATTTGATGGAGATGTTCAAGATTTTAAAAGGGACAGAGAGAGTCAATGTGGATAGGCTTTTTCAATTAAGAGTGGGTGATATTCAAACCAGAGGCCATGGTTTGAGATTGCAGGGGGAAATTTATAAGGGGAACATGAGGGGAAATTTCTTCACGCAAAGGGTGGTTGGGATGTGGAATAAACTTCTGGCAGAGGTGGTTGAAGCAAGGACGTTATTTACATTTAAGGAAAGACTGGATAATTACATGGAGGGGAGTGGATTTGAGGGGTATGGACCAGGTGTTGGTCAATGGGACTAGGAGGGTGGGGATTTGTTCTGGCATGGACTAGTAGGGCCAAACTGGCCTGTTCTGTGCTGTATATGGTTATATGGGGTCCCTCCAGGCCCCAGGATGGTGGGGAGGGGAGTGTGTGAGGAAGGGGATGTGGGGGTGTGTGTGTGAGGAAGGGGTGTGAGGAGGGGTTGTGTGGGAGGTGTGAGGAGGGAGAGTAAGGGGGGTGTGACTAGGAGTTGTGTGAGGGTGTGTGTGTGAGGAGGGGGTGTGAGGAGGGGTGTGGGTGGGTATGTGAGGGGGTGTGAGTAGGGGTATGGGAGGGGTGTGAGTAGGGGTTTTGAGGGGGTGTTGGGGTGTGTGTGAGGAGGGGGTGTGAGTAAAGGTTGAGATTGGGGGTGAGGGGGAGTGGGAGTGTTTGTGGGGGTGTGTGTGAGGAGGGAGGTGTGAGGAGGGGATGTAAGTGGGGTGTGATAGTGAAGGGGCTGTGTGGAGCAGGTGAGGAGGGTAAGCAATGTGAGGGGATGTAATGGGCGATGACTGTATGTCTCCGGCAGCTGGGACGGGGCCATCGGCTGGTGCTATCGGCCATCACGTACGTGGGTTGCTCAATATCTGTCGTCTGTCTGACTGTCACCCTCATCACCTTCGCCCTCCTCTCGTGAGTATCATTCCCATCCAGCCCCAAGCCTCTGCTCTCACACCCAATCCTGCCCTCCTCCCCACCCCCAGTCCTTCTCCCCTCCAACCCCACTGTACCACTCTCCCAAACCCCTCCCCACTCATATTGCCACCCTACCTTACTACCCCCAACTCCCCAACCAACCCCTCTCCTCCCTCCACCCCATCCCCATCTCTCCCAGCCATGTGTGTGAGTAGGTGTGGGCAGTGCGTGAGGGGGGTGGGGGTGGGGGTGGTGGTGTGTGGGGTGGGTTTGAGGGAGTCGGGGTGTGAGGGTCTAGGTGGGGGTGTGGGAGTCGGGTTGTGGGTGGTGAGTGTGAGGGGATTAGGGGTGAGGAGGGTGGATGTGGGAGTGGGGTTGTGGGTGGTGGGTTTGAGGGGATCGGGGTGTGAGGGGATCTGTGTGTGGGGATAGGTATGAGGAGGTGGGGTGAGAGTCGTGTGAGAGTGGGTGTGAGGGGTGGGTGTGAGGGGGTAAGGGTGGGTGTGAGGGGGTGGGTTAAGGGGGATATGGGGTGGTTATGTGGAGGTGGGGGTGAGGGGATGGGAGTGGGGTCTGTGGGGGTTGAGGGGTGGGTATGTGGAGGTGAGGGTGGGTGTGAGGGGGTGGGTATGTAGAGGTGGGGGTGTGGATGGTGTTGGGTGTGAGGGGGTGGTTATGTGGTGGGGGTGTGGGTGGGTGGGGGTTGGTGTGAAGGGGTGGGGTTAGGGGGTATGGGGTGGGGAGGTGGGGGTGGGTGTGAGGGGGTTGGGGTGTGGGTGTGGGGTGAGGGGGTGGGTGTGAAGGTGTAGGTGTGATGGGATGGGAGTGGGGAGTGTGGGGGTTGAGGGGTGGGTATGTGGAGGTGGGGATGTGGGTGTGAGTGGGTGGGGTAAGGGGGGTTTAAGGGTTGGGCTGTGTGGAGAGGGTGTACTCCATCCTCTCTCCCCGCGCATTCACCGCCTTCCTCTGCTTGACCAGGTCCGTGAGCACGATCCGGAATCAGCGCTACCACATCCACGCCAACCTGTCCTTCGCCATCCTCTCTGCCCAGGTCCTGCTTCTCATCAGCTTCCGCTTCCTCCCAGGCACGGTGAGTGATGGGCATCACAGGGTGGCTGAGTGATACAGGACAGGAGCAGGCCCTCCGGCCCACCTCCGGCCATCTCCTCCAATCCCATTCACCCCCATTAGGTCCATGGTCATCACTCTTGCTGGTTCAAGTGTCTTTCACACAGTGAATTCCACGGATCAACCCCTCAGTTCCCCTTTCTCTCACCGTAGTCCCCACTATGAGGAAAAGGGTTGGAATACCACCCCCCCCATCCCTGCTTCTTATCATCGTACATAGTTCCATTGCGTCACCCCTCAGCTTCCTTTGCCCCAGGAAGACGTCTTATCTCTCTCCATCACTGATGAGCTCTGATCCATGAGCGTCCCGGAGAATCTCTCCAGTGCTCCAAGTGGTCTGGACCGATGAAGGGGATCCAGAAACCTTGGCTGTTGCTCAACCCACTGAATCTCTGCAGCATCTGGGCTTTTGCGGTACATTCCGGTGTCTGCTGTCTCCCGTTAACCCTCGTGTAGGAGCTGACCTGCATCTGCTGGACCCTGAAGGGCCTCGCCCTTTCCAGGTCCCAATAGACCTGGGATGTCTTGGATTCTTCTTGGCCCTTCTTGCCTAGTGTATTTCACGGGGCCTCGTTACCTCCTGACCTGTTGTCTTTTGCACCCTCTACTTTTTTCAAGGGACTCGCTTAATTCCAGCTGCTGGAACCTGTCGTTCACTTCCTTTTGGTTCTCTATCGAATCCAATCTTCAATATCCTGTCATCCTCTCACCCTGACTGCTTCATACTGACTGTTAGCACACACACACACACACACACACACACACACACACACACACACACACACACACACACACACACACACTCTCTCTCACACACATATACACACACACACACACACAGGGACACACGGACACACACACTCACACACACACACACACACTCTCTCAAACACACTCTCTCAAACACACACACTCACACACTCTCACACTCTCACACACACACGGGGACACACACACTCAGACAGACAGACAGACAGACACACACACACACACACACACACACACACACACACACACACACACACACACACACACACACACACACACGTGCCTGTCTAAGAGTCTCCTAAATGCCCCCAATGTTTCAGCCTTTCATCACCATCCCCAGCAAAGCATTCCAGGCAGCTACAATTCTGTGTAAAAAAAAAAAAAAAAAAACTTACCCCTGATGTCTCCCCTAAACTTCTCTCCTTAACTTTGTACAGATGTCCTCTGGTGTTTGTTATTCCTGCCCTGGGAAACAGGTTCTGGCCATCCACCTTATCAATGGCTCCCATAATCTTGTAGACCTTTATCAAGTCACCTCTCATCTTTCTGGGCTCCAAAGAGAAAAGTCCCAGCTCTGCTAACCTTGCATCATAAAATTTGTTTCCCAATCCAGGTAAATCTCCTCTGCACCTTCTCCACAGCTTCCACATCCTTTCTGTAATGAGGTGACCAGAACTGGACGCAATATTCTAAATGTGGTCTCACCAGAGATTTGTAGAGTTGCAACATGACCTCTCTACTCTTGAATTAATGAATCCCAGCATCCCATAGGCTTTCTTAACTATCCTATCAACCAGTTCGGCGACCTTGAGCGATATATGGATTTCAATCACAAGGTCTCTCTGTTCATCCACACTCTTAAGCAACTGGCCATTAACCCTGGACTCAGCCTTCTGGTTATTTTTCTGAAAGGAGGGTAATTTATAAGGTTTGTAAGTCATCTTCACGGGAACATTAAGTGCTGATGAGCTGATACTTGTCCGTTTAATGTCCTGTTAGGAAGACGGTGCTCTCAGCGAGGCAGCAGGTCCCTCAGTGCCAGAGCACTGATTCCTGGACTGAGAGCCACTAGGCCACTCTAGTGAGGATGTCTCCTGCGCTGGCGGAGTAGGCTCGATGAGCCATTTTTGGCCTACTCCTGTTCCTACTTCCTATGTTCCTAGCCAGACTCTTTTGTGTAGTCTTCCAAAGGCGCTATTTGCCTTGGCGAGTCTTTTGTCTATCTCGTTATCGATTCTTGCATCTGATGAAATGGTGCAGCCGAGATAGGTAAACTGGTTGACTGTTTTGAGTTTTGTGTGCCTGATGGAGATGTGGGGGGGCTGGTAGTCATGGTGGGGAGCTGGCTGATGGAGGACCTCAGTTTTCTTCAGGCTGACTTCCAGGCCAAACATTTTGGCAGTTTCCGCAAAACAGGACGTCAAGCACTGAAGAGCTGGCTCTGAATGGGTAACTAAAGCGGCATCGTCTGCAAAGAGTCTGGAAAAACAACCAACTGAAAAACCTCACAAAGATTAGCGTTTACAGAGCTGTTGTCAGACCCACACTCCTATTCGGCTCCGAATCATGGGTCCTCTACCGGCATCACCTACGACTCCTAGAACGCTTCCACCAGCGTTGTCTCCGCTCTATCCTCAATATTCATTGGAGCGACTTCATCACCAACATCGAAGTACTCGAGATGGCAGAGGCCGACAGCATCGAATCCACGCTGCTGAAGATCCAACTGCGCTGGGTAGGTCACGTCTCCAGAATGGAGGACCATCGCCTTCCCAAGATCGTGTTACATGGCGAGCTCTCCACTGGCCACCGAGACAGAGGTGCACCAAAGAAGAGGTACAAGGACTGCCTAAAGAAATCTCTTGGTGCCTGCCACATTGACCACCGCCATTGGGCTGATATCGCCTCAAACCGTGCATCTTGGCGCCTCACAGTTTGGTGGGCAGCAACCTCCTTTGAAGAAGACCGCAGAGCCCACCTCACTGACAAAAGACAAAGGAGGAAAAACCCAACACCCAACCCCACCCAACCAATTTTCCCTTGCAACAGCTGCAACCGTGTCTGCCTGTCCCGGATTGGACTTGTCAGCCACAAACGAGCCTGCAGCTGACGTGGACATTACCCCTCCATAAATCTTCGTCAGTGAAGCCAAGTCAAAGAAGAAGAAAGATGTTCCTAGCCACAGCGTTGTGTTGGAGCCCCTCCAATGGGGAAAAGATGGTGAGAGAATCCAGCCACTTTACAAGAAGGTGTCCTGTTCTCTGCACAGCAAAGACATGCTCATTTAATGGGCCACTGGCTTGGAGTAAAGAAATGACATCTGAATAGCTGCTATTACATCACCAGTGACCCGGGTTCGAATCCAGTGCTGTCTGTGAGGAGTTTGTATGCTCTCCCCGTGACTGCGTGGATTTTCCCCATGCGCTCCGGTATTCTTCCACCATTCAAAACGTACGAGCGTTGTGGGCTAATTAAGATATTTGGGCAAATGGGGTCGTGGGCTGGAAGGGCCTGTGACCGCACTGCGTGTCTAAATTTGGAGACGGCACGGTTAGCGTGGCGGTTACTGCAATGCTGTTACAGCACCAGCGAAGCGGGATTGAACCCGACGCTGTCTATAAGGAGTTTGTATGTTCTCCCCGTGACTGCATGGGTTTCCTCTGGGTTCCTCCCACCCTTTTTAAAAAAAAAAGGGTTTGTAGATCATTGGGGCAGTACGGCCTCGCGGGGCGGAAGGGTCTGTAACCGTGCCTTAAGTCTAAACTAAGAACCATTATCTGGAGTGCAGCGATTTCTGCCGAATTTATCCAAGGGAACGGCACATTGGGCGATTGGCTTTTGCACCTTCAATATCCCCCGCGTACTGAGCCGCATCGAACAGGAAGTGTCAAGGTACCCCCACCCCCCACAAGATATCATTAACCCGCTGACTCGTACATAAGATTATGGAGGACAGGTGGGGCAGATGGCCAGCACCTTCTCGCTGGGGCCACGGTAGTGAATAGCAGAGGGCGTCTGTTTAAGGTGAGAGGAGTCGTCAGGGGCAAGGATTTTATTCAGAGGGTGGTAGGCTCTGGCATCACTATGGGGGGTGTGGACCACACCAGGTTACACTGTCAGAGGGGGTAATGTCAAAATGACTGTCTATAAAACTTTTGTGCAGTGCTTCAGCCACAATATTTTGGTGATTAATATTTGTGAACCTCAATCCATATCCTTTTTTGAGAATGAAGTAGGAATTAAGTGTAAATACATTTAGGCTGTAGACAATATTGTAATTTAAAGGTGTAATTGTCGTTACACTCAGTGATCTACGGGAATTCCGATCTACGAGTAACGTTAGTACAAAACACATTATTAAGGATTCTGTACGGTCTGGTAAGGGAGGGAGTCCATGAAGGGGGGTGGTGGTAACACCATGAGTTACCGCACTGGGTGACACCAATCCTAGTGACACCACCTAGTGGTAAGCGCCTGGAATGCATTGCCGGGGCTGGTGGAAGAGGGTGGTACAATTCAAAGGGCATGGATGGATGAAAAATGGAGGTTCTGGGTGTGAGGTGGGGAAGGATCAGTTTGCCGAGGATCATGGGTCAGCACCACATCATGGGCTGAAGGCCCTGCAATGTGCTGGAACGTTGTGTGCTCCGCCACGGCGAATGACCACTTCTCCCCACGGACTTGGCCTGACTCGTTGAGACCTCACTGTTTTCACTGCACCCTTCTCCTTCCCCAGTAGCAGCATGCCTCTTCTGTCCCTGCCGACTGCAACCCACCCTGGCCACTGAGACAGCGGAGAAGGCAAGCTGGTCTCTCCCCACCACACAGCCTCTCCCCCATTGGTGCTGCTTCTGCACCTACAGATAACTGGCCAATGCTATCACCATTGCTGTATTTTCAGCCTTGCCTCAAATTCACCTCCCTTCCTTCCCTTCATCGCTCTGTCCACCTCAGGGGAACGATATTACATTTAAACGTTCAGCGCAGCTACAGGCCCCTGTGGCTGCAAGCCCGTGCTGTCCAAACACCTACAACCCCGTATGTTTCTGAAGGGCAGGTGGAAACCTATGCAGACACGGGGGAGGACATGCTCCTTACAGACAGTGCTGGGTTCGGACCCATTTCACTGGCTTTGTAATAGTGTCACGCTAACCCCTAGCTGCCCATAGATGATCCACTGTAAATCCCTGGGCTCCTATACAAACACCTCCGGCCACCCTGCCTCCTGTAAGGGCGCCATTCCTTTCCCTCAGTGTCTCCACCCCTGCTGCATCTGTTCTCAGCGTGAGCACCGGGGTGGCCTCCTCCTCCTGGGAACTTGGCTTCACCACTGCCACTGGTTGGTGGGGCTCTCGCCGGGCACCTCCTCCATTTCCCACGGACCCGCTCCCAGCTTCCCCACCAAAGACAGAAGAGGAACAGAGTTGCCGTGGTCCTCACCCTTCAGCCCTCTTGCCTCTGCAGGGTGAACTCAGTCAGGCCAGCTGCATCTGTGGAAGGGCCCAGACCTGAAATTTGCTCTCTCCACCGGTGTCTGTCTGGCTAGCTGAGTCCTTGCGCCATTCACGTTTTGTAGCTGGACTGATGGTTAGCAGGCCTTTTGGTGAGAGAGGTTACAACTCCTCTCAACTGAATCTCCTCTGCACCCTCTCCGTTACTGCCATAATGTGACAAACACAAGGATAATCTGATGGACAGATGAAGCAGCGAATGGGATCCATAGAACCTTGGCTGAGTGCATTCAGAATTGGCTTGCCTGTAGAAAGCAGAGAGCCGAGGTGGAAGGGAAGTATTCTGCCAAGAGGTCGGTGACTGGTGGAGTTCCGCAGGTATCTGCTTTTTGTGTCCTCGGTGAAGAGGCGGAAGGATGGGTCAATAAGTTTACGGATGCCACGAAGGCTGGAGGAGTTGTGGGTGGAGCTGAAGGTTATCGATGGTTACAAGAGGATATAGACAGGATGTAGAGTCGGGCAGAGACGTGGCAAATGGAGTTCAATCCAGATAATTGTGAGGTGATGGATTTTGGAAGGACAAACTAAAAGGCTGAGTTCATGGTTAATGGTTGGATACTTATCAGTGTGGAGGAATAGAACAGCCTTGGGATCAATCCATTCATCTCTCAAGGTCGCTGCACAGGTTGATAGGATGGTTAAGAAGGTCTATAGGATGCTGGGCTTCATTAATAGGGGTATTGAGTTCAGAAGTAGAGAGGTCATATTGAAATTCTACAAATCTCTGGTGAGACGACACTTCGTATTTTGTTCAATTCTGGACACCTCATTATAGGAAGGAGAGGGGGAAAGTGCAGAGGAGATTTACCAGGATGCTGCCTGGATTAGGAAACAAGTCTTATGAGGCAAGGTTAGCAGAGCTGAGACTTTTCTCTCTGGAGCGAAGAAGGATGAGAGGGGACTTAATAGAGGTCTACAAGAGGGGCATAGATAAGGTGGACAGCCACCGCCTTTTTGCCAGGGTGGGAATAGCAATCAGCAGAGGACATGTGTACAAAATGAAGGGAGGGAAGCTTAGGGGAGACATCAAGGGTAAGATTTTTTTAATGCAGAGAGTTGTGGGAGTCTGGAATGCCTTGCTGGGGATGGTGATGGAGGCTGAAACATGAGGGGCATTTCAGAGACTCTTAGACAGGCACATGGATGAAGAGAAAATAGAGGGTTATGGGGTTGGAAATTTTAATTCTTTTTGGTGGGAATATATTGGTTGGCACAACATCAGTGACTGGAGGGTCTGTTCCATGTTGCAATGCTCTATGTTCAATGAATGTCGTGTGCCTGGTGAATACAGGCTGAGAAGTACGAAGTGACCACTGACACGACCCCAAAGAACTAGCGTTTTGTCACACTTCTGCCCTGATCTTTACCCAGTGAGGCCCTTCTTGCAATGTACTCTCTTGGGTAGTGTGGTTGATGGCCTGATGGTGCACAGCAAGATCTCATGGGCAGCTCCATGAATACATCCACAATCAACATGTGTTACCTTGATTTTCTTGAGATTCCTTCATCGACACACACATAATGCAGTGGATTTGTTGGCCCTGGTAAAGGTGCAGAGTCACCACGAGTCCAGCGCCCCCAGCCCTCACCAAGATGAGAAAGAAAAGCAATGGAGAGTCCCTTCTGAGACTCCGTGGCCCCTGCCACCACCACTGAAGCTGCCTGAGCTCCCGTAACCTCCATAGCTGGACAGCCTGCTGTCCGTTCCAATGGTGACCTCAAGCACCAGGCATCCCTTTCCCTCCACCCACAGGTTCCGGACCCCTGATACGGTCTGCCCTGCTTGTCATCGGCACCCTCATTGATCTCAGTCCTGATCCCTGGATCCCACCAGCTGGTCTCCAGCAGCCCTGCAGCCTGTGAGGGTCCTACCGGCTGTGAGCCCCTTGCTCGTCCTGCTGCTGTGGTCTCTTTCCCATGCGGGATCCTCTCTCCCAGGCTTCTCCTTCTCAGGTCCACTGCTCCCCCAGACCCACACCCCCTCATGGTCCGCTGCTGATGTGGGTGCCTTCAGCTTAGGCACAGTTCCCCGTGGCTTTGCCATTATTAACAAAACACCACCAGATCTGTTCTACAGGCAGTTTAAACCTGTTCAGGGCCATTGGTATAACAGTCAGGCTGTAGGACCCTGCAGAGCAATGCTGTGTTTCCACTCCCCCTTGGCTGTTGGTGTAATGACCAGACAGTAGGACCCTGCAGAGCTGAGCTGCATCACTCCTCCCCAGCATCTGATGAATGTAATGACCGGGCAGTAGGACCCTGCAGAGAAGAGCTAGGTCTCTGATCCCTGAGTCCCTCAGTTTAACAACTGGGCAGTAGGACTATATGGAGCAGTGCTGTGACCCGGCTCCCCGGGATTGGACCCATTGATGTAATGAGCGGGCAGTAGGACCACACGTAGCAGTGCTGTGTCTCTGTTCTCCCGGTCCCCACCAGCGCCAGTGCCGCCGCCTCTGGGCTTTGGAAGGTGTGGGTGGAGGGGGTATGAGGCATGACCAATAGACTAACAGACCCTCTCTGCCCAACCAGCTTCCGTGCAAGATCCTGGCCATCCTCCTACACTTCTTCTTCCTGAGCGCCTTCTCCTGGATGCTAGTCGAGGGCCTTCACCTCTACAACATGGTCGTCAAAGTGTTTGGCTCGGAAGAAAGCAAGCACACCTACTACTATGGGATCGGCTGGGGTGAGTGGCAGTGATGGCAGGCGATCGGTGAGGTCAGGGGTGACAGCAGAGGTGGGACAGTGCCACTGCTCAGTGAGCTGATTGCTCAAACTGTTGTGCCAGGACCCTCTCCTTGGCAACCCCCCCCCCACTCCTGGTGCCAAAGTGCCTGACCAAGAGATCTGGAAGTGTAACGCATCTAAATTTGCTGATGGCACTAAACTGAGTGGAAAAGCAAATTGTGCAGAGGATACGGAGAGATATAGAAAGGATGTGAGTAGGCAAGGGTCTGGCAGATGGAGTACAATGTGCGGTCATCCACTTTGGAAGGAAAAATGGAAGATCAGATTATTATTTAAATGGCAAGCGATTGCAGCATGGTGACGTGAAGAAGGACTTGAGAGAGCTTGTGCATAAATCGCAGAAGGTTGGTTTGCAGGTGCAGCAGGTTATCAAGAAGGCAAATGGAATGTTGGCCTTCATTGCTGGAGGGATTGAATGTAGGAGCAGGGAAGTTATGGTGTAACTGAACAAGGTACTGGTGGGACCACATCTGGAGTACTAGTTCTGGTTTCCTTACTTGAGAAAGGATATACTGGCTGTGGAGGCAGTGCAGAGGAGGTTTACCAGGTTGATTCCAGAGATGAAGGGGTTAGCCTATGAGGTGGGATGGAACTGTACTCACTGGAGTTTAGAAGAATGAGAGGGGATCTTATAGAAACATCTAATTATGAAAGGCAACGATGAGATCGAGGTAGGTGTTTCCATTGGTGGGGGGAGACCAGAACTAGGGGTCGTAGCCTCAAGATTCAGGGTAGTAGGATTAGGATGGAGATGAGGAGGAACTGCTTTTCCCAGAGGGTGGTGAATCTATGGAATTCATTGCCCATTGAAGCAGTGAATATATTTGAGAAGGTTGGATAGATTTCTACATAGTAGGGAATTAAGGGATATGGGAAAGGCGGGTAGGTGGAGATGAGCCGATCAGGATCTCATTGAATAGCGGAGCAGGCTCAATAGGCCGAATGGCTGACTCCTGCTCCTGTTTTTGACCTTCTTGTGAATGGGGTAATTCGGCTCTCGTTACCCTCCTGACACAGCAGCAAGGCTGGGTCTGGGAACGGATGTGCCCACCTGCGCTGTCCCTGACTGTACGAGGAATCCACATGCAGGTCTTGGCCCCCCGTGCATGCCAGCCAACTCATTGGGGAGGGAGAGGCTCAGATTTGGGCAGAAGCTGTGTGCTGCATGTGTGTGTTGGAGCCTGACAGCCCTGTCTCCATCCAGGCTCGCCCCTGGTGATCTGTGTGGTATCTGTCACCTCTGCGTTGGACAGCTACGGCAGTGCGGACAAGTGAGTACCTAGTGCTGTGGCACACGCTGGGCATCTGAGCCCCCAATCTGCCCCCAGTGGGGGGATGGGCTGTGAAACATCGGCCATCACACAGATGGGCTGTTGTTGTACCGGCCATCCCAAGGTTGGCACATGGGATCAATCGGGGCCAGGGATGGAGTTAGTTTTGGGGATATGTCGCGTAGAGAGGGAGCATGACATGCAGGATAAGGATGACCATTTCTGAAAACTGGCTGGTGAACTGTGAACCCCCCTCCCAGGGAACCGGCTGGTGAACTGTGACCCTCCCAGGGAACTGGCTGGTGAACTATGAACCCCTCCCAGGAACTGGCTGGTGAACTGTATCCACCTGGGGATCCGCTGGTGAACTGTGTCCCTCCATGGAACTGGCTGGTGAACTGTGACCCCCTCCATGGAACTGGCTGGTGAACTGTGACCCTCCTGGGGAACCGGCTGGTGAACTGTGACCCCTCCTGGGGAATTGGCTGGTGAACGGTGAGCCTCCCGGGGAACTGGCAGGTGAACTGTATCCTGGGGATCCGCTGGTGAACTGTGACCCCTCACAGTGGAATCAGCTGGTGAACTGTGACCTTCCCAGGGAAACCAATGAATTTAAATCCCCCCCCCCACCACCAAACATTAATCCCCCTTCTCAGTGAAACATCAGAAAGCAGCCTGCCCTTCCCCTGTAGCTTCAAGGTCTCCCGATCGGAACCATTGGCTGACTCCGTCGCCTGCACTCAGTCAGTTGTCCTCACGCCCTGGCTCCAAGGGACTTCCTTGATTGTGATGGAGGAGGTTGCCGGTGTGGCCCCTCCTCAGATCTAGGTCTCTCTGAATGATCTGCTGGGCTTCTCCAGCACATTCGCTCCTTGCACTCGACCCCAGCCTCTGCCGACTTCCTTGATGAACTCACCGTGACCGCGTGGCTTTCTCCTGGGCACTCTGGTTTCCTCCCAAAGGTGGGCGGGTGAGTTGACCACAGGTGTGTGGGAGAGGGGTGGGACCTGGGGAGAGGTTGATGGGAAGGTGGGGAGAATGCCACAGGAGCAGTGCAGAACTTATGTGCAGTGGTGGTTGGTTAGGCTGTCAGGCCTGGTCCCGTGCTGCACGTCTAGGCTTTGACCAGTGTGGCAGGGTGTGGACGATACTCCCCGTCCACAGTGCTGAGCTGTGGGGACAGCCTCTCACTGCCTCCTGCATGGATGTCCAGAAGTCATGACCACGTCAGAAAGTTACCGTATATTTCAATGGGAAAGGCAACCTTCAGATAAGACGAGACCACCCCCCCAATTTCAGTCTGAATTCCATGGTTTTAGCTCACACCGGTGGCATAAGATGACCCCAGAACTTTTTGTTTTAATCGAGTTGTTATCACTGAGCCACTAGCAAAACGAAGAAAGTTGGAAGCAAGTGTTAAGTTAAAAGTCTCTAGTGCACAGGATGATTTATTGTGGGACACTGAGGATGAAGCGGACTCACCAGATTCAGGCTGGGGCCAGTATGACAGTCCAGGTGTGCCAGCCCAGTTCTTTGCCTCAGACCATGAAGCTTGTGATTTTCAAGGATTTTAAATTTTTAAAAATTTTACCATCCTTTTATTGGTTTAACACCACATTTAATATCTTAAAAATTTGTTATAGGGTGGGGTCTGGGTGGGTTACGGAACCAATCAAGTGGTGTTTTCGGTAGAATATTAAGGTCCCTGTTTTTGTATCTGGCCCAGAGGACAACCCCTTTTCGGGGGGTGCTTTTCGGGTACTGTCTTATCCGCCAAAATATAACTATCATGCAGTGTGATGGCTCAGAATCAACCTGAGAGTGTCAGCATGGTTAACGGGGCAGGAGAAGATGCTGCACTGGAGGCTACTGGGAAGCGCTGGTCATTTCCTGCAGGTTACCTGACTCTGGGATGTGAACGCGTGTGAATGAACGGTTTGAACGCTGAGTGAGATCCAAAGCTCGTGGTGAGACAGCACTGAGGGGGAGAGCAGAGGTCGTCCTGTGGCCACACTCACTGGGTGATTCAGCCTGCTCCCCCCCCAGTCTTTCCTCCCCCCCAGTCTGCCCATCTTCCACATCACCTGTATCTGCCAAGTCTCCCTGACTCCCCCGTTTCCCTGTCTCCCTCCGTTTCCCCATCTCCCCATTTCCCAATCTCCCCCAGTCTCTCACACACTTCTCTCCATTCCCCTCACCCCATCTCTCCCCTCTATCCTAACTCTGTCCTCTAACCCTCTCATTTCCTCTCTCCCAGTCTCTCACACACTTCCCTCCATTCCCCTCACCCCATCTCTCCCCTCTATCCTAACTCTGTCCTCTAACCCTCTCATTTTCTCTCCCCCACTCTCTCTCCCCCACTCTCTCTCCCTCCCCCTCTCCCCCACCCCCTCTCTCCCCCCACTCTCCCCCTTCTCTTCACTCTCCTCCCACTCTTCCTCCAACCCCACTATCCCTTACCCTACCCTCCCCTCCCGATCCTCCTCCACTCTCCCCACCACCACCAGGAAGGGTCCACCTTTACATTTTTCCCAGCTCCTCTGCAAACAGCTCCCAGAGCGGGCTGCTTCTACCCCACCACCTTTTCCCCTCCCTCTCCCCACAGGTCATCACAGCCCCTCCCCATGCCTGTAGCCACCCCTTTTACTCCATGCTCAGGCAGGGGCTCTGACCGTCCCTACCTGCTGCCTATTTGGCAGCACTGTCCCCAAGGTGCTTGTGGAAGGAGTGCGGCGGCCGGCTGATTGAGGCCTTGAGCCGGAGCCCTGTCTGCCTCTTGGCAATGGGCAGCATTCCATCCAATCAAAGAGGAACATGGGACAGTCGCCGTCGGCTGGGGGTCATCCGAAAGACTGTGGGACATCCGAAAGACTGTGGGAGCCGGCTTCAATGGGGTGCCAGTGGCTGCAGAGCACCGGGGTGGGCAATGCTGGTGGGATGCAGTTAGCCCATCAGAGCACTGGTTTCGCTAGTTAACGGAGGTCGTCAGGCCTGGTGTCCCGCACAGAGCTCTCAGTCCAATGCCACATCATGCCCAAAGTTGCCATTGCCACAAGCACGTTTCTGACAGGTGAGATAAACTCCCCACACAGAGAACATTCGTATAGGATCTTTCCGAGTACGGTGCGGTGGTTGTGTGGGATGGATTTTGGCTGATACCAAGCCCTGCTTCATTGTGCAGGGTCACCCACCTGTGCTTTATTGAACTCAGTGGAATGGGCGACATGGTTGGTAAAGTGGTTTGAATCCCGCACTGTCTCTGTAAGGAGTTTGTACCTTCTCCCCATGTCTGCATGGGTTTTCCCCCAGGGGCTCTGGTTTCCTCCCATCATTTGAAACATACCTGAAGTGTAGGTTAATTGGGTGTAAATTGGGCAGCACGGACTCATGGGGCAAAATGGCCTATTACCGTGCTGTACATCTAAATTTAAAATTTCAACCAGCTCCTGCTCAAAGCTTTGGCTGGTGATAATTGGAGGTTGCAGCAGCGATGGGTCTCTGCCCTTATTGAGCCATAGAATCGGGCAGAGAGAGGTGAGGCAGACCCAAGCTGAGAGCCGTCCCACAATGATGGGCGATGCCAGAGGTAGCAGGTGCTGGAATCTGGAGCCACAGAGGAGTTGGAGGGGGGCCCAGCGGGTTGAGCAGCTTACGGGGAACTAAGAAATGATTGGTTGCACCTGGACTGAGTGGAGAGGGGTGAGATGGGGGCAGCAGGGGACTGGTGAACTCGGAGAATGTGAAGGATGGGGAGGGTGAGGGGCGGTGTTTGGAGCCCGGCTGGTGATTGACTGGAGTTGGAAGAAAATGAATGGAGATCGGTGGACCAATCCCCTTTCCTTCCTTCTCTCTCTCTCTCTCTCTCTCTCTCTCTCTCTCTCTCTCTCTCTCTCTCTCTCTCTCTCATACACATTCTTTCTATCACATTCCCTCACACTTTCTCACACACACTCTCTCAAACATTTTCACACTTTTACACTCTTTCTCTCACATTCTCACACACACTCACTCTCTCTCTCACACCCCCTCTCTCTCACACCCCCTCACTTGTCACATTCTCTCTCACACACACTTAACACTCTCTTACACTCTTTCTCTCACTCTTACACTCACTCTCTCTCATACCCTCTCTCTCACTTCTTGCACACTTTCACACTCTTTCTCACAAATATTCTCACACTCTCTCTCTCACCTCTCACACACTCTCTCTTTCCCTCCTCGCTGTATGGCACATCACCCTCCTCTGCCCCCCAACCACTCCTCACCCTCTCCTTCTGTCTGTCGTTCCCAGGAACGAGGTGAATTTCTTCTCTCGGTGGACAGAAAATCTTTGGAACTCCCTGTCAGTCGTGAGTGCCCCGAGGTGGCAGTGGGCCCTCCTTTGAATGCCTAGGGAACCAGTGGATACCAGGATTGTGGCACTGAGATGAACGACCAGCCACGATGGGGTGCTGGTGGAGAAGGATCAGTGGGCTGAACAGCCTGTGCATTCCCTCGGATGCCCCTTTATCTCCCTGTGTCTCTGGGCTGACTTCAGCAGGGGCATGGTCAACCTGCTTCTTGTTGCCCATGGTAGCTATATTTTCCCTCTAAGTCCTTCAGCCCATCGAGTAGATGCTACCTCTTGGAGCATCCCATCGCCCTCCCTGGTTTCCCCATTATCCATTAGCTCCCCGGTCTCCCAGCACCCCAGCTCCACTGGGGGCAATGTGGCCAGTTAACTGGTGGGGATATGGACCGAGCACAGGCAAACTGGTGGCCTACTTGGTCAGCATGGATGTTTGGCCGAAGGGCCTGCTTCCGAGCTGCTGAACGCTGGGTCGTTCCCACCCAGAGTACTTGAGGGATACCGACGCTGCCTGACAAAGGTAGCACTGGGGGTCAGGATCGAATCTGTGTCAATGGAGCTCTGGCACTGCTATGCTGACATCTGGTGAGTGACTCGCCTTCCAACAGTAAGGTACCAGACGATATAGTTCCCTGATGTTCAGAAATGTTTGTGCAACCTCTCCCAGAAAATCCAGGCAACAGCCTGGTCCACCTTTCCAAAACCTCCACACCCTTCCTCTAATGGGGATGTGTGTGGGGGGCGGGGGGGGTGGGAGGGGAGGAGGCGACCAGAACTGCTCTCCGTATTTCAGGTTCAGCCGAACCAAGGTGTTTGCATCGCTGCCACATGCCCAATGGAGCACTGGGTGTGTGCAGTGAGGGTGTCAATCGGTGGAGCTTCAGTTCCCGGTGAGCCTGGCTGGCGATCTTCCCCACTGCATCATTCTCCATCCCTATGGGGCGGCGTTGATCAGGATTCACTCACTACCCCTCCGGCGTGTTAAGATGCTCGCCAGAAGCTGGTTCAGATTTTAATGCTGCTTTTGCCTGAGGTGATGCCATTTTCTCGCCTTCTCTTATTTTGACGAGGTTGTCGTAGACCAGCCTGTGGGGGATTCCAGATCTGCAGGTCTGTTGCCTGCTTTTCTCCAGTTTACTGCGTTTATCAGCACAGATTGTAACCGAGGCCAAACTAAAATGTTCCGGAGATCCAGTGGTGGACAGAATACGCTGATGATTGAATCTGTCCTGGCATCAACTCGCTGATAATGAACACCTTAAACCATTGATTCTCAACCTTTTTCTTTCCGCTCACATCCCACTGTGAGTAATCCTTCTGCCATGGTTGCTCTGTGATCAGTAAGGGATTACTTAAGGTGGGATGTGAGTGGGAAGGGCAGGTTGAGAACTGCTGCTCGAGACCCAATTGTTGCTGAAATATTTTGCTGGAGAAAAATGGTCATTGGCCCATTTCCTTTGGAGTTCTGAAACTGTACACATAACGAGTCAATGAGGGACGATTAAAACAGGGGTTTTCAAACTTTTTTTTTCCACACCTTTAGCAATCCCTTAATCTCAGAGCACCATTGGCATTAGGATTACTTAAAGTGGGATGTGAATAGAAAGAAAAAGGTTGAGAACTGCTGGTTTAAAGTAATGTTTGCCAGTTCTTCGACTAATATGTAGAATCTCAACAGCACATTTCCCACTGCCCACCAAGGACAGTAGGAGGCCATTTGGCCCTTGGACTTGCTGCTTTCTGTTAGTTGAGGGGTGGTGACAGGACCTCCTTCTCCACCCACTCTTAGTGAATTCAGAAAAGAGGTGGGTGACTGTCTCCTCTCCACCCCAGGCATCTCGGGGGCAACATGCACTGTGGGTGATGTGTCTGGGACGCGCACAGAGTTCGCCATCCAGAACTGCTGGAAGGCCGTCAACTTGGTGAACCTTGGACTGCCTGAAACCAGTTGGTCCTCCAGTGCACGGAGACGTTGGTGAGGGAACGCCCCACGTTCCAGGCTGCAGGAGCACGTGCTGAGGGACGCACTGAGGCTTGGCGCTGTGGGGGAAAGACCGCAGGCTAGAATCCTCCCATCACCAGGCATTGAGGGGCTGAGACCGAGGGGGAAGCCCCTCCACCAACAGGGGACATTGGTGGAAATGGAATTGAATGTAACATGGCACGGTGAAGGGAATGCACAGTTATGAAAGGAAAGATGGGAACAGACTCCTTTTGTAGATTTTTAATTGTGAATAAAGTCTATATTTTCATTGAAAATAAGTTGAGGGCTGGCCTGACCTTCAACCACCTCTTCAACCACAAGTTTTGGCCACTTGTCCTGTTGCTTAGATCCTCTCAGTTGCCATATGGCAGTGGGGGGCGGGGGAGGGGGTGAGGGGAGAGGGACCAGTGGAAGAGGAGGGTGATTTGGAAGGAGAAGAGGGGCGGATGGAGACCGGGTGGAGCATTGAGCAGAGGGGCCGAACGCTCTCTGAGTGTTCACTGCACTGAGATTTGCAATCTAACTCCCACCCCACACTCTCCCTCCCTGCCCCAACTTGTCCACGTACAGAAGCTTTTTTAATTTTTAGAAGAAATTTGGGCACATCTCGGTATCAGGGCCCTTCTGGCTCATGACCCCATGCTGCCCAAATGCCCCAGTTAACCGTCAACCCTGGCACACTTTCGGAGGGTGGGAGGAAGCCAGAGCACTCGGAGGAAACCCACGCAGACACAGGGTGAAGGTACAAACTACTTGCAGGCAGCACAGGATTCGATCCCATCTCTTGCACTGTTACAGCGTTGTGCTAACCGGTACGCTAACCGCATCGCCCCCTCCCCCCGCTAACTGTGCCACCCCTCCTACACTAACCATGCTGCCTCCTCTGCTAACTGTGCTGCTCCCACCATGCTAACCGCGTCGTGCTCCTGTGTGGGCCTCTCACACTGCTAAGAGCTACCGCCTGGATGTGGTGTTTGGGGTTCTGGAGCAGAATGCTCGGCTCAATCTCACTGAAAGACTTTGGGTCATGATCGCCTGGGAGCAAGAAACAGGGGAACCGCGTGAACCAGTCTCGGCTTCCGCACGAGAGGCCAGAGGCAGCAGTGCTGCCTCCCAAGCCGCCAGCCTGGGAGATGCTGGTGTTGTTGTCCTGCAGCTCACCCTCTCTGTTCCTCTCGCAGCTGCTGGTTGTCTCTTGAAAGAGGAGCGATCTGGGCCTTCGTTGCACCTGCTCTGTTTGTCATTCTGGTAAGTGAATGTCCTGAACTGCCAACGAGGACGGGGCTGCCCCACACTGAGCTTTCAGTGTGATGCTGCAGCTGTTAACATGGCAATGATGTTGATAGAGAACCCAGGATAAACCGCCACCCTGAATTGGATCTTGCTGGGCCTTGCGTGTGGTGTGTCCACCAGTGTTGCACCTTGGTCTTTAAATAGAGCACAGCTCTATGAACAATCTACTTTTGGCAATTAATTAGCACCAGAATTCTTTATGGCAAGTTGCCAATTTTTATAGTCCAGCAATTGAGATAATTGGCAGAAGGTCCTGGCTGATTGTCAGGAAGCAGGGAGTCGGATAATATTCTGGTTGGCTGGCAGTTGCTAGTGGTGTTCCACCAGGGTCGGGGTTAGGGCTGCTTTTCATTATTAAAAAGTATAAACACAACACTGGAGAAACTCAGCAGGTCAAATTGTGTCCTCTGTGTAGCAATGTTAAAGATAGGTAACCCACGTTTCGGGCTTGAGGCATGAGGAAAATGTGGGCAGGTGCCCGAACAAGGTGGTGGCAGGGGGAGGAGCAGGGTTGCACACCTGGGAGGTGATAGGTAGATAAGGGAGGGAGGGCACACCAGCAAACGGTTGGGGGGGGGGTGGTTTCTGTAAATGGAGAGGGAAGGGGTCGAAAGTTGGAAAATAAAGTGGGCAGACTATTTTCTAAATGGGGAGAAAATTGAAAATCTCCAGATGCAAAGGGGACCTGGGACCCCTTGTGCAGGATACCCCGAAGGGGAACGTGCAGGTTGAGTCGGTGGTGAAGAAGGCAAATGAAGTGCTGGGATTCGTTTCAAGAGAGTAAGAATAGGGGTGTGAAGCTGAGGGTTTATGGGGCACTGGTGGGACTCCACTTGGAATATTGTGAGCAGTTTTGGGCTCCTCATTTCAAAAGAATGTGCTGACGTTAGAGAGGGTTCAGAGGAGGTTCACAAGGATGGTTCTGATAATGATAAGTTTATCATTTGACGGATCTTGGCTAGTAGGTATTGGAATTTCAGAAAATGAGGGTGGGATCTAATTTTGGAAGGCATGGACAGAGTAGATATAGAAAGGTAGTTTCCCGTGGTGGGGGAGTCTCAGACAAGAGGGCACAACTTCAGGATTGAAGAGCGTCCGCTTTTGAACAGAGGTGTGGAGATATTTCTTTTCCATAGGGATGTGAATCTGGAATTTGTTGCACAGGCGGTTGTGGAGGCCAGGTCGTTGAGTGCATTTAAAGAAGAGATTGCGAGATCCTTCATTTGATGTGATGGCATGGTTGGTGTAGTGTAGCACCAGCGGTCTAGACCGGACCAGGGTTTGAATCCTGCACTGTCTGTAAGGAATTTGTACGTTTCCCCCCGTGTCTACGTGGGTTTTCTCCAGGGGCTCCGGTTTCCCCCCACTGTTCAAAACGTACTGGGGGTGTAAGATAATGGGTTGTAAATTGGCCGGCACGGGCTCGTGGGCTGGAATGGTCTGTTATCACACTGTATGTCTAAATTTTAAAATTTAAATTAAAAAAGAGAACCAGGCTGTGGGGAGCAGGATGGACAGTGGGAAAATGGATTAGCTCATGATTAAATGTTATGACAGACTCACTGGGCCGAATAGCCTGTTTTCTGCCCCTTTGTCTTCTGGGGGTAAACAAGAATTCCTGAGAAAACTGCAGTGAGATGGACTGTACTGCCTGGAAGACCAGTGGAATTCGATTCAGAAGGAACGCCCAACATGGCACCAGGGAAAGGTGGGAATGGAAACCTTCTGCACCACAGAGGGGCCATTTGGGGAGTTCTTGCAGTCTGATGGTAGGAATGAAGGCGTCTCATTGTGATGCTGGAGGGACTCGGCCAGTCTTGCAATGTCCACAGGAGGTGAAGATATATTACCAACGTTTCTGGACTGAGCCCTTCTGGACTGAGTGAAAAAGCAAGCAGGTATTTGAATAAAAGACGAGATGGAAAGGGTGAAGAAGGGAAGGGGGAGAAGTCCAGGCCAACACCCAAAAGGTGTTAGTTGGATGTGATAAGAGGAGAGGTGAGAATTGAAAGGAGACAGAGGGAAAAGGGGGGAGAGAGAGAGAGATGGGGGGGAAAGGCGTTGGGGGGATGAAGGAGCATCGCTTCGTTGAGCACCTTGGCTCTGTCCGCCACAGTAGCGGTGGCCACCCATTGCAGTTCCCCGCCCCATTCCCTTGCCGATGTGTCTGTCCATAGTCTCATGCATTGGAGGAACAGCACCTCATCTCCAATTTGAGCACCCTAGGATGGCATTAACATCGACTTCTCTGGTTTCTGTCAAGAACCCCCCTCCCAACTCACCCCCACCTCTTTCTTCTTGCCATCTCCTTTCCTCCATTTCTCTCACTTCCCCCTTTCCCTCTGTTTCCTTTCACGGAGCGAAAATCAATTCTCACCTCTCCTCTCATCACATCGAATCAACACCTTTTGGCTATCGGTCTGGACTCCTCCCCCTCCCCTTCTTCCCCCTTTCCATTTCGAATTTTATTCGGACGCCTGCCTGCTTTTTCACTCTACCTTGAAGAAGGGCTCGGTCCAGAAACGTCGGTAATATATTTTCACCTCCTGTAGATGCTGCGAGACCGGCCAAGTCCCTCCAATATTTCTCTGTGTCTTTGATACCACGATTGGACAGATTGGAACCTTTACCATGATCTACTGGGGGAACTCAAGAGGGCCAAGAGCATCCGTGGGAGTGAGAGAACAATCGACGTTTTGGGTCAAAACCCTTCTTTGTCACTGAAATGAAAGTGAAGACCTGGTTTCTGACATATTTGTGAGAGGTTTATTTCGAGAGAGAGAGAATAGAAGACTTGCATTTGTGTAGCACCTCTCTCAAACAATAAGCTGTTGTCCCTGATGGAATCTCAGCACAAAGAAGAATCCCGGTGATTTCCTGGTTGTGGCACACTATCAGTAACCACCAAGACTAGGCCGCGGGAACTATAGCCTTTAATGTACAGAAGAACCTTGCTGGCCCGGATCCAGGAGGGAAGGGAGAGCTGGCTCGACCTTTATGGCCCAAGACCACAGGGGAGGAGTCATAGGGTGTGAGTCGTCAGTGGGCAGGCCAGCTCATATATACAGTGGCCAACACTAACTATATACAATGGAGGAAACATATCACACTGGTTTTGGTGACCAGGGCAGAGGAAACCCCTGGTTCTCCTCAAAGGGGTGTCAAGGTCATGTGTGGCATCCAGGAGAGGTGGGAGGTGTGTGAGGCAGGACCATCCCCCCACCCCATGTCTCTGTCTCGACCTTGTTGGAAGTAACGGTAATTGAATCTATAAACAAAGTGTGGCACCTCGCACTCCTTGTCTCAAGCTCCTGATATTCTGGAGCTCAGCTCGACTTTGGCATGTCACACCTCTGGGGCAGCGGGGATGATACACGTGGATCCCTGCACAAGAGTCCGGGGAGAGAGAGATTGAGCCTCCTGACCCCGAGCTGGCGAACTGCAAAGCTGGGTGGTGGGTGACCAGAGTTCATGACTGATGGTTTTCTCACCTCCTTGTTGGCCTCAGGTGAACATTGGCATTCTCGTAGCTGTGACACGGATCATCTCCAGGATCAGCACAGACAATTACAAGATACACGGGGATGCAAACGCTTCCAAGTAAGTCCACGGTGCCTTGGCACAGGTGTTGCCGCAGAGATCCCTTAACCCTTGAGGGATGGTGAGTGTGTGTATTTCAGAATCCAAAGCAAGTTTATGGTCTCGAAATTTGCTGTCTTGCAGCAGCAGTAACGTGCATTCCAGGTACAAAAATTGGTATATATTACGTTTCCTTAAATAGACCTTTTAAACATAAATAATTACATCACCAGCGGCCCAGGTTCGAATCCCACACTGTCTGTGAGGAGTTTGTACATTCTCCTGAGTTTTCCCAGAGTTCCAGTTTCCCACCATTGATCAATTGGGCAGCATGGGCTTGTGGGTCAAGAGGGCCTGTAACCGTGCTGAGTGTTTAAATTTTTTTAAAGAGTGTGGCGGTATCTGGGGTTCATTGTCCGTTCAGGTATCCCATGGTGGAGGGGAAGAAGCCATCCTTGTCCCTCTGGGTGCTCGTCTTCAGGCTCCTCCACCTCCTGCCTGATGGTGGCAGAGTGAAGAGGGGATGGCCTGGGTGGTGGGGGTCCTGGAGGATAGAGGCTACCTGTGCTTTCATTGATTGCAGTGATTCATTGAAATTGGTTGTAAATTGGAGCTGGATTACAAGATAGTTTTTTTTTTTTTTTTTTTTTTTTTTTTTTTTTTTTTTTAATTTTTTATTTTTCACACCATAAATCACAATAGCCATGATATACACTTTTTCTTTTCCACACATTTACAGTGACTTTTTCTCCCTCCCCCCTCCCTCCTCCCAAGCCACCCCCCCATCCCCCCCCCCCTCTCATCCATTTTAGTTATACAATCTAGGTTGCATTAATTCAGTTAGACAATGTTGTCATTCAACAAAAATACACCAGAAATTCTACTGAGTCCATTCTTTTCTTCTCTTCTCCTTCCATCAACTTAGGTAATGTTTGTTCCCGGTAGGTTTTCGCTATTGTATTTAATGTAAGGCTCCCATACTTGTTCGAATATTTCAATATTATTTCTTAAACTATATGTTATTTTTTCTAATGGAATACATTTATTCATTTCTATATACCATTGTTGTATTTTCAAATTATCTTCCAATTTCCAGGTTGACATAATACATTTTTTTGCTACAGCTAGGGCTATCTTAACAAATCTTTTTTGTGCATCCTCCAAGTCAATTCCAAATTCTTTATTTTTTATGTTACTTAGGAGAAAGATCTCTGGATTCTTTGGTATATTGTTTTCTGTTATTTTATTTAATATCTGATTGAGATCATCCCAAAATTTTTCTACTCTCTCACATGTCCAGATTGCATGAATTGTTGTTCCCCTTTCTTTTTTACATCGAAAACATCTATCAGATACTGTTGGGTCCCATTTATTTAACTTTTGCGGTGTAATGTATAGTCTGTGTAACCAATTATATTGTATCATACGCAGCCTCGTATTTATTGTATTTCTCATCGTTCCAGAGCATAACTTCTCCCATGTTTCCTTTTTTATCTTTATATTTAAATCTTGTTCCCATTTTTGTTTAGTTTTACCATTTGTTTCCTCATTTTCCTTTTCTTGCAGTTTAATATACATATTTTTTATAAATCTTTTGATTAACATTGTATCTGTAATCACATATTCAAGGTTACTTCCCTCTGGTAAACTCAAGTTGCTTCCTAATTTATCTTTCAAGTAGGATCTCAGTTGGTAATATGCCAGCGCTGTATCTCCCGTTATATTGTACTTATCTCTCATTTGTTCAAAGGATAAGAATCTACTTCCTGAAAAACAATTTTCTATTCTTTTAATCCCTTTTTTTTCCCATTTTCTAAAGGCAAGGTTGTCTATTCTTTTAATCCCTTTTTTTTCCCATTTTCTAAAGGCACGGTTGACAAGATAGTTAATACATTTTGAAATTATATGGTGCTCATAATGAGGCAGCATGGTTAGCGAGCTGGTTAGTGCAGTGCTGTTATAGTGGCAGCGACCCGGGTTCGAATCCCGCACTGTCTGTGAGGAGTTTGTACGTTCTCCCGTGTCTGCGTGGGTTTCCTCCAAGTGCTCCGGTTTCCTCCTGCCATTCAAAAAGTACAGGGTTTGTGGGTCAATGGGAGTATTTGGGCGGCATGGGCTGGAAGGGCCTGTTACTGTGCTGTCCCATGTATACCCATGTACTAGTCGATACTGTGTAAAAGTGAAACACGCTGTGTCTGTAGTACAAACTCACCGAACTGCTGGAGGAACTCAGCGGGTCTTGCAGCATCCACAGGAGATAAAGGTATATTGCTGACCTTTTTGAGCCTGAACCCTTCTTCAAGGAAGGCCCTTCTTCTGTTTATTCCTTGAAGAAGGGCTTGGGCCCGAAACTTTGGCGGTATACCTTTGTCTCCTATGGACACTGAAAGGACCGGCTGAGTTCCTCCATGTGAAAGTCACTCTCCCTAGTTTTGGTCGCCGGAGCTCCCGACACCTCAACCACGGACACTCGCCTAGGCCCCATCTGAGCTCCCGACTCCTCGAACTCAGACTGACCACCCGCTAAAATGTATCTGATGCTCAGCACATTGGGAAGCATTAGAGCAAAACACCCAGAGCCTTGCCATCTTTCAGGCTGGGAGGTGGGGGGGGGGGCTGGTGGGGGAAGAGGGAGGGAGTTCCAGAGCTCGAGGCTCGGCCATGCCATGCCACTGAGGTGAAGTAACACACAGCCCTGTCTGGGCAAATTCAAGCTCAGATCTCCTTGCCTGACTAAGCTCCGCCAATGGTTCTCAGCTGAGCTGCTGGGCAGCACACCACTGAAAGAGGGCAGGGTTAAACCCAGAACAGGATTCAAGGCTCAAGGCTCCTTTATTGTCCTCTAATTGCACAGAACATGTAACATTGCACAAGGCAGAAAAGAGTCCCCATTCGTATTATTTGGTGCCCCGTACAGTAAGAGAGAAAGACAAGAAAGGAGGGTCCCTTCAGAGTCACTGAGTGTCCATCAATTCGCCTCCAGCCCTCCTGCAGCCTCTGCAGCCACACAGTCCCCACATCAAACCATCGACCACCCCAGCTCCAGATCCAAACCCCTGACACCATCAGGAAGCCTTCAGTGCCCAAGGCCCTTCAGGACCCCCTTCGCGACTTCAGCCCCCTCTCGAATCCTGCCTCTGATACCTGGCTCCCATGAGCCAGTCTCCAGCAGCCCGCAGCCCACGTGGGTCCCTTCTGGCCGCTGAGCCCCTCGCTGCCCCACTGCCGTGGTCACGGTCCTCTAGGGGGTGGGGGGTGTCATCCCTGTGACTGGTGCTCTGCCCCGGTCCACTGCTTCCCCCAGATTCTGCAACCCCGGTGGCTCTGTACAGGCTTCAGTTGGCTCCTTTAACAGGCCGTTTAAAGTCTGCATGGAGCCTCCGGCGTTAGGACCAGGAGGTTGAACCTTTCAGATCAGCAGTGCTGCCATTATCCATTTTACCTGCAGCAGACATATTTACTGTGGGGACCATGAGAATGTTGGCAGACACTGTGATTGTAATAAACTCATTGAACTCAGGCGGTCTTCTCAGCGTCTCTAGCAAACAAGGGTGTATTCTGGCCTGAGCCCTTCAAGGAATAAGCAGGAATGAGCCAGACGCAGGAATTCAGACAATGGGGGAGGAATCCAGACCAACAAAAGGGTTTAAATATGATAAGGGATGAGGGAAGAATTTATCACGTTTGTGTGAATGGACAGAGATAGGGAAAGGCGACGGGCGAAGGGAGGGTTTAATGAAAGCCAGAGAAGTCGGTATTAATGCCATCCGGTTGGACGGTGCCTAGACAGAAGATGAGATGTGGTTCCTCCAGTTTCTGGGTAGACAGTGCATGAGACCGTGGACAGACATGTCAGGAAGGGAATGGGTGGCCACTGGGAGACCCAATGCTCAATGAAGCGATCTCCCAGTGTGCGCACGGTCTCTCCGATGTACAGGAGACCAGAGCGGGAGCATCTGGATGCAGGGTGGAGGACTATGCCCATCAGGATAAGAGGAGGTGGACCTCTGGCGTTCCCCACTTTGGTTGGAGGCTGGATCACTGGAGGTATTTGAAAATGAGCTTATCGTCATGCACATTGGGCAATGTTCAGATTCAGCAAAGTTCTACTTGCTGCTGGTAATGATACGTCATTCAAAATCTACAGAAATAACTAAACAAAAAACAGTAACAATGGTTTACAGTAAAACCCCTGGTGTCCAGAATTCAAGCAACCGGCAGCATTAAGCAAAATAATCGAGGAAACTAAATAAATAAATAAGAATAGAATAATAGGTAAAAATATGCAAGTTTAAAATTGTAAAAGTAAATTCTCTGAGGTAACACATCATCCTTTGGTGAAGATGGGAGCAGATATCCAGCTAGCGGAGGGCCTTGGTCAGGCTTAGCAGCTGTTTGAATAAGGTTGTGTGAAACCGCAATGGTATCGCCCAGGATGAAGAGCTGGTTGATGCCGCTCGCTGTTGGGGTGACTCTCTTAAAGTGTCTCCTTATCCCTGCTTAATAAGAGTCACCCTTGTCAGAGGCTTTAACCTGTAAACTTGGTGGAGGGGGGGGTGGTGTTAATTATCTATAATGTTATTGTTTTGAGCGGCTCCATGGAGGGGGAGGAACCTGCAGATGCAGCGACAGTTAAATGGTTTCAAAGAATATGATTCGAAATAAAGTTAAATACTCTAAGGTTTTTATATTTATGCAAGTGAAGTTTGTTCAGTGTAAATACAGTACAGGTAAATCCTGCTATGTGTGATTAATTCGTCCCAATTTTTACTCGTGTGAGATGAATTTGCATGAAGCAATTAATAGAATCAGTGGGAATAATTACACTGAATCCCCGTCCTTTCAGATTGTCCAGCAAGACTTCTAAAAAATGTTTTAAAAACAACTTGTAGCTGCATAGAATGCCAAAACTGTTAAAGGTTAATAAAAATAATTATGATATTTTTCATTTATTTCATAATTACATCAGAACTAAACTATTTCTTAGAAAAATATTTGTCCAAAGTTGACTGCAGAGATTTTGTTTTTTTTCCTTCATTATACAATTTCCTGTAGCTGGCGATTGCTTTTCCTAAATTGCTGTGGACGTCCAAGCTTTAGGATTGACATTTAGATAAAAATCCTCGGCAGTTCAAATCGTTTTTTGAATAATTTCTGGGAATTTGGCAGCAGCGTTTTAAAAAATATCAGCACTGGCAGCTTCCCCTGTAATTCTTACGTGGTGTCACCCTGCTCAATGTTTAAGTGGTTGAACCAACCTAAACTTGAAGCAAAAGTTTCCGTATTCCCTTGAAATTTATTTTCTTTAAGCATTGAAAAGATGTTTAAAGCTTTGGTTTGAATGTTTTTTTTGTGCAAAATGGTATTCATTTATGGTTGCAATCTTCAATCCAAGGGTGAAGTGGCCATTCCATTTCAATCATTAATGGACTTCTGTTTTGAGTCATTTGCGCTTAGGGAAACTGATGCAACTTTGTGCTTCTTACTTAAAAACGTGTGTGACATTTTCTCATTGGAGCCCAGATCATGTCCGATTTTCACATTGCAGGCACTGTCTTCGTGTCATTTAAAAACTTCCAACTTTTCTTCTCAAGTAATTGCTTTTTTTTTCCTTCTAATATCACTGTCAGGCTCTTTTCCACATTTTCTTTCATCCACATTTAATAGGGGGCACCCATGGAGTCTGACCCGTCATTTGCGCATATTTTATTTAGGGCCACTCACACAATCAATTTGTGACTCGAGTTTTCTAGAAAGATATCACGATAACTGAATAATAATGCACGTAAAACAGGAAATGGTCATCGTTTTCCAAGTTGCAGTAAAACAGGAAATGGTCGCAGTTTTCCAAATCATGGAGACTTAATTTCACGTCGATTGAAGCAGGGTAGAGCAGGGTTTGCCTGTACAGTTTTTTTTTTGTAGTTTAAATTGTTTATTCTTAATGCTGGTGTGTCAGGTAGGTGTTGTAAGAGTAAATCTCAAGCAACTGGAAAAATACCCTTATCCAGCATCTACCAATCCCCAGAGGTACTGGATACCAGGGGTTTTACTGTACTTAATGGAACTGAAAAGAAAGAATACATGCAAAAAAAAGATAATATTCCTTTATTTTTATTGAGTTTAATAGATAAACCCCTATTTATATGGTCTTCTAGTTACTAACAACACTGGTCATTATCACACCTAAATTGTAAATCGGAAGCATACCTATAATTATTTACTTAACCTCCCTCCTTCAAAACATCAATTTCTACAACTATATTGAGTTATCAGTTCATCCGTTCCTCATAATTTGTTTTGAATAGAAAATAGATAAGATGCAATTAAAGTTCCCTTATATATGAAGAGGTATTTCCATCTAATTTTGTGATCTGATCTATAATAATCTGCCCTGAAACCCATTTTTATTTAATTGTCTCTTCTAACAGAGATCTTCCCCCACTAATCCAACCCCTTCCTATAAACAAGGTTAACATATAAATTCTATAGCTATGAATCAAATAAGGTCCTTCAGATACCAGACAGGGAGTCACTGGAGCACCCATGGATCTTCAATCTGTGATAGTAATCTATGAATAGGCCTCACGTCCTGTCAAATTGAAACTTTCTATCCTTAATGATGTATCTATTTTTCTCCTAGATTAATTAGGACATAGCATCAGGTAACCACTGGGCATGAATGGGTGAAGCATTGTCTTTCCATTTTAATTAAAATTGCTCATCCAGCTATCAATGAGGTAAATGCTAAAATTCTCTCTGGGGTTTCCTCTTCTTGATAAAAACCAAACAAATCAATGAGAGGGTATGGTTCTAATTTGATCTTTAGAATCATTGATAAAGTTTAAAAAAATCTTTCTAAAATTTTTCTAAATTAGGGCACTCCCAGATGAAGCTTCTAAGATTTTACACTTATCTCATAGTGGATTTACTTCCGCATAAAAATGAGATAATTTGACTTTGGATATGTGTATCCTATGTACCACCTTAATTGTAATGATGTCGTGAACAAAATAAGGAGTCATTAATTAAAAGTGAAAATCCAATAATGGTCTGAAAATTATATATTCATATCGTGCTCCCAATCATTCTTAATCCTAGTCATTGAGTCTGTTCTTTCTTTTCAATATAAAACCACTAGCAAACATATCACAATATTTCAAACTTAATCCAAAGACGTGGTGTTTTATAAAAAAGAAAATAAAAAAATACAAAAGAAAGAAAATCCTCCTCTCAATCCCCCCAACCCTCTACAAACTTAAAAAAGAGGGACAAGAAAACCACAACAGGAGTACTTCACTTTCCAATACTTTTAAACCTGTATATATTCATAGAGACCTATAAGAGAAAGGGCATGTTCGAGATTCATTTAAATTTTAATACCAACAGTATGCAAATATGGGCTCCATATTTCACAAAAATGTATGATATTGATCTCTTAAATTGTAAGTAATTTTCTCAAGTGGAATACAACTCCAAACTTATGGTGCCATCTATCCATTCCCAAATTAGCATCCAAATTCCAAGTTATGGCAATACATTTTCTAGCTATTGCCAAGGCAATTTGAACACATTTTACTGATACATATTCAATGTTAATTTAGGTTTAATTCCCAGTAAAAATAACATTGGATCCTGTGGGAATCTTACTCCAGGTATTCGTTCTAATAAATTACCCAAATCAAGCCGAAAAGGTTTAATTATGGAATAATGCCAAATCGAATGCAAAAAAGTACCAACTTCTTGTTCACATCTAAAACATTAGTCTGAATAAATATAATTCATATTATGTAACTTTTGTGGTGGAGGCTGTTCTTAAATCCTTTAAGTTGTTGTAAATAATTGATATTAATCCATCATGGTAAAACTGCTGATCGAAAAGTAAATCAAGAATATTTGTCTTTTTGGTCTTCATCCTGATCACTGGAGCTGGCGGCATCTTGGACTTTTAAAAAAAATTGCCTCTGTTCTTTTTGTGTTCTCCACGCATTCACGAGGAATCGCACAGGTGCAGAGTCACTTCTTCTTCCATGGCAGGCAGCCACTGTCAGAGGAAACTCTGCACAGCAGTGTCCAAGGTCTCTCCAGCTCCAGGCTTGTCTCCACAGGCTCCTACCTTCGGGACAGCTCCACTAGGTCTTCTGACAACCTTTCCTTTTTTTAAACCATTTCAACCTTTTTTAAACTTTTTTTGAACTTTTTCGGAGAGAGAAGGGATTCCAAGTCTAACCCCATGAACAAAATGTCTAACTTGTAAATATAAAAAAAATGCCCATTAAAAAGTTCACATTTTCCTGATAATTGTTCAAAAGAAACAAATTTATCTCAAATAAAAAGATCCTTAAAACTTTTAAGACCTAATCTATACCACTCATTAAAAGCTGTGTCTAAAAATATTGTTCCTCAATATCCAAGTGCAAAATGGAATTTGAGATTGAATAAGCTAGATGCTGGAGATGGGGGAATTGCAGGTACAGCAGAAGTGATGTGGTCTGAGGCAGATCCAGCAAGGTCACATGGGATGGCAGATTGAATTATGACGTTGTTGTTCAGTTTTAATACTTTTCAATGATTTGAAATTTTTTTTTTATTTGATTTCCCTTTTTTTTTTCCCAGTTTCTCATTGGTTCTGACATTGAGGGACACTTATTAGAGTTTACAAAAGTTCTGACATCCAGCTAAGCCATGAGCTGACATACTGCCCCCTGGTGGATTCCAAGCACTGGATGACTGAAGCCCCACCTCCAGATAGCCCCTCCCAAGGCTAGGGGTGGAGTTTTGCTGTCAATCAAACCTATCAAAGAATTTGTGAATCGTATGGCTATAAACGGTTGCATTTGCTTTAAATAGTTAAATAATTTGTGTTAAAAAGATGCAAAGAATATTAAAAGAGATTAAAATTAAATTGTGGATTGAGAATGGAGATGAGGAGGAGCTGCTTCTTGCAGGGAGTGGGTGGATCTGCCAACAGAAGCAGCAGAGGCGCAGGTCACGCACCATCCACAGGAGGAAATAAAAGGCAGTCAACCTTCAGGCCTGGGCCCTTCCTTGGGGGAGGGGGGCGGGAAACAGGGCAAGATATTGTAACCCCTCCCCCCCAATATCGGGCACCAATGGGGATTGGTCGATGCCGAATAAGTGAATTTTCCGGTTGCTTAAGATTGCGGGTTTCGTGATTGGTGACCTAACGGCGAGACCTAGCAATTTGAAACTTTTGTGTTTTTTACCTGTTTATTTTCTGCAATTTTTTTTTTGCCGGATGCTTGAATTCCAGATCACAGGAGTTTTGCCCAATAGGTGGGAGGGTAGAAGAGGAAGAGGTTGGGAAGCTATGGAGAGAGGATCTGAGGAGTCAGTCTGAGATCTGCCAAGCGATTGCAGGAGGGACATTCCCATTTATGTCTGGACCTCTTCGTCACTCAGCCACAATTAAACCATTTCAGCTTCATGTTTCACCAAAATGAAGAGCAGATTGGATTAATGAAGACAATTAATCTAAGCTTTAAACCAGGAGTTTAAAGAAAGGGGGCAGCACTGTTACCATCGCAGTAACAGAGTCAGCGACGTGGGTTCGAATCTGCCGCTGTCTGTAAGGAATTTATACATTCTCCCCATGTCTGCGTGGGTTTCCTTCATGTGCACCGTATCCTCCTGCCCTCCAAAATGTACCGGGTGGGGGGTGGTTATAGGTCAATTGGGTGTAAATGAGCAGCATGGGCTCATGGGCTGGAAGGGCCTGTTACCATGCTGTATGACTAAAGGGCTCATGAACCGGAAGGCCCTGTTACCATGCTCTATGCCTAAAGGGCTCGTGAACCAAAAAGGCCTGTTACCGTGTTCTATGACTAAAGGGCTCGTGGGCCGGAAGGGCCTGTTACCGTGCTATATGACTAAAGGGCTCGTGGGCCAGAAGGGCCTGTTACCGTGCTGTATGACTAAAGGGCTCGTGAACCGGAAGGCCCTGTTACCATGCTCTATGCCTAAAGGGCTCATGAACTGAAAAGGCCTGTTACCGTGTTCTATGACTAAAGGGCTCGTGGGCTGGAAGGGCCTGTTACTGTGCAGTATGACTAAAGGGTTCATGGGTCGAAGGGCCTGTTACTGTGCGGAATGACGAAAGGACTCGTGGGCCAGAAGGGCCTGTTTCCGTGCTGTTTGACTAAAGGGCTCCTGGGCTGGAAGGGCCTGTTTCCGTGCTGTTGTAGCGGCAGCTACACTGCTAACTGAAGAAACACACAACCAGACGGGTTGAGCTCAGTGAGCAGAACTGATTTATTGCAGGCTACTTGACTGGCCTTATATCCCAGCCCGGACCTGGTTGAGAACTGCACTGGGGGAGCTGATGTCACCAGGACGTCTCGGGGTCCCCAAGTGCAGGCTTCTGAGCCTGGTGCCGAGGTTGAAGGGGAAAACCCCGACAGCGCAATTTTGGCTGGCTGCCCCGCCACGTGTGTTACAAGCAGGGCCGGATCGCCTGCCTAACGGTGTGCCGCCACACAACCCCCCCCCCCCAGAACCAGCCAGGTGGCCTCACTTCTTGGGCTGGGCCACAACTACTGGTTCGGTGAGGTCGAGGTGTGCTGGCTTCACCCTGTCCACCGTAAACAGTTTTCTCCTACCGTCGATGTCCAGTGTGAACGTGGATGCTGAACGCTGGACGACTTTGTTTGGCCCTTCATAAGGCTTCTGCAGAGGTGCCGTGAATGGGCCTCACCGAATAAAATCATACTCTGCGTAGTGCAGCTCGCTGGGGACGTAAGAGGCCCTTGTGCCGTGTCTGGGCGATGGTGGGGGTGTGAAGGAGCCCAACTAGGCCCAGAGGTGGAGGAGTAGCTCGTGTGGTGACCACTGGGGGTTGTTAGGTACGTTGACGAACTCACCAGGTAGCGCTAGCGGTGCGCCGTAGACCAGCTCGGTTGATGATGCCTGTAGATCTTTTTTGGGCGTCGAGCAGATGCCCAGGAGCACCCAAGGCAGTTCGTCCACCCAGTTGGGACCAGTGAGGCGGGCCATAAGTGCCGACTTAAGGTGGCAGTGTAGTCACTTGACCAGCCCATTGGCCTGCGGGTGATAGGCCGTGGTGCAGTGTAGCTCGATCCTGTTGGTGAACAGTGCCCAGAGCGCAGAGGTGAACTGGGCACCCCGATCGCTGGTGAGGTGATTCGGGATTCCGAACCGGGTGACCCAACCGAGCAACAGCGCTTGGGAGCAGAAGTCCGTGGAGGCATCTGGCATCGGGATTGCTTTGGGCCAACGAGTGGTGCAGTCCACCACCGTGAAAAGGTAATGGTTACCCCCTGGAAACGGGTAAGGGCCCGACGATGTCCATGTGAATGTGGCTGAACCATTCCCGGATGTGCTCGAACTCCTGTATGGGTGCTCTGGTGTGGCTGTGCACCTTGGAAAGCTGGTAATGGGTGCAGGTTCTGGCCCGTCTGCAATCTGCTTCCGCAGCCCGTGGACTATGGACCTGATGGAAGGGTGTGAAAGGTCATGGATATGGTGGAAGACTTGCCTGTGCCACTGCTGGGGAACCACTGGTCACGGGGTGCCCATAGAGACATCACACAGGACGGTGCCCTCACCACTATGAGCCAGGAGGTCCTGGAACCGCAGGCCCGTGATGGCAGTCCTGAAGGCTTGTGTCTCCTCGTTGGATATCTGGTCCCGGGCGAGCTGGTCGAAGTCAAGGCTGGATGTCAGCGCGCAGATGGCCGGTCATGAGAGTGCATCAACGACCACGTTGTCCTTCCCCGCCTCGTACCAAATGTCGGTGGTAAACTCTGACAGGAAGGAGAGGTGACGCTGCTGGAGGGCTGACCAGGGATCCTTTGCCATGGCGAGCGCCTGAGTGAGAGGTTTGTGGTCGGTAAAGATGATAAAAGTCCTTCCCTCCAAGAAATAGCGGAGGTGCCTCACCGCCAGGTACATGCCCAGTAACTCACGGTCAAAAGCACTATACTTGCGCTCTGGTGGGTGAAGAAGCCGGCTGAGTAACGGCAGTGGCTTCCACTGTCCATTCACTTGCTGCTCCAGGACGGCACTGACGGATGTGGCAGAGGCATCGATGGAGAGTGCCATATGCAGGTTGGTGTGTGGATGGGCGAGTATGGTAGCCTTCGCGAGGGCATCCATCATGGCCTCGAATGCCCTGTAGGCCTCTGGAGTCCAGGCAAGCGTTTTGTGTTTGGCCGCGATGAGGGTGAAGAGCAGCTGCATGGTGCGTGCAGCACCTGGGATGAAAAGGTTATAGAAGTTGACTATACCCGTGAACTCCTGCACCCCCTTGAGGTTGTCCAGTCGTGGGAACTCCTTGATTGCGGCGACCTTCGTAGCAGCGGGTGTGGTTCCTTTGGCCATGATGGTATGGCCCAGGAACTGCATGGACTCTTTCCCAAACTGGCACTTGGCTGGGTTGATTGTGAGGCCGAAGTCGGCCAGTCGGGAGAAGAGGGTATGCAGGTGGGCCTTGTGTTGCGCCTGATCCCTGCTGGCAAAAAGGATGTTGTCCAAGTAAATGAAGACAACATCCAAGTCCCTGCCCACTGAGTCCATAAGGCGCTGGAAGGTCTGGGCAGCGTTCTTGAGCCCGAATGGCATGTGAAGGAATTCGAACAATCTAAAGGGGGTGATGATGGTTGCCTTGGGTATGTCCTCGGGGTGCACCAGGATTTGGTGATATCCGCGCACCAGGTTGACCTTGGAGAATACCCTCGCGCCATGCAGGTTGGCCATAAAGTCCTGGATGTGAGGGATCGGGTAACGGTCAGGAACTGTCACCTCGTTGAGCCGCCGATAGTCTCCGCAGGGGCGCTAGCCGCCGGAGGCTTTCGGGACCAGGTGGAGCGGTGAGGCCCAAGGGCTTTCAGAGCGCCGAATGATTCCCAGCTCCAGCAGATGCGAAAACTATTCACCACCTGGAGCTTATCTGGCAGGTGCTGGCGTACCTTGGCATGGACCAGTGGACCTTGGGTGGGGATGTGATGGAACACCCCGTGGCGCAGTGAGGCAGCAGAGAACTGTGGCTTGGATAGGGCTGGAATCTCGTCCAGGATACGCTGGAACTCATCCTTGGGTGTGCTGATCGTAGCCATCTGCGGCTGCTCTATGCAGGAGGCATTGAGGCGAATGGCCTGGAAGGTACGGGTGTCCACCAGGAGCCTACCTCTCAAATGTCAACCAGGAGCCCGTGGGTGAGGAGGAAGTCGGCACCCAGGATGCGGTCAGAAGGGACAAGATGGTGAACTTCCATGAGAACTTTTGCCAGCCAATCTGGAAGTGGACGGTCTTGTCTCCATATATCCGGATCTCCATTGCATTGGCCGCACGGAGGGGAGGTCCTTGAGGCCGGTTCCTGGACTCTATGGCCGTGGCTGGAATGACGCTGATCTGGGCCCCAGTATTGATGAGGAAATGTCAGCCGCTGGCTGAGTCCCGCAAGTAGAGAAGGCTGTGTCCTTGGCCAGCCACCACAGCCATTAACAGCGGCCAGCCTGCTCATTTTCCTGGAATGAGCGTGGCTGACGACACTTCTGAGCCTTGGCTCCCCAGCGCTGGTGATAGAAGCAGAGGCCCAGAGCAGATGCCTTGCCTCTGGTTATGCTCTTTGTGGCCACTGCAGGGACTAGGTGTTTTACCGCAGTGCTAGAGGAAAGCTTGGAGTGATCTTGCCCGTGACTTGCGACCTGCTGGACCGCTGAGCCCTCCAGGAATTGCTCAAGCCATAGCTCTTGAGCCTTCTGAGTGACCTTCCTCGGGTCAGCAAAGCTCTCTTGGGCCAGTAGCAGCCGGATGTCCTCAGGCAGATGGTCGAAATAGATGCGCTCAAAAAGTGGGCAGTTGGTGTGATCGCCTATGCGTGCGAGCATTTCATCCATTAGCTCAGTCGGGGACCTGTCCCCCAAGGCGTTGAAGTGCAGCATTTGAGCGGCACGCTGGTGCCTGGATAATCCGAGGGAGCTGGTGAGCACCCGCTTGATGATCCCATATTTATCTTCCATGGGTGGGTGTTTAGGAGGCGCAGCACACGTTTGGCGGTGGCCTGGTCCAGGGCGGCGACCACATGGTAGAACCTGGTCGTGTCTGATGAAATCTGGCAGAGGTGAAACTGAGCCTCTGTGTGGCTGAACCAGGTCTCCGGCTCCTGCACCCAGAAGTCAGGGAGCTTGATGACTATAGCACTGACCGAAGGGTCGCTCATGTTGGGTTCAAAGACGTTTGAACCCGTCGGGGTCACCAATTGTAGCGGTGGCTACACTGCTAACTGAAATAACACACAACCAGACGGGTTGAGTTCAGTGAGCAGAACTGATTTATTGCAGGCTGCCTGGCTGGCCTTATACTCCCAGCCCGGACCTGGCTGAGAACCACGCTGGGGCACTGACATCACCAGGGCATCACATGGGTCCCCAAGCATGGGCTTCTGAACCCAGTGCTGAGGTCGAAGGGGTAACCCTCGACTGCGCCATTTTGGCCACCTGCCCCGCCACATGTGTTACAAGTGGGGCCGGTTCGCCTGCCTAACAGCATGCCGGCACACTGTATGACTAAAGGGATCGTGGGCTGGAAGGGCCTGTTACCGTGCTTTATGACTGTTGGGCACTACCAGTTGCCCCAATAATACACAGACAAAGACTGAGGGGAATGATAGGCTTTATTACACTAGAGACTGCTGGCCCGGGTGAAGGCTAGGGAAATGAGGAGAGGAAGCGGGGACTCAACCTTTATGGCCTGGGTCACATGGGAGGAGTCTAGGAAAGGATGTCATCAGAAGGGCGGGCCAGCCGGTACATACGATCATATCATTACATTCACCCCCTCCTTTTAAAATGGAAACCATCGGTAAAAAATATGAGAAGGAAGGAAAAAAAAACAGGGGTGTGGGGTGGGTGAGAAGGCTCCTTTAGACTAGAGGTTTAGTTGCACGGCGACCTCCTCTGGAGGGCGGGAGCCGCCATGGGAGAATCCGGGACGGGGGCCACAGGAGATGGGGTGCTGGCAGGGGACTTCCGAGGGAGTGAGTGATCCGTTTCCACACTGATGGTAGGCTCCTGGAGTTCCGGCGGAGAGACAGGCGGCTCGGACTCTGGGACTGTGCTTCTGTGCAGTGCGATCAGGTCCGCAGTCTGGTCAGTGGCTGACAGGGCCGTTTCGGGGTCTCCGTCCCTCGCCAGGTCACAGATCGGTACAGTGACCTCGTGGCTATCAGGGTACCTCACAAACGCGTATTAGGGGTTGGTGTGAATGAGATGCACTGCTTCCACCAGTGGGTCCATCTTATGCCCCCTGACTTGCTTCCGAAGCAGGACACTGGCATGTTCTTTGACCTGAGGGCCAGGAGCACCGCCTTCCAGATGATGGCGTTCTCCCTTTCCACTTGGCCATTACCCCTGGGGTTATAGCTGGTGGTCCTGCTGGTGGCTATGCTTCTGGCTAGGAAGTACTGTTGCAGCTCCTTACTCATGAACAAGGACCCCCAGTCGCTGTGAATGTAGTCAGGGTACCCGAACAGGGTGAAGATGCTACGCAGTGCCTTGATAACCGTTGACAGGGTCATATCCGGGTAGGGGATAGCAAAGGGGAAGCTGGAAAATTCATCCACTACCATCAGGAAGTAGGCGTTCCTATTGGAGGTTGAGAGGGGGCCCTTGAAATCAACACTGAGTCATTCAAAGGGGCATGTGGCCTTAATGAGGTGTGCCTTTTCTGGCCAGTAGAACTGGGGCTTACACTCGGCGCAGATCTGGCAGGGTCTGGTTGTGGATCAGACGTCCTCAACGAAGTACGGGAGGTTCCGAGTCTGAACAAAATGGTACAGCCTCATGACTCGGGGGTGGCACAGATTATCATATAGGACCTGGAGAAGGTCAAGATGCATGCTGGCACACATCTCCTGGGATAAGGCATCTGGGGGATCATTGAGTTTGCCTGGCCGGTACAAGATATCGTAGTTATAGGTGGATAACTCAATCCTCCACCTAAGAATCTCGTCATTCTTGATTTTACCCCACTGTTTTGTATTAAACATGAAGGCCACTGCCCTCTGGTCAGTCAGCAAGGTAAAACGTTTACCGACCAGGTAGTGCTGCCAGTGACGCACTGCCTCAATGATCGCTTGTGTCTCCTTCTTGACGGAGGAGTGCTGTACCTCAGGACCATGCAGGGTGCAGGAGAAAAATGCCACTGGCCTGCCTTCCTGGTTAAGTTTGGCGGCCAGTATGAAGTCGGAGGCATCGCTCTCCACATCATGCATCGTGGCCTTTGCGATGTCTCCTCAGATCTGGTGAAACGCAGCCTGGGCTTCCGCCGATAATGGGAAAGCTGTGGAATTAATCAGGGGGTGGGCTTTATCGGCGTAATTGGGCACCCATTGTGCGTAGTAAGAAAACAGCTCCAGGCACCTCTTCAGCGCCTTTAGGGTGTTTGGGACTGGGAGCTCCATAAGGGGTCACATGCGGTCAGGGTCCGGGGCAATGACACCAGGTGCCACGACGCATCCAAGAAGGGCCAGGCGATCTGTATTGAACACGCACTTGTCCTTATTGTATGTCAAATTGAGGAGCTTGGCCGTACGCAAGAACTTAGCGAGGTTAGCGCCGTGGCCACAGATGGTGACATTGTCGAGATATGAGAACTTTACCGTCAGCTTGTGCTCCCCCACCATCCGGTCCATAACCCTCTGAAAAGCGGAGACACTGTTAGTAACACCAAAAGGCACCCGCAGGAAATGGAATAGTTTTCCGTCGGCCTCGAATCCCGAGTAGATTTGATCACTTGGAAGGAAAGGGAGTTGATGGAAAGCCGAATTGAGGTTAATGGTCGAAAAAACTTTATTGCGCGACCTTATTGACTAAATCAGCTATCTGGGGGAATGGGTACACATCCAACTGGGAGAAGCAGTTGATGGTTTGACTATAGTCGATCACCATCTGGGGTTTGCCTACCCCTCTGACCAGGAGGACCTCCGCCCTCCAGGGACTAGAGCTAGGGGCTATGATCCCCTCCGCCAGGAGTCGCTGAACCTCAGCCCGAATGAACTGCATATCCTCTGTTCTATAGCGCCTGCTCTTGGTGGCGATCGGTTTACAGTCCAGGGTGAGGTTTGCGAATAATGACAGAGGGACCACCCGTGGGGTGGTGAGTCTGCAGGACGGTGCCGGAGGCTGGGTGCTTGGTTGGGGAGTGGGGTCCAAGAGCTGGGGGTTGTGGACAGTCAGCGGCAGTTGGGGGCCCCCGAATGCCATTGTCACACTCCTGAACTGACTCTGGAGGACCTGCGCACGGAGTTGGGGCATAATCAACAATACAAAATAATTGTAACATTCCCCCCCTCCCCCCAGATGGAGACGCTACACAATACCCCCAGATACGTTTGTTGGTCCTTTGATGCTATCGATACTGATCCAATCATTGGCCTGACGGGAAGGGGGAGTCGATGGACCACGTCAGGGTGGACAAAGCTTTCTGTACTGCCGCTCTCAAAGAGGCAGTTCGTCTTGCACCCATTCACCTCGATCTGCATCATGGAGTTCAAGGTCGGATGGGGGCTGGCTTGATCCAGGGTGATTGATGCCAATACAGGCATCTCGTCGTCGGTGGGGAGGCCCGCCCAAGATGTCGACCTCCATGTTGACCATGCTGCTCTCGTCGGAGAAGAAGGAAGAAGTGGAGTTGTGGCGGCCGGATGTGACGTCATCGTAGGTGTAAACCACAGCATAGAGGTTAGGAGCGGGTGAGATGGCAACCCCCCCCTTACCGCGCATGCGGTTGGCACCGGAAGCTCCTCGGGCACACACGCCATGCTGCTCCTGGACAGAGTTCTGAACCTGCAGACTTTCTGGTAATGGCCCTTTTTCCCCGCAGCCCAAGCACGTGGGTCCTTTTGCGGGGCAGAGGCATCTCGAGTGCCTAGCCTGCCCGCAGAAGCTGCATCGTGGTGATGCTGGCATCACCGCAGCAGTGGTCGGGTCAGTAACCCCCAATGTTATATCCTAGGACAGCGGCCCCCATGACGGAAAGTACGTTGTAGGCCCGCTTCTGCCTGCAATCGACACTGTGTGGTGCTGGGCCAAGTCTAGAGTCCTTACCAGGTTGATGGCCCTTTTTAGAGGGAGTTGATCCTCTTCGAGGAGATGGTGTCGGATATAGTCCAACCTGAACCACGACACACAGGCGTCCCGGATCAGGTCTTCCAAGCACTGGGTCAACGATATCATGGCCAAAGGGTTCCCCAAACAGTCTTTTCCCAGTGTGACCAAGGATGAACTCCTCAGCAGACTCACCAGGCTGTTGCATTCTGGACGCCAGAAGGTAACGGGAGTAAACTTCATTCACCTGTGGCTTGTACAGTGTCTGTAGTTCAGCCATCGCCTCGTCATAGGTCGCGCTGTTCTGGATGGCCTGATAGGCCCTCTGGCTGACTTGCGCCTGCAGGATCTTCAACTTCTTTTTGTCGGAATCGACCACTTCAGTGGTGTCATCGAGGAAATTATTAAAGCAGTTCACCCACAGTTCAAAGAGTGCACCCAGGGCTTGGGGGGTCTATCTCTAACCATTCGGGGCACAGCAATTTCTCCATTACCGGAGACCTTCAAAAATCTAATGTAATAAATTGTTGGGCACTACCAGTTGCCCCAATACACAGACAAAGACTCAAGACTGCTGGCCTGGGTGAAGGCTAGGGAAATGAAGAGAGGAAGAGGGGACTCGACCTTTATGGCCTGGATCACATGGGAGGAGTCTAGGAAAGGATGTCATCAGGAGGGCAGGCCAACCAGTACATACAACCATATCATTATAATGACTAAAGGGCTCATGGGCCGGAAGGGCCTATTACTGTGCTGTATGTGTGTGTATCTAATTACACTTTTCCTTGCGTTCTCCTAATCGGTCCAGATTGTATTATATACAGACTGTAATCGGTGTGTAGTCAAGGCCAGTTTGCCTGCAGTGTCCCAGCAAGACCACCAGCAAATTGGAGGAACACCACCTGATTTTCCGTCTGGATGGCATTAACATCGAGTCTCTGCTAACCTGCTCTCCTCTTCCCCCTCCCTCCCCTTTCCAGTTCTCCAGCCTCCTCCCTTCACCCAGCAGTTCCTCCTCCCCTTGATCGCAGCTGTCCCTCTCCACCTGTCACCTTCTGCGTGACCACTTACTCTTGTTCGGACACCTGCCGACATTTTCCCACACCTCAATGAGGGGCTCAGGCCTGAAACTTCGGTGATGTATTTTTACCTTTGCTACATAAAGGACACTGTTGGACCTGCTGAGTTTCTCCAGCATCGTGTTTTTTTTTAACCACATTTAACTATGTCGGGGGAAAGGCAATGAAAAGTATGTTGTCCTTTTCCTGTAGTTTTGGAAATGTATTCGGCAGATACTCTCTTAACCTAAAGTTCTCTTTTAAATGAATTGAACTGCAATCTGAAGGTCAATCAGCCTCTCTTGAATTTCTGCGTCAATGTTGATGGGTTATTCCTCAAATGGATCTAATGAGGTCATTAAATCCATCCTGCAGATCTGTGTATTTGCTTTAGGCATTTCACATAAACAGTGATGTCATGGCACCCCCCCGCCCCCCTAAGTGCCTCTGCGTTCATGTTCAGATTTGGAAATAACATTTTTCAGGCGTGTGACGAACCCTCTGTGTTGTCCAACCGTTGAAGTGGCAACCATCAGTTGCGCAGGCAATTATGCTCTTATATAGAATACTGTTCTCATTTCTGTCCTTCTGAACTTCTTGGAAAATCATCAGCCCCTTTGGTATCTGTTTTAAGCCTTTTGGCAAACAGCATCTCCTCCATCAGCTCATTTCCATTGCAGCATCTGGCATGACCCCCAAGAACGTCATTCTTTTGCTGTGGATTGGTCTCAATGTGAAGAGAATTTCTTGGATTGTAATGGCTTTTCAATGTCGCTCACCATCTCGTCAATTCGTCGAGAAACAGCGGAATCACTCGAGGGATTGCCTGAAGAGTGTATTTGGCATTTACGTTCATAATGTCAGATATCATTCCGGGTCGGATATCACTGACGACAAAATAAGTGACTCAGCGACGTTAGACGAGCATTTGCCACTTTCGGCAAATTGATTCACCCAGACCAAGAATTCCTGTTGCCTTCTTCAGTTTCAGTGTCCGTACTCTGGCCACTGATCAGCAGATTCATCTGCCCGGTTTTTTCAACCATAAATTCCAATCTGTAGAATCTGCTTGTAAAAACCATCCCCCATCTGCAATCCATGGCTTCATGCGACCCTGACTGGGAGGCTAAACCTTGCCCAAGGGGGACCTGTCGACTAATGGATGGGAGGAGCACCTCCCACCTCCTTTAACTGAGTAATAGAGCAGCACCGTCACCAATGGAGGTCAATTGGGTGTAAATTGGGTGGCACAGAGCCCAAAATGGCCTGTTATAGATCTAAATTTAAGATGCTTTCTAAAAAAGGAGACATATGTTCACTACCTATCACGAGAGCTTGAAGGAAAGTGAGGGTACTGGCTGACACGCAAAATACGGAGCGAGACCGTTTGGCCAGCACGCTGTTTTCTGGGAATTGAAAGTGGTGCAACAAAGTAGGAAAACCGCACGGAAGGGAATTCCAAGCGAAGGCTGGTTCCGCGCCAGCCCCAGCACAATCATGGCGAAGCTTTAAAAACATTGTTAATTTTTTCAAGTTTATCTCGGCTGCCTCCAAATGTCTCCAGCCTCGAAAAGCTCCCGTGTTGCCTGGCAACTCCAGCAGCAGAGCCCTTTCCTTTCCCGTCATCCCCCCCCCCAATATTTTTAATCCATTCAGTTTCCATGCACCCCCCCATACACTTTTGGCCCCCGTCATGAAGGATTTCAGCCCATGTTAACCCCCCCCCCCCTTTTAAGTGTGCCGTGGCCCATTGCCAATGACTGCTCTGGAACACTGAACTTGCTTCCACCAATACTCCTGGCAGCCTGTTCCAGGCACCCACCACTCTGCAAATAAAACCCCCCTTAAACATCACCCCCCCACCTTAAACTCATCTGTTCGCCGCTCCCAGAGAAGGGCCAAAGGGCCAAGGCCCAAGACGTTGTCTGTGTCCATGGACGCCGCATGGACCTGCTGAGACCCTCCAGCACTTACTCAGGGGAAACAATGTTGACTGGTCCACCCAGCCAATGAGCACTTGAAACATGGGTCACATGATCGTGCACGCAGCAAGATCCCAGGAAAAGCAGAGGGCAGGGTCCAGGAATGCTGGCCACTCCACTGAGGACTGGGGACCCCTAGCTGGTTGGAGATGATCCCCAGGTAGTGTTCAGAGAGTGACTGCTCCTCTGCAATAGGGAACGGGGGACATGCAGTTAGCCTCATAGTCAGCACAGACCTCGAGGACTGAAGGGCCTGGTCCAGTGCTGCACTGAACCGTGTGCCTGCCTGTTCGAAGAATTCAAATCCCCCTTGGGACAGAATCTCTGCATCAAACCTTCTGACAGGGACGAAGAGATTGGTTCTGGGGATTTGTTCTCTGTTGGTGAGGTGGACCGTTGTGGGGCTCTGTCAATGTCCTATCAGAGAACCAGAGTGTGCTTGGCAATCAGAAGAGCCCTTAAGGCACAAAAACACCCAGCACAAGCCATCTATCTACCAGCTCTCATCAAAACGCTCATCTGCAGGCTCCCACCCGATGCGTTGGCTGCACATTGATCAGCTCACGCAGCACTGTCTCGCCTAAGGATGGGCCTTCCGCCATCTGCGGCGGGAATGGGGGAAGTCCGGTCATCAGGACCAGCCTGAAGGTGGAAGAGCAGGCAGGAGCGGAGGGAGGGTTTGAAAGACAAGCTGGGGATCCAGAGGAAGCCCCCTCACACCCACCCAGCTCCTCACCAGCCCCTGCACGCTGTCTTGCCTGGTGACTCTTGGGCCCGAGAGCGGGAGCAGGTTTCCCAGACCCGTCCTTGCTGTTGTGTGGGATCTTGCTGTGCTTTTCTTCTCTCTTCTTCAGTTAACAAAAATCTCAATGTGGACAAGACAAAGGAAATGATTGGGGGATTCAGGAGGAGCAGTAATGACCACCACCCCACTACAGATCAATAATTCTCCAGTAGGGAGACTTCACTTAACTAGAGACCTATTGTGGACACTCAACATCAGGAGAGTGTTACAGTGACTGAACTTTCTGAGAAGACTGAACCGGGCCAAGCTACCGGCTACCATCACGTCGAGAGCGTCCCATCCGGCTGCATCACAGTGTGGGTACAGTTGCTGCAGAGAAATGGATCAGAGGTCAATCCATAGGACCATAAGAGCGGCAGAGGGGATCACTGGGGTCTCTGTCCCTTCCATCAACGTGATCTACAGGGACTATTGTCTGTAGAAGGGGTGCAAAATCATTGAGGACCCCTTCCACTCCACAAACAGCATCTTTCAGCTGCTCCCGTTGGGGAAGAGATACAGGAGGATCAGAGCCAGCACCACCAGGATGAGGAGCAGCTTCTTCCCACGGACAGTGAGAATGGTGAACGTCCAAAGGAACTGCTCCCACTCACCATCTGAGACTCTCATATTAACAAAACAATATTTATTTATCTGTGTATATGAACACTTGTCCTGCATGTGTAATGTTTGTCTCTATGTATGTTATGTCTGGTTGTGTGTCTGTGTGTTTTGCACTGAGGACTAGAGAACACTGTTCCATCAGATTGTTCTTGTACAATCAGATGACAATAAACTTGACTTGAAAACTCAGCAGGAGGAATGTACCAACAGGGGCAAGTACCCTGGCCAACACTTACCCCTCCATATTGCCCATCCAGACTTAACAGGAGGCAGGGATGTCTGGAAACAAGCAGCAGGTATGGCACCATCCATGGAGAGGCAGACCGGTTGAAAGGTCCAGCAGCAAAACACTGAATTTCAGAGAAGGGACGGGGACTCTGAGAGACTGAATGAGACGAGAGGCGGCAGTGCTGGCTGAGAGTGGGCCAATCATGCCCGATCCTCTGTAGGAACCGCGAGTGGGAGTCAGGGCAGGGGGATCCTGCAAATTGGCAAGCATCTGTGGGGAGGGAGCGAGAGCTAGTGCCACACGGTACAGACCTTCCAGGCACAAACAGGGAAAGGTAGTGACCAGAAATGTAAAGGAGTGAGTGTGCAAACAGAGAGCGATGAACAAACGGGCCTGAGGCACTCAGCAGGTCATGCAACATCCACAGGAAGTAAAAGGACTCGGGATCTATCGTCAGAGTACAGACACAACATCACAGACAACCCTGAGATTCCTTTATCCCTGTGGGCCAGGCAGAATGACCATTTATTGATCGTGCAAAAAATAAACCGTACCCAGAATGAACCTGCTAACAAACAGATGTAAACAACTGACTGCGCAATGCAGAGAGGAGAAAATATCAATATCGTGCACAAGTCAGAGTCCCTGATTTAGTTTGTGGTTGAGGAGTCTGATGGTGGAGAGGAAGCCGCTGTTCCTGAACCTGGTGGGGCAAGTTGTGGCACCGATACCTCTTTACTGATGGCAGCAGCAACAGAGCGTGTTTACTTTTGATGACCACTGCTGCTCTCCGACGGCAGCGTCCCCTGTAGATGTTCTCGCTGGTGGGGAGGGTTTTGGCCTGTGATGTCCTGGGCTGTGTCCACAACCTTTCGGAGGGCTTCACGCTTGGGGGTATTGGTGTCCCCATACCAGAGCGTGAGCATACTTTCCATCATCCCTCTGTAGAAATTTCCCGGGGTTTCTAGTGTCGTACCAAACCTCTGAAAACTCCTGATGTACTTTCTTCACAGCACCATTAGTGTGTTGGGACCAAGAATGATCCTTCCAAGAACTTAAATTTGCTCAAACTCTCCACCTCTGATCCCTCAGTGATCAGTGGATCATACCCAATGTTTCAGGTAGGGACCCATTTTGGAAATCTCCATTGACTGTCCATCTCTCCCCGTGGACACTGCCTGACTGGGTGAGCCCCACTGTTGGTGCCTGCAGTGGAAGAGATGGTGGGGAGAGGGCCTGTGATGCAGGTTGATGACCGTCACTGTTTTAATGGTGCAGACAAAGGGAGAGGACAGGTAGGGCCAAAGGCTCTAGATCAATGAAGTGGACGAAGAGGCGCCCCACACTGTGAGATGGGAGGTGTGGATGCGGGGAGTGGATGTACCTGGACATGTGTGTGTGCTGGAGCCTGGGTGAGGAGATTGGGGCAGCTTCCATCCAGCGGGGGTGGTGTGAGGGAGGTCCACCCCTGCTGGAACACTTGCTGCTGGCCCAGTATCAAGTTGGACAGACTCGTCCCCACTGATTGTTCCACTTCCCTCCTACTCAGTGGGAAGCAAACAAGTGCCTGACCACCTCTGGAGGGGAGTGGGTGAGAGGAAACTGGAGGAGGTGTGGGAGACGCATGACATAATGGGGAACGTGCAAACTCAGCACAGACAGCGGCCAAAATTGTGATTGAATGGGGTTTCTGGTGCCACTGGCCTGTGGGTTCATTAAGTTCAACATCTCAGGGGCACTGGAGGAAGTGTAAGGCAAAGTGGGGTTGGGTTGGGAGAGTGGTGGACTGAGGAGGAGCCGGATGGAGAGGGGCAGACCGAAGAGGAGCAGGGTCGAGCTGGGCTGAATGGGGGTGGAGAGGGGAGGAGTGGGGTCGAGCTGGTTTGAATGGGGGTAGTGCGGGCAGGTAGGGAGGATTGAGGTGGGGTAGGGTGGAGCAGGCTGGAGTGGGGAGGAGGGGAGGAGCGGGGTTGTGGGGGGCAGGTGGGGGTGGAGTGAGGTGGAGACGAATGGGGTGGAGAGGGGAGGAGCGGGGTTGAGTGGGTGCAGTGGGGGACAAGTGAGGTGGAGAGGGGTGGAGCGGGCTGGGGTGGGGTGAGTTGGGGTCAGGTGGGGGAGGAGTGGGGTGGAGAGGAGTAGGGTGGAGAGGAAAGGAATGGGGTTGAGTGGGTGCAGTGGGGGACAAGTGAGGTGGAGAAGGGTGGAGCAGGGAGGTGGGAAGGAGTGGGGTGAGTGGAAGTGGTGGGGGTCGAGCGGGGGAGTGCGGAGGAGTGAGATGCAGTGGAAGTGGGAGGAGTGGCGGGGGGAGGTTGACTTTGTTTTCTGAGGGGTTCCTGTGACCCATCCACCCTGGGCCTGCTGAGTTACAGGATGGTTGGTCAGGGTGTGCAGGGCTACCTCTCATCTCACCACGTTTCACTTGCTCATTAGGCTGACGGTCAAGGCAGTGGCCGTTCTTCTGCCTATCCTGGGAATCTCCTGGGCTTGCGGAGTGCTGGCTGTCAACAATTATGCCATTGTCTTCCAGTACATGTTTGCTTTCTCCAACTCCTTACAGGTAAATACAAGAACCATATCTGATTGATGTCCTGAGGCCAAACACACAGCATGAACCGCTCAAATGCCCACACCGACCCCATCTGCCCACACCAAACCCGTCTGCCCACCTCGACCCTGCCTGCCCGCACCGACCCTGCCTGCCCGCACTGACCTCATCTCCCACACCCACCCCGTACACCCATTGGTCCCATACACCCACACTGTACATCCACTGATCCCGTACCCCGTCTGCCCGCACCGACCCCGTCTGCCCACACCCACCCCATACACTAAATCTGCCCACACCCACCCTGTCTGCCATACTGACCCCGTCTGCCACCCCGACCCAATCTGCCCACACCCACCTTGTACACCCACTGGTCCCATACATCCACACTGACCCCGTATGCCCACACCAACCCTTTCTGCTGACGTTAATGACACCCCCTCCTCTATGTGTTGCTGACGTTAATGACCTTAACCCCCTTTATTTCAGGGATTCTTCATCTTCCTTTTTCACTGTGTCCTGAACTCTGAGGTGAGTGACCTGTCAATCTGTTGCTCCCGGGCCTCACACAGACACTCACCTCACATGCTAGAAAATTAATGCCAAACTCTTCAGCATTCAAGATTTGAGATTCCAGATTCTTTTTTCTGTCATGCAATAATACAGGTGTTAGGTCTCACAAAACTGCATTTAGTCTGCCGTAAGGGTAACAACAGATTACACGTGTTGACTTTATCTTTCTTTAAACCTGTTCGGTTTGATAAATGAAGCATGCTGTCCCCAGCAGTGGTTCTCAACCTTTTTCTTTCCACTCACATCCCACTTTAAGTAATCCCTATGCCGTCGGTGATCTGTGATTAGTAAGGGATTGCTTAAAGTGGATGTGGGTGGAAAAGGAAGGTTGAAAATCACTGTTTAAATCGTCCCTAATTGACTCGTTATGTGCACGGTTTCATAACTCCAAAGGAAATGGGTCGATGACCATTTTTCTCAAGCAAAATATTTCAGTGGCAATTGGGTCTGGAGCAGTGATTCTCAACCTTCCCTTCCCACCCACTTAAGAATCCCAAGAGCACTGATGGCAGAGGGATTACTGAAAGTGGGATGTGAGTGGGAAGAGAATGGTTGAGAATCACTGTTGCTAATGAATAGAGACTATCACAATTTACCTGTTCATCTCTTCTTTACTCCTCCTTAAATTCAAATTTTAAAAGTACTGCAGAATCCGGAAAGTCGGAAAATCCGACGACCCAATGCCGGAGCAGTCCGGATTTTAGGACTTCAGCTGTATCCACGTCGAATGGTTCCTCCGCCCATCCACCTTCTCAAGGCACTCCCTTCAATCTTCCTTTTGTCGCACCGTGCTGATGAAGATTCTGTCACCTTGCACCCGCTGTAGTTTGATGTGATCATAAGACCCCTAGATGGGAGTGAGGGGTCACCCCCGTGAGAAGCAGAGGTGCCTTCACAGATTTCACTCGAGACAAAAATTGAGAACAAAGAACATTTATTTTACAACAGTGCAAAGTTGGGTGCTTCCCCTTACCCTGGGAATACACACACATACTGGGGCTCACCCAACTTTTTACACATTCTATTTCAGTACAGAGGTACTTCCCCCCCCCCCTTAACATTCTTCTGCCTCCTGGATTGGTTTGGTATTAGGTAATTCTGCCGACGTGCAGTTTCTGTGTGTAAACTTGTTTACCAGGAAGTGTCATGTCTTTGTTCTTATTCATAAATCTCAACCCCCAGGACTTGGTAAATCTATCTACTTGCTATAAGACCCCTATTCTATTATACTTGCTTAACCCTTCCTCACACTCCATTCTTACTCCACCCTTATTCATAATTCATTCCTATGTAGCACTTGCTTGACTTCCCTTATTCCACACCTGACCTAACGTACAGCGGGGTTTGCATTTCTCCAGGTCAGAGCGGCTCTGAAGCACAAGACGAAGGTCTGGTCCCTCAACAGTAGCTCCATGCGCAACATCAACGTGAAGCCGTTCAACTCGGACGTGGTAGGCCCTGCCGGCTTGTAACACCTTGGGTTGTGGGCTGCAAGGCCTCTCTCTCTCCCTGGGGCCGCAGGCGCAGCGTTGAAGCGAAGTCACTTGTAGAGAGAGAGAGAGAGTGTGTGTGTGTGACTAGTAAGAGTAGAGAGAAAACTATCCCGAAGTCCCGTCCCCTCCCCCCCACTACGCACTTACAGGTGAAGTGGAAACGGGAGCAGGAACATCACTTTGGCAGCTGGAGGCTTCTGCTGGGCCACGACATCCCCTCTCCCGTCGTGAGCCCATCACACCTCACCCTCTCCTGCTGCATCGATCCAAGATCCCTTTATTGTCATGTAATAGTACGGGGCGTGGAATATTTCACGGAATTGCTTTCTGCCTGACGTGCGGCAGACAAAGAGTCGCCGTTAGTGTCGCCCAGCACGTCTCTCAGGAAGAGAAGCAAGAGAGAGTTCCTTCAGGGTCACTGAGAGTCGGTGGGTTCGGCTCCCGCGGCCGCACGGGCTCCTGTTTGGCCCGTCGGCCGCCCGACCTAAACACCACCAGGGAGCCTTCAGCGCCCAAGGCCCTTCGGGAGCCCTCCTTGCCCGCACCCCCTCTCCTCCGATTCCTGGTCCCCAGGTTCCAGCAACCAGCAGCTCTCCCGACAGCAAGTCACCCGCAGCCTGTGTGGATCCCTCAGCTGTCCTGCAGGGTCGTCTCCTCTGCCTCTCAACTCAACAGGGGGTGTTTCTCCTCATGTCTGGTGCCCTGCGCCGGTCCACTGCTCCCCCACCCCCGGACTCTGCCCTGTGATCCACCACCCAATTCAGACGCGGAGAAGGCCTTCCTCCAATCTCTCCCAGTGACCCTGGTGTGGGTGGAAGGAGATGGGGCAGTCGGGGACAGGGCTGAGAGGGTCGCCCAGCTCCAGGAGCTCGTGGGGTGTCGGAACGGGATGGTGGCGACTGGGACGGATCCGCGGAATGGATTGCTGGGGAAGACGAGAACGCCATGGAGAGGTAATGGGTGGACGGCCCAGGGTGTGGCGGAGAGGCACTGACCTCATGCCCCTCCATTCCCCCAGATGAATGGACACCGTGCCATGACCAGCCCGACCAAGCTGAACACTTGGGAGAAGAGCACCGAGTTTGGGAATCGTGTGGAGCACTCCGCGGTGTGAGCTCGGCCATCAGCACCCTCATCCCAGCATGGGCAGGACAGCAGTTCCTGCTGAAGGGCAAGGGATGGAGGTGACCCTGGGGTCAGGCTTCGCCTGAGGCTCGGGAGTGGGGGAGCTGGCCACTCCTGACAGACCTGTGCCCCAGCCTGTATATAACGTGACTCAGTCCCCTTCACACCTGCTGCGTTGGGGACCTTTTAATGAGATTTCACTTCATTATGACGAGCACACATTGTGGTAATTGTAAGGCAGATTATTCAGTGTTTCTTCAATTTGTGTGTGTATAATAGTGTCTGTATGTATGTCTATAATTGTGTAGTGTCTGTATGTGTGTGTAGTGACTGCTTATGCATGTGTGTGCATGTGCGTGTGTACTAGTATGTGTGTGTGAGTATGGTGTCTGCGTGTGACTGTGCATGTCTGTATGTGTGTAGTAGTGTCTGTATGCTTGTGTATACTGTATGTGTGTGTGTAGTCACTTTGCCCTCAGACAGCTCCAAGAAAAGTGCAGAGAACAAAACAAAGGACTCTACATCACCTTTGTTGACCTCACCAAAGCCTTCGACACCGTGAGTAGGAAAGGGCTTTAGCAAATACCAGAGCTCCTCGGATGCCCCCTAAAGTTCCTCAACATGGTTATCCAACTGCACGAAAACCAACAAGGTCGGGTCAGATACAGCAATGAGCTCTCCGAACCATTCTCCATTAACAATGGCGTGAAGCAAGGCTGCGTTCTTGCACCAACCCTCTTTTCAATCTTCTTCAGCATGATGCTGAAACAAGCCATGAAAGACCACAACAATGAAGACGCTGTTTACATCCGGTACCGCACGGATGGCAGTCTCTTCAATCTGAGGTGCCTGCAAGCTCACACCAAGACACAAGAGCAACTCGTCCGTGAACTACTCTTTGCAGACGATGCCGCTTTAGTTGCCCATTCTGAGCCAGCTCTTCAGCGCTTGACGTCCTGTTTTGTGGAAACTGCCAAAATGTTTGGCCTGGAAGTCAGCCTGAAGAAAACGGAGGTCCTCTATCAGCCAGCTCCCCACCATGACTACCAGACCCCCCCACATCTCCATCGGGCACACAAAACTCAAAACGGTCAATAGACAACAGACTCGCCAAGGCAAATAGCGCCTTTGGAAGACTACACAAAAGAGTCTGGAAAAACAACCAACTGAAAAACCTCACAAAGATTAGCGTATACAGAGCCGTTGTCATACCCACACTCCTGTTCGGCTCCGAATCATGGGTCCACTACTGGCATCACCTATGGCTCCTAGAACGCTTCCACCAGCGTTGTCTCCGCTCCATCCTCAACATTCATTGGAGCGACTTCATCACCAACATCGAAGTACTCGAGATGGCAGAGGCCGACAGCATCGAATCCACGCTGCTGAAGATCCAACTGTGCTGGGTAGGTCACGTCTCCAGAATGGAAGACCATCGCCTTCCTAAGATCGTGTTATATGGCGAGCTCTCCACTGGCCACCGAGACAGAGGTGCACCAAAGAAGAGGTACAAGGACTGCCTAAAGAAATCTCTCGGTGCCTGCCACATTGACCAGTGGGCTGATCTCACCTCCAAACGTGCATCTTGGCGCCTCACAGTTTGGCGGGCAGCAACCTCCTTTGAAGAAGACCGCAGAGCCCACCTCACTGACAAAAGACAAAGGAGGAAAAACCCAACACCCAACCCCAACCAACCAATTTTCCCTTGCAACCACTGCAACCGTGTCTGCCTGTCCCGGATCGGACTTGTCAGCCACAAACGAGCCTGCAGCTGACGTGGACATTACCCCCCAATAAATCTTCGTCCGCGAAGCCAAGCCAAAGTGGGGGATGTGTGTGTGTAGAGTGCGTGTGTATGGTGTCTGTGTATGAGTGTGTGTGCATATATGTGTAATATCAGCATATGCATGTGTGCATGTAAGGGTGTGCGTGCTATATATGAGAGTATTGTACGTGTGAGCATGTAGTAGTGTCTATGTATGTGTGTATACAGTGTGTCTGTGAGTATGTATGAGCACGGGTTACTGTAGGTGAGTGTGTACAGTATGTTTCTATGAGTTTGCACAATGTGTGCCTAAGTGTGTGTTAGTGTGACTGGTATGTGAAGTGTGTGCAAAATGATGTGCGCAAAATGTTCATGTGGCGTGTGCATCTTTGTGCACTGTGCGAGTGCATGTGTGGGGTGTGAGTGTGCAGGCGTGTCTGTACATGCGTGTGCGGTGAGACACACGTTCTGTATGGATTTGTACATGGATCTCAAACAGGACACAAGTCACAGACTGACGTTGGTATTTTCTGTATCTCCCGCTGCGTGTTAAATGATGATTATGCCATCCCTCTCCCCTCTCTGTCGGTTTCTCTCTCCGGTTACAGACTCACTGAGATTAAAAGCTTGTCCTATGTTACCGTGCTTCCTTTGAACAATAATCCCAGCCCGGGACCTCATACGCACAGGTGCGGCATCCAATCAGCTCACTGCGTGCTGAGCTTGAGCTCTGATAGGCTGGAATGATGTGACCTCACCAGTCACTTGCTCCCATTGTGGAGCGGGCAGTGATAAAGCATCAATGGAGGCTGAGGGCTCACATGGCTTCCACGTGGAGCTGGGGGACTCTCCTCCTGTACATACACAGGGGGAACTGGGGGTCTCCCCTCCTGTACATACACAGGCGGAGCTGGGGGACTCTCCTCCTTTACATACACAGGGGGAGCTGGGGGTCTCCCCTCCTGTACATACACAAGTGGAGCTGGGAGGACTCCCCTCTTGTCCATATACAGTCGGAGCTGGGGGGGAGTCTCCCCTCCTGTACATACACTGTCAGAGCTGGGAGTCTCCCCTCCTGTCCATACACAGGCGGAGCTGGGGGGGTGTCTCTACTCCTGTACATACACAGACGGAGCTGGGAGGTCTCCCCTCTTGTCCATACACAGTCGGAGCTGGGGGGGGGGGGTCTCCCCTCCTCTACATACACTGTCAGAGCTGGGAGTCTCCCCTCCTGTCCATACACAGGCGGAGCTGGGGGGGTGTCTCCCCTCCTGTACATAGGCGGAGCTAGGGGGTCTCCCCTCCTGTACATACACAGGCGGAGCTGGGGGTCTCTACTCTTGTACATACACAGATGGAGCTGAGAGGTCTTCCCTCCTGTCCATGCACAGTTGGAGCTGGGAGGTCTCCAATCTTGTACATACACAGAAGGAGCAGGGGGATCTCATTGCCTGTGCACACACAGGCAGATCTGGGTGTCTCTTTGCCTATGTACAGTCAGAACTGAGGGTCTCATCACCTATACACACAGAGAGAGAAACTGGAGGTCTTGTCGCCAGTGCACACACAGATGGACCAGGGGGTCTCCCTGCCTGTACATACTCAGACAGAGTTGGGGGTCTTATCACCTATATACACACAGGCAGAACTGGAGAAGGTACCCTTTTCTCTCTCTTTGACATGGAAATGTAAAGGGGAAGGAACCCTTTCTCATTCCCTTATAATACTTTATGATTCCTGTCAGCTCCTGAGCAAGGATGAGAAGAGCCCAGACACATGCTCCAAGTGACAGTGTGGGCGTCCCCGCTCATGTGTAGCCCCACAAACAGGGAGGCCCATTTCATTCCCTTGGATCCGTGGATGACAAACTCCCACTCTTCAGTAATAACCAGTTCAGGTTTCTCCTGCCCAGTCTGTGCCAGGGCTGCAGTGTCCATCACAGCCCACTGGGCCATCCACGTGGCCGTCTTCCTCCAGAGAGCAAGATGCTGGTGGTTTCAGCCCCATTGGGAACAGCAGCTTTCATCTCTCCTTTCAATCAGTGCTGCTGTTTCCCCTGCACTGCCCCTGCCTTCTCCCTATACAGTCCTTTCCTCTCCCGTCCATTTGCGTCTCCCCATTCCATCTCCCCTCCTCTCTGCACCTCCACTTCCCCTCAACATCTCCCATTCTATCCCTCCCCTCCTCTCTCCTCCTCCCTTCTACCCATTCCATCCCTCCCCTCCTCTCCCCTCCCTTCTACCCATTCCATCCCTCCCCTCCACTCTCCCCCTCCGCTGCCTCCTCCCCATTCCATCCCTCCCCTCCTCTCCCCTCCCTTCTCATTCTATCCCTCTCCTCTTCCCTCCTCCCAATTCCATCCCTCTATTCTCCCCCTCATTTCTCCCCATTCCACCCCTCCCCTCCTATCTACCCCTCTGCTGACTCCTCCCTTCTCCCCATTCCATCCCTCCCCTCTTCTCTTCCCCTCTGCTGCCCCACCCTTTCTTCTCATTTCTTCCCTCTCTCCTCCTCTACTGTCTGCTCTCTTCTCATTCCATCCCTCCCCTCCTCTCCCCTCCCTTCTCATTCTATCCCTCTCCTCTTCCCTCCTCCCAATTCCATCCCTCTATTCTCCCCCTCATTTCTCCCCATTCCACCCCTCCCCTCCTATCTCCCCCTCTGCTGCCTCCTCCTTTCTCCCCATTCCAACCCTCCCCTCCTATCTCCCCCTCTGCTGCCTCCTCCCTTCTCTCCATTCCATCCCTCCCCTCTTCTCTTTCCCTCTGCTGCCCCTCCCTTTCTTCTCATTTCTTCCCTCTCCTCCTCTCTCCTCCTCCACTGTCCCCTCCCTTCTCATTCCATCCCTCCCCTCCTCTCACCCCTCCCTTCTCCCCATTCCATCCATCCTCTCTCCTTCCGCTGCCCTCCCCTTCTCCCCATTCAATCCCCTCTCTTCCACCTCCCCTCTCTCATCCTCTCCACATTCATTCAATCCTCCCCTCCTACCTCATGAATCATGATATCTTGTGGGCTTCCCTTGCTTTGAAAATCCCCTCGATGATGTTCTGCCCCTCGAGGTGTCCAGGATATTGCAGCTTGTTAACCTCTCAGTGTTGAAAACTCCGCTGGTGTGGGTCCTCTGTCCTTCACGCTAATATCCCACCACTTCATGGCAGTTACGTTGGAAATCTCTGACCAGCACGTTCTTTCCGCAAAGTTGGAATACCAAGTGGCGTTCACGCTGTGTGCGGCTTTCCCACGTGTTAGATGACTCACCATCTCGAGGGACGTCGGCCACGGATACTGCAAAATATTGGCAGCGGGTGGTGCACTGGCTCATGCTCCCTCCTCACAGTTCCACCCTGACCTCCAGCGCTGCCAATGTGGAGTTTGCACATCCTCCCTGTAACCACGGGGGTTTCCCCTGGGGACACCCACATCCCAAAGATATTAACTAGCCACTGTTAATAAAAGGCAAGAGCTTAAGGACAGGAGCAGGAGTCGGCCATCTGGCTTATCAAGCCAGCTCCGCCATTCAATGAGACCATGGCTTGCCTGGCTGTGGGCTCAGCTCCACCTACCCCCCTAACCTTTGATTCCCCTATTCTTCAAAAATCTACTTTCTTCATACATTGCATGAGGCAGCCTCTACTGCTTCCTTGGGCAGAGGGGTGGTGGAAAGTGAGCTGACCGGCTGCATCACGGTCTGGTATGGAGAGATCAATACCTCTGAGTGTAAAGCCCTCCAAAAGGTAGTGGACACAGCCCAGGACATCACAGGCAAAATCCTCCACCCCCCCCCCCCCCCCATCAAGAACATCTACAGGGAAAGCTGCCGTCGGAGAGCAAAGAACCAGACCACCCAGCACACGCTCTGTTCTCGCTGCTGCCATCAGGAAAGAGGTATCGTTGCCTCAAGACTCGCCCCACCAGGTTCAGGAACAGCTGCTATTCCTTCCCCATCAGACTCCTTAACGACAAACTCAATCAGGGACTCATTTAAGGACTCTGACTTGTTCACTTTATTGATTTTCTTTTTTATTCTCTCTATTGCACAGTTTGTTTACATTCATTATCTGCTTACAGTTCTTCTGTTTACATGTTCACGCTGTGTATGGTTTATTTTTTGTGCGAACAATAAGTGGTAATTCTGCCACGCCCGGAGGGATAAAGGAATCTCCGGGTTGTATGTGATGCCTTGTCTGTACTCTGACAATAAATCGGAAACCTTGGAATTCCACAGTGTGAAATATAAAGTGTTCACAATCACTACTCTGGAGGCAAAGTCTTGGAGAACAGGTTCAGCTTATTTCGAGTCTGCAGAGGTGGGTGTCCCTGGTTTGAAGACCCACTGGAGGTTCAGAATCATCACTCCTTTGTACAGTCCCGCGCTCAACATCACTTCATTTACCTACTTCCAATCAGAATCCCAAATCATTACAACATTCTCCTTTTCCCTTCCATCAATCCAGGTATCACTCAGTTCCTCCCTCTTCATATATCGCATATAACCATACAACCATATACAGCACAGAACAGGCCAGTTTGGCCCTACTAGTCCATGCCGGAACAAATCCCCATTCTCTTAGTCCCACTGACCAGCACCTGGTCCATACCCCTCCAATCCTCTCCCCTCCATGTAATTATCCAGTCTTTCCTTAAATGTAAATAACATCCTTTCTTCAACCACCTCTGCCGGAAGCTTATTCCACATCCCAACCACCCTTTGCGTGAAGAAATTTCCCCTCTCATTCCCCTTATAATTTCCCCCCTTGCAATCTCAAACCACGGCCTCTGGTTTGAATATCCCCCACTCTTAATTGAAAAAGCCTATCCACGTTGACTCTCTCTGTCCCTTTTAAAATCTTGAACACCTCCATCAAAACCCCCCTCAATCTTCTACGTTCCAGAGGAAAAAGCCCCAGGCTGCTCAACCTTTCTCTGTAACTCAAACCCTGACATCCTGTCAACATTCTCGTGAACCTTCTCTGCACTTTCTCTATTTTGTTTATATCCTTCCTATAATTCGGTGACCAAAACTGCACACGGTATTCCAAACTTGGCCTCACCAGTGCTTTGTACAATTTCATCATAACATCCCAACTCTTGAATTCAATACTCCGATTTATGAAGGCCAACATTCCAAATGCCTTCTTCACCACTCTATCTACCTGAGTATCAACATTGAGGGTACTATTTACCATAACTCCTAAATCCCTTTGTTGCTCTGCACTCCTCAATTGTCTACCATTCAATGTATAAGACCTATTTAGATTTGCCTTTCCAAAATGCAACACTTCACACTTATCCGTATTAAATTCCATCAGCTATTCTTCTAGCTTTCCTATATCTCTTTTTAAGCTAGCTCCTTACAAATTTGTTCTTCCAATTTTCTTGGCCCATTTGGTCGTCTATAATACACTCCTATTAGTGCCCTCATGCCTCCTCCACCCCTCAATTCCACGCAAACAGCCTCACTGGATGGGCTGTCCAAACCATCCTGCCACCTCACGGCAGTAATGTCCTCCTTAACAAGCAGAGCAACTCCTCCCCCTTTTTTACCCCCTCTTCTATTACATCTAAAACATTAGTATTCTGGAATATTTAGTTGCCAGTCCTGACCCTACTGTAACCAGGTTTCACTAATTGCCACAACATCATGATTCCAAGTGCCAATCCATGCTCTAAGCTCATCTACCTTGTTTACTATGCTTCTTGCATTAAAGTACATACATTTCAGAGAATGACCCTCACATATATTCCCTATTCTACCTTTTACCTTAACCTCCATCCTTCCTTTGTTATCTTTATCATTCTTAACTAGGTGGCCATGCATCTTAGACACTGCTCACAAACTCTGTTCCCCACCCCCCTGCCAAACTAGTTTAAAACCACCCCCACAGCTCTTGCAAATCTGCTTGCCAGGATATTGGTGCCCCTCCAGTTCAAGTGGAGTCCGTCCCTTTTGTACAGGTCCAACTTTCCCCAGAATAGATCCCAATGATCCAAAAATCTTAACCCCTGCCCCCTGCACCAGCTCTTTAGCCACGCATTCATCCTCCACATCCTCCTATTACTACCCTCTCTAGCGTGTGGCACGGGCAGCAATCCAGAGATTACTACCTCAGAGGTCCTGTTTTTTTTTACTTCCTGCCTAATTCTATGTATTCCTGTTTCAGGACCTCATCCCCACTTCTAACTAAGTCTTTGGTCCCCACATGGACCACAACTTCCGGCTGCTCACCTTCCCCTTGCAGAATTCTGTGAACTCGATCAGAGACATCCCTGACCCTAGCACCAGGGAGGCAACAGACCAACCTGGATCCCCAATCTCATCCAACAAACCTCCTATCTGTCCCTCTGACAAGTGAGTCTTCAACCACAATTACCCTGTTCTTATCCCTCCTTCCCTTCTGAGCCTCAGGGGCAGCCCCTGTGCCAGAGACCTGACCCTCACGACTCATCCCCGATTGATAGGCTGTTCCCCCCAGCAGTATCCAATGCTGAATACATGTTGCTGAGGGGCATTTCCACAGGGGTACTCTGCACTGGCACTCTCCCTCCTTTCCTTACAGTCACCCAATTCCCTGACTTCTGCCTTCTAGGGGTGACTGTCTCCCTGTAACTCCTCTCTATCATTGCCTCTGCTTCCCTTATGATCCTCAGTTCATCCAATTGCAAATCAAGCTCCCTAACACGGTCGCTCATGAGTTGCAATTGGATGGACCTTTTGCAAGTGTAGTCCTCAGGAACAGCTGTGCTGTCTCCGACTTCCCATATCTCACAATTGGAGCATTTGACTACCCCAGCTGACTCCATTACCTCCTTTCTCAATGTATATAGGTTATTTAAAAGAAAATAAACAAATAATACTAAAAAACTAACCAATAAGGACCACACAGGGAGCTCCCTCTTACCGAAGTCCCTTGAGCCAAAGTCCCAAGTCTCCACTCCTTCACTGCCCCACTCCTCACTGGCCGCTCCCTCCCCCTTCACTCCTTTTATTGTCCCCTTGACCAATTAACCCCGTCACTTTCACCAAGCTCCTCCTCCTCCGACTCACAGCCCGACTCTCTCAAAGCTCCTCCTCCTCCGATTCCCAGCCGAACCAAGTAGGCCCAAGCCCCGGTAAGCCCCCGACTTTAATAGCTTATCTTCTCGTCACTTTCACCAAGCTCCTTCTCCTCCGACTCACAGCCCGACTCTCTCCAAGCTCCTCCTCCGATTCCCAGCCGAACCAAGTAGTTATGTTAATTAGTTCATTCCTCCTTAGGGGCATCTAAGTTAATATTCATGTCTCTATTAAGCAAGCGCAGTACTAGCTCTAGACTACCTTAGGTCACTGTACCAGCCTGAACCAGATCCTTGCATCCTTAGGGCTCAAGATAAGAAGGGGCCCACTAGCCAGTACTGTCTACTCTCAAGCTCTAATCTACATACTTTACATTCCATCACTTTTCACAGAATAGTGCAAGTTTAATCACTTTCAACCCATTTTTCACAACAGGTTCACCACCCTCTGGGAAAAGCAGTTCCTTCTCATCCCCGTCCCAAATCTACTCCCCTGAATCATGAAGCTGTCCCCTAGTTCTGGTCTCACCGACCAGTGGAACAAACTTTCCGGCTTCTATTTTATCTGTGCCTTTCATTATTTTCTGTATTTATATCGGATTCCCCTCTCATTCTTCTAAACTCCAGCCAGTACAGTCCCAGTGACTCAATCTGTCCTCACAGGCTAACCCTCCCCCTCATCTCCACAATCAACCTGGTGGCCTTCCTTTAGCCCCCAGCGTGTGGGCGAAGGGTAGAATCTGGTGAGGGTGGGGCAGTTTGGCTGGTGTGGAGGTTCCAATGCTCAGGACAAGAATAAACTCCAGAGGGTTGTTAACTCGGCCTGCAACGTCACAGGCACCAGACTTCACTCCATCGAGGGCATCTACAGGAGGCGATGTCTTAAAAAAGCAGCGTTTTTCCTCCAGGACCCCCACCACCCTCTTCATTCTGCCACCATCGGGTCAAAGGTACAGGAGCCTGAAGACGAGCACCTAGCGGCACAAGGACAGCTTCTTCCCCGCTGCTATCAGATTGCTGAACGATCAATGAACCAGACATGGCCTGACTTTGACTTTTCGTGCACTATTTTTATTCATTGTGGTAAGGCAGTTTATCTGAATGTTTGCTCTGTGATGCTGCCCCAAAGCAATGATTTTCATGACTTGTTCGTGACAATAAATTCTGATTCTGAATTTTTAAAATTTAAAAAAAATTTTTCACACCATAAACCACATTGACCAAGATACATACATTTTCCTTTTCAAATATATACAGTCATTTTCTCCCCCCCTCCTCCCATCCCACCCTCCGTACCGCCCCCCCATTCATTTAAAGTACAGAATCTAAGATACATTAAACCAGTCAAACAATGTTGTCATTCAATAAAAATAAACAAGAAATTCCACTGAGTCAATTCTTTTCATTTCCTTCTCCTTTCGTTATTTTAGGTGGTAGATGTCCCCGGTAGGTTTTCTCTATTGTGTTTCATGTATGGCTCCCATATTTGTTCAAATATTTCAATATTATTTCTTAAATTATATGTTATTTTTTCTAATGGAATACATTTATTCATTTCTATATACCATTGTTGTATTATCAAATTATCTTCTAATTTCCAGGTTGACATAATACATTTTTTTGCTACGGCTAGAGCTATCATAACAAATCTTTTTTGTGCACCATCCAAATCAAGTCCAAATTCTTTGTTTTTTATGTTACTTAGGAGGAAGATCTCTGGGTTTTTTGGTATATTGTTTTCTGTAATTTTATTTAATATCTGGTTTAGATCTTCCCAAAATTTTTCCACTTTCTCACATGTCCAGATTGCATGAATTGTTCCCATTTCTTTTTTACAACGAAAACATCTGTCAGATACTGTTGGGTCCCATTTATTTAACTTTTGAGGTGTAATGTATAGCCTGTGTATCCAGTTATATTGTATCATACGTAACCTCGTGTTTATTGTATTTCTCATAGTTCCAGAGCATAACTTCTCCCATGTTTCCTTCTTTATCTTTATGTTTAAATCTTGTTCCCAATTTTGCTTAGTTTTACCATTTGTTTCCGCATTCTCCTTTTCTTGCAGTTTAATATACATATTTGTTATAAATTTTTTGATTATCATTGTATCTGTAATCACATATTCAAAATTACTTCCCTCTGGTAACCTCAGACTGCTTCCCAATTTGTCCTTCAAGTAGGATCTCAGTTGGTAGTATGCCAACACTGTATCTTGAGTTATATTATATTTATCCTTCATTTGTTCAAAGGATAGTAATTTATTTCCTGAAAAACAATTTTCTATTCTTTTGATCCCTTTTTTCTCCCATTCTTTAAAGGAAAGGTTATCCATTGTAAAAGGGATTAACTGATTTTGCGTCAGTATTAGTTTTGGTAATGGGTAATTTGTTTTATTCCTTTCTACATGAATCTTCTTCCAAATATTGAGCAGATGATGTAATACTGGAGAACTCCGACGTTGTATCAATTTTTCATCCCATTTATATAATATATGTTCAGGTATCTTCTCCCCTATTTTATCTAGTTCTAATATAGTCCAATCTGTCTTTTCCCTTGTTTGATAAAAATATGATAGGTATCTTAATTGTGCGGCTCTATAATAATTTTTAAAGTTTGGCAGTTGTAAGCCTCCTTGTTTATACCATTCTGTTAATTATTCTAGTGCTATCCTCGGTTTCCCCCCTTTCCATAAAAATTTCCTTATTATTTTCTTTAACTCCTTGAAGAATTTCTCCGTCAAGTGTATTGGCAATGCCTGAAATAGGTATTGTATCGTTGGGAAAATGTTCATTTTAATACAGTTTATCCTTCCTATTAGTGTTAGTGGTAAATTTTTCCAATGCTCTAAATCGTCCTGTAATTTTTTCATTAGTGGATAATAATTGAGTTTATATAGATGGCCAAGGTTATTATTTATTTGTATACCTAGGTATCTTATTGCTTGCATTTGCCATCTGAATGGTGATTCCTTCTTAAATTTTGAGAAATCCGCATTATTCATTGGCATTGCTTCACTTTTATTTATGTTAATCTTGTAACCCAACACTTCTCCATATTCCTTCAATTTCTTATATAATTCTTTTATTGATAGTTCTGGTTCTGTTAAGTATACTATAACATCATCCGCAAATAAACTGATTTTATATTCCTTGTCTTTTATTTTTATCCCTTTTATATTATTTTCTGTTCTTATCAATTCTGCTAGTGGTTCTATAGCTAACGCGAACAATAAGGGTGATAGTGGGCATCCCTGCCTTGTTGATCTGTTTAAATTAAATTGCTTTGATATATATCCATTTACTGTCACTTTCGCCAATGGCCCCTTATATAATGCTTTAATCCAATTAATATACTTCTCTGGTAAACTGAATTTTTGCAATACTTTGAATAAATAATTCCATTCTACTCTGTCAAAGGCCTTCTCTGTGTCTAAAGCAACTGCTACTGTTGGCGCTTTACTCCCTTCTACTGCATGAATTAAGTTAATAAATTTACAAATATTGTCTAGATTTACCATTTTCGGTACATAATCGGCTAATCTGTTTGCTAATAGTTTAGCTATTATCTTATAATCTGTGTTAAGTAATGATATTGGTCTATATGATGCTGGTGCTAGTGAATCTTTCCCTTGCTTTAGTATTACTGTAATTATTGCTGTTTTGCATGAATCTGGTAAGCTTTGTGTTTTGTCAATCTGGTTGATTACTTCCAGGAGGGGAGGAATTAATAAATCTTTAAATGTTTTATAGAATTCTATTGGGAATCCATCCTCTCTTGGTGTTTTATTATTCGGTAGTTTTTTTATTATCTCTTGTATTTCTACTATTTCAAATGGTTCTGTTAATTTATTTTGTTCCTCTATTTGTAATTTTGGTAGTTCAATTTTAGTTAAAAATTCATCTATTTTGTCTTCTTTCCCTTCATTTTCAGTTTGGTATAATTGTTCATAGAATTCTCTGAAATTTTCATTAATCTTCGTTGGATTATATGTGATTTGTTTGTCTTTTTTCCTTGATGCCAATACCATTCTCTTAGTTTGTTCTGTCTTAAGCTGCCATGCTAGAATTTTGTGCGTTTTTTCCCCTAGTTCATAATATTTCTGTTTTGTCTTCATTATATTCTTCTCCACCTTATATGTTTGTAGTGTTTCATATTTTATTTTTTTATCTGCCAATTCTCTTCTTTTAGTTGTGTCTTCCTTCATTGCTAATTCTTTTTCTATATTTACTATTTCCTTTTCCAACTGCTCTGTTTCCTGATTGTAGTCCTTCTTCATCTTGGTTACATATTATTTGCCCTCTGATGAACGCTTTTATTGCGTCCCATAGTATAAACTTATCTTTCACTGATTCCGTATTTATTGCAAAGTACATTTTAATTTGTCTTTCAATGAATTCTCTAAAATCCTGCCTTTTAAGTAGCATGAAGTTTAATCTCCATCTATACATTCTTGGTGGGATGCCCTCTAACTCTATTGTCAATATCAAGGGTGAATGGTCCGATAATATTCTAGCTTTATATTCTGTTTTTCTTAATCTGTCTTGCATACGAGCTAATAACAGGAATAGGTCTATTCTTGAGTATGTTTTATGTCTACCCGAATAATATGAATATTCCTTTTCCTTTGGGTGATGTTTCCTCCATATATCCAGAAGTTGCATTTCTTGCATCGATTTAATTATAAATTTGGTTACTTTGTTCTTTCTGTTAATTTTTTTCCCTGTATTATCCATATTTGAATCCAAATTAAGGTTGAAATCCCCTCCTATTAATATGTTCCCTTGCGTGTCTGCTATCTTCAAAAAAATATCTTGCATAAATTTTTGATCTTCTTCGTTAGGTGAATATACATTGAGTAAATTCCAAAACTCCGAATATATCTGACATTTTATCATTACATATCTCCCTGCTGGATCTATTATTTCCTCTTCTATTTTAATTGGTACATTTTTACTGATTATTATAGCTACTCCTCTAGCTTTTGAATTATATGACGCTGCTGTTACATGTCCTACCCAATCTCTCTTTAATTTCCTATGCTCCATTTCAGTTACATGTGTTTCTTGCACGAATGCTATATTAATTTTTTCTTTTTTCAGTAAATTTAGCAGTTTCTTCCTTTTGATTTGGTTATGTATTCCGTTAATATTTAAAATCATATAGTTCAACGTAGCCATTTCATACTTTGTTTATCTTCCCTTTCCTCATCGTCACCTTTCCTTCTTATCCATTTCTGCTTTCTTGTTTTGAACACTTTATAAGCAAACATTTCTAAAACATCAAACATTTCCCTTATTCTCCTATCTAAAATTTCTTTAACCCCGTTCTCCCCTCCCCCTCCTGAGTTGCCCTTTATCCCTTGTCGGGCAACCACATCTCCCCTCTCCATTTGGATTTGCGAATTCACTCGCAAGCGTCAACTGATTTTGCAGTGACCATAACTCCTCCCCACCCAGCCACCCCGGAAAAGCTTTCAATTTTCATATATAACAAAGGTCACTCTTTTAATTCCCTCCTTATTTCCTTTGTTCCCTTTCATTCCCTTATTAATTCTTATCTATACTCTATATTTTCCTCTAAATACAAATAGACTCAAGTACACACATATATACATACAATCTATATATATATATATATATATACCCATATACACACATACATATAGTTCGTGGTCATTTTTACACTCATTACATGTCTTCATCTCTCTGCTTGTTTTGTAGTTGTTCTGCAAATTTTCGTGCTTCCTCTGGATCCGAGAATATTCTGTTTTGTTGCCCTGGAATAACTATTTTAAGTACTGCTGGATACTTTAACATAAACTTGTATTCTTTTTTCCATAGGATCGTTTTTGCTGTATTGAACTCCTTCCTCTTCTTCAGGAGTTCAAAACTTATGTCTGGATAGAAAAAAATTTTTTGACCTTTGTATTCCAGTGGCTTTTTGTCATCTCTTATTTTCTTCATTGCTTTCTCCAATGTATTTTCTCTTGTTGTATATCTTAAGAATTTTACTAAAATGGATCTTGGTTTTTGCTGAGGCTGTGGTTTCGGGGCTAGTGTTCTATGTGCCCTCTCTATTTCCATTTCTTCCTGTAATTCTGGTCTTCCTAGGACCCTGGGGATCCAATCTTTTATAAATTCTCTCATATTCTTGCCTTCTTCATCTTCCTTAAGGCCCACTATCTTTATATTATTTCTTCTATTATAGTTTTCCATTATATCTATCTTCCGAGCTAACAGCTCTTGTGACTCTTTAACTTTTTTATTAGATTCTTCTAATTTCTCTTTTAAGTCCTCTACTTCCATCTCTACGATTATTTCTCGTTCTTCCACATTGTCCACTCTTTTTCCTATCTCTGATATGACCATCTCTATTTTATTCATTTTTTCTTCTGCACTCTTAATTCTTTTTATTTCATTAAATTCTTGTAATTGCCATTCTTTTACTGATTCCATATATTCTTTAAAAAAATATATATCCATTGTCCTGCCTTTCCCTTCTTCTTCCATTTCTCTATGTTCTTCTTCTTCTTCTTCCTCTGGGTTGGCCATCTGTTGTTTCCTTGTTTTCTTTTTGCTCTCTTCTTTCTTGTTCTCGTTGTTTTCTGTGTTCTCTTCCTGTTGCTGTGTTGTAGCTGTCACTCTCAGCTGTGGAGATCGACTCCTCAGCTGTTCCCCCCTCCCATCAGTGTGTTTTTTTTCATGCGCGGTTGCGCACTTTTAATCGGCTCCGCGAGCCATTTTTGTAGTCCCGAGCTCGGGACTTCCACCGACCTTTGGGAGCGGGCTTCTCTCTCCGCGGCGGGCCTCCTCAGACAGGTAAGGCCTTCACCTTCTTCTTCCGACGTTCTTTCTTCTTCTCTTCTTCCCGTTGCTTTCGACTTTTCTCTCTTCGCTGCCATTTTCTTCTCACCTTTACTTTTACTTTGTTTTAATTTTTATTCTTGTACCTTTGCGTTTTGTGTGTTTTTTTTTCAACTTTTCCGGAGAGGGCTGGAATTCCCTGACCGGCCACTACTCCATCACGTGACTCCTCCCAATTCTGATTCTGAATTGATGAGAATGTGGGGACAATAAAATAAAATAGGATAAAATAGGATAAATGCAAGTGGGCCAGTATGGATTCTGAGGGCTGAAGGGCCTGTCTCTATGCTGCATTCTCCCAATCCCAAGAGGATGGAGCTCCTGTTCGTGGCCCACCCCACGCAGTGATGGATCCAGCAAGTCTGCCCTCGATGGTGTGGCTGCTGAGGTTGTCGAGGGAAGGGGGAGATTTTAGCCTTCCCTTTCTCTCTTGGCCATTGCGTCAGTGTGCGAGTCCTGGTCGGGTCACTGGAGTTGCGGAGGTGACCGTCGGTCACAGGCACACCTTCAAACCACCTCTCTGAGCAGCTGTCTGGTCACCATATGCGCCAGTGTTGATGTCCTTCCCTCTCACCAGGCCTCGTTCTTCACCCAAAACGATCCTTGCTGCTGGGCTAAATCCCTACCAGGAGTCATTAAACCTCCCTCCCCTCCATCGACTCCATCTTTAACTCCATCCACAACTAAAGTTCATCCTACCTTGGCCACACACTTTCTGGCCATTCCCGTCAGGAAGAAGATCGCGTGCCATTAGATTCAAGTAAAATGCCAGCAAAACTCAGCAGGTTGAACAGTGCACTTTAGATCACAATACATCACTGACATTTCGGGCTTGAGCCTTCATCAGGGTATGAATGAATAAAATGGTGGGGGGAGCAGGGGGAGGGGTGCGGTTCCGCAGGCGGGAGGGAGAATGGAGAGTGGACAAGCAGGAACCTCTCTTCCCCATCCCTCTGTCTTCTTTCCTCCAGCTCTCCACCCTTTCGTAGAGCCATCCCCCCTCCCCTGCTTGTGGCTGTGCCCTCCCTCCCTCATCCTCCTCCTGCCTGTGCAACCATGCTCCTCCCCCTGTCCCTCCCCCACCACCATTCTGTTCGGCGTGCCTGCCGACGTTTTGCTCGCACCTTGATGGTTGAAGGGCTCAAGCCCGACACATCGGTGATGTATCTTTGCTGGATGAAGTTCTCAGTTTGACCTGCTGAGTTTCTCCAGCATTGTGGTTTTGACGTCAACCACGGTGTCTGCAGACTTCAGCATTTTACGCCATTAGATTCAAGGACATTTTCTTTCCTGCCATTATCAGACTCTTCGATGGACGTCAGAATATTAAAGTGATGTGGACTTTGGACTCTGATCTCTCTGCAACTCTGCAACTCTCCCGAGTCTTCTTGCACTGTGCATGAGAAGGTCTATTGCAATGGTTCCCAACCTTTTTTATGGCCTGCACACCTAAAAAAATTTAGTCTGTTCTCGCACCCCTTAAAGTAATAATTTATTTAAGAATAAAGGTGAAGGTGACCAAAAAAAATATGTATAATCAATTTTTAATATATAAACAAAAATGAAAATATGGAAAGAAAAAAATATTACAACTAATTAAAAGTTGCATAAACCCTACAAAAAAATAACATTTTCACCCGTGCATGAAATTTCTTAAAAAAATTTAAATTTAAATTTAAATTTAAATTTAATGACTCTTTTGTTCCTGTTTATTGCTTAAGAGTTTTTCAAAACGTGGCACTTTGTTGCTGATACCAATCCGCACGTCTGCTTGTGCACCCAAGCGATTTCTAGATTTTGTCTTGATTGACAAAAGGGCACTAAATCCAGACTCACATAAGTATGTCGTCGTGAATGGGATGAGCGCAGTTAGTGCTTTTTCACAAAGTCTTGGAAACCTGTCCATTGCCAAACTCCAATATTGTTCCAAAGTTTTGCTTTCAAACTGCATTTCAAGAACACGATTTGTGCGCAATTCAATAAGATCTTCCTTCAGCTCTTAATCATCCGACATATTATCCAAATTGAGGGAGTATGGATTTATAATCCATTCTTCAGAAGTTTCCAGTTCTCCTCCAAAGTATCCATCAAATGACTTTAATAGTATTTCCAAATGATCCACAATTTCTTCACACACACTTGGAATGAGTGACTCATCGTCATCAACCATTTCTTTGAGTGATGGAAAATTTGAAAGATTCCCTCTTTTAACTTGTCGACACCAAAGATGCAACTTTTCTTTGAAAGCATTTTTTTTGCAGCATTTCAATATGTTTATGTTTTTCCCTTGAATAGATACACTCAGGTCATTCATACGAGTGAAAATATCACTCAAATAGGCTAGCATTTGGTTGAATTCTTGTGATTCCATTTCTCCGGGCAGATCATAGTCAGGTTCCTTCAGAAAAGCTTTGACTTCTTTTCGCAGTTCGAAGAAGCGCGTTAAAGCTCTCCCATGTGACAGCCAGCGGACTTCCGTGTGGAAAACCAAAACTGAATGCTCACTTCCAAAATCTTGACAAAGCGGCTTGAAGAGGCGGTGGTTCAGAGCATGATCCCTAATCCAGTTGATGGTCTTCACAGAAGTGTCAAGGACCTTTTTCAACTTTGGAGGCAATGTTTTTGATGCCAAAGCATGTCGATGAAGAAAACATTGGGTACCTTGCAAGTGCAGAATCTCTTGTTTCATCAGTGCAAAAAATCTTGATTTATTTCCTAGCATAGCAGGGGCACCGTCGGTACACACAGAACCAATAATTTGGATATCTAAGTCATATTTTGCAAGGAAGTCCTTCACGCACTGGAAGATATCTTTTCCTTTTGTGGTTGTTTTCAGATCTTCACAAAACAGGAAATCTTCCATTATGACACCATCATAGACATACCTCACTAATGCGATGAGTTGACTGCAATTTGCACATCAGTTGTTTTGTCCAACTGGAGAGAGATTTGCAAGGGACTAGCCCTGATATCTGCGATAATTTCGTCCAAAATGTCCAAACTCAAATCACCAATTTGGCTCTGAATAACATGATTTGATAACGGCACTAATTTAAGCTTGTTTGAAGCTTCTTTTTCCAGAACAATTGTTGCCATTTCTAATGCACAATGTTTTATCACCTCTTCTACAATTGTATGGGGCTTCTTGGATTTGGCTACTTTATACGCCACGTGGTATGATGCCATCAGCAGTGGTTTGTCAGCAGATATAAAACCTAATTTTGGAAGGGTTGCTCGAGAATCAAAGCGGGCCCTTTTAGCAATTATTCAACATCATGGCCTGCAACATCTGGTCCACCATGCCGGTTGTTGAAGTGTTCTTGCAGTTTAGATGGCTTCAAATTTGCGTTTGAAAAGACAGCATCACAAAGCATGCACTGGGGTTTTTGCAGATCCTCAGTTGTTCTGGTGCAAGTGAAACCAAACTGCACATCATCATCATCCCATTTCCTTTTCTTTGACATATAAAGGGTTCATTAATAATTTACATAACACAAATAAATAATAAGAAATAAAAATCGAATGTAATTCACTACAAAACACGAAACAATAAGTTTGGCCCCTATTTTAAATGCCCTGATTTTAAAAAAAGTTATAGGGCGATGCCTTTTAAAAGGAAACAGTGCATCGAAACGCGCTAACATTCATAGAGAATCTCATTCTATTGAATAGAGAAAAAAGAGGACATCCCCATCTTAAATTTGGACTTTAAAAAAATTGATATTTTTATCTTGAATATATAGGACAGTACCCTTAATATAAACAAAAAAAACTGAAATGTTATCTCACATCCCCTGGAATGCTATCTTGCTCCCCCAAGTGATGCTAGCACCTCTGGTTAGGAAACTCTGGTCTCTTGGTTTGCTGGCAAAGAACCTGCATTTCTCCACCCTCCCCAGGAGAACCCTCCCATTCCTCCTGAGTGCAGGCCTGGTCGCTTAACCTCTCCTGTGTGGCAATCCCACGAAATGTCCTTGAGCCGCTCTGTTACTTTTCAGGGTGAGGATGGAAAATGCTAGCTTGCCAACCACGAGTTTTTTTCCAAGTCTGAATGTTTCAGAGTCTTTTGTTCATCTTTTTTTTTTCCCCTGATAACCTCTGAGCATGAGTGATTTGACAATTATCCCAGGCAATGACTCAATTACTCACTCTCTTGGGAAAAGACTGCAAGACCTTTGCCTTCCTCATTTCATCAACCTGCTTGTCAGTTCTCTATTATTTAGAGTAGGTGTCTCCCATGTGGTCGATATCAGCACCCAGGGGTTCAATAAGTGCCAGGAAGTCAAAAGGAGGGAGGTCGATTTAAAATAGCCCCACCACCCACCCCCGTCCAGCATGGTTGGGAGGGAGGCTTACCTGCCATGAATCTTCCTGCGCTGTCAACACCCTTCCCCCTCATCACGTGTGCTCCAGCTGGCATTTCGAGCGTCGCCATCACCCTTCCTCTCTTGTCGTGCCTGCGCCAGCCAACCCCGGGGCACTCCATTTGATGGGGAAGGGTCATTTCTGCCCCTTAATTTGTCCTCTATTTGGGGGTGCAGAGCCTAAACCCCCAAATGGAGGACAAATTAAAGTCCGACTCAAGGTGGCACCAGTCGGAGGGCATAGGGCTCAAAAGCCAGACAGTCTGGCCTAAAACTGGACATCTGTCCACCCTACCCAGCCATCTGTCCAGTTCTCCCACTGTCCAGCCATCCACACTAGAATTCCATGTCCAGGTGTCTATGAAGGGACACAGTCCCTGAAGGGGTCGATGGTCTAAAATGTTTGGGGACCCCTGACTTAGAGGAACTCTCCGATCGCTCTAATTACTCATTTACAAAGATGTTTACTCTATGCTTGGCCAGAAATAATGATAGGAGGAGATAAACAAATGTCAAAGGATCCAAAGTTCCTTTTATTGTCACATAATAGTACATTAAAAATGTATTATACATGATATACTTCAATGTTTGTCTGCTGTAAGGCAAACAAAGTATCGCCAATAGGAAAGAGAGGCAAAAGCAAGTCCCTTCATAGACACTGAGTGTCCGTGGATTCGCCTCCAGCTCTCCCGCAGCCTCTTCAGCCACACAGACCATGATTCAAGCCATCAGCCGCCCGAGACCCAGATCCGAACCTCCGACACGATCAGGAAGCCTTCGGCGCCCAAGGGCCTCCAGAAAACCTTCCTGCCCCCTGGTGCCCTCTTGAATCCTGGTTCCTAGGAGCCCATCTCCAGGAGCCTGTAGTCTGTGCGGGGTCCTCAGCCGCTGAGCCCCTCGCCCTGGTCACCTTCCCATTGGGTTGTATTCCCTGCTTCTTCTCAACTGGTGGTGGGGGGGGGGGGTTGGTTTGGTATTTCTCCCCATTTCTGGTGCCCTGCACCAGTCCGTTGCCCTGCACCAGTCCGTTGCTCCCCCGGAATCTGAAACCCCTTATGGTATGCTTCGGCTCTGATGTTGCATTCTGTGGTGCACTGTTAGCCAGAATCAGACACACACAAGGCAAAGACTGTACAACAGGCTTTAATCCACAAAGACTTCCACAGAGCCAGGCTGGCTGTAGCTGCAGTAACTCTGAGTGAGACTTTGGGAGGCCGGCGCAGGCTTATATCCCGGAGGGTGATTGACACCTGACCGGGTGGGGCTTGATCTATTCAGGCCGACTGATTGACAGCTGGCCAGATGTTGTCCTGTCCCCTTACACTCCTGCAGGTACAGAGGTTCCCCCCTGCAGTAGGCCGGCAGTACACTCCTGCAGGTATAGAGGTTGCCCCCCTGCAATAGGTTGGTGGTGTACCACCACACATTCTCAGTCTCAGATCCCACGGTCACTGGAGTTTAATGCCTGTACGAAGCAGTAAACATTAGGACCAGGTGGCAGGAATGAGCAGAGCAATGCATTGTCTTCACTTTCCACTCTTCCGTGGCTGTATTGGCGGCAGCTCTGCCATGTTTTCTTTAATCTCCAAGGAGATCAGAAAACAATCAATGACACGGGGCTTTGAACAAGGTCTGAGTCTCAGTTTGCAACATTAACGTGGAAAAAAAGCAGATTAAGGTCAGTGAACTTGACAGTGAGCATAAATTGAGATTTACACTGTTACCCTAGATTTATGAACATCTGTCTTCAGCATTTTATTCTGCAATGAAGCAGACATCTCAGATATAAATCCCTTCTTACCACCATCAGTAAGTAAAATTTCAAATTTAGACTGTCTAGGTAACCGTAGCTTATGCCCAAAATTATCCAACAATAACGCTTTAATTTGATAATAAGAAAAAAGAGTATTTGAAGATATTTCATATTTCTCTTTCATTCTTTGAAATGAAAAATATCCTGCTTCATAACAATCTACAAATGTAATACCCTCTGATCCCACAACTTCAAAAGTTGATTATTAAGTGTGAAAGGAAAAAGGTGTTTTACCCGAAATCTTACCTTGAATCCCTATAACTTTATTTTTTTTACTCCATAAATCCATTAGATGTTTCAACATAGGTAAATTATAATTACTTAACTGAGAGTTCCATCGATAAATAAACTGATCCATCTTCTTCTCACCAATCTGAGAGAATTCAATATCAGCCCATATCGGAGGTTTATCCACCTCAAACATCCTGTTATAAATTTCAACTGTGCTGATTCACAATAATCTGAAAATGAGAAAGTTGTAACCCTCTTAATGCATCCTTCCAAGTTGATTTCTGTAATGAGACCCTTCCCATTTTACCTATCCTTGTGGGCCTTAATCCAACCAGTAAAAAAAAAGCCCAAAATTAAATTTCTCCAAAACTTTAAACAAAAACTCCATTTTATTCTATTAAAGGCCTTTTCTGCATCGAGAGAAATAACCATTGGTTGGTTAGATTTCTCCCAGGAAACATTAATTAAAGAAATCAACTTTACAATATTATCTGCTGAATATTGATTTTTAATAAAACCTGCTTGATCTACATGAATTAAATCTGGTAAATATTGAACTAACCTGTTAGCTAGAACCTTTGCCACAATTTTATAATCAATATTTAATAAACACCTGGTTTCAATGGATCCCTATCTTTCTTAAGAATAAATGTAATAATTGCTTTAGAAAAAGAATCTGGAAAAGAATGAACCTCTGTCGCCTGTTTCAAAACATCTATCAATAAAGGAATTAATAAGTCCTGAAATTCTTTATAAAATTCAGGTGAAACCATCATCTCCTGGAGACTTCCCACTAGGCATAGATCGAAGTGTATCCATCACTTCTTTAACAGTAAAGGAAGCATCTAAATCCTTGATATCCTTATCATTCAAAAAAGGTAAACCTAAATCAGATTCAAAATTATTAATTTTGTCTTCATCTTCCAACACTTCAGAAGTATACAATTTTTCATTAAATTTACAAACTCATCTTTAATTTCCTGAGGTTTATATGTAATCATTGAATCATGTCTAATAGCATTTATTGGTCCAGAAGCTTGTTCCCTTTTTAACTGCTAAGCTAAGACTTTATGAGCTCTCTAACCCAACTCATAATATCGCTGTTTGTAATAATTTCTCAAATTTATGTTTGTAACGAATTATACTGTAATTTCATATTAACTAAACATGCTTTCTTAACTTCCGTAGAATTTTGTTGTAAATCCTTTTCCAAAATCTCTATCTCCTCCTCCAATCTACTAACCTCAGCCATATGTTGTTTCTTAATTTTAACAGTGTAACTAATGTTTTGTCCCCTTAAATAACCTTTTAAAACATCTCATAAAATAAATTTACTTTCAACTGAACCTATATTTATTTTCTGAAAAATCTGTATTTGATCTCTTATAAATTTACAAAATTCAGCATTTTTCAACAATAAAGAATTAAGTCTCCAACGATAAACATTATCAATTCTCTCTGAATGAGAACACATTATTAATAACAAAGAATGATCAGACAAAACCCTATTCTAATATTCAGCCTTCAAAACTCGACCTTGTAATTGTGCTGATACTAAAAATAAATCTATTCTAGAATAAGAGTCATGAGGGAATGAATAAAATGAAAAATATTTCTCCTTAGGATTTAACTTTCTCCATATATCTACCAAATTCATATCTTTCATTAACGCCATTAGCTGTTTAGCCATTTTGGTCCTAATTACTGATTTTGGAGATTTATCTAATAATGGATCTAAACAACAATTAAAATCACCTCCTACCATAATTTTTATCACATGCCTGATTTAAATTAAGAAAAGAATCCAACATAAATTCCTCATCATCTATGTTAGGAGCGTATTCACTAAAGTCCAACACTCAGAAATTTTTTTACAATTAACAATCAAAAGCCTACCAGCTGACTCAAAAACTGATTCAAATTTAAAAGCTTTTTATTAATTAAAATAGCCACACCTCTTGCCTTTGAATTAAAAGAAGACGCTAAAGCTTGTCCAACCCAATCTCTTTTTAATTTCTGATGTTTCTTTTCAGTCAAATGTGTCTCTTGCAAAAAGTCAACATCAACCTTCAATTTTTTAATATATGCCAATACCCTTTTTCTCTTAATCGGATTATTAAGCCCGTTAACATTAAAAGTATCAAATTTTAAATCAGCCATCATTAAAAAACATAACAATAGTCACCTCACCAAACATGGTGAAGCAGATCCCCATGGCAACAACACAATCAGGGCCAGAAGATCTCCTTAAAGAAGAAAGAAAGAAAAGAAAGCCCAAACAAAAAAAAATACTGTAAGCAGTATTACCCCCCTCAAATATACGGGAGTGACTAATGCCACAAAGTGGCCATTGACTTCGGAAGGATCAGTAGTTGGACCACCTCCCCTGAACAAAACAACAAAAAAATATAAAAAATCATTTCAATTATGAAATGCTTCCTCTAAATCTCATTGATATTAATGATGATCAAGTCAATAATCAATCAACTGTTGAGATTCCATCTCTCGCCTTCCATTCTTCCTCTTTGGAACCAGAACAGGCTGCTGAGGAAACCTTTCTTGACTTTTCACCTGCTTAAAAAATTAGCAAATGTAAGAGCTTCAGCGTCATCACTAAAAAACTGAGATTGATAAACACATAAAAAACTTTAAGTACAGCTGGATACCGAAAAGCAAATTTGTATCCTTTCTTCCACAAAACAGCTTTAGCTGAATTAAATTCTTTACGGCATTTAATAATAACAGCTTGACTCAAATCAGCATAAAAAAGACTATAATTTTTAACTACTAAAGGGCCCTGATTACTTCTTGCATTCTTGATAACGCAGACATTTAATCGAAATAGAATGTGGAGCTTGACCAGGTTTCCTTCTTATTGCTGTCACATTTGTGGCCTGAAATGTGAAATTGATAGCATCATCAACACATGATTTACCCATTGAACATCGGCATGTATTTATTTCTCTGCTTCCATTATTCCACCATTCCGCTCCTGCATACCTCGCGCGCATGCCCTCTGACCTCCGGTCAGGTTAATAGCTCAACCTCTATCTGCATACATCTCATGCATATTCATTATCATGACATCCCTCCTTTCACTGGAAATAAACTTTATATCTTTATGTGTCTTAACCTTTCAATCTAAGTGTATATCTTGTATGAATATCACTGAACATAATACATTGCTGTGTTTCTTTCTGTTGAAATGCAAACACTTTAATACTATCAATAGCATTTTTCTGCCTTCCAAACCAACTAAAGCAACATCAAATTCCCTCTTCACAAAATGTAACGTAACCATGTTATAACCAAATGTAATATAATGGCTCAACATTTCTTCTGTAGTGATACTAATACAATGGTCACCTCATATGCAAAATGTAAACCTTTAAAATTATACGCTTTTTTTTTCATTTAATATCAAATAGTTGACCAAAACAAAAATGCAATTCTTACAGCACTCATACATGTACTTTATGATGTATTTATCAAAATCACTGTCCAAATGTTCCTATTATCATTCCTCTTCCTGCATCAAACTACTTCTGATTGTTGGTTACTGCTACTGATGTTCCAAAGTCAAACCACATCAAGTATAAAATAAATGTTCGGCGCACAGTTTTCTTTTTCTAATAACGCTAAACACAACAAAACAGCGATGATCCAGGTAATCATAGCACAACTTCGCAAAGGTCTCTTTCTCGGAGTTCGTGATGGTTTCCTTCCTGACATCTACATATACGCATTCACTGTGTGTTTCACAAGGGCAGCGTTCGGCGTACTCCCTTTACATTATTTCTCTTATTTTTTTTCACAATCACCTCACATTTCCACTTTTCCTTGGTGTGTATCATTACTGTGCTTCCACTGAATCAATGCACTTTTTTTTTCTTCATTGAAACTCATTCCAACTATCACAAACTTTCACTTTCATGATAATGCAGGCACGATTAGAAATATGGCACAAAATCTTCATATCGCTTAGGTGGTTTCCTGTCCCGTCTCAGCCTTCCTGCAATGCTATTGTCGCAACTTTGTTGCTCACCCTCAGCACCGGAAACACTGCTCGCTACAGCCTCTGGTATTTCTGGTATTCTGGCCACTTCATCGGGAAAACTGGTAACTACCTCTGGAACGTCGTCTGGTCCCTCAGGTTGGGCAACTCGTACTGGATTTCCAACCACTTCACTCGGTGCAGCTCTGGATTGGTACTTTTTGACACCAGACATGTTTCTTTTGTAGAGGACTCCAGCTGGAGACCTGACTGTCACCATACTGCCGCTTCTGGATACAACAGTGTAGGGTTGATGGTAATAAGGTGTGTCTAGCTTACCACCACTCTCTTGCCTCACAAGAACATTATCTCCAGGCATGATGTCTGAGTTCCTGGCCCCACATTTCGAGTCAGCATCCAGCTTTGCTGCCCCCTTCTTTTCAGCATCGTGGTCCCTCATCTCCTGGTCGTCCCTGATTTCCTGCAGTTCGGGCATTTTTGTGTGGATTTTCCTCCCGAAGAGTACGTCTGCTGGACTTTTTCCTGTGGTTGCATGAGCGGTTGCCCGATAGACAGCTATATAGGATAGCAATGCTTCTTTCCAGTTCTGTCCTTCTGCATGAGCGAACCGTAGTTGTTTTTCGATGGACTGTTTTTGTCTCTCTACTTCTCCGTTGGCTTGCGGCCATTTAGGAGTTACTTTGTGATGGTGGATGCCTGTGGTCCTCATATATTCAGCAAATGTCTCTGAGATGAACTGTGGACCATTGTCAGAGTATAGTGTAACAGGCAATCCATGTCTCGCGAAGATCTCTGCTAATGCTTGTATCGTTTTTTCAGTGGTCGTTGACCTCGTCACAGAGTACTCATAGTATCTGCTGCAGTAGTCCACCACTACCATGATTGACTTGCCAGTCTGAGAAAGTCAACAGCTACATCGATCCATGGTCCTGTCGGGAGTTGCGTACTCCGGATCGACTCTGGGGGATTACTCCTACTTGTGAGTTGACACCCATGGCAGGTTTTGACGAATTTCTCCGCGTCTTTATCACAACCTGGCCACCATACTTTACTCCTGAGGTTTTGCTTGGTACCAACAATACCTAGGTGTCCTTCATGAGCTAATGATACGATCTTCGGTCTCAACCTCTGTGGTATCACCAATCTACAACCCCTCAACACACACTGCCCGATGCAACAAAGTTCGTCTCTAATGGGAACATATGCCTTGTGAGTGCACTTGTCCCATTGTCCACTTTGGATACATTTTCTAACTTCCATGAGTTCTGGGTCATGTTCAGACTCTCTCTCGACTTCCCTCGTTGTCACAGTTCCCGGTGTCGACTGGATAGCTACGAAGCATACAAAGCTCTCTGCTTCTGTCCCCAGTTCTGACTTGGATTGTGGGCATCCATCTTTCAACAATCTGGACAGCGGATCAGCAATGTTTGCTTTCCCAGCAATGTGGACTACTCTGTACTTGTACGGTTGGAGTCTGAGCACCCATCGTTCTATCCTGGCACACGGTTTGGACCTGGCGGCGTAGATCACCTCTAATGGTTTATGGTCTGTGATGAGTTCAAATTCTTCCTTTTCTTTGGCTTGGCTTCGCGGACGAAGATTTATGGAGGGGGAAAATGTCCACGTCAGCTGCAGACTTGTTTGTGGCTGACAAGTCCGATGCGGGACAGGCAGACACGGTTGCAGCAGTTGCAGGGGAAAATTGGTTGGTTGGGGTTGGGTGTTGGGTTTTTCCTCCTTTGCCTTTTGTCAGTGAGGTGGGCTCTGCGGTCTTCTTCAAAGGAGATTGCTCCCCGCCGAACTGTGAGGCGCCAAGATGCATGGTTTGAGGCGATATCAGCCCACTGGTGGTGGTCAATGTGGCAGGCACCAAGAGATTTCTTTAGGCAGTCCTTGTACCTCTTCTTTGGTGCACCTCTGTCACGGTGGCCAGTGGAGAGCTCGCCATATAACACGATCTTGGGAAGGCGATGGTCCTCCATTCTGGAGACGTGACCTACCCAGCGCAGTTGGATCTTTAGCAGCGTTTCAATGCCATTACAAATATGCATGGAATCTCTCGTAGACCCATACAAGTCCAAATGCTTCTTTCTCTGTCTGAGAATATCTCCTTTCAACATCTGTCAAAGATCTGCTGGCATAGGCAATGATTCTTGGTCCCTCATCATGCATCTGGACCAACACGGCTCCTAAACCAACAGGGCTAGCATCCGCTATGACTTTGATTAGTGCATCCGGATCATAATACCCAAGGGTATCGGCATTCGTCAGACTTTGTTTCAGAGCTGTGAATGCTTCCTTCTACTCAGGGCCAAAATGGAATGGTACACCTTTCCTGGTTAGTTTCCTCAGTGTTTCTGCCAGTGTAGCAAAGTTAGGGATGAACGTTTAGCAAGAATTGACCAATCCCAAGAAAAGCTTCATCTCCGTTGCATTCTGGGGTTCACGTGCATCTGCAACAGCTTTCACCTTGGCGTTAGCTGGGTTCAGTCCTTCCCGTGTAAGCCTGTGTCCCATGTAGTCCATCTCTGAGACACTGAACTGGCACTTGTCTCCATTCACAGTAAGGCCTGCCCCCTGTAGTCTGGATAGCACAAGCCTCAACCATCTGTCATGCTCTTCCTGTGTAGCCGCATGGACTATAATGTCATCAGAAATGTTGGCGACTCCAGGAATGCCTTGAATCACTCGATGGATTTCATACTGGTAGATCTCAGGAGCTATATTGATGCCGAACGATAGCCTCTTGTACCGATACAATCCACAGTGAGTCACAAATGTTGTCACGTCCCTGAATTCTGGGTCCAGCTCTAGTTGATGATAGCCCCATTTTAAATCGATTTTTGAGAACACCTGACTGGTTGTTAACTCCTGGAGTACTTCTTCTACTGTTGGTATGGGGTGTCGTTCTTGAATTATAGCTTCATTGGCCATCCTCATATCAACACACAGTCTCATGTCACCATTTGGTTTGGGCATGATCACTACTGGGCTGACCCATTGCATTGAATGTTCTACAGGTTCAATAATGTCTTGCTCAATCAACTCTTTGATTTTGGCCTCAACTTTCCCACGAAGTCCAAATGGGGTTCTGCGCACTGGTTGCGCCTTGGGTTTGACCGTTTTGTCCACTGCTAGCTTTAGTTGTCGACCTTTCAGCTTTCCTACTTTCCTACTCCCTGGAAAACTGCAAGGAATTCTTGCTTCATATCCTCATATGACTGAACTGAATTGACACGAGCTCCAACATGAAGTATTGCCAGATCTTGCGCCGTGCGTCTACTCAGCAATGGTTCTCCCCTCTCATCTATGACAACATCTTCGGTGTGCTTGTCACCAACTTCAACAGTCGCAGTGAAACATCCAATGGTCTGCAATGGCTTGATCGCTGTGTATGGATACAGTTTCTTTGAACACTTTGATGTACAAATTATCTTTTTTTTTCAATTTCTCCCATAAGTGTCGGTCAATTACATTACTGTCACTGCCTGAGTCTACAATGACTGGAACTGTCACACCACCAATTATCACTGGGACTTTCTCATGATGGTCATCATTCAATGTAAACCGATAGTATTTCTGCCCATCCTGGTTGTCGTCATCATCATCACTTTCTGGGTCAGCTTCTATATGGCGAATAGTGCCTTCCTTTCTCTGTCCATAATTGCCTTTCTTTCCAGGAGACTTTCCTTTCCCCCAAGCTTTGCCCTTAGAAGCTGTACTCTTCCCATTCTGGTTTGCATTTGACTTGCTTTTGCACTTCTTTGCAAAGTGGTCTTTACCTCCATACTTTCTACAAACTTTGCCTTTTGCTGGGCAGCATGGGTCTTTTCCAAAATGACCTCTGTCTCCACATCTGTAACACTCCAAGTCACGTGTCGGCATATTTCTTGGCTGGCTATGGCTATGCGAGAGCCTATTTACTTGTTGACCAACTTTGTCTTTACTGGGCTGGCTTGAGTTGTCTTTCAGATTCATGGTATGAAATTGCCCCTCAACAGCCTCTAATGCAGCAGCAATTGCTAAAGCATCGGTAAGTTTCAACTCACCCCCTTTTTCCAGCAGTCGCCTTCTGAGTTTGTCTGATCTGCAGTGCTGCACGACTTGATCCAATAACTGGTTGTCCAAATCAGCTGCCACGTAATTGCATCCAACAGCCAATTGTCGCAATCTCGTCACGTACTGGGCGACCGTTTCCCCACCTTCCTGTTTTGTTTTGCGAAACAAATGGCGTTGAAATGTGGCATTAGGTGTCACCACATAGTGTGCATTCAATGCATCTACAGCTTTCTGGTATTCCTCCTTCCTTCCAGTATTCGAAAGCGTCTTAAAAGTTTCCCGAACTGCAGGTCCTGCGGTGAAGAGAAGTAACGCCCTCTGCTGCACTTTCTGCTCCGCTGTGCTCCCATCGAGAAATAGGCCACGACTGTCGGCGTAAGCTTCGAACTCTTCAAGCCATGCCTTCCACTTCACGCTCACAGTGTTTGCATCCCCCGTCGGGTCAAAATGAGGAACACCTCGAAATGCTAGAAATTCAGCTCCAATGACTGCCATGATGAAGCGTTTCAGCTCAAAGGCACGGATTCAAAATCCAAAATGTTTCTCCTCATCGCCAATGTCACATTTGTGGCCCGAAATGTGAAATTGATAGCACCATCAACACATGATTTACCCGTTGAACATCGGCGTGTATTTATTTCTCTGCTTCCATTATTCCACCATTCCGCTCCTGCATACTTCGCGCGCATGCCCTCTGACCTCCAGTCAGGTTAATAGCTCAACCTCTATCTGCATACATCTCATGCATATTCATTATCATGACAATTGCTTGTTGAGCTCTGTCCAGTTCCAGACCATTCAGAAAATATTCTGTTCCCAAAACCTCGATAATCCACCCGGAAAAACTGAACCAGGTCCGGACCTTCAAATTCTTCCGGAAGACCAACTATTTTAACATTGTTTCTTTGACTTTGATTCTCCAAGACATCAATCTCCTTCATTAAGTCACTTTTCTGAATTTCCCAGCCAGTAAATAAAACTTCCATCTGTCCCATGTTTTCTTTACATTGTTCCGCATCACCTTTACAATCAATAAATTCTTCTTCAATCTTCTTAAATTTATCCTGGACCTTATCCATCACTTTCAGTCACTTTTCCATGTCCAACTTAATCGAAGTTATTTCCCCCTTCATGTCAGCAAGCTGTTCCTTCACAGATGAAAACCCTTGACCCATCTGTATTCCCAAATTCTCCATCTGCTTAGATAAGTCAATATTTAAAGTTGGATCTGAATGATGAGAATCAGACTTAAACTTAGAGCCTGCTTAACCATAGCAATTTCCTCCTCCTCCATACCTTGGCCATCTTCTTCTTCCAGTCCTCCTGTGTCTGCTTCCTCCTCCTCCATTTATACTGAAGTGGCTTCAGCGTACTATGGGTGTGGGACCCCCCCCTCCCGTCAGCCCAAGATCGCTGGACCGAGTGAGGTTGGGTCCCCACAACATAACGTGCATGCGCAATTGTTCTTGATCCAGAGGGGGATGACATCAGGTGCTGGTGCCATCTTCCGCAGCACTGCATGAAGTCGCCGCTGGTGTAGACTGGATCCTACCAGAGGACTGGTGCTGTGGACGAGGGTGAGGAGGCTCCATTTGTAAGGTAGGCCCAAATTCTTCAGCATTTGTTAACTGTTTAGTAGTCATTTTTTTTGCTGGTTGAGATTTTGTTTCCTTCGTAGCTCTTTCTAGGTTACTTCAACAGTATATTTAAAACATTAAAAATAATTAAAAATTTTTTTAAAGGGTTGTGAATAGTTCTGTCAGGGGGAGGTGTCTTCCCACGTCTTGACCCTATGCCATCACACCTCGCCACCCCCAATCATCATTCTTTGTATTCTCAGTGAACATTCATTTAATGGCTTTTGGAACAATGCAATCAAGGGCTTATGGTCAGTCTCTACACTGATTGCTTGTCCTGACACAAACTGATGAAATCTTTCACAGTGTGAGAGATGGGAAAATTGACCTAAAATTATGAACATGGAAGAAACTAAAGTTCATCAGTAAAATGGCTGAAACCAGTTCAAACAGGATAAGTTTGGGGCTTAGGATGCAGGAAAGCAGAGTCAGCACGATTAACATAAGAATCTTCTATCCTTTGTGACAAGACCATAGGACTAAGATAAGGAATGGTAAGGTACAATAGAATGTAGGAAGTTGAGGTAGTCTGGATCAGATAAGGGTCTCCTAGCCCTGGACAGAAGTACCAAGTCATACATTTCTAATTAGCTAACCATACACAGATTTATACATATGAAATTAGCCAACCCTAGATAGAATGAGTCAACTCTGCATATCAAGAGACTGTAGCCCAGAGAATCAGGAAGGTGTGAATAAGGACAATGACATGATGGGGCACCCACAGGATACCCCCTGGTCCTCCAAGTGTACTGAAACTGCACGTAGGCAGGAAGAATTACCTATGCCAAACCCATCCAGGGGGCAGAAGAATGTAAGGGGGAGGGCACTCTGATACTGAAATTGACTGTATAAAAGTTGGGTGAGCCCCAGTATGTGTGTGTATTCCCAGGGTAAGGGGAAGCACCCAACTTTGCATTGTTGTAGTAATAAATGTTCTTTGTTCTCAATTTTTGTCTCGAGCAATTTCTTTAAAGGTATTTTAATTCCTAACAAATGGGGGCTCGTCCGGGATCACACTCCCTCCACTGACAGAGTGCCCCGACGACGAGAGTAGGTGCACCCCGGCTGATTCAGCTGGACTCACGGGCGACGGGAGGCTGGTCAGTGGAAGAAGCGAGTGATATCCGAGAAGAGGCATTGAGAACAAACGGCGGAAGGACGCGCGCTAGAGCAGTACTGCCAGAACTCGGTAAGAGTATTTTAATTGTTCCTAAGTATGGGAATAGCGGGCAGTAGAGATGAGAGTCCTGACACAGGACGTGACCACCAGATAGCTACGTACAGCCCGCTTGGGTTGATGTTATCTGAGTGGGGCACAGGAAAGACCCGCGGTAAAGACAAACTGACGATGGTCAGGTATTGTTGTAATGAATGGGTGAGATACCCGGTTAAAGGGAGCTCCGTGTACTGGCCAAAATTCGGATCCGAGGATGAATGGATGTGTGAAGCTTTGAACTTATGGCTCTATCAAAACCAGCCAGACAATGTTGAGAGCAGGGAATATGCAGCCTGCTGGCTCAAGGGATCCATTGAACAGCTGGTTTTGAATGAGAAAGAATTCAGGAATAAGAGAGAGGAGGAACCTCTTGTCCCTGAACCACAGGGTTGGGATGTGTTACATTCCCTCCCTCCACCTTATGTTCCTCCTATGCCGGCTCCTATCTTTCCTTCCCCTCCTATTGCCTACCCTTCTGCACCTCCCCCTCCTCCTCCCATACCACTAGAGAAGAGAGAGGAGAACCGGAGTGGTATGGTGACTCGCTCACAAAGCGCTCGATTACCACCCCCGTTAACAGTAGAGGTAGAGCATTGTTACTCCGAACAGCGTGAGACCCCTCAGGAAGAAGTGGCAGAACCTTGCGATGTATTCCTCAGGGAACAGGAAAACAAATCAAAGAAACCAGAAATTAGCTGGATGCGACCCCTACGGGTGGTTCCCGTAGGAGAAGGTCTTGGGTTCGTAAATGTGCCCCTGACCAGCACTGAAGTACGTAATTTTAAGAAAGAATTAATCTCCCTGATAGAAGATCCCCAGGGATGTGCCGAACAGTTAGACCAATTTTTGGGACCAAATTTGTATACTTGGGAGGAATTAACAGCCATTTTTAAAACCTTGTTTACCTTAGATGAGCGGGGAATGATCCGACAGGCAGGCATTAAAGCATGGGATAAGGAACACCAAGGGGGACACGAGGCGATCCCTGGAGAAGCCAAATTCCCTCTCACAAAACCTAATTGGGACAAAAATACCAGTGCTGGCCGCACACTGATGGAGGAGTATAGGATAAATTTGATCAGAGGAATCAAGGATTCTGTCCCCAAAGGACAAAACTTTAAAAAAGCCTTTGAGGTTCCCCAAGGTCCTGAGGAGACCCCCTCTGCATTTCTCAATCGACTGCGCACGGCAATTCAACAATACGGGGGTCTCGACATAGAATCCCCAGCAGGGGAACAATTGGTTCTAACTGGTTTCGTTACCAACTCAGCCCCAGACATCCGAAGAAAGTTACAAAAGACAGAAAATTGGCATGAGCAAGGAATTACTCAGTTACTACAGATTGCTCAGAGAGCATTTGTACAGAGGGCAGAGGATAAACAAAAAGGGAAAGCTAAAATTCTATTACAGACAGTTAAAGGAATAGTAGCTGACCACCACCAAAAAGAGGGGAGCCAAGGGTGGGGAGGTGGAGACCCCAGCAGATGGAGGAGTAGAGGAGGATTCCGGGGACGACGTATACCCCCTAGAAATTTTGGGAAAGATTGGGAAACGGGACCCCTCATTTGTTTTCATTGTAAAAAGGAAGGGCACTTTAAAAAGGAATGCCCACTGCGAGCAATGGACACACGTTCCTATGCCTTGATGGAAGCTGATCACGAATAGGGGGGTCACGGTTCTCAATTAATACATACCGTGGGGCTGCAAGGAGAACCGTTAGTTAATTTATGCATAGGACCTCACGGGGATAAGATGACATTTCTGGTCGATTCTGGAGCTGCCCGATCTAGCGTTCTATACCAACCGAAGGGGGTGAAAATAGAAGGGACAGTCACAGTTTCTGGGGTAGGAGGTAGAGACTTTCCAGTCCCAGTATTGCGAGAAGTCAGTATTCAAATGGGAGATAAGATCATAACTGAGGATCTTCTATTACTTCCCCAAGCCGGAGTATGCTTGCTAGGGAGGGATCTACAGGACCAATTGGCTATCGGTACTCGACCTCTACAATCAGGCATTGGAGTTCAATTCTATGTTTTAAACGAAGAAGATCGCAAACTAATAAATCCAAGAGTATGGGCAGGGAAGGGAAATAGAGGAATCCTTGATATTCCTCCGCTACAAGTCACGCTAAAAGATCCTCAACGAATTGTTAGACAGAAACAGTACCCAATTCCGATGGCTGGCCGGAAAAGCTTACAGCCCGTAATTGACCAGTTGATTCAAGACGGTATACTCGAACCCTGTATGTCTCCCTTTAATACCCCGATTTTACCTGTTCAAAAGCCAGACGGCACTTACCGCCTAGTACAGGACATGAGGGAGCTTAACAAATTCATTCTTGCCCGTCACCCGGTTGTACCCAACCCGTATACCATCATGAGTAAAATTGACCCCCATAATCAATGGTTTAGTGTCATTGATTTAAAGGATGCATTCTGGACTTGTCCATTGGCCACAGAAAGCAGAGACATGTTCGCCTTTGAATGGGAGAACCCCTTTACTGGCCGTAAAAACCAATACCGGTGGACAGTCCTTCCCCAAGGCTTTACCGAATCACCCAATTTATTTGGTCAAGTCTTAGAGCGGGTATTAGATGAAGCTCCTAAGATAGAAAATTGCCAACTCATACAGTATGTGGATGACTTGCTAATTACTGCAAGAACACAGGAATTAGCTAAAGATTTTACAGTGGCACTTTTAAACTTTCTGGAGAAGAAAGGTCTGAGAGTCAGTGAGTCTAAATTACAATTTGTGCAAACTGAGGTCAAATACTTAGGTCATCTAGTTAGTCAAGGAACCAGGAAAATTAGCCCAGAAAGAATAACTGGTATTATACAGATCCCCCCTCCCAAAAATACTCAAGAACTCAGGAAATTCCTTGGGTTAGTGGGATTCTGTAGAATATGGATAGAGAATTATTCGATTCTGGTCAAATTTCTTTATGATAAGATTTCCAGTATAACATCCCAAACCCTTGACTGGACGGATGAAGAGATTGAAAAATTCAACTTTGTTAAACGATGCCTAACGAGTGCCCCAGTTTTAGCGTTGCCAGATCTAAACAAAACCTTTGATTTGTACACTAATACCAAAGCTGGAACAGCCACCGGCGTGCTCACACAGAGCAAGGCTGGCTATAGACAACCAGTGGCTTTCCTGTCAAAGCTTTTAGACCCCGTTTGTCGCGGCTGGCCAGAATGTATACAAGCCGTCGCAGCCACTGCAATTTTGGTAGAGGAAGGACGAAAGATTACTTTCGGTGCCCCTATGACAGTGCATACCCCTCATACAGTCCGCAATATTCTATTACAGCGGGCTGGAAGGTGGCTCACGGATTCGAGAATCCTAAAATACGAAACGATATTAATGGACAGCAATGATTTGACCTTAATTACAACCAAAACTCTCAACCCAGCAACCTTCCTCATCTCCCCAGCTAGTGACCAGCCTTTGGACAGTTTAGAACATTCGTGCTCAGAGGTTATCGACTTACAAACAAAAATTAGGGAAGACCTAACCGATGTCCCTTTAACTGAAGGGGAAAAACTGTTTATTGATGGTTCTTCACGTTGTATTGCAGGTACCCGCTATAGCGGGTATAGCGTAGTGGACGGTAAACAGGAACTTGTGATCGAAGCTGGTCGCCTCCCCGGCCATTGGTCAGCACAATCCTGTGAGTTATATGCCCTCTGTAGAGCACTCCACGAACTAGAAAACAAGGTAGGAACGATCTACACTGATTCTAAATATGCTTTTGGGGTAGTCCACACCTTCGGTAAGATATGGAAGGAAAGAGGGATGATAACTGGCAAAGGACAAAAGTTAGCTCACGAACAGTTAATCACCCAATCCCTGGAGGCTTTAGCACTCCCGTCCGATATTGCCATTGTACATGTGCGTGGACATCAGACTGGTAACAGTCCTGAAGCTAGAGGATACAGGCAGGCTGATGCAGCTGCCAAACAGGCGGCATTAGCAGAAAAGATTCATTTATACCAGCTACTACCCACGCCAATAGAGATTAAAAAGAATCCCATCTTTACACGGGAAGAAGAGGTTGCAATGAGAGATCAGGGATTTTGCCAGACTGCCGACGGGTTGTGGTGGACAGTAGACGGACGGCAAGTTATTAACAAAGCCATAGCCCGCCAAATCATAGATCAGTTACATCAACAAACACATTGGGGAACCCAGTCCCTTATAGATGCTTTTACACGTTCCCTTCACTGCCTTGGCATATACAATATTACTAAATCTGCTACTCGATCTTGTCCCATTTGTCAAAGGGTTAATAAGAAATCGATGCGCCAAGTAATACCTGGCGGTCGCGACATTGCCGTTCGCCCGTTCCAGCGCATACAAATAGACTTTACTGAACTTCCTAAGATTGGCATTTACAAATTCCTCCTTGTCATGGTTGATCATTTCACAAGATGGGTTGAAGCTTTTCCTACCCCGAATGATCGTGCCAACACTGTCATCCGAATACTTATTGAAGGTATCATTCCACGATACGGTATGATGCAGACCATTGATTCAGATAGAGGTACGCATTTCACCTCTAAGATTCTACAGGTTGTCTGCAAGAGCTTAGGAATAGAATGGCAACTACATACCCCATGGCATCCCCAAAGCTCGGGGCGAGTCGAGCGTATGAATCAAACATTGAAACTCCAACTCACTCGACTTCATGAAGAAACTGGTCTGTCCTGGATTAAATCATTGCCGTTAGCGCTGATCAGAATTAGGACAGCACCTCGTAAAGACCTCGCAGTCTCACCGTATGAGATGATGTTTGGACTCCCATTTATGGGATATCACACTGATTCTCCCATTCCTGAAGCTAATGACCAATACATTTCTAAATTTTTACGAGGACTTTCTACTTCCATCCAAGATTTAAAGCAAAAAGGACTCTTAGCCCAAACACCACCCTTAGACTTTCCTATACATTCTATTAAACCTGGTGATTGGGTTTATGTAAAAGCACGGCAAGAAGATCAACTAAAACCTGCCTGGGATGGTCCCTTCTGTGTACTTTTAATTACAGACACCGCAGTAAGAACAAGAGAAAAAGGCTGGACCCACATTCAAAGGGTTAAACTAGCTTCTGAACCACAACACCACGACACACAGATTCAAACCCCAACCTGGCGTGCAGTTCCTCATCCATCAGACCTGAAACTTACACTGCGCCGTGACAAAGTGCCGTAATGTTACTTGTTTTTTTATGATTATTCAGTTATTGTTGTATTTTACTTGTCTTTTGATTATTCAGTTATTGTTGTATTTTATTGCAGTTTTCAATGAGCTTGACATTTATTGTGGTTTTATTCAGTTCTTATTGTATTTTATTGCAGTTTTCAATGAGCTTTACATTTATTGTGGTTAATTCAGTTCTTGTTGTCTTTTATTGCTGTTTTTTTTAATGAGCTTTACATGTATTGTTCATTGTTGTTTACTAATTTCTTTGGAATATTGTTCGTTAATGTTTTAAGCCCCCCTGTGTTAGAAATTAAAGTACCTTTAAAGAAATTGCTCGAGACAAAAATTGAGAACAAAGAACATTTATTACTACAACAATGCAAAGTTGGGTGCTTCCCCTTACCCTGGGAATACACACACATACTGGGGCTCACCCAACTTTTATACAGTCAATTTCAGTATCAGAATGCCCTCCCCCTTACATTCTTCTGCCCCCTGGATGGGTTTGGCATAGGTAATCCTTCCTGCCTACGTGCAGTTTCAGTACACTTGGAGGACCAGGGGGTATCCTGTGGGTGCCCCATCATGTCATTGTCCTTATTCACACCTTCCTGATTCTCTGGGCTACAGTCTCTTAATATGCAGAGTTGACTCATTCTATCTAGGGTTGGCTAATTTCATATGTATAAATCTGTGTATGGTTAGCTAATTAGAAATGTATGACTTGGTACTTCTGTCCAGGGCTAGGAGACCCTTATCTGATCCAGACTACCTCAACTTCCTACATTCTATTGTACCTTACCATTCCTTATCTTAGTCCTATGGTCTTGTCACAAAGGATAGAAGATTCTTATGTTAATCGTGCTGACTCTGCTTTCCTGCATCCTAAGCCCCAAACTTATCCTGTTTGAACTGGTTTCAGCCATTTTACTGATGAACTTTAGTTTCTTCCATGTTCATAATTTTTAGGTCAATTTTCCCATCTCTCACAATCCTCACTTTTCTTTTAGATCAGTAATACTGATCTTTCACCATGATCAGTGTTACTGATCTTTGGTTACTAGTGTCAGTGTGACTGATCCCCCCCCCCCCCCCTTTCCTCACTTTTCTTTTAGATCAGTAACACTGATCTTTCAAGTGTAAGGTGTAGTTTTACCCAGCTGGTCAATAACCGAATTGTAACACCTGTGTAAAGTCTTTAGGTAGGGGAGCACCATGAAGGTCAGGGGAGTGAGTCCAGCTGCTTATTAGGGTTTGGAGTATCAGGCTCCAGTTCTCAGTAAAGAGTCTAGTCCATCCCATACGTTGAAATATTGAAGCAGTGTCTTTGAAGCACACGACCTTTGTAAGTGTTGTCCCGACGAAGTCTCTGAGAAGCGCTGCCTTCAGCAGCGAACGAGTAGCAGTCTATGAGAAGCGCTGCCTTCAGCAGCGAACGAGTAGCAGTCTATGAGAAGCGCTGCCTTCAGCAGCGAACGAGTAGCAGTCTATGAGAAGCGCTGCCTTCAGCAGCGAACGAGTAGCAGTCTGTGAGAAACGCTGCCTTCAGCAGCGAATGAGTAGCAGTAGTCAGGCGGTTCCGTTTGATTGTGGCTCGTATCTGATGTCCTCTTCAGCCCCGAACCCTAGGGCCACCGATCTCCGAAGGCTGTTTGGAGCCTGATATTAAAGTGTCAAGCAGCTCACGTTGTTGGAAACTGGTGCTCCCTTTCATGGGGTGATGAAAAGAGACCAAGCTGGGGGGGGATTGTTTCTTGTGATTTAACTGTGTGTTGCAGCTTGTCTGCTAACATTAGCATATGTATCATTGAACTTGTGAGTTGCAGCCTGTCTGTGTACATTAGCATATGTATTAACTCTCTCTCTCTGTTACATGTACAATCCTGACTACCATTCTGTCTGTCTTTGTCCCACCATGTCCTTTGTGCTATCGCTTCAAAACTCCTGTCTTTAATACCTGTGTAGGCTAAGATACAAATTAGATGTACTCCACTAAAGCTGTTCAGTTCCCCTGGTCCGTATTGGAATCCCTTGTTAACCCATATCCCACTATGACTATACATTAAATCTATGCCCTGTCTACATTCTAAAGGAGCACAATTGTAACCTCTGCTGCCCCTATTCCAGGGGGACTTAAAACATTAACGAACAATATTCCAAAAAATGAGTAAAACAACAATGAAAGTAAAACCCATTGAAAGCAGCAATAAAATATAACAATAACTGAATAAACAACAATAAATGTAAAGCTCATTGAAAACAGCAATAAAATACACAAAACTGAATAAACCATTAAAAAAACGAATAAAATTGTAACATTATGGCACTTTGTCATTAATTCTTTGAATGTGGGTCCAGCCTTTCTCTCTTGTTCTTACTGCGGTGTCTGTAATTAAAAGTACACAGAAGGGACCATCCCAGGCAGGTTTTAGTTGATCCTCTTGCCATGCTTTTACATATAACCAATCACTAGATTTTAATAAAATGAATAACAATCTGACTTTCCTTTGTGTTAGTGTAAAAATTGTAAAATGAAACACAAACCATATTTGCATGGGTTTTGAATATGTTAGACCTTATTAAAATGCAGTTGGAGCTGCTTGTCTGTATGGGGCACAACCCTCCAATTTGTTAGAGTGAGTACATAACAGACATTGCAGCACAAGAGCCCCTGCAAGAGAACTTGAAACATATTCAACCTTTAGTTCTGCCTTAAGTAAAATGCCTTGTGCCACAGCTCACAGGAGCTGGCCTTATTTAAAACAGTCTGTAAAACAGGCACCAAAAAAAGTTAAAAGATGTTCTTATGAAGATTGCACACACAATAATTTAAGTACAGGCTAGTTTCTATTATATTCCACTTAAAAGTTCTGCTGCATGAATCCTGGAGCTTGTGGAGTCATTATTGAATCAAGAAATATTGGTACCATGCCAATCTCATTCTAACATGCCAATTTCTCCAGTCCTTAAGTCAAGATGTACTGAATAGCATCTGGTACAAGATCTGTGAGTTCTTAATGATATTATTATTCTTATGCACCCAATTGTTCTGAACAATGCCACCAATTTAAATCATATTCCACCTATTGCAGTACTCACACACCACCATAGACCAGTTCGCAGGTTTATTTCTCCATTAAGCTGAATCCAGTTGCGCAGGATTTACCTCCGTGATTATTTACAATGTAACTTCCGCACTACCGGATTTAAATATAAACCTGATGAATGGGGGAAAGTTATCATGAATTAAATAACAGCGGCAATACAGAGAAATTGTGCTGAGGCATTAATTTCACTCCGGAGGAAAATGCACCAGAGAAATGAATGATTAAACTTATAGGAATCCCCATAGGAATCCCCAGAGGTATCTTTATTCTCCAGAGGTGGGTGATCTTTAAACTCACGGACCTTGACTGCTGAATGTGTAGAAGAAATGTATTAAATGTGTTGATAGGGCTCCATACCTCTAACTGCAAGACAAGAGCCTGAAGCCTCAATTTCAAGTGCCACAGTGCACTTAAAGGGACATGCACACTCCTGCTTCAACTGGCTGAACCAGCCACTTTACACATCAGATCCTTTCTTTATCTTACATACACTTAAAATAAGACGTGTAGAACTCACCCTATTTGCGCAAACATTTCTCCCTGCAAATGTTATAACATCACAACTCTCAGGTACTCCCTGTGCAAAATCACATTTGAATACAATTTATTTCATAAATTGGAATTAACTGGTAGTTCAATTCGCTCATTCTACAGTATTGATAAACAATCCTTTATGATATTTAAATTTTAGCATGAATTTTAATCAATATTGGTCAGTGACTGAAGTGGGAAGTCGTGATTTATGAAATTATCTCTGGTCTCTACTCTCCCACTCCCGACGCTTCTCCCAACATTCAGGAGCTGGCACACAGTCCCTGCCTTTTCCATGTTACTCATCTACTATTACTTTAACTGCTTGCATCAAAATGTTAGCCTTTGCTTTCTGCTTATCCTCAGATGTCTGGACAAATGCTTTTTGTGTGATCTGTAGAAGCTGGGTTATTCCCTGCTCATGCCAATTTTCTGTCTTTTGTAATTTTCTCTTAATGTCTGGGGCTGAGTTGGTAACAAAACCTGTTAGTACCAATTGTTCCCCTGCTGGGGATTCTATGTCGAGACCCCCATATTGTATATATATTTGGGCCCAAAAATTGGTCTAACTGTTCGGCACATCCCTGGGGATCTTCTATCAGGGAGGTCAGTTCTTTCTTAAAGTTACACACTTCAGTACTGGTCAGGGGCACATTTACGAACCCAAGACCTTCTCCTACGGGAACCTCCCGTAGGGGTCGCATCCAGCTAATTTCTGGTTTCTTTGATTTGTTTTCCTGTTCCCTGAGGAATACATCGCAAGGTTCTGCCACTTCTTCCTGAGGGGTCTCACGCTGTTCGGAGTAACAATGCTCTACCTCTACTGTTAACGGGGGTGGTAATCGAGCGCTTTGTGAGCAAGTTATCATACCACTCCTGCTCTCTTCTCTAGTGGTGGGGGAGGTGGGGAAGGTGCAGAAGGGTAGGTCATAGGAGGGGAAGGAAAGATAGGAGCCGGCATAGGAGGAACATAGGGTGGAGGGAGGGAATGTAACACATCCCAACCCTGTGATTCAGGGACAAGAGGTTCCTCCTCTCTCTTATCCCTGGATTCTTTCTCATTCAAAACCAGCTGTTCAATGGATCCCTTGAGCCAGCAGGCTGCATATTCCCCGCTCTCAACATTGTCTGGCTGGTTTTGATAGAGCCATAAGTTCAAAGCTTCACACATCCATTCATCCTCGGATCCGAATTTTGGCCAGTACACGGAGCTCCCTTTAACCGGGTATCTCACCCATTCATTACAACAATACCTGACCGTCGTCAGTTTGTCTTTACCGCGGGTCTTTCCTGTGCCCCACTCAGATAACATCATCCCAAGCGGGCTGTACGTAGCTATCTGGTGGTCACGTCCTGTGTCAAGACTCTCATCTCTACTGCCCGCTATTCCCATACTTAGGAACAAGTAAAATACTCTTACCGAGTTCTGGCAGTACTGCTCTAGCGCGCGTCCTTCCGCCGTTTGTTCTCAATGCCTCTTCTCGGATATCACTCGCTTCTTCCACTGACCAGCCACCCGTCGCCCGTGAGTCCAGCTGAATCAGCCGGGGTGCACCTACTCTCGTCGTCGGGGTACTCTGTCAGTGGAGGGAGTGTGATCCCGGACGAGCCCCCATTTGTTAGAAATTAAAGTACCTTTAAAGAAATTGCTCGAGACAAAAATTGAGAACAAAGAACATTTATTACTACAACAATGCAAAGTTGGGTGCTTCCCCTTACCCTGGGAATACACACACATACTGGGGCTCACCCAACTTTTATACAGTCAATTTCAGTATCAGAATGCCCTCCCCCTTACATTCTTCTGCCCCCTGGATGGGTTTGGCATAGGTAATCCTTCCTGCCTACGTGCAGTTTCAGTACACTTGGAGGACCAGGGGGTATCCTGTGGGTGCCCCATCATGTCATTGTCCTTATTCACACCTTCCTGATTCTCTGGGCTACAGTCTCTTAATATGCAGAGTTGACTCATTCTATCTAGGGTTGGCTAATTTCATATGTATAAATCTGTGTATGGTTAGCTAATTAGAAATGTATGACTTGGTACTTCTGTCCAGGGCTAGGAGACCCTTATCTGATCCAGACTACCTCAACTTCCTACATTCTATTGTACCTTACCATTCCTTATCTTAGTCCTATGGTCTTGTCACAAAGGATAGAAGATTCTTATGTTAATCGTGCTGACTCTGCTTTCCTGCATCCTAAGCCCCAAACTTATCCTGTTTGAACTGGTTTCAGCCATTTTACTGATGAACTTTAGTTTCTTCCATGTTCATAATTTTTAGGTCAATTTTCCCATCTCTCACACCTGGAATAGGGGCAGCAGAGGTTACAATTCAGCTCCTTTAGAATGTAGACAGGGCATAGATTTCATGTATAGTCATAATGGGATATAAAGGATCCCAATACGGACCAGGGGAATTAAACAGCTTTAGTGGAGTACATCTAATTTGTATCATAGCCTACACAGGTATTAGAGACAAGCCTACACAGGTATTAGAGACAAGAGTTTTGAGGCGATAGCACAAAGGACATGGTGGGACAAAGACAGACAGAATGGTAGTCAGGATTGTACATGTAACAGAGAGAGAGAGAGTTAATACATATGCTAATGTACACAGACAGGCTGCAACTCACAAGTTCAATGATACATATGCTAATGTTAGCAGACAAGCTGCAACACACAGTTAAATCACAAGAAACAACCCCCCCCAGCTTGGTCACTTTTCATCACCCCATGAAAGGGAGCACCAGTTTCCAACAACGTGAGCTGCTTGACACTTTAATATCAGGCTCCAAACAGCCTTCGGAGATCGGTGGCCCTAGGGTTCGGGGCTGAAGAGGACATCAGATACGAGCCACAATCAAACGGAACCGCCTGACTACTGCTACTCGTTCGCTGCTGAAGGCAGCGCTTCTCATAGACTGCTACTCGTTCGCTGCTGAAGGCAGCGCTTCTCATAGACTGCTACTTGTTCGCTGCTGAAGGCAGCGTCTCTCACAGACTTCGTCGGGACAACACTTACAAAGGTCGTGTGCTTCAAAGACACTGCTTCAATATTTCAACGTATGGGATGGACTAGACTCTTTACTGAGAACTGGAGCCTGATACTCCAAACCCTAATAAGCAGCTGGACTCACTCCCCTGACCTTCATGGTGCTCCCCTACCTAAAGACTTTACACAGACATTACAATTCGGTTATTGACCAGCTGGGTAAAACTACACCTTACACTTGAAAGATCAGTGTTACTGATCTAAAAGAAAAGTGAGGAAAGGGGGGGGGGGGGGATCAGTCACACTGACACTAGTAACCAAAGATCAGTAACACTGATCATGGTGAAAGATCAGTATTACTGATCTAAAAGAAAAGTGAGGATTGTGAGAGATGGGAAAATTGACCTAAAATTATGAACATGGAAGAAACTAAAGTTCATCAGTAAAATGGCTGAAACCAGTTCAAACAGGATAAGTTTGGGGCTTAGGATGCAGGAAAGCAGAGTCAGCACGATTAACATAAGAATCTTCTATCCTTTGTGACAAGACCATAGGACTAAGGTAAGGAATGGTAAGGTACAATAGAATGTAGGAAGTTGAGGTAGTCTGGATCAGATAAGGGTCTCCTAGCCCTGGACAGAAGTACCAAGTCATACATTTCTAATTAGCTAACCATACACAGATTTATACATATGAAATTAGCCAACCCTAGATAGAATGAGTCAACTCTGCATATCAAGAGACTGTAGCCCAGAGAATCAGGAAGGTGTGAATAAGGACAATGACATGATGGGGCACCCACAGGATACCCCCTGGTCCTCCAAGTGTACTGAAACTGCACGTAGGCAGGAAGAATTACCTATGCCAAACCCATCCAGGGGGCAGAAGAATGTAAGGGGGAGGGCACTCTGATACTGAAATTGACTGTATAAAAGTTGGGTGAGCCCCAGTATGTGTGTGTATTCCCAGGGTAAGGGGAAGCACCCAACTTTGCATTGTTGTAGTAATAAATGTTCTTTGTTCTCAATTTTTGTCTCGAGCAATTTCTTTAAAGGTACTTTAATTCCTAACAACAGGCTTATGTGATGGTGAGCAGCTCCTTTTCTTTTTTTTTTAAATTTTTTATTTTTCACACCATAAATCACGTTAGCCATGATATACACTTTTTCTTTTTCACACATATACAGTGACTTTTAAGCAGCTCCTTTTCAATTTGAGTGTATCGCGTCTCCACGTCTGTCATTGAGCGTGATGCCAATGGGATGCCAGTCATCATATTTTTGCAGGGGAACTGCACCAAGCCCACTAAGTGATGCGTCTGATGATATCTTGACAGGTCTCGCTGGGTTGTAAAACCTCAGAACTGGTTCCTCTGTGAGCAGTTTCTTTAGTTCCCTCCGGGACTTTTCATGCTCATGATTCTACTCCCATTCAATTTATTTTCTGTTCGTCTCAATGGAACCATCTTTTCTGAGTGGTTGGATATGAATTTACCCATAGAGTTGATCATTCCATTAAACCTCTGTACATCCTTTTTGCATTGTAGCCTTGGCATGTTCCCAGTGGAGGACACCTTTCTGGGATCTGGTCTGATGCCCTCACTGCCAATAATATCTCCTACAAATGTTAGTTCTCTTACCCCAAGCTAGCATTCCTCTCCATTCAGCTGCAGGTTTACCTTCCTTGTTGCTTCCATCACTTTCCTTAGTCTCTCATCATGCTCCATTCTCGTGGTTCCCCAGATGATGATGTCATCCATTGAGGTATCAACTCCGTCCAGGTGCTCATAGATCATATGGATAGTTTTGTGATCCACTTCAGGAGCCGAGGCGATTCCGAATGGTAACTTTAGGAATCTGTATCTGCCAAATGGACTAGTGAATGTGCACAGTCTTGAACTTGCTTCATCTAATTTTAACTGCCAAAATCCTAATGATACATCTAACTTCCTGAAAAACTTTGCATTTGCAAACTGTGACATAATTTCTTCATGCATTGGAAGCTTAAAGTGTTCTCTTTTTATTGCTCTGTTTAGATCTCTTGGATCTAGGCAAATTCTAAGCTTTCCATTCCTTTTGTCCACAACAACGAGTGGACGAACCCACTCCATTGGCTCATCTATCTTCTGAATCATATTCAGCCTTTCCATCCTGTCCAACTCTGCCTTTAGTTCCTTTTGAAGTGTAAATGGAACTTTTATGCATTGGTGGCACACGTTTATCCACTCTAATCGTGTGTTCTCCTGGAAGGCAGCCTAGACCCTGAAATAGGTCATTGTACTCTTTCATTAATTCATCATAGACTATCTCTCCTTCACTTTCTACAGCGAGGACTCTTTTTACCAGGTTTAGTTTCTCACAAGCTGTTAAATCTAGTATGGCCTGTACATCCTTTGTACCATAATGAATATAAGCATATGCTCTCTGTCCTTGTGTTTCACTTTGACCGTGCATTCTCCTTGCTCTGTACATCAATACCTGAATATTCTGTCACCTTCAGTTTAGTTCCATACACCTTTGGTCTGGGTCTAATCTTCTTAAAATGAGTCTCTGATATTACATTAATTTGTGCTCCAGTATCCAATTTAATTGAAATGTATATGTCATTTACTTTTAATCTCAACATCCAATCTCTGTTTTCTTTCTTGTTTTCAGTCACTACATGTACATAGAATTCCTTTGTCTCCTTTTCATTTACTGCATGAATCTTGCTTTGTTGTACTTGGTTCCTACAGCAACAGGCATAATGGTTGCTTTTGTTGCACATCGAGCATGTTTTACCATATGCTGGACACTTTTTTGATAGGTGTTGTGTACCGCATCGACGACATAGCTTTCAATTGTCCTTTTCATTTTTGTTCGCTGGCCACGTCTCTTTCCACTTTAGTGTGCCTTTTGTTAAACAGTTTATGTCTGTTCTTGCTCCCTGCATCCATGTTTCAGCTAGTTTCACTGAACAGCTCTATTGCCTGTGTTTTTACAATTTCTGTAGCCCAACAGAGTACTATGGCTTTTTCCAGGTCTTAGTAGTTTTTCCCTTTGTCTGTTATCTGGAATACCACATATAAGTCTGTATTTTATTAGAAAGTTGGTCAGTCCACCCATTTCACACGTTTTGCTTCTGTTTCTCAATTCAGTCACATACTGATCAATATTTTCTTCCATTTTCTGTACACGCATGAATAATCTGTACCTCTCAAACATCACATTACATTTAGGAATGCCATATGATCTCAAGCTGTTCTATTATTTTTTCCAATTTCATTTTGTCTTCTTCAGCAGCAAATGTGAAGTTATTATATACCTCCAGTGCTTTATCACCCATGACATGTAAGAAAACTGACACTTTCACTTCATCGCTTTTCTCGTCAGCTCCGACTGCCACTAAGTACAATCCAAAATGCAGTTTAAATCTGTTCTAATTTTCAGCCACATTACCTGTCAGCTGAAGTTTCATTGGTGGATGTAATCCTTCCATTTTTCACTGTGTTTACTTTTCTTCACTGAACAGTTGAAGACTTTAGATTTTACTTTTTAAAGTATTCCCTTCTAATTTCTTTCATCCCACTTCTGATACCATGTTTCATCTTGTATTCATATGTGTGAGTTCTTAGATAACATACGAATGAAGGAAAAGGTTCTTTACTTCAAAGTTGTTGTAAGCACCACCATGAAGCAGGCCATGAGGCTGCAGCCTCCATTACAGATCCTGCATACTGTGTCTCAGCCCCCTGCTGGTAGCCAAGTCTAATCAAACAGTAAGGTATTGCTAGTTGCATTGCAACCATGATCACTATCATTACAGCTGAAGGACCTGTTTATTTATTGTGCATTTGACAGTAATTCCAGTCATTCTTCTACATTCGTGTTACCTTGCAAAAGCAAATCTCTTGAAATCAGTTCATTAGTTGTAAGTGGACATTATTTACATTGACTGTGCAGTCAATTTGTCAAAGGGAAGGCTTAATTGCAAATTTGACGCTTAATATGCTTTTTTTTTCCCATGCTAGTGTTGCAAACTGAGACTCAGACATTGTTCAAAGCCCTGTGTCATTGATTGTTTGCTGATTACCTTGTTTGGGTAACCTTCTCAATGAACTTGACAGTGAGCATAAATTGAGATTTACAACACTTACACTGTTACCACAGGGCAAATTCTTTCAAAAGGTTTGTTTCAAGTAACCTAAAAATGTTTTGCTGCTGAATTTTGTTTGTACTCAGCATCTGATGCCTCTCATGTCAGTGTCCAACAATAGTCGGCCAGCACTGATGGACTCCTGTTGCCCTGATACTGCGTTGCCATGGTCGCAATGTCCTGGTGAAACATTTTCATCCTACTGTGACATTGATGAGACATTTCTGCTGTATTGAATCCTCCTGGAGACAATAAACACTATTGTTAAGTACACTCACTCTGCGATTGCCTGAAGAACATGTGCATCAATCGACAACAATGTAATGCACAGCATCTGTAGATGTGAGCTGCTTTTATACCCGGTCTGCCTCTATCCTGTCTCAGCATACCCAGGCCTAAAATATTTGCATAGGACCTGCACTGAGTGCATGGCGACGCATGGTTGGACTGACCAAAACAGCTTGCTTTGTGGGCAATCTACTAGTAGACTTAAGATATGACAGGAAATCACAAAAAAAGTATCTATGTGATAGGAAATTTTTAAAGTGATTTTCATGATCAGCAGCCCAAAATCCATAAAATACACCCAAAAGTGTTCAGGAGGCAAAATCCTCATTGTCCAGTGTATTTGAAGAGGAGATTCTTTGCAGAGCTGTGGCGAGTTGGAACACTGTGCTCCAGTAATGGTCTATCTGAAAGGATAATAAGACTGCAGGGCCTGTTTTGCATCCTGCAGTGTGATTAGGGTGGTACGTACTCTTTCAGATTGATGAGCACGATGGTGTTATTCATCGGGCCACACTTCAAGGTGGGACTGCCCTGGTGTTTGCGTCAGGCACTTCCACCAAAGTGGGACCACGCAGGGGTGAGGAAGGCAAATCTTGGTCCTGAAGCCGGATCTCAACTGAAACGTTGACTGGCACATAACGTAAGAAATAGGAGCAGGAGTTGGCCATCCGGCCTGTCGAGCCTGCTCTGCCATTCAATATGATCATGGCTGATCCAATTCCACCTACCTGCCTTTTCCCCATATCCCTTCATTCCTTTTTTAGTAAAAATCTATCTAAATTAATCTTAAATAATTTTAATGAAGTTGCCTCAACTGCTTCCCTGGGCAGAGAATTCCACAGATTCTCGACTCTCTGGAAAAACAGTTTTCCCTCATCTCCGACTAAAATTTACTCCCCTGAAACTTGAGGTGGTGACCCTTAATTCTGGTCTCACCCACCGGTGAAAACAATTTTCCTGCCTCTATCTTATCACTCCCTTTCATAATCTTATGTTTCTGTAAGATCTCCTCTCATTCTCTGAATTCTTCCTCCACAGATGCTGCCTGAGGCAATGAGAATTTTTTTGGAGCAGACTTCAATAAGTCAGAAGTGCAGGGACAGGCCCTTCAGCCCACCTGTCTGTGCTGGCCACAATGCCAAATTAAGTTCAATTTTTAAAAAATTTAGATTTATTTAAAATGTTTAAATTTAGACATACAGCCCTTTCGGCCCACAAGTCCGTGCCACCCAATTACACCCAATGGACCTACAATCCCGGTACATTTTTTTGAATGGTGGGAGGAAACACGAGCACCTGGAGGAAGCCCATGCCGACATGGGGAGAACATTTACTGCACTCCACTAATCAGCTTGCTTTTTTTCCCTTTCCCCTCCCCCCCTCCCCCCACTTTAACAGGTTATTCCAGTTCCTACTTCCTTTCTCTCTCCACCTAGCCTCAACTCCTTACCCCCCCTTCCTGCGGTCCCCCCCTCTCCACCTATCATCTCCCCCTCTTCCCCCTTTTGTTCAGGCATCTCTCATGTTCCCCCACATCTTGATGAAGGTCTCCAGCCTGAAACGCTGGTAATTATCTGTACCTTTGCTACATAAAGGCATTGTTTGACCTGCTGAGTTTCTCCAGCATTTGTTTTTTTTCACTTAACAGCTGGTGTCAACAGAATCCTGTGTTTTACCCCGGGGGAGAAGGTACAAATTCCTGACAGACATCAGAGAGACTGGGCGCAGATGGGGAGATTGCATCGCTGAGCTGTGTACACTCTTGTGTACTGTCCCGCCAAGACCACCCGCAAATTGGAGGAACAACACCTGATTTTCCATCTGGGCTCTCTCCAGCCTGATGGCAGTAACATCGACTTCTCCAGTGTCTGCTAACCTGTTCTCCTCTTCCCCTCCCCCTTTCCAGTTCTCCTCCCCCATTGACCCAGCCATACCTCCTCCCCCTCGCTTGCTGCTGTCCCCTCTCTCCCTTCTCCACCTGCCACCTCCTGCCTTTGTGACCATTCCTCCCTCCCCTCTACTCCTTTGTTCGGACGCCTGCTGACATTTTCTCACACCTTGATGAAGGTCTCAAGCCCGAAACGTCGGTGATGTATCTTTACCTTTGCTACATAAAGGACACTGTTTGACTTGCTGAGTTTCTCCAGCATTGTGTCTTTGCTATGTTAACCGTGCCACCTTGAGAGGGCAGCACTGAAACGTTGGTAATTTATCTTTACCTCCTGTGGGCCCTGAGAAACCAGCTGAGTTCCTCCGGCATTTCCCACACAATGAAGCCAAGTATAACCACACGCACCTTCTCTCCCACCTGATCTACTTGCGTGGCCACTTTCAAATGAATCTGGACCCTAGATTCCTCCACATCAAATTCTTGTCTAGTTGCCTCTACCAGCCTCTGTGCTCCAAGATGAGGTCTTCCAGTCCAGCCCAGCCCTTCCCTTCAACCCCCCCCACCCCTCCTTCCACGTCATCAGATAATCACTGTCTCTCAGCAAGGCCCAGCAGAGCAGAGGATACTGGAAACATCCAGCAGGTCAGGCGGATCTCAGGCATGGAGAGAGGAGCAGCACCTTTAACCAAAAATGTTAACTTGGCTTCTCTCTCCACAGATGCTGCCTGACCTGCTGAGGGTTTCTGCCATTTTCTGTTGGATTTCCAATGTCTGAAATGTTTTGCTTTTTATATGTGGCAGGGAAACCATGTCCCGTGTGGGTGGGGGTGGGTGGGATGGGGGGGGGGGGGAGACATCTGGCATCTACCCTTCATTCCCCACTTGATAGACCACACCAGTCCCATACAAATCATCGAACTTGGAGCAGGTGTAAATTCCAGACAGGGTTTAAAGATTCTTTTACATCTGCAATAAAATTTCACTTGGAAGTGGAAGCCTGCCACAATCCTTCTGAAGACTGTGACCTCAAAACCCGTAAGACATAGGAGAAGAAATAGGCCATTCAGCCCATCGAGTCTGCTTCACCATTCCGCCATGAGCTGATCCATTCTCCCACTCAGCCCCACACCCCTGCCTTGGAGACACCCTGACTATTCAGATACTTATCAATCCCTGCCTTGAATGCACCCAATGATTTGGCCTCCACCAGCCGCCCATGGGAGCAAATTCCAGGGGTTCACAGCTTTCTGGGTGAAGAAATTCCTCTGCATCTCTGTTTAAAACAGGTGCCCTCCAATCCAGAAGCTATGCCCTTTTATCCAAGACTCTCCTCCCATGGGAAACAACGTTGCTGCATCCACCCAGCCCTTTCAACATTCCAAATGCTTCTATGAGCTGCTTCCTTATTCTTCCGAACACCAAGGAGAACAGTCCAAGAGCTGTCAAACCTTCCTCAGATGCTAATCTCCTCATTCCAGGAATTGGAGGAGAGACCAGGAATACGTTTTCTGCGCAGGGAGTGGTGGGTGCGCGGAATGGGCCACCAGCAATGGTAGCGGAGGTGGATACATTAGGGTCCTTTAAGAGACTTTTGGATGGGTGCATGGAACTTAGAAAAATAGAGGGCTATGGGTAAGCCTGGTCATTTCTAAAGGGAGGAACATGTACGGCACAACTTTGTGGGCCGAAGGGCCTGTATTGTGCTGTAGTAGTAATATACCACTAGGTGATCATCCCAAAGGTGGAGCAGGCAGAGAGGAGACATCTCTCAACGGCTGCAAAGGCAGACAAGGATGCCCAACAATGGGTGGGGAGGCTTGCGAGCACGCGGCAAGATCCGCCGTGGACCCACAACACCCAGGGCCTGTCTACCCAGCATTTGAAGCCTGGATTCGGTGGACTGCGCAGAAGAAACCATCACTGGTTTGACGGGCAGAAAGACAATTCTCAGCAGCGCACCATGGAACGCTAAGAGGGCACGGCGAGACACACATACAGAACGCTGTTGGCCATCCTGACCTGTCTCCAGCCGTCTCGACTATGTCTTGCCACTGGGTCCAGATAGGCCAGGGCGAGAGAGTGATGCTGACGGCCTGCGCAACTCTCCCTCACTTTAATCCAACTCATGACTTCAAACCCAATGCATGACTTTGAAGCTATGGTCACGTTCGACAACGAAGGACGAGCAACAACAACATTGTGCTGTAAGTTTTCTATGTTATATGTTTCATTCTTGAGAATCTTCTCTGACTGTCTCCAGTGCCAGCACATTCTTTCTTGAATAAAGAGCCCAGAACTATAGCCCATATTCCAAATGAGGCCTCTCCAGTGCCTTACAGAGCCTCCACATCACTTATATCCTATTTGAAATTAATGCCAATGTCCGGTGTTTTCATTAATGCAAGCATTCTTCCAATGCGTTTCTTCAGAAAGGGATCATTTCAGCTTTGCCAGCTTTTCTCTCCCTTTAATTAAAAAGGGAATGTTCCCAGAAAGGCTTTGTTTGGCACAGGGAACCAAGTAATGAGAAACACAATTTACAGCCATGAAGTTGTGCTGCTCCATCCTGATCAGGTTCAATCCGCACAGTGAAACGTCCCGTTTCCACAGATGAATCCAAAAAAAAGTTTAAATTAACTGTCTCCGATTTGACAATGGCGTCCAGTGCTGTGATTGAGCTTTGCAGAAACAAAAACATGAATTTTCAATCTAATTGCATTCGCCAGCCAAGGGGACTTTTATTAGGTGTGTTCGCTGCCCTCGAGTAGACGCAGACATTCATTATTCTAATGGAAGGTGGGGGTGGGGGGAATACATCACTTGTTCCCTTTCAGTCATTGCAGTTAAGAACAGAGCAAACAGTTTTGAGAGGACATCGCAGTCCTCTGTCAGATTTTGGATCCCGCTTCCTTTGCTGGTCCCAGCTCAGAGCGGGTTGCCCGTCCTGTGCTGGCTCAAGGCTGGGAAAGGAAGGGAGGGCAACTCGACCAAGGCCGACTCCTCCCATTCTCCATTCTCCAGCTGCCTGTCGAAGAGATTGCTGTTGGATCCACATCAGTCCGATGCATTCCTTGGAGCAGGCGGTGCTTCCTGTGGCTCCGCATAGGCCTTGAGGCTGTGGGTTCCAGCCTCTCCGTGACTGGAGCCTAAAAGCCCAGACTGGGCAGTAACACGGGGCTCCTCCAGATGTGGTTAGACCATGGCCCCATCCAAACCTCTATAGATGTTTTGGGCTTGAGCATTCGCTGACATTTTTCCACAACTTGATGAAGGGCTCGCCTGAAACACCTTTACCTTTGCTCTATAAAGGACACTGTTTGACCTGCTGAGTTTCTCCAGCATCATGTTTTTACTTCAACCACGGTGTCTGCAGCCTCTGTCCTCAAAGACCCCCAGCACCCAGGCCATGCCCTCTTCACTCTGCTACCATCAGGGAAAAGGTACAGGAGCCTAAAGACGAGCCCTCAGCAGCACAAGGACAGCTTCTTCCCCACAGCCATTAGATTCCTGAATAGTCAATGAACCACAGGCACTGCCTCACTTTGATTTTCATGTACTATTTTAATTTATTGTTGTAAGGTGGTTTATATGAATGTTTGCTCTGTGATGTTGCCAAAAACAACAAATTTTGTGACTTGATCATGGCAATAAACTCTGATTCTGAGAGAAAAGAAAATAGCTTTGATCACCCTCACTGAAAACAGCTGCTCTGGAGGTGATAGAAGGGCATTGAACATCAAGTCTGGCAGGCATCTATAGGGAAGTGGTAGGTGGATGAGGTTTCGTCCCAACTAAATAAGATCAGGGGTCAAAGGGAGTTTGACACGGCGGCGAGGGTAGACGATATCGTCCATTGGCTACCAGCGACCGAAAAGTACACAGCCCTCAAGAATCTACTCCTGGGGAAGTTTTGCCTCTCACCCCAGCAGCATGCGTCCAGACTCTTACATCTAGAAAGGTTGGGGGACCGCAGCCCTCATGGACGAGATGCAGGCCCTGATAGAGGATCATGAGCCATACTTCCTCTTCAGACAGATCTTTCTAGAACAGATGGCAGAGGACATTTGGCTCCATCTGTCTGAAGAGGACTTCTCTAACCCCTGCAAGGCAGCAACTCGGGCTGATGCCCTCTGGCGAGCTCAGCAGGAGAACGAGCTAGCACTCAGCCAGGTCTCCAAGCCAGCGCCCCATAGTCAGCAAGATTTCCCCCAAGGGCAAGCCCAAAGAAGCCCAGTCATTGTGATGCTTCTACCATCAGCGCTGGGGGGGACTAAAGCCCGCAAGTGCCACCAGCCCTGCTATTACTAGGGAAACAGCCAGGCCAACCGCCATTGATAGCTGCGACAGTTGGCCACGTGAACATCCTCCTCTACATCCAAGACAGATCCACAGGCCACCAGTTCCTAGTTGACACAGGGGCTGAGCTAAGCATCCTTCCCCTTACAGTGCTGGAAACATGGACTCGAACCCCTAGTCCAACCCTGCGGGCTGCCAATGGCTCTACATTCAAAACCTTTGGCACTCGTAGGGCACAGATACAGATTAGGGAAGAGAAGTTCACTTGGAGATTTGTCCTGGCCTTGCTGAGCACGGCGCTGTTGGGGGCTGATTTCTTAATGGCTTATGGCCTGCTGGTTGATGTGAGGGGCAGGAGGCTGCTCAACGCCCACATCTTTCATTCGGTGCACCTGGGCATGGCAGACGATGCCAGGTCGGAGATCGTCACAGTCACCTCCACTGAAGACGAATTCGCTGGGATCCTCAATGAGTTCCCTGCCATCTTGGAGCCTCGCTTTGACATCGCCTCCTCCCGACACAGAGTATTCCATCATGTCTCCACACAAGGCCCCCCGATCTACACCAGGGCTAGACGGCTTCCGCCAGAGAAACTGAAGTAAGCCAAGGAGGAATTCTCCATACTCCAGGAGTTGGGCATCGTTCGGCGATTGAACAGCGCTTGGTCGGCGCCGCTACACATGGACCCAAAGTCATCGGGAGGTTGGAGGCCCTGTGGAGACTACAGATGGCTGAATGATGCCATGACTCCAGGCAGGTACCCGGTCCCCTATATCCAAGACTTCATGGCCAACCTCCACGGCGTGCAGTTCTTTTCAAAGGTTGATCTGGTGCGTGGATACCACCAGATCCTGGTCCACCCCGATGATGTTGGAAAGACTGCCATTATAACCCCCTTCAGCCTGTTCAAGTTTCTCTGCATGCCACTTGGACTGAAGAACGCCACCCAGACATTCCAGTGCCTCATGGATGCAGTGGGTAGGGATTTGGACTTTGTCTTTATCTACCTAGACGACATCCTGGTAGCTAGTCACACTCATGAAGAGCACGAGGCCCATCTCCGTACCCTGTTCGCCCGGCTGGCAGAATTCGGCCTCATGGTCAACAAGGCCAAATGCCAGTTCGGGATCCCAGCAAATTAGTCTTCATTAGACTGTGGCGATCTCCGACCTGGCGTTGTCTGCCTTGAAAGGGGCGTTGAACAGCCTCCTGCCCCTCATGTCCACCAGCAGGCCATGAGCCATTAATAAGTCAGCCCCCAACAGCGCCGTGCTCCCCGAGGCCAGTTCGGGAAACAAACTGGAGAAGGTGGTAGCCGTCCAACGTTTCCCCAAGCCCTCCTCCCTCAAAGGGCTACAGTAATTTGTGGGGATGGTGAACTTTTACCATCAATTCATCCCCAATGCTGCCTGCATCATGCGCCCTCTGTTTGCGCTGATAGCGACAAAGGAGAAGATCTTGACCTGGTCGGGGGAGGCAGACGAGGCTTTTGCAGCAACAAAGTGGGCCCTCGCTGAGGCAACTTTGTTAGTGCACCCATGCCCGGATGCACACACAGTGCTATCAGTCGATGCTTCCGCAACAGCAATTGGAGGGGTGCTCAAGCAGTGGCTGGACGGACAGTGGCACCCGCTAGCCCTTTTCAGCAGGCAGTTGCGGCCTCCCGAACCCAAATATAGTGCATTTGACCAGGAGTTCTTGGCGGTGTACCTGGCCATCTGCCATTTTTGGTACTTCCTAGAGGGCAGGACTTTTACCATCTTTACTGACCACAAGCCCCTCACCCAAGCACTATCGATGGCCAAGGACCCATGGTCAGCCAGGCAACAGTGCCACCTGTCCTACGTCTCGGAATTCACAATGGACATCCGGTACAGGGCAGGTAAGGACAATGTAGTCGCTGACACACTCTCCCGCCCGGCCATCAGCACACTAGCTCCCTAACTCGACTACGCACAACTCGCACAGGCCCAACAGCACAACACCAAAACCCAGGCTTTCCGCACCGCAGTATCAGGGCTCCAGCTTTTTTTAAATTATTTTTTATTTTTCACACCATATCAACCAAAATATGTACAAACATTTCTCATTAAATTTACACACTAGTCTTTTCTCCCCCTTTTTTACCCCTTTCTCTCTCTCCCCTCAACCCACGCCCCTCCAAAACCCATAAATATTCAACATGTACAATACAATAAAACCATAAAACAGAATCTTCACACAAAGGAAAATGCGTCATCTATTTATTACACACTGAATCTAGTCGTTTTGTCTTCTTATCATTTTCATTCTCATTTTAGGGGATGGAGGTCGTAGGCAAACTCTCTCTGTTATGTTCCATATATGGTTCCCAAATTTGTTCAAACATTGTGACTTTATTTTTTAAATTATATGTTATTTTTTCCAATGGAATACATTTATTCATTTCCATGTACCATTGCTGTATACTCATGCTCTCTTCCATTTTCCAAAATGACATTATACATTTTTTTTGCTATCACTAAGGCTATCATAATGAATTTTTCTTGCACTTTATCCAATTTGAGGCCTAATTCTATACTTCTTATGTTACTTAAAAGAAATATCTCTAGATTTTGTGGTGTTATTTTTTTGTAATTTTATTTACAATCTGATTTAATTCTTCCCAAAACGTATTTACTTTCGTACATGCCCAAGTTGCACGTAATGTTGTTCCCATTTCCTTCTTACAGTGAAAACATTTATCTGATAATGTTGAATCCCATTTTTTAAATTTTTGAGGAGTGATACATAACCTGTGTAACCAATTATACTGTATTCTTCATAGTTCCAGAACATAACTTTTCCCATACTTCATTTTTTATCTTTATGTTTAGATCCTTTTCCCACTTCTGCTTAGGTTTATAGTTTATTTCATTTTCCTTATCTTGAGGCTTAATATATATGTTGGTTATAAATCTTTTAATTATCATTGTGTCTGTAATCACGTATTCAAAGCTGCTTCATTCAACTAATCTCAAGCTGTTTCCCAATTTATCCTTTAAATAAGCTTTCAATTGATGATATGCAAACATTGTACCATGAGTTATTCCATATTTGTACTTCAGCTGTTCAAATGTTAATAAATTATTTCCCAAAAAACAATTTTCTATTCTTTTGATTCATTTTCTCTCCTATTCTCTAAAGGAAAGGTTGTCTATTGTCTATTTTGCGTCAATAGTCATTTTGGTATTGGATCATTCATTTTTTTCCTTTCTAAGTGGATCTTCTTCCATATATTAAGTAAATCATGCAATACTGGTGAGTTTTTATATTGCACCAGCTTTTCATCCCACTTATAAAGTATATGTTCCAGTACCTTTTCCCCTATTTTATCTAGTTCTATCTTAGTCCAGTCTGATTTTTCCCTTGTCTGGTAAAAAATCTGATAAATATCTTAATTGTGCAGCTCTATAATAATTTCTAAAATTTGGTAACTGCAAACCATCTTGATTATTCTTTGGCTTGGCTTCGCGGACGAAGATTTATGGAGGGGGTAAATGTCCATGTCAGCTGCAGGCTCGTTTGTGGCTGACAAGTCCGATGCGGGACAGGCAGACACGGTTGCAGCGGTTGCAGGGGAAAATTGGTTGGTTGGGGTTGGGTGTTGGGTTTTTCCTCCTTTGCCTTTTGTCAGTGAGGTGGGCTCTGCGGTCTTCTTCAAAGGAGGTTGCTGCCCGCCGAACTGTGAGGCGCCAAGATGCACGGTTTGAGGCGATATCAGCTCACTGGCGGTGGTCAATGTGGCAGGCACAAAGAGATTTCTTTAGGCAGTCCTTGTACCTTTTCTTTGGTGCACCTCTGTTACGGTGGCCAGTGGAGAGCTCTCTGCTAATTTATCTAACGGTTTCCTCCCTTTCCACAAGAATTTCCTTATTATTCTCTTTAGTTCCTTAAAGACTTTTTCTGTTAAAGGAATTGGTAATGTTTGAAATAAGTATTGTATCCTTGGGAACACATTCATTTTAATGCAGTTTACCCTCCCTATCAACATTAGCGGTAATTCTTTCCATTGTTCTAAGTCTTCCTGCAATTTCTTTATTAGTGGCTGATAATTTAGTTTGTACAAGTGGCTTAAGTTATGATCTAACCTGATCCCTAGGTATCGGATTGCTTGTGCTTGCCATTTAAATGGTGATTCTTTTTTAAATTCTGTATAATCCACATTACTCATTGGCATCACTTCACTTTTATTTACGTTGATCTTGTACCCTGATATTTCTCCATGTTCCTTCAATTTCTTATGTAGTTCTTTTACGATTCTGTTAGGTATACTATGATGTCATCTGCAAATAAGCTGATTTTATACTCCTCCTTTATTTTTATACCTTTTATTTTATTTTCTATTCTTAACAGTTCTGCCAAAGGTTCTATTGCTAAGGTGAACAATGAGGGGGATAGTGGACATCCCTGTCTAGTTGACCTACTTTATTTAAAGTGACTCGATACATATCCATTTACTGTTACCTTCGCCAATGGTCCATTATACAATGCTTTAATCCAATTTATATATTTTTCTGGTAGATTGAACTTCTGTAATACTTTAAATAAGTAATTCCACTCTACTCTGTCAAAGACTTTTTCTGCGTCTAGAGCAACAGCCACTGTTGGTTTTCTATTTCCTTGAACTGCGTGGATTAGATTAATAAGTTTGCAGACATTGTCCGCTGTTCGTCTTTTCTTACTAAATCCAGTTTGATCTTGTGAGAGATGGGAAAATTGATCTAAAATTATGAACATGGAAGAAACTAAAATTCATCAGTTAATGGCTGTAACCAGTACAAACAGGATAAGCTTGGGGGTTAGGATGCAGGAAAGCAGAGTCAGCACGATTAACATAAGAATCTTCTAGTCTTTGTGACAAGAGCCAGCACCATAAGATAAGGAGTGGTAAGGAACAATTGAATGTAGGAAGTTGAGGTAGTCTGGATCAGATAAGGGTCTCCTAGCCCTGGACAGAAGTACCAAGTCCTACATATCTAATTAGCTAACCTTACACAGATTTATACATATTAAATTAGTCAACCCTAGACAGAATGAGCCAACTCTACATACCAAGAGATTGTAGCCCCGAGAATCAGGAAGGTGTGAATAAGGACAATGACATGATGGGACACCCACAGGATACCCCCTGGTCCTCCAAGTGTACTGAAACTGCACGTAGGCAGGAAGGATTACCTATGCCAAACCCATCCAGGGGGCAGAAGAATGTAAGGGGGAGGGTATTCTGATACTGAAATCTACTGTATAAAAGTTGGGTGAGCCCCAGTGTATGTGTGTATTCCCAGGGTAAGGGGAAGCACCCAACTTTGCATTGTTGTAGTAATAAATGTTCTTTGTTCTCAATTTTTGTCTCGAGCAATTTCTTTAAAGGTACTTTAATTTCTAACAAATGGGGGCTCGTCCGGGATCACACTCCCTCCACTGACAGAGTGCCCCGACGACGAGAGTAGGTGCACCCCGGCTGATTCAGCTGGACTCACGGGCGATGGGTGGCTGGTCAGTGGAAGAAGCGAGTGATATCCGAGAAGAGGCATTGAGAACAAATGATGGAAGGAAGCGCGCTAGAGCATTGCTACTGGAACTCGGTAAGAGTAATTTTACTTGTTTATAAGTATGGGAATAATGAGTAGCAAGGAAGAGAGTCCTGGTTCAGGATGTGAACACCAGATAGCTATGTACAGCCCGCTTGGGTTGATGTTATCTGAGTGGGGCACGGGAAAGACCCGTGGGAAAGACAAACTGACAATGGTCAGGTATTGTTGTATTGAATGGGTTAAATACCTGGTTAAAGGGAGCTCCGTGTACTGACCAAAGTTCGGATCCGAGGATGAATGGATGTGTCAAGCTTTGAACATCTGGCTCTATCAAAACCAGAGAGACAATGTTGAGAGCAGGGAATATGCAGCCTGCTGGGTCAAGGGACCCATTGAACAACTGGTTTTGAATGAGAAAGAATTCAGGGATAAGAGAGAGGAGGAACCTTTTGTCCCTGAATCACAGGGGTGGGATGTGTTACATTCCCTCCCTCCACCTTATGTTCCTCCTATGCCGGCTCCTATCTACCCTTCTAAACCTCCCCCTCCTCCCCCACCACTAGAGAAGAAAGAGGAGAACCGGAGTGGTATGGTGACTCGCTCACAAAGCGCTCGATTACCACCTCCGTTGACAGTAGAGGTAGAACATTGTAATTCAGAACAGCGTGAGATCCCTCAGGAAGAAGTGGCAGAACCCTGCGATTCACTTCTCAGGGAACAGGAACACAAATCTAAGAAACCAGAAATCAGCTGGATGCGACCCCTGCAGGAGGTTCCTGTGGGAGAAGGTCTTGGGTTCGTAAATGTGCCCCTGACCAGTACTGAAGTACGTAATTTTAAGAAAGAATTAATCTCCCTGATAGAAGATCCCCAGGGATGTGCCGAACAGTTAGACCAATTTTTGGGACCAAATCTGTATACTTGGGAGGAATTAACATCCATCTTTAAGACTCTGTTTACCTTAGATGAGCGGGGAATGATCTGACAGGCAGGCATTAGAGTATGGGATAAGGAACACCAAGGGGGACACGAGGCGACCCCTGGAGAAGTCAAATTCCCTCTCACAAAACCTAATTGGGACAAAAATACCAGTGGTGGCCGCACACTGATGGAGGAATACAGGATTAATTTGATCAAAGGAATCAGGGAATCTGTCCCCAAAGGACAGAATTTCAAAAAAGCCTTTGAGGTTCCCCAAGGTCCCGAGGAGACCCCCTCTGCATTTCTCAATAGATTGCGCACGGCAATTCAACAATATGGGGGTCTCGACATAGAATCCCCAGCAGGGGAACAATTGGTTCTAACGGGTTTTGTTACCAACTCAGCCCCAGACATCAGAAGAAAGCTACAAAAGACAGAAAATTGGCACGAGCAAGGAATTACCCAGCTACTGCAGATTGCTCAGAGAGCATTTGTCCAGAGGGCAGAGGATAAACAAAAAGGGAAAGCTAAAATTTTATTACAAACAGTCAAAGGAATAGTAGCTGACCATCACGAAAAAGATAAGGATTACTGGCCAACTTCTATACGAGGTGAGGGGAGCCACGGGTGGGGAGATGGAGACCCCAGCAGGTGGAGGAGTAGAGGAGAATTCCGGGGACGACGTATGCCCCCTAGAAATTTTGGGAAAGATTGGGAAACAGGACCCCTTATTTGTTTTCATTGTAAAAAGGAAGGGCACTTTAAAAAGGAATGCCCACTGCGAGCAATGGACACACGTTCCTATGCCCTGATGGAAGCTGATCACGAATGGGGGGGTCACGGTTCTCAATTAATACACACCGTGGGGCTGCAAGGAGAACCGTTAGTTAATTTATGCATAGGACCCCACAGTGATAAGATGACATTTTTGGTCGATTCTGGAGCCGCCCGATCTAGCGTTCTACACCAACCCCAGGGGGTGAAAATAGAAGGGACAGTTACAGTTTCTGGGGTAGGAGGACGAGACTTTCCAGTCCCGGTATTGCGAGAAGTCAGAATTCAAATGGGAGATAAGATCATAATTGAGGATCTTCTATTACTTCCCCAAGCCGGAGTATGCTTGCTAGGAAGGGATTTACAGGACCAATTGGCTATCGGTACTCGACCTCTACAATCAGGCATTGGAGTACAATTCTATGTTTTAAACGAGGAAGATCGCAAACTAATAAATCCAAGAGTATGGGCAGGAAAGGGAAATAGAGGAATCCTCGATATTTCTCCGCTACAAGTCACTTTAAAAGATACTCAATGAATTGTTAAACAGAAACAGTACCCGATTCCGATGGCTGGCCGAAAAGGTTTACAGCCCGTAATTGACCAGTTGATTCAGGACGGTATACTCGAACCCTGTATGTCTCCCTTTAATACCCCGATTTTACCTGTTCAAAAACCAGACGGCACCTACCGCCTAGTACAGGACTTGAGGGAGCTTAACAAATTCATTCTTGCCCGTCACCCGGTTGTACCCAACCCCTATACCATCATGAGTAAAATTGATCCCCATAATCAATGGTTTAGTGTCATTGATCTCAAGGATGCATTTTGGACTTGTCCATTAGCCACAGAGAGCAGAGACATGTTCGCCTTTGAATGGGAGAACCCCTTTACTGGCCGTAAAAACCAATACCGGTGGACTGCCAGAATCGCCCAATTTATTTGGTCAAGTCCTAGAGCGGGTATTAGATGAAGCTCCTCGGAGAGAAAATTGCCAACTCATGCAGTACGTGGATGACTTGCTAATTACAGCAAGAACTTATGAATTAGCTAAAGATTTTACGGTAGCACTTTTAAATTTTTTGGAGAAGAAAGGTCTGAGAGTCAGCGAGTCCAAACTACAATTTGTGCAATCCGAGGTCAAATACTTAGGACATCTAGTTAGTCAAGGAACCAGGAAAATTAGCCCAGAGAGAATAACTGGTATTATACAGATCCCCCCTCCCAAAAATGCCCAGGAACTCAGGAAATTCCTTGGGTTAGTGGGATTCTGTAGAATATGGATAGAAAATTATTCGAACCTGGTCAAATTCCTTTATGATAAGATTCCCAGTATAGGAACCGAAACCCTTGACTGGACGGATGAAGAGATTGAAAATTTTAACTTTGTTAAACAGTGCCTTACGCGTGCCCCAGTTTTAGCGCTACCCGACCTAAACAAACCTTTTGATTTATGCACTAATACCAAAGCTGGGGCAGCCACCGGAGTGCTCACCCAAAGCAGGGCTGGCTATAGACAACCAGTGGCTTTCCTGTCAAAGCTTTTAGACCCCGTTTGTCGCGGCTGGCCAGAGTGTATACAAGCCATAGCAGCCACTGCAATTTTGGTTGAAGAAGGACGAAAGATTACTTTCGGCGCCCCTATGATAGTTCATACCCCTCATACAGTCCGCAATATTCTATTGCAGCGGGCTGGAAGGTGGCTCACGGATTCGAGAATCTTAAAATATGAAACGATACTAATGGACAGCAATGATTTGACCTTACTCACGACCAAAACTCTCAACCCAGCAGCCTTCCTCATCTCTCCAACTAATGACCAGCCCTCAAACGATTTAGAACATGTGTGCTTAGAGGTTATCGACTTACAAACAAAAATTAGGGAAGACCTAACCGATGTCCCTTTAACTGAAGGAGAAAGATTGTTTATTGACGGTTCTTCACGTTGTATTGCAGGAACCCACTATAGTGGGTATAGTATAGTGGACGGTAAACAGGAACTGGTGATCGAAGCTGGTCGCCTCCCTGGTCATTGGTCAGCACAATCCTGTGAGCTATATGCCCTCTGTAGAGCACTCCACAAACTAGAGAACAAGGTAGGAACGATCTACACTGATTCTGAATATGCTTTTGGTGTAGTCCATACCTTCGGTAAGATATGGAAAGAAAGAGGGATGATAACTGGCAAAGGACAAAAGTTAGCCCATGAACAGTTAATTACCCAATCCCTAGAGGCTTTAACACTCCCGTCCGAAATTGCCATTGTACATGTGCGGGGACACCAGATTGGTAACAGTCCTGAAGCTAGAGGAAACAGGCAGGCTGATGCAGCTGCCAAACAGGCAGCATTAGCAGAAAAGATTCACATGTACCAGCTACTGCCCACGCCGATAGAGATTAAAAAGACCCCCATCTTTTCACGGGAAGAGGAGGTCTCAATGAGAGATAAGGGATTTTGCCAGACTGCCGACGGGTTGTGGTGGACAGTAGACGGTCGGCAAGTCCTTAACAAAGCCATAGCCCGCCAAGTCATAGATCAGTTACATCAACAAACGCATTGGGGAACCCAGTCCCTTGTTGATACCTTTGGACATTTCCTTCACTGCCCTGGCATATACAATATTACTAAACTTGCTACTAGATCTTGTCCCATTTGTCAGAGAGTTAATAAGAAATCGATGCGCCAAGTAATACCTGGCGGTCGCGACATTGCTGTTCGCCCGTTCCAGCGCATACAAATAGACTTTACTGAACTTCCTAAGATTGGTATTTACAAATTTCTCCTTGTCATGGTCGATCATTTTACAAGATGGGTTGAAGCTTTTCCTACCCCGAATGATCGTGCCAACACTGTCATCAGAATACTCATTGAATGTGTCATTCCACGATACGGTATGATGCAGACCATTGATTCAGATAGAGGTACGCATTTCACCTCTCAGATTCTCCAGGGTGTCTGCAAGAACCTAGGAATAGACTGGCAACTACATACCCCATGGCATCCCCAAAGTTCGGGTCGAGTCGAACGTATGAATCAAACATTGAAACTCCAACTCACCCGACTTAATGAAGAGACTGGTCTTTCCTGGATTAAATCGTTACCATTAGCCCTGATTAGAATTCGGACAGCCCCTCGTAAAGATCTTGCAGTCTCACCGTACGAGATGATGTTTGGGCTCCCATTTATGGGGTTCCACACTGATTCTCCCATTCCTGAGGCTAATGACCAATACATTTCCAAATTTTTACGAGGGCTTTCTACTTCCATTCAAGATTTGAAACAAAAGGGACTATTAGCCCAAACACCACCCTTAGACTTTCCTATACATTCTATTAAACCTGGTGATTGGGTTTATGTAAAAGCATGGCAAGAGGATCAACTAAAACCTGCCTGGGATGGTCCCTTCTGTGTACTTTTAATTACAGACACCGCAGTAAGAACAAGAGAGAAAGGCTGGACCCACATTCAAAGAATTAAACCAGCTCTGAACCACAACATCATGACACACAGATTCAACCCTCAACCTGGCATGCAGTTCCTCATCCTTCAGACCTGAAACTTACACTGCGCCGTGATAGAGTGCCGTAATGTTACATTTATTGTTGTATTTTTTATTGTCGTATTTTAACGGTTTATACATTTATTGTCGTATTTTAACAGTTTATACATTTATTGTTGTATTTTTTATTGTCGTATTTTAACGGTTTATACATTTATTGTCGTATTTTAACGGTTTATACATTTATTGTTGTATTTTTTATTGTCGTATTTTAACGGTTTATACATTTATTGTTGTATTTTTTATTGTCGTATTTTAATGGTTTATACATTTATTGTTGTATTTTAACTGTTTATTCATTTATTGGAGTATTGTTCGTTAAATGGATATGTCACTTCAGTACTCGCTACAACAATATGTAGAGGTGCCGACCAGAGAAGGAGCAGTGTTAGATCTACTGTTGGCAAATGGGATGGGTCAAGTGACGGAGGTTAGTGTTGGCAAGCACTTCGGGTCCAGTGATCATAATGCCATCAGCTTCAATGTCATTATGGAAAGAGAGAAATCAGGGCCAAGGATTGAGGTTTTTGATTGGGGAAAAGCTAGATTTGAGGAGATGCGAAAGGACTTGCAGGGTGTGCATTGGGACAATTTGTTTTATGGGCAGGATGTAGTAGAGAGATGGAAGTATTTTAAAGATCAGATTTTGAGAGTGCAAAAGCTTTATGTTCCTGTTAGGTTAAAAGGAGGGGCAAAAGGTTTGAGAGAGCCGTGGTTTTCAAGGAATATTGGAAACTTGGTTCGAAGAAAAAGGGAGGCGTACATTAGATATAAGAAGCATGGAGTTAAGGAGATGTTTGAAAGATACATTGAATGTAAGAGGAATCTTAAGAGAGGAATTAGGAAAGCTAAAAGAAGGTACGAGAAAACTATGGCAAGCAGGGTGAAAACTAATCCAAAAGAGTTCTACAAATATGTTAATGGTAAGAGGAAAGCTAGAGACAAAATTGGTCCCTTAGAAAATCAGAGTGGAAAACTGTGTGTGGAACCTAGAGAAATGGGGGAGATATTGAACAGTTTCTTTTCTTCGGTATTCACTAAGGAGAAGGATATTGGGAGATGTGGGATAAAAAAAGCAAATTGGGTAAATATGGGGAATATAGAGATTACAAAAGGTGTAGTTTTAAGGCTTTTGAAGAATATAAAGGTGGATAAGTCTCCGGGACCAGACGGGATCTTCCCCAGGACATTGAGAGAAGTGAAGGAGGAAATAGCAGAGGCTCTGGCGGTAATTTTTCAAATGTCATTAGATATGGGGATAGTGCCGGAGGATTGGCGCATTGCGCATGTGGTTCCGTTATTTAAAAAGGGTTCAAGGAGGAAGCCTGGCAACTATCGGCCTGTAAGTTTGACGTCTGTGGTAGGTAAATTAATGGAGAAAATTCTTAGAGATAGTACTTATAAACATCTGGATAGACAGGGTCTGATCAGGAGCACTCAACATGGATTTGTGGGAGGAAGGTCATGTTTGACCAATCTGATTGAATTTTTTGAAGAGGTGACTAGGAATGTGGATGAGGGTAGCGCAGTGGATGTTGTCTATATGGACTTCAGTAAGGCCTTCGATAAGGTACCACATGGAAGGTTGGTTAGGAAGGTGCAGTCTTTGGGTATAAATTTTGAGATAGTCAAATGGATTGAACATTGGCTGAAGGGGAGAGGCCAGAGAGTGGTAGTGGATAATTGTCTGTCAGGTTGGAGGCCGGTGACCAGTGGTGTGCCTCAAGGATCTGTATTGGGCCCATTGTTGTTCGTTATATACATTAATGATCTAGATGATGGGGTGGTGAATTGGATTAGTAAATATGCAGACGATACTAAGATAGGTGGAATAGTGGATAATGAAGAAGGTTTTCAAGGAGTGCAGAGGGATTTGGGCTGCTTAGAAAAGTGGGCTGAAAAATGGCAGATGGAATTTAATGCTGATAAGTGTGAGGTGCTTCATTTTGGTAAGAAGAATCAGAATAGGACATATGTGGTAAATGGGAGAGCATTGAGGAATACAGAAGAGCAGAAAGATTTAGGAGTGACGGTACATCGTTCCCTGAAGGTAGAAACTCACGTGAATAGGGTGGTGAAGAAGGCTTTTAGTATGCTGGCCTTTATCAATCATTGCATGGAATATAGGAGTTGGGAGGTGATGTTGAGATTGTATAAGACGTTGGTGCGGCCTAATTTGGAGTTCTGTGTGCAGTTCTGGTCGCCTAATTATAGGAAGGATATAAACAGAGTGGAGAGAGTGCAGAGAAGGTTTACCAGAATGTTGCCTGGGTTTAAGCATCTGGAGTATGGGGAGAGATTGGACAGATTGGGTCTTTATTCTTTGGAGCGTAGAAGGTTGAGAGGGGATTTGATAGAAGTATTTAAGATTATGAAAGGGATAGACAGAATGGATGTGGATAGACTATTTCCGTTAAGAGGAGGAAAGTTTAAAACAAGAGGACATGAGTTAAGAATTAAGGGGCAGAGGTTTAGAGGTAACATGAGGGGGAACTTCTTTACTCAGAGAGTGGTAGCTGTGTGGAATGATCTTCCGGGAGAAATAGTGGCGGCGGAGTCAATTGTATTATTTAAGAAAAGGTTGGACAGGTATATGGATGAGAGGAAGATGGAGGGTTATGGGCATTGTGCAGGGAGGTGGGATTAGAAAGGGGTGTTTGGTTCGGTGCGGACTAGAAGGGCCTAATGGCCTGTTTCCGTGCTGTAATTGTTATGTTATGTTATGTTTTAAGTCCTCCTGGAATAGGGGCAGCAGAGGTTACAATTGTGATACTTTACAGTGTAGACAGGGCATAGATTTAGGACAATTTTAATACGGACCAGGGGAACACAGTAGCGATAGTCAGTTAACAGCCTACATAGTGATTAATCAATGTACATTCCACACACAGGGAGAGACTCACAGGCAAGCTGAAATTCACGAGAAACAATCCCCCTCCAGCTTGGTCTCTTTTCATCACCCCGTGAAGGGGAGCACCAGTTACCAACAACGTGAGCTGCTTGACACTTTAATATCAGGCTCCAGACAGCCTTCGGAGATCGGTGGCCCTAGGGTTCGGGGCTGAAGAGGACATCAGATACTAGCCACAATTCAACAGAACTGCCTGACTCTCGCTACTCGTTCGCTGCTGAAGGCAGCGTTTCTCACAGACTGCTACTCGTTCGCTGCTGAAGGCAGCGTTTCTCACAGACTGCTACTCGTTCGTTTCTCACAGACTGCTACTTATTCGCTGCTGAAGGCAGCGTCTCTCACAGACTTCGTCAGGACAATGCTTACAAAAGTCGGGTGGTTAAAAGACACTGCTTCAATGTTTCAACGTGAATCTGCCCATGCCCATATTCAGACATGGCAACTTCGGACTGATGTGGGATGGACTAGACTCTTTACTGAGAACTGGAGCCTGATACTCGCAACCCTAATAAGCAGCTGGACTCGCTACTCTGACCTTCATGGTGCTCCCCTACCTAAAGACTTTACGCAGGTATTACAATTCGGTTATTGACCAGCTGGGTAAAACAACACCTTACACTTGAAAGATCAGTATTACTGATCTAAAAGAAAAGTGAGGAAGGGGGGTGGGGGGGGATCAGTCACACTGACACTAGTAACCAAAGATCAGTAACACTGATCATGGTGAAAGATCAGTATTACTGATCTAAAAGAAAAGTGAGGATTGTGAGAGATGGGAAAATTGATCTAAAATTATGAACATGGAAGAAACTAAAATTCATCAGTTAATGGCTGTAACCAGTACAAACAGGATAAGCTTGGGGGTTAGGATGCAGGAAAGCAGAGTCAGCACGATTAACATAAGAATCTTCTAGTCTTTGTGACAAGAGCCAACACCATAAGATAAGGAGTGGTAAGGAACAATTGAATGTAGGAAGTTGAGGTAGTCTGGATCAGATAAGGGTCTCCTAGCCCTGGACAGAAGTACCAAGTCCTACATATCTAATTAGCTAACCTCACACAGATTTATACATATTAAATTAGTCAACCCTAGACAGGATGAGCCAACTCTACATACCAAGAGATTGTAGCCCCGAGAATCAGGAAGGTGTGAATAAGGACAATGACATGATGGGACACCCACAGGATACCCCCTGGTCCTCCAAGTGTACTGAAACTGCACGTAGGCAGGAAGGATTACCTATGCCAAACCCATTCAGGGGGCAGAAGAATGTAAGGGGGAGGGTATTCTGATACTGAAATCTACTGTATAAAAGTTGGGTGAGCCCCAGTGTATGTGTGTATTCCCAGGGTAAGGGGAAGCACCCAACTTTGCATTGTTGTAGTAATAAATGTTCTTTGTTCTCAATTTTTGTCTCGAGCAATTTCTTTAAAGTTACTTTAATTTCTAACAATCTTTTACTATTTTTGGTACACAATCGGCCAATCTGTTTGCTAATAATTTTGCTATTATCTTATAGTCTGAGTTAAGTAGAGATATTGGTCTATATGATGCTGGTGTTAATGGATCCTTCCCCATCTTTGGTATTACTGTAATTATTGCTGTCTTACATGAATCTGGCAAGTTTTGTGTTTCTTCTATCTGATTCATTACTTCCAGGAGAGTAGGAATTAATAACTCTTTAAATGTTTTATAGAATTCTATTGGAAATCCATCGTCTCCTGGTGTTTTATTGTTCGGCAGTTTTTAAAAATATATCCTGTACTTCCTCTATTTCAAATGGTTTTATTAGTTTGTTTTGTTCCTCTTCTTGCAATTTCAGCAGTTCAATTTTAGCTAAAAATTGCTCTATTTTATCATCTTTCCCCTCATTCTCAGTTTAATACAATTGTTCATAAAATTCCTTAAAAATTTCATTAATCTCTGTTGGATTATATGTATTTTGTTTGTCCTTTTTCCTTGATGCCAGTATCGTTCTTTTAGCTTGTTCTGTTTTAAGTTGCCAGGCTAATATTTTATTTGTTTTTTTTCCTAGTACATAATACTTTTTCTTTGTTTTCATTGTTTTTCTCCACCTTGTACGTTTGTAATGTTTCATATTTAATTTTTTTGTCCACCAATTCTCTCCTTTTCGATATATCATCCCTTTTTACTAGTCCCTTTTCTCTACTTACTATCTCCCTTTCCAACTGCTCTATTTCCCGATTGTAATCCTTTTTCATCTTAGTCACATAACTTATTATCTGCCCTCTAATGAAGGCTTTCATTGCGTCCCATAATATAAATTTGTCTTTCACTGATCCTGTATTTATTCCAAACTATGTTTTAATTTAGTGTTCAATAAACTCCCTAAATTCCTGTCTTTTAAGTAGCATGAAGTTTAAACTCCATCTATATGTTCTTGGTGGGATATCCTCCACTTCTATTGCTAATAACAGGGGTAAATGAACAGATAGCAATCTAGCTTTATATTCAGTTTTCCTAACTCTCCCTTGAATATGGGCTGACAACAAAAACAAATCAATCCTTGAATAAGTTTTGTGCCTACTCGAATAATATGAAAATTTCTTCTCTCTTGAGTGTTGCCTCCTCCACATAAGTTTCATTTCCTGCATTGACTTAACCATACATTTGGCTACTTTATTCTTTTTACTTATCTTTTGTCCAGTTTTATCCAACATTGGGTCCAAATTAAGGTTAAAATCCCTTCCTATCAATATATTTCCTTGTGTGTCTGCAATCTTCAAAAAAATATCCTGCATAAACGTTTGATCCTCCTTGTTAGGCGCAGATATACTGAGCAAATTCCAAAATTCTGAGTATATCTGACACTTTATCATTGCATACCTCCCTTCCAGATCTATTATTTCCTCCTCTATTTTGAATGGTACATTTTTGTTACTATCCTTGAATTATAGGATGCTGCCGTTACATGTCCTACCCAGTCTCTCTTTAGTTTGTTATGTTCCACTTCAGTTAGATGCGTTTCCTGCACAAATGCTATATCTATTTTTTCCTTCTTCAATAAATTTAGTAGCCTCTTCCTTTTAATTTGGTTATGTATTCCATTAATGTTTATACTCATATAGTTCAACATGGCCATCTTATATTTTGCACCTCTTTGCCACCACCATCCCCCTTTTCCCCATTTTCATCACTTAGTTTTCTCTTATTTCACTTAATGTACGACAACACATTTAAGACATAAAGTACCCCCGCAGTTCCCACATCCACTAATACCTTAACCCCAAAAGATCCCCCCCCACTCTCTGAGTTGCCCCATATCCCTTGCTGGGCAACCACAACTCCCCTTTTCATTTGGATTGCAATCTTGTTTGCAGTGTCAACTAATTTTGCAGTGACGGTTATTCCCCCTCTACCCAGCCCTCTCCAGAAAACATTTTTTTCACACATATAACAAAGCTCTCTCTCTTCTTTTTTCCCCCTTACTCCCTTCCTTCCCTTCTCTTTTCCCTCTTTAGTTCTTTACATATACATTGTTTTTACACCTTTATATATACTTTATATATACTTTATCACCGTTCTTCATTCTTGTTACATCTCTTCATCTCTTCTCCTATCCTGCAAACGCTCTGCGAATTCTTGCGCTTTCTCTGGATCCAAGAAAAGTTTGTTTTGCTCCCTGGATATAAATATTTTAAGCACGGCTGGATGTCTTAACATGAATTTGTAACCTTTTTTCCATAAAATCAGTTTTGCTGTATTAAACTCCTTCCTCCTCTTTAAGAGTTCAAAACTTATGTCTGGGTAAAAAAATATTTTTTGTCCCTTGTATTCCAATGGTTTATTATCTTCTCTAATTTTGTTCCTTGCCCGCTCCAGTATATTTTCTCTTGTTGTGTATCTCAAAAATTTTACTAAGATGGATCTTGGTTTTTGATGTACCTATGCTAATGCTCTGTGTGCCCTTTCTATTTCCATTTCTTCCTGCATTTCTGTCATTCCCAGGACCTTCGGGATCCATCCTTTTATAAATTCCTTCATGTCTATGCCTTCTTCACCCTCCTTCAGGCCCACTATTTTTATGTTGTTTCGCCTACTATAATTTTCCAACATATCAATTTTCTGAAATAACAACTCTTGTGTCTCTTTAATTTTTTTGTCACTTTCTTCCAATTTTTCTCTTAAGTCAGTCACTTCCATTTCTACAGCCGCTTCCCTCTCTTCCAAATTCTCTACTCTTTTCCCTATTTCAGTCATTACCAGTTCTAACCTTTGCATTTTATCTTCTGTTCTTTTCATTTTCCTTTTAATTGCATTAAACTCGAATGATAAACATTCTTTGAGTGATCTCATTTGTTCTTCAAAAAAGACTTCTTCAGTTTTACCTTTTATTTCTCTTTGTCCATCTGTTTTACCTTCTATTTCTCTGTGAAGATCTTGCTCTTCTTCTGTGTCTGTACCTGTTTGTGTCTTCTTCTTCTCTTTGTGTCTGTGTCTCTTCTGTTTTTCCTGATGAGCTGCTTGTATCTCTTTGTCAGGCCTCTTCTTGGTGGGCCTCTTATTACTGGTCCTCCCCTCCTGGGCTGCTCATCTGTTGTGCTTACTGACGTTGATCTTCTTGTCGGTCATCCCTCCGTCTATCTCCCTCGTCTGTTTCATCGCTCCCTCTTCTGCTGCCTTCCTCGTCCTCCAGCTGAGCGCCCTGGTGTCGGGCATCCCTCAGATGTTTGCTCTGTGGCAGCCCGCTCCTCTGCTGAGCCCCCCTCCTGCCAGTGTCCTCTTTCTCCTTTGATAGCGCACTTTTGTTTGGCTCCGAAAGCCATTTTTGTAGTTCACTGGCTGGTGGGTCGCGACTCCGCAGGGCAGGTACTGACCTTGAGGGTCAGCCGGTCCTTGCCACCACAGTGTCCTGTTCTTTCATGCAGGTAAGGCCTTCTTCTTTCTTCTCCAGTGACTTTTCTACTTCTTTTTTTCCAGTTGTTTTTACTTTCTCCTTCTTGGAAGCCATCTTCTTTCTCTTCTCTGTATCTTTATCTTTAATTTCTTATATTTTATTTTTGTTACGCTTTGCTTTTTCCTAACTTTTTTCCTATTTTCCTGGAGACGGCTGGTTTTCCCGACCAGCCACTACTCCATCACATGACTCCTAGGGCTCCAACTTGAGGATATCCGCTTCCCTGATTCCACCCAGCTGCTGCTCTGCGATATCTCCACTGGCTCACCGTGCCTGGTAGTTCCACAGGACTGGAGGGCTAGGGTCATCAGTTCCATCCATGATTTTGCCCACCCTTCAGTAAAGACTACCGTCCACAAGGTGGCTCAGCGATTCGTCTGGCCCGGCCTCAAGAAGCAGGTTGCAGCATTAGTTCACAACTGCATCCGATGCTAGACCTCCAAAGTCCACAGGCACACGCAGGCCCCTGTCCAACATTTTGACCCAGCACCGCGAAGGTTCCAACATATCCACGTAGACGTCGCGGGCACCTTGTCGGTGTCCAGGGAGTCATGGTACCTATTCACCATAGTGGACAGAGCTACCAGGTGGCTGGAAGCCATCCTGGTCTGTGAAGCATCGGCAGAGATGTGCGCTAGAGCCCTGGTCAGCCAATGGATTGCTCGTTTTGGTGTGTCCGCGCATGTTATGAGCTATAGGGGTGCTCAATTTACCTCCGCCCTATGGTTGCAGCTGGTGAGGCAACCTGACCCCACCATCCCCATTGCACCATGGCACCCGACCATCTCATCGGCCCAAAGAACTCGATGTGGCGCAATTCATCTTTGTCAGAAGGGGATCACAGAGAGCACCGCTGCAGTGGCCTTACGAGGGGCCATACAAGGTGCTCCAGCGGTTGGGTGGAACTTTTACTTTGGATGTGGGGGGCAGGGAGGAATTGTTTTCCATGGACCGCTTGAAAGCCGCCCACCTAGACTTATCTCAACCGGTCAGCCATGGGGAAATGGCATCATCAGAGGTTTCTCTCTGACTCCAGCATCCCTTCCAGCACGCAGCCTGGGCAGCGATTATGATGTCACAATGCACCAGGTGACTGAGCTCATGCTGCCCTTATAGGGGGGTGCTGAATTTGAATAAAAGCAGTCATTAACATCCATCAATCTGGTGGCAGTGATTTACTTCAGCTCCTCAGAGCGTCACATTACCAATTTTAAAACATATATTGAAAATATGGAATAGAATTCATCTGGAGAGAGGAATTAAAAATTATCAATACCTAAAATATTTTTAAAACAAAATCAACTTATTCCTTTCACTTTGAATAATTCTTTATTTGATAATTGGTACAGTAAAGGTATATAGAGGATAAAATATTTTTTGGGGGGGATTTTTAAAAACTTTTGAGCAATTAGAAGATAAATTTAATATACAAAATAATACAATTTTTGCATATCACCAATTAAAATTGTACTTAAAAAGAAATTGGGAAAAGATTTGAGACTCCCAGACCAAAATCAATTTGAAGGTATAATAACATGCATTTATTATTAACAAGTTTATTACTAATATGTATATAAAATTACAAGGAAAAAAGATTAATACAAATCAAAATTACGATGGGAGAAATATTTAAATATAAATATTCAGGAGGCAATATGGTCAAAATATGGTCAAGAGAGTGTTACAAATAGAGATAATGCTAGACATTAAATGGTTCAGTATAATTTCCTTCATCAATTATACTATACTCCACATAAATTAAATGGACTTAATTCTAATTATTTGAATGTGTTTTCGATATACCAAGGAAACAGGGACTTTTTCACATTTGGTAAGGTCCTCTGAAAAAATGGAAAGATTTTGGAATGATTTGAGTGTATTACTAAGACAAATTATGAAGATAAATATACAGAAAGATCCAAGAATATTTTTACTTGGGAATATATATGAAAAAGATATAAAACTGAAAATGGAAATATATCAAATTTTAAAAAAAATATTGCAGTAGCGACTGGAAAGAAATGTATAGCAGTAACTTGGAAAACTGAAAATGTGGTAAAAATAGGCAGATGGTATATTGAAATGCAAAATTGAATACCTTTAGAAAAAATTACATATAGTTTAAGGAATCGAGTTGACAACTTTTATAACATTTGGAAACCATAAATGGATTTTATGAATAAAATTCCATCCACTTTACCCGCCCCTTTCAATTCGAAGCTACAAAAATAATCAATGAATATTACATATGCTATGGAGACTTTAGACAACTTACCTTTCTGACACATCCATTAGGCTTTTTAAAAAAATCACTGGGACAGCGAAATGACAACGTTTGAAAACGACATTGTAGTCTTGGCATTGCCTTCATTGTTACACAGTTAACTCTGCCCCTATGTTATGGGCAGAGTTTTCCATCTAGCCCTGTCCTCCTCAATCTTCCAGGGCAAAGAGAAATAATTTAATCTATATATAAATATTGCATAGGCCTTTATCAGCTCTTTTCCCTCTGTATTTGATGTCTTCCTGCGGCCAGGTGAATTGGTTTCCTATTGATAGGGTCTATAATCGCCTTTCGACAAAGGCATGATTTAACTTTTATCTAGATTAACCTTATACCAGGAGACCTTCCCATAATCATCCAGAATAGTCCTCAGTCTGGCCAACAAACCGCACCCCCCCTCCAACCCAGGTTCCGTCAAAAACACTAACACATCATCAGCAAATGGGTTGATTTTGTGTTCCACCTGTCGCCTCTTAAATCCTTTTATGTCTCGATCCCATCGAATGGTTTCCGCCAGTGATTCAATAGGCAGTATGAAGAGAGCTGGGGGACAGCCCTGCCTACTAGATCTACTCAGCAGGAACACTGGAGACATCCACCTGTGTGTGATGATTTTATCCTCGGGGTTTATAATACAATGTCCACACCCAATTAATAAACATTTGGCCCAGTCCCCAACAGAGGTGCCAACTCCCCTCCAATCTGGAGCATGCCCATCAAACCTCCCCACCACCTCAAAGCTCCCCACGTACCTTTCCTCTTTAAAATTACAGCCATTTCCTCTCATTTTTAAAACAGTATAATTATATGTACATTATGTACAGCCAGATTCCCTTCCTGTCATTGACCCACCATCTCTTTATCATCCTCGGGGATCCTGCTGGGCTGCGAATAGGCCCATAGTGAACCTTGCCACCTCTTTAGCTTCTGGGAAAACCCACCTGCGCAGGAATACTGTTCAAATCACTGGATATAATGCAAACCCAATACCTTTAGGTTTTTTGAATCTTTTTTTTCTCCCAAAACATATACATAGTAACATTTTAAATATACATATATTAAACTTTTTCTCACAAAAACAAAACAGTCCCTTCCTCCTCCCTTCCCCTTCCATACATACAGATCCGTTCACCGTCACAGTTAACATATGTTTTAAGTTTATAGAGTACAGTTGGGGAAACTAGATATATTATTAGTTAACTCATATACCCTTTCTTGTTCCTTTTTATTACTGTATCTGGCCCCCAGTACCTTTATTTTGTAAATTTTTTTTTGCTGTATTGAATTCCTTCCATCTCTTTACCAATTCTGCACTTACATCCGGGGAGAAAATAGAACCTTTCCCCCCTCAACATCTAATGGGCCACCTCTTTGATGTTGGCCCACTGCCGCGGCGGTGCACTGGATTTGTTCTCTGTCTTGGTATCCCTGGAGTCTTATGAGGACCGAACGGGGTCTCTGTCTTGGTCCTGGTTTGGGGAAGAGGTTCGATAGCCCCCTTCCACCTGAGGTTCCTCCTCCCCTTTCCATTCCCAATATCTCACCTTTTAAAAAATACAGTTGGGTTTTTTTTCTCCTCCTTCCCCTCTTTGTCTGACAATTTTTATATTATTTCTCCTATTCAGGTTTTCTAACCTATTTAGTTCATCCCAAATCTTTTCCCTGTCCTTTACTCCCCTGTCTCTATCATTCTCTAATTGTTCTACACCGTCCTCCATTCTATTAACCCTCTCTTTCACCCTTCAAAATACCTCCCCCATGGCTCTCCTGAATCCCCCTACTTTCTGATGTTAAATCTTTTCAAACATTACTTGGTAACAGCCCGCGAACTGAGTCGCAATCCAGCTCACAAAATGGGCAGTGAACGCTGCGATCGGCAGGGCCCTGCAAGGACCAATGGCTGTCATCCCGCGTGACCTCTCGCAAGTCAGGAAACCACAGGCAATGGCGGGAACACTGGCCTGTCGGAGGCCGGCACTGTGATGACATCACTCCTGTTGTCAGAGGCAAGGAGTGAATATAAACAGAGCTGGCAGTGCAATAAATCAGTCTTCGACTGCGACTTGACTGTGTGTGTCTCGTTCTTGCTCCACACTTCGTAGCTTGCATGCTACATTGGTGACCCTGGCAGTTGGACTTGAAGATGACGAATAAAGGGGGAGGAGTCACGTGATGGAGTAGTGGCCGGTCGGGGAACTCCAGCCCTCTCCGGAAAAGTTTAAAAAAAAACACAGAAAACAAAGTCACAAACACAAAAATTAAAATAAAGTGAAAGTAAAGGTGGAAAGAAAATGGCAGTGAAGAAAGAAAAGTCGAAAGAAATGGGAAGAAGAGAAGAAGAAAGGACGTCGGAAGAAGAAGGTGAAGGCCTTACCTGTCCGAGGAGGCCAGCCGCGGAGAGAGAAGCCCGCTCCCTAAGGTCAGTCGAAGTCCCGAGCTCGGGACTACAAAAATGGCTCGCGGAGCCAAGCAAAAGTGCGCAACCGCGCATGCGCATGACAAAAAAAAACACTGACGGGAGGAGGGACCAGCTGAGGAGTCGATCTCCACAGCTGAGAATGACAGCTACAACACAACAACAGGAAGAGAACATAGAAAACAACGAGAACAAGAAAGAAGAGAGTAAAAAAAAACAAGGAAACAACAGATGACCAACCCAGAGGAAGAAGAAGAAGAAGAACATAGAGAAATGGAAGAAGAAGGGAAAGGCAAGACAATGGATATATATTTTTTAAAGAATATATGGAATCAGTAAAAGAATGGCAATCACAAGAATTTAGTGAAATAAAAAGAAGAATTAAAAGTACAGAAGAAAAAATGAATAGATTAGAGATGGTCATGTCAGATATAGGAAAAAGAGTGGACAAGGTGGAAGAACGAGAAGCAGCCGTAGAAATGGAAGTAGAGGACTTAAAAAAGAAAGTAGAAGAATCTAATAAAAAATTTAAAGAGACACAAGAGCTGTTAGCTCAGAAGATAGATATAATGGAAAATTATAATAAAAGAAATAATATAAAGATAGTGGGCCTTAAGGAAGATGAAGAAGGCAAGAATATGAGAGAATTTATAAAAGATTGGATCCCCAGGGTCCTAGGAAGACCAGAATTACAGGAAGAAATGGAAATAGAAAGGCCACATAGAACATTAGCCCCGAAACCACAGCCACAACAAAAACCAAGATCCATTTTAGTAAAATTCCTAAGATATACAACAAGAGAAAATATATTGGAGAAAGCAATGAAGAAAATAAGAGAAGACAAAAAGCCACTGGAATACAAAGGTCAAAAAATATTTTTCTATCCAGACATAAGTTTTGAACTCCTGAAGAAGAGAAAGGAGTTTAATACAGCAAAAGCGATCCTATGGAAAAAAGGATATAAATTTATGTAAAAGTACACAGCGGTACTTAAAATTGTTATTCCAGGGCAACAAAACAGACTATTCTCGGATCCGGAGGAAGCACAAAAATTTGCAGAACAACTACAAAACAGACAGAGAGATGAAGACATGTAACAAGAGTAAAAATAACCATGAACTATATGTATGTGTGTATATGGGTATATATATATATTCGCGGACGAAGATTTATGGAGGGGGTAAAAAGTCCACGTCAGCTGCAGGCTCGTTTGTGGCTGACAAGTCCGATGCGGGACAGGCAGACACGATTGCAGCGGTTGCAAGGGAAAATTGGTTGGTTGGGGTTGGGTGTTGGGTTTTTCCTCCTTTGCCTTTTGTCAGTGAGGTGGGCTCTGCGGTCTTCTTCAAAGGAGGTTGCTGCCCGCCAAACTGTGAGGCGCCAAGATGCACGGTTTGAGGCGTTTTCAGCCCACTGGCGGTGGTCAATGTGGCAGGCACCAAGAGATTTCTTTAGGCAGTCCTTGTACCTTTTCTTTGGTGCACCTCTGTCACGGTGGCCAGTGGAGAGCTCGCCATATAACACGATCTTGGGAAGGCGATGGTCCTCCATTCTGGAGACGTGACCCATCCAGCGCAGCTGGATCTTCAGCTGCGTGGACTCGATGCTGTCGACCTCTGCCATCTCGAGTACTTTGACGTTAGGGGTGTAAGCGCTCCAATGGATGTTGAGGATGGAGCGGAGACAATGCTGGTGGAAGCGTTCTAGGAGCCGTAGGTAGTGCCGGTAGAGGACCCATGATTCGGAGCCGAACAGGAGTGTGGGTATGACAACGGCTCTGTATACGCTTATCTTTGTGAGGTTTTTCAGTTGGTTGTTTTTCCAGTCTCTTTTGTGTAGTCTTCCAAAGGCGCTATTTGCCTTGGCGAGTCTGTTGTCTATCTCATTGTCGATCCTTGCATCTGATGAAATGGTGCAGCCGAGATAGGTAAACTGGTTGACCGTTTTGAGTTTTGTGTGCCCGATGGAGATGTGGGGGGGCTGGTAGTCATGGTGGGGAGCTGGCTGATGGAGGACCTCAGTTTTCTTCAGGCTGACTTCCAGGCCAAACATTTTGGCAGTTTCCGCATCGGATGTCCCCCAAAGTTCCTCAACATGATTATCCAACTGCACGAAAACCAACAAGGTCGGGTCAGATACAGCAATGAGCTCTCTGAACCCTTCTCCATTAACAATGGTGTGAAGCAAGGCTGTGTTCTCGCACCAACCCTCTTTTCAATCTTCTTCAGCATGATGCTGAACCAAGCCATGAAAGACCCCAACAATGAAGACGCTGTTTACATCTGGTACCGCACGGATGGCAGTCTCTTCAATCTGAGGCGCCTGCAAGCTCACACCAAGACACAAGAGAAACTTGTCCGTGAACTACTCTTTGCAGATGATGCCGCTTTAGTTGCCCATTCAGAGCCAGCTCTTCAGCGCTTGACGTCCTGCTTTGCGGAAACTGCCAAAATGTTTGGCCTGGAAGTCAGCCCGAAGAAAACTGAGGTCCTCCATCAGCCAACTCCCCACCATGACTACCAGCCCCCCCACATCTCCATCGGGCACACAAAACTCAAAACGGTCAACCAGTTTACCTATCTTTCCGGGGTGGCTGGGTGGGGAGGAGTTACGGTCACTGCAAAATCAGTTGACGCTTGCGAGTGAATTCGCAAATCCAAATGGAGAGGGGAGATGTGGTTGCCCGACAAGGGATAAAGGGCAACTCAGGAGGGGGAGGGGAGAACGGGGTTAAAGAAATTTTAGATAGGAGAATAAGGGAAATGTTTTATGTTTTAGAAATGTTGTCTTATAAAGTGTTCAAAACAAGAAAGCAGAAATGGATAAGAAAGAAAGGTGATGATGAGGAAACGGAAAGGAAAGATAAACAAAGTATGAAATGGCTACGTTGAACTATATAACTTTAAATATTAATGGAATACATAACCAAATCAAAAGGAAGAAACTGCTAAATTTACTGAAAAAAGAAAAATTTGATATAGCATTCGTGCAAGAAACACATTTTACTGAAATGGAGCACAAGAAATTAAAGAGAGATTGGGTAGGACATGTAACAGCAGCGTCATATAATTCAAAAGCTAGAGGAGTAGCTATATTAATCAGTAAAAATGTACCAATTAAAATAGAAGAGGAAATAATAGATCCAGCAGGGAGATATGTAATGATAAAATGTCAGATATATTCGGAGTTTTGGAATTTACTCAATGTATATTCACCTAACAAAGAAGATCGAAAATTTATGCAAGATATTTTTTTGAAGATAGCAGACACACAAGGGAACATACTAATAGGAGGGGATTTCAACCTTAATTTGGATTCAAACATGGATAAAACTGGGAAAAAAATTAACAGAAAGAACAAAGCAACCAAATTTATAATTAAATCGATGCAAGAAATGCAACTTTTGGATATATGGAGGAAACAACACCCAAAGGAAAAGGAATATTCATATTATTCGGGTAAACATAAAACATACTCAAGAATAGACCTATTCCTGTTATCAGCTCGTATGCAAGACAGATTAAGAAAAACAGAATATAAAGCTAGAATATTATCGGACCACTCACCCCTGATATTGACAATAGAGTTAGAGGACATCCCTCCAAGAATGTATAGATGGAGATTAAATGCCATGCTACTTAGAAGGAGGATTTTAGAGAATTAATTGAAAGACAAATTAAAATGTACTTTGAAATAAATACGGAATCAGTGAAAGATAAGTTTATACTATGGGACGCAATGAAAGCGTTCATCAGAGGGCAAATAATAAGTTATGTAACCAAGATGAAGAAGGACTACAATCAGGAAATAGAGCAGTTGGAAAAGGAAATAGCAAATATAGAAAAAGAATTAGCAATGAAGGAAGACACAACTAAAAGAAGAGAACTGGCAGATAAAAAAATAAAATATGAAACACTACAAACATATAAGGTGGAGAAGAACATAATGAAGACAAAACAGAAATATTATGAACTAGGGGAAAAACGCACAAAATTCTAGCATGGCAGCTTAAGACAGAACAAACTAAGAGAATGGTATTGGCATCAAGGAAAAAATACGAACAAATCACATATAATCCAACAGAGATCAATGAAAACTTCAGAGAATTCTACGAACAATTATACCAAACTGAAAATGAAGGGAAAGAAGACAAAATAGATGAATTTTTAACTAAAATTGAACTACCAAAATTATAAATAGAGGAACAAAATAAATTAACAGAACCATTTGAAATAGTAGAAATACAAGAGATAATAAAAAAACTACCGAATAATAAAACACCAAGAGAGGATGGATTCCCAATAGAATTTTATAAAACATTTAAATATTTATTAACTCCTCCCTTCCTGGAAGTAATCAACCAGATTGATAAAACACAAAGCTTACCAGATTCATGCAAAACAGCAATAATTACAGTAATACCAAAGACAGGGAAAGATCCATTCGCACCAGTGTCATATAGACCAATATCTTTACTTAACACAGATTAGCCGACTATGTACCAAAAATAGTAAATCTAGACCAAACTGGATTTATTAAAAAAAGACGAACAACAGACAATATTTGTAAATTTATTAACTTAATTCATGCAGTAGAAGGAAATAAAGCTCCAACAGACGCAGAGAAGGCCTTTGACAGAGTAGAATGGGATTATTTATTCAAAGTACTACAAAAATTCAGTTTGCCAGAGAAATATATTAATTGGGTTAAAGCATTATATAAGGGGCCATTGGCGAAAGTGACAGTAAATGGATATATATCAAAGCAATTTAACTTAAGCAGATCAACAAGGCAGGGGTGCCCACTATCGCCCTTATTGTTCGCGTTAGCTATAGAACAACTAGCAGAATTGATAAGAACAGAAAATAAAATAAAAGGGATAAAAATAAAAGACAAGATGACAAACCAAGCAGCTCTCCATGTGGTCTCGCTAAAGCGGCCAACGTTCTGGGTGTCGCAGCTACACGTGTGGTTCAATCAGGCTGAGACCCAGATCCACCTTCGACAGATTGCCGGTAACAATACTCACCACTACTACATAGTGAGCTCACTCAACAGGGACATGGCAGTGAGGGCTGTTGATTTCCTATGGCAGCTTCTGGAGCAAGACAAATACAATGCCCTCAAAGAGCTATTAACCCGCACTTTCAGGCTATCACAGTGCAAGCACATGGACTATTTGGGGGACAGGACCCTATCACCCCTCATGAGCGAGATCCTCGCACTCGTTGAAGGGCATAGGCCTTGCCCAGTCGTTGAGCAGTTTTTCCTGGAGCAGTTGCCTGAGGATATCCAACTCTTATTCACCGATGAGGACTTCAATGACCCAACGAAAGTCGAGACCCAGGTGGACATGTTCTGGAGAGTGAAGAAAGAAAGCTTTGCCTCGGTGGAACAGATCGCCAAGGCCCGACTCCAGCTGACAACAAGGCTGCAGCAGACAGAGAGGCAAATGGACCCCCCTACCCAGCCATATGGCTATTATCTTCAACGATGGGGTGCCTGTTGATGCCGCCCACCCTGCGCATTTCTGGGAAATGCCATGCCCAACCGTCATTAATAGCTGTGGCGGTTGGCTCACATGACAGCCTCCTCCACATTGGGAAGGTGGTTCCTCATGGACAGATGCTGAAATAAGTGTTGTTCCCCCCACGGGCAGCGAATAGCACCTCTATACGAACTTTTCGTTCTCATCTCCTCGTCATTTCTGATTTGTATAGTTTTGTGTAATATTGTCTAAAAGTGTTGTTAATTTCTTTTTGTTTATATACCAAAGTGTTTCTGTTTTTATAGCATTTATCATTCTTGATGACTTCTTTGTTTTAATCTGCCAATCACCCAACTCATAGTATTGTTTCTGTCCTATATATTTGTATTGTATTATATCTTAGCTTTTTATTCTCCAGTAATCTGTATTCTTCTTGTAGTTCTGTTCTTTGATTTTTTTTTTCTAATTCTTTAATATCCTTCTCCAAGTTGTTTACTTCTGTCATATGTTCCCTCTTAAGATTCTTCATATAGTATATAATTTGTCCCCTTAAATATGCTTTAAGCGTGTCCCATATCAGAAAACTATTATTAGTGGACAGCAGGTTTGTTTCACAAAATATTTCTTGTCTCTTCATAAATTTGCCCACATCTGTTCTTTTAATCAATGTAGTACTGAGGTTCCATCTGAATATGTTCTCTTGCTTTTCCATTTTTGCTATAGTTAATATTAATGGAGAATGGTCTAATAGAAGCCTCACTAGATATTCTGTTTTTATTGTGATAGAGTATATAGATATGTTTTTGGGAGATAAATTGGGAAAGGTTTGTAAGAGTAGGTCACATACAAACACTTTAAAACAGATCTTATTTAAAATACTGGAGCTCTGCTAATGCTAGACGTGTCGGTCCCAGGGCTTTGGCAAAAACTTTGGAGAGTCCACAAGAGACTTCACTAATGGATTGTTGTTTACAAAAAGGCAACAGATGAAAGAGCTTGTCGGAGCCGCAGATTGGAGGGGAACTTGCTGTTCTAGGAGGGTCATGTGGTTTTGCAAGAAGAGAGAGTCAAACAGGCTTTCTCTCAGAGAGAGTGAGAGAGAGATAGAGAGAGAGAGATCATTTCTACAATGTTACAGTCAGCAATAGCAGCTGGAACTGGAACATGACAAGCTTGTGGAAAACCCCATTTGGAAGATGGGTCGTGAGTGCTTAGTTCAACTGGTCAGTCCTGGTGGTTCATGCAAGAGGAGAGGACTGGCTGGCTAATGTTTTACTTGGAATAAGAGAAACAAGAAGGAAATCTGTAGTGACCGGAAAGAAAGAGGTTATCATTTGGAGAACCCTGAGGGGGCAAGTTTCTTTGACAAGGCACTGAAGTGGCTGATTAAAAAGGAATCATTTGTGGGTGTCCAGCGAACAACAAATTTCTCTCTGAAAACTGACAAGAACCTTCCTGAGCGGTAACCATTTACCTTTCAAACACCAAAGCTGGTGAACTTTATAAATGTTAAATTCTGTGCACAGTATAAGAATTGACTGCAACCAGTAAACTTGGAGGAATGAGAAGTGAGATTGGACTGTGAATCAAAGAACATTTCTAAACTTACACACACATTACATACACGTGCACTTAGAATTAGAAGAGGGTTGTTAGGTTAGTTAAGTCAATAGTGATAATTTAAAGTGTGATACTGTTTTTATGCTTAAAGATAATTAAAAGCAACTTCTGTTTAAGTAACCATATGTCTTGGTGAATATCTATTGCTGCTGGGTATTGGGGTCCTCTGGGCTCGTAATATTTTCATTCTACTTTTTAACTGGGTAGGCACTAAAAATAAGTCAATCCTTGAATGTGTGCCCTTAAATAAAAAAGAGTAATCTCTTTGTGGGAATTAATTGCCTCCATACTTTGATAAGATTTAGATCTTTCATATATGAAATTGTGGTTTTTGCTGCTTTTGACCTCGTTATTGTTCTTGCCAATTTAGTGGGTCCAAGAAGAAATTAGTCTCCTCCAAATAATATATTTTGTCTTCCCTGTGCTGTTTTTAAGAAGATGTTCTTCATAAAGGCTTCATTTTCATAATTCTGGGCATAAATATTCATAAATGTCCATGCTTTTCTATAAATTTTTCAATGTGCCATTACATACCTTCCAGCCTGATCAATCGAGATATCTTCTATCAACAATGGTGTATTTTTATTAATTAGAATCATCACGCCTCTTGCCTTTGAACCAAAGGAAGATTATATTATTTGTCCTACCCAATGTGGGTGGAAAGAAAAAGTTTGAAAACCTCTGTTTTAATTGTCCCTAATTTACTCGTTATGTGCATGGTTTCATAACTCCAAAGGAAATGACCCAATAATAATTTTTCTCAAGGAAAATATTTCAGTAACAATTGGGTCTAGAGTAGTGGTTCTCAACTTTCCCAATCCCTTACTAATCACAGAGCACCGATGGCACAGGGATTACTGAAAGTGGGATGTGAGTGGAAAGAAAAAGGTTGAGAATCACTGTGTTAAAGGTGTTTGTACATAGGTTGAGATTCTTCATGAAAGGTTCATTTGCTGAAAATCTTTTTAAAAAATTGCTTAAGACCTCGTTAAGCCATGCGCGATGGGTGAATCTGACTTGCGCCCAATCTGAGTTGCGACCTATCCCCCGGTCCCCATGACGGTCGTAAGTCGGGGACAACCTGCATCTGCAGAAGCCCTTAGCCTTCCCTTCACCAAAGCCATCTCATGTCTTTTTTCGAGCCCTGCTAATGCTCCTCAAGTTGCCTCATTTGCTCCTTCTTGTCTGCACCTGCTTAAACAGATCCTCGATCTCCTAAGGAACGCCTGCTGATTCTGCCTTTAATACCAACAGGAATGTATAAACTCTATACTCTCAAAATTTCACCTTCGAAGGTCTCCCATTTGCCCCTTGCCAGAAAACAACCTGTCCCAATCCACACTTCCTAGATCCATTCTCATTTCCACAAAATTGCCCTTTCTCCAATTTAGAATCTCAAAACCAGAACGATTCTTCTCCATACCATCTTGAAACTAATGGTATTATGATCACTGGCCCCAAAATGTTCCCCTACACACGTTTCAGTCACCTGTCCTGTCCAATTCCCCAATAACAGATCTCGTCAATAAAGCCTCTGCTCTTTTTCCCCGAACTATCAAATCCTCTGCCATCACATCTCCTCCCTTCCCTTCTGAGACATAGGGCCAGATTTCATGCTCGAGCCCTGACTGGAGTGGCTTGTCCCTTTGCCGTTATTCCCGTACAACTCTATCCGAACAGTGTATGCGTTACTGAGGGGAACAGCCGCAGGTGTAGTACCCTGCACTGACTGCCTGTTCCCTTTCCTTTTCCTGGCTGCCATCCAGCTACCTTCCTCTTGCCTCCTCAGCGTGACTGCCTCTCTATAACACCTTTTTTTGAAAACTTTATTTATAGAATTTAAAGTACATTCAAAAAATAATACTAATTCTTTACTAATTATGAATACCCCGACTCCCCATTCCCACCCTTCTCCCTACATCCTTCCCCAAACTATCCCTATACAAGAGCCAAAAACATATCAGTTAATTATCTGTTGCTGTGGATTGTGCCAACCCTTAACATCTTAATAAAAAGACATTTCCAATATATCTGAGCCCATACATTTCGAATATGGAGTCCACATTTTAACAAAAAAGGAATAATATTCCGTAAATTATATATTATCTTCTCTAAGTAAATACATGATCTCAATTCATTATGCCATATATGTTCAATTCCATGTCATTCTTCCATGTAATAGCAATACATTTCTTAGCTACAGCTAACTCTAGACGAATAAATGCAATTTGAAATTTATCCAATCTTAAACCGGTTGTTAATATTGTTGCATAACCCATTAAAAAAAGTAAAGGATCAAGTGTTAATTTGATCTTGAATAAATCTTCCAAAAACTTCATAATTCTTTCCCAAAAGGGTTCATCTTTTTCACAAATCTATACTGAATTTAAAAAAGTACCTGTCTGTATTCCACAATGAAAGCACAAATCTGAAGAACTAAAACCATATCTTTTTAACTTCTCCGGAGTTAAGTATAGCTGATGCAAAAAGTTATAATTGACTAAACTATATCTCACATTAATTAATTTAGTTTACACATCTGCACACATAGTCATCCATTCCTCCTGAGATAGTAAAATAGATAAATCCTCCTCCCACTTATTCTTCGCTTTATGTCTAATTTAATTATCTTCTCTTGCAACAAAGCGTACATTTCTGAAATAAACCTTTTTTTCCCACTATCAACAATTAAAATCTCAAATTTAAAATCCAAAATTTTCTCTCTATAACTCCTGTCCATCACCACCCGCCTCAACCGGGAGTTCACATATTGTGGTCCATATTGTACGAACCCCGACGCGTTTCCTATCAACAAACAGTCCCTACCATCACAAACCCTTCAAATGATTGCTCAGATACACCAAAATGACTGGAGATGAATGCAGTCATCTCTAATGTACATCTCATTATTTCCAGCAGTCGAGTGGAAGCTAGTGGCGGGGAAACCTGCCCGCAACTGGGAAAACGCAGCCTGTGCACAACTTTACAAATGAAAGCCGTTCCCTTATTGTACGAGTTCATGCCTGTAGTAAATATTGGCATTCGCTTGGAGGAGAGTGCCTGTGTTCAAAATGTTACTGAGGGCAAGAAGCAGTGGTTCAAGCCACCAAAAGGTCAAACGTGCAATGTCACTCTGACAAGTTGCAGAAACATAGTTGCAATATCAGTCCAGTTGTGAAATTCCTTACACTGTGAGTGTTCCCAATGGGTCATCTCTTTCCTGTATAAAAGAATCTTCATCGCATTGCCGGTTCAGAGGGAAGTTGAAAGGTTCTGCACCACTGCTCACAGATTCACAAGGGAAATGCCATATCTAACTATCGACAACATTGCGAGAATTTATTATCCTCTACTTGCTGCTGTGGGCGTTGCCGGTAAGACGCTGCATCTCGAAACCGTTTGAGTTCCTCCGGTCTTTCTGCTGCCCGTTATTCTCATGAACATTGATCATTCTGTGACCCCTTTTCATTATTCACTTGCATTGCTGCAGTCAGGGTGATGATATGTCCTTTTCTGACTTTTAACCTTGGAATTTCAGAAGGCACTGTCACATGTGGTTGAGTTTGCCTTAATGGAGAAAGATTTTTTTTCTCCCTGGCTCATCGAGTCAAACAGCATGAAAGCAGGTCCTCATCCAAGCTCACCCTCGCCGACCCAGATGTCTCACTCACGCATGTCCCACCCTCTTGGGGTTTTGGCCACAGCCCTCCAAACCCAGCCTATCCATGTATCCTGCCATGTTTCTCTTCCAAGTTCCAATCACGCCTGCCTCCGCTACCTCCTCGGGCAGCCTTCTGCGCAGAGACTCATGAATCAGGAAAGATACTGGCATGGGGTAAACCACTGGCTGATCGACAGGAATCAGAGAGTAGGGAGAAAGGGCTCCTATTCTGGTTGGCTGCCAGTTACCAAGGGTGTTACGCTGGGGGCCAGTGTGGGGCCACTTTTTGAGACTCTGAGGCGGTCCTATTCACGAGTCAATATGTATTTATCTGAGTATGTGAACACCTGTCCTGCATGTGCATTGTTTGTCTGTATGTGTGTTACGTCTGGTTGTGTGTCTGCGCGTTTTGGACATGGGAATGCTGTTTCTTTGGGTTGTACTTGTGCAATCAGATGACAATAAACTGGACTTTTTATTTTGTGTGTTAATGATTTGAATGGTGGAAGGAAAAAGTTGTGAGGAGGATATGGAGAGGCTGCAGAGGGACTGGGACAGATGAGGAGAATGGGCAAAGTGGCAAATGAAAGCTGTAGGAACATGTATGGCCGTGCACTTCGGTGGAAGGAATAAAAGGGCAGACTATTATTTGGCTGGGGAGAAAATTCAAAATTCAAGCTGAAAGGGACCTGGGAGGCCTCGTGCAGGATGCCCTGCAGGTTGGGTCGGTGGTGAAGAAGGTGAACACAAATTTGGCGTTCATTTCTAGAGGAATAGAATACAAGAGCAGGGATGTAATGTTGATAGGTATCAGTATAATCAGGGTATCAAAGGTTATGGGGAGAAGCCTTTGGAGCTGTGTGGGAGCTCACGAAGGAATGGCAGAGAAGTCAATGGGCCAAATGGCCCGACTCTGCCTCTTTATCCTTTGGGCTTATGGTCAAATCAGCATGCACATCTTCTCCCTCAGAATACTCCAGTAACCGGACCACCAATGATGTCAGCCTCACTGGCCTGTAGTTCCCAAGATCCTTCCCTGCATCTTCTCTGGGTTCTTGCCCAGTTTTTTCGGACCTCAACCAATCCTCAAAATGACAAACTCAGAAATCTCAACCAGGATATCCGCAATTTCTGCTGTGGCTTCCCATGGACTCCGAAGTATATGTTATTCGGACCCAGGAAATGTTTCCACCTTCAGCACCCTCACAGCTGTAATACTGACAATTGTCAAGGGGTGCCCATGGATTACCCCATGGTCCCCAGTCCCCTTGTCTTTCTCCATAGTAAAAATCATTCAGGTCCACCTCCCCTGGCTCCACACAGTCTAGGAAACTTTGATTCATGAGAGGATAATTTTCCCTCTGGTTAATGCTTTTTTTCCCCATTATAAACTCTTTGGCAATTACCGTCACCGTTATCTGCCAGAGCTCCTTCCTGGTCCCCTTTTGCCCATTTGATTTCCTTTTGGAGCTTTCTCCTCCACTTCCAAAATGCCTCCAGTATAAACTCAATCCCAACTGATGATAGTTGCCCTATATCTTCGTCTTGCCCTTGAAACCAATTAACGAGGTCATTCTCTCAAAGCCGGCCTTGCCCCAATTCCGGATTTGAACTTGTGGCCTTGCCTTGTCTCTCTCTCTCTCTCTCTCTCTCTCTCTCTCTCTCACTATAACTCTCTTCAACCAAACAGAACCAACACAAGCACTTCCCAACTTTCCAAGACCAGATCAAGTGTTGTTCTCTCCTGTGGAAACCCCTCTATATATTGCCAGAGGAAACTTTCCTGACAAATCCCATCCCATCTAAAACTTTGCACCTCCCCTTACCCAGTTAATATCTGAAAAATTAAAATCTCCTACTTTGACATCTCTACTCAACTGCTGCAATCTCTTGACATATTTGTGGCTTTAAAAAAAACTCCTTCTGCCATTACCGTACTTTCAAATTGCTTTCCATGTCTAGAATAGCTTGCTCTTACCATAACACAGCAAGCTATTCCTTCTTGTCCAGTGATAGGCTCTGTCAATGACTCCAAAGGTGTAGAGTGAGGAACGAAAGGCTTTATTACACTTCAGACGAGTAGCTGGCCTGATTCCAAGTGCTCAAGGAGAGGGAGGTCAACCTTTATTCCAGGGTCACAAGGGAAGGAGTTACCAGGGAACGAGTCACCAGTTGGGGGATGGGCCAGCTCCCCATCAGCAGTCACATCCTCGTCTTGCCACATTCACCCATCCAGAAAAAACTGCATAGGACTGGCCACAAGAGAACGGGGCTTCACGGGAGTACACCGCCACTTCCTCGCAGATTCAAAGCAGTTACAGATCAGATCTGAATGGCGTTTCCAGCCATTGAACGTTGTCCAGGTCTACTCAACCACGTTGGTTGGCTTGTGGTGTGACCGTCTCAACAAACAAAATAGATTTTAGTTCAGGGGCGGCAGGCGGGTAAAGCTCTGCTAACCTTGTCAGGAAAACAAAACCTTGTCAGGAAAGTGACGACTCTAAATTTAGAAACCTAGGAATAGGATCAGTTCCAAAAAGGTCATCAGTGATTTATCATGGCGTAGATGTGGGAGAAGCAAGTCCCATAAAACAGCACCCATATAGAATAGACATTCAGAAGAATAAAATCATGGATCAGGAGGTGGAATATATGTTGAAAAATGATATTATTAGACCTTCGAACTCAGATTGGAGTTCTCCTTGTATTCTGGTACCGAAACCAGATGGAACTGTTAGGTTCTGTACAGATTACAGGATGCTTATCCTATTCCGAGAATAGATGACTGCATTGATCAAATTTGGAAAGCTTAATTTCTTACTAAGTTGGATTTGTTGAAGGGTTATCGGTGTGTGCATTTAACTGAGAGAGGAAAGAATATTTTGGCTTTTGTAACTTTAATATGAGTATAATGTGTTACCTTTTGGCATGAAAAATGCCCCTGCAAAATTCCAAAGGATGATTAATTCCGTAATCCAAGGGTTAACACATTCAGATGCTTATATTGATGACTTGGTCACAAAAAGTGACACATGGGAAGAACATCTAAGGGAATTGGACAAATTGTTTGCAAGATTATCCAAAGCAAACTTAACTATTAATTTAGCAAAAAGTCAATTTGCAAATGCCATTGTAACATACTTTGGGCCATGGAAAAGTTGCACCTATTCAAGCAAAGGTGAATGCAATTTCTGAGTTACTTATTCCCAAGAAAGTTACTTATTCCCAAGAAATCAGTGAGAAGGTTTTTAGGAATGGTAGGATATTACAGGAAATTTTGCTGAGGTTGCTCTTCCTTTAACCAATCTTTTGAAGAAAGGGGAGAAATTTGTGTGGACTAAAGATTGTCAGGCAGTTTTTGAAAATTTAAAGGGATGCTATGCCATTGCCCTGTGTTAAAATCTCCTGATTTTGACAGACCATTTTCTTTAGCAGTGGATGCTAGTGAGGAAGCAACAGGTGCAGTTTTATTACAAAAACATAATAAAATTGACCATCCAGTTGCCTACTTTTCAAAAAAAATCAATGTTCATCAAAGGAACTATTCCACTATTGAGAAAGAACTATCTATAATATTCACTCTTCAGAATTTTGATGAGAAACAAATTAGTACTGTGACAGAGTAAATAAATAAATAAATAAATAAATAGATAGATAGATAGATAGATAAATAAATAGATAGATAGATAGATAGATATGTATCTTTTTGGGAGATAAATTAGGAAAGGTTGGGCCACATGTAAACACTTTAAAATGATCTTATTTAAAATACTGGAGCTCTGCCCCATGGTAGATGTATTGGCTCCAAAGCTTTTGCAAGAGCTTTGAAGAGTGCTCAAGAGACCATGAATGGATTGTTGTTTACAAAAGGCAACAGATAAAAGAGCATGTCAGAGCCGTTGCTGTCTGGAAGAGAACTTGCTGTTCTGAGAGGGTCATGTGGTTTTTCAAGCAGAGGGAGTCAAACAGACTTTCTCTCAGAGAGAGTCAGAGGGAAAGAGAGAGAGAAACATACACAGATCACTTGTACAGTGTTACAGCCAACAGAAGTAGCTGGGACTGAACAGGACAAGTTGGCAGGCTTTATGGAAAGCTCAGTTGTAAGACAGCCTAGTCAAAGCCCTTCTGGTTCATGCAAGAGGAGAAGACTGGCCGTCTAATATTTCACTTGGAATAAGGGAAACAGAAAGGAACTCTGTGGTGACCTGAAAGAAAGAGTTATCATCTGAAGGGGCAAGTTTCGTCAGAAAGACATTGAAGTGGCTGATAGAAAAGGAATCAGTTGTGGGTGTACAGCGTACAACAAATTTCTCTCTGAAGACCGACAAGAACATTCCTGAGTGGTAACCATTTACCTTTCAAGCACCAAAGCCTGGTGAACTTTATAAATGTTAAATTCTGTGCACAGTATAAGAATTGCCTGCAACCAGTGAATGAGAAGTGAGATTGGACTGTGAACCAAGGAACTTTTCTGAACTTACATACACATTTAATGCACGTGCGCTTAGAATTAGAAGGGGGTTAAGTTAGGTTAGTTAAGTTAAAGTGTGATTCTGTTTTCATGTTGAAAGATAATTAAAAGCAACTTTTGTTTAAGCAACTTTTGTTTAAGCAACTTTTGTTTAAGCAACCATTTGTTTTGGTGAATATTTATTGCTGCTGGGTTTATGTGTCCTCTGGGCTCGTAACAGTCTTCACTAAAATCTTAACACCCTGAGGAAGATCTGGTAAACTCCGGAACTATAGGGAAGACACAGTTCACATAGTAGTGAGACAAGAGGGCCCTGACCTGCCAATTTATGAAGTGAGACCAGAAAAGAGTAAGGGATGCTTCAGAGTCCTGCATAGAAACTTGCTGATGCCCTGGGTTCACTTACCTTTAGCTAAGAATGACAAAGGGAAACAGTGAAAAAGACACCAACCTGCATTTCAAATACAGGAATCCGATGACGAGGATGGGTATGGGCTTCAGTATGAGCCAGTCCAGATCCCCACAGCACCAGCAGAATGAGATACTGGGTGAATCAGAGACGGAACTTGAATGCAGGAACCCACCAGGAGAAGAGCGAGTTGAAACACCAGCTCCTGTTGAACCACCAGCACCGTCTACAGGAGAGGGGGGGGGGGGCAGCTGGAGAAGCTCGATGCGCCTGCTGAAAACCTGCCTGGGGAGGGAATAGAGCACTCACCACGTGCCTCTCCTTCATCCAGTGCTGCTGCCGAACCTGAGGAGCCGCCCTATCAGTGGCCACACACACATAGAGAGAGAGACACTGCCAAGACGGATGACCATTGTGCTGTGGCGTCTGCCAAACTGTGTGGACTCACCTGATTTAGATGAAGTGTAGCTAGCGTTGTCTACTCTTATTCGTCCTCTCCCGACAATGGTCCAAAATGGCTGTTCCTGGCAGCAGTTGGGGGATGTGCAAACATACAAAACCAAAAGACTACAACAGGCTTTATTCAACGTAAACCTCAACAGAGCCAGCTGTGAGATTGCGCTGCTGTAAACTCTGAGAGTGACTTCGAAGGGCCGGCTCAGGCTTATATCCTGGAGGGTGATTGACACCCGACCAGGTGGGGCTTGGTCTATTCAGGTCGGCTGATTGACAGCTGGCCTGGTGTTGACTTATCCCCATGCTCTTCGGCAGGTACAGAGGTTTCCCCCTGCAGTAGGTCACAGGTGTACCACCACATTAACCCCCAGGATGGGGCGGGTGGGGGTGGGGGAGTTGCAGTAAAGCCCAAAACATATACACAGTATTTACAGATTAAGACGGTCCGGCAGCCATCAGTGTCTCTGCGACCATCGCAGGCCTGGCTCCTGGTCACTGGTCAATGAGGGTGTGGGGTGGCTGGCGTGGTGCAGTGCAGAGGAGTAGCCAGGGGGGCCGGGATTAAGTCCCCCACAGTTGTAGCAAGTCCTTGGTGCCCAAGGGGTCTTGAGTGCCCTATAGCTGTCGGGGGTTTGTGTCGGGCCGGTGGGGGTCCTGGGCTGGAGGATGCTGTGCTGTGGTGGGTGCTCCTGCCAGTGCCAGGTCCCTGGTTGAGACGGTGTCCTTCCTAATGCTGGCATAGTTATGGTTCGCTTGTTGGAGAAACACTGCTCGACTAGGAGTTCAGCCTTGTCTGCTCGTATGTGTCTACACAGGAGCACCAGTCCCAGGGATGCGAGCCATGCTGGGAGAGATGTTCCTGTCGCCAATCTCCTGGGGAATGAAAACAGGCGTTCGTGAGTGGTCTCATTGGTAGCCGTACACAGAAGTGACCAAATGGCATGGAGCACCTCAGGAAGAGCGTCCTGCCAGTATTCTACGGACCACCCCTTTGACTTAAGGGCCAGAAGAACTGCCTTCAAGATCACCCCGTTCTCGCATTCCACTTGCCCATTACCTCTTGGGTTGTAACTAGTCGTGCGATTAGTCACGATGCCCCTTTATGTCAGGTACTGGCGCAGTTCCTCACTCATGAAGCTAGACTCCCAGTCGCTGTGGATAAATGCGGGGTAGATGATGATGGTGAAGATCTGTGTCAGTGCCCTGATGATGGTGGCTGTGGAGATGTCTGGGCAAGGGATGGCGAAAGGGAAGCAGGAATACTCGTCTACAACCATGAGGAAATAGACGTTGCGATTTGTGGAAGTCAGGGGCCCCTTGAAGTCCATGGTGAGGCGGTCGAAGGGCCGAGTGGCATTCACGACATGAGCCTGGGATGGGCAGAAAAAGTGAGGTTTCCATTCTGCACAGACCTGACACGCCTCGGTCATGGTCCTGACATCCCTGACGGTGTACGGTAGGTTCTGGGACTTGATAAAATGGTATAAGTGGGTGACGCCCAGGTGGCAGAGGGACTCATGCAGTGCCTGCAGCTGGTCATCATGGAGTGATGCGCTGGTCAGGGAGAGGGCGTCAGGGGAGTCGTTAAACTTCCCAGGACGATACTGGATGTCGTAACTATGTTGCCAGCTCGACTCTCCAGCGCAAGATCTTATCATTCTTAATCTTGCCCCTGTGGGTGGTTTTGAACATGAACGCCACTGCCCGCTGGTCGGTGAGGAGGGTGACCCTCCTGCCGGCCAGGTAGTGGCACCAGTGGTGGACTGCTTCCATGATTGCCTGGGCCTCCTTTTCAATGGCGAAGTGCCCTAGCTCAGAGCCGTGGAGGGTCCTGGAGAAGAAGGTGACTGGGTACCCCCATTGGTTGAGATTAGCGGTGAGGGCCACATCGGAGGCACTGCTCTCCACCTGGAAGGGGAAGTTTTCGTCCACGGCATGCATTGTGGTGTCTGCAATATCCTGCCTGATGCACGTGAAGGCCGCCTGCGCCTCGGGTGGGAGCGGGAATGTTGTGGCCTGGGCCAGTGGGCGGACCTTGTCCGAGAAGCAGGGAAACCACTGTGAGTAATAAGAGAATAAGCCAAGGCACCTGCGGAGGGCTTTGAGTTTGGGGGGGAGGAACAGCTCCATTAACAAACGCGTCCATTCTGGATCTAGGCCGACGACACCATGTGCCATGATGTACCCAGGATGGCGAGGCGGGTGGTGCTGAACACACATTTCTCTCTGTTGTAAGTAAGGTTCAGCTCCTCGACCGTCCGGAGTAATTTCTCCAGGTTGGCATCATGATCCTGCTGGTCGTGGCTGCAGATGATGACATTATTCAGGTATGGGAAAGTCGCCTTCAGCTTGTGCTGGTCTACCATTCGATCCATCTCCTGCTGGAAGACGGAGACCCCATTCGTGATCCAAAACAAAACTTGGCGGAACTGGTACAGGCGCCCGTCCACCTCGAAGGCAGTATAGGGCTTGTCTCACGGGTGGATGGGGAGTTGGTGATAGGCCAACTTCAAGTCAATTGCAGAGAAGATCCGGTAACCGGCTATCTCGTTGACCATGTTGGCTATCCTTGGTAAGGGGTAGGCATCTAGCTGGGTGTATCATTTGATGGTCCATGACCATCCTCGGCTTGCTTCTCCCTTTGACCACTAGGACTTTGGAGGGGTGATGCGCAGTGTGGAAAGGCCGCTGTTTGGACGGCGCGCTGTGGAGCGTGAGTGGAGATAGTGGCCCCCCCGAAGGCAAGGGTGACACACTGCAGGAGGCATTGGAAATCTAAGCCCAGGAGGACTGGGGTGCAGAGTTTGGGTGCAGGAGCCTGAACCCAGTGTATGTCTTTCCCCCCCCCCCCACACTCAGATTGGCCGAGCAGCGCCCGAGTGTATTGATAGTCTGGTCCTTGGTGGCGAAGATGATCGAGAAGGTGGTGGGGTGGATTTTTAGCTTTAGTGACACTGGAGGTACTATCTGGCTGGGAAACATTTTATCCTCATCATGGATCAAAAATCTATGGCATTCATATTCGGTAATCAGAACAGAGGGAAAATTAAGAATGACAAGATGTTGCGCTGGAGAATTGAGCTGTCAACATACGATTACAACATCCAATACAGGCCAGAGAAACTTAACAAGCCCCCGGATGCGCTGTGAAGAGGCACCTGTGCCACCAGCAATCAGCTCCAGAGCCTCCTCGATGAGCTAGGCCACCCGGGAGTTACAAAGATGTTCCATTTTATAAGGACGCGCAACTACCAGTTCTTTGTGGGAGAGATAAGGTCAATTACCCAGAGCTGTCACATCTGTGCGGAGTGTAAGCCACAGTTCTACTGCCTGGCCCAGGCCAACCTCATAAAAGCCACCCAGCCATTCACCACCTCAGCCTCGATTTTAAAGGGCCGCTCCCATCCACAAACAGGAATCTCTATTTTTTGAATGTGATAGACGAGTTTCAAGCTTCCCTTTTGCCATTCCCTGCTCTGTTGTGTCTGCAGTCTCAGTTATCAATTGCCTACAACCCATATTTAGTGTGTGCGGTTACCCAAATTACATACACACTGACGGGGGTGGGGGGGGGGTGGCATTTATGAGTGCGAAGGTACAGCAGTATTTCCTGGAGAGGGGGATTGCAACTAGCTGCACCATAAGATGCAACTCCAGAGGTAATGGGCAAGTAGAGAGGGAAAATGGCACCATCTGGAGGACGGTCCTCTTGATGTTAAAATCAAAAGGCCTCCCAGTATCAAGGTGGCAAGAAGTCATGTCAGACGCTTTGTGCGCGATACAGTCGCTGTTATCATGGCTGTTAGCATGACCCCCCATGACCGCCTGTTCTCTTTTCCAAGGAAATCGACATTGGGCACAGTGCTGCCAAGCTGGATGAGCGCGCCAGCGCCAGTGCTCATTTGGAATCATGGAAGTGTTAGGAATTAAAGTACCCTTCAACTGGCTGATCCAGCCACTTTACACATCAGATCCTTTCTTTATCTCACATACACTTAAAGTTAAGATGTATAGAACTCACCCTATTTGCGCAAACATTTCTCCCTGCAAATGTTATAACATCACTATTCTCAGGTAGTCCCTGTGCAAAATCACATTTGAATACAATTTATTTCATAAATTGGAATTAACTGGTAGTTAAATTCGCTAATTCTTCAGTATTGAAAAACGATCATTTATGACATTTAAATTTTAGCATGAATTTTAATCAATATTGGTCAGTGACTGAAGTGGGAAGTCGTGATTTATGAAATTATCTCTGGTCTCTACTCTCCCACTCCCTGCACTTCTCCCAACATTCAGGAGCTGGCACACAGTCCCTGCCTTTTTTTTTTCATGTTACTCATCTACTATTCCTTTAACTGCTTGCATCAAAATGTTAGCCTTTGCTTTCTGCTTATCCTCAGATGTCTGGACAAATGCTTTTTGTGTGATCTGTAGAAGCTGGGTTATTCCCTGCTCATGCCAATTTTCTGTCTTTTGTAATTTTCTCTTAATGTCTGGGGCTGAGTTGGTAACAAAACCTGTTAGTACCAATTGTTCCCCTGCTGGGGATTCTATGTCGAGACCCCCATATTGTATATATATTTGGTCCCAAAAATTGGTCTAACTGTTCGGCACATCCCTGGGGATCTTCTATCAGGGAGGTCAGTTCTTTCTTAAAGTTACACACTTCAGTACTGGTCAGGGGCACATTTACAAAACCGAGACCCTCTCTCATGGGAACTTCCCGCAGTGGTCTCATCCAATTGGTTTCTGGCTTATTAGGTCTGGGTTCCTGCTCCCTGGGAAATGAATCAAAGGGTTCTGCCCTTTCTTCCTGAAGAGTCTCACGCTGTTCTGAATTAAAGTTACCTCTCTCTCCTGCCAACAGAGGTGGTAATCGAGTGCTTTGTGAGCAAGTTATCATACCACTCCTGCTCTCTTCTCTCTTCTCTAGTGGTGGGGGAGGTGGGGAAGGTGCAGAAGGGTAGGTCATAGGAGGGGAAGGAAAGATAGGAGCCGGCATAGGAGGAACATAGGGTGGAGGGAGGGAATGTAACACATCCCAACCCTGTGATTCAGGGACAAGAGGTTCCTCCTCTCTCTTATCCCTGGATTCTTTCTCATTCAAAACCAGCTGTTCAATGGATCCCTTGAGCCAGCAGGCTGCATATTCCCTGCTCTCAACATTGTCTGGCTGGTTTTGATAGAACCATAAGTTCAAAGCTTCACACATCCATTCATTCTCGGATCCGAATTTTGGCCAGTACACGGAGCTCCCTTTAACCGGGTATCCCACCCATTCATTACAACAATACCTGACCGTCGTCAGTTTGTCTTTACCGCGGGTCTTTCCTGTGCCCCACTCAGATAACATCATCCCAAGCGGGCTGTACGTAGCTATCTGGTGGTCACGTCCTGTGTCAGGACTCTCATCTCTACTGCCCGCTATTCCCATACTTAGGAACAAGTAAAATACTCTTACCGAGTTCTGGCAGTACTGCTCTAGCGCGCGTCCTTCCGCCGTTTGTTCTCAATGCCTCTTCTCGGATATCACTCGCTTCTTCCACTGACCAGCCACCCGTCGCCCGTGAGTCCAGCTGAATCAGCCGGGGTGCACCTACTCTCGTCGTCGGGGTACTCTGTCAGTGGAGGGAGTGTGATCCCGGACGAGCCCCCATTTGTTAGGAATTAAAGTACCTTTAAAGAAATTGCTCGAGACAAAAATTGAGAACAAAGAACATTTATTACTACAACAATGCAAAGTTGGGTGCTTCCCCTTACCCTGGGAATACACACACACACTGGGGCTCACCCAACTTTTATACAGTTGATTTCAGTGTAGGAATACCCTCCCCCTTACATTCTTCTGCCTCCTGCTGGAGAGGTTTGGCATTAGGCAATCCTGCCTGCCTACGTGCAATTTCAGTATACTTGGAGAACCAGGGGGGGGTATCCTGTCGGTGTCCCTTCATGTCATTGTCCTTATTCACACCTTCCTGATTCTCTGGGCTACAGTCTCTTGATATGCAGAGTTGACTCATTCTATCTAGGGTTGGCTAATTTCATATGTATAAATCTGTGTATGGTTAGCTAATTAGAAATGTATGACTTGGTACTTCTGTCCAGGGCTAGGAGACCCTTATCTGATCCAGACTACCTCAACTTCCTACATTCTATTGTACCTTACCATTCCTTATCTTAGTCCTATGGTCTTGTCACAAAGGATAGAAGATTCTTATGTTAATCGTGCTGACTCTGCTTTCCTGCATCCTAAGCCCCAAACTTATCCTGTTTGAACTGGTTACAGCCATTTTACTGATGAACTTCAGTTTCTTCCATGTTCATAATTTTAGGTCAATTTTCCCATCTCTCACAGAAGGACGCAAAAGACTGATCCAATTGTCGGAAAGGGGGACCTGCTGCACGTAACCCCACAGTATGCTTTCGTGGAGTACCCTGACGGAAGACAGGACTCGGTGTCCGTGCGGGACCTCGCACCGGCGGGGAACGCAGAAGAAGAAGAGGAGGAGGAACCATTGTTGGCACCAAGAACGTCCCAACCAGCGCCAGGGACGGTGATGTTATCGCTGGAGCCTTATCATGTCAACATCATGAGAGACTGAAAACCAAAAGAGAAAAATGTTTAATTGGGAATGTTGGGACGACTTATTTTGGAGGGGAGTGTGTGACGTCTAAAAAAACAGTAAATTAATGGTCTGTAATGAGGTGAAAATACTAAGGGTAAAAATGTGTTTAAAGGTACTTAAAAGGTGTTTCTAAGATGTGTTCAGAAACTCATGATATGTGATAAAGGGTTAAAATGCCAAAATATTTTTAAATCATTCATTGTTTATGTCATTCTTTATTGGTAAGAATGGAACCTTCATTGTATCAGTATCTCCGTCCACATTACGCAGGGGAATTGCGGTATTACCCTGATATGAGTAATCCCTCCCACTGAGGAAACATCACCTGATCACTCTCTTGCGATTACTCCTCCCCGTTTCCAGGGGCGTTACATGATCAGGTGTGGGAGGAGCTTGTGACCAGAGCCTGTCGTCAGGTGCGGTTTCAGGGAGTGCTCTCAGGAAGATACCATGGCTTTGCAGCTTTACGGCGACCTGATCTCTCAGCCCTGCCGCTCTGTCTACATCTTCCTCAAGAAGAACAACATTCCGTTTGAGTTCAAAGTGGTGCAGCTGTTTGAGGGTAAGGGGCAGTGATTTCATCACGACCAAACTCCAGGCTGGAAATCCTGGGATGGTGGGGAGTTTGAGGGGGGGGAGAGAGGGAGAGGGGGAGAGAGTGAGGGGGAGAGAGTGAGGGGGGCAGGAGAGAGAGTAAGGGGGAGAGAGTGAGGGGGGGCAGGAGAGAGAGAGAGAGAGAGAGGGGGGGCAGGAGAGAGGGGGGGCAGGAGGGAGAGGGGGGGCAGGAGGGAGAGGGGGGGCAGGAGAGAGGGGGGGCAGGAGGGAGAGGGGGGGCAGGAGGGAGAGGGGGGGCAGGAGGGAGAGGGGGGGCAGGAGGGAGAGGGGGGCAGGAGGGAGAGGGGGGGCAGGAGGGAGAGGGGGGGCAGGAGGGAGAGGGGGGGCAGGAGGGAGAGGGGGGGCAGGAGGGAGAGGGGGGGCAGGAGGGAGAGGGGGGGCAGGAGGGAGAGGGGGGGCAGGAGGGAGAGGGGGGGCAGGAGGGAGAGGGGGGGCAGGAGGGAGAGGGGGGCAGGAGGGAGAGGGGGGGCAGGAGGGAGAGGGGGGGCAGGAGGGAGAGGGGGGGCAGGAGGGAGGGGGGGGCAGGAGGGAGGGGGGGGCAGGAGGGAGGGGGGGGCAGGAGGGAGGGGGGGGCAGGAGGGAGAGGGGGGGCAGGAGGGAGAGGGGGGGCAGGAGGGAGAGGGGGGGCAGGAGGGAGAGGGGGGGCAGGAGGGAGAGGGGGGGGCAGGAGGGAGAGGGGGGGCAGGAGGGAGAGGGGGGGCAGGAGGGAGAGGGGGGGCAGGAGGGAGAGGGGGGGCAGGAGGGAGAGGGGGGGCAGGAGGGAGAGGGGGGGCAGGAGGGAGAGGGGGGGCAGGAGGGAGAGGGGGGGCAGGAGGGAGAGGGGGGGCAGGAGGGAGAGGGGGGACCACAAGTCTGCATCACCCAAATACACCCGTGACCAATTAACCTACTAACCACTCATGGGAGGAAACCATAGCGCCTGGGGAAAGTTCATGTAGGTCACGGGGAGAAGGTACAAACTCATTACAGACAGTGGGGGATTCAAACCTGGATTGCTGGCACCGTCAGGGCATTGCGTTAACCAGCATGCTCACCTTTGCTGCCAGTTGTGAGTTTGCCGTGGTGTTCTGGTTCTGAACTTGAGATAGACCATCATTGGAGCTGGTGCAGAGATCATTCACCATGTTCATTCCAGATGAGGGGGGTTTGTTTATGAGGAGAGATTGTGTTGTCTGAGACCATGGTTACTGGAGTTTGGAAGAATGGAGGGGGAATCTTACAGAGAGAGATAAAATTATGAAAGGAATAGATAACATCGAAGTTGTTTCCCCTGGAAGATGAGACCAGAACTAGGGGACATACCCTCAAGATACGGGTGAGTAGATTTGGGGTAGAGATGAGGAGGTACTGCTTTCCCCAGAGGGTGGTGAATCTGTGGAATTCGCTGCCCAAGGAAGCATTGAAAGCATTTAAGACAGTTCGATAGATTTTTGCATTCTCAGGGAATTAAGTATTATGGCAAACGGCAGGAAGGTGGAGCTGAGTCCACAGCTAGATTAGCAAAGCAGGCTTGATGGGCCAAATGGTTGATCCTCCTAGTTCCTCTGGCACATTGCAAGAGTTTTAGGCACTTCAATGTTATTTATTTCAGAGGGAGGACTGGCCAGCTAGCTCCTGTGATTAACAATGCGTCAAGGGCTGGCGCAATTCTTTTCAGTATTCAGGATACCAATGATTCCTCACCTTCTGGCCTGACGTGAGAGGGCTCTTGAGGATGTGGGCACTGAGAAGCCTGAACCTAGAGAATCTGAGAGCTGAACCTCCAAGATGGTGTGGTGAAGAGCCATCTCCTCTGGTTTTCACAGGGCCTTTTATAGTGGGGGGGGGGGGGGGATGCGATTATATCTTAAATCGCTTCACTTACCTCTATAAAATGTACGAAGGAGGACTGACTGGTCGAACTCATTGCATCTGCCTGGGGGGGGGGGGAGGGGGTAGGCTCAGATGGAATGAAGTTGCTCCACCTCCGTGAAAGGAATGTGGCTCCAAAGGGGAGTGCTGATGACGTAGCAATGACATCATCAGCCCGTAACCCAGGAGCGCAAATTTAAAAAAAACCCATATGGTTAATAGAGGCTATTCGGTTGCACAGGAAATCTGCCCGAGTCCAAAGACTGGATGCACTCTTCCCTGCTCTTCTGTGCTTGATGTCACGGTGGCAGCCGGTGCTTCTGCACCACTTGCCCTGCCCTCCTTCAGCTCTGGAAGCCCCTCTCAACTCAGCTCTGCAGAAAGGCACCACAGGATCCACATTATAGATCATCACCATAAAAGATAGATTCGCCCTTCTTTAAAACACGAACTGGCTATAATGAGGGGTTTCAGCATAAAAAGGCCTCATGAGACATTCTAGAGTCCCAGCTGCTCTCCCTGTTGTGGGGACAACTTGCGCAGTGCACACCAGGATTCTTCACTGGGCATTCACCAGGCCGAGGAGGGGAGGGGCTGCGAACGCACGTGGCACAAAGGCAGAGAGCCAAGCCATGGAGAATCTGAGGTCTGCCACCAAGACGGCCACCTTTGCCTGTGTTTTCATCCAGGAGAGCAGTACTCCGAGGAATTCCAGAAGATCAACCCCTTGGGAAAAGTGCCGGTGTTGAAGGAGGGAGACTTTGTGCTGACGGAGAGGTAGGTCCTTTGGCTGGATCCCTGATGTTCGTGACCATCCTCCAGATACCGGAGTGGGGGGGGGGGGGGTGGGTGGCAAGGGCTGGGGAGAGGTGACAGCAGGACATCAGAGTGGGGTCTTGGGAGAGGGGCTAATCAGCACAGTTTTGTAAGAGGGAGGTCGTGACTCACAAATCTCATTGGGTGTTGTAAAGGGGTGACCAAGAAGACGTTGTAGATATGGAATTCAGCAAGGTGTTCAATATGGTTCCACGTGGTAGGCTGCTCCTCTGTAAGCTTGCATCACATGGGGTCCAAGGTAAAGATAGAGGAATGGATGGAAAATTGACTTCATGGCAGGAAGCAGAGAGAGATGGTGGAAGGCTGTTTCTCAGACTGGAAGCCTGTGATTTTTAATGTGCCACAGGGTTCAGTGCTGTTTGCCATCTGCATCAATGATATAGATAAAAATGTACATGGCACGATTAGCAAGTCTGATATCCTGGCTATTCAGATACCTATCAATCTCTGCCTTAAATACACCCAATGACTTGGCCTCCACAGCCACCCATGAAAGCAAATTCTGGAGGTTCACTGCTCTTTGGGTAAAGAAATTCCTCCACATCTCTGTTTTAAATGGGCGCCCTTCAATCCTGAAGTTGTGTCCTCCTGTCCTCAACTCCCCTACCATGGGAAACAACTTTGCCATGTCTACTCACCCCATCCTTTCTTAAATGAGGAGTCCAAAGCCCCTCTCAGTACTCCCAAGTGAGGCCTCCCCAGTGGCCTATAAACCCTCAACATCACACCCCTGCTCTCAGATTCTATTCCTCTCGATATGAATGCCAATGCTCCATTTGCCTTCTTAACCATCAATTCAACTGGGTCAACCTTTAGTGCATCCTGCACAAGGACTCCCAAGTCCCTGAATCTTGACTGTTCTCCCCATCCAAATAATCATCTGCCCTTTTATCCTCTCCACCAAAGTGCATGTCCGTACACTTTCCCACATTGTACTTCATTTGCCACCTCTTTACCCATTCTTTTAACCTATCCAAGACTCCCTGCAGTCTCTCCATTTTTTTTCCTCAGACATACACAGCAGGGTAACAGGCCCTACCAGCCCATGGGCCCATTCCGCCCAATTTCATTGAATTAACCTGCAACCCCCGTACGTTTTGAAGGGTGGGGGGAAACCAGAGCCCCTGGGGAAAACTCACAAGCGGGGAGAGCGTACAAATTCCCTCGAGACTGCATCGGATTTGAATACAGGCTGCTGGCGCTGGAAGATCATTATACTAACTGCTGCGCTGTTTCCTCCTCACTACCTGCACCTTTAATTATATCATCTGCAAACTTAGCCACAAAAACCATTTATTCCGCAATCCAAGTCATTAACATTAAAAGAAGTGGGCCCAACACAAACGCCTCCGGAACACCACTGGAAACTGGTAGTCAACCAGAATAGGGTCCCTTTATTCCCACTTCATGACCAACCCATCCAAGTATCTTTCCTGTAATTCCATGGGCTCACATCTTGTAAAGCACCCTCATGTGTGGCACCTTGTCAAAGTCCTTCTGAAAGTCCAAATATACAACATCTACTGCATGTCCTTTGTCTAGCCATAAGGGTGGAGGAGGGCAAAAGCAGGCTGGACAATGGGTCTGCTCCTGCCTGTGGAACTCAACAGGAGGGTAGCAGCAAGGGGAGGGAAGACGGTGTCACCAGGAGCTGTGACGGGAATATATCTAGAGGAAGTGGACTGGGAGACAGCGGTCGGGGAGAGATGTCATTCAGCCTCTATAATCGCCAGGAGGTTTGGTCAGGATGGTGGGCTGATCCTTCGTGAGCAGAGCCATGCAGACGGAGGCAACCGAGAGGTGGGGGGGACTAGGGTGGCCAATGCCGATGAGTTAGTGGTGAGTGCATCAGGAGCGGTACAGGGGTGGAAGGAGGGGTTCTGGGGATGGAGGAAGGATCCGTGGTCTTGGAGGGAGCCTCGAGCGCAGAGGTAAAGATGACAGCAGAAGGGTTTAATGCGCTGCCAGATTTCTTTGAGATGGGGTCATGGGGAGGGTCAAGATCACCCCTGTGCCCACATGGCCTTGCCCAAGGGCCTCAGGATGTGAGGGGAGCATCAGAGGGTTTAAACATACTTGCAGATGGAAAGTGAGAGGGAGGAATTTCAGTGGAATTAGTTGGAACCGGAGACCTTTGCTGAGGAAAGACATGTGGCTGCAGAAGAGGGGTTTGCTCAACACCTCAGGTCAAGTCACCTTTACTTATTGTTCATACCATGCTCTCATGGTAAAGATCATGGAGCAAATTTACATAAATATAAATTAGAGTAGAAGTTCAACACATTGAAATATTAAAACATATATAGTGGAAGTTAATGGTACTCTATCCTCATCTGTTCTGGGAATTCAGGAGCCTGAGGACTTGGGGAAAAACCTGTTGCCCAATCTAGACGCAGGGGCAGAATGGGAAATGGGGACGATCAAAGTTGTACACAATGGGCAGGCAGAAATGTCTTCAGAGGGGGGAGCAGGACATCACGCAAGATGCCTCGGGATGGGAGAAGAGACAGGGAAGTGAGTGGCTGCTGGAGCCAAATACTGCAGGCACGAGAAATCTAAAACCAAAACACTCAGTGGTCAGGCAGCATCCATGGAGAGAGAAGGAGGAGTGTAAAAGCAAATCCATTTTAAGACCACCAACTAGGCTTGCCCAGCTTGGTTCTGCACTCTCCCAGTGGTAACCAAAATTGGAAGAGCGGAGTGGAAAGGTGGCTTGGGCTGTCATTATAACCTGTTTGCAAGCCCCCATTCTTGCTACCACACTGAATGCTTGATTGGGTTTCAGGAATAATATTCAGGGAGGGCCCTGCATAGGGCTTCTGACTAGAGTCCAGAGAGAGTGCTGGCAGTGGTACAAAACTTGCAAAACCAAATTATTGTTGTTTGGTGGTGATGCTGCATTCTGTACAAGCACCACACACAGAGCTGGAGGAACTCAGCAGGTCATGCAGCATTGGTAGGAAACAAAAGGCAGTTGGCATTTCAGGCCTGAGCCCTTCTTCGGGAATCTGGAAAGATGGGCAAGTGCCTGAAATAAAAGGGTGCAGGGAAGGTAAACAGGTGGGAGGGGAAATGAGAAAGAAGCTGAGAAGTGACTGGGTGGGGGAGGGTGTAACTCTCTGCAAGGAATGGGGTGGGGAGCTGGAGAGAGAGAGAGACTCTTAGGGGTTTAACAGAGACAAAAATAATTATGATGGGTATAGACAGAGTTGGTTGGCTTTTTCCACTGAGGTTAGTTGAGATACAAGCCAGAGGACCTGGGTTAAGGGTGAAAGAGGAGGCATTTAGGGGGAACATTTAAGGGAAATTTCTTCACACAGAGTGGAGGGAGTGTAGAATGAGCTGCCAGCTAAAAAATTTTAACGTTAATATGGATGGGAGAGGAACGGAAGGAGATGGGATGGGTGCAGGTCAGTAGGACTAGGAATAATAGTTTGGCATAGACTAGAAGGGCCAAAGGGCCTGTTTTCTGTGCTGTAATGCTCTATGGTTCTGTGGAGAAGTCAATGTTAATGCTGTCTGCTTGGATAGTGCCCAGGCCAGAATATAAGGTGTTGTTTCTCCAATTGGTGTGACAGTGCCTGATGTCATGGGCAGACATGTCGGTGGGGGAATGGGGTGTGGAATTAAAATGGTTGGTCATTGGTAGTAGGTCCCTGTTATTGCAGCAGAGAGAACAAAGGTGCTCAATGAAATGATCTCCCAGTATGCGTTCACTCTCTCTGACAGCACTGATCCTTGGGGGAGATCTTTTTTCATGGAGGGGATGAAGAATTGAGTTCAGGGGAGTTTCTCAGGTGGTCGGAGCTCGGGGGTGGGGTATGAATGGGGTAGGCCTCATGTGGAGGGTCTCAAGGTGGTCTGAGCTCAGGAGGGCTCCCTCAAGGAGGACCTTTCAGGAGGTCTTTCAGGGGGATCTCGGTAGGGTCTGAGCTCAGAGGGGGTCACGGGGGATCTTAAGAGGATTGGAGCTCATGGGGTCTTTCAGAGGAGTCTGATCTCAAGGTTTCTCAGAGATCTCTCAGGGTTGTAAAAGCTTGTGGTGGTGATCTGAGCTTAGGGAGGGTCTCGGGGTGGGGTGGAGGGTTGGGAGTCAGTGCAAGCTTCTGGGAGTAACTCTCCACACCTGTCCCACAGTGCAGCCATCCTGACATATCTGGCGGAGAGTTTCCACACTCCTGCACACTGGTACCCGACCGACCTGCAGTATAGGGCGAGGGTGGATGAATATCTGTCCTGGCAGCACACAGCTCTGCGACCCCAGGCTTCCAAGCTCTTCCTGCTGAAGGTCAGCTATGAATCCCTGCCTCACATCCCCACCCACTTCACCCCTCCCTCTCTACACCTCTACCAGTCCCTCCCCAACCTCTCATTTTTCCCCACTTCACCCCCTCCCCGACAAGCACTTCCCCCACAACCCCTCCCCTACTTCACACCCTTCCCCCCCCAACATCCCTACCAGCACTTCCCCACCAACATCCCCACACCTTCCCTCACCACCCCCCCCTCACTCTCTGTTCAAGGTCATGCTTGTTTTCTGCAGCCTAAGGACCGTAGGGTGTGTTATGCTTCCCAGGACAGAACTCCTGGCTCCGAATCCTGCCTACACTCCTTCCCTTTTCCAGTGTCTCTGGGCCAGAAGGGGAGTGATCTATCAATGGCACTGGCATCACAGGTCAGATTTCCCCACACTTTGACCTGGAGTACTCCGCAGTGCTGTGGGACTTGAATCCACTGCCCTTCTAAGGGCACCCAATTTATAGTCACAAATTACAGGCCATGGAAACAGGCCCTTCAGCCCAATTCATCCATGCTGGCCAAGCTGCACACCTCATTTGGTCCATAGCCCACTGAAGAATGATAGAACATTACAGCAGAGAAACAGGCCCTTCAACCCTTCTAGTGTGTGCCATACTATTCTGCCTTGTCCCACTGACCTGCACCCAGTCCATAGCCCTCCATACCCCTCCCATCCATCTACCTGTCTAACTTCTTATTAAATGTTAAAATAGATCCTGCCCTCACCACTTCATCTGACAGCTCGATCCATACTCCTACCACTCTTGAAGTTCCCCCTCATGTACCCCTTTCACCCTTAACAAATGTCCTCTTGTTTTTATCTCACATATCCTCAGTGGAAACGGCCTACTTGCATTTATCCCCCTCATAATTTTAAATACCTCTATCAAATCTCCCCTCATTCTTCTACATTCCAGGGAATAAAGTCCTAACCTGTTTAACCTTTCCCTGTGACTCAGTTCCTGAAGTCCAGGCAACATCCTAGTAAATCTTCTCTGCACTCTTTCTATCTTATTGATATCTTTCCTGTAGTTTGGCATCCAAAAACGGCACACAGTACCCCAAATTGGGCCTCGCCAATGTCTTATACAACTTTACCATAACATCCCAGCTCCTATACTCAATGCTTTGATTTATGAAGGCCAATGTGCCAAAAGCTCTCTTTACAGCCCTATCCACCTGTGACACCACTTTCAGAGAATTATGTATCTGTATTCCCAGATCTCTCAGTGCCCTAGCATTCACCATGTATGTCCGTCTGAAATGCAACATCTCACACTTGTCTGCATTAAATTCCATCTGCCATTTTCAGCCAAGTTTTCCTTTTGGTCCAGATCTCTCTGAAAGCTTTTAAAGCTTTCCTCACGGTCCACAATGTCTCCAATCTTTGTGTCTTCTGCAAACTTGCTGATCTAATTTACCACATTATCATCCAGATCATTGATATAGATGACAAACAACAATGGACCCTTGATGCCTGATCCTTGAGGCACATCACTAGTCAGAGGCCTCCAGTCTGAGAAGCAATCATCCACCATTACTCTCTAGCTTCTCCCATATAGCTAATGTCGAATCCAGTTTACTACCTCACTGAGTGTCTGAACCTTCCTGACTAACCTCCCATGTGGGACCTTGTCAAAGGCCTTACTAAAGTCCATGTAAACAGCATCCACAGCCTTTCCATCAACTTTCCTGGTAACCTCCTTGAACACAAGCTACTACACACAAAGACATGTTGACTACCCCTAATCAACTTCTGGATATCAAAATAATTGTATATCCAATCTCTTAGAATTTATTCTAATAATTTACCTACTGCTGACGTCAGACTCACCGGCCTATAATTTCTGGGGTTACTTTTGGAGCCTTTATTAAACAACCCTCTAATCCTCTGGCACCTCACCCATGGCTCCTGTATTCACTTTAAGACAGCAAGCACTTCCTCCTCTTTAATCTGTATGGGTTCCATAATCTCAGTCTCTCTAGTTGGTACCTCTGTATATTGATTTAGAAAATTTTCCTCAACACATTTGACAAACTCCAAGCCATCCAGCACTTTTACAGTATGGGAGTCCCAGTCAATAAGAAAATTAAAATCTCCTACTATAACAACCTTGTTTTCTGCAGCTGTCTCTCTACTGATTTACTCCTCCAATTCTTGCTGACTATTAGGTGGTCTATAATACAAGCCCATGAGTGTGGTCATGCCTTTCCCGTTCCTCCACTCCACCCATGTGGCCTCAGTAGATGAGCCCTCTGGTCTGTCCTGCCTGAACTCAGCTGTGATATTTTCCCTGACAAACAATCCCACTCCTCCCCATTTCATCCCCCAAGTTCTATCACTTCTAAAGCCACAGAAGTCCAGAACATTGAACTGCCAGTCCTGCCCCTCCTCCATCAAAGTTTCACAATGGCCACAATGTCATAATTCTGTACACTAAGGTCATGTCTTTGATGTACTGGAGAACATTTCCACCATGTACACCCCATTGACCTCTCAACGGAGCATGCCATTTTCACATAATCTTTTCCCTGGACCACTAGTCTATCTACTTTGCCACTCTGGTGCCCACCCCTCTGTAAATCTAGTTTAAACACACCAGAGCAGCACAGCAAACCTTCCTGCAAGGATATCAGTCTCCTTCCAGTTCAGGTGCAAACTGTCCCATGGGAACAGATCCCACCTTCCCTGGAAGAGCCCAACAATCTGGAAACCTGAAGCCCTCCCTCCTGCACCATCTTTAGCTACATGTTAAGTTGCATTATCCTATTTTTAACCTCACTAGCACGTGGCATGGGTAGCAAACCTGAGATCACAACCGTGGAGGTCCTGTCCTTCAACATAGCACAGTGGTTCTCAACCTTTTTCTTTCCACTCACACATCACTTTAAGTATTCCTTATGCCATCGGTGTTCTGTGATTAGTAAGGGATAGTTTAAGGTGGTATGTGAGTGGGAAGATAAAGATTGAGAACCACGCTTGGCACCTAACTCCCTGAACTCTCCTTGCAGGATCTCATTACCCTTCCTACCCACATCATTGGTCCCTACGTGGACCACAACATCTGGCTGCTCACCCTCCTTCTTGAGAATGCCGTGAACTCGATCTGAGATATCCCAGACCCTGGCACCAGGGAGGAAACCTACCATCAGTGATACTCAATCTCTTCCAAAGAGCCTCTTATCTGTCCCCTTAACTTAAGCTCATCTCTTCTCCTCCCTTCTCTGCGCCAGAGACCTGATTGGCAAGGCTTGTCCCTGGTAGGTTACCTCATTCCCCCACAAAAGTATCCAAAATGGTCTACCTTGTTATTGAGGGAAACAGCCATTAATGGTACCCTGCCTGCCTGTTACTTTTCCCTCTCCTGACTGTCACCCATCTATCCTCCTCCTGCCTCCTAGGTGTGATAGTGTCCCTGTAACTCCTGTCTATCACCCCTTCTGCCTCCCAAATGATCTGGAGTTCATCCAACTCCAGTTCCAATTCCTTAACTTGGTTTGTCTGGAGCTGGATGCACTTCTCGCAGATGAAGTCATCAGGGTTATTGCTGGCTTCCCTGATGACCCACATTCGACAAGAGGAAGATTCCCCTGGCTTATGATGAGAGGAAAAAATATATCTAAAACCTGCCCTTACCTGTGCCTTTTTCTGAATCCTTTTTGTTCCTTGAAAAGGGTGGCCCTTTACCTGTTCTCGCCAAAGCCTGTTCTCACCAAAGCCTTATCACTGACTCAGCCCACTCCGACAGTGATCGCTCCCAATTCCAGTGTTGTTCCTGCCATCCCAGGGATTAATCTGGTGAACCCTATCTGCACCCCCTCAGTAGAAAGCATCATTTTTACCTCCCTCCTGCGGCCTGGAATGTGTGAGGTCACTCGCTCCGTGCATGTCCCAGGTTGTGGTCTGTGCCGGGAGGCCAGCTCTCCACTCCTACCTCTCCCATCTGCACACATGCTGTGGTATGCTGTGTCTGCAGGCCCTGGTGCCGTTTGTCCCTGGTTTCCTGGAACCCGAGGCCAGGTTAAGGGAAGCAGAGGACGCATTGAACCAAAGCCTGGACCAGTTTGACCAGAAATTCCTGCGGGACCAGCTCTACCTCGCTGGAGCCGAGATCTCCCTGGCGGATGTGGTGGCTATTGTGGAGCTGATGCAGGTGGGTACCAGAAGGTTAACATCAGAGGAGGCTGTTCAGCCCTTCACTCATGCTATCTCCTTACTAGTTGTTCTAATCCCACTCTCACCATCTGCTTTCCCTTGAGGGTATTGTTTCTCACCCCTCCCCTCCAGAGTAGAAGCCGCCATAGTTGGTTAACCCCTGGTGAAGACCTTCCTTTCAGGCTAGGGCATTCCTTCCCTCCCCCAGCCAGTGGGAAGGCCCTGCTCCATTGGCCTCCACCCTGTTCCTGCTGGTGGATACTGTGTTAACACAGGGGCCAGAGATGGTCGGACCCTCTGCCTCCTTGGAACCCAGGTCAGCGCCCATTGACCTCAATGACCCCCCCACCCCCAGAAGATGCAGAAGTGGACAAGTGGGTGTGTGTGGATTCACGTTGTCTACCATTGCACCTTGAGTGGTCATGGCCTTTCCCGGTCACCAGCAAGGTTGCTCTCGTTACATTCTGCAGAGGGTTCGGGAGGACCAGCAGCAGGCTGAATGGCCTGTAAGATGTGCTGAAGGTCATCATTCCCTATTCATACTTCCAGAGAAGACACATGGTGAATATTCAGTCTGTTGACAAGGTTGGCCTCAGTGATACTCCATCTGAGCATAGGTATGGGGGAGGGGGAAGGGGAGAGAAGAGAAGGGGAGGGGGAGAGAAGAGAAGGGGAGGGGGAGAGAAGAGAAGGGGAGGGGGAGAGAAGAGAAGGGGAGGGGGAGAGAAGAGAAGGGGAGGGGGAGAGAAGAGAAGGGGAGGGGGAGAGAAGAGAAGGGGAGGGGGAGAGAAGAGAAGGGGAGGGGGAGAGAAGAGAAGGGGAGGGGGAGAGAAGAGAAGGGGAGGGGGAGAGAAGAGGAGGGGAGGGGAGAGAAGAGGAGGGGAGGGGGAGAGAAGAGGAGGGGAGGGGGAGAGGGGGAGGGGGAGGGGAGGGGAGGGGAGGGGGAGGGGAGGGGAGGGGAGGGGGAGAGGAGGGGAGGGGGAGAGGAGGGGAGGGGGACAGGGGAGGGGGAGGGGACAGGGGAGGGGGAGGGGACAGGGGAGGGGGAGGGGGAGGGGACAGGGGAGGGGGCAGGGGAGGGGGAGGGGACAAGGTACTGGGCAAGCACTGGGTCAGACTCCGCAGAAAGGGTCCAGGCTCCACGCTACAATCCAGCATGAGGGACAGAATGTTCCAGCAGGCAATCGGGGGGAACGGGGGGAATAAGAAAGCACCTCTTCACTGAGACCCTCTCCCCTCACTCCCATAGCCCCTGGGTGCAGGCTGTGACCCTTTGGAGGGACGTGTCACCCTCACAGCTTGGCGTGAACGGGTGAAGACTGCGCTCGGGAAAGATTTGTTTGACGAGGTGCATGAGTCCGTCATGAACGCACAGCAGAAGTTGAAGTGGATCTCGCAGAACCAGCCCGCCGCACTAGAAGGCCTGGTGAAGATTATCCAGAAAGGGGAAAAGTGAATAGGCAGCATTTCTCTCTCGCGCGCGCTCACTCGCGTGCGCGCGCTCTCGTCACCCAGACCCACCCAGTGATGGACAGTCTTTTTTCACAAACACAGCCAATTGCACAGTCCCACACACACCTCTCTGTGCACAGTTCACTCACAAACTCTCCTGTGTGTGCACATTCCCTTCTACATGCAGTATTCCTCAGCTTCTGGCCAGATGGAGGAACTGGTACAAGAACAGCTTCTTCCCCACTGCCATCAGATTCCTGAATAATCAATGACCTACAGACACTGCCCAACTTTGTGCACTATTATTTTTTACCATCTGTGCAGTTCCCCCCCCCACGCTTGTCTGTGCACACATGTATACACACCCATGTGTGCACAGACCCACACATGAGCACCCCTGACTGTGCACATGTCCTCATGCACAACCCCACGCACAGTCGACGCTCACCCCTGAGCGCACAGGCCCACAGACACCTGTCTCACTGCACAGGCCTACCATGCAGTGATGACAGTGTTCTGTTTCCCTCTGTTTTGCCCATCAGGTTGCCCCATCTGTGTCACAGGCCTCAGAAATTTTGGGAATCAACGTTTAGCAACATAGTCTTCTTCGTGCGTTGTCTGTGGTGGATGGTGCCACAACTGTCAGCTTTTCGGGCTATAGTTCAGAATCTATTATCATGAACAAGTCATGAAATTTGCTGTTTGTGGCAGCATCGTAGAGCAAACATTCATATTATAACCAACTTACAACAATAATATAAAAATAATTCTGTTCTTGTACCAGTTCCTCCATCTGGCCAGGAGCTGAGGAGTGGCAAGGGCTGTAAAGCAATATACTCCCAGGCAGCACAATGTCTGAATGTTGGATCCTTCAATGAGTAAACTGTCCCAAGCATTGCCAACAAAGTGTGCCTGATATTAGTCCAATAGCTGTCAAATCTCTTTCTGCTGAAAAATCTACTGGCTGAATCAACAAAAAAAAGTTGGAAAGTGGCATCCATTTGAACCTCACACACCAGATGAATGCATGGCTTGGTTGGGGGCAACAGCGGAGAGCTGCTTTTCATACCCTTCATCTAGATGGTGAGGTCGAGCAGAAAGTTCTGCCGGAACCCCGTGCAGATTGGTCGAGGGTCACTCAGGGTTAAACATGCAGCTCAAAGATGGTTCTGGGACGAATGGGTTTAAAATTGCATTCGCCTGAGTGAAACTGGCACTCTCATGCCGTCTCCGCTTTCTGTAGGGACCGTTCCCTCTGCCGCTCCCTCGTCCACTCTCACCAATCACTCGACACTCCCTAGTACCTATTACTTGCGCCCTCCTTCCTCACCCGCCATCGGGGCCCTCAAACGTCCCTCCGAATGAAGCAACGTTTCACTTGGGAATCTGCAGGGAGTCATCGACAGCATTTGGTGCTCCTGTTGTGATCTCTATATCGGAGAGGCTGGGTGATCACAGAGTGAAGACACGATGCTGGAGAAACTCAGCAGGTCAAGCAGTGTACTTTAAATAGCAAAGCTAATGATACATATCCAACATTTTGGGCTTGAGCCCTTCATCAAGGGATGAGCAAAATGTAGACAGGCACCTGAATAAAATGGTGGTGGGGTGGTGTGAGGGGCAGGAGCACAGGGCCACAGGCAGGAAGTAATAGGTGGATGTGAGGGAGGGCTGTGGTGATACGATCACCAACCTCCTGTAGGGGCGATCCCTGTACATGCAGGAAGACCTGTCAATCAGCTGATCTCAATAGACCACCTAAGGGGCTGACTCCAACTGGCCAGCTGTCAATCAGCCGATCTGAATATAAACCTGAGCTGGCCCATCCTGAGCCAATCACACGGGGAACCACCAAGACATGAACTGGTGTTCAGACTTTCACTGGAATAAAGCCTGTTGTACAGTCTTTTGAGTTTTGTGCTTGCTTGCTGCTACCTAACACACCGCAGTTTATTCCAGTAAAATTTTAAAGAAAGACCATGGAGAAATTTCCAACGATCGGGAGTCTGGAGATCAACCCTCAACACTGGAAGCCGAGGCACGTTTCAAGATCTGGAAGCATGCGATTGAGGTGATCATCCTAACACAGGCTGAGGTGATCAACACCAACCAGAAATGGCTCATGGTGCTCAGCACCAAACTGGGCCCAAGAGCTTTCCAGGCCATCAAGGACTGCACGGACTATGAACCTGTGATGACCATCCTGGAGAGCGTGTACAAACCCCTGACAAACGTGGCCTTCACCTGATACCTGTTCAGCATCAGGACCCAGCAGCCAGGTGAGATGGCAGATGCCTTTCTGGGTGTCCTGTGTGAGCTAACCCACCCATGCCTGGCCGAGACCTGGGTGACTGAAGGGGAAGTGGAGCGGCTGATCTGAGACGCCTGCGTGCGAGGGCTGAGCTCGAGAAGGGCCCGACAAGTTGCTGGAGGAAAACATTGCCTCACTTACCAGGACAATAGAGGTTGTCCTCTCCCTGGAGGCTGCAGCTCATCACGCAGAGGCCTTCAATGTCTGACTCTCCCAACCCCTGGCCTAGCAGATGAGGTGAGTAGCGGCTTCCTTCCAGGGCATGGGGTGCATCGGGTGGGCAATCAGGTATGCATCCATGTTGACCACATCCCGTCGATGTGCAGTCGGGGCCCAAGATGGCGGTGCTTAGTGGACACACATGGCATTGGTGTGGTCGGGTGACCTGACTGGCAGCGAAACAGGAGGTGACGTCATCTGAGTGGGTGGAATTGATGTCTTCAGTGCAAGTGGAAGTCGTCTGGAAGAAAATGGCGGCACCCGAAGCGAGCACACTGCAGCAGTGCGGGTTGGTAGCTGGGCCGGAAGTGACGTCAGCAGTGATGGGCGGAAGTGGCAGGGTGAGAAATGGCATCACCCAGTCCTCGCACGTGGTGATGTTCAGGATGGCTCCCAGCTGGTCGAGGAGGGCCGCAGCGCTCCAGACAGGCCTGGAAAGGCACACCTTAGCAAAGTGGCCTTTCTTCCCGCATTGGGAGCAATGTGAGTTCCTCACTGGGTAGCCTTTGCGGGATCGCCTGTCTGACCCACACTGGAACCTGCAGTATTCACAGGGGTAAGTTGCGCCAGCAGCTAGATCATCTCCTGCATGTAGGGCCCTTTGACATCAGTGACTCGGACCCTGAGATGGTCCTAGCGTCCACCACTTTAAAAAGAGACATTCCCCATGGATTCAGGTGCTCAATGATGGACATCGCTGTCAATGGGAAGGTAACAAAATGCCTGTTCGATAGCAGTAGTACTGAGAACTTCGTGCAGCCGAATGTGGCCCAGACACTAAAGCTCAAAATCTATCCTACAAACTTTTCCATCACTTTCACCGCCAAGGACCACTCCATCACGGCCCTCAGGCGCTGCTCTGTGGAATAGATATGGGAGGAGGCGTACCAAGGGTTCAGGCTCCTGGTCATGCCCCAGCTCTGTGCCCCAGTCCTCTTAGGGCTAGACTTCCAGTGTCACTCCAAAGCCTTACTCTCGCCTTCGGTGGGCCCCTCCCCCACTCACACTCCACAGCACACAGCCCAGCAACTACCTCCAATCCACCTGTGGCCTCTCCATGCTATGAGTAACTCCTGCCCTCTTCAACTACCTTATGTCAGATTGCAAGCCATAGCTGCCAGGAGAAGGTGCTATTGCATAGTCGACAGGGCCTTTATTAAGGCAGAAGTGAGGCAGCTTCTGGCGGAAGGATTCATAGAACCCAGCACTAGTCCTTGGAGAGCCCAAGTCGTAGTGGTGAAAGGGGGTAGCAAACCAAGGATGGTAATCGATTTTAGCCAGACCATAGACAGGTACACCCAACTGGACGCCTACCCCTACCCCGAATAGAGATGAGATAGCCCGCTATAAGATCTTCTCGACAATTGATCTATAGTTGGCCTACCATCAGCTCCCTATCCACACCCGGAATAAACCATATACTGCCTCTACCAGTTCCACCAGGTCCTGTCTGGGGTCACTAATGGGGTCTCTGTTTTCCAGCAGGAGACCAGCATAACCTAAGAGCAACCTTCCCGTACTTGGTCAATCTGCGGCCACGACCAGCAGGACCACAATGACAACCTGGAGATATTTCTCCAGACGGCCGAGGAGCTGAACCTCACTTTCAACAAAGAGAAGTGCATGTTCAGTACCACCCATCTCGCCATCCTGGGGTACATCGTGGCACATAGTGTCATTGGTCCTGACCCAGAATGCATGCGCCCACTAATGGAACTGCCCCTCCCAACACAATCAAGGCCCTCTGCAGGTGCCTTGGGCCTTTCTCCCATTGCTCCCACTGGGTCCCCTGTTTTTTGGACAAGATGTGCTCACTGGCCCAACCCACCACCTTTCCTCTCCCCCCCCCCCCCCCACCCACCATGTTGCACAGGCAGCTTTCGCTCACATCAGGCACGACATCGCCGATGCCACGATGCACGCTGTGGATGAGGACACCCCATTCCAGGTGGAGTGCAATGCCTCTAATGTTGCTCTTGCGACCACCCTCAACCAAGGGAGGTGACCCATGGCCTTCTCCAGGATCTTCCACAGTTCAAAGCTTGGGCACTTCGCTATTGAAAAGGAGGCCCAGGCGATCGTGGAAGTAGTCTGCCACTACTGGCAGGCAGGAGGTTCACCCTCCTCACCGACCAACGCACAGTGGCTTTCATGTTCAGCACCATTCGTAAGGGCAAGATCAAGAATTATAAGATCTTGCGCTGGAGAGTCGAGCTGGCCACGTTCAGCTACGACATCCAGTACAGACCGGGTAGTTCAACTTAGTATCGACTTCAGTGACCCCTGCCTTTCACGAACAAGAACGTCTACTTCCTCGTGGTCGTAGATGGATGCTCCCGTTTTCTCTTCACTATCCCTTGCCCTGACACCTCCACAGCCACCGTATCACGGCACTGACACAGATCTTCACCATGTTTGGACACCCAGCATTCATCTGCAGTGATCGGAGGTCTGACTTTATGAGTGAGGTGCTGCGCCATCACCTAGTAGTGTGAGGCATTGCGACTAGTCACACAACTAGTTACAACCTGAGAGGCAACGGGCAGGTGGAGCATGAAAATGGGGTGATCTGGAAGGCAGTCCTACCCCTGAGGTCCAAAGGCTGATCTGTTGACTACTGGCAAGAGGCCCTCCCTGAGGCACTCCATTCCATTAGGTCATTCTTGCGTACGGCTACTAGTCAGACCCTTCACGAGCGCTAGGAAATTGGCTTCACATCTCCAGGACTGGTGTAACTTAGCAAACACGTGTGGGCCCAAAAGTCCAACCTGCTAGTCAAGCAGGTGCTCCTCCACGCCAACCAGAACGATGCCCTCGTCAGGTACCCCAGTGGCCATGAAGACACTGTCTTGACCAGGGATCTGGCACCAGCAGGCCTCCCCCCCCCCCCCCCCCCCCCCCCCCAGGTATCACGACTACCTTGGCCCACCTAGGATCTGAGAATTGACCTCCTCCCTCCGCTCCTCCAGAGAACCCCACTCTTAGTGGACCACACCTACTCGGCCACCCCCCACCCCACCATGGACAGACGTAGATAGACTCCACAACAGCCGCCACAGCTACATTGGACCCAGCCAACACTCAGGCAGCCACACCCTCACCAACCTTTGACCAGGAGCCAACCTTGCAAGGGTCCCAGAGACTCCGACTAAATCTGTAAATACCACCCGCCACCGTTTCACACCCACTCCTAGACTTGATTTTATGATGGGGGTGAATGTGGTGCTATGACCACCAGCCAACTGCAGGGGGCGATCTCTACCTGCAAGAAGACCACCTAAGGGGCTGACTGCACCTCGCCAGCTGTCAATCAGACGACCTGAGTCTAGACCTGAGTCTAAACCTGAGCTGGCCCCTCCTGAGCCAGTCACATGGGGAAGCCAGCATGGCATAAACTGGTCAAATTTTTACTGGAATAAAGCCTGTTGTAGTCTTGAGTTTTGTGCTTGCTTGCTGCTACCTCAATGCACCACAAGGGCACACCAGCAAATGAGGGGGAGTGGGTAGTTTTGTGAATGGAGAGCTGGAGAAAAGGAGACAGAGGGATAGAGAAGAAAGGGAGAATGGAGAGTGGTCTAACAGAAACCAGAGAGGTCAATGTTAATGCTGACCAGATGGAGAGTGCCCAGAGGGAATATTGCTCCTCCAATTTACAGGTGTCCCTGGTTTAGCAGTGCATGAGACCATGGACAAACCTGTTTCATTGATCACCTTTGACTGTCACTGCAATAACAGGGACCTTCCAATGACCCAATATTTCAATTCCACACCCCATTCCTACAGCGACATTTCTGTCCATGGCATCATCCACTATCAAACTGAGGCCACCCACAACTTGGAGGAACAACGAGGAATATTCTGTCATGGGAATCTCCAAACAAGACACCATTAATATCAACCACCAGTTTCCGTTCACCACTTCCTTATGTTCTCTATCCCACCACCTTCTGTTCTCCACATCCCTACCTACCCTTCTTTCCTAGAACTACCCTCTCCCCCAATCATTTCTCAGCTTTTTTACCTCCACTCTCCAACTTGTATCCACCTTTTTACCACTCACGTGTTCGCTGTGGGGTCCTCCTCCCGCCTCACCCCGGTGGTCAGTGAAAACAGAGGGAGTGATAACCCCACCCTGGTGGTCAGTAATGGCAGAGGAAGTGATAACCCCACCCTGGTGGTCAGTGAAGATGGATGGAGTGATAATCCCACCCTGGTCAGTGAAGACAGAGGGAGTGATAACTCCACCCCTGGTGGTCAGTGAAAAGAGAGGAAATGATAACTCCACCCCTGGTGGTCAGTGAAGACAGAGGAAGTGATAACTCCACCCCTGGTGGTCAGTGAAGACAGAGGAAGTGATAATCCCACCCCGGTAGTCAGTGAAGACAGAGTGAGTGATAACCCCACCCCAGTGGTCAGTGAAGACAGAGGGAGTGATAACCCCACCCCGCTGGTCAGCAAAAACAGAGGGAGTGATAACCCCACTCTGGAGTTCAGTGAGGACAGAGGGAGTGATAACTCATCCTGCTGGTCAGTAGTGAAGAGCGGATGGGTGGCTGCTGCTCCATTTTCTTGTGTCTCTGTGACTAAATGCATGCTTCAGTGGGGTTCTATCTGTGTGTCCTTGACATTAATATTCTTCGACAAGGAGAACGTGGAGCCATCTCTTCATAATTGCAATGAAATTGACCACCTTCTGTTGGAATCTAGGGGTTAAAACAGTATGAAATAAATGATTAATTAATAAGTGTATAGTTACTGCATGGTTCAGGGAAAAAGGAATGTGATTAAGTAGCAATCACAGCATGGAGCAAAGTTGGCTGAACAAAATTGTCTCTCCAAAATACAGGGAGAGGAAATGCACAAAACGATTTAGGAGGAATGCTCAAACTAAATGAGGTGGTGAGTAGCACAGGAGACACAGGCCAGATCAGAACAAAGAATGGCCTGTAAGAAACAAAGGGAATGGAAAACAAGTCTAGGAGGAAGATTAAGGCAGGAGGAGGTGTTAAAGAGAACAGCAGAAATTGGCCGGACAAGAACAGAATGGTGATTAGAGATATCTGGGGATGAATTAATTTCTGATCAACACAACGGGATAGTCTGGCCTGGAGGATTAAGATGGGAGTGCTACACCCCAGATATCTGCAAAACAGGAGATGACTTGTGATAACCCTTATGCAAAAAGATCTAGCAAAGGAAGACAACTTTGGTTCTGTGTGATAATGAAATCTAGCAAAGGAAGCCAACTTTTGTTCTGTATGATAAGGTTGACCTATATAAACTGAACCAACTGGACAATAGGGGTCAGTCTTGGGGAGTAGCTCACTGTGCAGGTGACCTATGAACTAATGAGTGACCCAGAGCTCTGTTAAGTTTTATTCTTGTGCTGTGTAATAAATTGACTGTTGAACCGAATACTTTCTCCTATCACTTCATTCAAAGAACGCGCTGGACTCAGACTACACATAGACTAAATTAAGAGTAAGTTAAAGCCAGAGTCCGACACTTCTCTTGTGGAACCGCAGTGCCCTTGGCCATTTTCCGTGAACTGTTCTTGAACACCCTAAACCTGGTCCCATATCTCATGGCCTGCAATGGTTCCCTTCGCACTCTGAGGAATTGGTGACACCTTCTGTTGAAGAACGAGCAATGGGGAAGAACAGTACTGATGTAAAACCGATCTGCTTGGTGTTCACCCCAAGTTCAGATCAGGCACTTTGTCTAACCTCATCCTGAATCCCCCCTATTGCTGTCCCCCTGCTCGGCCCCTACCTCTAGAGCCACCCTCTACCTACTCCCTCGCCCACCCCACTCCTCAGGCCACACTCCATCTGCCCTTGACTGGCCCCATTCCCTCCCCCACCCTTCTGCCCCCATCCACCCCACCACCACCTCCCCTGCCCACCCTCTCCCTATCACCATCACATCTGGCCATGCCCATAGGACTATTCTCTGTCTCCCCTCCCACCCACCCTCCAGCACTTTTCCCCATCCCCTGGCCTTGCCCCTTTTCAGCCGTCAGCCTCCACACCCCCGGGCTCCCTACCCACCCCGGGCCCCCTCCCCTCGGGCCTCTTCCCTTGGGTTCCCCTCCCAAGTACTGCCTCTCTCGGTCCAGCCCCCTCCACTCTCCCCGGTCCCGCCTCTCCCGGCCCAGAGTCCGGACCGGGCTTGCCGTGTTGCGATGCCTTTCCTGGAGCTGGAGAGCACCCTGCCGGCTAGCTCCTTCCGCGGGTCGCTGCTGGAGCGGCTGAGCCGGGCGGCCGCCGTCATCCTCGACAAGCCGCCGGAGGCAGGTGACGCTGTGCACGGGTCTCCTCCCGTTGTCCCCAGGCTGAGCCGGGCCTGGGATCGTGGTGGGTGGGCGGCCGGGCAGTGACGGTGGGAAACCCTCCCTGCGGGGGTGGGTCGTCTTTCCGGGAGCACGGCGTTGAACAGCGGGTGTCGGATCTCGGAGCCGCAGCGGTGGAAACTCCGTCAAATCTACATCTGAATAAAGGCAGACAGGTCTGGAAAGGCGAAAAAGGCCAGGCAGCATCCGTGGGGAGACAAGCTGGGTTACAGTGCAGCTCACAGACCCCGTCATCTTTACCCCCATCCTCTCTGCCCTGTATTTCTCCCCTCTGCACTCAGTCCCCAAGCAAGGTTCCCACCCGAAACATCGACCTGCTCACTCCTCCAACAGATCCTTTGACCAAAGTCCTTGACTTGTTCTGGGCACTGTACTCCTTTTATTTGAGGTTTCACTATGAGGCCTGAAACAAGAAAGTCTGCAGACCATGTGATTGTAGTTGACAGAAAAATTCTGGGGAAACCACACTCATCTCTGGTCCTAGAGTTAATAGGTTTAATTTGGATAGAAACTTGTTCACAGAATCAGAATTTATTGTCATGAACATCACAAAATTTGTTTTGGGTCAGCATCACAGTGCAACTATTGCTGTAAAATAAATAAATTAGAGCAAAAATAAGGGAAAGTGAGGTAGTGTCTGGGGTTGATTGTCCATTCAGAAATCTGATGGCGGAGGGGAAGAAGCCGTCCTTGTGCCGCTGGGTGCTCGTCTTCAGGCTCCTGCACTTCCTTCCCGATGGTAGTAGAGTGAAGAGGGCATGACCTGGGTGGTGAGGGTCCTTGAGGATAGAGGCTGCTTTCTTGAAACACCACCTCATGTGCATGTCCTCGATGGCGTAAAGACTGATGCCCATGATGGCACATGCCGAGTTTATAACCCTCTGTAGCCTTTTCGTGTCCTGGGCATTGGCACCTCCTTACTAGACAGTGATGCAACCAGTCAGAATGCTCTCCAGAGTACTCCTGTAGAAATTTGCAAGAATCTTTGGTGACATACCAAATCTCCTTAAACTCCTTACAAAGTATAGCTGTTGGTGAGCTTTCTTCATGATTGCATCAACATGGAGGCTCCAGGACAGATCCTCAGAGACGTTGACACCCAGGAATTTGAAGGTCTCAACCCTTGAAGGTTCTGACAGAAGACGACCACTAATAGCTCTCCAAAGTACAAAGGAAGCAACATACAAGAACAGTATGCATACTTGTCTTTCCATATAAGTGAGAGGTTTACCACCGGAATGAAGAGATAAACAAAAAAGTCTGAAAATGCTGGTGTCCAGGACAACACGTTGGAGGAACTTAGCAGGCCATGCAGCATCAATAGGAAGTCAAACATATCTAATGTTTGGAGCCTGGGCCCTTTATTCTGCAGATTCTTTTTAGCTTTAACTCCAAAAGACTTCCACCTGCTTAGGTCCCACATGTATCCACTTTTTATACTCCCCAACTGAATGGCAGACTCTCCACCCCTTCCCTCTTCATTCAGAGACCTATTCCCCCTCCCCCTTCTCAGATTCTTTCTCTTATATCCCCCCCAACCCATAAATGTCCATGTCCTTTTGCCTATGGGCCTGTCCTGCTCCCTCCACTTTTTGCTCATACCTTGATGAAGGGTTTTGTAAATTTATACATAGATGCTAACAGGCCCTTCTGGTCCACAAGCTCATGCCACCCTATAATCCCAGAACGTTTTGTAGGGTGGGAGGAAACCAGAGCACCCAGAGGAAACCCACGCAGACACAGGGAGAACGTACAAACACCTTCCAGTTATTGTTGGATTTGAATCCAGTTCACTGGCGCTGTTATGGATTTGTGCTAACTGTGCTCCTTTACCTTTGCTACTTAAAGAACGCTGTATGACTTACAGTTTCTCTAGCAATTTTGTGTAAACTACGATTACACCATTTGCACACTTTCTTGTTTAATTCCAATTGTACCTCTTGCCTGTTAGCTAGTGCTCCTCCTCTTCTATCTTCACACATCATTTCTTTCATACTTTTCTTTGAAGGCTGAAGATGGCAGTTTTATTGATTGGTCCTCATTTGGTGTTTTGTTTTCCTAACCAAGATTGAAAGAGGGCAGAGAGGATATTGCCGGGACTTGAACTGAATTACAGGGAAAGGTTAAACATGTTAGGACTTCATTTCTTTGAGCAGTAGAGAATAAGGGGATATTTTATGGAAGTATATAAAATTATGAGGGGTATGGATAGAATAAATGCAAGCAGACTTTTTCCACTGAGGTTAGATGAGACAAAAACTACAATGTTCCTCCAAATTATGGGTGGTCTTGATGAGTCCATGGACAGAAGCGAGCATGGTAGTGGGGTGCAGAATTGAAATGGTTGGCCTCTGGGTGGTCCCACGGATTTGAAATGAGATACCCACCAAGACCACTCCCAGGAACCATCCTGGTAAATCTCTGTACTCTCTCCAATATTATTACATCCTTTCTAAGATAAGGGGCCCAAAACTGCACACAGTTCTTCAAATTAGGTCTCACCAGTGCCCCATAGAACCTCATCAACACCTCTTTACTCTTCTCCACTATTCCCCTTGAAACGAATGTTAACATAGCATTCGGTTTCTTTACTGCCAATCCAACCTGGTGGTTAATCTTTAGGTTATCCTGCACGAGGACCTCCAAGTCCCTTTGCACTTCCAAATTTTGAATGTTCTCCCCATCCAAATAATAATCTGCCTGTTTATTTCCTCTTCCAAAGTGTACAACTGTACATTTCTCAACATTGTATCTCATCTGCCATTTCTTTTCCCACTCTCCTAAACTGTCCAAGACTCTGCAAACTTTCAGTTTCTTCAACACTTCTTCCTCCACAATCTATCTTGTCTTGTGCAAACTTGGCCACAAAACCATTCACTCCAATAATCTAAATCATCAATATACATTGTAAAAAGAACTGACCCCTAAGGAACACCATTGGTACAGTTCAACTCCGCTTATCCGAAATGGTCGAGACTGGGCTTATTTCGGATAGTTTTTTCAGAGAACTAGTCATTTTTTTAAAAAACAGCCCAGTTGCAACAGCAAATCACTCGTAAGTGTTTATATGACAACAAACAACAAGGGAAGGCTTTTTAAGCATTAAAATAAAGTTTAATTCTCACCAAATAAAAATGCTGGCCACCGCCGATCACCGACACTTCCCCACCAAGGCCCCACTCCTGCTGGGAGCATGAGGTTCCCACTCCTGCCCGGGAGCTTGAGGTCCCTGCTGCTGCTGCCTGGGGTCCGATGCACTGCTGCAGGTGCTGGGAGCCTGAGGTCCTCTGCACTGCTGCCAACTTCCTTTCATAATTCATCTTTTCCTTCCTAATGACTTTCTTTGTCCCTTTCTGTAAGTTTTTAAAAGTTTCCTAGTCCTGTTTTCCCACTAATTTTTGCTTCCTTGTCTGTCCTCCCTTTTGCTTTTATTTTAGCCTTGACCTCTCTTTTTACCCATCTTTATGCCATTTTTCCATTCATCATTTTCCTTTTTCTAGGAATAGATCTATCCTGGGCTTTCTTTATTTCTTGTAGAAATATCATCCAATTCTGCTCTGCCGTCCCTCCATCTAGCTTACTTTTCCAATCAACTTGGGCCAGTTCCTCTCTCACACCACTGTGATTTTCTTTGTTTCACTGAAATATTGACACTCCTGACATCACCTTTTCCTTTTCAAATTTGAAACTGAACTCCATCGTGCTGCGATCACTACTTCCCAAAGGTTCCATTACTTTTAATCACCTCAGGTTCATTACACATCATCCCGTCTAAAACCGTCAATCCCCTGGTGGGCTGATCGACGAGCTGCTCCAAAAAGCCATCCTGTGGGCATTCTACAAACTCTCTCCTGAGATCCAGTACCTTCCCAATCCCCTTTCATGTTAAAATCCCCCATAATTATTTTGACATTATCCATCTGACGCACTTTTTCTATCTCCAGCTGTAGCTCGTAGTCCACTTCCCAGCTACGGTTTGGGGCCCTGTATATAACTGCCAATAGGATCCTTTTACCTTTGCCATTTCTTAACCCATAAGGATTCTACCCTATCTGACCCTATGTCCCTTCTGGCGAGTGATTTAATATCATTGCTTACCATCAGGGCCACACCACCCCCTCTACTTACCTGCCTGCCTTTCTTTACTGTACACTGTGTACCTTGGACATTCAACTCCCAATCACATTGACATAATCTTTCAATGTGTAACTATCCAATGAGGTCTTCTACTTTATTCTTAAGGCTCTGTGTCTTCAAGTACTGTACTTTTAAACCAGTATGTGTTACCGATTCGGCTGTCTTCCTACTGTACAGTAAATTATCCTGTCCTTTCACCTGCCTGTGTTTGTTGGACATTATTTTTGACTTATTTATTTTTCCTCTTTCTCGACCTTAACTCCAGTTCCCTTCTACCCTAATTTCTCCACTCACATTCTGATTCCCAGCCCCCCAGCCAACTTAGTTTAAACCCTCCTCAACATCCTTAGCAAACCTGCCTGCCCGTTATTTTTGTAGAGGTCTGACCTTCCCCAGAAGAAATCCCAATGAAGCAGAAATCTGAAACCCTGCCCCCTGTACCAACTCTTCAACCACGCATTCATCTGCCATAACTTCCTGTTCGTGCCCTCTCTGGCACATGGCACAGGCTGCAAACTGGAGATTACTACTATTGAGGTCCTGTTTTTTTAACTTCTTTCCTAATTTCCTGTATTCCTTCTTCAAGACCTCATCCTTATCTATGTCATTGGTCCCCACATGGACCACGACACCTGGATGCTCACCCTCCCTCTCCAGAATCCTATGAGCTCTATCAGAAATGTCCCTGACCCTGGCACCTGGCAGGCAACGTACCATCAGGGAGCCTTGATCTCGTTCACAGAATCCTCTATCCACTCATCAAACCAACAAGTCCCTAATTACTATAGCTCTCCTCTTCTCCCCACTTCTGGGGTGGGGGGGGCAGCCTTCGTGCCGGAGATGTGACCACCTCGAATTGTCCCTGCTACATTGTCCACACCAACAGTATCCAAAATGGTAAACCTATTGTTGGTGGGAACAGACACAGGGGTGCTCTGCACTATCTGACTCTTCCCCTTCCCTCTCCTGACAGTTACCCAGCTACCTGTCTCCTAAATTTTAGGGGTTGCTGTCTCCCTGAAACTCCTGTCAACAACTGCCTCTGCCTCCCTCAAGGTCCGCAGTTCATCCAGCTCCAGTTCCCTAACTCGGGTTGTAAGGAGCTGCAGCTGAATGCACCTTTTGCAGGTGTAGTCATCTGGGATAACTAGACTGTCCCAGATTTCCCACAACCAGAGCAATCCACTGCCCTAGCTGACTCCATTATCTAAATTTAATTAAAGGATTAAACTGATTTGCCTGGCCTTACTTTTCTGGTAGCAAGCAAGCAAGCTTTTTCTTAGCCTCTGCTCACTGAAGTCTCTTGAGTCAAAGCCTTAAGCTCCACTCACTCACTGGGCCACTCCTCACTGGCCGCTTCACCGAGTCATTCCTCCTCCCTTCTCTACCTCTTATCTCCTGCCTTTGGGACCATGCTGTTCCCCTCCATCACTCCCCCCCCCTTACCTTTTTCTTTAGATGCCTGCCAATATTTTCCACACCTTCTACATCTTTGCTGTATTAAGTCCACAGTTTGACCTGCAGAGTTTCTCTAGCATTGTGTTTTTACTTCAAGTAGTGTCTGCAGACTTTAGGGTTTGCCAGCTGAAGTGAATGCGAGCTCGATTTTGACATTTAAGGAACATTTGGACAGGTACATGGATGGGTGGAGTATGGAAGGCTATATGGTCCAGGTGTAGGTCAGTAGAGATGAGATAGAATCATAGTTCAGTTCAGACTAGATGGGCTGAATGGGCCTGTTTTGGTGATGTAGTATTCTATGGTACTATCACCCACTTCAGCATTGCTTTCTCACCCCATTAACTGAGATGAATTCAATGGTCAGCAGAGCTCCTTGGTAACAGGGAATCAAGCCTAGGCTCACAGATTAGGAAGGGTTTTCTCTTACCTAAAACATGTTAGTTCTCCAACCTTCCTCAGTTTATCTGCAACATTATAATGCTTTAAATTAAACTTTCCCATAACCGTGACTATTATTACATTGTTTGATACATCGAATTCTAAAAGAATGTTTTCTCCATACAGAGAATCAATATATCTGTGAAGCCAGACATGATATTGTCGATTGGAGGTAGCACGTCTCCCTGTGCTCAACTAATTGTATCTTCTATTGGGGTGGTGAGCACTGCTGAACAAAACAAAGAGCACAGTGCGAAGTTCTTTGAATTCCTCACCCAGGAACTGGGCTTACCTCCAGACAGGTAAGCACTGAGAATTCTGCATCTCGTGGTAGAAAAGTTGGGAAGTGACGTGGCAATTGGTGAGGCCCCATTTTGACTATTGTGTCCAGTTTTGGTCACTGTGTTCCAGGAAAGACGTCGAGCTGGAGAGGGGACAGAGAAAATTCATGAGGATATTGCCAGGACTCGGGGGCTGAGAAGTTGAACAGGCTGGGGTTTCATTAATCAACAATATTAAATCGTAGGAAAGAAGTGATAGGATCAGAAGTGGTAGGATCCTTATGGGTTGAATTAAAGAAAGGTAAAGGTAAATTCACCCTAATATCAGCTATAGATAGGGCTCCAAACAGCAGACAGGATGTGGACTACAAAGTACAACTGGAAATAGATAAGGCACGTCAGAAGGACAGTGTTACATTAATCTTGGGGGATTTTAACATGAAAGTAGATTGAGAAAGGTTAGTATGGGACCTCAGGGGAGAGCCTTTGGGATGGCTTTCTGGAGCAGCTTGTGTTCAGGATTGGGTGCTGAGTAATGAATCGGGGGATTAGAGAGCTACGGTAAAGGAACTCTCAGGAGTCAGTAATTCCAATATGAGAAAAACACGATAGGCTGCAGGTGCTGTAATTGTAAAAAAACACCGAAATGCTGGAGGAACTCAGCTGGTTTATTTCAGCACCTAGGATTATTTTTGACAAAAATATATTGCTAACGTTTTGGGCCTGAGCCCTTCTTCAAGAAAAAATCAAAAGCCAGAACCAGGATATAACAGAAAGTTTCAGAATTGCAACACTGGGGGAGGGATCCAGACCATCGAAAGGTGTTAATTGGATGTGATAAGGAACTAGGTAGAATTTATCATGTCTGTACCAAAGGAGACAGGGAATAGAGAGACTGGGGTTTTGGGGGGGGGGGGTGTTGCGAAGGGGTTGGGGTGGGGTTTAACAAAAACCAGAGAAGTCGATATCAATGCCATTCGGTTGGATGGTAACCAGTCAGATGAGGTGCTATTCCTCCAATTTACAGGTGGTCTCAGTCTGGCAGTGGATGAGACTATGGGCAGATATGTCAGCAAGGAAGTGGGATGGAGAATTGAAGATCCACGTTATTGTGGTGGACAGAGCTCAACAAAGCGATATCCCAGTCTGCATCTAGTCTCTGATGTAGAGAAGATCACAGCAGGAGCATCCAAGAGACTAGTCATTTGGAAAAAGACACTAACAGGACAGCAGATCAGCAATGGCTGGAGTTTCTGCGAGAAATGAGGAAAGAGCAGGACAGGCACATACTTAAAAGAAAGAAAATTGGGAATGGAAAAAAGACGGTTGTGGCTGACGAGGGATGTTAAAGCCAAAGTAAAAGCAAAAGAGAGGGCAGGCAAGGAAGGAGAAATTAGTGGGAAGATGGAGGAGAGGGAAACTTTTAAAAACTTAAAAGAAGACAACTAAGAAGGTAATTAGGAAGGAAGTGAATTATGAATGGAGGTTGGAAAATAATATCTTCAAGATTTTTTAAAGATATAGAAAGAATAAAAGAGAGGCCAAAGTAGAAATAGGACTGATCGAAAATGATGCTAGATAAATTATAATGGGTAATAAGGAGATGGCCGAGGAACTGAATGAATATTTTGAATCAGTCTTCACTGTGAAAGATATTCCATTATTGTCAGGTAATACATGAAATTCTTTAACTTTTCTCATCCGTAAGGCAGACAGGGAATTGCCACTTTGTCCAGCTCCTCTCTCAGAAACTTAACAGCACCTGATGTTCCTCGGCCATCTCCCCTCCAAATACTGACCAAGCCTCAGCCTGCTTATCTTCCGAGATCAGTCTCAGGCGTATTCAGGCTATTAGGCTATGAAATACATTAGTAGCAAACCAGATTTTCACATGGCACTCTGGGAAGAGAAGTGGCTGCAGTCAAGATCATGAGAGAGAAGTTATTTGGGAAGCTGAAAGGTCGAAGGGTAGGTAAGTCTCCCAGACCAGATGGAATGTGCCCTTGGGTTCTGAAGTAGCTGCAGAGATGTGGAGGCATTGGTAATGATCTTCCAGGAATCAATCGATTCTAGCGTGGTTCTGGTGGACTGGAGGATTGCGAATGTCACTCTGCTGTTTTAGAAGGGAACGAAGCAGCAGAAAGGAAATTATAGTCTGGTTAGCCTGACGTCTGTGGTTGGGAAGCTGTTGGAGTCAATGGTCGTGAATGAGGTTGTGGAATACCTAGCAGTGTGGTAAAAGATAGGCCCAAATCAGCATGGTTTCAGTGCAGTCCCTGATTAGTGTGACACAGGGAGATTCAAGAGTCTGATAGCTGTTAGAAAGGAAAAACTGTTCTTGAACCTAGAGGTACTGGCCTTCAGGCTTCTGTACCTTCTACCTGAAGATAGCAGTGAGGAGTGGTTGTGACCAGGGTGATGGGAGTCCTTTATAACTTGACTACCTTCTTGCATGTAATGCTGAATGATCAAATGAACTGCTAATGGCTAACTATCCAAGGCTCTCATAATAATGGAACAATATTTATTATTTATTTGAATATATCAATACTTGTTCTGAATATGCATTGTCTGTCTGTATGTAATGTTTGGTTGTGTGTCTGCACAATTGAGATATCTATCAGATTTTTATCAAAGAAGGGAAAATCCAGATTGGACCAAGATAGTGCTAGATAAAATAGGGGAGAACATATACTTTATAAGTGGGATGAAAAACTTATGCAATATAGAAGTCCACCAGTACTACACCATCTACTCAACATTTGGAAGAAGATTCACGTAGAAAGGAAAAAAAACAAATTACCAACTACCAAAATTATTGTTGACGCAAAATCAACTAATCCCTTTCACAATAGATAACCTTTCCTCTAGAGAATGGGAGAGAAAAGGAATCAAAAGAATAGAAAATTGTTTTTTGGGAAATAATTTATCAAACAAAAGTGGGAAAAAGATCTAAACATAAAAATAAAAAATGAAATATGGGAAAAGCTATGCTCCGGAACTATGAGAAATATAATAAATACGAGGTTACTCATGATACAATATAATTGTTTACACAGGCTATATATCACGCCCCAAAAGTTAAATAAATGGGACCCAACAGTATCAGGAAGGAAACGGGAACAATAGTACACGCAATTTGGGCATGTGAGAAAGTGAAAAAATTTTGGGAAGATCTAAATCAGATATTAAATAAAATCACAAAAAGCAACATACCAAAAATTTCAGAGATCTTTCTTCTAAGTAATATACAAAGTAAAGAATTAGGCCTTAAACTGGATGAAGCGCAAAAAAGATTTATTATGATAGCCTTAGCTGTAGCAAAAAAATGTATAATGTCAACTTGGAAATCGGAAGAGAACCTGAGAATACAGCAATGGTACATGGAAATGAATAATTGTATTCCATTGGAAAAAATAACATATAATTAAAAAAATAGTCACATTATTTGAACAAATTTGGGAACTGTACATGGAACACAACAGAGAGGGCCTACCATGGACCTCCACCCCCTAAAATGATAGAATGAGAAGACGAAATGAACTGACCCAGTGTGTAAAAGTAGATGACACAATTTTCCTGTTTATTTTCATTGTGTGATGACATTGTTTAATGGGTTTATTGTTTGTATCCCACCTCACTGACAAAAGACAAAGGAGGAAAAACCCAACACCCAACCCCAACCAACCAATTTTCCCTTGCAACTGCTGCAACCGTGCCTGCCTGACCCACATCGGACTTGTCAGTCACCAACGAGCCTACAGCAGACATGGACATACCCCTCCATAAATCTTCGTCCGCGAAGCCAAGCCAAAGAAAAGAAAAGAAGAAAATATGTTGAACGTTTAATGGGTTTGGAGGGAAGTGGGAGGGAGGGAGGGAAGGAAGGGGAAAAAAAGAGGAGAAAATGACACTGAAAATTCAAGAGGGAAATGTTTGTGTGTATTTTGATTAATATGGTTCATAGTGAGAAAAATAAAAATTAAAAAAATATAAAAAAGAATAGTAACATTGACCTCGCTTCTACCACCACTGCCAGAAGTTCATTCCATACCCCACCACCCTCTGCGTGAAGAAATTCCCCCTCATGTTTCCCTTAAACTTTTCCCCTTTTACACTCAATCCATGCCCTCTTGTTTGAATCTCCCCCATTCTCAGTGGAAAAAGCTGATCCACATTGACTCTATCTGTCCCTCTTATAATTCTGAATAGCTCTATCAAATCACCCCTCAACCTTCTACACTCCAGGGAATAAAGTCCCAGCCTGCTCAACCGTTCCTTGTAACTCAAACCCTGAAACCCTGGCCAACATTCTCGTAAACCTCCTCTCCATTCTCTCTATACTGTTTATATCCTTCCTGTAATTCAGCCACCAAAACTGCACATAATATTCCAAATTTGGCTTTACCAATGCCTTATGCAATTTTAACATAACACCCCAACTCCTGTATTCTATACTCTGATTTATGAAAGCCAACATACTAAATGCCTTCTTCACCACCCTATCCACATGTGATTCAACTTTCAGAGAATTATGTACCATGACTCCTAAATCCCTTTGTTCCACTGCACTTCTCAATTGTCTACCATTTAATGTATATCCTATTTTGATTCGTCCTACCAAAATGTAGCATCTCACATTTATCAGTATTAAACTCCATCTGCCATCTTTCAGCCCACTCTTTTAACTGTCCTATATCACCCTGTAAGCTTTGATAATCTTCCTCACTGTCCACAATACCACCAACCTTTGTATCATCTGCAAATTTACTAGTCCAATTTACCATCCTATCATCTAGATCATTAATATATATGACAAACAGCAGTGAACCCAGTACTGATCCCTGAGGTACTCCACTTGTCACTGGCAAACAATTTTCCACCACTACTCTCTGGCATCTCCCATCCAACCATAGCTGAATCCATTTCACTACTTCATCATTAATACCTAATGCTTCCACCTTCCTTACTAACCTCTTATGGGGAATCTTATCAATATAGACAATATCCATTTCCTTCCTCTCATCATCCTTTTTAGTAACCTCCTTGAAAAACTCTATAAGATTTGTTAGACATGATCTACCACATACAAAACCATGCTGACTATTCTGAAAGAATCCTTGTCTTTCCAAATAGTTGTTTATACCATCTCTAAGAATACTTTCCATTAATGTACCCCTCCCCCACCCCCCCCCCCCCCCCCCCAGCGACATAAGACTTACCGACCTATAATTACTGGGTTTACTTTTGGATCCTTTTTGGAACACAGAACAACATGAGCCACCCTCCAGTCCTCTGGGCAGTGACATTTTAAATATTTCTGTCAACTGTTTGTTCACTAATCTCCCTCAGGGTCCTAGGGAATATTTTGTCAGGGCCTGGAAATTTATCCACCTTGATCTTTTTTAATATAGCCAACACTACCTCCTCATTAATTCTTATATTATCCATGAGCTCCCTTCCATATTTCTTCACTTCATCTGGCTCAATATTCTTTGCCTTAGCGAATACTGAAGAAAATAGAATTGTTTAAAATTTCACCCATTTCCTCTGGCTTCTCACGGAGCTTATCCCCCCCCTCATCTTCAAGGGATTGTTTCCCCCACCACCCCCCACAAAGTGTTTGTTCAGCTGCACAAGTAAGAATTTCAGAACATATGTACTCATAGCACAATGTGTATGAGAATAATAAAAACTCACCGAAATGCTGGAGGAGCTCGGCTGGTCTTTTCAGCGTCCATAGGAGGTAAAGATATATTGCCAATGTTTCAGGCCTGAGCCCTTCTTCAAAGAATAGGCTTTCTATATATTCCTTGAAGAAGGACTCAGGCCTGAAACATTGGCAATTTATCTTTGTCTCTTATAGATGGTCAAAAGACTGGCCGAGGTCCTCCAGCATTTCGGTGAGTTTTTACAATAATCACAGCGTCTGCAGACTTTCGTATTTCACTCGTGTATAAGAATAAACATGATCATTATCTAAACCTGGTGGACTGCTGTGGTAAATGATGGATTGGATCAGACAGCTGAATTTCGTAAATTCTAGCGTTGAGCATTTTAGCAGCAGTATCCTGGGAAGTTCGGTTTAAAATGTGATAAGTTTGTGAAGAGGTTTCTCTTCATTGCCTGGAGTAGCCTTATGCAATGCTTGATTAATCCACTTTAGTGATTCAAGAAATGACCTCCAGAAGGAAACTGATTTACTGTTCCCTGAACTCTTCTGCTTTGTAGGATCCTGATTCGATTTTACCCTTTGGAGAAATGGCAGATTGGGAAAAATGGTACCGTCATGACGTTCCTGTAGGTGATGGACTGATGGATGCAAACCCTTGTGTATTGGCCTGCCCAAGGTCTTAATGGACAGCTGCACCCGTCAGCACGTTATTGGACCCAATATTAAACATTTCCATTGATTTTATCAAATTGACTCTGATTTTGATTCAATGAGCAATAATTGAGGGGTGATGAGGCATTTTTTACAGTTGCGTGGACCCAATTCAGGTGATTGCAGCATAATTGGTTCTGGGAATAAACTAGAAGTTGCAGCCTGATTTTGGTTCTGCATCTATTTCATAAGACATACAGTAGAAAAAGGCAATTAAACCCATTGAGCTGATCCATTTTCCCCAGTCAGCCTCACTACCCGGCGTTCTTCCCATAACCTTGCATACCCTGGCTAAACAAGGACTAAACAATCTCTGCCTTAAATACACCCAATGACTTGGCCTCCACAACCGCCCATGGCAAAAATTCCACATATTTACCACCTCTGGCTAAAGAAATTCCTTGGCATCTCTGTTCTAAGTGGATAGCCTTCAATCCTGAAATTGTACCCTCTTGTCTTCAACTCTCCCACTATGGGAAACAACCTTTCTATATCTACTCTGTCCATGATTTTCAACATTCAAAATGTTTCAATGAGATCCCCACTCATTCTCCCAAATTCCAACATGTGGAGGCCAAGATCTGTCAAATGCTCGTCAGGTGATAACCCTTCATACACGGAATTGTGAACATCCCTTTGTAAATGAGGAGTCCAAAACTGCACATAATACTTCCAAGTGAGGTCTCACCAGTGCTTTATAAAGCCTCAACATGACATCTCTGCTCTTGTATTTTATTCCTCTTGAAAGGAATGCCATATTGCATTTGCCTTTTTCACCATTGACTCAACCTGCAAGTTTACTTAGGCAATCCTGCACGAGGACTCCCAGGACCCTTCGCATCTGGGTATTTCCACATTTCTCCCCATTTAGAAAATAATCTGCCCATGCATAATCGTACACTTTCTGTCATTGAGATCCCACCACAAGAGACATATTCCCCTGTCCTCCACCTTTTGCTCCCTCTGTGACCTCCTTGTTCACTCCTCCCTCCCTTCCAATCGTCCTGTTGGGCTCTACTCCTGTGACCACAGGAGAGGCTCACCTACACCTCGTCACCACCATTCGGGGCCCCAAACAGTCCTTCCAAGTGAAGCAAAGTTTCACTTGTGACTCTGCAGGGGTCATTGACTGCATCCAGTGCTCCCATTGTTGTCTCCTCTACATCGGAGAGTCTGGGAAATCGCTTCGTTGAGCACCTCGGCTCTGTCTGCCACAATAGCGTGGATCTCCCAGTGGCCACCCATTTCAATTCTCCATCCCATTCCCTTGCTGATATGTCTGTCCATGGACTCATGTACTGCCAGACTGAGACCATCTGTAAAATGGAGAAACAACATCTCATCTTCCAACTGGGCACCTTCCAATCAGATGGCATTGATATCGACTTCTCTGGCTTTCATTAAACTCCATCCCAACCCTTTCACTTTCCCCATCGTCTCTCTCGTCCCTATCTCCTTTGGTACAGACATGATAAATTCTCCCTAGTCCCTTATCTCATCCAATTAACACCTTTTGTTGGTCTAGATACATCCCTCCATTGTTTCAATTCTGAGACTTTCTGATGTATCCTGCTTCTGCCTTTTGATTTTACCTTGAAGAAGGGCTCAGGCCCGAATCACCGGCAATATATCTTTGTCTCCTATAAATCCTGTATAAACCAGCTGAGTTCCTCCAGCATTTCAGTGATTTGCCACTTCTCTGGCCAGTCTCCTAATCTGTCTCAGTCCTTCTGCATCCTCCATGTTTCCTCAGCACTACCTGCTCGTCCGTCTACCTTCGTATCATCTGCAAACTTGGCCACAAAGCCATTCATTCCATAATCTCAATCATTAATATAAAGAGTCCCCAACACCAGCCCCTGTGGAACACCAGTATCACAGAGCAACTGGCAGCCATTCAGAATATGATCTGTAATCCACCTCTCTGCTTCCTGCTGATCAGCCAATGCTCAACCCACGCTAGTATGTTTCCTGTTATATCATGTGCTCTTATCTTTTTAAGTGTGGGGCACCTTGTCAAAGGCCATCTAAAAATCCAAATACACAACATCCAATACATCTCCTTTATCCAGCCTGCTTGTCACTTCCTCAAAAAAATTCCAATAGGTTTGTCAAGCAAGATTTTCCCTCAAGGAAACCATGGCTTTGGCCTATCCTGCCATGTTCCTCCAAGTTCTCTGTAGTCTCATCCTTGAGAATTGACTACAACATCTTCCCAACTACTGATGTCAGGCTAACTGGTCTATAATTTCCTTTCTGCTCCCTCCCTGCCTTCTTGAATAGTGGGATGACATTTGGAATCTTCCAATCCTCCAGAACCACATCAGAATCTATTGATTCCTGAAAGATCATTATCAATGTCTCCATAATCTCCACCGCCACTTCTTTCAGAACCTGAGCATCCAATCCATCTGGTCTGAGCATCTCCTCCCTTGAAATAGTAACTGCACTCACTTCCCTCCCCTAATACCCTTTGATATCCCGCATA